>NC_081433.1:5539733-6770983 GCF_949786415.1 Peromyscus eremicus | reverse complement strand
GAGATGTTAATACACAATGACCTTTCTCGGAAGGGTATTTTAAGGAGACAAAGCAATTCTCTGTGATGTGGTTACCATAGTGATTGGCCCTTTAAGAAGGCCAGGCGAGAAGCAGCGCACATCTGCCGTCAACCGCAAGTCGCACACAGCTTGATAAAGCAACATTTGGGGATTCGTTTGAAACAGGAGAGATAAATGACTGATTTAAAAACCAACTGGTGTGGGGAGACCCTCAGAGCCAAAGAGCCGGGCTGTGGCAATGGGCGGGGACCTTCCTTCGGGGCAGCAGGGCGGGTCAGTGTGCCGGGCTGGTCAGCACATGAGGTTGAGTGTGTTCCCAGGGTCCTCGACACTGAGTTCCAGCTACGACAGAACATGGCACCAGTACCATCACCAAGGAGTAAAGAAGGGACATCTTCTACATTCCCAGGCTACTGAAGCCAGGCTCCAACTTAAGAATCAAGGGAGTGGGGTGGCCAGCAAAGTGGCTCAGTGGAGAAAGGCACCTGCTGCCATGCAAGCCTGGTGATGTCAGCACAATGTCTAGGACCCTCATGAAGACAGAAGGAGAGAACTGGGTCCACTTAGTCCTCCTCTGACCTCCACATGCACACCACGGCATGAGTGGTCCCCACAGTGATGATGATGATGTAATGATGATATAATGATGATGGTGATGGGATGATGTGAATTATGTGATGAGGATGACGTGATGGTGATGATGATGATGAGGGTGATGGTGATGATGATGATGTGATGATGGCGATGATGTGATGATGATGATGGTGGTGGTGGTGATGGTGATGATGACAAATGAGAAGATAGGGAGGAAGAAAGAAGGAAAGAAACAAAGGAAGGAATGGAGAGAGGGAGGGAGGGAAGGAGGGAGGAATGCAGGGAGGGATACTGGTGACATGAGCCAGGGCCAACCTCAGAAATGAAGTAGTGAAGCAGCCAGAGGAAAAAGCAAGTGTCACAGAGAAGGATGGCCATGATCCAAAAAGACTCAGAAACCAGCTTGCAAGACTGAGAATAGTCACTGGTTCACAGTAGTAGTTGATAATGCAACCAGGATATTAATTCTGCTCCCAGCTTGCCGTCTAAGGGCTCCAGGTACGCACCTCATTCCCACGCTCAGCTCGTGTACTCGGCAGCCAGGTCACCTGATGGTTGCCTGCTCTCACATCTGCCCCTGGGGTGAACAGCAGCCAGAGTGAAGCAGCGAGGCTCTGCACGATTGTGTATTTACAACCCTCAGAACACTGAGCAGTGGAGCTGCTCTCATTCAGGAGCACCCATTGTGTCCCGTCACCCTTGAAATGTGGATGTTGAAACCCGAATCTCAGCGCGTTAGTATCTGGGGCCCTGGGGAATGGCTAGGTCACAAAGGTGGAGTGTGGTGGTGAGATCCCAGCTTTCCAGGGCTCCCCACCCCTATATGCTTAGGGGGTACAGAACACACCATCTGTGAACTGGGACATCAGACCCCACCAACACTAAACCCACCCTGTTATGATCATGAATTTCAGGCTCCAAAACTATGGGAATAAACTTCTGTTGTTTACAGGCTACCTGGACTTTGGTGGTTTGTTGTAGCCACTTGGGCGGACTAAGACATACGGACCGTGGTTAACATTCTAAAGAACTGCCGAAGGGTTTTCCAAAGCAGCTCCACAATTTATGTTCCCACCAGCAAGGCAGGAGAGTTTCACCTTTGACACCCTTGCCAACATTCACTAGTGTCTATTCTTCAGGGTGGCCATGCCAGTGGGTGTGACGTTGTGTTTCACCAAGCTTTAATTTATATTTATTTCCTCAGTGATAATGGCATTGAGTGTGCCATTATCACTATGGCACACTTATGACAATGTGCACACTGCCCTCTGTATAATCCTCTTTAAACTCCACATAGATCGTTTGCTAATTTGTCAATCATTATTTTTTATTAACACATGGCAAGAGTTCTTCATGTATTCCAGATGAAAGCCCTTTATAAAAACGTGATGTGTAAATATTTCTGGCATTCTGAGGGTTTTCTTTTTACTTTCTTAGTGATACCATTTGCAATGGAAAAAAAAATGTTAAATCTTAATAGAGTCCGATTTATTAATTTTTGTGAGTTGTGCTTTATGTATTTATCCAGGAAACCCAATCTGAAGTCAGGAAGAGTTACACTTATATCTTCTGAGAGTTGGTAGTTTGAGAGTTTGTGTCCCGTCCCGTTTCCCCCCCCCCCGCCCTCCCCCCCCCATACCTGTGCCCCCCCCCACTCAGTTCTATGGTCCATTCTGAATGAATCTTGGTATGTTGTGTTGGTTACTTTGACGTCAGTACTTGATACAAACCGCTTAGAGGAGTAAAGATGTATCCAGGCTCACTGTTTCAAAGGGTTCAGTCCATCACAGCAGTGGGGTCCATCATGACAGAACTGCCCAGTTCAGGGCAACATCACAGCAAAGAACATTTGAGAAACGGGAGTCAGATGTAACTTTCAAAGCTGCCTCTCATGACCCACTTCCACCAGTCAGAACCCCTAAAGATCCTACAGCCCCCAAGTGGCAAATGTTCAAACATGAGCCTGCATTCAGACTGAAAATATAACGCACACATACCTGCTGTGGCTCCCAAGTCAAGTTACCTATTTCCAATTTCAGTGGCACAGAATAAGCATTCCCATTCCAAACGAGAGGGCAGGAGGATAGGAATGAAAGAGAAGGTCGAAGCAAGACCAAACCCCATCTGGGAAAACATTAAATCCAGTAGCTTCATGTCCAACATCCAGAGGACACAGTGACCCTGGGCAACCCCACCCCTAATGCAGCACATCTGGCCTCTCTTTGGAGCTGGCTTCATTTGTGCATCACTGTTCTCAAGTCTCACAGTGCAGCATCTCCAGCATCCTGGAGTCTCCATGTGACTTAAACTTGACCCACAATGGTTCATGCATAGCCCTCCAGAGGCTCCCCACAGTAGATCCAACACATGACCTTGCCCGCCTAAAGGCTTTTCTCAAAAATCTTCATGGACACCATCCTGGCCCTGTAATTTTTTTTTTCATTCTCTGTGACTGCAAAAGCAGCACCATGTGAACAGCACCATGCAGTGGCTGAGACCTTGGATCACAGATGCAGTGGCCTTCACAGGCCCGAGTGACTGAACCCAGGGAAATACTTCCTTATCCGGCCATGTGTGAGCAGAGTGCTCTGGACTCACTCTCTATTTAAAGCAAAGCCTTTCAAATAAACCCAGTTTATGCCCAGAGCCTGCAATAGGCTGCATCTTTCCATTTCCTTTCCCACTTTCCTAGTGTACATGGCTCAGCTTCATTTAATGGTGCTAACCTTCCTGTCCATGAATTTCAACATACTCCATTACCAGCCAACTTGCACACTTTCCTGCTTCCCTTTCAGCTCCCAACTCCCACTGTAAGCCTGGTTAATGGCAACCGGTGATGACCACGCCACAGCCTAAAGGCTATGATACTCTGTAATTTCCTCTACCAAAATAACTGGCCCCTCACTTTTCAATCCACCTCCCTTAGTTTTAAGAACATGGGCAAAACAGAGACAAATCCTTCATCAGAATGCAGCCCAGATGCCCCCTGCTCTAACCCTCAGCGAAGTCCATCTGAAACCTCATGAGTTCAGTCTTTACTATCATATTTCTATTGGCACTCCGGTCTAAACTCCCCGCCAGGATCTCCCATAAAGCTCTGTTGACACCATTCTGCGGTTTCTCTAGTGCACATGGCCAAACTCTTCCAAATTCCTCCATCAATCCCATTCTAGACACTTAAGACCCACAAAATAGATTCATCGTAGCCACGAGCCCTCATTGCTGGCCCCAGTCTTTGTCTTGTTCATCCTGTGTCACTGTGACCCTGATACCAGGCAGGGACGATTTAAAGGAAGACAATCTTACTTTGGCTCACAGTTTTGATCCTGGTAGGGAATGCCTGACAGAGCTGCTCAGTTCATGGCAGTGAAAGTGAGGAGGAGAGACTGGTCACGCCACAGACCAGGAAGCAGAGGGCACAGGTGGGTTAACCTAGAGGGACCTCCCACAGGGACCCACTAATGCAACCGATGCCCCTCTTTCCTAAAGGTCCCACAGCACCATCCCCCAAAATGGCACCACCAGCTGGGACCCCATTTCTGTCAAAGTAAATACCCAGGACTGTGGCTACAATGATCTCTCTGTCACAGCCATATCACTCACTCAAATTAGGGTGATTAACCACAGATGACAGAGAGGCCATGTCCCCGTCACAGCTCTGTACAGAGCCATGCAGTAAGGGACCTGAGCAGCCCAGTGCATGACACAGGTCAGGCATAGTGTCACCATGACACAGAGGTTACCATGACATTCATGGGATTTCCAATGAACCGAGGCGTATGTAAAGCTGTGCCCCTTCTCAGAGAGACCTAAGTCTAAAGGGACAGGTAGGCACAATTCAGGCCTGAAAATTGCAAGTCCAAGGGCCAGATCACACACTAACCACATAGCATCCTCACAGGAAAGCCCAGAAGAATCCAGCAGCAGCAGCCTTCACCGCCAACCTGCAGAGCGTCAGCTGCCACGGTGCTCTTGGGCCTCTTTCTATGAAGCAGACTCTAGCTCCTGCCCTGTCCCTGAGGTAGGCTGTTGCCGTAGGTGATCCTTCAAGCACGGAGATCTAAGACTCCAGACACGGTCATGACGATGTAATTCGGCCATCATAACACAAGACGGTTGGCATCAGTTGATGCTGAAACACACTTCTCCCAGCCTTTCTGGTCCTTTCCTTCCACTCATCCCTGACGTCACACTGTCTTCATGCCGGCCTGAGTGGAGAGTTCCTGGGTCCTGGGAGTGGAGGCTGAAGGTTCTGTCTCAGTTCAGCCATGTTCCAGGTGCATGGCTCTGGTGACGTCCCTTAGCCTCTCTGAACTTGGGTGTCCTTACCCATGCCTCCAGTAAGCCCCAGTGAGTCCCCTGTGGTCCTGACACTGTTCGTCTGACTGTGCTTGACTCTCGGGTGTCTTAGAGGTATCAGCTTAGCTCCACTCCCTAGTTTCCTGACATACCCTTTTGGCTCCCCATTACTGCTGTACCTCTGCAAATGGTCTTATGGTCCGGAGGTCGAAGTCCAATTATACCATCAGACTAGCTTTCTTCCAGCAACTCCAGGGGACAATTTGTTCCATGTAGCTGTTAATGGCTCACACAACCTCCTCCTTCTCTGGTTCTCTTGCAAGGCTGCTCACTCTCCACAGTCACTCTTCCCTTTGCCCATAGCATGAGGAGGGCTCCTCTCTTAGGCACTCGTGGTTAGGTTGGCCCCACCTGGAAGGCCCAGGATAATCACCCATCTTAAGGTCTTATACTTCAACGGCATCTGCAGGATGATTGCCAGAGGCCAGTTTCTAGGCCTTGCCCCAGAGCTCGGCCCTTCTTCTCCCCTGCTGGCAGCCTCCAGGCACCTACAGGATTTAGTAATGTTTGTACCCTTGTCCGCCACCATCTGACGTCACTGTGTTTTCAGCCTACATTTCATAGGCTGCCTGACACATGGCAGACACTGTGACCCTGCTTTCCTTCAAAAGGACTGACCAGGTGATGCCCCAAACTCCCCTCAGTGACCAGGCCAGAGCAAGTCTCTGATCCCACGTCCAGACCCCAGGAGGCCACATGACCTTACCCATGCCACCCACAATACCAGTTCTGTCCATCACAATGGCATGCACTGTACATGCCTGGACCATCCAGCATAGTTTTACACTTTCCCACTTGCTTAGACCTCCCTCCAATCACAGGTACTTCCCTGGCAGAGTGACAGGCCCTCCATTCTGTATAGCTCAAGAAGTAAAAGCCATCAGGCATGGTGACCTTCATGCAAATGCCCACATATAACTGGAAGATCACTCCAAAGGCCAGAGACCAAGATGCCTCTTTGTGATCCATCTGCGTGCAATCCTGAAAACCATCCGTGGAAGCCTAGGTCCTAAGACGCTGATATCCCTAGACCAAGAACCCAGAGCTTTTTACAGCACACTGAGCCAGGTTCCACATCCCGGGTCCAAATCCAGACTGATCAGCAAGTTCACTATCTAAAAATAACCCAACTTTTCTTTGCTTCATCAAAAGATGGGATTATAGCGTGTGCCACCTTACTGCCAGAATAAATGTTTTCATTCCCAGACAGCTGAGGACAATGGATTCATTACATAATCTGTCACGTACTGTGTAGCCAGGAGTATTGTCTCCTTGCTCTGAGTTTTCCAGAACTTTCTCCATTGTGAAGGTTCAGCAGACTTTGCAGCATGGAACAAAACCAGAATACAGTGTGAGGTTTTCTGCAGGCCTTTGTGTTGCTCAGCCAGAAGCACGGGGCTGCATTCAGAGCAGAGGCCCCAGGCCTCTGCCATTGGCACAGTCATCCCTGTCCTTCTCAGGCCCACCCTCCCAGGACTCGCAAGAGCACTGTGCACTAGAGATCACCAAGTTCTTTTTTTTTCTTCAAATGTCATGATTTCACATTTTTTATATTTTTATTTTATAATTAATTTAATTTTACACATCAGCCACAGATTCCCCTGTCCTCCTTCCTCCTTCCCCCGAAGCCTCCCCCCCCCAACCCACCCCCCAGTCCCACCTCCTCCAAGGCAAGGTCTCCTCTGGGGAGTCAGCCCAGCCTGGTAGATTCAGTTGAGGCAGGTCCAGTCCCCTCCTCCCTACACCAAGGCTGAGCAAAGTGTCTCAGCATAGGCCCCAGGCTCCAAAAAGCCAGCTCATGCACCAAGGATAGGTCCCGGTCCCACTGCCTGGGGGCCTCCTAAAGAGTTCAGGCTCATCAACTGTCTCACTTACCCAGAGGGCCTCTTGTTGGGGCTTCACTGCTTTGCTCCACTGATGGAGCCGTGGCCCATGGGGCACAATGCCACCTCGGCTCTGCCCTTCCCCTGAGGTCAAGAGCACAGTGTGGTTTCATGTTCCCCACACTCAGGTCCCCTGTGTGCTCTTCTGGTTTGGCCAATGCCATCTGTTAGCTCAGTTGTCCAGGGCCACCTAAAACACTCCTGTCATACGGGAAACTTTGGGAGTTTAGATGTCACTTCCTAGGAGCTGGGTCAGAGGCCAGGTCTTTCTGTGGCCTGGAGCCATGTTCTTTCTGGGCGATTAAAAGGAATCAAAATACAATTCCTATAGCATAAAAGTATCCTTACACAGGGTTCTTACATTCAGTATGTTGTGCCTCTGTCAACACTGATTTCAGAGCACTCCACGGAGAGAAACACTGTACCTATTCGCAGTCTGTTTTGAGGCTAAGTCCTTTATTTTTGCAGCAAAATGTAAACATCCACCGTCCAATGGGCTCAAATACCCCAAGGAAGAAGTCCCATCTGTGGCTGCAAAGGTTTACATGCCCCCCTCAGAACCTCATGGCCAAGACCTGGGGGGATGACTCGGCAGGTAGAGTGCTTGATGTACAAGCAGGAAGGCCTGAGTGTGGATTCCCAGAGGCCACACAAAAATCCAGGCATAGTAGCACGTGTTTGTAATCCCTCACTGGGGAGGCAGACTCCAGTGGATCCCTGGCCCTTTCCGGTCAGCCGTATTAGTAAGCCCAGAGTCAGTGAGAGACTCTGTCTCAAAAACTAAGGTAGAATGCGATCGGAGAAGATGCCCAGTGTTGACGTCTGACTTCCACGTGCATGTGCACACACGTGCATACACATAGGAACACATACCACACGTCTATGCCAAACAAACTAATAACCATGGAGAGAGCACTGATCAAGTTGTGAGGCCTCCTTTCACGGAGGGGTCAGTGCCAGGCCCACAGGGCAGCGGTTATACCAGTGTTCTGTCTTCGTTACCTTTTGCTGTCCTTTGGCACAATCTACAGTCATCTGAGGGCATCTCCGTTGAGAGACTGCCCAGACCAGATCGGCCTGAAGCTGTCTGTGACGGACTGTATTGACTGACTGTTGATGCAGGACAGCCCAGCTCACTGCATGTGACAACATTGCTAGGTACGTAGGCTGCGGTCTGTGTAAGAAAGCTAGCAGAGTGTGAGCCTGTGAGCCAGTCAGTGAGTGAGTCAGTGAGAGGCGTTCCTCCACAGTTTCTGCTTCAGTTCCTACCCTGTCTCCCCTTAAGGATGGACTGTGGCCTGGAAGTATAAGCCAAATACCCCCCAGCCCAAGTTACCCTTGGTCGTGGTGTTTATCACAGCAACAGACAAGTAATGGGGACATGTGCTCTTCTCTGGACACCCCTTCACCAGATACTGGAAGCCCTAGCCTCCAGAACTGCAAGAAATAAATATTCTACTGCATGTGTATGGGTGTTTTGTATATCACATACATGGTTAGTATGTGCCAAGGCCAGAAGAGGGCATCAGATTCCCTGGAGCTAGATTTACAGATGGTTGTGAGCCACCATGTGGGTGCTGGGAAGTGAACTCAGATCCTCTGGAAGAGCAGCCAGTGCTTTTAACCATTGTGCCTATCTACAGCCAAAGAAACAAATTTCTTCACAAATCACTGATTATAATTTTTATAATTATGATTTTTCTAGTACAGAACACAGACACAGGTCACCAGGATTACAGGAAGATGAACAGATGATTTTTATGATACTGTTTTCTGGCATCTCTCTGTATTTCATATATATATTCTGTCCTGATGGAATAGATACTTAAGAAACCATGTAGCTCTTTAATAAGCATATTTTACCCAATTTTGACGTTGAGGCTTCCTCCCAACAAAGATGAGTTCAAATTATCCTTCCCACAAGGGTAGGAGAAATAAATGTGAGAGTATGCTCCCCACAGAGAAGGGCCATGAACAACCCCCACCCCCAGGTACCACCTGAGAACGTCACCTCATCGGCCTAAGCACTGTGAGCAGGGCAGGATTCACACCTGCCCTTCAGATGATGAGACGTGGCTAGTCTGAGCTGAGAAGGTCCCCAGTGTAAAACACACACTGAGAGCCCAGAAAGAGCTGCATAGCATGCCGTTAGTCAGCAGTGGAGGTGACCTCACATGTGGCTGATGATATTTAGAAATAGTGGGCTAAACAGGACATACACAGTCTCCTCTGGTTTGTCTTAGGGTGTGGCCACCAGGCCACCCTTGCCGGCTCACAAGTATGCCCCACCCCCAGGTTCTCTTGCCTGTTACCAGAGTGGCAGACCCATACAAGGCCCCTCCTCTGGGCAGAGCCTCTCAGTTTCCTTGCCTGAGTTTAACCCTTAGCTGAGAGGACCCAAAAACTGCTCATCAGCTCTGCCCAGGAAGCCTGGAGAGCAGGTACTTGTGGGAAGGACCATGGGGACTCTCAGTGGGACGCAGCAAAGCAGTTACTCACGGGGCTTGCCCGTCCTGGTGAACCTGGACACAGGACTCTAAGGTGCCACCCTTGCAAGGACAGGGAAGGGATGTGTCCTCAAGGCCCTCCCACCCCATACACAGTAGCTGCACAACATGGCACCCTCTCGGGCATGTTCTATTGGTAAATTGTCGCGTGCTGTTTGGATTCACTGAAAAGACACAGCTCTGGAAGCAGGGTTGCAATCCTTCACCCCCATTTCAAATCCAAGCGTGTTTGTTTCAGTGTCTTCCAAGGCCCTGGGTCCAGGGATGCTCCAGCCCCAGACTCTGACAGGGAAGGGAGAGAACAATAAACCAGCCCGAGTGAAAACATTGTGTCCATGAGAAGAGCTAGAAGGTGAACCACCACCAACCGAGGTTACCACGTTCATCTTACACGTGTCTACAGCGGGAAAGGAGAACAAGGAATGCAGCCAGGGAGAGAAAGGTCAGTCGGGAGCTCAGCTAACCATCTTATCATCCCTGCTGGTTTCTGCTCCGTGCTGAGAGTGTCCAATCTGACAGAATCGGCTCCGTCTGTTGCTATTTGTTCTTCTACCTGGAAGCGTCACCCAAGGAGACCTCTGCTCTGCCCAGGACGGCCCAGAACCCCAGCTGGTTGTCTCAACAGTCTCTCCCAGTTGATTTCTGATGGCTATTTCAAGCACCTGATTTGATGGTGTTTGCTGTCTGTCTGTCTGTCCATCGCTATCTTTACTTTGGCTTGCCATAGACCTCATAAACGCACTTATTCATAACCAAAAGAACAGCTATTGTAGATCAGTCTCTGGACTGTACAGAACACACCCAGAGCACACGTATACGGCACACAACCCACAACCTGTACCCATGCTTGCTGGCACCCATGGACAGGCACTCTAGTTTACTGCACAGTGATTATGAACATGGCAGAAACAGTTCAATGTCAGCCTGGCCCGCTTGTGGAGCAGGGCTAATAGTACCTGTAAAATTCCTAAGTCTTTACAAAGGGTTCTTTGTAGGTAGAGTTTTCCTGCCTGGCCCACAGTCAGGGCAAATCTCTCTCACCTGCCAGTCCCACAGCCACTCAGACCCGACCAAGTAAACACAGAGACTTATATTGGTTACAAACTGTATGGCCGTGGCAGGCTTCTTGCTAACTGTTCTTACAGTTTAAATTAATTCATTTCCATAAACCTATCCCTTGCCACATGGCTCGTGGCTTACCAGGATCTTCACATGCAGCTTGTGATGGTGGCGGCTGGCAGTGTCTCTCTGACTCAGCCTTCCACTTCCCAGCTTTATTCTCCTCCTTGCCCCGCCTATACTTCCTGCCTAGCCAACGGCCAATCAGTGTTTTATTGATTAATTAGCAACACATTTGCCATACATCCCACAGCACTTCCCCCTTTTTTTTTTCAAAAAGGAAGGTTTTAACCTTAACAAAGTAAAATTACATATAATTTGGGAATTTGGGCGTAGCTTCTCTTGCTACTTCCTGCTGGAAGGGGGCGCTGTATCTTATGGGGAAACAAAGAAAATTTTGCTGTGGGATGTATGGCAAATGTGTTGCTAATTAATCAATAAAACATTGATTGGCCGTTGGCTAGGCAGGAAGTATAGGCGGGGCAAGGAGGAGAATAAAGCTGGGAAGTGAAAGGCTGAGTCAGAGAGACACTGCCAGCCGCCATGATGAGAAACAGCTTGTGAAGATGCCGGTAAGCCACGAGCCATGTGGCAAGGTATAGATTAAAGGAAATGGATTAATTTAAGCTATAAGAACAGTTAGCAAGAAGCCTGCCATGGCCATACAGTTTGAAAGCAACATAAGTCTCTGTGTTTACTTGGTCGGGTCTGAGAGGCTGTGGGACTGGCAGGTGAAAGAGATATATCCTGACTGTGGGCCAGGTAGGAAAACTCTAGTTACAGGTTCCCCATGGGTCCGCTTATTTTCAGGGATCTGAGTTCCCTGGAAATCATTTTAGAAACAGGTCAAATAAGGAACTACTGGGCTCATTATCAAATGTCCCTAAAGATGAAGAGGAATGACTTCACTGAAGATCCAGCCGAGAGGAAAAGCCATGTGGTGTGGTAAGCACGTGGTGGGCACGTTGGGAGGCAGGGGGTGAGGGTGGGGTGGGCATGGGGTTGGATATGGAGTGGGGATGAGGTGGGAAGTGAGATGTGTATGGGGTAGGAAAGAGGTCCAAAGCATCCCGGAGTCTGTCACTTGAATCATAAACCTGATGAAAGCAGCTCAGCCCAGTAGGGACCCGAGTGTTGAGCCGTCAGCATGGAGACGAGGCAGAAGGAAGTAAAGTGAGGTTGGAAAAGGAGATAAGATTCTTCAGTCCCTAGGGAAGCTTTGGATGCCTTCTGCATTCATGAGCACACAGAGGAGAAAGGCCACAGCACAAAGGAGTTTTGCATGGGAGGCCTCTAGTCTTTGATACAAGACTTAAATTTTTCTATTTTTATCAGCTTCATCAATATGAAAAGATAGCGTGAATGTAATTGGTGCAATAGTTGTAAATGTGCAAAGCTCTTTTTGTTCAAAATTGGATCACCCTGAAAAGAAAACACAAAAGGAAAGATGCAGGCTAATTAGGGAGCCTGAACTACTGAGGAGCCCAGTGTCTTCCTGAAGATCTCAGTGTTGATGAAAGAAAATAAAGGGTCGTGTGGGCAGAGTGAAAACACATCACTACTCCAGGAACACAAAAGGCATGTGCCAGTCGTCATGTGTGTCTGTATGACTTCCCAGGACAGAACTGAAGGGCAACCCACCCTGGTCACCGCAGAACAGAGCACAACAGTGTGCCTAAGACTGTCCTCATAGGAACCTGTGCTTTTTGCCTGCTCTGAAGACTGATATCACACACACTCACAAACACACACACACACACACACACACACACACACACACACACACACCCCTTTATGAGCTCTAAATCTAGGCTTGGCCTGCTTTTTAGAGAGGCATATATATATCAAAAGCCTTCTTTTGGGGGTGTTGAAGAGATTGCTCAGTAGGTAAAGCACTTACCCTGGAAGCATTAGTTCAGATCCCTGAAACTCACATTAAAAAGCTGGGTACGGTGGCATGTAGCACAAATTTTAAAGAGTCTTGTTAACAAAATCAAACCTGGAGCCAGGTATTGGGGTGATTGCCAGAAGATCAGAGAAACAGAACAAGCCACAGCCACCTCACCTTGCCAGTTCCTCAGCTGATCCTGTTTCCTCAGACTGAATGCCTCTCAGCTGAACTGTGCTGCTGCAAAGTCTAAAAGCTTAACCAGCTCTAGTTCCTGGTCCTCACACCTTATATACCTTTCTGCTTTCTGCCATCATTTCCTGGGATTAAAGGCATGAGTCACCATGCCTGGCTGTTTCCAGTGTGGCCTTGAACTCACAGAGATTCAGAGGATTTCTGCCTCTGGAATGCTAGGATTAAAGGCGTGAGTGCCACCATTTTCTAGCCTCTGTATCTAGTGGCTGTTCTGTTTTCTGACCCCAGATAAGTTTATTAGGGTGCACAATATTTTGGGGAACACAATATCACCACAGTGGCACATGCCTAAGAGTCCCAGTGGCAAGATAGAAGACAACATGAATTCTTGGGGCTCTCTGTGGTCAGTGAACACCCAAGCCAATAGAGACCATGTTTCAAACAAAAGGTGGAAAGCCCTAAGAGATTGTTGTCCTCTCTCTCTCTCTCTCTCTCTCTCTCTCTCTCTCTCTCTCTCTCTGTGTGTGTGTGTGTGTGTGTGTGTGTGTATCTCTCTCTCTCTCACACACACACACTCATACACACACTCATACACACACAGGCATACACACACACACATACACATACACATACACACATACATGGACATGGGCATGTGCAGATGCACACACTTGACAGCCCACAGGAAACTTCGGAGAAGGGCAGAAAGTCCCTGTCCCTTCACCTCACATGACTCTAGAAGTTGACCTTGTCTATTTGGGAAGTTCTAGGCCTGCCAGTCATGTGACCTACACTGAGCTATACCATCCTAGGTCTGCCCTGAGTGTGCCCCTTGGAGGTCACAATGCTCTGCCTCCCCACACCAGTACTGAGGTATAAATCTTGGTCTTGGTGGCCCAAAGGAAGTCAGCAGAGGGTAGCTGGGTGCTGCAGGTCACAAGGCCATTTGGCACCATTACAGTGAACTGTAGGGACACATATAGAGGACTTGTGTGGTGATGTTTTATTTGTGCTCTAACAAATAAAACTTATCTGGGGATCGGAGGACAGAGCCAGCCACTAGATTATAAAACAGAGGCCAGACAGTGGTGGCACACACCTTAATTCTATCACTCTGGAGGCAGAGATCCTTCTGAATCTCTGTGAGTTCAAGGTCACACTGGGAACAGAACCAGGTGGGTTGGCACACACCTTTAATCCCAGCACTTTAGATCTCTTGCCTTTGCTTGGGAAAGACACACGCCTTTAATCCCAGGAAGTGATGGCAGAAGCAGAAAGGTATATAAGGTGTGAGGACCAGGAACTAGAGGCTTTGAGCAGCAGTTCAGCTGAGATCCATTCTGGGTGAGGACTCAGAGGCTTTCAGTCTGAGGAAACAAGATCAGCTGAGGAGTTGGTGAGGTGAGTTTGGCTGTGGCTTGTTCTGTCTCTCTGATCTTTCAGCTTTCACTGCAATATCTGGCTCTGGGAGTTTTTTTATTAATAAGACCTTTTAAAATTCATGCTACAGACTTGACCTTGAAAGGCTTTAGAGCAGTTGATTGCAAAATCTTCACAGAAGGATGCCCCTCAGGCTGCTCAGCATGGCTAGGGTGTTCTAGTCTCTCTGCAGGAAGTCTCAGACCACTGTGACAGACACCAGAACATCAAAGCCCCTGACTCCCTACGAGAGGAAATCATTGAACAAAATCATTGAATGGCACAAAATGCGTGTCCCAAACCTTTTTTTTCCCAGAGGCAAATGCCACCAGGTGTCAGTGCTCATGCACCAAAGAAAGGACGAGAAATGTGGGTTCTCAAGGTTGCTCAGCCTCAAACACAAGTGTCTTGAGAGTCCACTGGTGAGAGTGGAGACTTTCCACGGGCCAGTGACAGTCTCGGGTTTATGTTTATCTCCCACTAGGTTACTCATCTCCTGGGTGAGTACTCCCAGCAGTCCTGAACTCATGAGCTGGAGCAGCTGCAGTAGAAAAGGCCACTGAAAGGCTGGCAACAGCCTTGCCCCAGCACCCCATGCCCTGGAAAGATGCACAGGCCATGGGGACTGCGACACATTCCTTTCCGACCGACCTCCCAGTAAGTCACCGGCACAGGGTCCCAGAGGTGGGGGGGGGGGGGAGGGCGGGGCAGGCCATCCTGGCACACACTAGGTAGCAGCAGCTGTTGCCAACCAGCACAGTTCTCTGGAGCCCCTTTGCCAGGTCTGATGAGCCATCCTCACAGTACAAGACAAGTCACACCTGCCACCTTGCCTGAGGTCTGCCCTCGAAGAATGGAAGCCATATTGCCCCAAGGGCCTCTAATGCCCAGTCCCCCTTTCCCAGGTGACCTACAACCAATGGCAACACGAGAAAATGCAGAGTCTGGCCCCTCCCCCCAGACAACATTCACAGGTCAGAAAAACAGAACCAAGAGGCTATATCCCATCTGCAGAGCCACGGTGATGGAAGCTAAGCATTCCCCAGGTCGGCTGTGGTCAGATGGGAACTTGGAGTCCTGAAGGTTGAATTCCAATCAAGTCTTAAAGGTCTCATACCCAGGACAGCCTGCTTAGGGTCCAGTCAAACCCAAGTCCAATGCCACAGCCCAGAGACAAGCAGGTAAGAAATCCTCACCCAGCCTTGCATTCTGCTCAGACTTTTAGCTGCCTGAATAGACCCACTTACCCACATCTGCTTCGCTCCACCTGAAATAGCAAAGACTTGAATCCTTCCTCACTCCAAGGAGGCTGCATCAACCCAGCAGACTCAGGGTGATGGTTACTGCAGAGAAGACCCCTGACCTGGTCCACAGCTGCAGTGTACACCATCTGCCCTCCAACGGGTCAAACAGTTCCTACGTGGGTTATTACTTACCTTGTCACTAAGACCAAACACCCTAGAAAAATAGCTTAAGGACAGAAGGGTTTACTCTGGCTCATGGTGTGAGGGCAGAGGCCAAATTGTTCCTTTCTATTCAGTCATGACAGTCCCCAGCCCATGGAATGATGATGCCCACATTCAGGGTGGGTCTTCTTGCTTTTGTTAACCTCATCTAGAGACTTCTTCACAGATGTACCCAGGGGCTTAAGTTTTCAGTGATTACAGACCCCATCAAATTAACAGTACTAGCTGTCACACCCTGAGAGTTGGCAGTGAGAACCGGGTGCCCTGACTCCTGCCCAGGGCCTCAGCCATCTCAATAGTTCTAATTGACTCTTACTGTGGCCTCCCCCGTCTGCCTTGGGTGGAGGCCACACCTGCTACACTCCTTCCAGGCACTCTGGAGAAGGTGGAGTTCACCCCGCCCACTGGCATTCACAGGTGCACTCAAGGACAAGCCATTCATCAGACCACAGCAGGCCATCCTTCACAGGGCCACCTATTGACCACCTTCCAACGGGTGCCAAGTTAGGTACTCCCCCTCACCAGGGTCCCCAGAAAGACTGCTCCCTGGACCCTCAGCCCCAACCCTCCATCCTCCGTACACTAGTCCCCAGAGTACTATGGTAGGGGCAGTGGGTCTTCTGGGACCTAACATGGGAAATCTCTTTTCTACATTCAACACATAACAAAGACCCTTCCCAGGTGCTGGGGCCCCAGGTGACTGACAGGCGCATCTTGGAACAGTGTCCACTCATTTGTGCAGGTCAGATCCGTGATGACTCCAACTAAGAACCACACAGGTGACATGGGCACAGGTGGTACTCTAGCAGAGAGGGGTCACCCCAAAGGGTACTTGTGACTGGTACCTCATGAATATGGGGCAGCCCCTAAAAAAAATTACATAGGTATACCCTAAGCCAAAGCTTGAGGTTCCAAGTGTCACTTCTGTGGAAACAATACAGAAAGAGTTGGAAACTTCTTCCAAAAAGGACTGTCCCAGGGAGGGTGCCACCCTACCGCCATACTGTTTCTTGGTCAAAGGAGACCTCAGCTTCCCACATCACAAGCCTCCAAATGCATGTTAATATTGAGGCAAGGCCTGCAGCTTCCACTGAAGTCCAACCTGTCACTTACATTCCTGACAGAGTCACTGGATCTTGACACATCCTTGTTCTTGCTCATCCTTGTGCCCATAGCAGTCTGGGATGACTGGGACCTTGCAATAGGCAAGGCCTGGAATATGTATCCCTTTCTAAGAGATAAGACCAACCAGGTACCAGTGAGAACTGGAGGGCCAGCAGAAATCCCTCTGCTTCAGTCCCCACAGAAGCCTCTATGGAAGGGAGTCAGTGTCCACACCCACAGCCAAGAGACACCCGAGGGTCTCCAGTAATTTTTCATCCTGACTTTTCATCAAAGTGACCCTGTGGGAACCTTGAATCTGGACTGCCAGCCCTGTGTGCATCTCTTCAAAGCCCACAACGCTTCACAGATGCTGCTCATTTCCAAAGGGAAGATCCCACTGCCCAAGATGAAGGGCTTCCCAGCCAGGCACCCCATAAAAGCATTGAATGGGTGTGCTGAGCCTCCCATCTGGGCCCCTGCCTGTTGAAGCCCGTGGAAGCTCTCACCACAGAGAGTGTGTGCATTAGAGGTTGGGTGCCTTTGGGTGGAATGGTTATAGATGGCTGATGCATCAGTGGGAAGACTGTCTCCTCCCCTGAAGAGATCCTCCGATCTGTGGAAAGCTTCACTGGGTGTCACAGACTCCCTGAATCTGCGTGGCCCTACCCTGTCTTCTGCAAAGGGGACCAGGCAGCCCATCTGTGCTAGCACACTGTCCTTGTCCAGTGGTCTCAGTGTTAGTGACAGGAAGAGCTGTGGAAACCAAATTCTAGCTCCTGCCTGTACCCACAGGCATGCTCTTTCTCCTAAGACGAAGCATGGCCAGGAACGGGGCAGCAGAGAGCAAGAAGCAATGTTCAAAATACCTTTATTTTTTTTTTTCTCACAGGTGGTCACTCCATCACACACACTAAAGGTGTCCACTGAGGCATATCACTGACGTCCTCACAGCACCGCCTCCTTGGGCATTTTATTCTTCCGTTTCCTCGGCTTCCGAGAGTGTCACTGTGGCTGGATTACGGGGGGGGGGGGGGGGGGGTGTAATTTGAGTGTTTCTCTGATGGGACATTCAGCACCCTTAGGAGATTTTATCAAGGGCTTGGAGTTAACATACAGCAGGCATTTTCCCAGAAGCCAGTGGTGAGTGGCCTGTACTGCCCTTGTTTCCCAAGACATCATGGGGACTGAAGCCTTAGTAGGTCTTCATAGCCCCTGTCTCAACACAGACGGCACCAAGGAAGAGATGAACCTGTGTCCTGCGGTCAGTCTCAGGTACACAGACTAGCAGCGAGGCCCTCTGGTCCCACCTTCCCTGGGGACTTCCATGAAGCCAAGTCCATGAGGCTGAATGTCAGGCGAGACAGACCTTTCCATCCCACACCCCCCTATCAAGATGCCGTGTTTTGGACTTTCTTTTCTCTAATCCGGCCCAGGAAAAGCAACGAGAGGTCTGCGAGGCCTCCCGAGAGTCACCGACAAGCACGTGACTCTGCTTCCCATGAGCCAGAGCAGGCAGTGAACTGCCTTTCGGCCATTGTCTCAGCAGCAGCAGCCACACTCACCGCGCAGTGGCCCCCGGGGAGGACCTAGATACACCTAGGACACGCACTGACTCGTGCCGACCATGGTGGGGAAGGGAAGAGGAACCCTGGCCCCCCATAGTTGGGTACATTGGAATCCTGCCCAGCCTCAAACAGTGTTTGCCATTGTTGCTGAGGGCCATCAAAGACACTGAGCACACGCAAACAGAAGACCACAAGGGCAGAGGCAGACGACGGTCGACGGGAGCCTACCATCTACTTGGCTCGTAGTCCTTTTAGTGCTCTCAGTAGAGGTAGGCTTGAGCGACGACGAGTCTTGAGTGGTCGCTTTCTCAGGCGCCTCACTGATCTTGGCTGACGACGCGGCCTCCACAGAGATCTCCGTCTCTCTCTTAATCTCCTGTATAAGCCTGGGGAAGAAAGCCTGGGTCATAGCCTAGCAGCTGGAGCTAGAAGCTCCACCCACCCTGTACCCGGGCTCTGTGATGAGGTCCACACACTTTGCTCCACTGTCTCAGTTCAGTCTCTCTAAGGCAAAAATGCACAGTGGGCGGCCAGGCAGGCTGTGTTGGCCACATGAAAGGCTGGAGCAGTTGCTAGGTGAGGTACGTAAATCCTCTCCACGGCCTTGTGCCAGTCACAGGCCAGAGCCTCAATAGCAGCACGCACACCAGAGGTGGATGCTGAATTGGACACCAGCCCTGCCCTGCAGACAGAAACCAGGTGTGTGGTCAAAGGCGTCACAGTCTCCAGGACGATGGCACACCCAAACACAGACATCCCACACAGTACACAGACTTATCGGCCCAGGATTTAGAGCACCGTGTGGGGCTTGTGGCGGTTAATAATATCAACTTGACTGGATCTAGACTCACTAAGAAGACAGTGACAGGACCTGTCTGATAGAACTTCCAGATCGATGCATCAGGGTGGTGAAAAAACCAACTTAACTGTCAGCAGCACCGTCCCTCAAGCTGTAAGCCAAAACAAACCCTCCCTCCTTAGGGCTTGAGGACAATGGAGAGCCTCGTCAGTCCTTAGCCTGCGCCAGGGGACCTCCTGGGTGCTGTCTCTGAGTACTCCAGCAGAAGATGGTCCCAGGACCCTGTGGCTGCAGGAACCAACAAAGCCTGTGAGCTCAGTACTTACTGCTCAGTCCTGGGGTCTCAAACACCCACTGCAAGTTGGGGAGTCGCTTTTCTCCCTAAGAGGAACTGCACCCAGAGTGGAAGCAGGTGGGTGAGGGGAGCAGGGTGAGAGAGGGAACCAGTGCCCGCCCCAGACCATGCCTCCCACAAGGAAGAACGAAGAGGACCCACCTGAACACGATGGCAATGACGAAGAACCCCGCGATGAGCATCAACAGGACGGAGAACACGTGCACATAAACTGTGAGACAAGCCCCTGGCTTAGTATCCGGACCCGGGGTCGTCAGGAGGGTCCCACCCAGAGTGCACAACAGCCCCATGTGGTCACCCCACCAGCCCGTTAGACTGCTGGCTCAGGATGCTGCAGCTGAGAGGACGTAGTCCCTGGGCTCTTTTGCCTGGCGTGTCTCCTCAGGGGGCATCAATGCCATGTTGTCTCACAGGCAGGAAGAGCCCCTCTAGCTCCTGCACCATACCCCCCCCCTCTTCGTGGGGTCATGTGAGGGCAAAGTTCTCAGCATGTGTGGGGCACAGAAGTCCCACTACTGCTGATGCTTTATTGCATCCTTCTCCCTATTCCATTTTCCATCCACTCGAGGGAAAGAAACAGTCTTGCTGGCCACACCCAAAGCAAGGGATAAGACTTGTTTCAAGCCTCTACCTTTGCCTCCCTCTAAATGACTTTTAGGTGTCCCTAACCAGCCAGAAAGAACTCTGCTAGATGTGATGCCCTTCAAAAGACATACTCACTTCTGCAGGAGGGATCTTAGGCGAGCGGATGTTTCTTGCTACACAGGTCTGGAGTCACACATAAAAATGAAGGCATCACCACGCCTGATCCTCACTAAAGGTTCCAGGAGCCTGCAGCCCACTTCACTGTGGCTTCTAATGGTTTCTGGAGAGCTCTGGCCCCTCTGTGTTTCTCTGTCTCCATTCTTGTGAGGACACTGGATGTTGGATTAGGGGTCATCTTGCTCCAATGTGACAGCCTCTTTACTAACCACACCCACAAAGACTCCTGTCCTAGTCAGCATTAGCTATCAACTTGAGACAGCCTAGAACCACCTCAAGAATCTCAACTTAGTAATTGTCTTTATCAAGGTGGTCGGTCTGTGGGCATGTCTGGGAGGGAGTTTCTTGCTTGACGGCATAGGAGGATCCAGGCAACCATGGGTGGTTCTATTTACTGGGCAAGTGGTCCTGGACTGTGTAAGGAAGCTAGCTGTGTGTAAGCCTGAGTGAGCCAACAAAGCAGTACTCCCCTACGGTTCCAGCCTCTACATTCCTGCCTCAACTTCCCTCAAATGATGAATTGTGGTGTGGAAGCAGAAGTCAAATTAACCCTCTTCTTCTCTCAGTTGCTTCTGAAAAATGTTTTATCATGTGACCTGAAAGGACACTAGACCAGAAAGTGGTACCAGGACTTAAGTGGTATGTTGCTGTGACGGATCTGACCATGCAGCTTTTTTATGCCTCTGGACTATTTTTTTTTTTTTTTTGGAGGAATTTGGAAGATCTTGGAACTTTAGGAAACAAAATCCAAAGATTATTTAAAGGTTAATGAGCTGTTGCTGTGGGAGCTTGGAAAATAATGCTGGAGTAACACGGACTGTGGAGGCCTGGCTTGTGTGGAGGCCTGGCTTGTGTGGAGGCCTGGCTTGTGTGGAGGCCTGGCTTGTGTGGGGGCCTGGCTTGTGTGGGGGCCTGGCTTGTGTGGGGGCCTGGCTTGTGTGGGGGCCTGGCTTGTGTGGAGGCCTGGCTTGTGTGGAGGCCTGGCTTGTGTGGAGGCCTGGCTTGTGTGGTTTCAAATGCTCTGCAGGCACCGTTTGTGTGAGGTTCTGAATTGACAATATCTGTGGTGGCCAGTCAGGCTAACGATGGAAAATCAGCTGTGATTAATAAGAGGTCAGCATCATTGAGGTGGTGTTCCTTGGGGCCGTGGAAAGCATTTCCTCCAAATCGACACACAGAAATTAATACCTAAGGCGGCCAAGGCTCCATCTCAAGCTGGAAGTGGAACTGGACAACGTGCAAAATTCACCCACCCGGTACTGTTTTGAAGGCATGAAAGATGCAAGATTAAGACAGTGATGGAACACAGCTGAGGTCTGGTACCATGACAGGGTCAGAGTCCCTGACGAGAAACCAAGAGAGGCCATTGCGGAAGGTGCCACAGTTGCAGTAGAGATCCCAGGATACTGGAGATGCCAGGACCGTTTGATGCGCACCAAGAACAGTGTGACTGTGGCGTGTAGTTGGCCTAAACACGCACAACAAGCCGTATGTTCTAAAGATGGCAGAGCTGGGGAGGTGTGGCTGCCCAAAGCGTTTGGTGCCAAAAGATCATGAGTGATATTTTGGTAGATGCCAAACATTGAACTATAAAATCTTGATCTTGGTTCTGCTTAAGTCTGAGTGTTCCTATGCCATGGTTCTTTTGGGATAGGAAGTATTTAACTTGGTTTTTATTTTACAGGTGGCCATAGTTAAGAGACTTGAGACTTAAGAAACCTTGGATGTGCCGGGCGGTGGTGGCGCACGCCTTTAATCCCAGCACTCGGGAGGCAGAGGCAGGCGGATCTCTGTGAGTTCGAGGCCAGCTTGGTCTCCAAAGTGAGTTCCAGGAAAGGCACAAAGCTACTCAGAGAAACCCTGTCTTGAAAAACCAAAAAAAAAAAAAGAAATCTTGGATGCTTTTTAGATTTTTTTATAAGTGCTTTGCATATATATATGCAAATATATGCATATATATTATGTATGTATGCCAAGTGCCCACTGAGATCAGAAGAAGGTATTGGGTCCCCTAGAACTGGAGTTACAGATGGTCATGAGGCACCTTGTGGGTGCTGGGTACTGATCCTGGGTCCTCTGCAAGAGTAATAAGTGCTCTTAAACACTGAGCCATCTCTCCAGCCCCAAAGCCTTGTTAAGCCTTGAAATGTTTAAAGACCATGGGACTTTTTAAGTTTGACTGTGTTTAATATTATAATATTAACATAAGATCATTGGGACATAAAATAAAAGTTATTAAAGTGATGTATATGTATGTTGATTGAGAAGGGTTATCCCAGTTAACTGTCAATCTGACAGACTAGAATCACCAAAAAAGTCTCAACTGAGTACTTATCATTATCAATTGGTCTATGAGCATGCCTGTGAGAGATTTTCTTGATTGTTAATTGATACAGAGGGCCCAACCCACTGTGGGTGGTACGATTCCCTAGGCAAGTAGTCCTGGGCTGTATAAAAAAGCTAGCTGAGTATGAGCCTGAGTGATCCAGCAAGCAATATTCTTCCATGATTCCTGCTTCTGGGTTCCTGTCTTGACTTCCCAGGGTGATGGATTATGACCTGGAAGTAGAAGCCAGATAAATACTTTCTTCCCCCAAGTTGCTTTTGGTCAGTATGTTTTATCACAAAACAGAAAGGACTCTAAAGCAGCTCTCTGGACACGACAGACCGCATTCACCAGCTCCCAAAACCATGTTTTGAGCAGACATATAGTTCAATTCCCAGCACAGCTAGAAAGCAAGTTGCCCTGTAGGCAATGAGCAGGATTCCAACAGGATCCATGAACCCCAGACCGCTCTGAGGTTCCCTAGAAGGGGAAAGAACTACCTGGACCCCACACACACACGAGGGAAGAAGGGGTTGAAAGCTGACAGAGGGTTGAGCCGAGCCGCTCACGGTGTCAGCCCAGGTCCCCCCACTCTCTCGCTGATGTGAGCCCTGTAAGCAATGGCTAGCGTTTCTCCTGCGAAGAGCTGGAGGGAGGGAATGGGCCCTGAAATCCTGCGGCTGTGGATGACAGGTTTGTGCCAACAGCAAAGTGCTTCCTGAGGATCCCTTCCCCTCCCAGTTGGCTTATTTCTTTAAGATGGCTCTGGACTGAGAACTCACACACCAGGAGGAGGAAATTCTTTCCTTCAAATCCCTAGACTTGCACAGCAACGCTAGAATGCCCTGCTGTGTGGCCGCTTGCGGATCTTTCCAGCCCAGAGAAGCAGTCCCATCGTGAGTATGGCTGACCTGTGACTAAAGGAGGTATGGCAGAGTGGAAACCAGGGCTAAGCCAAAATGACTCTGTGGTATCTACCCTGTCTTTTCCAGTGCATTGTGAGAATACTCAAGCAGCCCTTGTGACTGGGAGAAGTGGTTTCTCATGGCAGACACCAAAAACTGGCTCTGCCAGTCTTACCAGAAGCCGGGACTCCAAACCGGCCAACCAAGACTATGGCAACATAGTCATGGGTGCTGTGTGGGCTGTATCACCCGATCCCCGTCCTAGCGAAGTATGTGAACTACTGTTTGAACCACTCAGCTTTTGGGGGCAACTGGCTACAGCATAACAGAATCACAGTACAAAGTATGTCACGGGGCTCCACAGGGAAGTGCCCTCTTCATGATGCTGAGCCCACAGAACCAAGTGGAAGGAAAGGTGTTTATGAGTGAGTTCAGGGCCTTAAGGTAAAACTCCACCAATTCTTGAATCCCAGAGTCTTTGAACGTGATAAATTCAGAACCATGTGTGAGCATGGCACACGTAATGTTTTCTTCATGTTTTATTATCAGCACCTCCCACGTGCGGGAACAGTCTCCTGTCCGCGCTGTCAAGTGAACAAAAGTAAGAGACGGGACTCTGTGAGTCCCTCTGCACAGCATCTGGCTGTGAGAAGCCACACATGTGGCTTGTCAGAAGCCAGATACTGTGACTGCTCTCCCCAGACAACAGGAGCAGAAGAAAGGGTTATCTTCCCGAGGGAGCTGCTTAGTAACGTCTCGCCAGTACAAGTAACAAAAGTTTTGAAATCATCTCAGCAAGTCCCAGGAAGAAACAGAGGTCAAATACTTAGAAGAAATGACACAGTAAATAATGTGCCCTAAATCAGGGCTGGAGAGTGACGGCAAGTCTTCCCTCCTCACTCCCTGTTCTTTTTGAAAGATCTAATGCTAATTCCCCAAGTTTATATTCTTAATAATACAGATTCTGCCATAACACAGTGTGCACTTCAAACCAGCCTATTTCAGAAGCTGGTGAAAGGTTTTCATAACATGGAATTATATGCACAAAGAACTCATAATACCCTGTCACCGAATCCTACAACTTACACAGCACAAAGGTTCATTTGCTGCCTCGAATGAGAGAGATGTCAAAGGAACGAAAAATCATTTGAGGGCGCAGTGAGAACCGAAATGTCGGGCTCACTGCCCAGAATCTTCCTACAGATGGCCCCACCTCTCAACTTGGAAGATGTCAGAAGTGGAGAAAAAAGCAGCACCCACACACTCCTCTACTAATACGGAAAAGATGGACAGAGGGTCCTTATCTGCTGCCATGAGATGATAATGTGGTGGCCCCTTGGCCAACACAAGCTCCTGAGAGCCTGTGCTGTTTTCGGGGTTTCTGAAGGAGACCCACAACTAAGACACTACGGAGACCATGGCTTGTCTGGGAAACTGTCCAGAGGACACAGCAGATTGAAAAGCAGCGCTGGTCTGGGTACATCTCTAGAAAGGGGATCTACCTCAGAGGATTGGCCCCACTCTTGGGTCTCCATTTCACTGGGGTATGTAGCAACTGAGATAATTGCTCCAGCTCTTGGCTCGGACTAGAAACTGAGTGTGCCCCACATGTTTGTATGGAAACAACTGAAAGTGTGTCTTAAGTGTCAACTGGATGCTCATTTCTCTGGCTTTTGAGGAGCTCTGAATGTAGACTTTTCCAGACACGCTTATTTGCAGAAGTGCTCTTAGGCGCTTTCCTGTTGCTGGGATAACCCTGACCAAAGCAACTTAAGTAGGAAACGACTTATTTCAGCTCACAGCTCAAGGATACAGTCCGTCACGGTGCCAAGTCAAGAAGGCAGAGGCCGGCCATGCTGCATCCACATCCAGGAAGCAGAAAGTCACGAATGCTTGTGCTCAGCTCACCTTTACCTCTTTACACAATCCAGGATCCCACCCCAGGGAACAGTGCCACCCACAGTGGCCAGGTCTTCCTATCGTCACTAACACAATCAAGATGATCCCCATAGGCATACCCCAATGCCATCTTCCAGATGACTGGAGAGCTCATCTAGTTGACAGTTGAGACCCAACCATCACAATTCCACTTGTTAACTTGATACCCAGACACATCACTTAAATCATAGCCTTCCACTTCTTCTCCCCAAAGTCTCAGGTTCATCTCAGAACACAAAATACAATCCAACATCAAAAGGCCCCACGGTCTAACAACTGCAACAGCTTGAAGTCTAAAGTCCACATCTTATTTGAGACTCAAGGCATTCTCTTCACTGTCAGCTCCTATAAAATAAAAACCAAGTTACATATTTCCAGCATACAACAGCATAGAATAAATATGTCCATTCCAAAATGGAAGGATCTGGGTACCAAGAGATGACTAGGCCCAAATTAAGACGAAATTCCAGCAGGGCAAACAGCAAATCCTCCAACTCTGTGTGCAACATCTGGGCCTCACAATGAAATTGTTGGGTTCTAAGGAACACAGCCTTACCCTTCAGCTACGCCAGCCAAAACACCATAGCCTCTCTCTCAGGTTGGCTCTACTGCATGCCTGCAGCGTTCCTTGGCCTGTGTCCCACAGTTGTGCATCTCCAATATCCTAGAGTGTCCACTGTAACTTAGGCTTTGCCTTCACAGTCTCGCACAATGGCCTCGCAGGAACTCCTTGCATGGATTCCAACCCTGCCACACGTTGCCTGGCCTCATCTGCTCTCTGAAACCAAGGAGCAAGATTCCACGACCCCCTCAATCTTTTATTTTCTATGCCTGCAAAACCAATACCACATGGACGATGCTGCCAAGTTCTTCGACAGCTCAAGCTGTAACACAGCCAGCTTGTACCATAGCTGCACTGGCTTGCATGTGCTGACTCTGGGGAAGCACTGCCCTGGACTGTAGCCTCAGAGGAACAACAACCCCATCTTACACTTGCTTCCTCCAGATGAATTTGGATCCTCACACTACGGTGGCTCTGGTGGGTGGCGTTTTAACTCTCCCACTGTCCCAGTGCAGCACAGGTTTCTCTTCAGTGGTGCTAATCTTTTTAACAGGTAGAGCGGCTTTCTCAGCACTGAACCCAGTGCCCTCCTATCTTGAAATTTCCTCTGACAAACAAATTAGTCCATTTCTTTAGATGCAACTTTTCTCAGGTTCTTGGAATACAACAAAAAGAAACCAGATTCTTGCCCAAAATACTACCCCAAGAGACCCATCTCAGTTCCTGATTGAATTTTTACTCCTATCCGCCTACATTTCTTTCAGCATTCTGGTCTTTCACCACCAGTGACCCATTAGGATCTGCTTACAGTATTTGGAGGATTTTTCTAGCCCATAATTCCAAATTCTTCCATATTCTTCCCACAAACCAGTGCAAAGGCTTAACACGGTCAGGTCTATCACAGCAAGAGCCCCACTCCCGGTACAAGTTTCTGCCTGGTTATTGTCTGTTGCTGAGATAAAACTCGGACAAAAGCAACTTGAGGACGAAATGGGTCATGTGGGCCTCGGTTTAAGTGCACAGTCCGTCAGAGCAGGGAGGTTAATGGGGCAGGAGCTGGTCACATTAGATCCACAGTCGGAAGGGAGAGGATGTTGACCGTTTACGCTCAGATCACAGGCTCCTTTTCCGAATCTGGGATTCCAGCCCTGGGAACGCTGACACTCACAGCAGGCAGATCTCCCATCTCAATTAACCCACTCAAGATAGTCCCCTAGAGACATGCCCAGAGCCCGTCTCCCAGGTGACTCTAGATCTCTTCAAGTTGACAATTGAGATTAAGCATCGTAAGTGCCTAAGAGACTGGCATCCTCTGAGAAGTGCACCTCCATGACAGACGTGAAGAGCTGTATTCTACAAATGTTTCTCCACCTGCTGTGATATGAGCACAGAGTCACCAATTCCACAAACAACAGGAATGGCAAGTATGAGCAGCAGCAGATTATGGGTACAGTATCACCAGGCTCCAGGCCAATCCCAGGAGAACTGCTATGTGCTGTTACATGTCCTCTTTCCTGAGGAGCTGGTGTGGGGCAGCATACCTGGCAGGTCCCATTGGTCACTATTCCCTGACTTCCCAGGTCTTGTACCCAGGGAAGGGGACACAGTCCTGTCTCAAGGGACTCAGTCTACCTGTAGTAGGAGAAGAAAGAACAGAAGGGGGACCTGACAGTGTGTAACACTGTGCACAGGGAACGGGCAGGCGGCCAGCACGTCAAGGTTCCCAACAGTTCCTGCTGCATGGCCAGTGTGGTCTTCTGGACTCAGAGAGTCCACCCCTCTTCTCTGATAGAAATGAAGAACGGATGCATACCACACAGCTCCCATGATTACCCTTCTGAAAGCTATCAACAGAGGAAGGAAATACATAAGCCTCCCAGTGGAATTTAATGAAGGTTTGGAGACATTACTTCAGAAAATTCTCCAAGTTCAGAAGGCTAAAGTCCTGACATGTGAGAATCTATCCAAGGGCAGAATGGACACAGCTTTTCTCCATTGCCTCCTGGTTCTCTAGGATTCCACTGTTCCTTCCTGCTCCCACTTCAGGAGGGACACAGTGAGAAAGAAGCCTGCCCTACAGCTCAACGGACAGCCCAAGACTAACCTCAGGACCGTATTGTGCTCCAGTGCAGTGTTAATGTGGCCTCTGGAGAAACCCAGCCACAGAGCATTTCTCAGATGTCCCCACAGTCCTTGGCCAGACACCACAGCCTTGCCTGATCAGACTCTCAGCTGGCTACGGCCAACGTCACCCTTGGTCCCACAGGTGGCTTGGTAGGGACAGTCCCACATCCAGCATTTGCAAGCCCACCCTCTTCCAGGAAAGGGAGTATGAGAAGCCCCCTCACACTCAACACAGAGCAGAGCTACACGGGGTTGTCAGCGGTCAGCAGTCAGTGGATTTCCAGCCCGCTGGATGGTGGCAGATGGGACATGAACACCATGGACAATGACCAGGACCGGGTCAGGTGCAGGGTGGTCTCTGTACTCACTGGGAACAGCTTTCTTATAGCAGACGCCCCTGTAGAAACAGCACCCGAGCTCTTTGCACTGGTCCCTGGTGATGTTGTAGTCACAGATCTCATAGAGAGGGATGTCGCACACTGCAAGGCACAGACACAGCACTGACTTGGCAGGAAACGAGGCCGGGTGGGTGTGGGGTGAGGTGGGGTGGGAGTCTGACGGACTGGATGGAGATTTTGTTACTCCCCTTGTTCATCATGCAACTCTCGATTTGAAACTAGGATGTGAATTAAATTTCTGAACAAAATAATATAAAGTTAATTACCTCCTCCCCCCCCCCCACCGGGGCTCCGATGATTAAGCTGATAAGACATCTCAGCAGAGCCAGGCCAGGCACCAGCTAACACAAGACCCCTGGGGTGGCCAGGCTGCCATGTGCCGTATGCACACGGAGCCCCAGCATGAGGACTGCTACTGGATTTAGAGGCTGACTCTAAAGGAACACACGCTGGGGGCTGAAGAGTTCCCTTAGAGGTTAAAGGTGTGTACCACTCTCACCGGGACCCAAGTGAGGTTCCCAACACTCAGGTGGGACAGCTCATAACCGCCTCTAAGTCCAGTTCCAGAGGATCTGACACCTCTGGCCTCTGTGGACCCTCCCCTCACACAGCCACACACAGATACAGACACACAAGTAAAACTAAACTAAACCTTAACGAAAACAGCAACAGACCAAAAGCTGAATATGAATTCCGGCCCCTCTGCCCCTGAAAGGGAACACAGTACCCCGTACTGCAAAGGACATTAAAGGAGAGACTAGTCCGTCACAAACTCACTTTGACTTAGGCAATGTGGTGCCTCCACGGCAGAGGCAGCTAACTGGACCCGATGGTAAACAAGCCACATGGAGGACTCTGTACAGACGGAGGGCAGAGGGGCCAGCCCCACCCCACCCCTGCATCAGGGAAGACAAGGTCAGGAGGACCCGGGGGCTAGCCAGCGAGTCTATGAGCCGGTGAGACCCAGGCATGGGTTGTCTCACAGTGTCTGTGCACACACGTGTCCACGTGGGCATCCGTGAACGCAAACAAAACGCTGTCACCTTGGTGTCTCCTTAGTGAGAAGTTACAGGCACAGGTGCCAGAGTCTACTTCCTGTATAGGGCTCAGAGGGCCCAGAGCGGAGCCGCAGGGCCTAGCTGAACCCTCAGGGGACTGGGGACATGGAAGGTCATTGTGTCCTGTGTGTGGACACTGAGTCGCTGGGTTCACACTGGAAGTGACAGCCTACGTCAGTGGGGTCCACTAGACTCGCCCTAGAAACATACATGACGCAGACACTGTGCTTTGCCATTTACAGAATCAATTCCGTTGTCGTGGAAACACTGAAAGAAGCAACGTTAATTGAATATGCAGATCAACTCCCAGGCAATAGGAGGTTAGACTTAACAGGTAGACAAAGGCTAACCCTGAGCGAGGATGCACATCCTGCAGCCTTGCCTCTGGCCAGGGCTCAATGCCTCCTCCTCTCCCCACATGGCTGGGAGTGCTGGAGGCAGCCTCTGCCTGGCCTGTCTCAGGGGAGCTGACCTCCGTTCTCCCATTCTCCCTATTTTGGACAACCGTGCACAAAGCCTACAGAACCTTGTTGGACAGTACAGGACCCCGCCACCAAAGCGTACAGAGAGCCTGGAGTACGGGGGTAACCACAAGGTTTACGAGGTCAGGGGATGGCTGAGAAGGTGCCTGTGGGCTGCCTGTCACCGAGGATAGAATATCTGTGTGCCTGGGGAAGGAAGGAGAGGGACTCACACCCAACAGGACAGCAGGAAGGTACACAGAGCCGCCAGAGGTGAGGGTGTGTTGATCAACTTCTGGTCTGCTCTAAGTTACTTGCAATGGCCCTGGGCAGAAACAAGAACACCACCATCTGTCTGGCATCACCCATGCGGCACAGCCTGACTGCTAAAGGACTTAGTCCTCAGAACAGAGAGTGCCACTTCAAAAACCAGCAGGGGTGAATTTGAGGCAGGGTGGTAAAGAGCTGGCTAACCTGTGCACACTTGGCCTAGGAGCCATTTGACATCCCTGGATCCCTCTCAGGAAGCTTTCTGGGAAGCCAGGCAGTAGTGAGGGTCTAAAGAATGCTAACAAGGCCAGCTGAACTAGCTGGGGACTAGTCCTGCCAGGGGTCCTACCATAGCCTCTCTGCCTTCCCCAGTGTTGAGATCAGGCCCTGTCCTGCTCTGGGTTACTCCATTATGTAAAGCACTGGTTCTTCACGCTTTGCCTTGCCCTGAGAGACTCCATGTTGAGGATGAAGACAGACTCTGCACCTGGATGTACAGATGACCAGCACCATCTGTGGGACAGACTGACCTATCCCTGGGAGTAGAAAGGGCCCATCCTATAAATTTTTCAAAATAAACAACATGAGACCAGGTATGTCCAGACTATGGGAAGAAATCAGGATGAAAGGGTCACATGGGTACATTAAAATCATACCAGGAAATCCATGCATGACCAAGAACCTCTTGGGCACACCAAAGGAAAGGGTGCAACTCCCGCACCTGGACCACTCAAGACGACCTCACACTGTGGAGACAACAGCACCCTGGTGTTGTCTGACCACCCAGCGTGTGCATCTGGACCAGCAGAGAGTTCCCATGTGTCCCAGGGGCTTCCGCTCCGCTGGGCCTGCTGATGTCGCCACCCTACTGAATTGTCAGCTCACTGTTCAGTCTTCACTGCTCCAGCCTCCATCATACCTTGGTCCTGCAGCTCAACTCTGACCCTGTAGCTTGACTATACCGCAGCAGTAGACACATTCCAACCCCCAAGACTCTGCATCTCTGTCAGCATCCCCGATTCTGCGCTCATCTCTCTCTCTCTGAAACTCCCTGAACTCTCCCAAGCCCTTTTTAGCCCTTTGTTGCCATTCTGTGATAGACACGTGCAGAAATAGATTTACTCTGTTATGTGTGATCTGAAAGAATGATACCAGTAATTATGACTGTAAGAAATACAAGAACCATGGCCGGGCGGTGGTGGCGCACGCCTTTAATCCCAGCACTCGGGAGGCAGGGCCAGGCCGATCTCTGTGAGTTCGAGGCCAGCCTGGGCTACAGAGTGAGTTCCAGGAAAGGTGCAAAGCTACACAGAGAAACCCCGTCTTGAAAAACCCAAAAAGGAAAAAGAAGAAGAAGTACAAGAGCCTGTGTTCACCTGGACAGGAAAGTAATAGTGCTGGTCAGTCTACCACACAACTGCTGAACTTTGTGAATGTATTATTATTTTAAAAATCTTGATATTGTGGAAACACAACCTAACTTTGTCACTTCATAGTTTCTCAACAAGCCTTTGAGGCAGTCCTACCCACCACCTGGAAGGGAGTAATAGGAATCAACATTGTCCTATTCATTTATCATGGTCCAAGCTAGAATACCAGCACAGAGGCAAAGCATAGGCCCACAGCTTGGAAATAGCAGGAGAGCAAGACACCCAGTGGAGATCATTTCCTGCCCTCAGAATGCAGCTCAACAGTTTACAGATATACCTGCCCTAAGACAGCCTCCTCCCCAGGACACAGCTTCCCTGTACCCTGAGATTGCCTCTCATCTGACCCAACACATCTGGAGTGGGGTGTCCCAGCCCCGAGCTTATGTGTTCAGGACCAACATCCAACAGCTACCAGGAACCCCTTGAAGAAGCAAGTGGGCACTGATGCCCACCCATTCAGATAGCTCCCCGAGGCTCGTGACTATAAACAGAGACCAAAAGGGGGGCTGCTCATGAGGATCTGAAGGGCAGGTCTAGCTACTGTTTTACCACTGGGAGACTGGGGGGCGGGAAGGGGGACGGGACTCAGTCCTGTGGCCCTAGTCTGCCTACATCACCTTATCTTGCTTGTTCTGAATCAGCAATCACAAATAGTCTTCTTAGGAGGCTTCTGCCTGTGGAGGTGCCTGGCCCCGCCGTGTGACAGAGTACCTCCCCGACCCCACGGTGGCTGAGCCTCCCCTCACTCCAGGCCTACAAGGTTAGCTTGTAGAAGTTGGCTTCCCTTCAGAGAACCCCACAGAAAAACTCCCTGCCTTCCAAGGGAGGCGAACAAAAGATGAACACTTTTCTTCTCTGCTTCCCTCCATGTCATTTAGCATAATGGCAGTGCATTCTCAATTGAGTAAAAAAGTTTCCAACAGAGACATGGGCAGGGAAGGTGACAGTTCCTTCTCACCTGTCCCCAGTGGTCATCTGATGTTCTTCCTGGGAAGCATGCAATTCTAGAAGCCTCTCCTTCTGATTTAAAGTAAATGAAATTATACCATGTATACTCAGTGTGCCTTCAAGAAAATCACATTTCGCACAGCTTCCATACCCACGTGTCAAGAGTCTAATGCCAGCTTACAGACCTAGCAGGGGGTGAGGTGTGCTTCCTTGTTGAAAAATAGGTTTGATGACATAAAAAGCCACTTCTGAGACAAGAATTTTAAAATAATTGAAAAGTAGAACTGACAGAAAACCCTATAATTCCCTGATGTTCCTTAAACTGATGTGAGAGACCCCAAGTGAGCTGCTCTGTAATGAAACTGAAGACCTAGAGACTTGGAGGTGACTCCTTGGGTCATTTAGAATTCCCTGTGCCCCTTGAACCAGACAAGCTAGGTCAAATCCTCCATAAAAACAGCCCCAACAGCCTCTTCCAATGTACCTGCGAACTTCTTCAGGATGTGTGATGGGGACGTCTTCATCTCTGGGGAGTATCTCACAGTATCAGATGACAGGGACGCAGGAATCAACCATGCCTGGAAGATAGGACACCTCAGCACATGGGGGTCCCAAAGTATCCACACCTGGAAGACGGGATACCCCAGAACAGAGGGCCCCAGAGCGTCCACACCTGGAAGACGGGATACCCCAGAACAGAGGGCCCCAGAGCGTCCACACCTGGAAGACGGGATACCCCAGAACAGAGGGCCCCAGAGCGTCCACACCTGGAAGACGGGATACCCCAGAACAGAGGGCCCCAGAGCGTCCACACCTGGAAGACGAGACACATCAGCACAGGGGCCCCAGAGCGTCCACACCTGGAAGACAGGACACCACAGCACAAGGGGTACAGGACATGTACATCTGGAAGACAGGACACCTCAACACAGGGTCGCTCTGTAGCCGTCTTCTGGGCACGTTGTATAGTACCAGAGAATGAACAGGTCAAGCTTTGAGGGCTCTTCCTGGCCCCCCAAAAAAGCAGGTGTGGCCACCAACCTGTCCATCATTTCCAGAGCTGAGTCCTCTGCACTGCCCCTCTGGTACCTTCAAAGTAGGAACAACGTTTTGGTTGAACCAGGAACTGGCTACCTCTCTCTCTCTCTGTCTATTGCTCGCAGCCAGGTTGGGGGAGGGGTGGACAGAAGAAAGCCAGTACCCTGCCTGTTGTGACATCATCTGGAAGCTTGAGGTCAGAAAGTGTCACAGCACTTCATTCTATGGAATGGATGTGTAGAGAGAGGGTCATGCATACGAACAGGCTGGGGAAGGATGTGGGGTGCAAGGTACTGCTAGTTCCTCCTTCCTGCAGGTACCCATGCAGCATCCTGACCTCGGCTGCGACATCAGACGCCTAAATCTTGCCATGTGATCCTCTGCGGGAACATCTGTTTGTGTAGACACCGTGAGGGTGCAATGTGAACAAAACCAAGATCCCATCTGTCCGTGGAAGGAGAGGGAACAAGGCGCTGTGAGTCTACACCTGCACCCCCAGAGTGGGTCGCTTCTGCTTGACACCAGCCAAGTGTGTCCTCAGAAGGAACTACAGCCGTGGACAGCCTTCCTTCTGCCTCTCTGCTGGAAAGTGCCAGATGCTTCAGTATTTTCCAGGTGTTGTGTGAATTCCAACAGTGTGTCTGGGCTAGATGCTGGACATGGTCCCCCCTCCGCGTGCAGTGTTCTCTAAGGACCTGCTCTGCAGCACATGACTGGAGGCTAACACAGGGATCTATCTGCCTGCAGAAGCCATGCTGCTCTTATCGCTTGCTAACGTAGATGCAGTATTTAATTAACTTGGTTTTATTTGTAAACAAATGTGGTTGGCATTTAATAACCGAGAGGATGTGTAGCTCTTTCAAATATGGGCAACTTTACAAAATTAAAAGCCGCTGGTGGCACAATATGAGGGAAATTAATTATCCTGGGAGCTACTGCTCCCTGGGGTGAAGTTGGTGATCAGCTGTCACTTAAGAAGTGCAGCCAGGTGCCACGGAACTGGCTGGCTGTCTTGAGTGCGGAGGGTGGGGAAGCAGGGATTGCCCGTCAGGGTTCCCCTTCTTTCAGTTTCTCAAATTCACCAAGAGCAGAACCCTGCTACAGGCAGAGCTGGGGCTGCAGGAGCATCTGGGCTCTGTAGAGTGGGGACTCAAGTCCAAGACAGCCAGGGCTTATGCCCCTGGCCTGGTGTGCTCAGGGGGGAGGTGTATGCATGTTCCCAGCAGCCCACGGTGCCACCGGCAGAGCAGAGACACTGGCCCATGGGGCACCTTTGAGTCATTACACAGACCAGGTTTGTGTGGTCCCCCAATGTCTGCCCCTTCGTTGGGTGGTACTCTACACCAGTATGAACCAGTCTTCCTGATGTGCTCATCTTCATAGGTTCTAACCCACCCTTGGTCATTTCCATTCCCTCAAAATCTGCAGAACGTTTTCTCTGAGGTGTGGAACAGAAATAAAAACAAATAAAAATGCAGGGCTCTCGAGGCCCGGCCCGACACCAGTGAGGCAGGCAGAAGAGTTGCCACCTTTAGAGAGTTGAGTCTCTAAGCCTTTACTGCAGGCGTCTGCTTCGAATGCCGACGCCTTGGATAGCCTTTGGTTTTCAGGTTTTTCACCTTTCACTTTACTTCTATTTAATTTTTTGTTATTAATAAAAATTGAATATTTTGTTCCTGACCTACGGGAAAGTGATTTCTAGACAAAGGTTGCATCTTGCAATATGACTTCTAACATAGATACTTTTGCTTTTTTTTTTTTTTTTATATACAAGCGGTATATTACTGACAGTGGTGGGTGTTTTCTATGGTCTGTGGATACCCTGTACCTTCATATGCCAAGCAGGTACTGTGACAGTGGATGAATGTGGCTTTACTTCTCATCAGAGAAGCTCGCCTTTCCATTGTCACTAATATGGTGACAGTAAGTCCAAATCCCCAGAAGTCAATCAGCCTCCTCCCCCCCCCCTCTCTCTCTCACACACACACACACACACACACACACTACTGAATCTGCAAAGCCGAGGGGCTGATTGGAGCTATGAAGAGTTAGAATGTTACAGATCTACATCCAAACAACCCAGGGCTGTGGTTAGTCCTGTGACAGCCATTCGATGCTCCATTTCTGGATGTTAAGCCTAACATCTCTGTGACCAGCAGGTAAAACCTTCTAGCAATGTATCAATGTACCGCCAGCATCCACACACCCAAAGAGCTAAGGATGTCACTCGGTAGCATCTGAGACCTGTCATAAAGACCTCTGCTTCACTGTTACCCTCTACACCATGTTTCCATGAGTGTGTCACTAACAACACTGAACTGTGATTGTCTTTTGATTTATGTACGACTGTGGAAGTTCGTGTAATTGCTCCTGGTCGCTCTTGTTCCTTGAGGTGGGGGCTGTGCTTTGCATTGACAGGTTTTGTTAAAGCTCTCATTTGCTCCATCTCTGAGACACCAAAGAATAGTGATTTCTACCAGTGGCATTCTCAAAACCCAATCCAACTGAGTAAGGCTTTACCTTCTGTAAATCTCATGCCTAACTTTTTTTTACCTCAAAGCCAGGGTTGGATCTTGAAATGAACACAGCTGGGTTAGCACACACGGACCCGATACTTCCTTTAGCATTTTCTGGATCTTGTTATTCATGCACTGCGCTGTTACTGTCAAGGTCAAGCTGGTGTGGGAACATAAATGTGCCAAGTGCTGGCTCCTTTCTGTCCTCTGGATTTGTCTTGAACGTCACACTTGCCCTCGCTCATACCCAGGAAGGGCACATGTGGAGAGATTTGTGGAGAAGAATCTGTGTCTTGCTATCACCCCATCACTGGACCTACGGGCTTCAGAGATGCTGTGGTTGCACCAGACAACAGCTCTCCTGTCTCCAGTGATCCACTCACCATCCATGACCTGACAGGAGGCCGAGTACAGGGAAGGATGGACCCTGCAGACCACGGGCACACTAAATGACCCTCATTGGGCTTCCAGTCTGTTTACCTTATGCACAGCCTTCTCCTGGAGCTCTGACTTCGCTACTATGGTCTTTTAACAACAGATTCCTGCAAACCACGTCAGAGGCTGGCCCCCGGGCTGGCAGGCAGCAGCCTGCCTACCCTCCCTCAAGAAACATCCGTGTGCTGGAGAGGTTGTGCAAGGACCGAGTGCAAGGGACTTTGTCCCCTACAGAGCCAAGAGTGAGGCCACTGGGAGACCAATCTGTGAGAACTGTCTGGGGCTAGGGGACAGCCAGGGACAAAGTACAGCTCCTGGTGTAGCCCATGGCATGGCAGTCCAGGGCACAGCTTCGAGTGCTTAGAAAGGAGAAAATACCCAGCTACCGCTCCTACTACTGATTGGGCTGGGACTGAAGCCTGTCTCAACCCCACATATGGGGTAGATGTCTGGCCTACATCTGTACCCACTGTCTGCAGGCTTGCTTTCTGGATGACCAATGAGCAATTTGGTAGAGGATGCTGACAACCATAAAGTATTGAGGAACAAGACAAGGAGTCACACCCAGGAAGACCTGCCGCTGTGTCTCTCTGAAATCTGGTACAAAATTCAGAACAGTTAAGTCTCCTGACCAAATCCCTCAGTCCGAGTCCCAGGGATGACCAGGTGTGGTGGTTTGAGTAAGAACAGCCCCACAGGCTCACAGGTTGGAATATGTAGCTCCCCAGTTGGTGGAAGTGTTTTGGGGGGATTAGGTGGTGTGTCCTTGGAGGAGGTGCCGCTGGGGGCGTGCTTTGAGGTTTCCAAAGACCGACAGTTTCTAGCCTGCTCTCTGCCTCCTGCCTGAAGGTGATCCATTGCTACAGCTTGGATCCTGAGCGCCACCAAAGACCCTGGTGCTGAAGGCTTGGTCCCAGAGTGGTAATCTTGGGAGACGGGTGAACCTTCAAAGTTAGGCCACACACATGTGTCCTTGAAGGGGACTAATGGCCCCTGGCTTCTTTAACATCATAAACCACACAAAGCCACCACAGACACTGCGCCGCCATAGGCCTGGTGTGACAGAGCTAAGCCACCAGGATAAACGAACACCTCCGAAACCACCTGCTGTCCCCTTGGCTGTGTACCTCAGGGTCTTGTCACAGAAATGTAAAGGCAGCACATCCCAGGTTCACCCAGGCTGTGCCTAGCTTTGTAATTCTAACTGGCAGCTCCCCCTCCCCACACCCCCCACTGCCTTTGATGGTATCTCCCTCTGGACTGGAGAGAGAGACACCTTCACCAGGGACACTCTCAGTATCCTCCAGGAGGAGTCAGCCAGGGCTCTGACAGAACGCAACACAGTCATTTCCTTTTGTCCTATGGCAATTCTTGTAGAGGCCCTTCTGCCTTCTGTTCAAATGCACCCAATGGCCCCCATGCTAACACCAGTTGTTTTTCCAGGGTGGATGTGTTGGGTGGAGGGCCGACCACTACAACTTGGTTTCCTAAAACTGCCTTCTTCCTACTCCTACCATCCTCCATCGCTCCCAACGTGACTTCAGAGGCTCACACATATTTTCCTGCTTCAAACAAAACACATCAAGATGTTTAAACCTAAAAAGCCAAGACACAGGCACACACAGACATGCACGCACGCACGCACGCACGCACGCACGCACGCACGCAGACACAGAGAACATCTCAAAGAAGATAAAGTGACACGTTTTATGAGATAAGAAAAATAAGGAGTTTAATAATTCCAAGGGTATAGCACACACACTGCAGTGGTCAACACCGGGTGCTGTGTGCCAACACACCGGGTTCCTGTAGTGTCTGGATGCCCTGGGCATCCCAGGGAAGTAGGGGGATTGGCATGAAGTGCACACGGGCGCGCGGACAGCAGATGGGAGAGTACAATGGAGCTTCAGAGGCTGCTACATGGCAACATGGTTCAGAACGGAAAGTGCTTCACATCTACAGGAGAGGAAATGGCTTAATCCCCCTCATCCCTTGAGAAACGGAGGGGTAACAGTTGGTGAATGGCGCCCTGGGTTGTTGGTACCAAAGCCCCACCCGGAGAGACTCGAGGAGAGAGAAACGGGTGTGTACAACAGGGTCAGTTTTTAAAAAGAACTGCTCTTGGATGCAGATTCTCGCTCTCTGGAGAGCCTGGAAGACGCTGGATCCACAGAAAGAAAAGGCAGCGTGTCTAGACGCAGCCTCCAGCCACCCTGTCAGGGCAGGGATGTTAGGAACATGAATACTCATGGAATACTCCAAGCGAATCATTAAGGCAGGTCTGTAAGAAATTGTCCTGGGGCATGGACGGTGACCTCAGCGGTGGTGAGGCCTGTGGCAAACGTGGTCTTCCTTACCCTTGGCGGAGGAGCTGCACAGCAGCCCCAGGCACCTGTCGCCAGCAGTGGAGAGATGCAAGGAGTGTTGTTCCTGAGTTAAGATCTCCTGTGACAGCAACACACTGTCGTCTTTTGGGTCAGCAAAGTGCTTGGGAAACGAGGCTTTCCAAAAAGAAGGAGGACCCCTCACCGTTTCTCACCCAGCACAGACTGGTAGAATGCTAACTGGAGTGGGCGGAGGCTCTGGGGAGAAGTCTAAGTGAGGCTGGGGGTCCTGACAGACACAAACCACAGACACTGCACCCCGTCAGTGTGGAGGAAGAAGAGAAAACAAAGGGCCTCTCAGGGCCAGCTCAGAACTGCCACACAGGATGGGGGAGGTCCCGGTCCACACGGGACAGGAGTGCTGGGGCTGGTCACATCCCAGGGAGAGGCTGTGCTGAAGCACTGCAGCCACACCGTCACTCAACACCTTTCTACGGAGGCGTTCCTCTGGCTTCAGAACAACCTCTTTGGAGGAAGGAAGCAGACAGCTGAGGTCACTGTCACTTATTGCCAAACCAGAGGCAAGCCCTGGCCAAACAGAAAACAGGGCTTCTAGTCCAGGCTACCTGCCTTCCAGGGCCTGCCTGGGCCTAGGGAGGCAGCAGAGCAGGGAGGGCATGGGCACAGTAGGGCACAGTCCTGTGGGGCTTCCACTGCAGCTCAACTGCGGCTATGTATTGCTTTAGTCTTGCTCAGAGGGGAAGGAGGGCTTTCAGTGGCCTGGACAGATCAGAGCTCCTGGCTGACAGCAGCCTGCAGGTCCAACTCTGCCCGGCAGCACCGGCTGGAGAATATGGAATAAATAACACATCTATATACAGGGTCTAGTTCTCTCGGCGGGAGGGCCAAGCTGCACAAGGCTGACCCACTTCTCTACACTGTGACACATTCCTGTGACCCAGGGCCCAGCCAGGACAGGGCAGCAGGAGCGAGAATCACAGGTAGAGAGCAACATCACCTTCCTAGAATCCATGATTCCCGGGCACAGCCACAGGCCTGAGACTGGAATACTGCAGTTAAGAGGATGGTGACACAAAAGGTCACTGTGCCCAAGCTGGGGCTCCTGACGGCACCACAGAGCCTGTGCCTTGTAGAACAAGTCGGCCGCCCAGGCATCTGTCTCTTCACCCTTCTGCTCCCAACACTTCGCGAATCCAACTTCAAATCCTTGTGGCCAGAAAGGCAGAGAAGGAAATCCTAGTAAGAGGGTTAGCCTGGTCACATCGAGGGTATGCGTTCAGAAGTCAGTATTTACAAGTACACAGATATGCTATTTATAGATTCAGTTAAGTCCAAAAGCCAGAGGCCTCTGGTCAGTCACTGCATGGAGAAGTCGGCAGACATGCTCAGCCCAGGCCTCAGTGTCTGTAACTCACATGTAGCTTCGTCAGCACCAGCCTGATGAAGACCACCTGCCTTAGTCCTGAATGTCACTGTGCTTGGGCCTTGACTGGGAGCTGGTCTTCGGCCTATAGATTGGTCTCATCCCAAGCAGGGTCATTCATGTTCTTTAGAACCTTCCTCACCAGCTTCTCCAGGTCCTTGCGGGCCCTCTGTTCCTCCTCTAAGGACTTCTTCATCTTCTTGTTATCCTACGAACCAAGCATGACAGAGGTCACGCTAAGCATCCTTCCTCTTAGGTAGCCCAGGTTGGGAGCGGCTGGCCGACAGAGCTGAGTCACATACACTGAGGTACACTGGGCAGTCTCCCACTTCCACTCATGAAAAGACAACTTGATAAAACGTGCCAGAAGGAAGGGGCTGGAGACAGTGACAAGGCCAATGTCTACAGACCTACCGCCAGCATTTCTAATTCCCTTGTCCCATCAAATGCAGAAAGGAAGCAGCAGCAACTGAGGGAACGTGTCAGGAAGGAAGGAAAGCGTGCTGCCCCGAACCCAGGGGGGAGGAGACAGGCACCTGTGTCCAGTCGCCTCACCCTCAGGACACTCCAGGCCTCCCTCCAAAGTCCCTGCACTGCATGCCAGCCTTCCAACCTGCCCACCAGCGTTGAGCATGCACACCACACACCAGCTCAGCAGTGCAAGCCGGACAGTGTTGGATTCCCAGAACCTGCACACAGACGGAAGCAGAGAGCCAACCGTACAAAGCTGTCCTCTGACCTCCACACATACGTGATGGCACGTGCCCTACCCAACATTATAACAAATAAAATAATAAAGTACAACTTGAAGGTTTAACAAAAACACAGTCACACATACAGCTGGCTAGACACCAATGTCCTGCTGTCCTGGGTTTTTGAAGCCAAGTAGCCAGAGGCACCCAGCAGGGTACTCTAACGGGCAGTACCACAGATTACTCCAGCAAACCCTGAGGTGGCTCACATCTACACAGCAGTGCCAAAGAAACAAATATTTCCTGGCCTGTTGCTCCTGTACTTTTAAATGATGATTTAGAGAATTATTTCAGCTTTTAGATTTGTTTTGCTTTACACGTATGGGTGTTTTTTCCTGCACGTATGTGTGTATAATGTGCATGCAGTACCCAAAGAGGCCAGAAGAAGGCATCAGATAACTCAGGACTGGAGTTAATAGATGGTTGTGAGCTGCCTTGTGGATTCTGGAAATTGAACTTGGGGCCTCGGGAAGAACTCGTGCTCTGAACTGCTGAGCCATCTCTGGCCCTTGCCTGTCACTCTTAAGTAAGGCTGGTGGCTTTGTGATTTCTTTTTAATCTACAATGAGCTCCATGTTTAAAACAGTATTTCCCTTTTTCTCCCATTTAAAAAAAAAAAAAAGATTAAAACTAAAAACTGGTTGGCGTACCTGTCTTAACTCTTGGACTTCATCCTTTAATGCGTACACTGTGTCCACGAGGCTCCTGGAACAGGAAAGAGTAAGCACGTGAAAGGTGGTGGAACACCAAGGATGCAGGCTGGCAGGGCCTCCGGGGCTGCTGACTAAGTCTTCTTATCGAAATTCCTAACTTCAGAGCAGCCGGACTGGGTGCCTCAGGCTAACCTCCAGTCTAGGCCATCACCATCAGTGACCCCGCACCCTCCAGCAGTTTTAGTTAAGACTACCCCACCAACGGGCAGGGGAGGGGAGCCAGCCACACAGAAAAGAAAATGCCTTACTTTTCCTCTATCACGGTCTGCCCATTGCTTCTGGTTTCTTCAACTATAATTTTTTCTTCTTCTGGAAGCAGCACTTGTGGAGCAGACTCCTTACGTGAACCTGGTCGTTAAAAAGAAAAGTCCCATGTGAGTGCCGCGGCAGGACCAAGGGAGGGCAACTACTGTGCTACACATCCCTTAGACACCCAAGGCCAGTGACTACACATTAAAACCTTTGACCAGGTTTCTCCAGCTGTCTGCTGGTGTGGCCAACCAAAGCATTACAGAGGAAAGAAAACGGCAACAGAAAAAAAAAAATAAAACGTAAAAATAGCCTCTTTTACAACTTATTAAACTCTTTTAACTACAGAAATCTCTAACAGCAAGTACATTAAAGGTCTGACCACACCGCACTCAATACACAACCAAAATTTAAACCATTAGATCATTCCAGAATCGCTGGAGAGACCAGACCAGGAAAGAACGCATAATTCTTGTGCTTATAATTGAAAAGCTCTTAGAAATTACAAAAAAGTTGAAGGTCTGGAGAGGCAGCTCAGTGTTAAGGGCTAAAATTAACAACGGAAACATCAAGGAAAGACTGTATGTGTTCAGTTACGTCTATAGCATTGTAACGCATCATTTTAAAAAGTGAAATTTATGGTCTGATCACTGTGAATTCTCTCACCCCCTTGAACACACACAGCTTTGAATGGGAAGGAAAGACAGTTCCCACAGCATCAGAGGCACACGGTCGTGGCACAGATGCTGACTGGTGACCACCTCATGTGACATGCACTCTGCAACAGACCCTGGCCTTGCAAGGGTAGGTACCAGGAAGGGTCACACACTGTGATGATGATGAGCATCTGCTGCTGAGCACCACCACCAGGTGCAACCAGGAGGAAGGATGGGTTCTGCCGCACAACAGGTTCACCTGCTCACGGCTGTGCTTGTCTGCACACTCTTCTGAGAAAAGCATATGGCATAAGGTGGCCGGCTGTGGAAATGGCGCTAACTCGCTTTTGTGTTTCCGGGGTGCCCTTTCTATGATTTCCTGAAAGCACATCAGGTTTTAAGGAGCACTTCTTGTGCACCCTTGTTGGCACGGAAACCCTAGAACAGTGTTTGGGAGACGGCACTGTGGAGAGCAGCTTTGCGGCACTTGAACCCAAGCCTGTGTGTCTCTGAACAAACTGAGGTGAGTCACTGCTAAGCTGACAGCATGGGTTTGTGAAATGTCCCTGGCACATGGAGCTAGCCATCCACCAGGGCAACCATGGGGCCTGGGGACTAGCCTCAGGTACATGTCCCCAGGCCATCTTCTGAGTATCTGCCAAGTCTGTTGCACTGGAAGGTGCTGGATCAAGCCCAGGAGGAGAGGGACTGGAAACACCCCGGGGAGCTCAGGACTGGCAATCCAACCCTGTCTGTGTCACACGGCACAATTTTGCCCATGAAAGAAGTAGGCAGAGCGAGGTAGCCCAGCCTTGAATCCCATTGAGTAGCTGAACCGTTGTCAACATCCTAGTGTGCTGAGTACACTCACATGTTACTTTGTGAAAGACTATCTCAAAGATGGCCATCCTACTCTTAGAGGGGGTTACATCAATAGGCTCTGGTGAGGCCACACCATTTATCTTTTCCTCAGTGCCCCCAGTCCTGGAGATGCAGGGCTCCAAGATGCAGTTCTAGAGAGGAATGTGTTTTTAAAAAACACCAGCAGGCCGACAATGTCAGCCCCACCCCAACCCATGCAGGGTCCAACTGACAGGCAGACGTCCCTTCAGGACAGCCTCCTTGACACAGCAGGAGCCCACTCGGGCTCTTTCCTGTTGAGCACTGACAGACATCTGGATCACTCGGGGATACGAGAGGAAGCACCACGCATGAGGGCAGGTGACAAGTGTCTTTTAGAAGAGGTGAGTGCATGCTCACTGTGCCCAGAAAAGTGAGGGTCCAATGAGTCAGGTGTTTGAGCAGCTGGACCCACGCTCCTCGGTGAAGAGCGCAGCCAGGAACAGCACTTGGGTTAGCTCCGCAGGCTTCCCACTGGTATCCAGTGCTCAAGGGTACTGCTTGGGCCGACAGCTGGGGGCTGAGCTGGCGCCAAATTAAGAAGTCTCGATGACTACTCTGTCAAAGCAAACTCAACAGAGGCTTGAAAGGAGCAGCAGGTGAGAGCGGAGACTTCAGAACTGCACCGGCAGCAGACGACACACTTCCTTTCAGTTCTTTAGTCTTTTCTCACGGGACAATTTGTTTCTAGCATTAAAGCGTCCAGAGTGCGTAAGTGACACGCAGGTGTCTCTGCAAAGCAAGGAGGAACCATGACACCCACACCAGACTGAGGACACTTCCCTGGGGGCTAACCCTGCAGTTAATCTTCGGGGCTCCATGGACTACTTGGAGTTCTCTACAGAGAGAGCTGTTCTTAGAGGCACACAGTCTCACAGACAGCTCTTAGCAACCAAGTCGGCCGTAAGTACAGCCCTTGAGGTCCACTAAGTGACACAACGGATTTAAGGAACTAAAATTCCATGACCTCAGTTGTCAGCTGAAAACACGTGGCAGGGCCTTGGGGTACCAGGCACCCAAGAATTCCAAGTCTAAGGATGGGACCGTGTTCCTGGTAGAAGGGACTAGCTGCTCCAGCTTTGACAGAAGCAGGGGAATAGTCGCTGGAGGTCCTGACAGCGAGTCATGGGCCTGCAATGGAGTCTGTTAATCTGTGGACAGACGTTGCTAGCTCACCATGCAGCCTTTCAACGAAACAAGGAAGCATAGCACAGCCAGGTTCAGAAGTTGGTAGACTATTTTAAGAATTTTAAATTTTCTCAAAGACATTTCTTAACACATTATATCTGAAATATTCTTAGTGGCATCATAGCACACTGTTCTTGAATACCTAACTCAGAAAAATCATATAACCTCAGAACTTAAAATCCCATCACAGGAACTTAGATCCACTAGCAAACTGAGAGCCGTGTTTTGCAAGCTGTGGTCTCTGGGGAGATGGAGTCAGGATCTGCGGTGGCTGCATGCAGCCTTCCTGGAGGTTCCCAGCACACTGCTAGAACACTGTGGGGTTTGGGAAAGGCCAGACTTTGATTCAGTCCACCCAAAGCTGCTCATCTAAGCGACAGACGGACTTCTGTGGGCTTTATGGCTAACAGTGTGAGAAGTGCCAGGTGGTCCCACAGCCCCTTAAAAAAACTATCACCCTACCCTCACTGTTATGATTTCCATGTGCAAGTGGAGTAGAAACAACACAGGGATGACAGAGAAGACTTCACAATCGGCCCCAACCTAGACTTCTTGGCTGGAATCTCCCCAACAAACCGGCAGGCAGGTGTGTCTTGCCAACCTCAAGTCCTCTGAGTAACGGCTTACAAGGTCATTCTTTGAGAACACTGGCATGCTGGGGATGCCAGCAGGCTCTAGGTCCTAAGGCAACACACACTCACAGATGTGATTCAAGACTGGGAACATGTTCGAAGCAACAGGAACACAAGAGTCAAACACTAGTAGTCTCAGAATCCTGTCCTGCACTGTCAAAGACCACCAGGCTATGGGCCTCAGTTGAGAAACAGATCTAACCAAGGAATCCAATTCAGAGCAGACTGTGCCTAGGCTGCCATAGCCAAGGATCACTCCAGGGCACTCCCTCATGCCAGGGACCATGGGGTGGCATACAGCTGTGAGACTCAGCAATAACCACGTCAGTTGTGAACTCATACCCCGTGTGAGGTATGTTAAGTATGTGGGCATGCACATATGTACCTGCACCCAAAGCAATGACTAAGTCTGTCTCCAAAGAGCATCAGCCATCTGGCCAGTGCCTGAAACACTTGTGACATGCTCCTACCATTTACTAAACTCAACTGACACTACTTTCAGGATGCAACCAAGCATTACCCTTAGAGATCTCTTCAGTAGCACTCAAATCACACTGCTGCACTGTCTATGGGTCTGAGACCTGGATTAGCTTTTCCATAGAGGAGTGGCTTTCTCTTCTCAACTAGGCATGCACTTCACAGAACAAGAGGGAAATGCTGGTCCTGGTCCAAATGAAGGGCTTAAAGGCAGAGTTTCTTTTCACCTGTGAGAGGGGAATGCTGTTTCTGAGGACAAGCTTTGCAAGAACAGGGAAACAGGAAGAAAACAGCTGGGCCTGGAGGTGCATGCCTTGGATCCTCCCTTCTAGGGAGGAAGACGTGGACAGAGCTCTGTGAGTTCAAGGCCAGCCAGGGCTACATAGGAAGCCCCTGCCTTGTACTATTTAGAATACATCTCACCTAAGAAAGCACCAGTCCTCTCTCACAGCAGCCAGAAGGCATGCCCATAGAAGATGCCAGCTTGAGAGGACGGCCATGGCACACTCAGCTTCCAACTATGCTACTCCCCTCCCCCATGTAACAAATATAAAAGCCAAGGGCTAGCAAATGCAAAATTTATTTCAACTGTACAGAACAGATTTCTTTTTAAATATAAAACAGACACTTCATTGCCATATGCAACCACAGACAGTAAGCATACTGTACAATACAATGCAACATTCAGATATACATCCAAGTGAGTTTTCAAATGGGAGTCTGGTACTAAAATGGCTTTTCCCATTCACAGATAAAGAGCACAATATATAGATTTCCCCAAGATCTTATACCACTATGTACACATTATTGTGTTTTGGCAATTTTATGCCGAACACAGGATTAACGTAGCTTAGTAAAGACTTGTGGCGAGGACCAGTTAGACAGGAACACTGCTGAGCCACCTGCAGACGGCCCGGGATGGCTTGGACCTACCTTCTTGCTCAGTCTGTATTCTTCCGTATCACACTCACTGTACACGGCTTACAGAGCTGCAGAAACGTTAGATACTATCAGCATGACTACAGTTCCACAAACATAGAAAGGATGGCCCCTCCAGTGCTGTGTTCCCTCTGCCACACAAGGACCATCTCCTGTGCCTGTGGCACTAACACACTTCTAACCAGGTCACAAAAACGATGTCAGACATTCAAAACAAACGCAAAGAAAAGTTTGGGCTGCTGTTCCACAGCATTGGCCTCAACAAAAAAAACAAAAAAAAACAAAAAAAAAAACAAAAAAAAAAAACAAAAAAAAAAAAAAAAAAGGCCATCCAAGGGCTCTGACTGGTACGAAAGGATCCAGGGCAAACCATGAGGACTGTGCTTCACAATACCGACAGCGACTGTCACTTCTCTTGTGTGAAAACCTAAAGTACAGCTGTGCCTCCCTGTTGTACCACACCGCTTAGGACAGGCAACCCGTGCTAAGGTAAGGCAGGGCAAGCAGCCTGGGGCAGTTGGCAGAGACAACCGCGGAGTGGGGTATGACAGCAGAGCCGTTTCTGTCACTGTATGAAATCAAATCAACACAGACATTGCATGTTTTGTTTTTCAAAACTCCCATTTGCTATTTGGCAGAATCTACACAAACTTCATTTCTACTGGAAATTAATACTGGGTGCCAGTTTGAAAAGCTTGCTCCTTGACTTTCTTACAGAAGTCCAAACTCTTCAGGGGGCACGAGCAGCTCTGCAGCCACGAGGAACAGACAGACCTGGTGTGGGTAGCTGTGCTGCCCAGCGGCCCCAGGCCATGCCGCCCGCCCGCCATGCACACGCCCTCTATTGGCAGCAGCAGGCCCCAGCTCCCAGGGGAGGAGCAAAGGGGACACAATACTGGATGCGCAGGCTTGGCAAGGAGGGCTAGGGGTCAGAGGTCATGGCCACTAGAGCTCATCCCCTGAAGGATGGAAAGAGCACCCTGTGGCACCGTCTCTGAAGCAGATGTCAAGGACCACCCTGTAGACAGCGCTGCCAATCAAGCAACGGCCAGGCGGGGTCTGCTGCTGCAACTGAATCAAGTCACACTCGGCTCTTTCTCAGTGCAGTGGAAACTCCTCACCACAACCCCGGGGGGCTAGGGGCTGTCTCCCAGGCCAGCGTATGGGGACCTACTCAGTCTTTGAGACTGCATTGGAATGAAGTACCGGGGTGAACTACAGGATTGCTGGAAACAGAGTTTCACTGCAGCTGCTGTTCAAAGCTACAAGGTGCGCGTGGCTCTCACAGACAGCGAAGTATGGACGTGGGGCAGCCAGGCTGCAGCCAAGCCAAGCACTCAGCCAAGCACCTCTCTGAACGCAGCTGAGCTGTACGGGCAGCGACCAAAGCTGCTGCCTCCGAGGCAGACTCGATGGTGCCTCATACTAGCCATTACTGCAGCTCAGGGAAGTGTGGTGTAATAGTGGATGTCTCAGCCGTGATGGGGAACTCACCTTTAGAAGGGGAGCTCTCACCTCACAGCCATGGCGCACACATGAGAAGGCACAGAGCAGTGGGTGGAGACAGATTCCAGACTCTGCTCTCAACACCCAATGGTACCAGCCCTGGTGTGCATCTGCCAGGCACGGAGTCCATGTAGCATTCTGCACCATCACCAAAGCAGCTGTCAGCCGACTCGGGGCTTCGGTTATAGACACTCCTCTCAGCCTCTCCACAGCTACTTGGTCAAGTGCATTATACATTAAAAAAAAAAAACAAAAAAACAAAAAAACACCTAGATCCCTATGTGTAAGGCTAGAGTCTCCTCCGTTGTGGCACTTGGACGCAAACCTATGCGGTTGCATAAACTAGAAAAGTGTCCATACGGCTGTATCCAAAAGGAAGTGAAACAGTTGCTACATGGAGAATTAAAAAACCGAACCTCCTGGGGCTTGTATAAAACACTCCCTAATGGGAAAAGCCCCTCAGGTGCAGACTCAGTGGACCCACCACCTCCCTCCAACAGGCTGCAGTTGAATGCGTTCTCAGATTGGCAATTGAGCCTCCACTAGGTACAATGGGAAATATCAAGACACTCTCCAGAGTTGTTAAAATATCACATCAGAGAGACAAGGAACAGCAAGAAACGTCTAAGAGAAGCAGGCTGCGATACAAGCATTGTTAAGAAAGGCTCAGTGCGTTAGTTCTGGTGAGAGATATATGAGCAGCAGCTCTTACGGGATGCAGAACCCATTCTGTAACTATGGGCTGTCCATATACTGTCATACTCAGAGTCTTCCGAGAGGTCTGAGGGCTCCAAACGAGAAAGGCTACTGCGACGACCCAAGGACTCTAGACTTGATTGGTCGTCATCAGCCAAGACGTGATTATGCATCAGGTCAGTGCCTTGCCATGCTAAGACGGGATGGAGTGACAGGTGCGACAGGCAGAGGGGTGAGGAGGACGGACAGGAAGAGCCACAACCAAAACATGGAACAAAAGCAAAAGGTGATGGGAAGAGAAGGGAAAGAGAAAATATTGTTACAAAACAGCAACACGTTTGCTTCTCCTCATTAACTGCTGGGTTTCTACAGTGAACTCAGCACAACCCTCAGAACAAACCCAACCAATCACCTCAGTGAGCCTGTCACGGTCCTACTTCAAAGGACTCACTGTATCTCAGCTAAAAACTGTACAGTGCATTCACGTCCAAAACATGGTTCTCTAACACCTGGCAATTAGCCAATTCTATCAACACTCTTATTTAGGGCATAATTTATAAAACGGTACTAACCGTGCGGTTAACTAAGCACTAGTCCCTATTCTGAAAATGATACACTAAATACAAAACCCCCTCACCAGATTCTGTCACTTCCTAGTGATCCCTTGCCGAGGCATCAGACACCAGCAGCGGGAGCCTGAACTTACCGTGTCAACCTGCCCCAGCACCAGAATCTGAATGCGGAGCAAAGGACAGAGTGGGTCCCTGTCACCTCCCTGATGTGGTTCTTTACCATCAGGGAGACGAATACAAACTGGCAATGCCACCATGGGAAAGGGAGGTGACAGGAGGCAGTGGCAAGGGAAAGGGGCAGAACTCCATGCATGGTTAGCAGTGTGAGCGTGAGCTGGTCAGCAGCTAGGTGGGCATGCAAGGCTGAATAGGGCTCCTGCAGGGAGAAGCCGCAGGTAAGCCTCAGCAGCCAAAACAGGCTGCGTTCCAAGTCGTGAAGGCCATTCCTTCTGAGACAGAAAACAATGCCAACTGTGCTCGGTTTGCAACATCCCCTTGGCATCCAAACACGGACTGAACAGAGCGGAGCTTTGGGGAACAACAGATCAGCCTTCTCAAAACGTTTGCGAGGCACTTACTGTGGAAGTGTGTTCACTATGAACCCATTTCCAATGCCCTCATCAGCCACATCACCTGTCCAGCACAGACTGTGCCCTGTCCTGTGCCGCAGCATCCGGGCAGCAGCCATGCATGACTGCACCTCTGAGGCTCTGGGATGCAGGCTGGGATGCAGGCTGGGACGCAGCATGTCCACGAGAGCAAACTCAGCACAGTGGGCAGAGCTTTCCCTGCCTGGAAAGGACGGACGTACAGAGCAGGGCAGGCAGGAGGGGCTGTGCACCAACTACAGGCTGCCCTACTCAGGCCGCCCAGGCAGGAATACGGCCTATGCCACACTCAGGAGTTCACAGATCTGCCAGGTTCATCTGAGATTACAGGCTGGGGAATTCCTGTTTCAGTTTAAGCACTTGAAAGGGGGGTGACTGATCTAAAACCACAAATCCGAATCTATAAACTGTTGCTATGGTTACAGCCTATCACAACACAATTATTGTCAATTATGGAGATGTAACACTTTAATTATATTTGTGAGTTAACATTCAACCATCCCAATACATATCACATGTATACATGTCACATGGCTTGCTGGGGGACCAAGCCTCCCTATGGCTCTCCCACTCTACTAATCAGTTACAACAGGTTCTATCCCAGAGATGGCAGGGACAAAAAGGGACCTCGCTGACCCCTAACAAGACCTTAACGCCATAAGCAGCCAACAGTGCGGTGCCACAAAAACACTCCAAGTGGAAGAAGGAACGTCCAGTCACTGGCAGTGCCTCCTGGGGCCTAGCCTGCTGCACGAGCTGGCAGAGCAGCAGGCGACTTGACAAGAGTTGAGGTGGCTGAAGAGTCCCTTCCCCACCTCTGTCTTTCCAAGGCTGGCCAGACACAGATCTGAGCCACCCTGCAGGTGTTAAAGAAGAGGTGGAAAGGTGTCTCTCCAAAAACTGGCGTGGAGAAGGGGCAAGACAGGAGACCCACAGCAAGTGGTTTCTATGCCAAGCAACCAGTTCCAAAACAGGAAAGAGGACTGCTAGGCTCCACCTGCCCATCAAAGGGCCGTGGCCTCTCAGTCAGGCAGTACTCCTGGATGCTGCCACACTGTAGACCCCACCTGTGGGGAGTTAAGAGCAATAACCACCTGGACTCTGCCAAAGAAATTACCATTGTTTATTTAAAAATATTAAAAACAAAGTAAAAATTTTAAAGATAGAAATATGGCTCTAGACTTGAATTTTAGATTATTTTTAAAAGCTTAAAAAAAGCCCCAGGAACACCATCAAAGAGTAAACAAAGGGACCCCCACTGCCTTCTGCATGCCGCTGGACAATTAAAGCTTCACAGACGATGCAGGCCCCACAGTGGACGCTATCTAGAACACAGCCCTGGGGCACACTGTCATGCCACTGCTACGCTCCTGAACGCTCCCTCCAAAGAGCAGCTAGGTCCGTGGAGCAGCTGCTTGTAGACTGCGCCGCGGCCCCCCCCCCCCCCCGGGGGTGAAGAGGGACACTCACTTGAGTTCAGTGTCTGCCTTGTCTTTGCACTGGTGCAGTAAGCCTCGATGACCTTCAGGATCTGCGCATCTTCTTCCAGAGCAGCTGTGCCTGTTCGGAGACATGGGAACCCATCACCACTCCACATACATCCCAGAACTATGCCGGCAGTTAGGGTGCCAGCCTTCGCTTTCCCACTGGCTAATTTTTTAAGAAGTTATAAATAGGTATATTAAAGAGCTTTTAAGGTTTTGAAACTAACACACTACAAAGGGTTAGCAGCATGACTCTGTAGAGTTCTAAACCCCTCAGAAAAGGTCCCCCACGACACACCAGAAACAGCACGAGACTGGAATACGCAGCCCACGGAGACACGTAACCCACGGAGACACGTAACCCACGGAGACACGTAACCCACGGAGACACGTAACCCACGGAGACACGTAACCCACGGAGACACGTAACCCACGGAGACAAGAGCAGCAAAAAGACACCAAGTCTCGTGAAGAGAGGAAGTAAGACTCAGCCAAGCAGCCCGGTTTCACAGACTGGGCCTCCACACAGTGTGGACAGGAAAGCTGTGCAGAGTAGACAGGAAACTTCTAGAAAGGCAGACCATAGGCCTTCAAAGAGACATTGCCTCTGACCTAGGAATTCCCACTCAGACACTAATGTAGGAAATTTACCATGCCAAGCACAGAGGCACCTCAAAGCCCTGCCTTCAGTGTGCCCCTGGGCGCCACCTTCCTCTCCAGGCAGAGGCCAGAAGAACATGTGAGGCGGTGGGACCAGACACAGCCCCTCAGCAGCACCACTGTGTTCAGAGAAGGGTGACCCGTGGAAGGGAACCACTTGTCCGCTGCATTCTTCTCTTCTGGTTCTCCCCCAGGTCACTTGGCTATGTTGTTTTTTTTTAGGTTCACCTACTCTAATAAAAACACAGAAGACTACAAGGCTGATATTCTCATAGCTGTAAATAATCGTGCCTCAGTAACTTTTATGTATGTATTTCTTTGAGACAAGGTCTCACTATGTAGCCTTGACCAGTCTAGAACTTGCTACATAAGCCAGGCTGACCTCTGAACTTACAGAGATGTGTCTGCCTCAGTGTCTTGAGTGCTGGGATTAGAGGTGTGCACCACCATGTTCAGTTCTCAGCAACGTTTTAAGGAAGTAAATTGTATATAAGGCAAACCGAATCTTTACTTCAAGACAGTGGACTGCAGTCCCAAAAGCTGAAAGCCCTAAACTCACCACCTGGAACATGTCATTAGGCAGGTTCCCACAATGGCTATCTCAGAGAACCCAGGAGGCTGCAGCAAAGGCTTCCGTTCCCTCTGGGCAGCAGGAACCACCTTCAGTCAGGTGTGCTCTAGCTGGCTGCTGTAACCAGCTGCTCTTTCCACACTTGGGTGAGCACATGAACGCCGCACCAGGGCAGAGAGCCATCAAAGGCAGAAGCAGAGGGCAGGCTCGCTGGGTCCACAGCCATGCCAGTCAGTCTCCCCCTGCAGCAGAGGTTCTGCTGCCGCCATTCCCTCAGTGTGGACTACCGCACAGACTGTGCATCCTCCTGGCCTTCAAGCTAACACAACTCAGCCAGTCAACAGAAACTCTAGGGGAGTGAGGTTTGCTGGGCACCAGTCAGGCCCAGGTCCTTGGTCTGGCACACCATCCCTAACCTGCTGGGACTTCTGGGTAAGGACACAGGCACTAAACTGCCTCTCCTCCAACCTCCGAGCACATACAGTTTTCAGCTAGCCCAGACCTCTCTCATCATCAGAACCACAGGCCCACTAGCCACTCAGTCCTGCCTCCAGGCTTGTGTCTCCCCAACGTAAGTCCACCCTGCCAACTGCCCTCTACCTATGCACCCGTCAGCCGGCTGTGGCCCCTCGGCCTCCCCACCCCCACCAGGAGGGGTGTTGCACCTGGAAGCTGGGCACCGCTATCTGTGTCAACCCTTGAGCAGGCTGCAGGCTGCTCCTCAGCCTCCTCCGTCTCCACCAACAGAGCCAACAACACAGGCAGCTGGCTGTGACAAGTGAAATGTTTCTAGCACTGATCCACGTCTCCTGGGGCAAATCTACCCACCTGAGGACCAGTGCTGTGGACTTGGCCTTCACAGCCTGTCTCACAGCTGGATACAAAGCAGCATTTAATGTCTGCTAGTGACTGCAAGTCTGACCAACATCCCTGTCCCAGCACCCCACATGCCAGGCACATGGAAGACACACGGCAGATACTTGTTCAGTAAGGGCCACCAGACCCACCTGAGCCCAGCCAGACCTTCCTAACAGACAAGCCACAGGTGCGTGAACAGATTATAGGTCTGCGGGGTGGAGCAAAGGTGGCAGGAAACCACAGCCCCTCAGAGATGTGGACTGGACACTTCCTGGGCCTGGAGTGGGGCTGCAAGAGCTGGGGACGGGCGGAACCAGAATGAGGGGTGTGAACACAACAGAGTCTTACAAAGGAGAGGGAGGTTGGTCGGTAAGGCCTGCTGCACTCTGCCACCTACTTGTCAAGGTGCAGCCCAGCTCGCCCCGTCCTGTACTATCACTATGGGAAGGTCCTCCCTTCCACTGCGTGGCCGAGACCCACGAGGTGGCCACGCTCCCACAGGTGGGCACTCACTCTTGCGCACAGCAAACTCCTCGTCCGAAGGCTTCCGCTCGGGCTTGCGCTTTGGCAGCAGCTTTTTCATGGTCTTGGGGCTCTTACTAAGATCCTGGGGAGACACCAACGACAAAACATGCTGACGGACGGCAGGAAACCGGCCGCACACCACCAAGCACCTCCCACCCCCATCACCAGCTCTTCTGCTGCTTATCTCTGCCAGTGCCAACACGGACCCAAACCAAGAGCCAAGATGACGACGTTTCACCATCCCTCTGTAACACTCCTCAGCTCTGATGAAAACCCTGTTAACAGGACTGGACCCCACGCATCCCACACGAGTAAGGCCTCTGCTGAGAAAGAGAAAGGACAGGTGGCCCACACGCACACTCCCCACAGCCAGGGCAGGGCTGTCCACTCTGGGGTGTAAGTGAAAGAAAATAGGTTATTTAAAAAGAACAGAAAGCAAAGATACCTTCAGAAAAATATACAAAATCCCAAAGTTAAAAGCAAAGGAAGCAGGCAGGGAACCAATGGCTAAGCACGGACTAGTGGAGACAGGACTCGCTGGCCTCTCTGTGCTTGCCTGTGTCCCGGCTCTGAACAAAGCAGAGATAATGTCCAACAGCATCTTAGCATCTTTCCTTTAAGGTAAAGAGGAGTGTGCGTACAGCACGCTGGATGAGGGTTCGACAGGAGCACATGAGGTGGCACAGACCTCCGCCTCCACGGCGGCCACTCCAGTGCAGGTGAAGCACTTCCAGGGCAGGGCAGACTTTTACAGCTACCTCCTCCGTCTTCTTTTGTGGTCGCTGCTGCTTTGAGATGGACGGTCTATGGAGTCCTAGCTGGCCTGGAACTCACTACAGAAACCAGGCTGGCCTCCAACTCAGAGACCCTCCTGTCTGCATCTGGGGTGCTGGAATTAAAGGCGTGTGCGATCACACCCTGCTTGACTTCGTCTTTGAAACCTCTCTCCTTGTGGCCCATGCTGGCCTCAAACTTCCTACGTAATAGAGAATGACCTTAGACAGAAATCAGTTCCGAAAGAACCCTACTGTGGACTCAAGAGAGCACCCCTTGAAATACAGGAGCACCTACCAAAAAGACCCTGTGCACACTCCATTCTCTCTTTCTCGTACAAGCCACCATGTCCAGGCTCGCACTGACTGGCCGGTCACCTGGCTTCCTCTCACACTCACCAGAGCTGAGCCTCCTCGGGTGGAAGCAGGGTTAGGTGGAGCGCATGAAACTGCAGACACTTAGTGAAGACGCAAGTGTGCTGGGGCTACACTCGGCATGCGGGAGAGGGCGAGCGTGGGCTGGGGAGGGCGCTGCAACCCCTCCAAGGCCAGGAGGCACTGCCCTCAGGGCTGCACCATTTTCACCTGCTCTTGACCTCCAACAGCCCCAGGACTCTAGGACCCATCTGGGAACAGCAGAATGGCATGCAGCAGGGGGAGGCCCGAGCAGCCTCCATGCTGACGAGCACCTCGGGCTCGGTGCCTCCGGGGCACCACCCCTCAAGTACAGGCACAGTATATCCCAGTCTGAAGGTGGTACACGCCCATCCTATCACATGTAAAGGTGCCTCCTGGCCCTCGCAGCAGAAGGGGATGACAGAGAGCAAGGCCGAACCCTCTTCTCAGTTCTGAAGGACTCACTGGGGTCCTCATGCCATAAACAGAAACACAAGACTTTCCTTTCTGAACTCACTGAAGTGACAAATGGAGCTCAGTGCGACCCTCCCACCCCAGATGTCAAGACATGCTCACTGCAGCTGGCAGTCTGAGTGGCTGCAGGACCTCACCTCCTTGTAGCAGAGAGCAGCTGAGGGCCGGAGGGGAGGTGCAGGCCGCAGGCAGCTCAGGCTCCAAGGCTTGGGGGTCTTCGGAGGCTCCAGGGGTCCCCAGCTGATGGTGGTGTGGGGGGTGCCATGGTGAGAGGGGTGGGGGAGTGTGTGGTACGCAGGCGTCAGTGCCACAGGCTTGCTGTCCGCGTGCTTGCTGGATGGAGTGATAGGATGGGAGGGAAGCTGCCAGGCACAAAAGCAAGAGCAGAGAGAGCATGAGATGGGTGAGGCCCCTGGAGAAGCCCTAACCACACGGCTCTAACCCCTCGCTCTACCATGCTGCCGAGGGTTCTGGGCAGGACATGGAGCTGAGAGATCCACACTCTACACAGGTTACAGCTGGGATGTCAGTGTGTAAGAAAACTAGTATGAGCATCACAACTTCCAAACGAACGAATGGAGCATGATGGCTGACAGTGGGCCGTCCTCTCGGAAATACACTATCACCTGCTAACACAGGAAGAGGGCAAAACCAAGGGCAGGGTGAGGAGAGAGCAATTTTCTTGGGGCACAGCAGCCAGGCCCATCCTATCTACGGCTCTTTCCTGTTTGGGCAAACCCAATTGCCACAGAACTGTGTGAAGACAGAAATACAGACCATTTGGCCTACATAGAAAGATGTTAATCTCTAAAATAAAGGTATTTTTCTCTTAAAAATTCCAGCTTGTTTGAATAAAAACAGTAATATGAAATCTGACCCTTCAGTGGGGTATGTTATTAATAAGGTTTATAGTCTTAGAAAACCCCAAAACCAACCACACTGACAATGAAATGAAAATGTTAATAAAGTAAGTGTGACTCAAATGCACCCCTGGATCTCACACAGCTGATGCAGTTAATGCACAACCACCAGGATCTGGCTGCATAACTCTGGGAACTGAATGCTGGTGAGGTACAATCCTAAGGTTTGAAGGTTTGTGAAGGTTGTGGCACCCAAAGCACCAGGTCACTCACTAGCTGCTGGCTCGTGGCACATTACAGACACTAGACCCCTACAAAACAAGCTTTCTCAAAACAAGCAACCCACAGAGGAGAAAGCTGTACCCCATGCTCCTTGTAGCAGTAAAATGGTAGTAATTAAACACTGGCTTGGTTCTCCTTACTTGGAAAAGAGTAACGCCTGATGCTAGAAGGAGAGATTAATTGATGCTGGACAGAACTGGATCCCAGGCAGAAAACACATAGGCCACCAACTGCAGGGGAACATCAGTGCTTCTACACTAGCACATGAGGCAGCCACCTTGTCCTAGCAGGACTCCACAGCTGCCCATGGCAGGCTATTTTCTGGCTTCCACTACATGCCATCAAATGCTGGGACACCAAGTGCCCGGACATGGCAGTCTATGTGACAGGTGTGAGGAACCTGACTTCACTCTGCTGCTCTGTACACACTCACTCAGGCAACCCATGTCCCTGGGATAAACTTACCGCTCAAAAGCTAAGTGGTTTTTACTTTTTTATTATTTTGACGGCACTGGGAATTGATCCCAGCACCTTGCAACGTCAGGCAAATGCTCTACCACTGAGCTACACCCCCAACTTCCAGCCTTCTCTTCAGGATCTTTTATTTTGTTTAGTTTTTTGCTTTCCTAAGGCAGGGTTTCTCTGTGTAGCCTTGGCTGTCCTGGAACTCCAGGCTGGCCTTGAACTCACAGAAATCCTCCTGCGTCTGCCTCCTGAATGCTGGGATCAAAGGCGTGCGCCACCACCGGGCTCTATAGGACCTTTTGAAGTAAGGAGAAATTATGGAGTGCAGCCTAACAGACTCAAGTCCTAGCTAACACAGTAAGGCACTGAAGCTCCAACTGCTGAGACAAGACAGCGGATCCGAACACTGGAGCCTGGTGTGAGACCAGGAGTGGAAAGAGAACCACATGGTAGAGCTGTGCTCTTAGGTGCCATGATGACCCGCTGCATGAAGGTGTTGATGGGAAAAAAAATGAACTACACAGCAGAAACTATCACAAGAGTCACACAAAGAAGGGAGAAAAATCTATAACCATACACTGTGTCAGCAAAGGTCATTTTTGAAAGGCTTGCTCAGTTTTTCAACAAAAACGGTTAAGTTTTAGGATAACGCCAACTTCTCAAGCAAAAATGTTCACACCAAAGTTTAAACACCAATGTTGATGTGTTCTGAAATCTGTATCTCTAAAAAATCCTAACTGCTGCTGAGTTTTTATTAAGTGAAAAATAAATGATTTGGAGGGAGTTGTTTTCAGTTTTGTTTTGTCTCTGTTTGGAGTCAGGGTCTCAAGTAAGCCAGGATGGCCTTAACATACAGCCAAGGATAACCCTGAACTTCAGATCCTCCTGCCCCAACCTCCCAAGTGCTGAGAAGACAGTCATGTGCCACCATACCCAGATGATGCAGCAGGCACTAGGAATCCAACTTTGCGCTAAGGAAGACCTCCACCACCTGAGCCCAGGCCCAACCCCAACGCTATCATCCTTAAAGTCAGTCAGGAGCTCTGTCTGATGCCTTTGTAACCCCACTACTACTTCTCATTGGGTTTTTTGTTTTTGAATACATATATAAAGTTTTAAATTCTCAGAAAAATCCCCTACCGGCCAGTGGCTCCCAGGGTGCAGTGAGAGCCCTCTGAGGTAGCTCTGAGCATCACTGAGCTAGAGAGCATACCCGGAAGTGTCTGTGAGGCGGTCTGCTCTGTGATGACAGCTGCAGAAGCAGGAGGCAGGCTTGAGAACTCCTGCACCACTGACAGCCCAGCCTGGGACACCACTGTGAGGGCCAAGAAAGGAAGCTAGGCGGCTCTTACTGTGTGTGATGGCACCGAGTGGGGCTTGATGGTGGGGTTGCTGACAGACGTAACCTTTGTCTGCTTCTGTAGGTGGTCCACCCATTCATGCAGGTCCTGCTGGTTGTTGCAAGACACCAGAATCCGCTCGATCATGCTCCCTAGAGAGGAGAAAGAGGTGGAATTACAAGTGAACGCACACAAGCACATACAGACACCCAAACCTGAGGCCACCATAACCCTCAAGGACTGCCTGCTCCCCTCACTCGGACACAGCGTCTGCACAAGCTTGGGCACATTACCTGATATCTCAAACGCATTCCTGTGGTTCTCACTGTCCTCCAGTTTTGTGATTGTCATTCCTGTCGTTGGTAGCTTTCCCTAAAAGAGATCCCCCAAACAATTAATGCTTTTCTAATAAAGAAGGTGACATGAAACATTAAATGACTTTACACATGGCAGCAGAACCATGTGTACGAAAGAGCTACCACCTTAAATAATGATCAAACCACGGTGAAGAACCCAAACTGGCAAAATGGCGGAGTATGACACAAAGCAGGACTTTCATCCAGTTGGCCAGTCAGTGGGCAGAGGACAGAAGCCAGTCCTGCTCCAAGGGCCGCACTGCAGCAGAGCGCACACGGCCTCACAAGAAAGAGGAGTTCTGAGTTTGAGGCCCAGCTGACGAGACAGAGACAAGAACACACAGTGACAGACTGTGCGTTCTCCTCTGTCAAACAGAAAACACAGGAGCTCACACAGGGGCCATAGGGTGCACAAGCGGCAGTCAATCTGTCTGTAAAAACGGGACTGGGGCTCACAACAAAGCAGGAAATGTCAGCTGCAAACCGGAAGGGAACAAAGCTCAGCACCCAACAGCTTTCTTCAAACCACACGAACTGTGACACCTGGTGGCCAAAGACCACATCTTGACACAGTCTATGGGTTCGGGGCCCAGGAAACAACTGTTAGCCAAAGGCAGGACTTTACCAGCAGGCAGGATAGTACTCGTGCTAATAGGTTTTTGTCAACTAGCTACAAACTAGGGACACCTGGGAAGCAGAAACCCCAGGAGGAACTGCCAACCTCCCAGTAGTCCATAGGCAAGCCTGTGAGGCATCTTTCTTGATTGGTGACTGATGCAGCAGGCCCAGCCCACAATGGGAAGCACTACCCTTGGGCAGCAAGCCGCACTGCTCCGTAGACCCCGCCTCTGCCCCCGCTTTCCTGCCTTGACTTCCTCGAGTGACAGACTGTGATCTGGACAGGTAAGCCAAACACCCTTAACTCTCAGGTTTCTTTGGTTACGGTGTAAACAGCAGTCCAAAGCAAGCTAGGACACCTGCTGACCTGGGCTCAGGGAACATGGAGCAGTGTCAGAACCTGACAGGAACCCCTGCTATGTGGCAGTGGAGGCTGGAGAGGCTGCCAATGTCCAGCACTGCACAGGACAGTTTCCCCACCTTGTGCCCTACTCCAGGTTAAAACACAACACCCACTCCAAACAGCCAACGGCGAAGCTGGGAGCCCAGCAGACGGCTGCACTTCACCTCCAGGTACTGGGGTTGCATGCATGCCCGTGGGCCAGCAGTCAGTGCTCCACCTGCAGAGATGAGCACTGGAGGTGATGACCATCACCAGGGCTGATTAGCACCAACTCAGGAACTGTCTGGAGTACAAAGACAGCATCCTGCTGCTGAGGCATCATCTCCAAGGCATGCCACAATAGATGATCCCGGCACAAGTACCAGCCGAGGCTGAGGCTCTGGGGCATGAACGGGAACCAGGAAGAGGCACCTCTCAAGGGGACTTGCCTCTCTGGCACCTCAGCCACCCGGCCTCTCCTCAGGGGGCCTTCCATTCTGAGTCTTCTCACACCTATCTGCTCTGCCATCTAGAAAGGCTCCTTGGGAACAGCAGTGGTGACAACCCTCCGGGCAGACCAAGCCACACCTTCCCCTCAGGACTCTACACTCCTTGCCACTTGAAGGCAAAGCAGTGACTGGCATTAGAGCCGTATGCGGAGGCTGGACTCTAGGAGCACCTCCTGGACCTACCTAACAGCCCCACCACTAGTTCCTGTGGCAACAAAAAGAAAGGGCCCCGCAAGCTTTCTCCTACAATCAGCTCTCAAAATCTTCTCCGGGAAATGATTAAAATACATTAAATGATGAGTTACAAAAGGTTAGATGACCAGGTGACACACCCAGTGTATTTGTCTGGGGTGCTCTATCCCTTACAACAAACAGTCTTTCTGAGCCCCCAGCACCCAGCTGAACCTGGGCTGTGCACAACAGAACATGAAAGCCCAGAGAAGCAACCTGCTTTGCAGGGACAATGCAGTCTGTGAGAGAGACCGGCACGGACTGCTCACAAATGTACACTTCTCTCCAGTCACACGGGAAGACGCAACGGAAGTGAACTCACAGGTAAGGACACAGTCGTGACGTTATAGTGCCACATACTGTACATTTACACGCACGTCCAGTATGAATCCATAAATTCAAAAGCATCCTGAAAACAATTCTGACGTCCACCACACACAACGAAGCATCAGTGTAAGTGTCCTCACCTGGTAGATGAAACCACTCATCCTGGGACTGGCAGACAACATGAGCAGAAGGCTTGGGAAGAGCAGGAGGTAGCGCTCATTCTTCTCCTGCATCAGAAAGAGCTATTCACAAATGTGTCTGGAGCTTCAGTCCAGACCCGTGGACCATACACTGTATTTCCTAATTGAGATTTCTACCAAATTATACGAGCAGTGTTAAATGCTGACAAAGTATAAGCAAGTCTACAATACCCTTCGCACAGCCAGAGAACTATAGTCAGTACAGAATAAGCACACACCATTACATTTTCAAAGCAGGAAGTGACTATGTGACTCAAGAACCCTGAGCTTGCAAGCTCCTGTGAGATGCCTTTGTCTTCTTTTTCTATTTTTAAGGTTTATTTAGTCAGGTGTGGTGGCCCACGCCTTTAATCCCAGCACTCCTGAGGCAGAGGCAGGCGGATCTCTGTGTTCCAAGTCAGTCGGTTCTATATACTGAGTTCTAGGACAGTCAGAGCTATGTAACTGAGAGATCTTGTCTTAAAAAAAAAAAAAAAAAAACTAAAGGCTTACTTATTGGTATTGTTTATGTGTATGAATGTCTTTCTGCATTGCATGTATGTCTGTGTACCACATGAGTACAGCACCCAAAGAGGCCACAAGAAGGTGTTGGATCCCCTGGAACTAGAGTTACAGATAGTTGTGAGCTGCCATGTGTGTGCTGGAAATCAAACCCAGGTCCTTGGGAAGAACATCAAGTGTTCTTAACCACTGAGCCATCTCTCCAACCCTGTGTGGAGTACCTCTGAATACTACTTGGTAACTTCCTGTTCATGTCACAAAGAAAAAGAACTTAGAAAATTTTAACGAGAGATGGGGACAGGTGGGTTCTTCAGGCTACACGAGAACTCGGACAAAATGTGAAGTAAACGTTGCTCTCATCCGTTTGATTTCTGGTTTACATGGAAAACTTAAAACACTCCTATGCATTAAATATCATTTGCTTCAAGGTAACAAAAGTCATAGAGAACACACATGTCTAAGAGACAAAAGTCCTGAGAATCTCAAAGTCAAAGAAATAGGCATGGGTCCTCCAGCATTTGAGCCATGCCTTTCAATGTGGTAAGTACAGTAAACAGCTTTCCCAAGCACGTTCTTCACAATGTCACATCCACTCAAAGGGTGGCAGGAATTGGCGGGGGGCGGGGTGTGTCTGTACCCTAAAGAAGTTGCTGAAATGAATGACCTGTTGACCTGTTATGTTCTCTTGGAGGCACACAGGCTGGGGAGTACCAACAGAAGACCTCTTGCCTAGAGGGCATGACGGCTCTGATTCTTTTTCGAGTAACACCCACCACTGTTAGGGAGACTTAGCACTTTGGGAAATGTTGCATAGTGACCTAAAACCCACCTTAAAAATCACATAGTTAAGGGGCTGGAGATGGCTCTGTGGTTTAAGAGCACTGGCTGCTCTTCTAGAGGACCCAGGTTCAATTCCCGGCACCCACAAGGCAGCTCACAACTGTCTGTAACTCCAGTTCCCGGGGATTAGCACCCTCTTCTGGCCTACACTGCACAACCTTGTACAAAAACATGCATGTGGGCAAAACACCCACACACATAAAACCATTTGATTAAGGAACAAATTTTTGAAAGATCTGAGTGTTTCAGGTCAGTGTGGTAAAAGAAGAAAGTGACAATTTTCTTACAGTATCTACACTGGAATGTGGTGGCAACACTCAGGGCAAGTTCTGCTTCTTCTCTGTCCAAGTGGCTGTGTATGTGGACGGTGAAGCTCAAGTCTGCCCCACCATCAAATGGACTACCTCCCCCAATGGTCACCCATCCACACCAACTGCCACTGGGGAGGGATGTCACTTAACACGCCAGCATCAAAGCTAGGACTCCCATAAGTAAACACTGGAATACACACAAGCCAGTGCCATAAAACACCAGGCTCCCCAAAGTGTGCTCTACCGAGAAGGCTGAGCCAGGCCACGCAAGTGTCTCTAGAGGACACCTGTACAGATGAGACCCATGCTGGTCTCTTCCAGTCTTGGGTGGACTCCCTCCCAGCTCACAGGGCTCTGGACCAAGCTGATCCCAGGTGGATATATGAACCGGCAACACGCCCATCTGCTGTGAGCTTTCCACACACATCGAAGCTCTCCACGTTGTCAGGGATAAAAAGTGGGCCACAAGTGTGAGTCTCCATGTACCGTCAGCAGCACCTGCCATTATTCTAGACCCGAAATACAGAACCTTAGGAGTGGGACAGGCATGGTGGTAGAGGTGGGCCCCAGTACCTCGCTTCCCGCGCACTGAATCGTGACTTGGGACATGTACGTAACACTGCCCAGTGTCTTTATGTCATCCCCCTCCCAGCTCCGGATGGGCTCCGTCAGAATCTGCAGCTCCAGCTCTTTCCTTTTTCGTACTTCTTGACACTGGGCCTGTGGGACACAGCACACACCCGTTTACAGACAGAAGCTTCCAGAACCTTGTTCCCATCACACTGCTTTTGCTTTTACAATGACTGTTCTGTACCAGCCGAACGACGATCGGCGTGACTGTAAGGAGTGGCGGAATCAAGCCAAGGAAACAAAGCGCACACGTGCCAGTCTGGCCTTAGACTTTACAGGCAGTTCCGTCGGTTTCAGGAAGCCATGTACAGTGGACCAGAAGAACATTTCCTTCTGGCTTCATCAGCGTCTGCCAGCAGACAAGCCCAAGAGGAGGAAGTAACATGTGCTATACACGGGAACATGTCTCTAAGTCACAGCTGGACAATATGACAAGTGAGGACCTGTGTCCTGAATGTCACTGAAGTGCCCTGGATTTGAAGGCGGAGCAGTTAAAGAACTTCGGCATGTACAGCAAACACTATGCTGTGTCCTCTTTGAACTTCGATCATGCCAGTTCTGGCTGTGGTGTCTCAGTGCACTCAAGAGGGAGACTTGACTGGCCATGGACTGCTGCTATGTGCATCCTTTACCTCATCCCAATAAACACTATTTCAACTCACAAATCACCTGTTTACTGTGTGTCTTTTCCAGTGGGTGTTAATTCAATATGCACTTGTCCTGATACTGTCTGAGAGAAAGTATAGTAACTGAAATCACTTACTGAAAGGTTTTTGAAGGCAGTCATGGACTTCTGAATATCTTGTCTATCAGGATGATAATCCTGTGGAGAAAAAAAAGACACGATTAACTTTCACACTGAAAGCATCCTGGAGACTAGCCTAAAACCTTTTGATACTGTTCAGCCCTTAGCCTCTCAGTGTTTGAGGGCTGCTTATCTTTTAAGGGATCATGGCGTCAACAAACCCGAGGAAAATTAATTTGGAACAAAACTGTCTTAAGGGGTCAGTAAGCAATGCTGTTCTGTAAACAAAGCTTCATGAGAGCATGGCCACACGCCTGTTTACAGCCATCTCTGACTATCCTGCCATCTAAGGGCAGAGCTGAGCCGAACAGTTCTGAAGAAGGTCCACAGACACACCCAAGCCTAGGAATAAGCAGGACCAGGGTCCCTGTCAGCTCTCCAAGCTGCTATCCCAGATTATAATAAACATTCTCATTATCACCTTGCAACTCAGGCTCCTACTGCTTGTAGCTAAATGCTGACAGGACACCCAACACTACTTGACAACCATGCTTTGCAGCTTTGGTGCACCTGGTGGGCAGACGGGGGCATGAGAAGTAAGAAGACGCTACTCTCTTCTAGGGCTGGATGAGGAGGAGACCTCTGCAAAGCACTAAGTTACAAACTCTGGGGTAGTCTCACAGACAGGAGGTCTGACGAGGCTCAGGGCCTCAAGCCAGGGAGCAGAGGCACCTCCATGTGTCTCTCCAGCTCCTTCAGCAGCGTTGGGTACTTGTCCAGGCGCATGAAGGGCTTGCTGAGGCCAGTGGTCAGCACCAGGATCCCAGGACTGCTGGCACCTTTCGATTCCATGAACTCACCCAGGTCCTCACTGAGCAGCAGGGGCAAGGGAGGGAGAGAGAAGAGGCTCCAGTTAGCGACATGGGGCCAGAGCTCTGTGTCACAGCTAGCTTCTTCTAAGACAAAATGGCCTACGTTGGTGGCCGCAGCTTTACACTCACAGATGTGCTGGTTACCATGTGATGTGGTAAGTACCCGAAACCACTCTCTCCTCAAGTGCACAGATGTTACCCAGTCCCATTGACAAAGGGGCCCTAGACATGTTGGCTTCATGGGACCCTTTACAAGCTCTCAGAGGTCTCCAGAGAGTAGACTGGAGTAAACTGGTAAGAGCTTCCACAGCTGTCTCTTGTACCTCAGAGACTTACATGAAGGGCCACACCCTAACGTGAGGTGTGCACCCAAGTCCTGGTGAAAGACCACATTCTCTAGAAGCAGCATAGACGGACAGGGCCAGGTACAGGTTCTGGCACGAGGGAGATGTCACAGCATCACCCCCTCTCATCCCCACAGAATACGCAGAAAGCAGGTGGAGGCAAACGGCATTCCCACAATTCCGAGAGCATGAAAACAAGTCTTAAACACTCTGCTCCCTTCCACAGCCATTTCACCGCTCAGCATGTTTCCTACGACAAATTTCAAATTTCAAATTTCAGCACTGCCCAGGGTCTTCGGTTTCTGCTGGGCCCTCGGCCGAGGACAGCTTTCTCACAGCTCACCTGGTGGGTTTGTTCTAGGCTCAAAGTCCTGCCAAGCATACTGTCTCCATCCTCACTCGCTCTCCCTAACGCACGATGGTGAGCAGCTTTCTCTGAAAGAAGCAGCTGATGAAGCAGAGCCCCATCAAACTGCCTTTCTAATTCAGAGCCTCCCGCTTTCAAGGGAACCACAGCCTTTTCCACCAAGGGAGACGGCCCAATCATTAAGGTAGTCAGTCCAGGGTTTAGTGAGACGTCACCACAGTCACAGCAGGAATCACAGCACCACTGCCCAGAATTCCTAAGAACAAAATCAATTTAAACAAGCCACAGTAACTGCATGGGATCTGCATTCAGCATTCTGCTGCTGCCAGGAAAGATATCCACAGCAAAGAAAGGAAACAGAACGGCACAAAACCTCCTAGGCAGTTTCATTCATCCTGGAGCTTCGCGTTAGCATCGTAATTAAAGGAAACGATTCATTACAGCTCTTTTGACAGAACGATGTAACAAACTGGTGGAAAATGTGTTCTGACAGAACAACTTCTAAAACCCACTCAGCACATGTGGCCCCAGGACCGTGTGTCTACTATCAGAACAACAAAGGAAAGGTACCCATGGGTGGAAACCGACCGAGCTGATGATGGCATTCACATCAGGAGATCCACACACAGGGCTAGGCCACAACGCTTGCTGAGGACCAAGTCCCACACCTAAGAATGCAGAACAAACCTAAACCCAGGGTATGCATGTTCTGGGCAAGCCTTCCCACCAGTGAACTACACCCCAGCTTACAAAAGCAAAGCTTTCAGACTTGAGTAACGACCTTACTTAGACACTCAAAGACTAGGCTCAGGTATCAAAACAGAATCTACAGGCCACAGAAGCGATCAGACAGGACAGCGTATGGCTCAAAGCACCGACTTACGCCTCAGGAGCGTGCTGGGGTCTGTGGCAACCTGAGGGGGAGCCCTCACAGCTCAGGAACCTCAGAAGAGCACACAAACACCACATCCTGCTCTGTCTGCTGGCTCAGGATTCTCCTCCTTACAGCTCAGGACTCACACCCAGTTGGTTGTTCCAGGCTATTCAGAGCAGACCCAAAGGTCCCCACTCCACACATTCAGCATGCCACGTTGAACAGGCAGCGGGGACACTCCCCAGGCAACACCCCGTCTGTGTCCTTCCCCTGTTATTTTGAGATGTCATGCTTGCCTTACAGACAGGACCCGAAGAGTCACCAGGGTAATAGCAGAGTGAGGTGAGCAGACTGCCCCACCCACCCCCACCCCCACCCCTCCTCACTCCGCTGCTTTGACCACCTCCCTCCCATAAGAAGTCAGTCAGACTCTGCCCAGAGCTGTCCACTGCCATTTCTGTTCTCACACCCCACCCTGACTCTCTCCAGAACGTGTCAGGGGGTGGGACAATAACATCTCACTTGCTCCCTACCTTCTGTTTCACTACATCAAGAATTCCTACAGAGAATTTAGAGACACAAACGTAAAATCTAGGCTTTGCTGTTGTGAAATTTCGTAACTTCTAAGCTCAAGGAGTCACTGTAACCTGTAACTGAATATAAGCTTTATGCTAAAGAGAACAAGAGGCTGACCCAGCCCCATCCCAGAGCAGAAGGAGGAGAACACAGGGGGCCAATGTGCAGGCTTCTGCTTTCCAAAACTCCGACTGTGCAGCACTCCAGCCCCTCCCTTCCACTCAGAACTGCAGGGGTTAAACAGACGGGAGTCAGCTTCACTGTGTTCCCTGCACACCTGAGCACACCAAGGAGCAGAAAAGGTCCGGGTCGCTCACTTTTCTTACGCAGGTCAGACAACAAAATTGAGCCCTTACTGCATGTGCTCCGCTGTGAGTGACCGTGCATGGTCCACTAACGCTCATCTCACCCTAGGAACAAGGGCTCCGCCACTCTGGCCTCTGCTGCATCTCTAGGGAGGCAGGTGAGGCCAGTTCACCCAAGGTATTTACTTGTTGTGCTTCTTAATTTTAAATCAAAATGTCCCATTAAGAAATAAAAGGCACATGTAACTGGATGCTGATGAATATTTTTCCATTAGTATCCTTGAATATACAGAACTGCTATTTATAAAAGAAACCACCAATAATAATAAAGTTGCTGTGATAACAGAATAGAAATGCTGTGCCTCTTTTAGCATCAGAAGACGATCCTGAGCCCACTAGACATTTGCTCTGTCACCTGGCATGATACCAGCACTCACCACAACGAGACTACCCCAAAACATCTCCAACACCCAGAAATCTCTCCTCCCAACTCAAAGGAGACGGCTGGTACCACAGAAAGCAAGGGAGATCCTGCACATCAATTTTCTATCAGACTGAACAGCTCCAGCAAGCGGTCTGCCGCTGAGTGATCTGCCTACAAACAGTCCTCACCTCAAACAGCTGCTCCTCTCACAACTGCCCCAACCCAACCCAGTCTCCAGCTCTCCCACCGCCCCGAGAAAGCTGACTTCTGAAGCCTCAACATGGCTTGCAGCAACTTCCTAAGCACTTACCAGCTCCCCTCCAGGATCTCCTCCAAAGAAAAGGTCTCAGACTAAAGGAGACTTCAGAAGGACCTTCTTGTTTTCCTGTTGGTTGCTTGGCTGGGGGAGGGGTGTACATACATATGTCTACAGGTGTGGACATCTGCAGGCACACACGAGCAGGCCAGGAAGGACGCTGGGTGTCCTGCTCTTACTCTCCACCACAATCTTACGACACTACCTGTCTCCTTTAACCTCAAGCCAGTCTAGCAGCCAGCAAACTCTACCAATCCTCCTGTCTCTGCCACCCACAGCAATGGGGTTCCAGGAGTTACACATGTGGCCATGTTCAACATTTGTAACATGGGTGCTGGAGCCCAAATCCAAGCCCTCATGAAAATGGTCCATAGACACATAGGGAGTGGCATTATTGGAGGTATATTCTTGTTGGGGTAGGAGTGGCCTTGTTGGAAGAAGTGTGCACATGTGCGTGTGTGCGTGTGTGTGTGCGTGTGTGTGTGTGTGTGTGCGTGTGTGTGTGTGTGTGTGTGTGTGTGTTGAGGAGGGTGTTGGGCTCATTTAGTATGAACATCGTGGCATGTGGTATCTAGAGGTTCAGAGCTGCCCACCTCCCTTCTGGCCCAGATGTCTCAGTCAACAAACCTATGTTCTGTGAGGACGCTCACAGCAGATGGGTGGTTGGCACAGTAAGTGAGGTACAGGGTCCTCATCTGCGGCATCAGGCTCAGGAAACAACCACCAACTCTCTGTTGGGCCTCAGGAGACCTGTGGTGTGGTACAGAGAGAGATACCATCAGACAGGAAGAAACTGGCAAGTGGCAGATGCACCAGGCTCTTCTCCTCTGCCCAGTCCCCATACTCTTCTGCCCCTGCCCACTCTTACAGGCTGAGGGGCTAACCTCCCAGTGTCCAGAAGGCCAGGTCTGACATGCCACATGACTGACCAACCTTGCCAAATCTATGTTCTCTGTGTGGTGAGAAAAATGTATGTCCTGAAGCTTCAAAGACTGTACACAAAGTTAGAAGTTTCCAAACACGGCTGCCTAACTGCAAGTTTCTGACCCATGTAGTAATGCAGGTGGCACAAGAATACGTCCTAAAGACACCTCCACTGCAGGCCACGGGCTAGAGAATAAGTCCTAAAGACACCTCCACGGCAGGCCACGGGGCTAGAGAATAAGTCCTAAAGACACCTCCACTGCAGGCCATGGGGCTAGAGAGTAAGTGCTAAAGACACCTCCACTGCAGGCCACAGGGCTAGAGAATAAGTCCTAAAGACACCTCCACTGCAGGCCACAGGGCTAGAGAATAAGTCCTAAAGACACCTCCACGGCAGGCCATGGGGCTAGAGAATAAGTGCTAAAGACACCTCCACTGCAGGCCACAGGGCTAGAGAATAAGTCCTAAAGACACCTCCACTGCAGGCCACAGGGCTAGAGAATAAGTCCTAAAGACACCTCCACGGCAGGCCATGGGGCTAGAGAGTAAGTGCTAAAGACACCTCCACTGCAGGCCACAGGGCTAGAGAATAAGTCCTAAAGACACCTCCACTGCAGGCCACAGGGCTAGAGAATACGTCCTAAAGACACCTCCACTGCAGGCCACAGGGCTAGAGAATACGTCCTAAAGACACCTCCACTGCAGGCCACAGGGCTAGAGAATAAGTCCTAAAGACACCTCCACTGCAGGCCACAGGGCTAGAGAATAAGTCCTAAAGACACCTCCACTGCAGGCCACAGGGCTAGAGAATAAGTCCTAAAGACACCTCCACGGCAGGCCACAGGGCTAGAGATGAGCCACTTCCTCCCACCTCTAGGCAATGGTAATGGGTCAAGAACAAAAGGAACAGCTGGCTGGAACCCACTGTGGGGATGGAGAGTGGAGTGCTTTGCCTGTCTCCCCAGAATGTAGGCCTAGGACAGGACATCAGCCACAAACAGGGAGCCTGAGAGGACACCCCCAGTAGTCCACATCCACCAGATTCTTAGCACACTGATAGGAAAGAGGACTTCCTGCTCCCTGGGGACTATGACCCAGAGGAAATAGGACCAAAGCTAATTAATACCAGAACTCCTCAACAAAGCTAAATCAGTGAGTCGTGACCCACAGTCAGTGCTGCCAAAGCATTTTTTGTGTGCTGGTCTCAAGTGTAAGCAGCTGTGCTGGCCAGCGTCACGTCAACTTAACCCAAGCTAGAAACGTGTGAGGGAAGAGAACTCCTCCGTGGCCGCTGCATCAGCTTCTCCTCCAGGTTCCTGCTCAGTTTGAGTTCCTGCCCTGGCTTCCCTCGGCGGACCGTGATTCAGGACATGTAAGCCAGATAAACTCTTTCTTCCCCAACATGCTTCTGGGGAAGATTTCTTCACAGCAATGGAAACCCTAACTAAGACAGCAGGCAAAGAGGACAAAGACTTCTGCCAAAAACAGAAACAAAACAAGAAATAAAAGCTAACAAGACGATAGGCCTAACAGGAGGCAGAATGAACCATGTGCAGAAAGCAGAAGCACAAAAACATCTGACCTAGGGTCTAACTGCTCTTGAGGAAAGAGACACGGCTACCGCATCTAAGAAGACAGACAAGGGACAACTCCCATCAATCCACGTTTGTAGACGGGGCTGGGCACATGCAGGCCATGGGCAGAGCACGCATTCGGCACACTTAAGGCTCTGACCCCAAGCCCCTGCAGTGCAAATCAACAAAAACAACACGAAGCAATGACAAGAAAAATGAAGAAGCTGGTAAGAGAAGGAAGTTCTAAAACCCCCAACAGAAAGCAGTTTAAACGACCGAGGATACTGCCCGGCACCAGCTCAAGTTCCAAAATGGAAGAGACAAGTGCAGGCAAATAAAGAAACTACCATAAAACTGGGCAGAATGCCGGAGCAAGACGCCAGTGTCCACACAGAAAGCGGCTCCCACGTTTCAGGGTAAGCACTAACCCAGACAGACAGCACAGCATCTCAAGTCAGATCCTAGCAAGAGCCACCGGGAGCTGAAACCAGCTTCCCAGAGGACTGAGCAGTTCCGAGCTCTCTCAGCAACAGGACAGCAGGCACAACTCCATCCCCTGCAGCCCAAACCCGTGCTGACTCCCGTCCAGAGAACACACGCCTTTAGAAACAGAATCAAACAAACAAAGAGAAAACAAAAGGCTCCCAAAGGGGGCATGTGACCCTAGGAAGGAGGCTGGGGCTGCACCAGCGTGGGTGTCCTCTCTGCTCCACTTCCCTCATGAACCAAACCCCAGTCCCTATAAGAGCAACAAGTGCTCTCAGCTGCTGAGCCGTTTCTCTAGCCCCAGGTTTTATTTTTTGGTGTGGCTATCTTAACTATCTTTCCTGTAAACAGCAGGAGGGGACAGTGTATTTGCGACCACCCGTGGCTCTATCTGGATGGTGGAAAGCAGCAGGCACATTTTTAATCTTACTTTCGTTAGATAGCTTCTATCTTCAGAAATATTAATTCTAAAATTATGTTAAGCTTGATGCTTTCGATAGCAACTAAACCCATATAAACTCATAAGCTTTTGGCAGTTCACTTACTTGGTACATTCTTCTAAGGACTGTACGAGCACTTGCTGGAAGGAAGAGATTTCCTCTAGATTTCCCATTAAATAGGAAGTGTTTGCTGAACTCAACCTAAGGCCAAGAAAAACAAAGGCAGAAGTCTGTCAGTGGTCTAACTTGCATCCTGATTTCCTACCATGAAGCCTTACTGGGGGCTGTAACCTAATGAACACAATGTTGTGCCCCAGGCAAGCTGGCACTCTGACCTCCACCCTCTCTCCTCTGCAAACACAAGCACAGACTGAGAAGACTAGCTGGCACTCAAGAGCACTCTCTAGCCAACTTACTTCTCGCTGGTCTGCAGTGGCCGCAGATAGGTCGAAAGCATAGACTGCAGCTCCTTAGAATATTCATGCTCTGTTTCTAGGATATTCTGTAGCACCTGCAATAAATAATAAACCACCATCATTCACACTGCAAGAGTTACTTGCCATAATTTATAAATTTTAGTAAGTTCATCACCATTGTTCAAGTCACATTTTGTTGCCTGCATATAATACTAATAATGCATTTACTCCTTTGTGGTTATTAAGTACTAATCCTATGTACTGAATTATTAAGGCCAGAGGTCTGACTTCATCGTACTGACAAGAGGTATGCCTAGGCTGAGTGAGAGTACATTCCATCCCTGGACAAGGTAGGCGAGGTCTACTCAAATGACAAAGGACAGACTGTGTGTGGACAGTCCCAAAGCATCAATGGGCCGATGTGTTTCTAAAAAGCTGTGACAAGATTCGGGCTGTGGGGACGACCAGGAGATAAGTGTGCTGGTGACAGACTGGCTCTATATTCCAACTTGGGTGTGCGGTTACACAAGTCAACACACTTGTTGAAGCTCACTGAACTAGATAAAACCTGTTCTTTCGTGTACGCAGCTGAGCATCCCTAGGCAAAGCAGCCCAAACCCAAAGTGATCAGGAATTTTAAGCTTTCTGAGTTCTATTCGGAGACTCCGAGTTTTAGGCTTTGGACCATTTCAGAGTTTGGGTTTAAGAATGTTCAACCAGTAAAGTCTATGCAAATATTCCCAAACCCCCAAACTCCAAAATTCTGGTTCCAAGCACTTAGGCAATGGAGACAATCTGTCTGTAAAACATATCTCAAATACATGGACTTTACTAATGGTTCTCAGCCTGTAGGTTGTGACCCACTGGGGTCAAACTACCCTTTCATGGGAGTTGCATATCAGAAATCACATATCAGATATTTATATTACGATTCATAAAAGTAGCAAAATTACAGTTAGGAAGTAGCAACGAAAATAATTTTATGGTTCAGGGTCACCATAACATGAGGAACTGTAAAGGGTCACAGTGTTAGGAAGGTTGAGAACCACTGCTTTAGACTGAGTCTAAACAAACTTGTGGGAAATAGGAACTTTTGTTAGACGATGGGGTGTCTTAGATCACCCCACACACAACATATATTGAAGATGAAAGGCCTATCAAAGTAAAGAATCTTTAAATAGACATTTCCTAAAGATAGCAGAGTAATTATAAACTAAAGATAAAATAAAATCTTTCCAAATAGCTTAAGTTAGTATAACAAATTTAGCAAAAACTAGTGAACTCCTAAAACTTCCAGACGAACACAAAATACCAAACAGACAAACTTAAACAAATGCTTCCCAGCGGCAGCCACCAACACCACAGCCACGTGACCAAGCAAGATAGGTGTGGACTTCCCAAGGCCAGGGCCAGAAACACCAACACCAACACACACCTGTCCCCTGTCCTTGCACCTAGCAGCTACTCAGGGTCGTAATCCCTGCAAAGACAAGTCCTTTATCTAAGCCTCATGTGCAGACCTGTCACTCAGCCACTCAGGAGGCCAAGGCAGGATAATCACAAATTCAAGATCTGCTTGGCCTATGGGGCAAGTTCAAGGACAGCATGAACAACATGCACAAACTGTTCCCACATAAGAAGGGGAGGAGGGAATGGCCTGAGAACATAGTCCCTGGCAGCTCAAGTCCCTGGGGTCAAGACCTAGGACACCTCCCCGCCCCCATACATACATATAAAGTTTCCTTTGCAGAGAAGTTAGCTTCTTCCATATTGGGCACCTGGTAAACTGCAGAGCCAAAAAGTAACAGTGGGCCCTTTTGTCACCAGCCCCATAGGGCAGCTCCAGGTCCAAAGGGAGAAATCAGAGCTCTACAGGGCCCCCCATGAGAGAGGGAAGTCCTTCCCAGCCCTTTCTATCCCACCCTTTAGACAACCGGGGCTGTTTTAAGTAGGTCACACAGTGTGGGCTTTCTGAGCACTTCCTGAATGCTATGTCCTACCTGCCTCACAAAGCCCACACCCGCCTACTAACTCATCACACAGACTGAAAGAGGAGGCCCAGACAGCAGCGCTTTTGGGTTCCTGACCATGATTTCTGGTCATCTAAACACAAGTTAAAACACTTCAGCCTTCACATGCACCATCTGACTGCTCTTCAGTTCAGCACTGGCTCTGTGAGCTCAAAGGAGCCCCAAGTAGATGGAGTGTCATGAGCAGCTTACACACTCAACCCCAAGAAGAAACACCGTAGGCTCTGTCTCCGCTGATGCCCAACTCGGGCTTCATCATGAATGGACTTATTCATGGGGACAGCTGGGAGACAGCCAGGAAGGGGAGGGACCATGCAGGGAGTTCATTCCTTTGTGGGGAAATCTGGATGCTGCACCCACAATGACAATGTCCTCCTAACACACTCAGTGAACCCAAGTGTCAAAGGCCTGGTGACAGAGCACACTGTGACTCCAGAGACTGCCCCAGAGACAGGCATTTAAACCAGACACCGTCCTCAAAAAGCAGCAGCAGAAGAGGGCGGTCACCATCACCCTTGGGTCCAAGGAGAAAAGAACGGTTCTGGGGTGGGTAAGAGGCGGAGCTCTAAGGTAACGCTGCAGCACAGCGAGAAGAGACAGCACCTGGGAAACCTAGCACACTCCTACGGTGATGGGCGAAGAAGGAAAAGTGCGCTGAGCGTCCGTCATGGTACAGAGACCTAGGACACACCAGCCTTCCTCAGCCACAGCCCTGAAAACAGACAGACACACGCCAAGGCTTCCCAAAAGAATGCCACAAAGCACCCCACAGAAGCCACGTTCACTAAACTGCTCCACTCCAACTACTGACTAGTACACATACTGCTTTCAGACCATTCTGCAATGCTCTCCAGAAAACCAAGTAAGATCCACCGGTGTCTGCAGAAGCACATACCCAGCACACACTTACACCTGTTTACACTGGGACCACCAACCCCTCCTGGCCTGAGTCTGCCAGTCACCAGCCTCACCTCTCCTCCTCTTTGTGCCTCAAGCACACGGTGGCTGCTGCAGGACCCCATGGATCTCACCCCAGCCGCCACAGCTCCATCACACCATGACTGGGAACCCAGAATATAGCAGTGTTCAGGGAGATGCAGACTTTGTGACCCACAGTGCTAAAGAAGGCCAAAGGGAAAAATCCAGGCGGCATGGCTGGCTCTGAGTCACGAGACATAGAACTGTCCAGTCATACAACAGTGCCACACAGGGGGGCGGGCACCCTCCGCAGCCACACAGATGTTCCTAAGACTTTCTGCCTTGAAACAAACCAATTCAAGAAGGACTAACTCCCATACTGTGCATCACACTCACGCTCAGCCTCTCTGACTTGAGATGTCCGTGTATTCCTTAAAAATAACTAATCTACAGGGCTAGAGGTGGTACTCAATGGCAGAGTGCCTGCCCAGCATGTGTGGGGGCCTGGGCTCCACCCTAAGCACTGCAAAGGTCAAACGTCTATAAAAGACTTACATATAAGAACCATAAAATAGTACATCTTTTTTTTCAGATTCCTCCAAAGCTCACCATAAACTAAACCCAAATGTCTGCAATACAATCCTAGTTTATGCACACAGGAAAAGTGACATGGCATAACTCCTCAAGTCTTCCACTCGGCCAACCACGCCTACCAGATACCACCATGAAGTCTAGTCTTTTTTGTTTGTATGGGTATGCATGTGTGTATGTGTGCATGAGACAGATATGCATGTATGCATTGGTGTGCATGGGTGTACAGGTGTGCAGAGGTGTGCATGTGTATACAGGTGTGCATGTGTGTACATGTGGACTCAAGAAGTCAGCACTTGGAAGTCTTCCTCAACTACTCCCCATTTTAGGATTTTGAGATGGGGAACCCGGAACTTGCTACTTCACTTAGTGAGCTCTAGGGATCGGATCGCCTGTCTCCACTTCACGGGCACTTGCCTGGCTCCTATGTGGATGCTGGGGATTCAAACCCAGTCCTCACGCTTCCACGCAGGCACTTGGACTGAGACCTGTCCCACTCTAGTCCAGTCTATCTACATTTTCAGAATGTGAACTGCGAAGTTGGACTCCAATCATAACACAGCGTCTGTCAAGCAGCCCGAGTGCTCTGTGAGCACAACAGTGGTGGTGAAGAGGTGTAAATCTCCCACTGGTTCCACAACTCTGCAGGTCACAAGGACACAGCAGGACCCACCCTGTTATCACTGACTCAACAGTGTGATGGCTAATCTCAACTGTCATCTTTGTGAATCTGGAATCACTTTGGAGATGAGCTTCTGGGCATGCCTATGGGAATTATCTTGGTTGGGTTAAGAAGGGGGAAGACCTGCCCACTGTGGGTGGCACCATTCCCTGAGCTACGATACTGGGCTGTGAGTGAGGACACATGACTAGCTGCTTCTATCGCCTGCCTTCTGACTTCCCGCCAGAGTGGACTGTGACTCGACACTGAGCGCCAAAAGAAATCCTTCTGAAGTTGCTCTGTCAGGTCTTTTACCACAGGAACAGGAAAAGAAACTAAGACAGTGTCTTGTTTACACTTGCCTTTAATAACCTCTTGACATCTAGAACCCACTGAACTGGCAGACAAGTGTGCTTTAATATCTACCTATTAAAACAAATGGTTTTACTACAGAATATTCCTAACTCGATATATTCTTACTAGGTTTGAGAGAGACATTTCTTCTAAACGTTAAAGATTTACCAGATAAGGGGCTGGAGAGATGGCTCAGAGGTTAAGAGCACTGGCCGCTCTTCCAGATGACCTGGGTTCAATTCCCAGCACCTACATGGCAGATCATAATTGTCTGTAGTTCTAGTTCCAGGGGATCCAACACCCTCACACAGACATACATACAGGCAAAACACCATGCACACAAAATACAAATAAATTATTGAGGAATATTCCTTTACATGGTGTGAACATATGTGGCTATGATTGGATTAATAAACAAGCTGACTGGCCAATAGTGGAAGGGGATAAGGTTAGGCAGGAGAACCAAACTGAGAATGCTGGGGGGAAGAAGGGTGGAGTCAGGAGTCTCGAGCAGGCATAGAGAGAAGCAAGACGGGCATGCTGTACTGCGAAAAGGTGCGAAGCCACATGGCAAAGCACAGAAAATATAGAGTTAGCTAGTAACAAGCCTGAGCTATTGGCCGAGCATTTATAATTAATATTAAGATTCTGAGTGGTTATTCGAGAGCAGCTGCCAGCACAGGAAAACTCCGCCTACAAATTATTTTTAAAAAGGAAAATAACGTTTTAAAAAATTTATCAGACAAAAGTAGGCGCAAACAATTCATGTCAAAACAGCAGTCTGTAGGGACTCACACACCCACACCCCTCTGCACTGTGCAGACTCACTAGGTATGTAGACTCAGGCACACCTGAAACCCAGCCATCCACTTCCTCCTTTTATAAAAAGGAATCTTCCTGAGTTATGACAATTCTGACTTAGGAAGCAAGAAATGCTACCTACCCACCTAACACTGTCCCCAGCCTACCAGGACTGCCACGCAGAGCCTCTCTCTGAGGAACCTTCTAGGTCAGCAGGTCTTCAGAATCCCCAGGGGCTAGGTAACTCACCACTCACTCACCAGGCACTCAGTTCCTCACTGTCCTGAGCTCCAGCTGTCACCTCACACTACAGCCTGTGTCATCTTGGCCCACAAAAAACAAGCAGTTCCATAAGAACAAAAGGAAGGAAATCCATTGAGGAGCTGGCCGGTGCCCCACTTCCATAGAAACTGTGGATAGGACACAGGAAGTGGGGCCCTCCCAGGAGAGCCAGGGACTCATACTGGAGGTCTTCCCAAGCTCACCTGTCAGACTCCCAAGGTCACAGGATGAGAATGCCCTTCACTGGCTTATGTTTGAATGCTTAGTCCCCAGTGGGTAGAACTGTTTGGGAAGGATTAAGGGGTGTGGCCTTGTTGGAGGAGGTGTGTCACTAGGGGTTGGGTTCTGAGGTTTCAAAAGTCTATGCCATCCTCAGTCTGTCTCTCTCCTCCCACCCCCCCACCCCCCTGCTCTGGGATCAGATATAAGCTCTGAGCTCTTACCACACCTGCCTGGCTGCCTGCCACCATGCTCCCTACCATGAAAATCAGTCTCTAGCTCTCTGCAACTGTGAGCCCCAGTAAATGTTTTCTTTCATAAATCATTTTGGTCATAGTATCTCTTCACAGAAATAGAAAACTATCTAAGACATGGGATATAAAAGAAATCTTGATCAAAGTAAAAGACCAAAGATTGGATGAAGCAAATCCTGGGCTCACAGTGCCTGCCACTCTCTCTTCTTTGGCCCAACACCAAAGAGGCTGCAGGGAGCAGAGGACAAGTTCAGTGCAACACAGGAGCACAGGAGAAAGCACAGGGGTGTCTAGCAGCTTCCAAGATGCATGTCTGCTGTGGACACTTGTAGAGTATAACTTGTGACTGTTACCTATCACTCAGTTTGTGTAAGCATGTCAAGGAAAAAGCCACCCTGCATTCCTGTGATACTAAGCATGAGCAGAGTTACTTTCTTTAACAACACAATGTGCTGAGAAGAAGGGGAAGCCTGTTAAGTGAGCAGCCCTTCAGGGATGAATGAAGACATACACAAGACTGTTAGTGCCTCAGAGTAGGGCATCCAAGTCCTTACTGGACTTTCCCTGGTGGGAAAGATGTCTGCCATCATGCTAAGAGTGGAAGCAGCAGCTTCACCGTCAGGATCCATCCAGTTCAGACAGTCATTCCTGTCACAGGTATGTCTCTTATACCTTCATGATCAGGTCACTGGACTACATCTCATGGGCATCCTCTAAAGCAACCAGGAGACCTGCTTGCAAACAGACTGGCATGGTGGCCTCAGCCATGCATTTTGTTTCCAAAATTTCTAAGTGTGCTTCCCAGTGCCCTCTATGGCACTCTACCAGCACCCAAAGGCTAATCGCAAATTCTCTTCACATTACAAGGCCAATGCTAGCAATACCAACCTCATATTGCAGGTCAAGTCACTGCTCAGGCAGATAGCAGCTCATCTCAAAACCACTCCATGGCTAAGCAGCAAGGACAGTTAGAGTGGGACATGTACCCCTTCCCTGCACCACACCATCAGAATCTCAGCAAGGCTGCCGACATCGGGGACCCAGTGGAGAGCTGAATGCACACCAAGGAGGCCAACCTCAGGTGCAGGCCACAAAGCCTCCTCCACGGGGACGCTCCGACAGCACTATCACAAGTCAGAGTCCACCACGCAGCTGAAGCCGGGCAGAGGGAGAGCAGGGGAGTCAAGGGGGCCACACTGTAATACCTGTCTTTACTGTTCGGAGTCTAGGCCAGTGGTTCTCAACCTGTGGGTCACAACACCTTTACGAGTTGAACAACCCTTCACAGGGGTCACCTAACACCATCGGAAAACACAGATACTTACATTATGATTCTAATAGTAGCAAAATTAGTTATGAAGTAGCAATAAAAATAATTTTATGGTTGGGGTCACCACAACAACATGAGGAACTGTATTAAAGGGTCACAGCATTAAGAAGTCCGAGAACCACTGACCTAGGCCCTGCCTCTAACTCTCAAGAGAGAAAGAGCAATAGACAAAATAAACCAGAACCTATAAAGCTAGAGGACCTCTAGTCCACTCCAACCAGTCCTACTGGCGCCTGAAGCATGGAAGGATTCTAAGTCATACATTCACAGTCACAGCACCACAGTGACAAGGAGTGGGCAGTCCCCACACACCCGATCTCCCTGTAGGACACCAGCAGTGCATCCACGACGGCTGCCTTCAGAGTCTGCAGACCTGGGGGCTGTCCTGCGGGTACTCACCACATTGTAATAGCTCTTGTTGATGGCAGTCGTATCGAACCCTTTGGGGGGGCTCTTCAAGGTTCCCGATTTGGGTGACACGGGCTTCTCTGGAATGAAAAAAACAGAAGGAAGCTTTACTGCTCAAAGCCATGTGACAGAAGGCACAGCCCTCTCACAGCAGGCCTCCACACCAAAGCCTCCCCTGCATGAGCCGAGAAGGTCTCAGGGATGAGCTGCGGTAGAGGGTCTGCCTATTGTTGGCTGTGGGGTGGTACGTGTCGTCTAACATTGGCTTTAATGTTCTCTGGGGCAGGATGTCAATTCAGGCTCATGGGAATAAACGGAGAGAGACACATTTCCATATTTTCACCCCAGACACTCTGATGAGTGTTTTCTGGGGAGTTCAGGTCACACATCCTCCATATCCCTTGCCTCCTGCTATATGAATTCTGGTCCCTGAGTAGGGGACTCTATGCCTCTGTGTGTGAGGTGACACCTGCCCAGTCTCTATGGCTCTGCTCTTCTCTGTCTGCACTCCCTCCAACCACCATGGCACAGCACCAGGCTCTGTCCCAGGCTACAGGTCCCCAAACCCACTGCCTGTCTGGCACCCCTAGTATCTTCTCAACCACCACAGGAGTCCAAAACGCCCGAACAGACCTTGGGTCCCCACCAGGGGTTGCTCGCCTAAATCTTCATGCAATGCCTCTCTGTCTAATTTTCCATGTTAAAGAACGGGAGGTGTTCCTTCTCGTTGAAAGAACTCTGCCTGCAGGATGGAAAACAGCCCCACAGAAAACAAGCCATTTCCTAAGCATAAGTAAACCAAGAGCGAGCCCAATGCTTCCGGCTGAGACCAGTTCCTTCCACATTCAGACCTAGACTGGGAATCCGGCTGCAGAAGAGTCAACTGTGAGACACTTTGTATCGGTAGAAGCAGTGATTTACACCTAGAGAACCTGAAAGCTGGGTGAAGATACAAAATTGTAAAGTGTGATCACTGAAAGTCATCAGATGCTGAACCACCTGTGAAAAAAGTGCACACATGTGAGCTCATGGACCAGCATAGGACTGTCCCCAAAATAGCAGCAAAGCAATGCCTTTATAAATTCTCCTCTTGTATTTACACCTCAAAGTCATCACCTAGTCAATAAAATTCAGTATTTATTATGAGAACTAGAAAAGGTTTTCATAAAGCAGTTTCAAGCTGTAGTTTCACAAACAAGAGGCAGAAAGAAGAAACAGCAAGTAGATAAGTCCATATTCTCTTCTCCTCTGTGAACCGCTGCTGTGGGATGTATGGCAAATGTGTTGCTAATTAATCAATAAAACACTGATTGGCCGTTGGCTAGGCAGGAAGTATAGGCGGGGCAAGGAGGAGAATAAAGCTGGGAAGTGGAAGGCTGAGTCAGAGAGACACTGCCAGCCACCACGATGAGGAACAGCATGTGAAGATGCCAGTAAGCCACGAGCCATGTGGCAAGGTATAGATTAATGGAAATGGATTAATTTAAGCTATAGGAACAGTTAGCAAGAAGCCTGCCATGGCCATACAGTTTGAAAGCAACATAAGTCTCTGTGTTTACTTGGTCGGGTCTGAGAGGCTGTGGGACTGGCAGGTGAAAGAGATTTGCCCTGACTGTGGGCCAGGCAGGAAAACTCTAGCTACAAACCGCTACAGAGCGCAGGGTGCACCCTGCAAGTCTGTGACCACGTGTCTGTCCCAGCACATCTTACTGTCAGCTCTCAACAGAGGCCTGAGTTCCTATGGCCGGTGAGACTGCAGCCAACCTCACAGGACCTCTGCTAAGAGCACCCGTATCAAGAGAGCCCAAGGGCAGCTGCTCGCTGCAAACACAGAATCAACACAGATGTACGTGTGAAAGGAGGAGGAGGGGAGCGTCCCAAAGGGTACAGAGCGCACAGCACCCTCAGGGGGTGAGAGGCAGACTCATCTTGGCCCAGCACAATAACCAAAACAGGACCTTTTAGTGACAAAGCAATGCTGAAAAGCAGCCTTGATGCTCCTACCCACTGGCCCAGAAACTGCAAGAAGGCCACTGAGCACACACAGCAGCATGGGGAGGTTCCACTTCAAAGCAACGTGGCAAGCATGCGACTCTAAGAAAACTGGACGTAGAAGCAGTTCAACAGCGACTTCTGTTAGAGCAGCCCAGGCCAGCCCCGGGGACGGTCATCTGTGGCCACTAGCAGCCATGCTGACCACACATGGCTGGGGCCTCCACAGTCACTCAGTAACAGTAAACCCAGCCCCACTAGCCCCAGCACCTCCTGCTTCCCGCTTCCCTTCTCCCTTGAACTGAAGGAGTTCCCCACTAGGTGCCTGTGCGTGTTCAATCACACATACGGTGCACAGGAAACGAACGGCCCGTAACACCTCTGCACCTTCTGCAGCACTGCATATATACCAGGAACTGCAGACAGTATGGTACGCACGCAAATAAAATACCAATTACAGATTCTTCCACAGACTCCTGGAAGGTATTTCTGTTAGTCAGGTGTTTTTTGTTTTTGTTGTTTTGTCAACTTGACACAAGCTAAGGTCATCTGGGAAGAAGGAATCTTGTTGAAGAAACGGCCTCCCCATCAACAGGGCAAAACGACAGCCTACAGAATGGGAAAAGATCTTCACCAACCCCAAAATCTGACAGAGGGCTGATCTCCAAAGTATATAAAGAACTCAAGAAACTAGACATCAACAAACCAAATAATTCAATTAAAAAACAGGGTGTAGATCTAAACAGAGAATTCTCAACAGAAGAATCTCAAATGGCCAAAAAACACTTAAAGAATTGTTCAACATCCTTAGCCATCAGGAAAATGTAAATCAAAACAACTCTGAGATTCCATCTTACACCTGCCAGAATGGCTAGGATCAAAAACACAAGAGACAGCTCATGCTGGAGAGGATGTGGAGTAAAGGGAACACTCCTCCTTTGCTGGTGGGAGTGCAAAGTTGTACTTTGGAAGTCAGTGTGGTGGTTTCTCAGAAAACTGGGAATCAACCTACCACAAGACCCAGCCATACCACTCTTGGGCATATACCCAAGGGATGCTCAATCATACCACAAGGACACATGCTCAACTATGTTCATAGCAGCACTATTTGTAATAGCCAGAACCTGGAAACAACATAGACATCCCTCAACCAAGAAATAGATAAAGAAAATGTGGTATATTTTCTCAGCTGTTAAAACAAGGACACCAGGAAATTTGAAGGAAAATGGATGGAACTAGGAAAAAAACACCCCGAGTGAGGTAATCTAGACTGATAAAGACAAACATGGTATGTACTCACTCATAAGTGGATTTAGCTGTAAAATAAAGAGTAACTATGCTACAATCCACAGACCCAAAGACTAGTTAACAAGAGAGTTCATGGGGGGGGGGGGACACTCAGGTCTCCCTGGGAAGAGGAACTAGAAGAGATTTCCTGAGTGGACTGAGGGCAGGTAGGGATAGGAACATGAGCTATTGGGGGGGGGGTCCCCATAAAGAGGGAGAGTGCTGAGAGAGACTGCTAGGAGGTGGGCATTTAGGGGTCAGGGAGAAGCCAGGTGCAGAGGAATCTCCCAGGAGTCTATGAGGAGGACCCCAACTTAGACCCCTAGCAATAGTGGATAAGTAGCCTGAACTGGCTGTCTCCTGTGACCAGATTGGGGCCTGGCCCAATTGTCATCAGAGGCGACATCTAGCCAATGATGGAGGCAGATGCAGAGACCCACAGCTGAACTTTAGGTGGAGTTCAGGAATCCTATGGAGGAGGAGGAGAAAGGACTGTAGTAGAGCCAGAGGGTCAAGGACACACAGGAAGGCTCACACAATCAACAACCTGGGCTCATAGGAGCTCGCAGAGACTGAACTGACAACCAGGGAGCCTGCATGGGGACTGACCTAGACACTGTAAATGTAGGTGACAGTTGTGTAGCTTGGTCCTCTTGTGGGACTCCTAACAGCGGGAACAGGGGCTGAATCTGACTCTTTTACTGGCCTTTGGGACTCTACTTCTCACACTGGGTCGTCTTGCCCAGCCTTAATACATGGGGAGGTGTTTAGTCTTACTGCAACTTGAAACGCCATGTTCTGTTGAGACCTAATGGTCTCATGGGAGACCTGTGCTTTCCCGGATGCAGACGGAAAAAGAGGGAATGGGAGGGGGAGAAGGTCTGGGAGGGGAGGATGAGAGTCGGGAGGCTGCGGTCGGGATGTAAAATAGATGAATTAAAAAAAAAAATGAAACTGCCTCCCACCCAGTGAGTAAGCAGCATCCTCCATGGTCGCTATTCAGTTCCTGTCTCCAGGTCCCTGTCCTGTTTGAAATCCTTGGAGTTTCCTCAATGATGGACTGTGATTGGGAGAGTCACAATTGTATGAGCTCAAGAGCCCTCTACCTCCTTTTGCTCTTGGTCTTTATCACAGCAACAGAAGGCAAACTAGGCCAGGGTCTGTCTTCAATGAGGAGCTGTTCAAAACAGGCTGTGCAGAGGCCAAAAGCATCAACACCAAATGTGCAAGAACATCTCCAAGTCACACCACAAGAGGGAGACAGTCAGTGGCTACTATGCCTTCCCAGAGACTCAAAAGGGGAGAAGGAGAGAAACGTCTTCTCAGAAGCAGCCTTTGGCTTCTTTGTTTGCACATACGCTGTAAATCAAAGCAGAATGGAACGTAAAACAAGGTTCAGGCAAGGGGATGGACTCCAGCTTTTGTTCAGTGAGGACGGCCCTCATGGGATTCCAGGCAGAGGAGCATTCAAACGGGCAGTTTTGTTCTCAGAAAACTAAGCACCAACTATGCTATAAATTACAAAAAGGAATCCCATCCCACAATTAGAATACCTCATAAACTACTAGAAAATACAATGCCAAAATGTAACTGTCATCCTAGTACTTTATCCTGCATTGCTGGCTACAAAGAAGCTGGATTTCTTTCTAAATGTTTCCACACATTACACCCAGACGACCAACATTTAGAATTAGACTGGCTCCCTTTTCTCGCAGTCAGCTCATATTAAGAAAATATTGTAGGCAGGCACTATTCCCAGGAGGCTACTCCCGTCTCCCTGCCAAAGAGAGGACATTCAGCCTAACACTAATGTGCAAAACTGTGGTCTTTCTTATATTTAAAAAAAAATTGAAAATTTTCCAAACAAAGCAAGTTAGGTCTCAATTTGGCACAAACACTATGAATTCAACTTGTCTCCTTGCAAAAACTGCCCTTGAAGAGGGTGTGCCATGGAGTCAACTCGGGGCTCATACGTGTTTGGTAAATGCTCCAGCACTGAGCCATATCCCCATCCCCAATACACATCTGATGCCGATGAAGCCTGGTATAACTTTAAACTGGCAGAGACACAGACTCAGAAATCAAACGCAAACCTAGGAACTGAGGGTGGAGGGGCAGTTGGCACTGACACCAACAACGCTGTCCCTTCCTTCCGAGAGCTTCCCAAGGTGCAACAGCAACCCCACATGCAAGGCATACTCTAGACAGCATGCTGTCAAGAGACAACATTAAGAACACTTGCATCTATTTGAAAGTATATGCCAGGGTCGGGTCAGGAGGGCTCTGAGACACACACACCCCCACGCCCCCCAGTGGCACTTCTTATGCTGGGTGAACTGAAAACTACCTGAGAAGTAAAAATGTCATGGGCGTTCCTACTCCATCTGTTCAAAGTAGAGGAGAGATAGCTATGTGACTCAAAAACCAGGCCTATCAACTACCTCTCCCAGAGCCAGTCTACTCCCAAGGGACCCTGCTTACAGCATGAGGGACCCTCCCCCAACAGCCCTGCCTATGACATCGTTTTACTTCTTTTACATTTCACAAGAACATCTTAACCAAGTTCAACAGGAAAGCAAGATCAAACCCACATGCACGCACAAAACCTGCTCTAAGTCCCTTGAAAATGAGCAGCAGTCTTGGTGAGGCTGCTTCCTGACACAAGCGGTGACATGCTGCAGGAGCATGACCAAGCAGTGCCTGTGTCAGGAAGGACAGCAAAGAGCACCTCTGCTGAATCCCACGTCCCTGACTACAGGACTTCCACAGCCTTGACCTGCATGGCTCAAACCATTCCAAGACACAAACCACGGCGAAGCACCATGAAATGGGCTGAAGGCTGCTGCGTGTTAATCACAGGAAACACAGGAAAATCAACACATTTTCAGAGAACACATGGCAGAAATTGCCTGCCTGCGCCTAACTGGTAATAAATAAATAAGTCCAGAGTAGTGAAAAAAAATACAAGCTAGCCCAGGCCATAAAAAAGCATAAATTAAAATATCAAGTGAACAGATGGCTACGGGGCACAGACCTGCAGACCTGGCTACTCAGAAGGCTGAGGCAGGGGGATTATTGGAGCTCAGGGGTCCCAAGATTGCCTGGGCAACATGTCCAGACTTTGTCTCAAAAAGCAAGAGGTAACAATCAACAGACCTTAGAAGTTCTTCTAAGGGGCTGGAGAGATGGCTCAGAGGTTAAGAGCACTGGCTGATCTTCCAGAGGTCCTGAGTCCAATTCCCAGCAACCACATGGAGGCTCACAACCATCTATAATGAGATCTGGTTCCCTCTTCTGGGGTACAGTAACATATGCAGACAGAACATTGTACACATAATAAATAAATAAATCTTTAAAAAAAGAAGTTTTCCTCAGGAAAATATCTGGAAATATCATGGTGTAATGCAAAGCCAGTTTATAATGATAGGGGCCTTTACCCAGCATGCATCCCAATGTGCAGGGAAGAATAAAAGTTCATTCCACTGGCCTAAAGATGCCATCCAAGACCAGGATCTTCCCTGCGCTCAGTGGAGAGCAGGCACTCAGCACCCTAGAACACTCGCACCCTCTGGCTCCTCCTCCCACGGTCCAGTTTAGCACTCACCACTGGGCTTGACCTCGCGCACGTAGTTGCTGGGAAACCAGCCAGTCCTGCCGCTGTGCGTGCCCTCCCACCAGCCTCCTTCCTCCACTCGCGTGACGTGGATGACGTCGCCCTTCGTGAAGGAGAGCTCATCTTCGTTGGTCTGCTGGAAATTAAACTTGGCTCGTACTACCAGCTGGCTGTTGCTGTTATCAGTCATGTCCTAGAAGACAGGTGGGGAGGGGTGGGAGAGATTGCCATGAAGTTCAGTCTACTTTCTTATAAGACAGTCACACTTCACTGTCACAGCGACAGCCAAACATTATTATAAATGCTCCAAACATTCAAACAGCAGCAAAGCACCAGGCGTGGTGGCACAAGCCTTTCATCCCAGCACAGAGGCAGAGGCAAGGGAGCAGAGCAGGTGGACCTCTGCTGGTCTACACAGTGAGTTCCAGGCCAGCCAATGCTACGAAGACAGACCCTGTCTCAAAAATAAACAAACACAGGGGTGAAGTGTCTTAAATACAGAAACCTAAAGCTTCCCATCTCCCTGTGCACCTTGACCACTGTCGGATCACAGCCCAGGAAGGCACTCTATACTACCTCTCCTACAGGGGCGCTCCACTGAAAAAATGGTCCCGAGACATGTGTAACACATTTAAACTTTAATAGATATTTCTAAACTGATCTCCAAAAAAGCTCTACACACTTACACCAAGCAACATGTCCATCAGTATTTAAGAACCCTTATTTCATCAAACTCACACCTACTGGAAGATGCTAACAAGCGTTCGGCCACAGTAACAGGAAAACAATACCTCTCATTCTGGATGCTCAGTGCTCAGAGACCCCACTTCCAGTTCTGAGAAGGGTGAGAGACCTTGGAGTTCTCTCTTCTCCATCCAGAGGCTCAGGAGAGGCTGGTAAGTATAAATCCAGCAAACAGCGATCCCTCCCCAACAACAACAAAAGTAGACAAGCCTCTCCGCCTGCCACAGAAACAAGAGTCCATCGGCAAACCCTGCACTCACGCTTCTAGGGACCAGATACCACACAGCCTTTCACTACAGGGGGGGCCTCAGTTCACCTGCATCTTGGGGTGAGGAATGCCCCAGGGCCACAGACCACCACTGCTCTGCCCATGCCACTGACATCCATGAAGACCACAGGAGTCCTGGCCACCTCCCCACTGGAGAGCAGCCCCATCTGGGCACTGAGTGTTTTCCAGCCCTCCGCCCCATCACAGAGACAGAAGACTGGCACAGCACCCCGCAGTGCTGACCGCTCTCCACGGTGTCAAAGACACAACAGAAGACGCCCCTCACTGCACAGCAGACTTCGTCTCAATCAGGAAATTCTTGACAAAACAGAAAAGGGTGATCAACGGAGGAAGCTAACACAGGAGACGGGACATTTCACTCTCTGATGCACTGAGTGGTTTAGAAAAGGGTCCTAGGAGGATAAATACAACGTACTGAGGCAGCAAAGCATCGTCCCTGAGTACTGCACTAATAAAGCTAGTGTGAGTAAGCTGTAGTGTGAGTAAGCTGTAGTGTGAGTAAGCTGTAGTGTGAGTAAGCTGTAGTGTGAGGAAGCTGTAGTGTGAGGAAGCTGTAGTGTGAGGAAGCTGTAGTGTGAGGAAGCTGTGGTGTGAGTCAGCTGTGGTGTGAGTCAGCTGTGGTGTGAGGAAGCTGTGGTGTGAGGAAGCTGTGATGTGAGGAAGCTGTGGTGAGGAAGCTGTGGTGTGAGGAAGCTGTAGTGTGAGGAAGCTGTAGTGTGAGGAAGCTGTAGTGTGAGGAAGCTGTAGTGTGAGGAAGCTGTAGTGTGAGGAAGCTGTAGTGTGAGGAAGCTGTAGTGTGAGGAAGCTGTGGCACAGTCTGTCAGCTCGGGGACTGGTACCAAAGCAGTACCAGGAGAGCACCAGAGAAGTCTGGGGTCCCTGGCTCCAAGAAAGGAGGAAATGTCCTAACAATGTAGTCATTCCTCACAGAGATGAGGGACGCCAGGAGCAATGCTTACACTAACTCTGACCCCAACCCTGAGAGCCACACTGAGAACTAGAGCCATACTAACTATCAGTGGATGGACACTCAGACCCAGACATTCTAAAGGCATCAGTAGAGCTCAAAAGACAGAATGTGACAGCACATCTCACATCCAAAGCCCACAGCACGTGTGCATCCCCACATTCCTGACTTAACTTGCTGCTTCTCCTCTGCTGAGAGGTGCCTCACAAAGCAGTATTTAAATGAGCTTTATAAAACATGAGAGGGCCAGGTGATGGTGGCACAGGCCTTTAATCCCAGCACTCTGTAGGCAAAGGCAGGTGGATCTCTGTGAGTTCGAGGCCAGCCTAGTTTACAGACTGAGTTCCAGGACAGCCAGGGCTACACAGAGAAACTCTGTCTTGAAATATCTGATCGATAGATAGGTAGATGATAGAGAGATGATAGGTAGGTAGATGAGACAGACAGATAGACAGACAGATAGATAGATAGATAGATAGATAGATAGATAGATAGACAGACAGACAAGAGGAATGTGTTAGAAATCCACACTTAAGACTTTGAGTAAAGAAATGCCTGCTGTCTCCTTCCATACAGCAATTTTGGTTTTTCTGAGAAGTTCTACATCTCCTCCAGGGGAATCAGGACTGCCGCCCCCCACCAGCAGGGGCACTGGGGCAGAAGGGCAGCAGCTCCCCTCCCCAGACAGCCCGCTGTCACCCTCCCTGATGTCCTGTTCCTTCTCATTAGCCCACTCCAGCCTTTATTCACAGGTGGTGGTTCTCGGGGGAAGGCTGGCCTACCCTCAGGTCCTGGGCTGCCAGAGTCAGGGTTCCGGCTCTGTGAAGCCCCTGACTGAGGAGGGCTTGGAAAGCAGGCTTTAGGCAGGGAAAAGCCGCCTTCGGTCTTCCGCTCTCAGGGAGCTGCACCCGCGGACACGTGCCCACCCCACCCCCCCAAGCTGGTGGGATGGCAGTGGACCCCCAGGAGAGGCGAGGATGGAAGTGCTCCTGAGTGAGTCAAATGAGCAGGTCCTTACAGAGATGGACAGGAAGGACCACGGTTTCCAGAGCTCTAACTCAACAAGGAAGCTGGAAGGTTTGCTAAAGTGAGTCTCAGGAAGGAGCTGACTGGATTGCGTTTCATCAAGAGAACTAAGTTTGAGCAGCTTCACAGAAATGCTAAAAGCAGAAAGACATGGAGGATACAGCTGACCACACTCACGAGCACTTCTGAGTGACGTGTACCCTCAGTGCACTGCCTGTTCCACAACTTGGGTCCCACTCTGCAGCTCCTGGCAGCAGGCTCCTGCACCATCCCTGACTAGGTTTATGCACATATGCACTGTTTATTCTCATACTCATGTTCACAACGAGCAATTACCCTAGGATGTGTCAAAGCATGTGCTTCTTTCTCTAGAGGAGCAGTTGCAGCCTTCAACATAAACCCGAATAAAACAAGCTTCCAAAAGCACTCATCTCGGTATCTGGGAGAATCTAGTGAGAAGCAAATGCCACCACACACAGCAGGAACCACCCAGGAAGGCCAGGAGCCCACAATGGTCCACATTCCATCTGCATGGGCACACGCATCCCCCAGGGGACATCTGCAGCCTCTCACGTCCAAAATGCCTTTGAATCAAACTAAAACATCTTACTTACCAAGCTTCGGTACTGGCTCTGAAGCAATTTTGAAGTCCTACTGTGTGAAGACTGGGATCCCAGAGAATCAAAAGACTTTATCCGATGTGAAGAGGGCCGCGCACACACAGAGTCACTTCCAAGTCCGATGTCTGAAAAGGTCGTGTACACAGAAAGAAGTGCTGCAGACGCCTGACACCGTGGACCCTCAACACACACTGGCTCTGAAACTGGGCCAGCATGGAGGGACACACCAAAACCCCGCAACAAAGCAGGCCATTTACACAGTAACAAAGGGCAGATTCTCTGCCCCACAAATGGTGCATTCACTCCCCAATTACCTCCTCTCCAGGAACGATCTGGGGAGGACTAACTCAGCAGCTCTTCTCTAGTGCAATTCTCAAGTTTGCAAACCATTTTACAGTGTTTGTAAAACGTTCCCTTCAACTAGAAGAACAGTGTTAACTGCTCAGTGAGGCACTGCTTGGCACGTAAGTCTCCAGCACAGCACATGTGCCCTTCTCTGAGGCCACATGCCGTACATCAGCAAGGAGGCAGAGTGACATTCAATGTCATGACCAGCTAGCACTTTCTGGAGACCGTACTAAGAATGTGTCAGGTGCAACATCTCACACACACAACTACTGGCAGAGCCTTTACTGTTCGGCTGGACTACACAGTGCATGCCATCACAGCACAGCCCACTAGTAACCAAACATCATCTGCAAGGCCTTACTACACAAGGGGCGTGGACACCAACATTGTGAGTCTATCACACCCTCTCAACCTTCACCACGCACCAGTGAAGACACACCCCCGTGCTCTGAAGCAGCAGACCCACTCCTGCTGTAAAGCCAGGGCTCAGGGAAGGGCAGGCTGCACACCACAACCACAGCACATATGTGGTTGTATGGGGAGGGACTCGGGACAGCCCCGTGCTGAAGGCTCCCAGCCTCCCAGAACACCCACAGAAGAAGGACCAGCTAGATGTTCAAAGACGCTTCTTTCTCAGCACAGGATGGTCACTTTACTTGCTGACAGGAACAGACATGAGCCTGTACCCTCACCCTGAAGACAATCAGTCTTACCTGCTGTCACTTTATTCAGTGTCACCAAGGAGCTGAGGACCTTGTTAAAGTTCTGCCCCTGATATAAATCATTTGCATCAAAAGTCTGAAAGAAGAAAACGAAACAAACAATTAGTGCCATGTTATATGCTGGCACAGGATAAATGAAACTCTGCCAATGACATGTGGCCGCACACAGTCAGCACACTTGATTGAAACACTCGAGAGGCAGCACAACCTCCGAGTGGGTCCCTGGGAAAGGAGTCCATTGGAATTCCCTCGTGAGGCATTTCCACACAGGCAGCAAGCCCTGGGAGGGGGACCAGACCCAGCTCTGTGCCCTTCTCCATCCAGGTCAGGCAGAAGCCAGGGTGTGAGCCGGGTCCACCAGTAAAGGTACTCAGTAATGGCTCATGGTGGGCTGTAATCCTCTCTCCTTAGATTGTGCAGAGTCCGCAGGACAAGACATGCCAAAGATGTTCTCTTCTGGTACATAAGGGAGGTAAACGAAAGGCACCCCATCCAAGGCAACAGCACACAAGGTACATGAGACACAGGAAAGCACAGATGACAGGGAACAGATGGAAGATAAAGCAGATCCCAGGAGAGAGACAGGGTAGGGGCCTCTGGGCAGGGAGCTCTGAAGAACCTGGACTGTAGGCAACCCACTCTGATCCAGGGCCACCTACCCACTCTGACTCTGACTCAAGTCACATCCCAAGACTGAGCCAGGAAAGAAGACACATGAGCTGGCCTGGGTTCAGACAGCTGGGCTCCAAATGCGTGTATGTGTACCTGTGAGTGTGCATTTGTGTGTTGTGCGATGTACTGCCCACCTACATCTAGGAGAGAATGTGCAGAAAATCACCTGGTTAAACACATCTGGCTTTTGTTTGGAGGAGTGTGTGCACACATGTACCTGCTTACAGATATGCTAAAACATGCACAACTCTTTCCAAATAATCTCTAAAGACTATGTGTCACGTTTGATCACTAAATAACCTCTTCTACAAATAATTTTGATAATCTAATCATCCAGCGTTGTATTCTAGAAAAAGTGAGACAAATCTAATTGGTACAAATTATAGAAAGAAAAGCTTAATGCCAAATGCCAAAAGCTAGATGCCAAAATGCACACAAAATTAGCATCCTTTCTCTCCTTGAAGCAAAACAGAACAATCTTGATCCTCTGCCCTGGATAAGCACCTGCGGGCTGGCCACCCTCCTCCTCCTCCTCCTCCTCCTCCTCCTCCTCCTCCTCCTCCTCCTCCTCCTCCTCCTGCAGCCTCTCAGCCAGTGCCAGGAACTCCCCCCTCCACCCTTCCTGCCTTCCCACACCCCACCTCCTTCCTGCTGAGTCTCACTCATCTTACTTCCTGAAGCCCTGCCTGAGCCTTGCTGAGCTCCCAGAAATCCCAAGTACATTTATCCTGAGAAAAAACTCATGGCCGGCGGCGTAGATGTGTGCACTCCATCCTAGGGCCTAAAGTCTGAAGAGGCCGATTACACATCTCCCACTGCCCAGCCAATGTATACTGGACCAGGACTGAGTGGATTTGTGGGTCACCCATCCAGAGTGTCAGAAGTACCTTAAGAAAGAGGCCGAGGGTCCAAACAGTTCAAAGAGGACATTGCTGAAAGCTCCTAAGCACCAAGCCAAAGCACAAAACCCCCAAAGCCAAAAGTGACTGTCAATCAAAACTCCACTGGTCTTGGTGGGCCAGTCTTTCTCCAACCCCTTCCGGCAGAGCCCCCAGAACTTTCATGGGGTGCAATCCGATTCCTGTAACTTAGAAAAAGCCAGCCCAAACAGGAGCTCTTTCTAGGCTCACATCCTGTTGAGATTTTTAAAATCACAATAGGTTAGGTTGCACCTTTTTAAAGAATAAAAGGTACTGTCCTGCCTAAGCCTTAGCTTCCTTGTGCAAACTGTGAAGTTCCCTTGATTATAAAATGTTGTAAGGGTGATCTGACCTTCAGCTCTAAGGTCTGGAAAATTCAAGCTAAGGTATTCCACAAGAAACACACAGACAAATGTCCACTAACCTTCATTATGGAGAGGCAGCAAGTCATAAACCCCAGAACAACAGGATGTGAAATATGGGAAGCTTCCTGTTATTCCAAGACTATATAGCGTTCCTACCCAGACACCACGGAGCATCTGACTGGCTGAAGCGGCTGCCTGCCAATGAGCTTCGGCGTGAACTCAGAACTTACTCAGAGCTTACTGCTGCCTTCCTCCACAGGAAACCCAACAATGAGCAGGACAGATGCTTCCCCAAACCGCAATCTAGCCAGCAAAAAAAGCCTTAATTCAGAGACCATTCGCACTAAAGGAACCAGAGAAGAGGTCTGGAAACTTCCCTGGAACACCTCCCAGCTAAGGCCATCAGTGACACACAGGACTGCTCCCCGGAACCACAAGGAATCTAGGACAGACCGCACAGCCTGGCCTCACCGGGCTTTGCCAAGCAGGTAACACTACAGGCTGGCAGGGAGGCAGGCTTTCACGGCACACAGGAGTAGGAGGTCACCGTGTGCTTCAGAAGGTCTGCCTGCCCCTCTCCTGCCCTGACGTTCATCTACGCAGGCACAGAAAGAAGCCTGTGACCCTGCTGGCCACATTCCCAGATGGGCTAATTCTGATCTTCCAAGACTACAATCTGGTCTAGATGCCATCTTCTGCCATACTTCCTCCACACCTCTAAAAGTGCTCTACTTGCACATAGTCCCTATTTTATGGCAATTGGTAATAGCCAAACGCAAGGTCAGGCTTAGCTCTTGTATGAACGCCTGAAAAGGAAGAACATGGTACTCAACTGTCCACAGTGTCTGCCTGGCAAGCTGACATCATCACAGTGATCCTGTGAGCAGGCATGGACACGCCTGGTCACCGGTGTCCCCAAATAGAGTACTTCTGACCAAACTGTAACACTGTCTCAATCAAAAGACCAGCAGGACAAACACAAGCCTACAGAGCACAGCTGCTGGAAGCTGATCGACCCAGAGCTTTCCTATCAGGACACAACTTTCTGACCTTCTTTATTTCTCTAACCTAGGCGTACTGCAGCTAGACTTTCCTCACTGCAGTTCCCTGGAGAAGTCTGCATCCTGCAGGCATATATAACTGGTCGCCCTACTGTCGGGCTGTGGTCCATTACATGGAGCTTAAGTTCCAGGAACCTTAGGGAGTGTCAATAAGCCTCTGACCAGGTTCTTCAAATAGGAAGGGCCAGGCCCAAGTGGAGCTGCTGTCAAGAGTGACACCTACCTGCAGCTGGCAGAACTGGTCAGGGAAGCCTCTGGTATGAGGCACAGGGGTGGGGAAGTGATACATAAACAAGGTCCCTCAGCAAGGTGCCATCTTCCACCTCCAAACACAAACAAGACTTCAGGAGCACAGGCCACCCGGATCAAGAGCTTTAACACAGCAGGCTCCTCCTCTCAGAACACTGTGACTCAAACTAAAGGTGATGCTGAGCAAGCAGTGTCACACTCCCTAGCAAACAAGGGTCCCCTTCCACCCCAAATCCAAAACACGGTAAGTATAAACTGCTGGCAGCAGGCTTCACAGAAACCTCAAGAGAAAGGAAAGAAGATACCTAAATGTACGCAAACTGGTGGTGAGAGAGCATATTCCTTCCCAGAGGGCCCCACTGTGCCCTCAGTAGGTGACAGAATCAGGCAGAAGAGGACAATCAACACCCAGGTGACTCTTCTTCTCAGCCTGTACGCCTCTACACTGTGTCGTCTCTGGACACCTGAGCAAGCACACATTTCTATACTATTCTCTAAACTCAGGAACTTGAACAGCAAACATCTGCAGTGTTCTATGTTCAGAAGCAGCTTGCTGCATGGATGTGGTTCCCAGCTGCTAGGTGGGAAGCCCTCAAGATGCTGGCTGGAGTTGCAGGCATTTGGCAGCCTGAAGGCCTCAATGGGCTGGAAATCCTGATAACAAGAAAACACCACTGTAAGGCTGTGGGGAGGAGACCTGGATTCCCTCACCTGGATTGTCCTCACTCCAAAGATAAAGCTCCCTAACGCAAGCAAAAGGAAGCCAGGGCCTACAGTTTCAGGAATTGTACTCTTGCAAGCCGTGTGTACTATGTATTTATTACGAGTTTCCAGTGTAGCTCACAGCAGCAGGCAGTAGAGCACCTCTCCTTGTTCAAGGAGAAAAGTGCGTTAAGACTCCCAAGACACAAGCCAAGCCAGTGAGACAGAGGAAGGAGAGCCAATCACCTGGACAGCTTGTAATTTAGAACTCAGAACAGAGCCCACCCAGACATTTCACTTGCTGATACCCAAGTTCCACCAACTGCTCCCACACCCGGTGCCCAACTGTCTCCTCAGATCAGAGCAGCCTGGCCACACAAGCACAAACTCACCGGCTACCATAACTGACATGATCCACCTTGCAATACTGACCTAAAAGCAAAGCAGAGTGACTCACACGCACATGACATGCCTAGGCGGCTACACCCACAAAGTGCCTGGGAAAGGTGTCTCTCCTCCCCATCTCACCTCCATCTCAACAGGAATGAAACACTGGTGCAGGAGACTGACCCCAGGCTTCAACTCCCCAACACCTTGACATCAGTTCCACTACAAAGGGTTTCTGAGGAAGCTGTATTTCACAAACACACAGGCACGCACAAAATCATGACTCTTGGCAGATATTTCTGAAGTGTTGCTTGCAAAGTTTAAAAATATATTTTTGTCTTATCATACTGTCAAATGGAATCTGTGATTTCAGAACAAGAATGACAATGAATCTTAAGTAAGTGGTGCTATTTAAGTTTAGTGCAAATGGTCTATACTGTTAAGACAGTAAAATCCAGCCCTGGCTCCTCATCGTCTTGGCTTCTACAGATTTTGAACCTGATTCCACCTCCTCCTGCTCCCAGGAATAAAGACAGAGCTCCATAACAGGTTCTAGCAGTTACACAGCACTTTCACCTGACACAACCCCAACCAAGCTACTTCCCTCTCAGATCAGAACCAAATCTTACTGGGTTTGTGGATCTCTTCTATCAACAACATGCAAACACTATGGCAGGGAACACATATCCATAGAGACATAATCAATTGTCGGTGGTTATTTCCAGGAGGGCCTACAGAGAGCAGAAGAGACGGTTGAGAACACAGTAACAGGGACAGAAGGACAGGCATTTACACACTGCTGTAAATACATCCTTCCCTAGCCTAGCAGAAACCTTCATAAAGCACAGTGGGGCAGGCAGCTCCAGCCAGGGCAGAGTGGAAATAAACTTGCTGAGGATAAATGTCACACCGATGTGTGCACAGCCCGGACCTTCCAGTTTAAACCATGTGTCCATTTTATCTTCCACACAGGGAAAGGAAGCCTTAATGAGCAGAAATAAGCTGACTCAGACCATGTGGACTTTGCCCTTAACAGCACACTGCCAGCCAGAGGAGGAAAGAGCAGGGTGCAGTTCCATACAGGCATCCCACACAGCCTGCCCCCCGGTCCTTAACCCCACTTGGCCAAGCACTGCTGCCTATCTAGAACAGGAACCCAACCACAGCAGGCCCTGGACAGAGGCCGGGCACCTGACTGGGCTAAACTTAAGGGAAGGAACAGCAGTCGCAGCTCTAGAAGGCAATGAGAACATTAACATCCAATCTAACAGCAGTTACAAACCCCGGGCTTGGAGAAGTGTTTCAAGACACACTGCGAAGGCCCCTCTCCTTCCTCCCACAGCACACTCAAGTGAGACGTGAAAAGCTTTAAATGGGTGGGAGGAAGGGGAGAGAGGCTATGAGCAGCCAGCATCAAACTTCAGAGGACCACTGGGGAAGCAGATGGGCCCTGAAAGTCCTCAGAGGTGGGAACAGCCCCATGAAGCCGCCACGTGACATCAAGCAGCATGAGCAACTGCACCCACAACCCTTCTCCTTGGACAGAAGGGGCTGAGCAGCACCCCAACCCTCTCTCAGGAGAAGCAGGCACTACACTGGATCCTAACAGCAGATCCACGAGATGTCCTGGACTCACAGGACAGACACCGGGAGGAGGAGGAGGAGGAGGAGGAGGAGGAGGAGGAGGAGGAGGAGGAGCTAGTAATCCCGCCCACAGGGCAATCCCCACAGCTCAGCTACACCGGTCCAGGAGGACTAGAAGCATGAGGCTCTAGCCAAGGCTCTGCTCCTAGAGAGTACTTCAGACTCCCTCCAGCTCTCCCTGCCCGCTACTCAGCAAACTGCCACAGTAAAGCCCCTCCCACCCACATGACTGCTCTCCATGCTGGCTACAGTCACAGGATTGAACCACAGAGGGCTCAGTGGTGGAGTACTTGTCCGTCAGACCCTGAGCCATGGGCTGGATCACCAGTACCACATGAAAAATGAGGTCTGAGCAAGGCACATCTGTGAGAAGCAATAGAAAAAATGGAGCTGTACCTAAGTACAGCTAAAAGCCCTGGACACAACACAGAAAGCTGCCCAGGCCTGGAAATCAGAAAAGAGGCCAATTGGCTAAGGGCTTGACCTGGAAACACCCTACCTGCACTGGTATTTATACTTTAAATGACTCGGGTGCTAAAGCAGCCACCAGCCCAGAAACCCCACCATAAAGCCTGCTCTCCCCATCAAAGCCCAGGAAAGGGGCAGCCCCGTAAGCAGAATCCAAGGGGACAACGCAGTCCTGCTCCTACAGCAAGCCAACGGGAGCCTTGACCTTAGCCCGCAGCAACTCCCAGGCCCAACATCTGTACCCTTAAGTCAAGCCCAGTTTCTGGCCTGACATAGCAGCACACAACCATAACTCCAGCTACTCAGAAGGCTGACACAGGATGGCTCTACTGCAGAATAAAACTCTATCTCAAAAAGTAAATAAGATGACAACAAAACAAGGCTGGAGATGTAGCTCGGTGGGAGAGCACTTGCCTATCAATGTGTGAAGAGGTTCCAAGTTCAATCCTCAGAACTGAAGAAAACAAACACACACACACACACACACACAGAGAGAGAGAGAGAGAGAGAGAGAGAGAGAGAGAGAGAGAGAGACAGACAGACAGACAGACAGACAGACAGACTAAGGGAGGAAGCACAAGTACACCAAGCCCCTTTTCTTCTGAGCTAAACGAAGGAGGCTATGGTAAGCAAGGGGTTTGCAGGTACAGATCCAGGCCTCCTGACAACTGGACACCACAGCCATAAATATTCACCAGACTACATACAAACTGCAAGGGAAGCCTGTGAGCTGGGAAAAGATAGGGCAGCCAGAGAGGCTTGAGATGGGCTTCTGGGTGGCGCCATCAAACAGCCAAGTAGAAATGAAGCAATGCCCACCTCAGAATAATGCCTAAGTTAACGAGGGCACGTCTGTGGCAGCACTCCGTAAGTACATGCATTGCACAAGGCTGATCTTTCCTTACTTGCCTACCGCAATCCCACTAGCACTAAAACCCATCCTGGAGTTCTGTTCTTAATGCTGCCAAGGTCACTGGTTGGCACAATGGTTACAGCCCCTTCCTTTTCTTCCTAACATCTTCAGGATTAAACTCACCAAGGTAAGAAATAAACAACATTCTGCCTAATTTTTAACAAGACTGTATCGCTGACACATCAGTCCCTCCCCTAACTCTACTGATGCTCTTGGCTCCACTCACAGGGCAGGCACTGGGAGATAACGATCCAGGTGCCATTCAGATACTCCAGTCCACAGCCGTCCCTCTGGTTCTCTCTCCTTTTAGCAATGCCAAGCTTCTTCCAACAACCACTGATTCAGGGCTACTTGCACTGGGACCTTCCCAACACACACAGATGCCGCTTTCATAGCCCAGGGCAGGGTCAGAGTGCTGTGCAAAGACAGCAACCAAGCAACAGCAAGCTGTCCCACACAGCTGTGCCCCTTCTACCTTTCCAAAACCTTTGAACCCCCTGCCAGACACTTTCTTCCATACTCACACTGTCTCTTCCTCTCTCTTAAACCCAAGCCTCACCCGTAGTCCGCTCTGGCCACCCCGCCCCATGCTGTTCTCCATCATCCACCTACCCCTCTGTGGCCAAGGAACCCAGCTCAAGAAGTTTCTTCACAACTGGGTGCCAGCTGACCACTGTCACCTGGAAAACACCCAATTTCTCAGCACACAGTGACCTAGCTGCACTCAGGTCAGCAAACCCTGCGACCTCCTACACCTCTTCCTAGGACCCCTCCTGCTCCCTGGCCAACTCCAAGCTAAAAGGACTACTAGATGCTGAGTGGGAGGAAGGTATGATTCCAGGTCTCTGCTTCACAGAGAGAAACTGAGACAACTCCAAATTTTTCCTACAGATCCCCCAGTCCAAAGCTGCCTTGCCCTGGTCCTTCTAACACCTTCATCTGACATGAGGCACACACGGTTATACAGCCTTAGTTCTTCGTAACTGCATAGTCAGCAGGGGACAGCAGTGAGCAGAGCTAGCCAGGTCAAACTGTCCCCACACCTGAAGCTGCCAGGGTGCACCCTACTCCAGTTTCTCATCTAGAAAGCAAACCCGCACACACTGGCCAAGCTGTCCCTCTGGTTGGTGCTTCGTTGGTCGCATAGCAAAGCGATAGGGCAAACTGGAAACTAGCACAGCCTAAGTGCCTTAGTAAATTTCCTTCCAAAACTGTGCACGGTGTTTAAATCATCTATAACTCGCTTACTGAGAATTACAATGAAGCATTGGTGGTGCACACCTGTAATGTAGCTCTCAGGAGACTGAGTCTGAGGCAGCCTGGTCACAGAGCAGCCCCACCTCAAAGAAAGTTAAAATGCACAACTACACTACATAATTTATCTTAGCTACTTTTTTATTACTTTGAAGAGACATCGCAACCAAGGCAACTTTATAAAAGAAAGCATTTAGCTGGAGACTTGTTTACAGTTTCAAAGAATGAGTCCATAACAATCGTGGTAGGGAAACATGGCAGCAGGCAGGCAGGCATGGCACTGGAGCAGCAACTGAGAACTTACATCGCCCACCCCCAGTGACATGCCTCCTCCAACAAGGCCACACCTCCTAATCCTTTTCAAAGGGTTCCTCCAACTGTGGACCAAACACTCAACTGTAAGAGCCTATGATAGTAGGAGGAGGAGGAGGAGGAGATTCTCATCCAAACAACCACACAGTTGAACCCCACAAGTCAACTGTGGGAGCAGGTAAATAACTCCAAACACAGCAGCTCTGGAAATGCACTCAAATGTCAATCTACCACTGGGTATACACCAGACACTGGCACGAGATCACACCTCTGCCCGTCAGCCCCGCTCAAGTGGCAGAGTAACGGCATCTGCACACAAGTGACACGGTGGTTCAGGTCCTGAGAAGCAAGCAGGAAGCAGCAGTGGCCTGCACTCAGCTGCCAGTGTGCTTCAGGACAGATGCCTATCGCTGCTTCTGAACTTCCAAATCCCTTCCTCACACATAAGTAGATGTCTGCCCTGTATCAGTTCCTTCTTGCTGAGGAACATTTTTCCTTTTACACCTCAAGTCCATGTGTATAATACTGAGCTCAGAGCTTCAGTCTAGGTCAGACTGATTGTCCTCTGATAATAAAAAATTTGCATAAGAGAAAAAGTAACACAGAGGTCAGAAGTAGATGAGTGTGTACACAAATAACTGGTCTGGAAGCTGGGGTGGGGGAGGTGTATTTTCTCCTCTCCCACACAACCTCCTAGCCTAGATGTCACCAGCTACACTCACTAATGTCTGACCAGAACTTAATATCCCAAGGGCAGCTTCACACCCAAGGGTCTCATACCAAATAGCAACTACCGAATGGAAAATGACTCAAGCAAAGGTGGCCAGTGGGGTCAGACATACCCCCGGGAAGGTGTGGAGGCAGGAACGGCACAGGTATGAAGGTGTTCACAGGATGACGTGCACGGCAGCAAGGGAAGGTTTCTGCACAACAGAAACCCTGAGAGCCAACTCAGCACCCCGAGACAGAGGCAGACACTAAGGGCCCTCCCACAAATGTATAGGAAGTTAGGAACCCCTTCATGCAGAATTCTTGCCAAAATTATTTTATTAGAATAGAACCACAACCAGGTACATGTCTAACCAGACATAATGACACACAACTGTAATCTGAACACCTGCAGGGGTCGGGGAGAGACAAGGCAGGAGCATCTCAAGTGGAGGCTGCTGTGGGCTACACAGTTAGACTGTGTCAAAAATAAATAAATAGACCACAGAGAAATCAAGCTGGAACTATGCCAGAAGGGTCCCTCCTCCTGACTAGCTTCCACACAAGATGACGTCCAGTCTGTGACAGAGAAAAAGATCAACAGTCTCACTGAGGTGTAGAGCCTGCAAGTCAGAATACCAACCTGACGGACGGACGACACAGTAGTAACCAACTGTTTTCTGCCTGGATTCGAGGCCTTTCCACAGGGGAAAATGTGCCTGGTACTGTAGATCTGGTCCAAAGCAGTGACTGAGATGGTCACAGCTCAAGAGAGGGAGAGGGAAGACACACGACCTACTTCTGTTGTCTTGCTTACGGACATGGCATCCAACTGCCTTCTAAATATTTCTTTGTGCCTATTACAGAAGCCTCCATTTACAGCAGTGACCACTAATATGGAGACTCACAGCCAGTGCTAAGAACAAATGATGACGAGCGCTCAGCCCTGAACAGAACATCTACAGTATCGCCTCCAAGGTTCAGGGACCACTGCAGACGAGGAAGAGGAAAGCACAGAAGAGCCGAGGATGGGAAGGAGTGCTGTGAGACGCTGTCTTCTGGACATGCCATGGCTGTCTACATCCATGCATTCACAGCAAGCCGCTATGTGTACAAGACTGGGCCCATCAACACCCCCTCGTGGATGAGAGACACAGTGCATAAGGGCCCAGCTCTCCGGAGGAGGTAGAGGCAGCAGTGGCTGCTAGGAGAGGGTAAGTTATAGTCCTCTGTGGTCTGTTCAGTGAAGTCACCCTCGCTCACGTAACTCCTCACCTACACTCTCACAGTGGGCCACAGGGGGAAATCATCAAAGGACAGAGACGTGCTGGGAAGAAGGGTTCAGTGGGAGGGAAAAGAGGTAAGAGAGGATAATGGGGAACACAATCAAAGTATATCTGTGAATAAAATTGAAAAGAATAAATGCAAGCTAAGAATTCCAAGTCATAAATTATACAGGTGAGGGAACAGTTCTTTGTGAAAAGAAACTGAAGAGGCACGACAGAGTAAAAGATACATGACCTCTACTCAGATCCTTCAAAAAAGGAAGGCTGCATGTCACTTTGAGAACACGGTGCGCATCTGAACATGTACTAAACATGAAATAACAGATTACCACGTTAAGTGTCTTGGGAAATTGTGAAGGCTGGCATCCATATTTTAACACATGCACTCAAGTATTCAGAAGAATCACCAGGTCTATAATGTAGTTAAAAGCTTAGCAAAATAAAATGTAAGCTGACGTGCAGAAATTTAGAGAGAAAACAAAATGCAGAGTATCAGCACTGGACAGGTACAAAGGCCAGGGGTGATTAGTATGGCACCTTCCAGCCAGCTGCCTAAGTTTCTAATGTCAGAAACATTCCAGGGACAACAGGCCAGGAAGCTCTCTAGCATCCACTCACCACCTCTAACCTCTCGAGGAGGGAAAACGAAAGATCCATTCTCCAGCCAGTTGGCAGTGAGCAATCCTAGAAGGCCCGGCAGCCCTCTGAGACTGCACCATTACAGATCACTCCCTACATTTCACACAATGGGCAGCCTGGGCCTAATTCTGTGGAACCACAGCTGGAGAGAAGCTGCTCTTGGCCACTAAGACTTCCCACCCTTCTGTAAAGCTCTTCCACACTGAAGCCCGAGAGGATATGAGCCTCCCTCACCTGTAAGCCTCTACAAAGGAAGAGTGAGTCTACTATTCCCTAGGGGAGTAAAGTAGTACAGACCACAGGAATCAGTGCCACACCGTGGAAGAAGGAGCAGTTAGGGTCCAGAACTACGAGAGAAAACATCAATACAGACTAATACAAATTTGGGCAGAAATACATGTTCTGGGTAAAGTTATTTTTCACACATACTCAGTCTAGACGTCACATCCAACCACAGTGTGAGGGTTGGCTTTTGTCTCACTTACTCAGTGGGAACCTGCCCTCAGAACACAAGGGACACCCAGAGACAGAAAGATGCAGGACAAGCAGCTGTCAAGTAAAGAGGTTTGCTCCATCCAACCAGACAACAGCCTGGGGTTTGCAGGGCTTGTTTTCAACGGAGATCAGGAAGATGGTGATGAAAGGATGAGAGAAACCTGTTTTCCTAGACCCAGAAGAGGCAGGAGGAGCGAGGACCTAACTCTGTGAAACAGCATCTACCTAGCTAGCCTGTGCAAAGCTCTGGGTTGGGGGGGGGGGGGGCAGAGGAGAGAGAGATGTGATCTGATATGGGATAGGAAGTAAACAGAGGGAAGGAGGTGGAAGGTCACTGTTAACTGCAGGAGTCCCACACGTAGAAACAGCAGTCACTCTATCTCAGGGCTCTCAGCCACACCTGTACATCTCAAGCTTCATTCCACAGCCACCCACCTGTCATGGTTGTCACTGGCTGATGTTCCACAAGGACTAAGGAGCAAAAACGCACAATTCTCAGTGAAGCATTTTCCTACTGTTTAGCCAACCCTGAACATCCCTGAAAAACATCCATGTGACCTAATGTAGCAGGATAAAACACACTTCCCCTACGAATGTCTGGTTCACCCATGTGACCTAATGCAGCAGGATGAAACACACTTCACCGACGGCGAACGCCTGGTCCTTCACCTACTCTGGTGCAGTGACACTGTCTGGAGACTAAGAGAGGCTTTCCCAGGAAGGTTCGCAGACCCACCTGGTCAAATGAGCCCGTCCAGAAAAGCCACCCAGCACAGCAGCAGCATTACCTAGGTGACAGCCACAGCCTGGCCTGAAACCTGTATTCCCACCTGGAGGCTCAGAGGTACAACCTTGCCCTGTCTGCTCAGCAGGTACAGATCTTCCCACAGAACCCACCCCAAGCCACTAACTGCCCACATGCCCATCCACTGGACACCAAACTGAGTTCCACTGGGCTCCTCGCAGGATGGAGACACAGGATGGCAATGCAAAGCTCCTTATGGACTTATCCATTTCACACGCCACCCTTCCCAGGATTCCCCAAGCCTCCCACGGTGGGGGCTAAAGGAGCACCTCGTCCTGCACAGGACCTGAAACAGCTCTAGGCATTTATCACCCCAAAGCAGAAGCACACAGGCCAGAGGAAAAGGCTGCACAATGTGTGGCCCTCCATCCTGCCTGGGACCACCTCAGCTTCTCTTCCCCTGAACTGAAGAAACGTGTGTGTGGCCCTCCATCCTGCCTGGGACCACCCCAGTTTCTCTTCCCCTGAACTGAAGAAATGTGCCAGCTACAGCTCCTAACTAAGCCCGGGGACCTCCAACTCTGAAACTTCTACCATGTCTAAGTCCGCAGGGCCTCAAGGTCTCTAGGACCTGGGCATCCTTCCACTGAGCTCCACAAGGAAGCCAGCACCAAAGCCAGGAGTCAGTACCAGCCAGCAAGTGGCACAGAGCCATCTACCAGCCATCTGTCCTCTCAAACTGATCCCGTATGTCAGGGCTGACAGCACCCACTGGGGACAAGTCACAGTTCACAGAAACCATCTGACGCTGATACACAGGCTGCTTATCCCATTGCACTTGATCTGCAACCGTTCACGCAGCAAGGCTCTGGAAGAATGAAACAAAGATTCTGTAGTTCTAAGGATGAAATAAAGGTGTGTATGGGGAGGGAAGAGGGGAGAAACTGAGGTGAACATAGACACCATGCAACTGAGCCCCCCTACCATTTGTCTCAGACAGTACCCTAATATCCCCAGAGGGGTCCCATGGTTCCTGAAGAATGTCCAAGGTCTCTGGCAAGAATCCCAAGTCCCTTGGTTGGACACCCATGGTCCCTAAGGGTTCCACAAGACCCCTGGATGGACACTTAGTGGAGTTTTTGCCAGTTCAACAAATGTCTACTTAGTGATCCACAAACAATGGCACATGTTCAAGGAGCCACAGACAGGCAGACAGCCCAGAGCAAACAGAAAGAAGGGAGGCGTGGCATGGAGACAGTCTGCGCTTGCCCAGGCGAGAGCTCGGCAGACGGGACAGAAGACAGGTTCTCCACGCACAGCAACAAGAAGTCAGAGTAAGTACTGGCCGGTGACCACAGCTCTGTTCCCGACCTCTCTACCTCAGTTTCTAGGCACTAAGGCCACTTGCTAAGAGTTGACAGCTGCGAAGCTACAACTCCTAGAACAGGTTACAAGTCACTCATGGAAATAAGTCACTTATCATTATGGACGTCTCCAACAGGTGGACACTACTAGAACTCAAAGTCCAAAAGTACAGAAGTCAAGAAGTGATGCTCTTTACAGAGACCAGTCCACTAAGACGGGGAGGAAGGGTTTATTTGGCTTACGTGTTACAATCATCACTGAGGGGAAGTCAAGGCAGGATCTCAAGCAGCTAGCCACGTCACATTCACAAGCGAGAGAAACAAATGGAACTTCACTCACTTGCTGTTTATGCTCAGCAAGCTTTCTTCAGTCTTATAGTTCAGGGTCCACACGCAGGATGGTTCTCCCAATTAGTAATCAATATAATCCCCCACAGACACATTCCAGGCCAGCCTAATCTAGGTAATTCCTCACTTGGCTCTGTACACAGCCACAGTCTAGTGACATTCAAAGCTCACACTGAGAGGATACACACAGAAAGACAGGTAAGGAGGAGATGCCTGGACTCTACACACGCACGCACGCGCACGCGCGCGCGCACACACACACACACACACACACACACAGAGCTTTTAAATCCCACCAAGAATGCAGACATGCACGCTAGGAAAACGACCTCAGTACCTGTCACTAATCTAGCACCGCCTCAGCTCTTCTCAGATCCCCAGACACAGTTAACCAGAAGCTGGCTGAGGTTATAACGCTGTACTAGGTTGGACAACAAAATATAAATAAAAATTACTTTTCAAGAAAATATTTTAACTATGTGCATTTAACTTTGAAACTTCTTAGTAGGCACAATTAGTGTCTTCGTTACTTTTAAACTGCTGTAACAAAACACCATAACCTAACTTATAAAAGAAAAAATTTAAGTGGACTTAAATTTCAGAGGGTTAGAGTCCACGATGCTGGAGCTGAGGCATGGCGGCAAAACAGATGAGAGCTCCTATCTTGATCCACAAGTAGGAGAGAAAGGGGCAAACACTGGAATGCTGCAAGGTTTTTGTTTTGTTGTTGTTTGGGGTTATTTTTTGTTTGTTTGTTTGTTTCAAGACAGAGTTTCTCTGTGTAGCCCTGGTTGTCCTGGAACTCTCTTTGTAGACCAGGCTGGCCTCAAACTCAGAGCTCTACCTACCTCTGCCTCCCAAGTGCTGGGATTAAAGGTGTGAGCTACCACACCTTGCAAGTTTTTGAAACCTCAAAGCCCACCCCCAGTGACACACTTCCTACCACAAGGTCATGCCTCATTATCCTTCCCAAACAGTACCACCAACTGGGGACCATGTATTCAAATATACGTGCTTATGGGGGATAGTCTCTTTCAAACCACCACAATTAGTGTTGGGAATTCACAGAAACAGAACTGTTGTCTGCTCTGTCCAGCATCCCAACCACCCTCCCTATCCCTACAGCTGAAGTTACTTAACTCCTCTCGGTTGGCTCCACTACCAAATGCTCACAGGCATCTCAAGTTCTCTACGTCCACAGACTCACACAGGCCACTGAGGAGACGTCAGAGATGAGCAATTTCCTTTCTAGAGCCTCACTTTAACTCCCTCAGTCAACTTGGCCCATTACAACGCTAGAGACGGGGTCCTGTGGAACTCTCTCAACACTACGACAGGAGTAAAAACCTCGCTCGAAGGAGCCCTGGAGACGGGGTCCTGTGGAAGTCTTTCAACACTACGACAGGAGTAAAAACCTCGCTCGAAGGAGCCCTGGAGACGGGGTCCTGTGGAAGTCTCTCAACACTACGACAGGAGTAAAAACCTCGCTCGAAGGAGCCCAGCCTTCTGACCTTTGCAAACAGCTGCGAGCGTGCTGTCATCCGGAGCTCGAGCTCGCCTGTACAGAGTGCCCCCGCGCTGGCTGGATACACCAGGCTGGAAGGAGTACTGCAGATTCCTTCCCAGCTTTCAACAGGTACTTCCCAGGGCTGCTCTTCTTTCACATCCTCAATCTCAAGTCCACCACAGGGAACTGAGAGTGCCTCACTCTTGCCTTGGTTTACCACATCCAAGCAAGACATACAAGAGGAAGCACACTGTGTATCATGGAGGTCTACTTCTCTGGAGGGAAAGAGAGCCTCCAGCAGGCACAAGCAACTGCAGGGCAGCCTGGGAAGGCACTCTATACACTGCTACTGACAGGCTGGTGCCATGGTGGCAGCTGTTCAAAGCTTGTATGAATTCCCACCTTCAGCCTTGCTGTGACCTAGCAGGAGCTGTACCCTGCAGTGACAGTCAAGGCTAATGGAACTAGCACAGAGAAAAAATAGCTTTTCATGTGGGTCACTGTTTACAGCAGTGAAAACGGAAAAGCACGTCCACATCCGACAGGGATGACTGGCCTCCAAGAAGCAGTCACTGCAATCAAGAGACGAACACTGAGCATGAGGAGATGCTCACAGTGCCACCATATCGAGCTAAAGTGTATTACAGGACATATATGCTACCGTGTCACATCTCTAAAGCTACCTGCATGTGTGCAATGGGAAAATTACTAAAGCAGCTAACACTGACATCTCTAGATGGCAGTATCATGCATTTTTTCGGCATTTCTCCATACCCTGAGCTTTATGTAACAGACTACTAGGCAACTTAAAAGCACACGGTTTAAAGCATGGAAAATGCTGCTGGTTCTAACAGTGCCCACTCACAGTCCCTCAGCTCTTCAGGCCTGCCTGCTGGCACTCTCCTTGGTACTTACTGCTAACCCCTGGGTTTCTAACAGCACATGCACTTCCAAAGAGACAAAGTGAGAGAAAGGGTTGTACATACGCCATGCCTATGGAAAGGAGCTGGTGTCCAAAACACACCAGGAAGTGAACCACCCCTAAAACCATTTTTCTATCGACATTTTCTCCAAAAAAGCTATTTCCTTATAAAGTCCCACATCACTGACATCAAAGAAATGTGCAGTAAACCACAATGAACTTCTCAGAAAGTCTGTCAGAAACACAAAAGCTGGTAAAATGCGAGCAGACGGACTCCTCCAACACTGGCTGGTGGGAATGTAAGCGAGTCGATGCAGTTCTGAAATTGATACAGACATTCTCCAGAAAACTAAAAATCACCCTGTGGACCAGCAGTCCCACTACTAGGTGTATTAAGAAACTGAGGAAATGTTGGAGAAACACAAGTGTTCCTGCAAGAGTGTTCAAAACAGCCACAAAATGGAAACCACCTGAGATGGACGGATGTAAAAAGAAAACAGGATACAAACACACAATGGAACAGCACTGGTGTAAAAAGAAGAAATGAAATCGTACCATAGTGACAGCATGGGTGGACCCGGAGAACCACTAGGTAAAGTAAGCCAGCCACCAAAAGATCCATAATGCATGGCCTCGCTCACATACGAAGCTGACAACTTTCTGAACTAATAGAAGTCCAAGATGGCAGTCACCAGAGGCTGGGAGGAAGGACAGAGCAATGGGAGGAGGCTGGTCAGAGGGACAAAGTCTAGGTAAGCCAGAGAGGACGTTTCGGTGGGCACTGCACAGTACGGCAGCTACTGTTGACAACATACATGTGAAAGTTATGAAAGAATTTAAAATGTTCTCATCACAAAGAAGTCTATGGTGGTGACAAATGGAGATTAGCTTGATTTAATCCTCCCAAGATGTATTCACATATCCAAAACACCACAGTCCACTGCATATATACACGCCTTAAGAAATCAGCTTGTGAAGCGAGCTCATCTATGCCAACAGTTCGTTTACATTTTCATGTCTACTGATCTGAAAGGCCAAAAATGTCCAAGAGTAAGGAAAGAAGCCATTCTGCTCTGAATCACCTGGACCTCTGAATGACTGATACACTAATATTTTAACGAGTGTCTCTATCTAAAGCCAGAAAGGAATGTCGATATTACCTGGTGTGTGAAGTAAGTAGGGAGGCTAATGGCAGGGGGTCACCATCCCTCCAGGTCCCACGCAGCAGAACTGGCTGGAGAAAAATTGGCAGGCCTCATCTGACAGACTCCCTGACATCCTTCCTGGGGAGCATGAGAAACCGCATCTGAACGTCGTCTCTTCCTCTCCAGAGCAGAGACACTGTACCGGAAGTGTCGGTGCTCCAGCAGGAGAGCCTTGGTGACACCGCTCTGTCAAATCCCCGTCTATAACCCTTGGAAAGGCCAGTGCCATCTGGGCAGAGGGCTCTGCCAGGGAAGCTCACAAGCTAAGCATGGCTCCCACTTCATTCAATTTGGGCTTTAAAACATGACCTTAAATACACTCATTTATAATAATGCTAAATTCCAACTTTTCAAATTCATAATAAAAAGTAATGCACATTATAACAACACCAAGTATGTAAAATATAACTAGACACTGAGAACACTAGACAGTTCTCTGATGAACAACTAAATCAAAGTTCACTCATAACTTTGCTGCTAACATCCCTGACACTCTGTGTCATGGCATGGACTAAGCTTTATAAGACACCATTAGAACTGGGTTCATACGGCCTTAATTTTGGGGTTTTTTTAAATTACTATTTCATGTTTATGGGTGTTTTGTCTGCATGTATGTCTGGGTACCATGTAAGTGTGCCTGCAGAGGCCAGAAGAGGCATCAGGATCTCCTGAACCGGAGTTACAGATGTGGTGCTGGGACTTGAACCTGGATCCTCTGAAGACCAGCCAGTACTCTTAACCCCTGAGCCATCTCTCCAACATCTATTTTAGATACTGAATAAAAAGCCAGTATAAGCATCATGGGTGACAGGGAAAGCCACTTTTCCCAAGGAAGGCAGCCTCTGCTCTGAATAGTTGAAGGTTACCTGTTTCAATACATTTCAGGTGCTTAATTAAGTAACATTACTGAGGAAGAAAATCTTGACAGCTAATACACTGTGACCATCAACAAATACGTCTAACACATTTGGGATCAAAATGTGAGAACAGAACAAATAGAAAAATGAGAAAACAAATTCTTTATCTCTGAAGCCATTTATTTCACCTGAGGAACTGCAGTCAAACACCCACGATGTCACGACTTGTCTCTCAATTCACTAGGCTGTGTCTTACTCGCAAAACTCAAGCACATCATCATCATCATCACTTTCATCACTATTTTGGCTATTTTGTTTTTTGGGTGTTTTGTTTTGTTTTTTGGAGATACAAATGGAAGGAAACTGGCATTGCTGTGTCCAGTTTTCTGCACAAATCAGAAAATAAAAATGCATGTGTATATGAGTATATGTGAAAACATGGTGACATATGCAAGTTCAAACACACATGTACACGTGCGGGCACATGTGTAGAGGCTAGAAATAAACACTGGCTGTCTTCTGTCAGTCAGTCTCGACCTTATTTTTTGAGACAAGGTCTCTACCTGAACCTGGAGCTTGCCAAACTGGCTAGACTATCTACGCAGCAAACCCCAGGGCCAGGAATCCCACTGTCTCAAACCATATAAGGAGGATTCCACGCACACCACCCACCTGGCTTGCTCTCAGGTCCTCACGATTGTACACCAAGCACTTTACTGAATAAACCATCTTCCTGGCAGCTACCCCAAAATGTTTAAGGCACATGGATGGTGAAAAAATAAATTGTAAAAAAAATAAAGAGGCCAGCAAGATGGTAAAGACACAACCACTAAGTCCATCCCTGGATCTCAGATGCTGGAAGGAGAGAACCAACTCTCACTTGCTGTCCTCTGACCTCCGACAAGCACCGTGGCATTCTGGAACCCACACACATGCATACACATAGATAAACATAAATAAATACATGCAACCGAGGTTTAAAATAACCAATCCAGTAACAAAACATTAAGTTTCTTTTCCTTAAAGAAATCACTAGGAGCTTCAACTGGAGAGAGCTAGACAGTCTTTCTTACTATCACAATTCAGCCTGAAACAACCTCTTGGGGGAAAAAAACCTTGGTATTAAGTACTAAGAACAAAAGCTAACTTGGAATTTAAGCTGTTTTGTTTCCTGTTTGTAATTTTAAAATGTTTTCTGTCTCCTATCTTTGAGAATTTGGTGGAAATTAAATGTATAAGTCCTAGAATTGCTCAAAGGTACAAGGTCTTTCCCTCGAGGGCTCTTACACACTTTTGTCTGTGGAACACTAGGTCTTTCCCTGTATAGGCCTCTCCCCTCACACAGTCACAAACTGGTGGCTGAGTTAAAACCATTCCTTTCTCCAGGAACTTCCTACAACACAATGGCTGAATAAATTAGGGTTTTGCCTGTGTTGTTTGGTTTTTATTGTCTCCTGGGATAATTATGAGTTTTTAAGTGTGATATATTGACCTTGAAAGAATACTATATTTTCCTCTACTATATTTTTAAGTAACTGGAAGAGATTTTTACTCTTTAAAATCAGCACACAATAAGACATGATTGATTTTTTTCCCCCTTCAAGGGTTAATCTATTTGTTATCACACATGCAACTTCAGACTCATCCTCTCAGTAACCAATACTTGACCTGCTTTGTGTCAAGGGACTGTTCTAGGTGCCTGGGTCAGGCCCAGGTGCCTAGGTCAGGGGCTCTGAGAGCATCTCTGGGCAAGCTCAGAACCATAAGTCATAACAGCAACCAACCTTTGGAAAGCTGCAAACAAGGATGTAATGCTCAATTTCCTTTAAAGCAATTTCTTACAGTTTACACCCTGGTTATCTTAATGCGGAGCATGAGTCTGAAAAATACTGTAACATAAACCAAACCCAGGAGTGTGGAGAGAATGAAATCCTTTCACAAAGGTCAAGAAGTAAAAATTGCTCTCCCACCCAATAAGGAAATTAAGTCATTAAAATGACAAGGCTGACACCACCAAGGAAGCCAATATCCCCATCTTTCAAGAGCTGTGAGGCTTTCTAAAATCGCCCCAGCCACCATCCAATTACCTGCAGCAATTTCGGGGACATCCAAGATAAATTATTAACCAAAACGGTAACACTTTAATCACCACAAATCACTGTATGTCCAATTTCAATTAAATACACTTTCCAAACATGATTGGATAACTTCTGCAATTTCTCCCAAGAAACATACAGTAAAAGACTGTCCTTCCAGGAAAAAAAAAAAAAAAGCTATACGGGGTCATCACAGGGCTGGAGTGCATGTGGTACTACCAACCTTTCACTCGATGAGGTTACAAACATAAATAACAAGATTTACACACAGAAGTGGCTGCAAGCTCATCCACCTGAGCGTTCCTAGCAAAACGCTCTAAAACAGTTTTCTAGATTTACAGTGCTGCCCAGGAATTGAAAAAAAAAAAAAAAAAAAAGGAAAGAGACATCCCTGGAGAGCTGCTACTCAAGGACCACAGAGTGTTCAGCACGAAACATCAGGCAGCAAGGAAAAGACAACCCCGAGGCGTTATCCCCAGAAAGCTGGCTTTACAAGCCCCAGTCTCAAGCCTTATGAATTTTCTAACGCAAGCATTAAGGGTGGAGAATCCAGTCACACCGCCGAATTTCGGGCCTGCAGAGCAGCAGATGAGGACGTGAGACCAGGAGGGGTTTGGCCCTCGCCGGTTTGAGCCTGGACCTTGCCTGACCACCTACTGAGGGCCGAGTCCGACCTGGAAACGATGCTGGGGAATTCCGAGGGCCAGCGTTCAGGACTGGACAGGTGTCCCCGGCCAACGGGGACTACCAACGTGCCACCTGCACACGAGCCAGAAAAACCACTGGTTCTCGTGGAAACCATCACCAGGTGTGGGATCCACCCGCCGGCCACGAGGAGACATCGAGAGGCAGCTTCCCCGGACAAGGAGCCGCGCTCCACACGGGCAGGGAGGCGGCGGCGAGGAGCGGTCGCCCTAGACAGCGACAGCTACCGAGACCCCGACCCCGGCCCCCGGCTGCCCGCGACCCCGGCCTCCTCCACCCTGACCCGGCCTCCCTGACCCCGGCCCGGCCCCGCGCTCACCCACCTCCAGGCGCAGGGACGCCCCGCAGGCGCGCAGGAACTCGCGGATGTTGCTCAGGCACTCGCTCTCGTTCCGCGGCTCCGGGTAGACCTGTAACACACAGCGTCGCTGAGCGGCCCGGACGCCTCATCCGCTCCCTTCCTCGGGCTGCACCAATCTCCGCCCCTGCCCGCACCCGGAAGTGCGCCCGGGGCCGGAAGTGACGTCGTCAAACCGCGCCCCCGCGGGTGCTGAATCTCCAGCCGCCGCTCCTTTTTTCCCCCCAGCCCTGCTCCAGCCCCACGCGCGCCCTCCCTCCTCCTTTCCCGCCCGCCTCCCCCTCTCCACGCGCGCGCCACCTCCTCCAGACCCCGCTTCCGCCTCACGCGCGCCCTCCTCCTCCTCCTCCTCCTCCCTGGCCCGGTTTCCCCGACCACGCGCGCCACCTCCTGGCCCTGCTCCGGCCCTGCCTCCTCCAGACCTCCGCTCCGTCCCTAAGCCATCTCTTGCAGGCCCTCCTCCAACGAGCCACCTCCTTCCTCTCTGGTGGGCTCCCCCACCCTAGGCGTACTGCCTCCCGACCTGCAGCAGTCTAGTAGCCGCACCTCGTCCTCAGTGCACAGAACTCTCCCTCTGCTGCTCCCGCAGCCCCAAGGAGGTCCGCTCTTTCTCACCGAGGCTCCAGGAAGGTGTCATTTTCATTCTAAAGCCATAGCTTAAAATAATGGGCAGGTCGGCATGAAAGTGCCATGATTTCTTTTCCTAAACACAGGCCATGTGCTTTATGAATGATTAACCAGAATAGCCGGCTAGTGTGGGGAAGGCATCAGAGAAAGCTGGTGTTGCTAGCCTGCATCGTGAGCAGCAAGGAATCCGAGAGGCATCCTGCAACGTTTACCACATGTGTTATGTTATACACCCAACCGTGCCAGCCACTAAGGAAAACAGGGGCAGAATCCGTGACTAGAACAATCTAAGACTCCAACAGAAAAGTGTTTAATTCTTAAAAGATTTTAAATCTAAGAATTTATAAAGAAAAATTTCTGAAGTGGATTAGAAGAATTAAATGTCGGTGTTTAAATCATCATCTAGAATTTTAACACTGAAAATATTCAAGATGATTCCTTATAAGGAGAAATCACAGCATCCATCCATTTCGCTCAGGAATACAGTGATCACTTTGCAAAGTGCTTGGGTCTCTTTAAAAAAATTGCAAGTGTTCAGAAACACTGAGAATAATGAGCCCCGACCCTCAGCTGAAAAGTTCTTAGGAATAAAAGGCCCTCCGCATTGTCTTCGTTTGTTTGTTTTTCTTTTGCAAGACACCCATCCATAAAGTCATCACAGACTTATTTGTGAACTTTTACACTTAACCCCAGGATAAATACAGCACATTCTCGTGGACAAGTTGCTTTCCGTGTGCATTCCCTGCTCCAAGTGAGCAAAGCCGTGCTCACTTGCTTTAGTTCTCCAACTGTGAGCAGGTGCCGTTTTCTCACGGTCAGTGCCACGGCTGTCTGCTTATGTACCTTCAGCTGGCAACGGCACTCTTTTAAAGGCCTCCGAACATGCTAAAGTGCTATTAGAGTTCATAAGGTCAAGGAGATAGTGATGTGTTTGTGGAAGAAAAATCTGTTAGATAAGCTTCATCTGGGCCTGAGTTACAATGTTGTTAGCTGTGAGGGAAAAACAGCCCGAAGAAAAGGAGATGTCAGGGGACCAGGCTGCTCCAGAAAGTGCCTGATGAAGCTATGGAGAAGATGGAAAAGCAGCAAAAATGTGGATTCTTGAGATGATGACCAAAAAAAGAATAGACATCATTGGGAGTCTGGAAGCTAAAGAGATTTACAGTTACATTACCCAGGGTCAGAAACACATCTTCTCAGCTATCTGGCTGGCCAGCGTGTTTCAAAACTTGATACATCATGAAAATGTAGAGAGTGGATCTACAGAGAAACAGTTTAGAGAATACCTTGTGTGTTATCTATAACTAAGCCTGTTCTGAAGAACAGGCCTTCCGTGCTGATGAGACTGTCTTGTTACGCACGAATGTTGGGAAACAAACCTGTGTGATGAAAACAGCTTCTCAGACTACTGAGTAAATGGTTCAAGACCATGCAACCTTGCTACATGTGTCAATATCAAGGGCAAATTTTAAATGTAAGCTGCCCCTAATGGGGTACAAAAAACAAATCCTGGGAGCACTTAGGATGAAAAATCTCAACTGCATGCCAGGTCACTCTGAGATGACAAAAAAGCATGGACGGCATCCGAAATACTCTGGGATTGGTTCCACAACTGCTTCATCCCAGACGATGAACACTTTTTTCCAGGGTGAAAAATCTTTACCTTCTGAGTGTTATTAATTTACATAATTCCCCTGTTCATTTCTGTAAAGAACTTTTGACTCCCTCGGTCAGCATAATACAAGCTTTTAAGACACACTACCTGAGCAAGCTGCTACTAAGCTTGCAACTCCAGAGGCCAATGAGGAAACTACCATGTGAGACTACTGGAAATCCATCACCATGTAGCAGGAATCTTAAAAAGTTCTTATTAATAAAATCAAATCCAGAGCCAGGTATTGGGGTGAACTGGAAGATCAGAGAACCAGAACAAGCCATAGCTAACCTCACCTGACCAACTTCTCAGCTGATCTTGTTTCCTCAGACTGGAAGCCTCTGTGTCCTCATATCCGAATGGTTCTCAGCTGAACTGTGCTGCTCAAAACTTAAAAGCTTAACCAGCCAAATGCTTAACCAGCCAAATGCTTCTAGTTTCTGGTCCTCACGCCTTATATACCTTTCTGCTTTCTACCATCACTCCCTGGGATTAAAGGCTCGCTTTCTGGGATTAAAGGCGTGAGTCACCATGCTTGGCTGTATCCTTGAACACATGGATTTCTGCCTCTGGAATGCTAGGATTAAAGGTGTGTGCTACCACTGCCTATCCTCTATGTTTAATATTGTGGCTGCTCTGTCTTTGACCCCAGATAAGTTTATTAGGGTGCACAATATTTCGGGGACCACAATACCACCTCATCACCATATGCATATCAGTTATGTTGGCCCAGCCTGGGACAGCATCAATCTGGCTATCATCAGTAACTATTAGGAAACGTTTGGCCAAGTTGCCTTAACGATTTTGAAAGTATGACAGAAAATATAAGTAATAGCATCAAAGTCATACTGAATAGTGCACAGCAAATGAGTGGAGAGTATTTGGCAACAGGAAGGAAAAAGAAATAGGAGATTTGGGCAGGAAAGGCACTAGAACCCACCAACCAAGTCCTGGAAATGATAATCCAACATGGCATCAGAGCAAGCACTGTCAGCCAAGATAACACAAATTGTCCAAAATAGCAGGGTGGAACTCAGCCTTGGGAAAAATATTCTGTGACGTGAGGCGATGTGAGCCCGTGCTTGAATGCAGCCTCACCTCCGCTGCGTTTGTCCCCTCATTCAAAGATGTGAGGTGACAAGCCAAACGGACAAGCCTGAGCAGGGTCTCAAGCCTTCAGCCAGTCTGATAGGGACTGTAACAAATGCCAAACTCCTAGGGAAGAGCCATCTTTGTCCACATCTCCCCTTTCTGCTGAACCAATTTCAGTCTCCCCATGTGGACTTACAGGCAAGCCAAGGTCAAAGGTCAAAGCACACTCGTCTTGAAGCTACAGTGCAATTTTAGTCAATATTTTCACGAAGCCAACTGCATGTTATTTGCAAAGTACTTTTCTCAAGAGTTTATTTGCATTCCTACTGTATAGTGCCCAGCATATGGGCACAGTGCTGTGTTTACTGTCTGATCATGAGCGTTCTGTGTTTGTGTGTACATATGACAAACTCTTACCGCCATGGTCTGGTAGAGTACCTAGTGCTGCTCTTGAGATGATGTTTTATTACAAGTAAATGCATCCCATTTATAGCATATATCCTCAAAAAAATGCACATGTATTCATTGGTTGACAGAATACTGTGACCAGCTGCGTGCACGCATGCTCACACCCACAAGTACATACAAATTAAGAACAAAAGATCTGTATTCTGACCAGTCTCCTGGGTTCCTAATTCTGTATGTCCCCCAAGAACAATGTTACAGTCACCGGCAGTTCAATGTTTGAGATAACTTTATAAACTGTAACTACCACAAATAATGAGAACCATCTCTTTTCTACATTTGACTTTTTATGATGAATATATAAAATAATGGAAACAACGTTCTTGAATGTTGGTAATTGTTAACTATAAAAACAAAAATTGCCAGGCAGTGGTGGCGCACGCCTTTAATCCCAGCACTCGGGAGGCAGAGGTAGGCAGATCTCTGTGAGTTCAAGGCCAGCCTGGTCTACAAAGCGAGTTCCAGGAAAGGCGCAAAGCTACATAGAGAAACCCTGTCTCAAAAAAAACAAAAAAAAAAAAATTACTTGGAGAGATATATCTTAATGAGAAACGTGAGGACTTTTAATTACACTCACCTGTGGGGGGGGGGCATGTGTGTCACGTGTGTGTGTGTGTGTGTGTGTGTGTGTGTGTGTGTGTGTGTGTGAGTGTGTGTGTGTGTGTGTGTAAGCGAAGGACAAGCTGTGGCCATCAGTTCTCGGCTTCCACCATGGAAGTCTCAGGAATCGAACTCGGGTGATCAGTCTTGGTGGCAGCTGCCTTTACCCACGGAGGTCTCTCACCAGCCCAGGTTTTTTGTTCAGCCATGGATCACACCACTTTGCTAGAGTGACAGCCCATTCTTTCCCAGCTTGTTCTCTCCATGCATACTGAGAAGCCATCCATAGCGAGGAGCACATGGACATGGGAGTTCTGTGATGGAACTTCATTCTTGGACACTGCGTGAGTGACAGCCAAACTCCAAACAGGGCCTATTACACATTCAGAGACTTCAGTGTTAAAGCTTCATTAGAGGCTCCTACCATCTCTGTGCAAGCGAGGGATTAAAAAACCTGAGTCACAGAATTCCTGTCGTTGGGGGTTACTGAAGTCTTAACATCCTGGGTGTTCCACTTTGGTTTTTTTTTTTCTTTTTGATATTTGCATGTTTCTGATTGTCTCTTAGGTGACAGGAAAGATTTTCATCTTTTAGCAGTATGTCCGAGGAAGGCGGAAAATGAGTGAAGGTCTGCCTTTTTGTGTGAGGTCAGAGAAGGAATCTTATGAAAGGAGAGGGGGACAGCCAAACTGGCTGTGTGTCTTCATAGTCACAGGCTCCTTTTTGTGGACACACAAGCTGAGGCTCTGTCCATGGGTTGCCTTAAAGCTTCCTTCCTAGCGTAACTCTTTAAAAAGTCTGGTTCATGCACATGGGTGCATGTCCCTAGAACACCAGGGAACATACAGATGTTTGGAAAACTAAGAGTCAACAAACATGTCACCGAGGATAAGTCACTTGACTCCCATAGGCCTACTTCCTTATCTCCAATTCAAGGCTAATTGCCTAGTTGAGTTCTTGGATCAAGTAGATAATAAATTAATCCAGCAATATTTAATGTGCCTCAACTTCACAGCAGATCACATAATTTTGAAAATAAAGCACAGTTCCGGCTGCTTGAGAGAGTGGCAGGCATATGTCACTTGAGCTGATGAGTTTGAGTCCAGGCCACACAGCAAGACACCGTCTCCAGATTGGGGGAGGGGGCAGCTATGTCATCTCGGAAGTCTGTGGTGTTTTCCAAATGTACGTAGTCAAGGGCAACGGAGATTATAGTGAAAAAAAATCTAGGATTATTACAAGACAGAGCAGCATGGAACAGTCCCTCATGGACACTTTGCACACGGTCAGTGAACAAATGAGAAACCGACTCAAGCCATCACGGAGAGGCACATTAAACCCTAGCTAACACTGCACGCCAGCGAAGGGAGCGTGTGGACAAGGCTGACCACGTCAAGGCTGCAAAGCCACCGATTCTCATGCCTGACTCGTGGGAGTGGGACTGGAGGGCACAGCTTCCTCCAAAGCTAAACTTGTTTCTACCCTAGGACTCGGCAGTTGCTCACCCAGGAGAAAGCGTTCACCAAAAGCCCATGTAAGAATGCTCACAGCCAGCAGGGCAGTGGTGGCGCACGCCTTTATTCCCAGCACTCGGGAGGCAGAGCCAGGTGGATCTTTGTGAGTTCGAGGCCAGCCTGGTCTACAGAGTGAGATCCAGGAAAGGCACAAAGCTACACAGAGAAACTCTCTCTCGAAAAACTAAAGAAAAAAAAGAAAAAAAAAATGTTCATAGTCATTTGCTTCCTAATTAGCAAGGCCACCAAGCAAAGGACTTTGCATGCACTCCAGAACAACAGAGACCTGACCACTTGCTCTGCCCGGGTCACATCCCAGATTCTCCACAATAAGAACTTGCAAGCTTTTCACCAGGACCTAATCAGAAATCGTCTCAAAACCTTCTGGTTTCCAAAGAAATAGTTTTCATGCTCGATATTTGGTCCAAGTGTGTCTGATATGAAAATTGGCCACCTAGTAACGCTGAAACCACAGTCCAGAACCTCCGCAGCTGCCCAGCTTCTCCTCCACTCTTCACCAGCTGCTTCTGGCAGTGAGCCCCTCCCCCACAGTCTCAACAAAGTGCCAGCGAAGGCAGCTGCCTCAGACAGACAGTTGGACAGTGTCTAAGGAGTTTGTAGGCAAGCCGTATGAGAAGGCAGGACAGGCAGGTCAGCAGGGCTGTGAGCAGGCCAGGCACTTGCTGCCGGAGAAACCAAGATCAAAGGAAAAAGTTGTTCGTGCCGCCGCAGCAGCAACAACCCATTACCCAGCATTCCTAGTCTCGGGGTTCTCACTGCACAAAGCCATTGTGTGTATGTGACACCTGACTCTGATGCCCAGCCAGGCTTGGACATAAGAACTGTCAAAGGACTGAGGTTCCCGGGAGGTGCTCAAGATACCTGGAGAGCGAATAAATTAAATCGTGAATTAAGCTGGGGAAGGAATATTCCAGTTTTCTCCAACATGGAGAGTCACTGAAGCTCCCAACTCCAGAACAAAGGTCCTACTCTGTCATCAATGATCTTGCCACCCAGTGGGGAAGATCACTATGTGCTCTGAACCCTGTACCTCTCTGTGCCATCCACCACATGGCAGGACCCACTTGAGCACACCTCAGCTCCGTTAGACATCCAGCCCTAATGCCAACCTGCTGGCACCTCACAGTAAATAGCCAAGATCAGCACCTGTGCACCTAATAAACTTAATTGTGTGGGTTGAAGTAAGTGCAAAAACCTTCCCGTGGAAAAGCTAGAGCAAACAGCGGAGGGAGCTCTTATTTCACTCCAGGAGGTGACATCACCTGCCTCAAACTATCCGCTGCAGGCTTCATCAGCCCGCTCTGTGTCTGTGAAGGGATGGCCTCTCAGGCCCTGCTCCCTGGCCTCGTGGGGGTTCACGAGCCAGCAGGAGGTCCTGGCAGGAAATGGGAAGACGCATCTGTCTAGACACTGGTGGTACTGGCTACATGATGTGCTGGTGTTAGCTCACAGAGCTGTGAGCATCTCGTCCCAGTTATGCGCTTAGTGACATCACACTGGTACCCAGGAATCAACAAACATAACTCAGGGTCCCCACCACCGAAAGCCGGTTGTTAAGCATTCACACCACACCCGGATTTTTTGAAGCCCAGCTCTGGAGTCTATTCTACACTCTACACTCAGTCCAGAAACCCTGCTCTACACTGGCCCCTACAGGCCTAGGAGGAGTAAAGCCTTCTTAGATACTCTTCACAAATGGGCTTTTCCGGCCTCATCTGTTTAATGCCATCTGTTTTCTACAGAAACCCTGACCTGGAGAGCTTCCTGGTGGCGGTATGATGCTTCCACAAGATGGACCACCACCACACAGCACCCAAGAGATAGCGCCATGATGGTGCAAGCCTGTACCAGCAGCACACAGGAGGTAGAGGCAGAAGGAGATTGAGTTTAAGGTTGGACTGGGGTACACAGCAAGGCCCTTCCCCCATAAAAAAAACCCCTAGCTTTCTTTATATAACCAACAAGAAACATGAAATACAGTGTGGACACTACTCACTTTTATGATAAAATTGTGTGTAAGTGCCCAGAAAAACATGCAGTTTCCACAAACGGTGCCAACAGCAGATGCCCTCCAGAGGAACAAGGCAGAAGGCTTCTTCTAACTGTGCACTTACTGTACTCATTAGTAAATAAACTAAACAGAGAAAGGACCGTGACAACCCCGAACCCGCCACTCTTTCCCTCCGGTCAACATGCCTCCCCTGTCATAAACTGTCCTCAAGTACAAAGCCACCTCTTGTAGGGATGGATCCCTGTGGAGCAGGTCTCTGTCACTCCAGGCTGAGAGGGAAACCCTACTTTACTGCTGGAGTCCGTTTCACACTCTCCAGCTCGCCAGTCCATCATCACAGCGGCCCCTTTTAACCCAGCTAGGCTGCAGCAGGGTCTCACTCCTCCCAAGAACTCTAGGCTTACACTCCAACCTGGCATGGAGTGAACAACATGTGGGCAGAACTCCCAGGCCGTCTACGGACAATTCTCCCAAATCCACTGGAAAGCAAGTGGAGCAGCGAGCAGAAATCTCCAAGATTTTCTTGCTAACTACCAAATAAAGTCCTTCTCAAAACTATGTACCTTAGCAAGAAAGTTTATTGGAAACGATGTCTTTAATAATGCATATTTTTCTTCTGCTTTTTGTTCCCAATATATTCCAAATCCCAGCTCCCAGATGAAATGCCACAGCCACCAGGAGGAAGACTACATGTTTTCCAACTGGATAAAACTGGCCACACTAAAACGAGTGGTAGCGGACACACAGCCTCCAGTCCCACCCTAATTCAGAAATGCCAGAGATGTGACACACTGGGAGTTGACCCAGACTATGCTGCTTGAGTTAACCACATTCCCAGGAACCTGGTTCCCACCAACCCTCCAAGCATGCCCAGTCCCACAGGGAGGTGGCTGCCATCAGGCATACCGATGACAAAAATGGATAAGAAAATATTTAAAGATAAAACATTGATCACATGACCCACAAGAGCATTCTCCCAGAAATGCTACATGAACAGGCCGCAGAGTGTGAACTGTTAAGTGAAAGAAACCTGGAAAGGACCGGTACCCTACTTTAATACCCAACGGTGTGGCCAGAATAAGCCACTGTGAGGGTTCACTCCACTCCTCCATGGAAGCCACTCTTGTCCACTCAGGGATCTTTAGACAGAAAAGCTGAGGAGAGTCATGGGTCAAACCGAGTCAGTGGTCAGAGGCTCCCCTTGAAGTTTTAGCTGCTCGCGCTGAGTAGCCATACTCTGTCATCTGTCCTCGTGGGTTTGGCTTAGTGAATGCCCAAGAATGGCAGGATGGCGTCGGGAACCTAAGTGGCTGATTGCTTCCTCTTTTTTAGGGCATGTATTTGTTTTTATTTATGTGTATGAGGGTGTGCCTGCATAAAGTGATGTGTACCCGGGTGCACAGTGCCCTCAGAGGACAGGGGGTGGCAGGTCCCCTGGAACTGGAGTTTCAGGCGGCTGTGGGTGCCGGGAACCAAACCTGGGGCCTCTGCAAGAGCAGTAAGTGCTCTTCGCCTCCGAACCATCTCTCCAGCCCCTGCTTCCTTCCTCCACGTCTGTGCTATTTGGAATCCTTTCATGTCTATTTCTTCTCCTGCTCATTGTATCTTAAAGTGGCGCTGACAACATTTCTAACTCTCCGTTTGACATATAGCACAGAAAAGTCATAGCCGCTCCTAAAGATGTGATAATTAATCCTCTTTGTCAACCTGACGGCATTTAGAATCACTCACTAGTCAAACCTCTGAACACATACAGAGAGGTGTTTCCACGAAGGCTACCCTGAGGTGAGAAGACCTTAAACACGTGTAGCGCCAGTCTGGGATGCCAGACTGAATGAAAAAGGGGTGGGGAAGAAAAACTGCATCCATCTCCCTACTTCCTGACTGCAGACACAGTGTGGCCAGCCGCCTTCTGCTCCGGCCGCCACAGCTGAGGGGCTCCTGCTCTCATGCCCTCCCCACCACGATGGACTGGACCCTTGAACTGCAGACCAAAACAAACCCCTCATTCCTTGGGCAACTGCCTTCCAAGAAAGAGAAGGGAGGGAGGCGCATCCTGCGCATGTGCTCAGCCCTGCTCCGACTGTCTCACCAGCGACCCAATGTCCCAGCTTGGTCAGGCACACCAGGGTGGGCACACACCTCCTCCTCAGCAGTGTTTTATGTGACATTTGGTTTGCCTTGGCTCCTCATATTTACAAGTAGACATCAGAAAGCCACATCTGAAAGGATTGCTATTGGCTCAGGACCCCCAAGACCAAGTTCTCAGCACAAAGGAGATTTACTTGCTCCAGAGGCACAGGGGGAAGAGAATGATAGACAAAGACAGGAGATAGAGGATGAGGGAGAAGGGGAAGGGACAAGGGAGAGGGAGCAAGGCTCTTTGTCCCAGAGGATAAAGGACTGTCTGGATAGAGAGGAGACAGACGTGACCCATAGGCAAATAGTTTATAAAGGTAAAAGGGGAAACCCCGTGTTAGGATGAGGTTTTAACTTTAATTGGGCATGTTAATTAGGTGAGCCAAAGGGGGCTTTTGACTGCTGAACTTCAATATTTTGATAGCTGGACCTTGGTAGTCAGCCTCGGGGAGGAGGAAGTGGCCAAATAAGGGAACGGGTCTTGATGGCTAGCTTCAGGAATGTCATCTAATGGTGTTTTAGCAAATCAGAGGGAATCGGGAAGAAGGGCAAGGCCTGTCAGAGCCATGTTTGCCACGCTTGGGCTGGCTAGAGTCCCTTCAACGTCCAAGGAGGCAACCTCGTTGTGCCTTTCCTAACAGGGACTTGGAAGGAACAGCACACAGGCAGAGCAGGCATGCAGTGGACAAGAGACAGCGTGACCCACAGAGCCCCTCAGGAAGATGGCTGACTGTGAGCTGGGAACAGCTGAGGATGTGTAGAGCAAAGCACAGCTCTAGAAATAGCAAGTGGGCCCTGTCCTGGAGGAAGGCCAGGATGAGAAGGGTGGGAAGTGACACCGGCCTAGCATGCTTGCAAACTAACCTCCACCCCTTGCAGGACAGAACTCAAGGCCAGCTGGGACTTTACTACTATCAGGAGTGACCAAGGAGGGATAAAAGGCCACTGACCCCTGGACCTCAGGTGTCAGCACCGTGTGTCGGAAGAAGGGCACAGCTGTGAGAGAGTACAGTGTGCAGCATCCTAGGAAACTAGACTTTGCTAGAAACACACTTAGAAAAATTGATCTTCGCTGGTTAAAAATAAGGTTGATGCCAGGCGGTGGTGGGCCACGCCTTTAATCGCAGCAACTGGGAGGCAGAGGCAGGAGGATCTCTTTAAGGCCAGCCTGGTCTATAAAGTGAGTTCCAGGAGAGCCAAGGCTGTTACACAGAGAAACTCTGCCTTGAAAAACCAAAAAAAAAAAATGAATTTAATTTAAAAAATAAGGTTGCCAGTGAACATGGGATATTTCTTCTGTCCATGTTTCCATGACTGAGACATCCCACTGCTTATAACTTGACTGTCACCCTCGATCCTCTGCCCAAAATTCTTTAAAGTGCCCCCACAGGACTTAAAGAAAAAGCCAAAATCCTTAGAGAGAATGAAAGACAAGCCACAGACTGGAGAAAAATATTTGCAGAACAGGCATCCAACCAAAGACCTCTATCTTGAGGTTGGAGAGATGTCTCAGCAGTGAAGAGCACTGGCTGATCTGGAAGAGGACCCAGGTTTGATTGCCAGCAGACACAATGGCAACTCACAACCATCTGTAACTCCAGTTCCAAGGGTTCGAACACCCTCTCTGTCCTCTGAGGGCACTGTACACAGTGATGCACAGACACACATGCAGGCAAAGCACCCATACACATAAAATAAAACAACAACAAAAGATCTACATCCGAAATATAGGAAGAACTCTTAAAAACCCAACAACTAGAAAACAGATAGCTCCGGTTAGACAAGGACCACTTGTGGAAGATGCTTTCTCTTTTCCATTGTACATTTCTGGCTGCTTTGTAAAAAACAATTGGGTGTCTATAGGTGTGTGATCTACATTTGGTCTTCAATTTGATCCCATTGATCAACATGTCTGTTTTCATGCCAATACTATGTGGTTTTTATTACTGTAGTTCTATAGTTCAGCTTGAAATCAGGGATGATGATACCGCCTAACATTCTTTTATTATTCAATATTGTTTCAGCCACCCTGGATTTTTTGCTTTTCCATACAAGGTTGAGCATTGTTCTTTCAAGGTCTCTAAAGAATTGCACTGAGATTTTAATGGGGATTGCATTGAACCTGTAGATTGCTTTAGTGAGATGGCCATTTTTACTATGTTAATCCTATGGATCCATGAGCGTGGGAGATCTTTCCTTCTCCTGATATCTTCTCCAATGTCTTTCTTCAAAGACTTGAAGTTATTGTCATGCAATTCTTTCACTTCCTTGGTTAGTTACCCCAAGATACTTTATATTATTTGTGGCTATTGTGAAGGGTGTTGTTTCCCTAATTTCTTTCTCAGCCCATTTATATATAGAAGAGCTACTGATTTTTTTTTCAGTTAATTTTGTATCCAGTCACTTTACTGAAGGTGTTTATCAGCTGTAGGGTTCTCTGATAGAGTTTTTGGGGTCATTTATATATTCTATCATATCACCTGCAAATAGTGATTCTTTGACTTCTTCCTTTCCAATTTGTATCCCCTTGATCTCCTTTTGTTGTCCTACTGCTCTAACTAGAACTTCAAGTACTATATTGAATAGAAATGGAGAGTGGACAGCCTTGTCTTGTTCCTGAAGGTGAAATTGCTTTGGGTTTCTCTCCATTTAATTTGATGTTGGCTATAGGCTTGTGCTGTGGGATGGTCTGTATGTCAAATGCTCTGATTGGTCAATAAATAAAACACTGATTGGCCAGGCAGGAAGTATAGGCGGGACTAACAGCGAGGAGAACTGAGAGAACAGAAAGGTGGGAGGAGATACGGCCAGCCGCCACCATGACAAGCAGCATGTGAAGATGCCGGTAAGCCACAAGCCATAGATTTATAGAAATGGATTAATTTAAGATGTAAGAACTGGATAGCTAGAAGCCTGAGCCATTAGGCCAAACAGTTTAAACAATATAAGTCTCTATGTGTTTACTCGGTGGGTCAAAGTGGCTGTGGGATTGGCGGGTAAGAGAGATTTGTCCTGACTGTGGACCAGACAGGACTGGAGAAAACTCCAGCTACAGGCTTGCTGTAACTTGCCTTTATTTTGTTTATGTATCCTTGTATCCCTGATCTTGCCAACACTTTTATCATGAAGAGGTGTCAGCACGTAGAAGAATGCAAATAGATTCATATCTTTCATCCTGCACAAAACTCAAATCCAAGTAGATCAACATAAAACCAGACACATTGAACCTGATAGAAGAGAAAGTGGGAAATAACCTTGAACGAATTGGCACAGGAGACAACCTCCTAAATAGAATAGCACAGGCACTAAGATTGACAATTAATAAATGGGAGCTCATGGAACCAAAATGCTTCTGTAAGGCAAAGGACACCATCAATAGGACAAAATGGCAGCCTACAGAATGGGAAAAGATCTTCATCAATTCCACATCTGACAGAGGACTAATATCCAAAATATATAAAGAACTCAAGAAACTAGACATCAACAAACCAAATAATTCAATTAAAAAATGGGGGGGGGGCAGATCTAAACAGAGAATTCTCAACAGAAGGATCTCAAATGACTGAGAAACAAAGAATTGTCCAACATCCTTAGCCACCAGGGAAATGCAAATCAAAACAACTTTGAGATTCCATCTTATACTTATCAGAATGGCTAGGATCAAAAACACAAGAGACAGCTCATGCTGGAGAGGATGTGGAGTAAGGGGAACACTTCTCTATTGCTGGTGGGAGTGCAAACTTGTACAGCTACTTTGTAAGTCAGTGTGGAGGTTTCTCAGAAAACTGGGAATCAATCTACCACAAGACCCAGCTATACTACTCCTGGGCATATACCCAAGGGATGCTCAATCATACCACAAGGACACATGCTCAACTATGTTCACAGCAGCATTATTCATAATAGCCAGAAACTGAAAAACAACCTCAATCAAAGAATGGATAAAATGTGGTACATTTATACAATGGAGTATTGCTCAGCTGTTTTAAAAAATGACATCATGAAATTTACTGGTAAATGGATGGAACTAGAAAAAAAATCATCCTGAATGAGTTAACCCAGACCAAGAAAGGAAAATATGGTACGCACTCATTTATAAGTGGATATGAGCTGTAAAGTGAAGGATAGACATGCTACAATCCACAGACCAAGAAATACTAAGTAACAAGGAGAGATGCATTGATCTCCCTGGAAAGGGGAAATAGAAGAGATTTTGTGAGTGGATTGGGGGGTGGGTGGGAATAGGAACAGGAGGGATGGGGGTGGAGAGAGAGAGTACTGGGAGAGACAACCAGAATTAGGAGACATTTGAAGGGTAAGGTAGAAACCTAGTGCAATGGAAACCCCCTAGAATCTACCAGGATGACCCTAGTGACGCCTCCTAGTAATGGGGGACATGGAGCCTGAACCAGCCATCTTCTGTAACCAGGCAAGGCCTCCAATGGAGGGACTGGGACACCAACCCAGCCACAAAACCTTCGACATACAATTTGTCCTGTCTGCAAGATGTGCTGGGGTAAAGGTGGCACAGAACTTGTGGGAGTGGCCAACTAATGACTGGTCCAGCTTGAGACCCATGCCAAGAGAGGGGGCCAGGCCTGACACTGACCTAGGAAGGTCAGGAACCAGTGGCTGGATAGCCCAGAGACGTAGGTTAGAGCCAAACACGACTGGCCATAAATAAATAAATAAACAAAATAAACAGATGAAGTGATTCCTAATGATATTCTGCGATACTCATAAACCAGAGCCTAGCATAATCATCATAGAGAGGTTTCATTCAACAACTGATGGGAGCTGATGCAGAGACCCACGGCCAAACATTAGTTGCAGCTCAGAGAATCCTGAGGAAGAGGGGGAGGAAGGACTGTAGGAGCCAGAGAGGTTGAAGACACCACAAGAACACAGCCCACAGAATCAACTAAGCAGGGCTCACTGGGGCTCACAGAGACTGAACTGACAATCAGGGAGCCTGCATGGGTCTGTGCTAGGTCCTCTACATATATGTTATGATTGTGTTCATATGGTTAACATATACGTTAAGCTTGGTGTTCCTGTGGGACTCCTAACAGTGGGAACAGGGGCTGTCTCTGACTCTTTTACGCACTTTTGGGACCCTTTTCCTCCTACTGGGTTGTCTTGTCCAGCTCTGATATGAGGATATGTACCTAGTCTTATAGTAACTTGATAGACCATGTTTGGTTGATATCCCTGGGAGACCTGCTTTTTCCTGAAGGGAAGTAGAGGAAGAGTGGATCTTGGGGAAGGGACTGTGGGGGAGGGGCTGGGGAGACAGGAGAAAGGGGAAACTGCAGTTGGGACGTAATATATGAGAGAATTAATTAATTAGTTAATTTTAACAAAGAAAATAAATAGCTCAATTTAAAAGATGGGCTTAAAGGGGCGAGAGAGACGGCTGGGCTGTTAAGAGCACTGTCTGCTGCTGCAGAGGACCCAGGTTCAAGTCTCAGCACCCACATCACAGTGGTCTTAACTACAGTTCCAGGGACTCCAGTGCCCTCTTCTGGCCTCTACCTGCACTGCATGCGCATGGTACAAAGGCATATGTTCAGGCCAAACACTCACTCACACACGTGAAAGACCTGAACAGACAGGTCACCAAAGAAGGCTCGCTGGCACCAAGTGTGTCTGTCAGCTTCCCACGACTGTGACAAATATCCGAGATACACCACACGTCCTGAAGAGGGAAGGTTTGCTGCACTCAGAGTTCCAGTCTTCCGTTCTTGGGTCCCATCGTTTTCCGTCTTGTGTGAACACGGCCCATGACAATAGGCAGAGGAAGCTATGCAGTCACGGCAGCAGAGAGAGGAAGAGCAAAGGACCAAGGACTTGCCTCCCCTTCGGGAGCACGCCTCCAAAGGTCAGGCCCCACCTCTTAAAGGTCCCACCACCTTCCAAGGCCACTGGTGACCGAGCTTCAGGCCCTGAGGGACAGCTTTAAGCAAGCATATGGAAAGTGCTCCCCAGCACATCTTCAAGGCAATGCAAACTCAGACCCGGAAGCCCTGCTGCACACCTACGGGGTGATAAAACCCAGAGCAGACACCACCGAGTGCAGACGAGGCCGGGGCAACCCGGCACACCACCAAGTGGCACGTCATGCTGGAAGGCTAGTTGGTTGATTCTTACACACTACATAGTCTTACTGCAAGATCCAGAACGTGTGCACGCTGCCCGTCTGTGTCTATCCACACAGGAGCCTGCAGTGACATCTGGCTGGAAGCAGCCCGGGGGTGCTCCAGGAGGCAAGTTGGGAAACAGTGGTGATTCCCACAAAACATCGCTCAGCAACCAGCTCCTAAGAAACTGCACCATTGAGCCATGAAAGGAGGGAGGAAGCTTTGACTGGTTGTTTTGTTTCTTGTTGTTGTTCGGTTGGTTTTTGTCAACTTGACAAAAGCTAGGGTCATCAGCTAAGAGGGAAGTTGAGAAAATGCCCCACCAGATGGGCCTGTGGGCATATCTGTGGTGGCATTTTCTAGATTAATGAATGCTTGGGAGGGCCCAGCCCACTGTGGGTGATAGTACTGGGTGCTGTAAGAAAGCAGACTGAGCCGGGCCGGGTGGTGGTGGTGGTGCACGCCTTTAATCCCAGCACTCGGGAGGCAGAGGCAGGCGGATCTCTGTGAGTTCTAGGCCAGCCTGGGCTACAGAGTGAGTTCCAGGAAAAGCGCAAAGCTACACAGAGAAACCTTGTCTCAAAAATAACCAAAAAGAAATCAGACTGAGCATGCCATGAAACGCAAGCCAGGAAACAGTGTTCCTCCATCGCCTCTGCTTCAGTTCCTGCCTGTGTGTTCCTGCCCTGACCTCCCCACAGTGATGGGGGGGTGACCTGGGAGTCGTATATAAACCCTTTCCTCCCCAGGTCGTTTATCACGGCAACAGAATCACACTGAGACAGGCCTCAGTGCGTATCAGAAGATGATACCTGGAAAAACCACTGTGCATCCACCTTGGCCAGGTCCAGAAGAGAGATGCGGGAGACATTTGAAGATCAGCAGCTGCCTGTGGCCGTAAGGGGATGAGAGAAGGCAAGGATCTGAGGGCGGTGGAACTGTGCCCTGGGATGCCATGAAGTGGATGTGTACCATTATAGACTTGTCAAGACAGGGGCACAGAGTGCCGCCTAAGGAAACTGTGGCCTTCGGTTACTAATTGCTATCATCTGAATGTCTCTGCAGCTCACGCGGCCATCTGCCCCCCTGAAGGGCTGACAGCCACAGCAGGAGTGGGTGTCTAATGAAAGGGGGGTCTGGCCCGCCTCTCTCTGCCCTTCTGTCACGCTGTGGCGTGCCACAAAAGCTCCTGCCCAGGGCAGCCCTGGGATTTTGAACTTGGCAGCCTCTAGCCTCGGGTTCAGCAAGCTTTGACTACTGATCTCTGCTGCAACAGAGGAAAACCAAGACACTAGTCAAGGATCAATATTTGCCATTAATTGGATCAGGTGCATCACGCCTACAGGAGATGCTGAGATGGGGAAGGCGGCGGGGGACGAGGGGAGATGCTCCACGTTTCTGGAAACCTCAAGCCGCTCTAAAAAGGTCTGGTCACAGCCAGCCCCTCCAGCTCCCACCTTGATGACATCAGCCCGCTGCTGTGTCACTCCCGGGGCCCTGCTCTTCCTGGGCCTGGCCAAGCCCCTCCTGCCTTAAGACCTTCATGCTTACTATCCTGCGTGCCAGATCACTCTCCTCCAGGGCATCCAGGCAAGTTTCTGCTCAAATGACTCATCTCAGGAACAGCTCTCCTGACTTCCTGATGCAAACTGCCCTGTTATCCATGCTCTCCCCCCGACCCCATTCTGTTTTCCTCCTTGACACTAGTCACTGGCAAACACTGACTTTACAAGAGTATCCCTCTGCACTCAGCTACAGTATAAGCTCCATCATCAAAACAAATGATCTAGGGGTAGGGGGCTGTCTTAGTTACTCTTCTGCTGATGTGAAGAGACACCATGACCACGGCAGTTTATAAAAGAAGGCATTTAATTGCGGGCTTGTGTGCAGTTTCAGAGGGTTAGGATCCACGACCATCATGGTAGGGAGCATGGTGCTGGAGCAGTAGCTGAGAGCTAACATCTTATCCACGGGTCAGAGGCAGAGAGAGATATACTGAGCCTGGGGTAGGCATCTGAAACCTCCAAGCCCACCCCCCACCCCCAGTGACAACACCCCTCTAATAAGGACACTCTCCCTAAACAGCCCACCAACTGGGAACCAAGCATTCCAATATATGAGTCTATGGGGGCCATTCTCATTCAAACCACCACAGGGACCAATATAACTGAATGTGGCATGTATAGGCACTTTATGTATTTTTTCAGTGAATTAGGAAATTAAGGACCAGTATCTCTTAAAAGCCTCGAAATACCACAATCCTTTGGACCACCTGGAAGACCTTTAGACTAACTGAACTAGCTGGAAAGGACATGCTCCCACCCACCAAGCTGCCTGCTGGCTGTGCAGTGAGCTCCGGGTTCCAGCTTCTGGGAGCTGTCACCCATGCCGGGGTGGGCTTTGGAGATGTCGCTGTCTCTGAGTCATTTCTGCTCCTGTAAGTGACCTCTCACCCATAGTCCTGTAAGCAATCACAATAAACTCACTGGTCCACCAAATCAGACTTCGGTAGTATCCTTACTTTGGTCTGTCGTGGGCTTCTTATCTTCAGGGTGTAGACGTGTGTTGTGTCTCCCCAGGAAAAGTTTTGTCACACAGCACATGCCCACACTAGGTCTGGGGCTCCATTTCCTGCAGGAGCATCAAGGTATCGGTGCAGCCTGAGATGCCAAGGGAGCTTCGGTTTCAGCGCATCCCTCTATCGCTGAGGAGAATCGCTGGCTCCCCATGGGGTCCCCTGCCAGCTGGCCTCATCACCTGGCCTTGTCCAGCTCCTGTGGCCGGCACTTTATACGGCCACCCCTGAGGTCTGCATATTTCACCGGGCTGAGTTTCAGGTGGGGGACTCTATGTAGACCTCCGCCACTCGGATATTTCAGAGATGAGAAAGAGAGTGCGAGACGGCGGGAGAGAGATGCGGATTTAGAGCAGCCGTGAAGAGCCGCAGAGCCAGGTTGGACCAGAGGCAGACTTAGACAGAGAAGAAGGGTGAGCAGAGCATCCGCCCACGCTCACACGTGTCCGCTCAGCTCACGGCAGCTCCAGGAGAGGGCAACAGCCTGGCTGCTCTCTCGTCTTCCCTCATGTTTACTCAGGTCACATTCTCTGTCGGGCTGAGCCCATCTATCTGCAGACGTGGCCTCTGTTTAGCAGTTCGGTCTTCGGTCACCTCGGCTCCACTTCTGAGCCCATTCTGGGAGACTTGCTTTGGTGGCTCTTTCTTCGGATCTGTAATCTTCGCCGGTGGTTTCTTGTTCTGAAGCCTGGTTTTTCTGCTGAGATGGTCTTTCTCGTCGGTCATTTCTCAAAGTCTCCTCACGATGGCCCTCTTGGAATTCCCCAGACACGGCTCTAGAATCCTCTCAATAGACAAAAGTTGACCACAGGATCTCAAGGACCCCGTGAGAGCGTCCACACTGACCAGAGCTAAGGCTCGGTGGCACCTGATCTTCCTGTGCACAGGAGTGTTCTCCTGCGGTTAGATGGGACGCGTACTGTCAAGTGTCTCCGTTCATGGAGTCTCAACAGAGGCTAAACTGTACAGTTGGGGTGACCTCCAGAGAGTCCTAGGCTTGATGGGAACCACAAGTCCAGCTTGAGCCAAGCCCCACTAGCTGCCTGAGACCTGCAGAAAACCAGGACAGCCCAGAGCAAGGACAACCAGCCCCATGTCCCTAGAGGCAGTGTGTGCACGAAGCCTGACTACACATCACAGAGCGAAATGTGTCAAAAGGAGCTGAGCTGACTGGTCCAGTTGGACAAACCACAGCCAGCCCCTTTGCAGGGCTTGTTCACGTTCCCCACAACACCCCACTAGAAGAACCGACCTAGACAGCTCCTGCTGCTTCTTTGGGGAGCTTCTCAAGGGCCCTGTCTTTCTTGTTCCCTGTTTCTGTGGACTAAGGGGCCCACGATAGACCCTGGACCAGCATCCTGAGTGTGGTCTCTTAGAAGAGGGTGCACCTCCCATTCCAGAGGACATTTTCTGATGCACAGACATAGAGGAGACCCCTCTTCCTAGACAAATTCAAAACCCCTTCCAACCCAACCCGCTTCCTGCTTCCACATTCCAATGCTACAGAAGTCAACCCAAGCAGACCCTGGGACTCCACTGTCTAAACGGAGAAGACACTGGTGAGGAACCACCAGGTGTGAGGAGACCCACCAGGGCGAGCAGGCAGCCTAACCACCTGGACAAGCATCCCCGAGGCACATCCAGTCCTGGTGCGGTGTGATCTGCTCAGTAGGCTGGTCATGGCTCTCAACAAGCCCCCAGAGCATCAGCTTCCCCTCTGGCCCAAGCCTGTGACATCAGAACTCTGTAGATGAAGACCAACAGTCTAAGACTTCATGAGCCCATATGGTGGCTTTCACCCACAAACCAAAGGTACAGACAACAGAAGGAGCCAGCGTGACTGAAGAGGATCGAAACCCAGTGCCTTCCTAACTGATCCTGTGACATTGTTAGCATTTTAATGTGCTATGCCGCCTCTGTCGAGAGGAGAGGGTGAGCCAGCCAACCCAGACCTTTTCAGCCCAGAACTCAGTAACGAGACACCTCCTCCACACCCACTGCGACTCCCCAAAACTCTCCTCAAGGCCTCTCAAGAGAAGGGGGCGAGGAGGGGAACTCAGTGTGTTTGTTTCCCTTAGCCATGAAGATGGAGCCGAATCGTGTTGAATAATGCTGGTTTCAATGCTTTCAATTGGAAAAATAATCCCTGAGAAAATTGCTTACATTGATTGCACGGCATTCAGCAGTGCTGATTCAACAAACAACCCTCGGCTCATTTCTCTCCCCGTTTGTCATGACATGTGACACACCACGAGCCGGTACTACACGGAAAGAGAGACAGGGCCTGTGAATCCATGGGGAGACAAAAATGGTAACAAATGACCCTCAGCTTGAACCTCAACTTGGCAGAAACTCTACACCAGCATCCCTGAAGTGCCTGCCCTCTCCTAGATCCAGACTTCCAGGTAATCAGCTGCAAGGCACACACTGCAGAGTCCCGGTGTTCCCTTAAAAGCCATTGCCTCGTGAGGGAAGACCCAACACTGGTGTATGTGTGAGCTGAAGGGGGCAACCTCGGAAGTCCTCAGGATCGAACTGTTTATGTTTAATGCAGCACAGACTGGAGTTAAACCAAGGACTCATTCACTGTGAAGAAAAGAAACAGACTTTAAAAGCTGAGAATTGGCCGGGCGGTGGTGGCGCACGCCTTTAATCCCAGCTCAACTGGGAGGCAGAGTCAGGCAGATCTCTGTGAGTTCGAGGCCAGCCTGGGCTACAGAGTGAGATCGAGGACGGGCACCAAAACTCACAGAGAAACCTTGTCTCGGAAAAACAAAAACAAAACAAAAAAAACCAAAAAAACAAAAAAAGCTGAGACTTGAAAGAACCACATCCTAGATGAGTACTGTTTGCTAGAGCTCTTACATGGAGAAAAACATACCCAAAGGTCCACTCCTGCTAACAAATTACCAATAAAGTTTATAACAACAGGACCTCCAGCTGGGTCCCCAGAACTGCTGCAGATTCCTGCACCCTACATCCAGTCTTTCCATAGGCATCCAGCTCTTTGAAGTCTTAGTCAGTGAGGCCATCACACTCTGCAACCCCACTTCCATTCCTCACGCCCAGCAGGCTCCTCTCTCCCCTTCAGCACCGGGCCTTGGCTAAGGTCACCAAGATAAGGGGACAACCTTTAACCTGGATGGCCGTAGTCAGTCCTGCTGACATTGAGTGGTCACAAGTGGGGCATCCTTCCCTCATGGTGATGCATCTTTGGGGGTCAAACCCCGACATCCCAGCAGCACTGGCCTCCATCAACCTTCCTGTCATTTTGCCTCTGTGTAAGTGCCTTGGACACACTCCTTGGTCTCCTGTCTCCTAGACACTGGCTAGTGGTCATTCATCTCCACACTGCCATCTTGATCTTATAGGGCTTCCCACACCGGCATTACAATGCCCCTGTGAAATCTCACCTGCCTACAGCTGCAAGCCTTGACTCTAAACTGCGATTCCCTGATTTATAACCAGTCACTGTCCCCCAGACCTCCACAGCTCCACAGATGCCATGCTCCAAACCACACTCATGACCTCCACAGACCAGCCAGGACTCATAGCCAGGCTTCCTCAGAGACAACACCCCTTCCTGAGCTTCCAGAAAGGCCTTTCCCAGGTATCCCGCATCAAACCCACTACCACCCTCCCTCTCCACCCCACTCCATCCTCATCTCTTTGGCAGCCCCCCACCCCAGCTCTAACGGCTCTCCTGTGTTTTCTACTATAACTGAAGTGGTGTTTTCTAAACACTTAGCCAATCACGGCCCAAAGCCTTGAGCACAACAGGACCACCAGGCCCTCTACCATCTTCCTTCTCTAGCCCTCTGAGAACACTTTGCTTTAGCCCTGAACCATGCACGCACAGTCTAGGGAACCAGGTCACTCCCGCCCCAGGCCAAGCAGAGTCTCTATCTAGCGCATGTATCCCCTCCTCCCTATAGCCGCCATCTGCCAGAGCTCAACTCAAATATCATTGTGAGGCTATAGCCTTCCCTAAGCCATCCTGGGTCCCATCTGCCAAGGGTCAGCCAGGTCCCGTGGCCGCACGTATTTGGAAACCTGTCTCCTGCGGTCAGAGCACGTAGCTCCTTCGTATTGCAGCCAAATCACATCTTTTCTTCAGTGTTACTCTCCTCCCCGGTTCTTGGAACGTAGTAAACCCTCAGACAGGATTTGGTGAGAAACAACACACACACACACACACACACACACAAACACGAACAGGGAGGTTCTCTGCAGCAACTGTTCCCCTCCCATAAATGTAAGGACGTCAGTCATCCTCGGACTTTAAAATTCTATGCAAGTCTTCCACATTCCACACAAGGAGGCTCAAAGGTAGGAAACAGCCAGTGTGATGAGATCAAGTCCCATCCCCCCACAGAAGCAGGTGACAGACTGTCCTGTGCCACTCACTGAGGCATCCACGGGCAATGTCAGTGAGAACACAGGTCTTCCTTTCTCAGATTTATCAGTAAGGTTTGCTTTCTTTTCTTTTTTTTCCTTTTGCTCCAGCAACCGGTAGTTGTTATTTCAGATTCCAGCCACTTCGCCAATACGCAGGAATACAAGAGTTTTATACATGAATCTTGCCAAGGTCACTTGTTAGTTGTCTGCTCTGTGGCACACATTCGGTTCTCCGCTTAGACAACTGTGTGCTGTGGTGACCGTGTAGGAAGGAAATCCTTCCTTCCTTTCCGGACAGGGGTACCTCGGTTTCTTTTCTTCTCAGACATCCAGGGCAAGGCTGAGCAGAGGTGGGGGCAGCTGCATCCTAGTCTGGCTCCCGATCTTGAGAAAGTTCCATCTCACTCCCGTGCACACACGTGGCTGTGGATTCCACAGCGGCCACTTCGGCAGGCTGGGTGACCTTTCCTCCTCACTGGGTTGGTGACAGGAAGTCTCGGGGATGGATGCTAGATGGTCTTAGGTGCTTTTCTGCATCTCCTGAGACAATCCTGTGGGTTTTCTTTTGTAGTTTGCTAACATAATAATTATATTGACTGGTTTCCAACTGAGAAGCCAACATGATTCTTGAGATTGGTCCTCCTTGGTAAAGAATAGTACCATTTTCACATCACGCTGATAATGCACATAATTTTTTTATGTGCATACAGTGCCTACAGAGGCTAGAAGTGCGCCACATCCCCTGGGACTTTGGTTACAGACAGTTTCGAGCTACTACGTAGATGCTGGGAATGAAACCTGTGGCCCTGGAAGGGCAGCCAGTGCTCTTAACCACTGAGCCATCTCTTCAGCTCCCAACAGAGTAATTTTTGAAGCTTTACCCCTAAGTTCATGAAGGTCATGGGTTGATTATGTGCTGTGGGATGGTCTGTATGTCAAATGTGTTGCTCTGATTGGTCAATAAATAAAACACTGATTGGCCAGTAGCCAGGCAGGAAGTATAAGCAGGACTAACAGAGAGGAGAACTGAGAGAACAGGAAGGCGGAGGGAGACACTGCCAGCCGCCACCATGACAAGCAGCATGTGAAGATGCCAGTAAGCCACGAGCCACGTGGCAAGGTATAGATTTATAGAAATGGATTAATTTAAGATATAAGAACTAGATAGCTAGAAGCCTGAGCCATTAGGCCAAACAGTTTAAATAATATAAGCGTCTGTGTGTTTATTTTATAAGTGGGCTGTAGACTGCCGGGGCTTGGTGGGATCCAGAGAGAAAACTCTCCAGCTACAATTATGTCTCTTTTTACAATGTGTCTGTCAAGTTTGTCCTCGGGATAAGGTTGACTGCTTGGGATAATGTGGGAAACAGTCTTTAGTTCTAAGTTTTAGAAGACTCCATGCAGAATTGGCATTATTTTTCCCCCTAAACATTTGGTAAGTTCTCCTAGGAAATTATCTGACCTGGAATTTTCATTATGGGAGGGTGTTTCCCTTCCAACCCTAATTTCTACACCAGATAAAGGAATATTTAGGTTATTGGCTTCCTCTTGAGTAAGCTTTGGAAGTCTGTGCTTTCCAAGGGACTTGTCCACTTCCTCTAAGCGGTAGAACTTATTGTATCCATCGGGGAAGCCTCCCTCCTGTCAGCTCACTGCTGACACATCTCCACCTGCGGACTCTGCTGTGACTCCCACAGTGGTGGCTGCATCTTCTCTCCTTTGTTCTCCATCAGTCTGGAAACGTCTCTCAAGGGTGCAGCACCTGGCTTTACTGTGGGACTTTCGTGTTTCACGGATTCCCGTTCTGCTCTTCCTCACTCTTGCCCCTTCCTTCGGGGTGAGTGAAGACCTGTTCTAGTCTCTTCAAGCAGAAGCGCCATCACAGACCCCCAGAGACCATCCTGTGTGTTGGGGAGCTCTGTGTCCTCGACATCCCAAGCATCGCCTCACAGTCAAGAGCCCGTGAGGAAGCCCTGCTCGCTCCTTGGAGAGCTGACTCAGCATGACCTAGTCCATGGACATAACAAATATGAGCTCTCACCCTCTTCCAGTTATCACCTGTGGATGGTGCCTGGAAGACACTAATCCCATTCTCCTGTCCACGTAGATGTGGCCTCCGCGGCACAGTCTGGAAGTGTCTCTTGGACCGCACACTATGGATAAAGCCTGTTTTCAAATGAAAGCCTGTTCTGAGTAGGAAAATCCTGTGACCAGCACTGGTGTGCTTGAGATTAATTATACATCACAGATCTTAAGTAAAGCAAGCTCTTCAACACCGCAGGGAGATGGCTCAGGAGAAATCAGGGCGGCTGGGAGGAAGCCTCTCCCTCCTCCTGTGAGCCTGCAGCACAGGCAGTGAAACCTGAAACATCCTTCCTAAGCTCCTCCCTTTCTGTCACCATTATTGTGACATTCTTACTCAAAGTGACTGACAAAGTCACTCTTTCGTCATGTGTTCAAAAAGCAATCAGTGTTTTCTGAAAATCTGTACTCCTAAGCAGAGGTTTTTCTTTTTTCTTTCTTTCCTTTTTTTTTTTTTAAGACAGGGGCTCCTGTAGCATAGGCTAGCATCACCTCCGCTATTGTAGCTGAGGACGACCCTGAATTTCTGAACATCCTGTCTCCACCTCCCTCCTGCTGAAACTACAAGTGTGCATGACCACATCCAGTCTTATGTGGTGCTGAGGACGGACTCAGGCCCGCTAGGAGAACACTCTGCCAGCTGAGCCACATCTCCAGCCTACGGCTTGCAGGTAGTCTTGACAGCCTCGGTCACATACCGGTGTCCGGTGTCCGCTCTGGCTGAGCCTGGCATCTCGCTGGTCCTAGATGGGTGTGCTCCAGCGCTGGCTGGCGGGTCTGGGGTGGCCTCGGTAAGAACTTAAGAGTTCTTCTCCATGTGACACCCCAGCCCCCAGCCCTGTCTTCATAGTGGGTCAGAGTCTGCAAAGGATAGATGAGCACAGGCCTACCGATAACCAGGCTAGGCACCAGCACCAGATATTACTGCCATCTCACTGGCCACACATCAAGACCAGGTTCCAATGGCCTAAGCAAAGTCATCCTGATGTAGAAAGTGTGGTTGCAGAGAGGGCTGGAGAACTGCTGAGTCAACCACACCCTTGTGTCCTGAGAAGCTGCTCTCCCTCTTACACGGAAGCCCCTCCCAGCACAGTCCTGTGGGCACCATTTACTTAGACTCTAGTGTGAGCCGTTCTCCTGAGGCTGACGGTCACGACGTACCCAACCCTCTATGACTACCCTCCATTAACCTGACGGTGTAAGGAGACGTCTGGGCTGGATGACATCTGCACCCTTCAGGCTCCAACACGCTACACCTAAGACCGGAGCGGGTCTACTATGATGTCCCTGAAATGTGGTCCAGAATGCACAGAGGGGTGTGTGTGTGTGTGTGTGTGTGTGTGTGTGTGTGTGTGTGTGTGTGTGTTGTTAGCATACCTGCAGTAGGAGCCTGACAAATACATTAGGCTTGAATGACTGTGTGTGTGTGTGTGTCTGTCTGTCTGTCTGTCTATATGTGCATGTGTGGAGGCCAGTCAGGTCAACACTGGCTGTCCTCCTCAATCATTATCTTTTATGACAGGGTCTCTCATTGACCGTGGAGCTCGCTGATTCAGCTAGGACCCCTCCACAGATCCTCCCGTCTCCACCCTCGACTCAGGCCCGGGATTAGGGACAAATGCCACCATGCCCCGTTTTTACTGTAGCACTACAGACCCGAACTCAGGTCATCCTGTGTGCGCAGCAGACACTCTGCCCACTGAGCCACCTCCCCAGCCCCTGGGTCAATTTAAACAAGTACACTTGGGAGGGACTTTGTCCATGTTCTGTAAGAACGTCCCACTGCTCTGGCTGCCAGACCAAAGTGGGCGAGCAGCATCAGCCTGGCTGAGGACGCCACAGAACCTCAGCGCAAAGGCTGGAAACATCACGTCTCTTCACCTGACCGATGGTGAGGGAGGAAAGGGTTAGGTGTGGACAGCAGGAGGCCACAGCAGCCTGGGGCCCTCTCTCCCTGTGGCACAGCCAGAGCTGCCTGCCCCCCCTCGCATCTGTGACTTTTGGCCTTTAGCCTGCATGAAACTGGACCAGGGAAGCCTGAGCGGTGGCCTGCAGCTGTGCACCCAGCAGCTGACAGGGCCCCGGAGCTGAGCCTCGTGCACAAGGCTCACCCCCAAGATGACAGTGGTCTGTCCAGAAAGGGAGGGAGGCAACCCCACCCCACCCCCAAAAAATAAAAGGTTGCCAGAGTCAATCCTACACGAGAATAAAACATTGTTTCTGGATTTGGGTGGCTCTGTGGTCACACCCCAGCTTCTAGCTTCAGGGACAGAACAATGGCTCCACAGAGCCCGGCATGTCTTCTCACTAACCCTGGGGACACCCTGCTGCCCCATAAAGGCCACTCCTGCCAGTGGGGGCTGCACAAACTGAGACTCAGAGAAGGTGAGCAGGTGACCCACGGTCACCCAGCAAAGGACTGCAGCATGAAGCCAGAGTCTCCCTGACCCTGGAAGACCTACCAGAACCATGTCTTACAGATCTCCAGGCAGTGACAAGAGATCTAGAGACCAGCAGCCTCTGGCTCTCATGTGTCAGAGTCGCACACATGGAGAAACGGCGAGCCCTGACCTCCAGGTCCAGTGACAAATCAGGGACAAGCCCCATTTTACATGGAATTCCAGTTTAAAGGCTAAAAACGTCATAAATGAGGACACACAGCTCTGCTGGGCCCCGCGCTGTGTTTCACAGTGTCTGAGGAAATAAACTGCTCACTCTCACACTGCTCTAGCTTTCAGTCTGTTGCTCACACCTGTGTGCATGCCACATGTCTTGGTGCAAAAAACTTGGGAGCGGCCAACACAGTGTGCAAGTCCCAGGATCCACAGCGAGGCAGAGCAGAGACTGGTTTCTGCCCTGCGGTATTGTCCATCCTCCTGAGGCCCATGGCAAGGGGAGCCTGGGAGGACTGGCACAGGCTAGCCCAGAGGAGGTGCCTCCAGAGGATGGCACCCAGACAGGGTACCGCCACAGCCAGGCTAGGGCTGCATGCATGCAAATTGCAGGAGCAGTCATGCTGCTAGCCACGGCTGCCACAGCCCTTGTGTGGGCTTGCATACTGTCCTTCCCTTCCCTGACCCCTAGCTGAATGGGGGGCTGTGTCACATGACCTAATCCTTAGGCCATGCCCAGGCCACTCTATGGTGTTCCAATCCGGGTTGAGAGTTCCCAGAGGCTGTGACTTTTGATCTCCCCTCAGACCCAGGGTAGACTCTTCCATCTCCCCTGCCGCCGCCGGGTGACCTGGGGGAAGGTGCCAGCCATGCCCCAGTGTCCTGTTCTACCAAGTGAGCCTCTTGTGAGCTGTGCTGAGGAAGTAAGCAAGACACTGTGACTCTGGGCAGGCGCTTCCTTAGTGTGTATTTAAAGCTGGGCAGTTCTTGCAGGCAGAGCAAAGCAGGGAGGCTCCAGTTATTTCTAATGATGGAGGAGAGGATCCTGCCAGGACAGCACATGCTGGGCCCAGGCTCAGAGCTCTCACAGTGCCACCCTGGGGAGACTAATAGCTATGCTCCCTCCTCCCCTGTCCCAAGCTGGCTGTGTATGCACATGTGTACATAAGTGTGTGTAAGAGTGTATACAAACCCAGTGAGTGTGCATGCACCTTTATGTATATGCACATGTGTGTGCTGCTGTGTGTCCACACACACATCCAGTGAGCATGTACATACTTTTATGCATAGACATGCACATGGACTGCTGTGTGCACCGAGTGTGCACGTGTATATTGTATGCATCTATGTGAGTGTACATGCACGCTCATGAGCATGCATACACCTTTATGCAAATAAACATGTAACCTGTATGCTCCTGTGTGTACCTGTATATGAACATCTGTGTGTGCACCTAAGGGTGTACACATGCACATCAACAAGCATACACACACCTTTGCACATATGCACAAGTGTATGTTTCACTTCATGTTCCCCTGTGGGTGGTTGTGCATGTGTACATGCGCAGAGCCAACATAAACACAAATGTGTTTTCAGTCTGGCCCTTGGGAGCTCTCTTCAGAGTTCCTGAGTTAAACTGAATTTAAGTATTTCTTGGTTTTGTTTTGTTCTGTTCTGCAGAGTTTTGTTTTTTGAGCGAGCCAAAGGGGCAGATTCAGTTCACTCTTTTTCAGGCCCAAAACCCAAAATCACTTGCTGCACTTGCTTGTTCTGGTTGGGGTAGCACCCTGAAGTCCCACGCTTCTAAAGGACACAAAGTGAACTGTTGCAAGGTTCAGCATTCAGGATTCTCCTCGGGGTCTAACTTGTCGTTAATGTTGCTCTGGAGAAAGTCTGTCTTCTAACTGTGTGCAGATGAACTGTCAGTCAGCTGACATGCCTTCATGCGACCTGCTCTGAGTGTTCATGCATGTCATTAATGCCATGTTCTGCTCGGTGCCCAGGGCCAGAGAAGTGCCACTCCTAAATGGGCCCTTCTGTTTTCTGCCCAGGTGCCATGGAGACTCTTTTTCTGTTCCCATCCCAACACTGGCTACCCAACCTGAACCAAAAGTGAGTCTTGCGTCCGATGAGAGAGCAGGCCTTTGGAAGGTTTCCCGTGGCCGAGGAACAGAAAGCACAGCCCAAGTCACATGTCAGGAAGGTCAGTCCAGACCACTCACCTCCAATGCTGGGCCTCCTCTCCATCTCACCCAAGATGAGATGCATTGTCTTTCTGCCTCATACTGTTCTGGCATTTAGAGTTGTGTTTCCTCATGTTCTAACTCCCTAAGAAGAACTCACTATTTAAGATGTTAAACTGGTGCCTACACAGAGCCTTCACCCCTACGTTCCAGAATCTTGTCTTTGTTATAGGAAGATATTCAACATACTATCAAAGAGAAATATAAACAACAAGCCAGCCACACTGTTTGGTCTACAATGGTGTCCTGCCTAAAAGAAATGCTAAGACAATGGTGGCACAGAGCTTGTGGGAGTAACCAACCAATGTCTCATTTGACTTAAGGCCCACTCCATAGGATGGAACCCATATCCAACTTTGCTTGGGTGACCAAGAACCTGAGACTAGATAGCTCAGGGACCTAGAATAAAACCAAATAATACTGGTCTAAAATGGGGGGGGGGGGAAATGTAGTGATAAAATAACTCCTAATGACATTCTGCTACACTCACAGATCCGTGCCTTATGCAGCCATCATCAGAGAAGCCTCCTCCTGCAGCAGATGGGAACAAATATAGAGACCCACAGGCAGATTATTATGCAAAGAGAGAAAGACCTTGGAACACTCAGCCCTAAATGGGATGTTGTCTCCATCAAATCCCTCCCTTGGGGCCAAGGGAACCCTGCTGAAGAGGGACAGAAAAAGCGTAAGACCAGAGGGAACGGAGGATTCCAAAAGACGTGACCCTCCATATCAACACGAGCTGAGCTCCTATGAGTGAACAGAGACTGTCCAGCACGCACAGTGCCTGCCGGGGTCTGCACCAGGTCCTCTGCGTACGCATTATAGCTTTCCGTTTCATTTTTATGCGATTCCTGCATGTACGAATGAGTGGGTCTCTGTCGCGTGCCTTCTCTTGGGCTCTTTTCCTTCTGTGGGTTTGTCTTGCCCAACTTTGATGTGACAGTTTTTTGTTTTATCTTGTTATATTTTATTTTGTTATTTTTTTTTAAATGAATGAGAGAATGGAAACCTAGCCACTAGGGTAAAGGTTAACGACGAACTGTCATTTATATCTTCTGGGAGAGGGAAGATCAGTTTTCTCCAACGGAGTGACCTGGGGTATGTCAACCACTCCAGGGCAGGCCTCATGTTCAGGAGTGGTTGGCTAACAAATAATGGACTCCACAGTTTCATTGTGTGTGCTTTATTTGGTTACAACTTAGTAGGTTTTTTTTTTTCTTTTGGGGTGTTGTTTTATTTTATTTTCTTGGTTTTGGGGGGTTGTTGTATTGGGTTTTTGTTTTTGTTTTGAGAAAGAACTTAAAGTTGGTTGCGGGGAGAGGCTCTGGAAGGACTTGTGGGAGGGGCAGAATATGATCTAAATAGATTCAATTTTAAAAATTGTTTTAAATAATAAAAAATATAATTAAAAAAGAAATGCCAGAAGTTAGCTCCCACAGTGTCAAGTGGGTAATAAACTTCTTAGTAAGTTGATTTAGCTCAACTTCTGTAGGTTGAACTGTGTTCCACAAAATTCACACGTGGGGGTCCCAGCCCCCAGGACCACAGAATGTGGCTTTATCTGGTGATGAGGTCACTTTGGATGCAATCAGGGGTGCCGTCATACCAGGGAGGGTGCCAGACAGAATGGAGGCCACAGTGAGAATGTCATAGAAGTTGTGTTTCCACAAACTTAGGGATCCCTGGCCGTGTGAGAAAGGCCTGGACAAGCACCCTAGCACATGCAGGAAGCACAAACCATACCTTGATCGTGAACTTCTGGCCTCCAGACCATGAGACAAATGCATATCCCAGGGGGAACCTCTAATTCAGTTACACACCCCAATCCCTGGCAGTCCCAGGTCTCCCACAGAGAATGCCATGTGGACTGCACACAGCTTCCCTGTCCCACTCTGGGACACACAGAAGAGACAAAGTTCCTGGAGGTCTTCATGGTGACTAACAACTTTGTACCCTGCATTCACAAGTAAAATTAAAACAGCATTTTAGCATAGGTTATTCTTGGCACTTTTCTATCCTCTAAAATTCCTGTGTCTAGGGTGTGCCTCCTTTGACAAAATAACCTGGAAAATATCTGAAGGGGGAACTTGCCAGGATGATGCTTCCAGGGCTTGGAGACATGATGGTTACGGAAGGTTTGGGATCAGAAGAGAGAGGGGACAGGATGGAGGCCCAGCTCAGGGCTGGCTCTCCCTAGGACAATCAAAGGGCAAGACCTTCATTCCCAGGGCTGGGGAAACTTGCCAATCCCAGTTCCCCTCTTCACTACGGGAGAAAGCCTGTGGCCAGTAGCAGAGACTAGCACCTCTCACGCCAGGCTGTCGCTCCCTCCTCTCACCTCCCAAGAGCAAATACAGACGCTCCAGGAGAGGGACCCCGGCCCGCCATTTTCTTTGCCTGAGCTGGAGCCCAAGGAATGTCCCTTCCCCGCTAGCCAAGCCCATTCTGAAACAGAACAGGACGTGTTCTTAATAAAAGACACATGGGAAGCCTTCCCTCTGCGCTCTTTCCCAGGCCTGAGCTTCACTTTAACTTATGAACTTGCAGAAGGGAAGTCCCATGCTGCTCACAATTCACCGGTGTCAGCACGCCCACGTGGCAGTGGGCCCGGCTGAGACCCTTCCCATGCCACGCAAATGTTCAGCTCCATTTCCAAGCATTTCCTTTTGAAGAAGAAACGGCCTCAGTCTTGCATTCCTCCATTTAAGCAAAAGCTTCTCCACACATGTGCTTTGAGACAAATGTGATTACATGCAGGCACCGCCGAGTGGCGGTGACTTCATGGCAGACGCAAACTCACGGAACCCGGTATTTCAGGCCGTGGCTAATGCTCTCCTCCCCACACCCACCTTTGACCCAAAGATCCAGGGGACTATCTGTATGGTGTCATCAGCCTGCCCAGCCACTTTAAAACAAACCAGTCCCGCTCAGAGAGCCAAAACAACATCAACCCAAGACATTTCCACTTGACTGTAGTTTCCGAATGTTTAGGGCCAATCTGGCTGCCAGAAGCTAAACATTTTATTCATGCCTCTCTTTGTTGTTTCAGAGATGAAAGGGCCACTGCGGTTTCCCAAGAAAATCTTTCTAGCAGTTAAAACAGAATATGATTATTGAAGGGTGCCCATCCATATTAATGCAGCAAACATGTCACATAACGTGTGCGTCGATGGGGACATGTTCCTGTTGTCACAGCACAGGAATCTTTTGAAGGCTCACCCTCAGAAATGGAACAGGGTTTTCTTTAAAGCCTATTTTGGAAAACTTTGCATGTCTCATTGGGACATCTGTCCTTTGTATTCACTGGCACCGGTGTCTAGATGACAACCCAGTTTTCTCAGTGTCTTGGAAGTCAGACCCTGTTCTTCAGTCTGTCCCATCTTAAACCGTAACTTGATTGATCGGCCTCATTTATAAGCATCGTTTTCCACATCAGGGAGGCAGTTATTCGTCCTAAAACGCATGTTGTTTTTCATAAATAATGTTCAGGAAAATACCAAAAACCTACAGTGTGCCTGCAGAATTCATGTGAAATGTTTTCCGATTGACACTGTAACATGCCAACTTATAAACAAAATTAGAAGGTTTGCTTTTTCAGGTCACTTAATCCGAATTTTGTTAGTAACAAATTGTCCTACCTGGAACCTGTGTGTGTGTGTGTGTGTGTGTGTGTGTGTGTGTGTGTGTGTACACTCCATTAAGAAGTGCTACTCCTTCCTAATTATGGGGCAGTTTGACTTCTGTATTTAACACTTTTTAAGTAACTAAGGATCTTAATTTTTTTTTTTTTTGTAAACTCTGTATTGGCCAAAATCTTGGACACAGGACTTTGGCATTTTTTAATGTGCAAGAGCTGACTGTTCTTAGAAGCGCACTCGACCCCTGGCGCTGCTCTGTGAGCTTGCAGATGAAAACAAACTTTGGTCACCCCCAGCCACGGTCAAGGTTCACACTGCAGCGCCGCCGCCGCCCGGGGAGCCAGCAGCCAGCAGCAGGAAGCAGACTGCTCCGAATCCAGCAGGCAGTGAAGATGAAAATTCGGAACCAGCCCCAAAAAGTCGGGGTTTCAACACCGTGTGTGCGGAGTTCTGCAGGCTTGGTTGAGTGAGGAGTCCCTCGGTAGGGAAAGCCGTAAGTCATTTCACAGCTCAGCCCTCCCTCAGCTTTGATGGATGCTTCCTTTAAACATGCCCAGCCACCGGCCCATTCAACGCCAGGGTGAGACCGCAAAGCCAGCGAGGAAAACGGTTCAGACAAAGCCATCGCAGAAAGCTGCGCGGCGCAGGGACGAGGTTTTTCTGATCGGTCGCGGCAAGGGGCGAAGCCGACCTCCCAACTTCACGTTAGGGTGGAGCAGAACCCCACCGGCGCCGGCACAGCCAACTCTCCTTGCCGTGACCCCGACCCCGCCCCGCGCGTCGATGCGGCCCCCTCCGCGGCCCCTGCCTTCAGGGCGGGTCCCCTACCCAGTGCCCCGCACACAATGGCGCCCCGAACTCCCGCCGCCGGTCCCCGCGCCCGGCGCGCCGCCGGGTCCGCGCACAAAGGAGGGCGCGCGGGCCCCGAGCCGGCGCGCGCCAGGTGCTCCTGCGCGCCCCGCCGCCCGCCTCCCGCCCGGGCCAGGGACCCACCCGGAGACCGCGCCAGGGCCACTTACTTTCTCGATGGTCCCGGGCAGCAGACGCTCCAGCAGCCGGCACAGGACCACCCCGTCCTTGAGCGACGCCTGCAAGAAGACCTCGGGGTCCGAAATGGTTTTCTTAGGCGACTCCAGCACGCCCAGGGTGATGAGCCACGTAACGGTCTGCTCGGCAGAATTCATCGCTGCGGCGGCTCGGGCTGCGCGCACAGAGGGGGCGCCGCGCGCGATCACCTCGGAGCGGCCCGGGCCGCGGCCACCCGCGCCCCCGCCGCCTCCGCGCCCATGGGCGGCCGCGCGCCGGCGATTGGCCCGGCCGGCCCAGCAGGTCCCGCTAGGCTCCGCGGGCTCGCGCGCGCCCTGGCCCGCTGTCAAGTGCCTTTTCATTAGCGGCGCAGGAACCTGCGGGCGCCCGGCACCGCCCCCGCCGCCGCCCCCCGGCCGCGGCCGCCGTCGCCCGATGACATCACCGGAGAAGAAAGACGCGGCGGCCGCCCGCGCGCGCCCCGCGCCAGCCCGGGCGCACGACAGCTGGCGCGCCCCCCGCTCACCTGCGCCGCCCGCGCGCCCCGGGGCTGCGCGCCTTTGTGGGTAGGGCGGCGCGCGATTAGTAAGCGCTTCCCAGAATGCTCTCTTGAGCCTGCCCGCCGACTGCGGGGCGCGGGCGTCTCTCCGCCACCTCGCCAGCCGGCGGTGACGGCACGCACATGCTCGTTAAATCTGGGACCAGATGGGTCTCGCTCGGGCAGGAGCGAGCCTCGGGGACGCGGGCGCGGTGCAGAGCGGCTGGCTGCAAGGCCATCGGCGGGGGGTGGGGGCGGGGAGGGGGGTTTGGGGGGCGACCTCAGCCTCCAGAAGCTTTGCGTGACTCCGCGTGAAACTGATGGTGACGTGTCCAGCGGCCAAAAGCACAGCGCAGCCTCGGGTGGGTCTGCGAGGAAAGGGGGGAACAGCGTCCGCTGGACAGTGTGTTGGCCACGCTCAGGCCCGGACCAGTGCAAAGGACGTGACAGGAGCCTGGGGGGGGGGGGGGGTTGCTCACCGTCAACACACTTGGATTTCCTTACTCCAGCCCCGGGCCCTATGCTTTCCCTGCTGGCTGGCACTCCGCGACAGTTTAAAATAGAGCTTGCAATGTCCCAGGAGACCTTCCCCTGGGTCAGGCGCGCACATTCATCCTGTAACTGCTCAAGGCTAGAAGCCTTGCGATGCTGTCAGAAAACGATTAGAGGTTCTACTCTCACCCCTACATTCTCCCAGGAGCTTCCATCACCACCATCGATTGCATTTAATAGCATCTTCTGGCTAAGTGGCTACATTTCTGTTCCAGACACAAACAAAGCATTAGAATAGTGTGAAGTCTGTTGAGGGCGAGCTCCTCTGTGATGGAGCTCGCTAACCACCCACCGCTGCAATTCCTGTGTCTTTATCACCGACAGACACAAGCCTCATGTTTTTGTCCATTTTCCTTGTTACACACAGAGAGGTAGGTAGCCTTAGCTACCCAGGAGCAGCAGCCCAACCAGTTTCCCGTCCTGCTGTCCCATGCCTGCTCAGAAAGGGGCAGTGCAACTGACCAACTACACCTAAGAGTCTACCAACCACACTGCTCAAGCCGGAAGTAACTGCTTTCCTTAGTGCTGAATTTGAAAACGAATGGAGAACATATTCGTTTAGATTTTTAAGTCCTTTTAGACTAGGTCTGAGCTTATCAGTAGGGCAAAAGATAGCTACATAGATTGACTGTCAGTGGCCTAAGAAATCCAGGCCTAGGCAGACCCAGGAGACTGCAGATGTTGGGAGCCAATAATCAGAATGGAGAATCACAGGCCATTGACTACACCCGGTCATTTTAGCAAAAGCCCCTAAGCTGCTAAATGCTCACCTTACATATTGCATTCTTTTTAACTTGAGTACATGTTAACTTCAAACGATTGTTGGAAAGAGACCCTAGAAAGCAGCGTCGCTCACAACTGAGTATTTTCAGGTGCTTCACGGAGCACTTCTGGGGTCCAAGGTGAGTGAGCACTTGGTCAGATTTCCTTGACGTTTTGTAAGTCCCTGCTACAACACTGAGTGGAGCAGATGTCCCCCTCGGTGTGGGTGTGACACCAGCTTCAGTGTCTGCCCCTCTCACTCCAGCCTGAGCTACCTGGAGGAGTGGACTAGCCAGCCCCTGCTCCCCTGAGCCAGATCTCTCCTCAGACAGGCTGATATAGATAGATAATAGATGATTGACAGCCTAGTGGTAGATGCTGGATTGATAGATGTTAGATAACCCATACGGACATCTAGGGATGAACAGATAGATAAAGATCCTTTACTATTATTGGATATTCTGTGGCTCCATTTCTGTGGAGAACACTAACACAGCCTGTGATACAGCATGGTGTCTGGCTGGTAAAACGTGTCTTCTTTGGGGTGCCTTTGGGCTCCCTTCCCATGTGACCATCTTCCAGGGTCCCCTCAGAAATCCCTGTGTCAGTCCCCATTCATAGGGCTTCAATGCAGGCTAGGGACTAGTCACAAGCCGTCTAAATGAGGAGATGGGAAGCTACAGTGTGGCTGCAGTGATGAGCGGGTGGCCCATGGGCGTCAATGTAATCCCACTGGGCCCTGGGTTCATTTCCCGAGACTGCTGCAGTCTTCAGGAAGTGGATTAGCTCCACACAACAGCAGAAATATGTTCCAGCATAGTTCAGAGGTTGAAAACGTTTGAGGTGGAGTGTCTGCAGTGCTGGTCCCTCCTAGAAGTGGGGGGATCTGTCCCACCCCCTGCCTCTGCTGGGGCCACCAGTCTTGGGGCATCCTTCCTTGGTTCACATCTCAGCTTTCCAATCTCCATCCTTCCTTCTCAGGGCACGCACTTCCTTTCTAGGTCTAGACGTCCCTCTTCCTGTAAGGATGCCAGTCACAGGGTTTCGGGCCACCCTCCCTGACCCAGGATGACTTCATCTTGACTTGATGACATCTATAAAGACCCTACTTCCAAATAAAGTCCCACACATGGGTACTGGGACTTATAACTTGAACTTGCTCTCTGGGGTATGCCAACCCACAATCAGACCATTTGAGGAGCATCCAGGACCCCACCTCAGATATATCCCACTCGAGGATGGGACAGAGCTTCCCACCATCCCTCAGAAGAGTGTGGTGCCTGAGGCCTCTCTGGGATGTGTCTGGCTCTACAGGTTCTGGGGTGGCCATTGGGTGGATCCCTCAGGAATTCAGTCATCATCATCTGTGATGCAGGGGCCTAAAATCACCCTACTGGACTCTGGAATTCTCTGGAAGTGGCCAGTCTGTGTTGTTTGTCAGTTGAAATTTGAGAAGAGTCTCTAGGAGGACCTTGTGCTGTGGTTCCAACAGGTAGAGTTCCCACCTTGATTGTCAAGGTGGGAACTCATCTGCTCCTGTTGCCCACCGGTTTCAGTATCATGAGCTGCAGAGGAGCATTCTGGATGTGTGGAATCTGAGAGACATGCCAGTGTTTCTCTTGTTATTCCCTCTTGCTTATGCCTTTTCATGCCTGCTCCAGGATGCTCACATTTATGGACATCCGGTCATTGACAACACAGCTTTTGTTCCTTTCCTCCCTTTCAAAAGTATTTTGCACCTGAGCATGAGCCTGTAATCCTAGTGCTTGGGAGGAAGAGGCAAGGAGATCCCTAGTTCAAAGGCAACCTGGCTACACAGCAAGGCCCTATCTCCAAAAAAGACTGTTTAGTAGCAATTGCCTAAGAAAATAGAAATTTTATCTCCTCTCCTGAGCAGAGGGCAAATTTTCTGGCTGGCCAGCAGATTAAAAAACCATGTCTTCCTGTGGGACAAAGTTGAGGCATGTTTGTGAATCCTGTAAGGACTGCTTCCAGAGCTTAGGGACCCTCATCTGTAACACAAGACCATCATGTGCAGCATCTCCCTGCCCCGCTCCAACTCTGAAGACTCAGGAGGGAGGGGCAAGATGCAAATTTTAAGCCCCTCCTATCTACAGAGAATGACTCTAAGGTCCTCTGTCCAAAGCCCAGGAGTCACACTGCTCCTACCAGCAGCTAGAATGCTGGGTAACTGCCAGGATGGACAGGGAGGCTGAACTCTCAGTCCCCTGCTGCTCCTCATGGTGCCTCACTTGTTCCAAGAATAACACCCCATCCCTTCCCCCTCCCTTTCTGCTTTCACTCCCTCTGGAGAGAACCATCACCGTCCCATGAGTTCTATAAGAGAATGCTTCCAAAGGAGTTATAATTTCCCTCTGATTCTCTCCTTAACCACAGTGCTACAGAATAATGTGTTTCTTAATAGCCAAGAACTTGAGGCTGCTGGCCACCGACGTGATCCAGGAACTGAGCCTGTAAATACCACTTTCCAAAACTGGTCTGTGAACACATGAGTGCATGCTCGCTGTTCAAGAGAATGTATGTTACATAAGCTTTTGTGCCTAAAGCAGAAAAGATCTTCTGTGAAACACTTGTACACTCACAGTATGTATCAAGAATAGTTTCCATGCACCCCACACCCAGAACGTCCAACCATAACCACCCACACAACCAGAGCACATTTTCAAGACAAGCCTCTGGAGGTGGGAAGCTAGTAACTGAACCAAATGTATAATGTGGCTCCCTCCAGACTTTGACAGACATCGTGTGTAAGGGGGAAGTAGAGAGAGAGGGAGGGAGGTGTGTACATGGTGTGTGGGGGAGGGCTGTGGTATGGTGTGTACAGTATGGGGGATACGTGCATGTGTGCCTATGGTGCAGGGAGTGCACGTATGATGTGTGTGTAGTATCGGTGCATGCCATGTGCTCTTGGATGTGTATGTGTATGGCGTGAGATGAGTGTGGGCTGGGGATGTGTAGTCCATGGATACACTCATGTGGCCACCACCACAAGGTGGCTGTAGCCCTGTTCGAACCACATGGGCTCTCTGGAGCTCAGCTGTAACGTCATACTCTGCCTGCTGAGTTTCTAAGTCCTTTCTGGTCCCTCTGCCTTTTAAAAAATCTCTTCTGTGTGAGTTCTCAAGGGCTTATTTTTAAATCAAGTTCTCTGCAAATTCCAAATTGATTCGGGGATGTATGTGTATCTGGCATGCAGTTTGTCTGTCTTCTTCATTTGCTGCACCGTAAGTTCATTCCTAATGCTCACTTCTATCCTGATTTTCCATCTTCAACTTCAGCAAATCTGGTATTTTGTCTTCATTCTGTACTCATCTGATAACTCAGGGACCAAATCATAGTGTCCAACTTTTTCATCACCGTGTTAGACTGAATTGGGAAATTACCGGGGCTTTTTCATTAGGCCTAGTTGACAGCTTCTGGTTTGTTTTTTATGTTTTTTGTTTTATTTTGAGACAAGATCTCTCCATGAAGCCGTGGCTGTCCTGGAACTCACTATGTAGACCAGGCTGGCCTTGTAGAGATCTGCCTGCCTCTGCCTCTCTAGTGCTAGGATTAAAGGTGTATGCCACCATGCCTGGCTGATTTTTTAAGATTTATTATTGTTGTTGTTATTGTTATGTGTGTGCATGTGAGTGCAGAGCCCGCAGAGGCCAGAAAGGGGTATCAGGATCCTGGAGCTGGAATTACAGGCATTGTTAGCCCCCCTGACATCAGTGCTGGGAACTGAACTCTGGTCTTCTACAAGAGCAATCTCTCTTAACCGATGAGCTGTCTCTCCAGCCCCATAAATGAATATTTCTGTCATTTGTCTTAGGCAGCAATAAAATGAGTTATGTTTGAGAAGTTTTCCTTCGTAAACATCTGTTTACTTGGATGTGATTTCACAAAGAGAAGCATGTTCAAATGACCTACGTTCTGTCTTTGTGACACATTCTTAAAAGAATATACATCCAATGAGCAAGGGCTTGGAAAATTGGAACCTGGTTTTAGAAGTTACAACTTAAGGAGGATCCAACACTCTCTTAAAAAAAACATGGCTTCCTGGGCTTGTCCGAGAACTAAATTTAATTTCTAGTCTGCCTAGATGGTATTAGCAAATGTGTGTGTAGCGGGAGCCCTGCCCTCCCTCCACCACAGAACCAGCCATGGTGATGGACGGAGCTCCAGCTCAGGGGACCCGGGAGCAGAGTGAGATGGCGGGTTCAGAGAAGAGACAAGAAGACTGGGAGTGGATAACCTGGCCATGTGACAGTCACTCATCAGGATTAAAAAAAAGTAAGAGGGCAGAAAGTGAGGGTAGCCAGGCAGGACCCTGGAGAGGGCTGGATGGAGGTAGACGGCAGTGGTGGAGGTGAGTGTGGGATCCTGGGTGCTTTTAGGATGAGGCTGACAATAAGGCAGGAATGAAACACAGGGATTAAGGAGCCAGCGTGTCTTCCAGCAGTATCGTCGTCTTTTATTTTAATTCACTGCTGAGAATCAAACCCAAGGCCTTGGGATGCTCTACCACGGAGCTACACCCCAGCCCAGCATCATTGCTCAGTGTGGGAAAACATAGTGTTGAGAAAGACCTTGGAAAATGAAAGCAGTGGTTTTATGGATCGTGGTGAAATCAGTAAAATACAAAGCGTGCTAAATACGTGTGCATCACACCAGGGCAAACGGTCCATACCACAACTGCAGCCACACGCAGAAGAGGGTCAGAAGGGACCATGGCCACATAGTGAGGTGTCCCGTTAAGGATGGAGAATGGGGGGGCTATTCTCTCCCCCCCATACTCTGTTTCTCAGTTGTTTATTTAAGATAAGGTCTTGCTACATAGTTAAGACTCCTCCAGTGCTGGGTTTGCAGGCATGCACCGCCATCCCAGCTTTATACAGTGCTGGAGCAAGAACCCAGGACTCCATGCATACCAGACAAGCACTGTGCTGACTGGGCTACATCCTCAAGGTCTGCTATTATAAAACCTGGTACAAATAACCAGACAGCCTCTTCAGATGGTCCGTGTGCCCTCCAGGTCCTCCAGCCTAGGTATGGTGCTGGCAAGTCCACTAGAGAGAGAACACACACACACACACACACACACACACACACACACACACACACCACACACACACACTACCACCACCACCACCACCACATTCCTGTGTCCCATTGAAGCTTCAAGATTTACAAGAAACTTTGTTGCTTCCATGGGCTACGGTGGTGGACAGTCTGTCGGTGGTGTCTGCAAATGCAGAACCCCAGCCCCAAACCTGGCCGGGGCAGTGGGCTAAAGCACTGGGACAAACCTCAGCTGCTTCCCTGTTGCTTCCTGGGTGCCCAGCATCTGCTCCAGGACTACAGTCCTATTAATACCCTGCTGCTTAGGGACCCCCGTTCTAGAACAGGATCTGAGGATGCTACACAATGAGGCTCTGCCAACCTCACCTGTGCTGACCTCCAGGCCAAACAGGAATCCGGAGAGCCAAGACAGCCCTGATCAAAAGGTCTGCCCATCACTGTGGCTCCCTTCTTCCACATCAATGCTTCACCCTATCCAGCCAGGGGTGGGTGGTGGGACACCCCGCCCCCAAAACTGTATCCTGGTGGGGTACAGGTACCTTGGCTGCCTTGGGAACAGCACACACCAAGGAAGGTGATGAGGCTGGGACGGGAATGCTCACGGACCCAGGGGCTTGACATGACCCTGTAGAGGGTTCACAAAAGTGGCCTCAGGTGGACATCGGGAGAGGTGCAGTGGCTTCTAATGGGAACTGGGGGCCTCTCTCATGCCCAGAGGCTTCTTAACTCAGTGGAGTTCATCTCGCTATCACAGGAAGAACCCACCCATGAGGAGAGTGAGAAGACTCAAAGGTTCAGCTGGTGGAATGTTCGGATAGGACGAGAAGTCAGCACGCAGTAGAAGATGAGGCTCGATGACTTCCATTCCAGGACTGGGGCACAGCCAGGAACACAGGGTTAGCTTCTGGGGACTCTGGTAAGAGACAGTATGTGACACCTGCTGAGGACAGATCTTCAGATACTAGCTAGAGCTGCCCCAAGGATAGGTCTTCAAATATCTGCTCCAAGGGAAGCCCCTCTCCTGAGGCCACTGCACATCATCTCCTCCCAAGAGGGCAGCCATGCTGGAAGAAGGCTCCCAGGGCAAGTTCCACACCCACCGAATTCTTTACGGTGATCCGATGATCTGGACGGTACAGAAGTCTCTTGCCAATTCGGTGCACAGAGCCCACCTCTTCCCACACTCTTGTCAAGGTCTAGTTTGCAGCTTGGAAAATGTTCCAATAGTAGGTTTTACCACTTGCATTGGTTGGCTAAGACAGCCATAACAAGGTGCCACAGATGGAGGGATTTAAATAACATGCTTTTATTTCACATAGTTCTAGAGGTCCGGAGCACATAATTAGATGCCAGCATGGAGGTGAGGGGGTCCAGGTAAGACTCTTCCTGGGTGCAGATGGTGCCTTGGCACTCTGTGTGGTGGGCTTCAAGCTGCAGATCTGGGCTGTTGCCCAGCACTTACAGCGACCACCAAGACACACAGCTCCAGCAGCTGTGGTCTGAAGCGGTCCCAACCCTCCCTTCTGCTCCATCAACTCCATCACCTTCCTGAACGTGCAGAGTGGCCACAAGCTGACCCGGTGCTTCTGTCTGGTGGCCAATACTGAGATCAAGATGGATCAGATGTTCCCCTGTGGGGTTTCAGCTGCTTCTGATGTTTCCTCATTGGCCACTGGACCAGGGACTCAGCCTTGTTCTCAAGTGTCACAGACAGGGATGAGCAGGGACAGGCAGCAGTACCCAGGTGTCCACCTCCAGGCTGGTGACTTTGGAGTGATCACTGGGAAGAGAAAGTGTAGCCAGAGACACTGAAAGTCGAGGGCTTGGCATTGCTTATTGTTATGTGTCAAGAGATAACATTCTCAAACCCCGACTGGCACCTGCCCAGAGGTCAGACATATCCTGGACAGGTGGGTAATATTCCCTTGTGACTGAGATAAATTGCTCACTGTGGGGAATTGTATTCCACAGCAGTAAGGGATCATGCGTGATTCCAGAAATAAAAATCCAAGGAATTAAAAGGCATGACGATGTGAATGGAAGAAGAGAATGCTATGATTGTTTGTGTAATAAAACAACAAGGCAACAGGGTACATACAGGATATCCGTGGAGGGAGGACCATAACAGAACAATCAACTTTATTTGTAAACACCAATAATAACAACTGAAAACAAACAAAAGGTGTTATCATTGTTAAAATAAAAATAAGTGTAGAAGATATGAAGACATCATTAAAAATACAACACAAAACAAGTTGAAATTAATTTGCATTTTTTTGTGTGTATGAATGTTTCGCCAGTGTGTAGGTCTGCACACCACATGTGTCTCTGATGTCCTAGGAGGCCAGAAAAGGGCATTGGATCCCTTGAAATTGGAGTCACAGGCAGTTGTGAGCCACCAGGTAGGTGCTGGGGACTGAACCTGGGTCTTCTGAAAGAGCAGGCAGTGTTCTTAAGTGCTGAGCCAATGTTCCAGCCCCACAAATTGAAATTAAAATGTTCCTCAGGGCAAGCAAAATGACTCAGTCAGTAAAGGCGATTGTCGGCAAGCCTGGTGACCTGAGATCTACTTCCGGGAACCACACAGTGGAAGGAGAAAACTGACTCCGGAAGGGTGCCTGTGTGCCATGTGCGCACACACACACACACACACACACACACACACACACACACACGGGGAGGGATTGAGACTAAACTTTAAAAAGTAATAAAAAAGATGACTCAATTGAGACATTCTGTCATGAAAGTGCCCTTGTCCCCAGACTGGCCCACATAATCAGTGCCACTCCAAAAGAATGCCAGTTGGCACGTTGATTGTAAGAGTTGTAAGATGAGGGAAGGTAGAAACGGCCATAGCACGCCCAAGGGAGACCGTGGTGTGTCAAGACTGACCTAAAGCTTTGAGTTCTAGGGAAGTAGGGCTCAAGGCAAACTTCAATCAATGGGCCTGGGTGGAGAGGTCTCAGGACCACCCCCACGAATGGCCCCTGACTTACCAGAGAGCCACATCCAAGGTCAGTGGAGAAAAGAAGTCATGGGTGATCAGAATGTCATTCTATATGCAATCAAGGCCCCACTTCATTCCTCATACAAAAGTCAAAATTCCTGATGGGTTTAGAGCACACCAGCAATGGGAAGATCCAAAACTTAATGAGTGAAATCCGGCTGGCTCCAGAATTAGAAAACAGCTATTAAAAAAAAAAAAGACATTTGGGAATAATCCCGGAAAATTGAATATGAAAAATACATTATATAATGTTATTGAATTAAAGCAATGTTCATGACAGATATCCTCAGGAGAGAGTATTCTTAGAAAATACACCCTTGGGGTGTGGCATGGAGCTATAGGCGCTGGCATGCACCTAACCATCTCCAAGGGGACGGGCATGCGGTGACAACATGGTTTCTGGAATCTAGGTGAAGGGTGCGTGTTGTTCACTGTACAATTCTTTTTAACTTTCCTCTACCTTTGAAAGTTTCCAATAGAAAAAATACAGAAGTTCAAATGGATGTCTAAAGAGCTGCTCTGCTCCTGTGGTAGAACCCTTACAAAGCAATAAAACACAAATGATGCCCAGTCATTATGTGGGCGCTGGCAAGTTTCATGTCAACTTGGCATGAGCTAGAGTCATTTGGGAAGGGAGAACCTCAATTAAGAAAATGCCCCTGCCAGACTGGCCTGTAGGCAAGCCTATGGGGCATTCTCTTGATTGATGATGGACGTGTGAGGGCCCAGCTCACTGTGGGCAATGCCACCCCAGGCTGGCAGTCCCTGGTGTGGTAAGAAAGCAGGCTGCAGGCCGCGTGTGGTGGCTTGTACCTTTGATCCCAGCACTCAGGAGGCAGAGTCAGGCGGATCTCTGTGAGTTTGAAGCCAGCCTGGTGTACAGAGAGAGATCCAGGACAGCCAGGGCTACACAGAGAAACCCCGTCTGTGGGGTGGGGGAAGCAGGCTGAACAAGCCATAAGGAGCAAGCCAGCAGACAGCACTCCTCCGTGGCCTTTGCTTCAGTTCCTGCCCTGACCTCCTTAGAAGATGGACTGTAAGCTAAAATAAACCTGTTTGTTCCCAAATTGCTTTTGGTTGCGGTGTTTTTATCACAGCAATAGAAACACCAACTAAGTCATTCGTATACAATACCAGGGGCTGAATAAATCCCAACAAAAAGCCAAGGATCAACACCTCAGCACACGCAGCAGAGTTTAAAGTTCATGGTGGTTAAGAGGAGGGTTATGGGAAAAGCAAGAGAACAGTAGATGTTAATGGTGGAGTGGGGTCATTCCTAGGTGTGTTACCACTTAGCTCTTATTCACTGGCTTCCCTTTGCATTGGATTCCTACTATGGCGAAAACATGGGCCAAATACACTCCTGTACTGTTGCTTAGTGAACCCCTAAAATAAAAAGAAGGAATGGGAAATGATGGACCGGGACAGCTGGGTGTGACTCTGGGCAAGTTGCTCAATAGAGAGTGAAAGGACACTGCTCACTATCAGATCTGCTGAGCCAAAGTGTGTGCAGCTCACACTGCAGACACTCCTAGCCTCGGGCTGCTCCTGGCCCAGCTGCAGCGACTGTCCTTGCCTGTCCCTTAGGGGCGAACCTTCCAGAGGGACAAGGGCTGTTACCTGCTTTGCGTGCCCCACCAGAAGAGCATTCCGAGTCCAGATGGCCTGGCCGAGGTGTCTGGGACAAGGACGGAGCAACGTTCAAGCCTGCTGTGGCCCTTGGAGCTGACTTCAGGAATCCTAGGGACAGGGCTCTCCTGTGAAGTCAGCAGGGGCCCAGGAAGAGGGGTCTGTGTTCTTCCCTCTCCATCCATCCTAGGGTTCTGACCAGTCTCCACTCACCACACTCGTGTGCGCACACGCATGCACGCACGCAGAGAGAGAGACAGAGACAGAGACAGAGAGAGAGGAGGAGGCATTTCCCTTAAGAACAGCCTTGCCAAGCCGGGCATAGTGGTACAAGCCTTTAATCTTAGCACTCAGGAGGCAGAGGTAGATAGATTTCCGTGAATTCGAGGCCAGCCTGGTCTACAGAGTGAATCCCAGGACAGCTAGGACTGTTACACAGGAAACCTGATCTTGAAAAATGAAAAAAGAAGAAGAAAAGAATGGCCTTGCCAACAGGCCTCAGGGAACATGCCTGATGCCCCAGTGCCTTGACGGACATTGTAAGTGGGAGCCTGTTCCCTCCAAGACATTCTAGTCACTGAGGGTCGGAGTCAGCCACCTCTGCCACCTTGACCCAGGTTACATCACAGGAAAGCAGGGCAAGCTGGGACCTATACGTGGTCAGGCCTGGTAACACCTTTGAATCCTTGGTTTGAAAGAGCCTGTGGATTTTTTTGATGGCTTTTGAGAGAAACTTAGCTTAAAAAACAAAAAACAAAAAACAAAAAAAAAAACCTTGACCCCAGAATGAAAGTTCTGGAGAAAGGCCTGGAGGCAGGAGGCTGGTGATGGAGCCTGATTGGGAACTGCTTCCTGGTGACTCACGGACCAGAGACAGATCCTTGCCTTAAGCACACAGGCTTCTGGACCAGATGTAAAATGGGAATGTCTTTATAACCAGGGAGACTTGGCTTTTCTCCAGGCCACACTAGGGACTGGGGGAGAATTTAGAGGCATGTGAGAAGGTTGATTTGAAGTGAAGGGCCTCAAGCTCAGAGCCTGGAGGAGAGCTGAATGTCTTGCTTCCTGTAGTTCTGTCTCAGCAAGTGCTGGCCCTGAGAGCCCCAGGCTCCAGGCAGGTAGGTCACACCTTCCAGATGTGGAAGTGACTCTGTCCCTGTCTATCCTGGGTCTCTCTTTCCAGCCCCTGGAGTTTGGTACAGGAGAAAATGTGAATCTGGCAGGGTTTCAACCAGAAAGCAGAAGTCTAGTGAGCTAACAGTAAAGCCTTACAAGAGACACCACGGTATCTGGGCACAACACAAAGCCCATATTAAAAGACTTAGGTTCCTTGGGGCCAGGAGACGATGTGGTCTGAAAAGTGATTGCCATGCAGGCATGACTGCCAGAGTTCAATCCAGCAGAAAAGGCTGGGCATGGTGCTGCTGCACACTTGTCATCCCAGCACCAGGGAGGCGGAGACAGGCAGCTCCCTGGGCTCTTTGGCCCACCAGCCTAGCCTACTTAATGAGTTCCAAACCAGTGAGAGACCTTGCCTCACAAACCAAGGTGGATGGTGACCCAAGAAACATACTCAAGGCTGACCTCTGGCTTCTATATGTACATGTGCACACACATGTACACCTACACACATGTGTACACACATACACACCTACAGAGAGTTCCATTTTGATTCAGATGTACAAGAAGACAAAAACCAACTGCTCCAGCATCTACCCCAAAACCCCACTCCATGAATTTAGATGTTATTCCTTAACAGTCAATTTATTCATGGTTTGAGCATCTCTTCCAAACTCCAGATAATGGAATTTCACAGACAATGAAAAAAGTGGGAGGCAGAGCCTCTGAGAGGGAGCAGATCATGAGTGCTCCCAGAGCCTCTGAGAGGGAGCAGATCATGAGTGCGCCCCTTCTAAAGGGATTGAGACTCTTATATGAGACTTTGTGCCAATGCACCCTGCCACTCTTCCTGATGGGATGGGGTGCTCCGTCTTATGAGGATGGGATGGGGTGTTCTGTCCTGTGAGGATGGGATGGGGTGCTCTGTCCTGTGAGGATGGGATGGGGTGCTCTGTCCTGTGAGGACACATACTCCAAGACTGTCTTGAGTAAGGCTAAGGCTTCACTGGACAGTGGGCCTGCTTGATCTCCAGCTTTCCAGCCTCCAGAGCTGTGGGTAATAACTGCCTGTTCTTTATTGATTATGTGTCTGTCCTATTTTGTCACAGTGGCACAAATAGACTAAAGCAAAGCAGATGCTTGATTTTAGGACAGATGGCAGACTGTCTGCCTCGCGTCCACAAAGCCCTAGGTCCCATCCCCATCACTGAGGAGAACACACATGATGGTATGTGCAGTCATCCCAGCACTCTGCGGTACAGACAGAAAGACCCACAGTTTAGAGTCATCCTCAGATACAGAACAAGTTGGCATCGTTCCTCAAAAACCAGAGAAAACACCGGATAACTCTAGAGAGATTCGACTAGTTTAAAAAAAAAAAAAAAAAAAAAACCTCTAATACCTGTTTATAAAATAGGTTAGAAAACATTAAACTTCATGAAGTGCACATCATTTCCTAAAATAGTTCTTGCTGATAATTGTAACCCCTTGATCAAGTGTCCACCTTGGTTAGTCAAGTTAACGGAGAAGCTGGGTCCTCCTCATGTCAGCAGATGGAGAAGAGAGGCCTGAGAGGAAACAACAGGCACAGGATGACACAAGGGGCTGGGGGAACTGCGTGGCTCCTGACACCCTGAGCTCCCGGAGCCTGGCTGTGTCTCTGCATCCGGCAGCTGGCTGCAGGAGGGGACCCAGCCGCTCACCGGGAGAAGCTGGAGAGAGCTATGTCCCAGTTAAAGATGCTTCCCTAATGTTCTGACTATGGACCAAGATCTCCACACAGATCTATCAAGTAAAACAGGATTGCTACATCTAAAACAGAGATGCTTTTAAAAAACTCTTCAGGGGAGGCTGGAGGGATGGCTCAGGGGTGCCGCTCTCACTGAGGACGAGTCTGGCTCTCAGCACCCATGCCAAGCAGTCCACAACTGTCTGCAACTCCAGCTCCAAGGGACCCAACACTCCTTTCTGTCCTCTGCAGGAACCAACCCCTGTCCCATACACATAAATAAAAATACATCTCTAAAACAAAGCAAATATACAAAAATTCTAAAGTGGGTAAAGGTGCCTGCCACCAAGGCTGACGGCGGAATCCCCAGGACTGACATGGCAGAAGGAAAGGACCAACTCCCACAAGATGTCATCTGACCTCTACACACCTTGCAGCACACACATACACAAAACAAATAAAAATCTGGAAAGCAATCGCCCTGCCTTTTTTTGCAAAGCTGTGGATCTTTCAACCGAACAGGCCTGTGGGTGCTTCCCACAGTCAAACCCAGATGGATTGCATTAGTACAGCTTGTGGTTTGTGATGAAATAGATGATCTTTATAAGAACAGTGTAGGACAGTAGTGAGACCCAAAGGGATGTGTGCACTGCGATATTCATATAAGATTCTCTAGGAGAACCTGTGCTGGATTGTTAGCAAGGATACAAGGGAGTTCAGAGTATTTTAAAGTTCCATGGTGCCCCAGTTTGCTTTCTGTTGCTGTGACAAACACTGACCAAAAGTAACCTGGAGAAGGAAATGGTTTCTTTGGCTTACAGGTTACGGTCCATCGTTGAGGGAAACCAAGGCAGGAACCTGGAGGCAAGAACTGAAGCAGAAACCATGGAGGAATGCTGCTTACTAGCTGGCTTCCTCTGACTTGCTCAACTACCTACTTCCCACATCCCAGGACTACCTGCCTGTAACGAGGTTTCCCACAGAGACTTATTATTAATTACGAAAGCTTGGCCTATAGCTTTTGCTTGTTCCTAACTAGCTCTTATAACTTAAACTAACCCATTTATTTTAATCTACATTCTGTTACATGGCTCGTTACCTCATCTACACTACGCAGTCTGCTTCCTCCACATCTGGCTGGCAACCCCGCCTTCTTCTTCCCAGAATTCTCTCTGTCCCCAGAAGTGCCCCCTAACCTCTTCCTGCCTAGCTATTGGCCATTCAGGTCTTTATTAAACCTACCACAGAGACACATCTTCACACAGTGTAAAGGAATATTCTGCAGCACATGCCTAGGGTTGGGCTGTGCCTCCACCATCAATTAACAATAAATAAAATGCCCCAGAGACATGCCCACAGGCCAATCTGATGAAGACAGTTCCTCAACTGAGATGTCCCCCTTCCCCGGCACTTCAAATTGACAGCTAAGACTAGCAAGCCCACGTGGTGAGCCAAGTGTGGTAGCTCAGAAACGTCGTCTCAGCACTTTCAAGGTGGAAGCAGGAAAATGGGAGGCTCAAGGTCATCCTTAGCTACATAGCAAGTTTGAGACCAACCTGGGCTACATGAGATGCTGTCTCAGACAAGTTCCACAGTGTGTGTTAGCTCAGCAAATTGGTTCTTCAAACTATTCACACATATTTTAGAGTTCTAAATTGCCAATGTGGATGGAGAGTGTGGCTCATGTTTAGTCACTGAAGTCTGCCGAGCCTTGCTCGGTGGCCTAGTGAAGAAGTGTTTTATAAAAACGAGTGTCTGGCTGGGCAGTGGTGATGCATGTCTTTAATCCCAGCACTCGGGAGGCAGAGCCAGGCGGATCTCTGTGAGTTCGAGGTCAGCCTGGTCTACAGAGCGAATTCCAGGACAGGCATCAAAACTACACAGAGAAACCCTGGCTCAAAAAACAAAAAATGAGTGTCTGGCAAAGATGAGCATTCCAGAATTTTCAGATTATTAGGTACAGCATTCCAAATATACCTGTTAAAACAAACTTTATCGAGCGTGTGTGTGTGTGTGTGTGTGTGTGTGTGTGTGTGTGTGTGTGTGTGTTATCTATATCTTAGATGTCTTTCTTGATTTTCTATAACTGTGGCATCAATGTGCTGGGAACCCCTGCCATAATGAGTGATGGGTAAACTCCTGCACTTCTGTGAATTTTCACTGTGTAATTTGGGGCATTCTGGGCAGGTAATGTGTAGACTAAAGTTTCTCAGTCCTGCCCGGTCCTGCCCAGGCAGCAGCCGTTTTTATAAAATAGTCACTCAGAGGCTTAATATTAATTACAAACTGTTTGCTCTATGGCTCAGGCTTATTGCTAGCTAGCTATTACGTCTTAAATTAACCCATTTCTATTAATCTATGTACCACCACATGTCTCGTGGCTTTACCTGTGTTCTATTACATCTTGCTACCCTGGTGGCTCTCAGTGTCTCCCCTGACTCTGACTTTCTTCTCTCTGTATCTCTGCTTGGATTTCCCGCCTGGCTGTAACCTGTCTTGTCATAGGCCAGAGCAGCTTCTTTGTTAACCAATGGTAGCAACACATATTCATAGCATACAGAAAGACCATCCCACAGCAGTCATATGTCTCTGGCTTCTTTTCTGCATCTCACTTTGGGTGTTGTATTTCACACCCTCCGGTCTGTCTTTCCATAGGGTCTCATCGGACATTAATTACTATAATCTTCATCTCTAGACACTTGATTCTGGTCATCTTTAATTATGCCGTGCCTCCACACATCCGTCTGTCCATTGTTCCTTGAACAAATAGAAGTCAGTCTGTTTGTCCATCAGTTCTATCATGAGGGCCATTTATTTTGATTTTAAAACACACACACACACGCACACACACGCACACACACACACACGCACTCACACACACACACGCGCACACACACATACACACACACACACACGCACACACGCGCACACACACACACACACATACACGCACACACTGTATGCATGAGGGTATGTGGGTGCCCAAAGACAACAGAAGAGGGCACCTGATCCCTGGCACTAGAGCTGCAAGGTTGTGAGCCTCCTGACAGGTGTGCTGGGGTCTGAACTCAGGTCCCCTGGAAGAACAGCACACTCTTCGCCACTGAACCATCTCTCCAGCAGGACTTGTTAACAGATCACTTTCTACCCGTGGCTTTTCTTCTCTCTGGCTCACACTTCCCTGCTTCTTCTGTCTGGTAGCCTGGTGTTTGGATCTCGGACATGCAGTGCTGGGTGTTTCTGAACACCTGCAGTCATTCAATCCTGTGTTCTACAATTTTTCTCCTTTGTTACCCTCCGCAGCCAGAACCAAACCCCAAACCCAGGATGCTTCCATCACCTCACATAGCCAAGATGCGTCCATCATCTCACACAGCCAGGATCCTACATCCCACACAGCCAGGTTGCCTCCATCTCACACAGCCAGGATGCCTCCATCTCACACAGTCATGATGCCTCCATCATCTTACACAGCCATGATGCCTCCATCATCTCACACAGCCATGATGCCTCCATCTCACACAGTCATGATGCCTCCATCATCTTACACAGCCATGATGCCTCCATCATCTCACAGCCAGGATGATGCCTCCTCCATCATCTCACACAGCCAGGTTGCCTCCATCTCACACAGTCAGGATGATGCCTCCATCTCACACAGCCAGGATGATGTCTCCATCTCACACAGCCAGGATGATGCCTCCATCTCACACAGCAGATGTCCACTCTGACAGAACAGGAGCCTAGAGGTCACTCTGAGGATGAGCAGACTCGTGGCTGCTCTCTCCAGCACTGGGGTGGGGGAACATTTCCTCCCAAGCACATGGTGGCTGCTGCGCGTAGGTCGCACTTCCCATGATGCCATGTGGCCATGGCCTCCCGGCACTATTTATCTCCCCATTTCTCTAGCGCCTTGTTCCTTCCAAACATTCTTGGGTATGAACTCTCAAATATTTCCCATGCCCTATTTCCTTTTCTTTTGGAATTCCAATTCCACGAATGCTAACTTTGGTATTTTCCCATAGCTCTTGCATACTCTGGGATGACTGGCTGGGTCTAAGCCCCTGTCATTCCCATGTCCTGCCCATATTTGTGGTCCTGGTTCTTCTCTGCCTCCTGAAGGCTCTCCTGAGGAGCCTTTAGGGCATGTCTCCACCCTCACCCCTACGGTTGTTCTGCCCAAACCTGGCATTTTAATCTCCCTGGAATAGGGAGGGAAGATTGGCCACAGGAGCTAGTGGGGTCTTATTTATACAACAGTGTGCTGCTCCATGTCTGGATGGAAAGGCTATAGCCATGAGATTCAGGTCTTCCTAAGGGACCCCAGCAGCCACTAGAAGACTTTTACATTCCAGGGCCAGCCAAGGGCCCCAGAAACACAAAAGTAATTCTTTACCACTGTGGGAAATGGTATGGCAGCTGCTCAAAAACTCAGCATGGACACATCACGTGCCCAACAGTCCCCACGGTGGGTGAAGACCTGTGTCGCTCCTCCTGTCACTGGGAGAAGCTGCCTAGGAGAGGAGGCGGTTATTCTGGCTCATGGTGGGAGGCTCCTGTCCATCGTGACAGGAGTGAGGCTGCTTGTCACATGGGCAAACCAGGATGTGGAGAAGGGCATGGCAGTACTCAGCTGTGTTCTAGTTGGGATTCTGTTGCTGTGGGCAGCATCATGACCAAAAACAACCTGGGGAGGAGGGGCAGGTTTTAGTTCATCTTACACCTCCAAGTCCTTCAGAGAGGGAAGTCAAAGCAATAACTCAAGGCAGGAGCTGGAAGCAGAAATCACAGAGGAAGGACGCTATGGGCTTGCTCCCTACTCGTAAGCAACCAGCCTTTGTGTACAGCCCAAGCTCCCCTGCCTAGGAGATGGTACCACACACAGAGGGCCTCCTACATCGACTGGCAATCAAGAAAATGCCCTCCCACACAGTCCCACAGACCAGTCTGACCGAGGCAACCCCCCAGCTGAGGGTCCCCACTTCCAGTATGTCAAGTTGACACCAGTGTTAGCCATCATGGTTGGCTTTCTCTTTTCCCTTTTCATTCTGTCCAGGACTCCAGGCCATAGGATGGTTCCACCTGCAGTCAGCACAGGTCTTACCCCTCAGTCAGTCCTTTCTAGAAAAGCCCTCACAGACCCACCCAAAGGTATGATTTGTTTGTTTTTCGAGACAGGGTCTCTCGATATAGTCCTGGCTTTCTTGGAACTCACTATGTAGACCAAGGCGGCCTCGACTTTCAGAGATCTGCCTGCCTCTACCTCTCAAGTGCTGGGATTAAAGGTGTGTGTCATCACACCTAGCTAGGTATGATGTTAAAAGTTTAACTTAATGTTTAATCATATGTGTGTTTGTGTGTATGTGTTCATGTAAGTCGGGTGCCTGTGGAGGCCAGAGGTGTCCCTTGGAACTGGAGTTACTGGTGAGCCACCCAACCTGGGTTCTGGGAATCAAACTCAGATCCTCTGGTAGAGCAGTATATGTTGTTAATGGCTAAGCCATCTCTCTAGTCCAATCTTTTTTTTCTTTTCTTATCAATTTGCAATCTTAGGATTTGTAATCGATGATCCATGCTGCTAACTAGCACCCAGTGTTGGTCACCAGCAGTAAGTGCATGGTTAAGTCAGTAACTGCTTGTTCTGACACATCTTTTGCTCGTGACATCTTTATCCCGGCAGTGAAATTTAGCAGAAAAAGTGGAACTTAGGTGGAAGTTGCCATCTGCTACGCGACACAGGTTCCATCTATGTTTCAGGACATTTAAGTCCTGGAGTAAGTCACTCCAGTGCCCACCCAGGCCCAGGGCAGGAGGGAAACCTCACACTAGCATGGACAGCTGTGGCTCTGGGTGGCTGCCTTGTGCATCCATGACGAGCAGACAGGCCCGGGAGGCACAAGCCTTTTTCAGCAACGAGTCACTTGATGGGTTCAGGATTTCTGTGGAAGGAATTTGGGTTCTCCCACTCCACATTTTGCTGAAAGTCCAGTGGTCAAGCCTGTTCGTTTTCCCAGCATCTAAATTCTGGGTCTTTCTGCTTTGGTAAGCATCCCAGCAGTGTGGAGGGCTGGAGAATGAACTCTCTGCAGCCCTTCCCACATGGGCACAGTGGGTAATCCTGCTCACTGCCATAGAAGAGTGCCTGCCAGGCCGCCATGGCACACGCCTTTAAACCCAGCACTCAGGAAGCAGAGCCAGGTGGATCTCTGTGAGTTCGAGGCCAGCCTGGTCTACAGAGTGAGTTCCAGGACAGGCACCAAAACTACACAGAGAAACCCTATCTTAAAAAAAAAAGAAGAAGAAGAAGAAAAAGAAGGAGGAGGAGGAGGAGGAGGAGGAGGAGGAGGAGGAGGAGGAGGAAGAGGAGAGTGCCCGCAGCTTTCCTGAAATGACACAAACAGTGGGTCCCTTGATAGATGGTGGTTTGCCATCTGGCTGCCTGTGACATCTGAGCAGATAAAGCACATCCCCAGCACCCAGGTCTCAATGGTCTCTCCCCAGTTACCGCAAGAAACCAGCCTCTTCCCCAGGGCCTCCACCACATCATTCTTTGCTCCTTGGCACTCGCCACCTAGGAGAGCTGCCTCCCTTATTAAGTAGCTCCCTAGATATCATGTTTCCCCCCTCTCCCCTAAATAATGTCTCCCTCTAAGTTGGCTCCAGATGCCCTTTGTTCAGACTGGCTTTTGGATCCATTCTCCCCTGCTATATCTAGATGCCAGAAACTCCGTAATTTATGAAGAAGAAAGGTTCCTTTCTTACAGTCCTGGAGGCTGGGTGTTCAAGGTCAAGGTGTGACTACATTCCGTGTCTACGGTGGCATGATCTCACAGTGCCCCTCAAAGAGCAGAAGACAAAGGACCAGAGAGGTGTGTACCCAAAGGCACTGTTCAATGTAGTTTTAACCCAGCCAACCAGTCTGCACAGGGCATATTGCTAGGAGTATATGAAAAGGAAAAAGAAAATAACAAGGGGGAAAGGGGAAAGAGAGCTGCTGTCTGGCTTAGAGAGTGAAGGAACTTGTCCCTAACCCTGATGGCCTGAGTTCTGTCCTCAGGACACGGTAGAAGGAAAAACATCAACCTCTGCAAATTGCCCCCCACAGAGTGTAAATGTAATATTTAAAAATTTAAGGAAATTAGTGAAAAAATGACACAAAGTGATGGAGCGGCTTCTCTGCAGATTTTCAGGAGTGGGAGACGGTCAGTTCTGTGCAGAGGGGTGGGGAGGATGCTCAGGCTGGGGCGTGTCTCCCCAGTGCCCTGGGGATGTGGGAAGTGATCAGACCCTAACACCCTGCTGTGGATGCGGCTGACATCAGGTGATCATCCAGCTGCAGTGTTCCCAGACTCCGCAGCTGTGAGCATCATAGCCCTGGCTCTCAAGGTAGACCGGCCCTGGCCTGTCTCAGAGCTTGTCAACTCCGAAGTCACTCCCAATGGACGGAGTCTCCTGGCCAGCTGTGGAGGGCAGGGCTGTCTTTCTCTCTGCACTTTCCAGCTGGAGCGGAACTTCCTGCTGTGCCCTTCAGCTCCTCTACATCTGGTTCTTCCCTTCATTACTTCTCCCTGGGCTTCTCTTCACCTTGGGGCTGTTCTCAGATCTCAGCACCCCTGGGTAGCTCAGTTTCTAAAAACAGGTTTTCTCTCAGGATGGTACCCAGACCCTGCCCTTCAAGTCACATAGAATAGCAAAATGGGATTCCTGTCCACCACTAACCCATCTGCTGGAAGAATCACACTGTCTTAGCAAAACCAACAGCTAGATTTAAGTGAGCTTAATGTGAGGGCCGTGGACCTGCCCCAAGGGTAAGACTGCCCGCTCCCCACATGGGCCCACCAACACTTGATTTGAATGACAGATGCTGATTATTTTTGGAGCCCACTACCTATGGTGGGACACCTTTCACAGCCTTGATGCAGTGGAAGGGGCTTAGACCTGCCTCAACTGAATGTACCAGGCTCTACTGACTCGCCATGGGAGGCCTTACCTTTTCGGACAAGGGAATGGGAAATGGGCTGGAGGGGGAGCTTGTGGGGGAGCGGGAGGAGAGAAGGGGGGGTGTCTGCGGTTGGTATGTAAAATGAATTTTTAAAAAAAAATTTAATAAGGAAAAAAGTAGAAATTAGAAAAAATAAAAAAAAATTAAAACTGACTCCTTCCTGCCCCCCTCCCCCAAAGAAGATACTGGTTAATGGAAGAGAGGAAAGAAAGGCAAACTGAAAATACACAGGCTTAGAGAGGGCACACAAGCTAAATTATTCCATCTCACTGGACCTCTGTGTCCCGTGGAGGGAATGGAGGGATGTCTACACACGACATTATTGGCGTGAGTGGGATAAATGCTGTTTATGTGGAACCGGCTGTATGAGCGGCGCTTATTGATAACATAAAGTAGGAAAACATGTAGCTAGATTTTTCCTGCCTGGCCCACAGTCAGGACAAATCTCTCTCACCTGCCAGTCCCACAGCTGCTCAGACCCGACCAAGTAAACACAGAGACTTATATTGCTTACAAACTGTATGGCCATGGCAGGCTTCTTGCTAACTGTTCTTATAGCTTAAATTAATCCATTTCTATTCATCTATACCTTGCCACATGGCTCATGGCTTACCGGCATCTTCACATGCTGTTTGTCATCGTGGCGGCTGGCAGTGTCTCTCTGACTCAGCCTTCCACTTCCCAGCTTTATTCTCCTCCTTGTCCCACCTATACTTCCTCCTGCCTAGCCACTGGCCAATCAGTGTTTTATTTATTGACTAATCAGCAACACATTTGCCATACAGAACATCCCACAGCAAAAACACATTTCTCCCTTCGTACTCACTTCTACACCCTGCCATCCCTTCACAAACCTGAATCGTGACCTAACCATAGCAGAACCTGCAAGGACAAGGCTGGGCCTGTCCTGTGTCAAGTCCCCTGTGTCCCCTGTGTCTCTGAGGTGCCGTGGAAGGCCAGGTGGTACAATAAAGATGGTTTCTGTGGTGATGATGTTCTGGGCGGGGGCTCCAATCTATAAGAAGGAACTTCACAGAGAGTTGAGTACTCGAAGCCTGGTGGCATCACGCACTCGGGGGACCGGGGTGGTGGGAGCCAGGATTGTGGCCTGGGGTCTGTAATGAGTTAAGTTCCTCCAGTGTAGACGGCTGCTCTGTTCTCCCAGCACAGTGCTATGCATTTGGTACCAAGGAATCAGTTTCTCGTACTTGGTCATTCCAACACTGGGAAAGGCAAGGTATCTTTTCAGACCCTTAGGCAAGGAGATGATGATGGATGGGGCTTTTACCCTCAGCAGGGAGGCTAGACACCAGTGACACCCACAGGTTGCAGCTCACAGGCTAGCCTGGATTAACACTGGAGGGATAGCCCTGCAGTCCAGTCCCGGAGGAGCAGTTTCTCCTTTTAACCCCAGGGCTCCAATTAGTCTAGACCAACCCCGGGAGTCTGCTTTCATCAGGTCCGTGGGGTGATGCCATTCCTAGAAGGGTTCCCAGGGCTAGCTCAGAAAGCACCAGGCTGAAATCAGGTCAGCGACTTGGGTGGGTGGTGACAGTGAACTGATGTTGCTACCTTTGTCCGCCTCTCAGCAGCCCTGCTCTGAGCCAGGGGGGCAGCGCTCCGCAGCAGCAGCACTCCCCTGGGCCTGCCCCCTGGGACCAGCCACCAAACCCCAGCACACACACACACACACACACACACACACACACACACACACAGAGAGAGAGAGAGAGGGCAGAACCACAGATGTATTCCCTCACATCCTGAGCTCAGGCATTCCCAGTGAATGTGAACATCACTGGCAGCCCTGCGCAGCACATTCCTACTCCGTGACACTTCCAGGACTCCAGAATTCTCACAGGCTTTCCATAAATAATACAGGCTTTCGCCTGTGTTCCTGGAATATGCACTCAAGTGCCTGCTGACTGACCGATTAAAGCAGTCATGGCTTCTCTTTGCAGTCACTAAGGGCAAAGGGCCTGGAGACAGCGTGACCATCCAAAAATATGTGTCCCAAAAGGATCGTGACTTCCCTAGTCACTCCCTTGAGTACTCTTACTGTGTCCCTACCAAAAACACTTCCAACATCACAGAAGTTTGTTTTTTCAAGACAGGGCTTCTCTGTGTAGTCCTGGCTGTCCTGGGACTCTCTTTGTAGACCAGGCTGGCCTCGAACTCACAGAGGTCTGCCTGTCTCCGCCTCCCAAGTGCTGGGATTAAAGGTATGCACACTATGTTTGGCTACAGAGGTGTATTTTTTAAAGTCCTGCTTTTTATACAGAGATTCCTTTCCTCTTTCCACCCAGGCTCTGGCCCTGAGGATCCACGACATTGTACAGACACTGTCGCAGACACTGTGGACCATTCCAGGTCAGGCAGACTGGGTCCTACATTGCTTTTTTTCTCTCTTGGGTCTCATTATTACGCAAATACATTTTCAATGTTGAAAAGTACAGAGAATTAAAAAAAAATCTGTCATTGTCTCCATTTTGCTTTTTCACGAAGTTTTGTTTTGTTTTTGAGAGAGTCTTGTGTCTCATGTAGCTCAGGCTGGCCTCAACCTTGCTATGTAGTTGAGAATGACCTTGAATCCCTGGCCCTCTTGTCTCTGTCTCCCAAGCGCTGGGATTACAGCTGTGCACGACCAGAACTGGCATACAAAATTTCAGTAACAAAGCAGGTTATGTAGTGCAGCTCTGTTTTCCTCCGCTTCCTCTTTCCCCAAGTTTGGGTGCGTGAATAACAAACACACTTTTATCTTTACATCCTCCGACACAAATACACACAGCACAGATCAGGGGGAAAAAAAAAAAAGAACCAGATGGCAAGTACTTCTGGCTCTGTGGGCAGATGGTCTTTGCTGCTGCGTGTGAACAAAGCCACAGACAACACATCAGTGAGCATACAATACGGGTGTGTTCTAATAAGACTTTACTTACAAGAACAGGCAGCAGGTTGGGTTTGATCCTCAAGTAGTACTTTGCCAACCACCGATGTGCACAGCTTTGTAAATTAAACAAATGATGCCATGGTGTTGACACCACTCACAAAAGCTGTTCTCCCTATTTCAGCTGCCCTATAGGGAACAGTGAGTGACAGTTCCCTGCTGCAAGCCACAATAATATGAAGTAGGAACTCAGCTGATTATGACAAGCTATAATACAAGAAGCCAGGGGCCTTCTAGAAGTAAAGCCGAGGCTTAAGGAGTCTTAGTGATATTGGCTTTTGATTATTAGCCATTTCCTGCATGAATTTCTCCTGTGCTATTGCAGCTTTTCCATCTTTTATTGAGCACCATTTCCTCTCTACTAGTTGAATATTTAGATAACATTCTGTGCTGACAGCTATACACAGCCAGAACCCCAGTTCAAGCCTCCCTGTAATTATCGTCATTAGCAGCATCTGGCCAGGACCATTCCTGGATGGATGAAAGTATCTTATCAGAGATACCTCTGTACTATCTAAGAATAGATTTAAACATCCAGACTATCTGTTTGAGAAGGCCTGGCAGATGTGCTAATTAAGGTTAACGTTTTCCCTTTCCAAAGTCTTCCCTCTAGTTTTAGATCTACCTTTAACTGTTAACTCAGAACTAAAGGATTTGTACGTGCAGGTGCATCATGCTGACTCAGGCTGCCCAGCCACTGAGTACACTCCCCGGCCCTGCCAGAAAGCAGTAGTCAAGATAGCTTGGACAGATAAGGGGACCAAAGGAAAACAATGCAGTTTTATTTTCAATCGTTACTGATAGACTCCTAACACTTTAACTAACCACTTCTAAGAATATAGTCGAGCACATAAAATCCCCCTTTGCTCAGATATTAACTAAATTTAGTCCTCATTTGGTTCTACTCCCCATTAGTCACTTCCCTTTTGGGTTGCAGATGATGGCTGGCAATTACTGCTCTTTTGTGTGGATCTTATTGCCCCTCCTATTGACCCTGAGGGAATTCAAGCCTGGTGACCTTGCCTTAGCCAGAGCATTGCTATTGCATGGGTATATAACTGTAAATCTCGGAGACCTGAGGAGACAGAGGGAGAAGAGAAAAGAGAATGGAGGAATTAGGTGGGTAAGGACTGGAGAGGAACGAACTGAGATGGGGAAGGACTAGGTTGAAGCGCTAAAAGAGAGTACCAGAGGAACAAGATGGAAGATGAGAAGAAGAGCCAGATGAGGAAGAAGATGGGGAAGAAGGAGATGGGAGAGGAGCTGTGGGATGTTCTGTATGCTGTGAATGTGTTGTTCTGATTGGTTGATAAATAAAATGCTGATTGGCCAGTAGCCAGGCTAAGATGGGAAGGAACTAGATGGATGAGAACCTAGATGAGGCAGAACTAAGATGAAGGAATTAAGATAGAACTTAGAGGGAACAGCAGACAAACGTAGAGAGAAATCAGGCAAGAAAGGAGCTAAGAGAGCAGAATAGAAGCTGCGTAGAGAAAGAACTGACTCAGAAGAATAAAGTGTATGGACTAAAGAGTTTCGGGTACGTAGATTCATTTAATATCGTCAAAGGTTAGATTATCAGGTGCTTGTAGATTCTTCCTGGACCCTGGGAGAGGACTATTGAGGGGCTGGACCCCAATAGTCCCCATTAGTTCCCAGTTTATTGCTCTATTCTTTTATGGGGGAACCTGGCTTATTCTCAGCAGGACACTGCCAATGTACTTCCATTCCCAAGATGCTTTTCATCCTGTCTCACTTTTTTACTCTTCCCATCTGTAGTTTGGAAGTGGGGCTCAACTTCAGCCCACTCACTTCCCAGCTCTGTGGTTTGGTTTGGTTTTTCTTTTCCTCCTAACCCAGGAGATACTGGTGGTGACTTGAACCCTGTCTGTGATAGTTCATCTCTGTTGTCACCTTACCATGATCTAGAGTCTCCTCGGAGGAAAAGCTCCAGATGTGTCTGAGGATGTTTCCAGAGAGGTATAGTTGAGGGGAGACATCCCAGAATGTGGGGGGCACCATGCCCGTGGGGTCCTTGACTGAGGAAGGGAGAGGCTGTTGGAGTAGCCTCCACGCCTCTCTGGTCCTGTGTATGTGGTGCAGCTAGCTGCTTCATGCTCTCGCTGCCGCGCCATCCCACCATGATGGCACTCATCCGTTTCTAAACACCGAGCCGAAACACACCCGTGCTTTAGCTGCTTTTGTCAAGAATTTTGTCAGAGGAATAAGAAAAGCAACAGGCACATCTTAATTTTTCTTTTCGTTGTTGTTTTGAAGACAGGGTCCGACCCTCCTGCCTCCCCATCTCTGGAATCTTGGGATTATACACCCAGTTTTTGTGATGCTGGAGACCAAACCCCACTTTGTATGTTGGTGGACCAGCACTCCATCAGTGGGCTGCATCCCAGCCGCTTGCTCCCCCCCACCTCCTTTTTTTTAATTTTATTTTTTTGTTTTTAGAGACAGGATTCCTCTGTGTAGTTTTGGTGCCTGTCCTGGATCTCGCTCTGTAGACCAGGCTGGCCTCGAACTCACAGAGATCCGCCTGGCTCTGCCTCCTGAGTGTTGCGTTTAAAGGCATGCACCACCACAGCCCAGCCTGCTCCATCTCTTTAATATGCTCTTATGTTCTATCTCCCTGCCACACGCCATGGACAGGGCAGTCGCCACAGAGCTTGGATTCTCAGAATTCAGCCTGGATGCTTGGTCCTTATTCTGAACATGCATAGTCAGTTCCACTATGGTGTGTCCTGCAAACAGTGCAAAAGTGAGTTAAAAACCACAGGGGTGGTGGGAAAGGGGGCAGGGCACAGACGCTTCACCAGTAAACATGTTAACCACCTAATGAATACAACACACATGCTACTTATTTTTATTATTACATTTTTTATTATTTTTCAACTTTTTAGACAATACTTTTTCATCATTTCTTGCCCTTCCCCAAGTCCTGCCAGATTCTTACTTACCTCCATACCCCCCACCTCCATACCCCCCACCTCCATACCCACACACCTCCACACCCACCTCCATGCCCACCCACCTCCATGCCCACCCACCTCCATACCCACACACCTCCATACCCACACACCTCCATGCCCACACACCTCCATACCCACCCACCTCCATACCCACCCACCCCCATACACACCCACCTCCATACCCCCCCACCTCCATACCCACACACCTCCATACCCACCCCCATACCCCCCCACCTCCATACCCACACACCTCCACACCCACCTCCATACCCACACACCTCCATACCCACACACCTCCATACCCACACACCTCCATACCCACCCACCTCCATACCCACCCACCTCCATACCCACACACCTCCATACCCACCCACCTCCATACCCACCCACCTCCATACCCACACACCTCCATACCCACCCCCATACACACCCACCTCCATACCCACCTACCTCCATGCTTTTCTCTCTCCCCTGCCCCCCCCCCCAAAAGCCCAAACCAAAGACAAAAAACACCAAACCATAGCAACAGCAACAAACACAAGGACTCGTCTCATGCTGGCCAACTACTCCTGAGCAGGGGGCCTCCCCTGAAGTGTGGCCAACACACCAGATGTCACCCCACTGGAGAACACTGATTTTTCCTGTCTCAGGAGTTATCAAGTGGGTTCTTGGGTAAGGGGAGGGCTTTGTGTCCACTTCTCCTTTCCCAACAACACACATTCTAAATAGCCGAGAAAGACATGTGCATAAATATGTAGAAATCCCACCTGGGGGTGTGGGGAGCTGGGGTAGATCTGTGATGAGTCAGGGGAGCTAGTTGGGGTAAATACGATCAAAATACATTGTATGAAATTCTCAAAGAATTAGTAAATGATTTCTTAAAGAGAAATCCAATTTTTAGAAAAAGAAATTGGAGCTGGAGATGGCTCAGTGGTTAGGAGCACTTGTCACTCTAACAGAGGACCTGGGTTAGATTCCCAGCACCCACATGACAGGTCACAAAGGCATGTTAATTCCAGTTCCAGGGGATCTGAGGCCCTCTTCTGGACTCTAAGGGCACCAGACATGCATGCAGGCAAAACACTTGTACACATATGCATTTTTTAATTAAAAAAATACATTCTACCTCACCACAAAGAGGGCCCGGATGTCTGTGCTATCAGAGTCAGAGGGCCCAGCCCCGAGCTGCTGTGAACGCGGTGGAACAGTCATCCCTGGAAATCACATGGAATGCTGGGTCAGGAAGAAAACCAACCTTCTCTTCCACGTGTAAGACTTCTGCTGGGACCCCTGGAACAAAGGAACACTGACCCCTCTACCTACTGTGGGTATTGTTTATTGTTAAGCATTAGGTGGCATGGATGCCATCTTAGGAACTGGAGCTCCCACACTGTGGGAAGCTGTGGGCACATAGGACAGGATGGAGACAGGGCATTCCTTCCTCTGGTTTTACGAAGGGCGCCTCTCACACAAGAGCCTTGTCACCTGCTGCAGGGGTGATCAAGAGTCCTTCCTGCACCTGCCTTCCTCAAATCCCTTCAGCCCGAGGGCCCAACATATCAGGTCCTACGTTCTGGGAACAGTATGTCCAGACCTGCCAGGTGTCACATCACGTGGGGCCTGGTGGCTTCTGACACACCCAGAGGACCCAGACAGCCTGGGACAGATGGGTCTGACCTGTGGCTTTTTCATCCCCACTTGGCTGCATTCCCTATATGGTCTTTATTACGACCATGTCTCTGCCGCCGCCGCTCTGCCTCTGCCGAGGCTCTGCTCTGCCTCTGCCGAGGCTCTGCTCTGCCTCTGCCGCCGCTCTGCCCGCCTCTGCCAACACTCTGCACTCCCTGTATGGAGCTTTATGTTTTCTTCCTCCCATGCTCCAAGTGGGTTCAGATACAGGAACAAGACAAAACTGCCCCGTGACCAAACCGTTTGCGATGGTTGACAACGTGACCAGCTCTAGCTAGAGTCACTTAGGAGGCAAGTCTCTGGACTTGTCTATGACAGTTTCCAGATTGGGTGGATGTGGGAAGACCCACCCCTAAATGTGGATGGTACCACACCATTGGTTTGAGCAGCCTTGGTTGAATCAAACCCAGAAAATGGGCTGAGCACCCCCATTCTTTGCTCTCTGCTTCCTGATTTGGATACAACGTAACTAGCTGCCATGAAGGACTAGATCCTGGGAGCTGAGAGGCAGAATAAAGCATCCCTTCTCGAAACTGCTTCTTCTCAAGGATTTTGCCATAGCAACAAGGAGCATGACACACAGTTCCTGGTTTCACCAGGCTTCGGTAAACCAGCCTTCTCCAACGGTGGCGGCGGCATCTTCACCTCCGTGTCCTCCTTGGTCCGTAAGCTCTTGGGAGCAGAGGCTTGGGGGATAGATGTGCCTTTGCCTCTGAGACATACCTTGGGGAAAACTGAGGCGTGTGTGCATGAAGGAAGAGAAGCCGAGGAGAGCTCTGCTCTCCCTCTTCCCTCAAGGCACAGCTCTTTGGAGAGACCTTCTTTTTGTTTGTATGTTGATTTGGTTTGGTTTTTCGAGACAGGGTTTCTCTGTGTAGCTTTGGTGCCTGTCCTGGATCTCACTCTCTAGATTAGGCTAGCCTCGAACTCACAGAGATCTGCCTGGCTCTGTCTCCTGAGTGCTGGGATTAAAGGTGTGCGCCACCACCACCCGGCTGGAGAGACCTTCTTTAGGACAGGACAGAGGGCAGCCTGGCCTTTGGCCTCTATGTAGCCAATGAGAGACCTCATTCCAGGGCAGCACTGAATGCCCCGAAGTGTTGAGATTTCTCAAAGCAGGAAGGAGCCCAGAGGGAGAAAGCCAGACATTTCTAAAAGTGAGAGCTGTCCCTGCCTCAGGGCCACAGTTTCCTGAACAGTAACTATAGAAATGTGGGCAGGCTGGGGATGATAGGGAACTGGGCTTACACAGGGCTCCCCCAGGTCTACTGTTCGTGGATACAGAAGTCCTCCTTCTCACTAACACTTACCTCCCTCCAAACACCAGTTTTCTCAGTTGGGTGCATTTCCTATCCCTGGGGCTGGGGGTGTAGGATGCAAGGTCGGCCAGCAGAGGGTGCCCGCGGCACAGCGGCTCTCCTGGTCTGTCCTCCCATGGGTTCCTCTGAGACAGCAGATGTCCTGATGAAAAGCACCCCAGCCCACCTTCTCTGTCCTGCTCTGGACATTCCCGCCTCCGAGAGTCCCTGTATCCTCTCCACACCCCAGCAGCCACACAGGCACACACAAGGCACACACGTGCAGTCCCACATGCACATAGCATGTGATTCTGTCCTTCTGCTTCCATCCTGGGGTGCGTGGAGCAGGGCAGCCCAGCTCCTCTCCAGCAGGCAGTCTGTCCCTTCTGCCGGGCTCTCTGCATCTTGATGCCACAAGGAGGAGCAGGGGACCCTGGCTGCAGCCTCGGCACAGCAGACGCAGCTGTGTTGGCAGTAAGGTGACTGCAGGAGAGCCTGACTAGCTTTGCGTCCACGTGTCCTGCAGAGTTCAAGCTGCGGGTGAATCAGGGCTGTGGCTGCTGACAGCCGGCTCAGGCTCCTGTGTGGTTCCGGCCCCAGCTCACGGCCATCTTCTGCCCACACTGTAACAGACTCAAAGACCTCAGCACAACTGACGCCATGTTGGAGGCATCTGACCTCAGAGACCCCATGGACTTTCAACTCCTGCTAAAACAGCAACGAAGACCCAATCCATCAAAGACCTGGTCCATAGGTCCAGGAAAGGCCCAAATATATGAACCTTGCTTTATGGCTTCGTGTAGTTCTGTTTTTGTGCTAATGGAAGTGTGACAACAAGGACGTGATTTTTGTGCATAAAAGACAAAGGGATGCATGGTTTGGGCAAGTCCCCCATGAGTGTTCGTGTGGTGGTCTCTTGTGGACATACCTCACAACAGCATGTCCAGAATCCAGATGTTTCTGCTTGAACCCTTGTACCCTGAAAGGCCTGGCAGGCTTCTCAGAGTTACACAAATGTCTGTGCTGTAGGAACAGCAGTGACCCTGGCCAGATCCCTCCCCCACCACACTTGTCCTCAGACTTCTGCCTCAACCAGAAGATGACCTTTCCACCCTGGGGGGAGCTGGTTCTGCTGGGCTGGAATCAAGTTACAGGTATAGAACAAAGCCAAGGCATTGGTGGGCTCTGAAGGGAACTGGGCACTCCCTGGGAGTCAGTGGCCTCAAGGAAGGTCAGGCTGTGTCGGTGGGCAAAGGCAGCTGGGTGGGATCTCTAGTTCCACATTCACAGCGCCGCCATCAAGATCTGGATCCTGCTTTCTCTCATTTTTCAGGATTCCCTCCGTGGATTGCTTTGGTGCGGTGTGGAAGGGGCCACCGCCATCCCTGGAGCAACCGTCACTTCCCTGCTCAGTTCTTGCTGTGGATAAAGGGCTGCTAAGAGATGAGGTCAAGGATGTGGGAGATGTGCTGGGGACAGGAGCAGAGGCAGTGTGTGTGTGTATATGTGTGTCTATTTGTGTTTACAGGTGTGTGTGTGTGTGTGTGTGTACATGTGTGGTGCATGTATATGGATGTGGATTGTGAAGGTGTTTGTGTGGCAGTATATGCAAATGTGGAATGTAGAAACGCGTGTAGATGCATGTACATGCTTATGTACTGGGACAAACATGTGTAGTTTAAATTGTGAGGCATGAAACCATAAGCACCGGCCTCGGCTCACTACTGAGCACACTGTAGCTGTTACACCCATGTGACACGTGCTTATCACTCACAGAACTCTGAGGTGTTATTACTGCGTGGTTCTTGTCACTGTTCGTTAGACAGATGAGAAGAGAGACACCAGAGAGGTCACCTGCCTGTCCCTTCCGGCTCTGCTCAAGTGCTTCCACAGCAGAAGTGTCACAAGACATGCTGGACCAGGAGGAGACACCACGTCACTGGCCTTGAGGGACTATGCTGGACCTGGACCTCGTGCTGAGATGGTCCCAGATAGAAGCTTCCAGCCAGGGCTGAGAGCACAGCATGGAGAAGAGGCCTTGCCTGCTGGGAAAGCCTGTGCTTCCGGGACTCGGTAGCCAGCTAAAGGAGAGGGAGATGGATGAGTCCTCTTCGTGGCTCAGTGGTTTAGCAAATGATTGACACAACCACCATCATAGAGAGTGGGCACGGAAGATTTAACTCGTCTGGTTAGATTTAGTGTCTGTTCCCAGCCACTGAGGTTATTTTCACTTCCTTAATGATGCTGAGAAGCAGCACATCCACTTCTGTTCACTTTATTCATGTTTGTGAACGCATACATGTGCATGAATACCAATGTATACATATACACGTGTTTATGGGGTGAGGCTTGTTGACATGTCACTCACGCCCCTAAGCCTATTGTCAGTGCACAATCGAGTTCCACAGGCGTGCACAGCCAGCTAACCTCAGCTGTGATCACTCACAGATTTACACTCCCCCTGTGTCCTTGGACGCCCATACATTCGTCCTAGCTTTTCTGCTAGAAGTTCTGGAACGTGGACATAACGGGACTATTTTCCGGAGGTGTTGCTGGGTTGCATCACTCAGCCATCTTTTGCACGGGCATTCACAGGTTCTCTTCTCAAGGAAGCGGCTCTCAGCTGGGACAGAGGGATTACTGATGGAGGACCCCATCCTCAGGGGCCAAGATGTGACCGTGCGGAAGAGGAGTGAGCACATCCCACTTTAATGTCGGTGGCGAAGGCAGGTGAGGTTAGATGCGATGGGGTGTGTACCTTACAGATCACACTCAACGATGAGACAGAAAACAGAGCCTGGCTCACTCCCTGAGCCTAGGTCACTCACCTGTGGCTTTGGCTAAAAACAAGCACAGCACAGTGGGAAGAAGGGAAGTCGCTTTCTGCCTGCGGTGTCCTGAAGTCCTGTGAGGCGGAGTGACGTGAAGCCCAGTTCCTGTTCTTGAACTATTTATGAGGAAAAGAGTGAAATAAGAATTCTATGCTCCAAAATGATAATGACCTTTACTCTCAAACCACAGTGTAGAGAACCCAAGGGAGGGAGCTCTGGGTCTGCGTTCCATGCCTGCTCTCCTCTGAGATATCTACTCTGGGCTCTTTCAACCCAGCTCTGCGTAGTGTTTTGGGCACTGAGTTGGTCTGCCAGTGAGGAAAAGATTTGTTTAATTTTGTTTTCCTATTACTTTGTCTGTCTCTAGAAGCAAGCTACAGAAAATCCTGACTGAGAAGAATTTTTAAAAATATTTTAGTTGGGAGGCAGAGGCAAGTGATCTCTGTGAGTTCAAGGACAGCCTGGTCTACAGAGAGAGTTCCAGGATAGCCAGAGATACATAGTGAGAGCCTATTTCAAACACACACACGCGCACACACGCACACACGCACACACACGCACACACGCACACACGCACACACACACGCACACACACACACGCACACACGCGCACACACGCGCACACACGCACACACGCACACACGCACACACACACACACGCACACACGCGCACTGGCTTTTATGTTTACTCCACTCTAACTGTGTCTGGAACTGTACTAAGAGATGCAGCAAGGTTGTGTGGTCCCTGTTTTCCGCAGACACCCAGGAGCCTCGTTCTCCTCTGGAGGAATGGAGGCAGGGAGCACAGCTGTCCGCTCCCATCCCATCTCCCCCGACCAGCCAGCAGACGGAACCGGCCAACATCTCTGTGTTTCACTCCCACGCACTGCCTCTGGTATCCACCGGGTCCTCAGTTGTTGTTTTATGTTCTAGACCTGTTCCTGACACCACACTGTCCCAGTACTAACTGGCTCTGGTGTCCTCCCTCAGGCACCTGCTGCAGCCGGAGCGCTTGCCCTTCACTCTGGCACTGTGGCCAGCATCTCACTTCTTCCTGGGTCTGGGAAGGGGTAGGGATGGGACAGGCATTAGAGAAGCTTCCAGAAAGTAAGTTGTTGCGAGTTTTTCTCTTTTCTCTTCCTCTCTGGTGTCCCTCATGTGTCAGAGCTGGAGTCTTACGTTAAAGCAAAGGTAGACTCGCCCCAAGGGTGCATTCACAGACTTTCAAACACTCTGAAGTCAACCGCAACTTTAACAGTTTGGCTTCAACAATTGTGATTGCAGTTCTGTGACTTACTTCTCGAGGGACAGACTATTTGAAGCCCTTCAGAGAATGGGGAGGACCCCTGCCTGACGTGTGGAGGGGTCAGTGTGTGGGGACCCTCAGCTCTCAGCCCATCTCTGTGCCCCCCTCAAGCCCATGCACCAGGCCTGTGGGTGCCCCTCATTGGAATTCCTGGTGAAGCCTGAGCATAGTCACAGACCCAAGGGGCTTTGGAGAGGTGCAAAGTCTGCACCAGACCCAGCCTCCACAGATGTTATGTGCTGTGCGTGTGCGCGTGCGTGTGCGTGTGCGTGTGTGTGTGTGTGTGTGTGTGTATGTGTGTGTTTGAACATGAGCTGTAGAAGTTCAGCCAGACAAACAAGGCCAGGTCTTTAACAGGGGAAACAACTCCAACTAAAACTAACTCCCTCCCTCCCTCCTCCCTCCCTCCCCCCCTCCCTCCCTCCCTCCTCTCTCTCCCTTCCTCCCTCCCTCCCTCCCTCCCTCCCTCCTCTTGCTATCTTTCACACACACTAAGGATGGACCTCAGCAAGCACTCTAGTAACTTGTGTTTGTTTTGAGACAAGGTCTCATTATGTAGCTCTGGCTTGTGCAGGACAGATGGTGGCTGCTTGCTTGTGCAAACAAGGTACAGAGTCATGCCCCAGCATTGGCGCTCCAAGTGGAACAAACCACCACTTTATAAAGTGGAGTCCCGGAGCTGGAGAGACGGTTCAGCGGTTAAGCACTGGCTGCTCTTCCAGAGGTCCTGAGTTCAATTCCCAGCAACCACATGGTGGCTCACAAACATCTGTAATGAGATCTGGTGCCCTCTTCTGGCCAGCAGGCATACATGCAGACAGAACACTGTACACATAATAAATAAAATAAATTAAAAAAGAAAGAAAGAAATCTTAAAAAAAAAAAGAAAGAAAAGAAAAAGAAAAAATCTTTAAAAAAAGAAAATAAAGTGGAGTCCCAGCCTGGGAGCCACTGTCCTGTGGGCAGTGTGGCACAGCCTGGAGCAGGTCCCAGCCTGAGCTCAGCAACCACCTCTCCCTCCAGGACTGTTTTCCCATGACTGGGGGTTTGCATTGGGGGGGAGGGGGGCTGGAGGACTCAGGCTGAACGTGTTATAAATAAATCAGATAGTTCACTTTCATAGGTGCCTTGAGCCTTAGGTCCAGGTACAGAGGGACAAAGAACACCAGACTCGGCAAATGCCTGCTGGCCTGGCTATCCCTCTCTCCCCTGCAACCAAGATCTGCTTAGTTACCCACCCACCCCCAATGGAAAATTACAGTAGAAAACTGCTCATAGCTAAGTTTGCCTGCAAGGCCCTGCACCTGATAAGCCTTGAATAAACGGGGATGTTGCGGAGGCCCAAATTGCTCAAGGTCGCAGAATCTGAGCTTGCTTTACCCAGAGGTATTGCATAAAGGGATGATCTGACCACGGGCGTGGTTACCAGGTGTTTAAGAGTCTACACTGGGCTGTATCTAGCAAGGGGGAGGTCTTTTGCCTAGCCCCTTGGCATTGTTATAAAAAGCCCTTTTGAATAAAGTTCTGGGCTGTTGGGTACTGACCCAGGCCCTCCCGAAGCCGTCCAGTGTTTCTGTCTTTCCTCTTGTCAACTAGGTCTCTTTCTACCTGCTATTTTCTTATCCCTCTCTCCTCAAGAGTACCCAGGGTAAAGTGGGGGAGGCCCCCCACAGGATGTAAAGTGTAGGGATGAACCCACACATCCCTGTGTGGAAAGGTAAGACCTGGATGGCAAGGAAGGTTGTTCCCTCCGGACACCTCAGGAGAGGGAGGCAGAGCCATGTTAGGGTCATAAACCGTTCTCTGCTTAGTCAGCGCACCAGCAAGGCTAGGCAGAGGCCCGGCCTACACAGTGCTCTTATGAAGTGGGAATTGTTTCTCACAAGTTCTGTTCTCAAGCTGGACTCACCAGGGGCGATTCCTCCCTACGTTTATCAGACTCCCGTGTGCATCTCAGGTTGGACTTGAAAGGAGGCAGTGGAGACACCCAGGAACCCCAATAGCCACTTGTTCGCTCAGTCGTGGGTTGGACTAATGAACAGGATATGAGGTAAGCCGGCAAGGAAGCTGGCAATAGTCCCCAGCCCAAGACGACAGGGTCTGGGCTACTCCCAACACCCACTCTGAGGGAAGCCTAGGGATCCGGTGAGGGTCAAAGCCAGGGCTGCAGAGCAGGTGTGTGTGTCTGTGGGCGAGGGGAAGGGTGTGCACTGGGAGACGGACCCTCAGACATCACTAGAAGGGAAGCAGAGAGAGACCAACCCAGAGAGCCCAGTGCTTCCCTGGCTGTGCCTGGATTGTTCTCCGTCTCAGCAAAGCAGGCCACGGGTGAAGTGGGGTAGCTGGGACGAACTTGGGGTGCCCCTGATTCTCTGCAGCACCAATGCCTAGGAGTTGCCCCGGCCTCAGTGAGGCCTGTAAGGCCTGGGGTCATTGGTTTACCCAAGGGGGAGAGCTGCCATGAGGGAGGGGAAATAAGAACAGAGTATGGGGTGCGTATATGGAAATGTCATACACACAGTGGAGCCCAGTGCCATGTATAGTAACTTAAAAATAACATTAAAAAAAATGCAAGAAAACCAACGGGCCAGGCCTCTGGGCAGCCCAGTGTTCTCTGACCGATTGAAGTGCCGGTACTGTCTCATCTCCGGGCATAGCCAGAGCTTTAAAATGAAACAACAGGTGTCAGGATGTCTCTGTGGGTTCAGATCAGGACTAGGGACAGCTGGGCCCTCTGCCTGCCAGAGGGCCTGCGTTCACATCCGAGAGTCAGATCAGGGGGTGTCTGCCAGTCTCCTGGGGGCAGGTGTTTCCGTCACCATAGTCCCTACGGAAAGGCCAGAACGGGGGCTGCACATGGAAGTGTCACCGGTGATCCCAAGATTGGGGAGGGAGAAGCAGAAGAATTGGAAATTCAAAACTAGCCTCGGCTATACAGCAAGTTTGGGACCAGTCTGGGTTACATGAGTCCCTGACTTTAGAAAAACAACGAAAAAGAGAGGGAGGGAGGGAGGGAGGGAGGGAGGGAGGGAGGGAGGGTGCTGGGATTAACGGTTATGACCCTGTCAGAACTAGACAGGGACTAGGGCAGAGGGAGCTTCGTCACCCTATCACGAGGCCAGCCAAGGCTTCACTCTGCACAAAGCCACATGGATGCAGGGTTAGTCATTCAGCGAAGGGACACGTGGATGGGACAGCTGCAGGTGTGGTACAGAGAGTCTGAGTGAGTAGGACTGAGTCAGAGATGACAAATCCAATTGGAGCAATAGTAGATCTCTCTGTTAACAGAGCCCGAGTCTGAAATATTCGTTCAGCCTCTCCTAGAGAGAGCTGAGGCTTGCTCACATGGGCATAGCCTTCTGAGAGAGAGCTGAGGCTTGCTCACATGGGCATAGCCTTCTGAGAGAGAGCTGAGGCTTGCTCACATGGGCATAGCCTTCTGAGAGAAGGTTGAGGCTTGCTCACGGCATAGCCTTCTGAGAGAGAGCTGAGGCTTGCTCACATGGGCATAGCCTTCTGAGAGAGAGCTGAGGCTTGCTCACATGGGCATAGCCTTCTGAGAGAAGGTTGAGGCTTGCTCAGGGCATAGCCTTCTGAGAGGCATGCTAGGTGGAGACTGAAAGGGAAAAATCAGTAGCCATCTTGAAAGATGCTTCCCCCTCCCCTCCTCCAAAGGTATTTGCTGACCAGCAGTTTTAGAAGTAACCAAAGGCTGGGACAATAAATCTATGTATCCTGGACTTGGCAAAACAAGATATGGGGAGTAATGGGCTCACCTGACCAGAAGTTGACCTCAGGGGAGAGTAGGATGAGAACAATAAATCTAAATGTGTCAACAAAAGCAGGACATAGGGAACAAAAATTTATGTCCCTGCAGATACCCTGAATCCTGTTAGCAATTAGTAACCTCATGCTTATAGTTCAGCCAGTAACTTCAAAGAACTACCCCACCCCTAGCCTCCTCGTCCAATCCCAAGCTGCATGTAAACCTTTCCTATATAAACCCCTTAAAGTGAGGGCTCGGGGGCCAACCTCCTCCTCCACCCGCTGTGTCGGATGCTGGACGCGGACCAAACTTGCTTGTTTTGTTATTAAAAACCTGTGTGCTTGCATCGGATATTGGCTCTGTGGTGGTCTTGCTTGGGGGTCTTGCGACCTGGGCACAGCAGAGACAATGGACATGCTTAGCCCTCAGCAACAGTGTCTAGGAGCCTGGTGGTTTCCATGTGTGCAGATATTTTCACAGCAGGCCACATCCAGAAGTTTACCTGCACCATCAAAGCTTGCATTGGTCATGTCTGGGGGACTCCAGGAGCAGTGTGTGTTCATCATCTGATTAAAAACTTCATACATAGGGCTGGAGAGATGGCTCAGAGGTTAAGAGTACTGCTTGCTCTTCCAAAGGTCCTGAGTTCAATCCCCAGCAACCACATGGTGGCTCACAACCATCTGTAATGAGATCTGGCGCCCTCTTCTGGCCTGAAGAGATATGTGCAGGCAGAACACTATACATAATAAATAAATCTAAAAAAAAATTTCATACATAGAACTAAAATTTGAATAGTCAAGAAATTAGTTGAGATAAACTTTTTTTTTTCGGTTTTTCGAGGCAGGGTTTCTCTGTGTAGTTTTGCGCCTTTCCTGGAACTCACTTGGTAGCCCAGGCTGGCCTCGAACTCACAGAGATCCGCCTGGCTCTGCCTCCCGAGTGCTGGGATTAAAGGCGTGCGCCACCACCGCCCGGCGAGATAAACTTCTTAAAAGTCAATTTTCCATCTGGGCTGGAGAGAAGGCTCAGCAGTCAAGAACACTGGCTGCTCTTCCAGAGGACTGGGTTGGATTCCCAGCACCCACACTGTGGCTCACAACCATCTGTCCCTCCAGTCCCAGAGGATCCAACGCCCTCTTCTGGCCTCCAAGGTCACTGCACACACGGCACTGGTACACATGCAGACAAAACACCCGTAGACACAAGGAGGGCGGTGTGTGTGTGTGTGTGTGTGTGTGTGTGTGTGTGTGTGTGTAAGATGATCGATTTAAACTCCCTTGTGTAGCAGATAACTGTTCTATGACCTTGAAGCACAGCCCCTAGAGATGTAGCAGGTAACTGTCCTACCTACCTATGACCTTGAAATACCTGCCCCTGGGGTGTGGGTCCAGGCTACCTGTAAGACCTGAGACGTGCACTACATCACTCCCTTCTCTCCCTCGTGGACTTGGATGCTGAGACGGACCAGGCGGAAGAACAGCGTGAGACTGTTCTTCCAGGACCCTATAATAAATCTCCCATGCTGTAGTGAGTTTTCCTCCCTAATAAATTCCTTTACCCTTTAAGCAGACTCTGTGGATTTCTTGTAATACACTTGGTTTAGTTAATGATTTGTTCTAGAGCCTCTGACATCAGTAGCTCTCAGATATTAGAATCAATGATTTTATTCAGGGCAGCTGTGCTTTCTAGTGAAGCCAGAGAGGTCATGTGTGTTCATGGGGAGAAAGCAGGGAGCAGGACTCTATGGCAAGGAGCAATATATACCCAACATCTGCAGAAGCCACGTCAAGGATGCTTTAGAACTCTTCAGAGGCTGGGATTAAGATCTAACTGAGTCCAATCGGGGGTTGAATCGGCTGGCTTTTCCTGTGGCAAGGACAAAGGAGAAATGGTTAAAACCTCCTTGATAACTATCCAGAAACATCTATCCCAACACCCCAGGCTCAGCTGAGGACCCCACCAAACACTGTCAGCACAAGACTGTTTCACAGCAACAAGAGGTGGAAACGGGGGCTTTTCAGTGCAGGCAGGTGAGGTCTAAAGCCCAAGCTCAGACGACGACATGATTCAGGAGTGTGAAGACGACCCAGGAGCCCAGGGGACTGCTCATAGGCTTTCCTACACAGAAGTATTTTCAAGGTTTATTTATTTACTTTTTTTATTGTGTGTGTGTGTGTGTGTGTGTGTGTGTGTGTGTGTGTATGTATGTATGCGTGCGCGCACGCGCACCAGTACAGGGTGTCAGATCCCCTGGAGCTGGAGTTATAGGCCTAGAGTTAGGTGTCAAGGAAAATTACCATGTCTTAGCCACAGAAGAACTTTTCAAAGAACAGTTTATGAGAATGCCTTTAATCCTAGCTTTAGGGAGGCAGAGGCAGGCAGATATCTGTGGATTCAAGGCCAGCATGTCTACAGAGTGAGTTCTAGAACAGTCAGGGCTGTTACACAGAGAAACCCTGTCTGGGGTGGGGGTCGAGGGGTGACGAGAAAAAAAACGCCTTCCCAATTCTGTGACTGTGAATATAAAAATGGACAGTGAGCAACGGGTTCCCGGAGTGCTAATCCTGGCCAGCCTTCCCTCCCCCACCTGCTCAGGGCCACCAGCGGGTGGGGACAGCAGCACAGTGCGGCCAGCCCCGCCTTCCACCTTCCAGGCAGCTGCCTGAGGGGAAATCTCTAAATGGGGACAGCTGCTGCTTTCTCAAGGCCATTTCTGGGCATGTCTGCTTAGTTCAGGTAAAACACTATGAAATATCAAACAGGAATCTCATGAATCAGCTTAGCCACATGGACGTGCGCCTAAAACCACATGGAGAAACCACATACAGGCAATGATGGCCAGACTGTACATTCAAACGAACTTTTACATAAATCTGTGGCCATGTGCGTAGGCGACCAGTGTCCTAGCCACAGCAACCAACCCGGAAGCCATGCTCTCAAGAACAACTTCTACACCAATGCACCCGGAGCTGCCCGGACTTCACAGCCCACAGCTTCCATCCCCAGGCCAGCCAGAGCCAACGGGCTCCCTGCCAACTGCATGAGAGCCGTGTTGGCACTGACCCACCCCCAACACGCCTCGCCAACAGCTCTACCCGTGGTCCCTCTCCCTACCCCGACTTCCCCCACTCCTCTGCCTGCCTTGAGTCTGCCAGTCTCAAGCCATGACGTCTGACACTCCAGTCATGGCAAACTCTAAAGAAACCTCTTGTTTTCATTTGGATAGACATCTTTACTTCTACAATACTGCTAGCAGATCCTCACACAAGGGTCAAGGCAGGACCTCCAACAGCTTGCCTGAGGCTGCTGTTGGGACAGGAAGTTGTTCAGGGACTCTAGTTCAATATGGTGAGCTAGGGAGGGGACTTTCAACCCAGGTCACCACCATCACAGGGTCTTTAGGAGAGAGAGACCGAACCCAACTGTGAACACAGATGGGCAAGCGGGCATTCAGAACCTAAAAGAAGGTGGGGTTCAGAGGACAGGAAGAGGAGGCCTCGGGGGAAAGAGGATTGCAGTAAAATGAAGGAGACAGATCTTGCTGAAGGCAGGGCGTAGCAGACACCACCCGGGAGAGGAAGCTAGGACTGAGGTAAAATTGTAAAGCTCAGCAAGGTTCTTGAGGGAAGAACACAGTGCCGACAAGCACTGAAGTCCAACCTTTTGTCTTCTCTGGACCACTATTAAATCTAGGTGTCCAATAATCTAGAGATTATTTTGTGACATTGTGATGTACAGACTTCATGTTTGAGAAACTGAAGTTACAAAAACAGTCATAAAGAAACTTCACAATGCTTTAAGCACGTACATGCCTTTGTGATGGGCTGTGTTCCTAGCTGTCCTGGCCCCACTGGGCTCTCAGGCTTGGACTGGACACTCTGGGTTCCATCCTGGGTTACAGATTCCTGTGCTCTTGTCCCTGGAGTCACTGTGAAAACTAAGATCCTAAACACAATGGTGGTGAAACCATTCACAGAGGAGACAGCACTTCAAAGTGTGTAGAGAGCCAAGCCGAGATTCTCACACAGTTCCTAAGATACCCCAGGATTCAGATACTATAAAACCAGGCAAGTAAAAGTCACTCTACAGAATTGGTCCTTCAGCATCCTTAATACTCAGGCCTCAGAAGATCATGAGATCAAAATGAATTTCACAATAACCCAAGGTCTGTTCATGGGCAATGCTTGTCATTGCTATATTCCATGAAATAAATGTCCATTCTCAAGATGTTTCAATTTCAGTCTCAATATAAAAAACATAAATATTTATAATCCAAAGTTTATGCATTTAACAAAGGTTAAGAATTAAGAATTGTGGGTTTTAGCCGGGCACACCTTTAATTCCAGCACTCAGGAGGCAGAGGCAGGGATCTCTGTGAGTTGAAGGTCAGCCTGGTCTAATGAGTAAGTTTCAGGACAGCCAGGGCTACACAGAGAAACCCTGTCTCAAAACAACAACAACAACAAGAATTGTGTGTTTTTTTGTTTTGTTTTTGAGATAGGGTCTCACTATGTAGACCAGGCTGGCCTCCAACTCACAGAGGTCTGCCTGCTTCTGCCCCAAGGGTTTGTAGTTTTTATTGGTGGAATTATTAAGGCCACTCCACGTAGTTAAAAGGGAGGTTTATTAGTGGCGTAACTTACAAATGAAGGGATAGGTAGGTCGCAGGGTCTGGGGAAGGTGTGTCGCAGTCTGGTGGTGTTCTCTGGAGAACTCTGCTCGGTCTACCTCCACCACCGCCCAGGGTCCAGGAACAGAGCAAAGGTGGTGCATCCGGATCTCGGATCTTCAGCATCCTCTCTTGGCCCCACCTTATAGGCGTGATAATTACCGAAGCCTCAATGGGGGTTGGAACGTCCAGACCAAAGCTGGAATGGCTGCCCACTACAAGTTTTGAAAGGGTCCAGAAACTAAAACCACCTGAAGCCACTGTTTGGGGACAGAGATATCTGCTGCCTTTCGCCACTCTTCCTGCCTCAGGTGCTCTCCGTCCCCCTAGCTGGGGGAGAAAGCAAAGCTAGGGCCACGGTGGTTGATGCTATGTGCAAACTTGCCCCACCTCAGGCCGCCCAGGGGCCTGGCTGCACATCACTCCGTGTCAAGGGGTGCTCTCCTGGGGCAGACGCACACGTGAATCATCAGAGAGGAGGAGGGAAGGGAGGGAGAAAAGGAAAGCAAAACCATGAAAATATGGTCGTCTGGGCTGAAGATCTAGCTCAGTGGGCAGGGTGCTCTCAGAGCATGTACAATGCCCTGTGTCCAACCCCAGCACTACATAATCCACGCATAGTGATGCACGCCTGTAATCTCAGCAGTTGGTAGGTGGAGACTGTCCTCAGCTACACAGAGAGTCTAAGGCCAGCCTGGGCCTTAAGAAAAGGAAGGAAGGAAAGGAGGAAGAAAGGGAGGGAGGGAAAATACCATAACCTGGGGCATAAACAGACACTTTTTCTCACCGTGGAGGAATCCAAGCCTATAGTCCCCAGGGTCAGCTCCTGCCTTGCAGACAGTTGTGGACCTCCTCTATGTTCTCCAGGCCCCTTGTTAGGGTGGGAGTATGGAGGAACAGCTGAGAAAAGGCTTTCTCTTCCTTTGAAACAGTGGTTCTCAACCTGTGGGTCACAACCCCCACAGGGTCACCTGTCAGATATTTACAATACAATTCATTACAGTTCTCAAGTAGCAACGAAAATAATCTTATGGTTGGGGGGTCATAACAACACGAGGAACGGTATTAAAGGGTCACAGCATTGGGAAGGTTGAGAACCAGCTCTTAAGAGTCTAAAACTCCAATCCTCTGGATTAGAACCCCCTCAGCCTTAACTGCCTCCTGAAAGTCCTATTTCTAAGAACTGCTGCCTGGGAGTGTTTGGGGGATGAGGATACAACACACGAGTTTGATGACTGGGCACACACACACACACACACACACACTCATTTGCACTCGCGAATGGATGACTTCAAAAAGGAAAAGAAAAAAGTTTTTTATTAAATTTATATTGAATTTCTTCTTTAACAATAACAAAAAGAGATGAATTAAAAAGCAGAACCTGCAGCCAGGTGGTGGTGGTGCACACCTTTAGTCCCAGCACTTGGGAGGTAGAGGCAGGCAGATCTCTGTGAGTTTAAGGCCATCCTGGTCTACATAACTAGTTCCAGGAAAGCCAGGGCTACACAGAGAAACCCTGTCTCGAAAAACAAAAACAAACAAACAACCCCCTCCCAAAAAAAAACCAGAAGGTGGCCAAGTCAAACTGAATTCCTAAAACACAAGCACATTTTGGTCTGGGTAAGCCTGCACTGTCTTAAGGAGTTGCAGCTCACGCAGTCAAGTTCATAACTGAGCTTGCACACTTACTAGCTGATAAAGGGAGATGTCAGTGCCTTGGACTTCATTACGTGGACATTTACAGCCAACAGGGAGCTCCGAGCCTCCCAGGAAACTCCATCTAAAAGAAACGAAGACCCATGAATGAGCGCACGTCCGCAGGCAGAAAGGTGTCAGGGGATGTCCTTCTATAGCAAACAGACCTTTCGCTGTCCCTTCCCCTGAAAAGTGAGCACCCTTGATATTCCTGTCACCGACCCTTGACCCCTCCCACTGGTTCAAACATCCCATTTTTCCTTTCCAGGCTTTCTGGGTGCCAAGGTCTGTCCTTGGGATTGAGAGGCCTAAGTGTGAGCCCGCTGTGGCTCCCCCTGTTCTACTTTCTTTCTCAATTCCATTTTCTTACAGGAAAAGACGAGTCTTTGGGTATTGTTCCAAACTGCACGGGACATCAAGAGGAATCAGGTAAAATTTAAAGGACACCAGAGGTGCGCTGTGTGGTTGCTTATGCTCTGAGAGGCCTTCCAAAGAGCGAAGGAGATGGAAAGGAACACGTCGCAGAAACATCCTGACACGGTGTGCTGATTGGCTTTACTTGTTTCGGTGAGGAGCTGTCTGCACTGGGTTGGCCTGTGGACATGTCTGTGCAGTTGTCTAAAGTTAACTGATGTTGGAAGACTCTGCCCACTGCGGGCAGCACCATCCCCTAGGCACGAAATCCTGAACTACATCAGAGCGGGGAACCTGAGCAGCACAAAAGCAAACAGACGTGTACGCATTCATTTCTCTCCGTTCCAGACTGTGTATGTGACGTGACCAGCTGTTTTTAGGTCCTGCTGCCTTGACTTCCCCATGTGAGAACCTGGAAATATGAGCCGGAATTAACACCTTCCTCCCCCATGTAGCTTTTGGCATGATGTTTTATCACATCAACAGAAATCAAACTAGGAAACACGATGACAGAGAAAAAGAATATTAGGAAAAGGCAAATGCTAGGCAAAGAAAAAGAATGCCAGACAACGTACATAGAGTTCATAGGCCAGCCAGGGCCACCCAGGGAGAGCCTGTCTCCATACATGCATACATACATACTACATACATACATACTACATACATACATACATACATACATACATACATACCGTATAGAATTGTACACAGAGTAACTGCTAGTGGCTGTGCTTGAAGCTGGTTTATATGATGGTGTGCTGACACACTGGGAAACCTTCAGAGGAGGGACCTGGGGGAACCCCTTGGATCATGGGGTAGGTGTTTCCTGGGAAGCTCTGGCTAGCCATCCTCCGAGGATGGTTAGAAAAACCTGTGCCACCTTTACTTCCTGTTCTGAGGTGTGACCTTGCACTCCTGCATCTGCCATGGGTCCCCCACCAAAGCCTGCACATTGCTGATTGGGCTTACAGCATCTAAAACTGGAAGCCGAACCTCATCTCTTTGTAAAGGTGTCCTGCCTCAAGTATTTCACTATAGTAGTGAAAAATGGACTAACACAATGATTAAGACAAAACAAGGGCCTTATGATGTTATTACAAAGCAAGAGAAAACATCAGACAAACTAGCTGTTCCTGGAAACTGAGTGGCTTGCCGCAATGATTATTCATCAGAGAAAGTTGATAAACAATGAAGACTAAGACCCTCCAGCCCAAGGAGCACTGGTGTCCCTGGGTCAAGAACCAAGCAGACACCACTGACAGTCCCTACGAAGACACGGGTAAGAAAAGCTTCTGGAGCTACAGTGTGCTCTGACTTCTTGGGTCATACACATGTCGTTCATAGGAAAACTTATGAGGAAAAATGCCAAGTTAAAACCCAATGAAACCATTGAACTTCAAGATAAAGAACACCAGGTGGAGAGCAATCCCACCACACAGCATCAGCCCTCTTCAGCAACATTCCAGTTTTCTTAACGATCATGAAGAGGTAACAGAAGCTGCCAATTTAAGTAACCTAAAGCTCCTCTACAAACAAAACATTTTTAATTTAAAGGAAAGCCCGGTCCAAGAGTATCGTTCCCAAACAACCGTATGTTAGATTATGGAGCAACCAACCTACACACTCACGTGAAGAATTCCTGGATGACAACGTCCATGAGGCCAAACTACAGCAAACTGACACTGAATTAAAAGACATTTGGGAGAGGAAGAATATTGAAACAGGAAAGTGCTTTCAGGTCCCCATATAAGCAATAAAGAGCAAAGCGCCCAAGAACCCTGGGGGGCACACCACAATGGGTCCTCTGGGTCACGGAGGTATGGTTGGCCCTGCATCCAGGATTACTTCACGTCCCACTAGGTCTGAAGCTATCGTTAAGGTCCATCAACTGATGCCGGGGACCTGATGCATTCTGTATGCACTGGCCGGGTGCTGGATTTGTCCAGGGAAAGTATGGAGCACAGACGAGCCAACCAGAAGGGCCACTTGGGGGATTGTGCACAGTCCTGATGGACAAGAGGAAGAACTGGAGGAAGATGACGGAGAACGTGGCCAGATGCTATGTCTTGTGAGGACCTTTCAGGGAGTGAGACAGGAGCCAATGCAAAGAAAGACGAGAGGCGGGGAGGGGCCTGAGCTCCTGGAACCTTTAGTCCCGGAGCTCCGTGCTTCAGGACCCGGGAACTGCAGAGCCATAGGCCATGCTCTTCAAGGACCATCTGGATCTGCTTGTCCTGGCATACACCCTGTAGTTCATCCAGTCCTCCAGCATCCTTCCAGCCCATCCGTTCATGGAAGAAGATATGCTGGGCTTTGAGGCTTCACATTAAGAGTCCTGATGGATGCCTTGCCTCTCTGGTCCTCGAAGATCTTGGGACTGAGGTAGACACAATACAGACAGTGGAAAGAAGGAGAGAAGCTCATGGTTGCGTGCAGTCAACTCCCATCAGCCTCTTCTCCTGAAGAGCAGCCAACAAGCACACAGTCCTACTCACGAGGAAAAGGAACCCAGGTCACTTCCTGGTGGTGATGTCACAGGTCCCGGACATTCCAGGTATCCAGGAGACCAAGGCTGGGGAAGCTGAAGACCTTCCAGGGACGGGCCTCCTCCTTCTGCTGGAGGGACCATGGCAACGAACGGAGGAGCGGGGACCTTCTTATCTGTCTTCCTGCTGTGCTGCTGGCCAGATGTGCAGCCCTGGCCGAATAGAGAGTTTTCAGGTAGAGTCCCCAGGAGACTGGCAGATAGAAAACCATAGGCATGAACCAGGCCGGTAATGCATCTCTGCTATTGTTTGATGGGGTTCCCTTCTAAATTCCAGGTGTTGGAATGATGACAGTAGGTACTAGCTGGGATCTTCATGGTAACTGGGCCATGAGGGCCCTCCCTGGGGACCTGACTAAGGCCTCTGTCAAAAAGGTCTTTGTAGCACTTAACTGGTTTGCCTGGCCACTTCCTGCCATGATCATGCAGCAGTGAGCATTGTTCTGGAGCCAGGAGTAACCCTCCACAGACACCACACCTGCCTGAGTGTGAGGAATACATTTATGTTCTTTGTAACGACACGGCCTCAGGTCTTTTGTTATACCAGCAGGAATGGACTAAGGTGTTCTCCTTCCTGCCTATGTAAATTTACCGTTGAACCAATTCCAGTTTCTGTCTTGAAGTCCTTTGGAATTCTGCAAGTCTATGGGAGAGTTGTTCTATCCCGTGTTTTAACTTTAATTAACTGCAAAAATATTCTAACTTACCTAAAAGGAAAGGAAGGATGACAGGAACCTCAGGATGGGTTGATGTTCTTGAATTTAAATGACTGTGAACATTTTGCTAGTTTATTTTAGCTTGTTCTTTGGTACTTTTTAAAAAAAAATGGCACATACATCCATGCATCCATGTGTGCATACATGTGCACAGGAGACTAGAGGGTGACACTGAGTGTCCTCTATTGATCTCCACTATATTTTCAAGACAGGGTGTCTCACTGAACTCAGAGCTCAATGATTGGTTAAACTATTTGGGTAGCTACCTCTGGGCATCCACCTGTCTCTGTCTTCCCCGGTCCTGGGGTTACAGACATGCACCACCATGCCCAGATGTTATGTGGGTGCTAGGGATACGAGTTCACATCCTCATGACTGCACAGTAGGCCCTTTACTGAGAGTCATATCCTCGGCCCCTTGGCACTTTTTAACTAGTAATTTTAAAGTTACTTTTTACTAACATTTCATTGTGTACATTCATTGTACATAACTCCACACCATGTATCAACATTTTCATAGAAGTATGTAATATGTGCCAAGCACATCCCTTCCCATATCTTTCTACCCTGCTGTCTTAGTTACCTTTCTAAAGCCGTGACAAAACACCATGACCAAGGCAACTTATAAAAGGAAGCATTTAATTTGGGACTCACAGTTCCAAATGGTTAAGAGTCTGTGATCACCGGGCAGTGGTGGCGCACACCTTTAATCCCAGCACTCGGAAGGCAGAGCCAGGTGGATCTCTGTGAGTTCGAGGCCAGCCTGGGCTACCAAGTGAGTTCCAGGAAAGGCGCAAAGCTACACGGAGAAACCCTGTCTCGAAAAAAAAAAAAAAAAAAACGAAAAAAAAAAAAAAAAGAGTCTGTGATCATTATGTTGGGGGGCACGGCAGCAGTCATGGTGCTGGAGTAGTAGCTAAGAGTATATATTCTTACACTCAAGCAGGAGGCACAGAGAGCTAACTGGGGATGGCCTGGGCTTTTTAAACCACAGAGCCCACCCCCAGTGACACACCTCCAACAAAGCCACACCTCCTAATCCTTCCCAAACAGTTCCACCCACTGGGGACCAAGTATTCAAACACATGAGCCTATGAGGCCATTTTCGTTCAAACCACACCTGCCTTCCCTTCAGCCCCCTTCATTCCTCCAGAGAGTTTTGCCTTACCTTCATATTATACACACATACAGGATATTTACCTTTCAGAAGCTGGATTAATTTCCTTAACGTGGTCATCTCCACTTGCATCTCTCTCCTGCAAATGGCATAACTTCGCTGTTCACTGTGGCTGAAGAAGATTCAATCACGTACAGACAGCACATTTTTATTATCCATCCCTCTGTTGTTAGGAACCTAAGTTGGTTCCATAACTTGGTAAACTAGGTTGCAATAAACATCAGTGTTGAAACAGCTCCATGATGTGTTGAAGTCCTCTGCATACATATCCAGGAACTGGCTCATGATGCTACTTCCTTTAGTTTTTCTGAGGAACCTCCATACTGAGTTCCATAGTAGGTAGACTAGTTTCCATTGCCCCCAGCAGTGAGCACGTTCCCTGGTGTCCCACTAGACTTCCTGTTTTTTTAATGGATGCCATTCTGACTGGAATCTCAATGCAGTTTTAATTTGCATCAGTCTCTGTAGTAGAATATTATTTTATTTGTTTATGTTACATTTGTTTAACTCCGTGAATCTGGGTTACTGTGCCTGTCTAAAACACTTGATGGTCTAATCAAGATCTGAATGGCCAATAACAAGGCAGGAGAAAGGATAGGCAGGGCTGGCAGGCAGAGAGGATATATAGAAGGGGAAACTTGGAAGTGAGAGATCCAGGAGCCAGAGAAGGAGGAGGACATCAGGGGCCAGCCACCCAGCTACACAGCCAGCCATTGAGTAAGAGTAAGAGAATGGGAAAAGCCCAGAGGCAAAAGGCAGATGGGCTAATGTAAGTTAAGAAAAGCTGGCAAGCAAGCTGAGGTCGGGCATTCATAACTAAGAATAAACCTCTGTGTGTGATTTATTTGGGAGCTGGTGGTGGGCCCCTCAAAAGAGCAAAAACAAACACCAGGCTGACTGTGGAGAGAGACATTCCCCAAGTGTTATTTTCCAGTAATAGACCCCTCCTCTGCATCCTCAGTTAAGGCTGTCTCCTCTCAAATGAATTAGCACTTCACAATCTGGAGCCTTTGATGGGCAGGTCTTGCCTTTGGGGTATCTTTTCTAGTGTCCCAGTGCAGAGCTGGAGTTTTCTTTTTAAGAATCGGAGCTTCTGGGGTTGGGGATTTAGCTCAGCTCAGTGGTAGAGTGCTTGCATAGCAAGCACAAGGCCCTTGGTTCCGTCCTCAGCTCTGAAAAAAAAAAGAATCAGAGTTTCTAGCCGGTTGGCAGTGGTGCACGGCTTTAATCCCAGCATGCCGGAGGCAGAGGCAGGTGGATCTCTGTGAGTTCGAGGCCAGCCTGGTCTACAGAGTTGAGTTCCAGGAAAGGTGCCAAAGCTACACAGAGAAACCCTGTCTTGAAAAACAAAACAAGCCAGGCGGTGGTGGTGCACGCCTTTAATCCCAGCACTTGGGAGGCAGAGCCAGGCGGATCTCTGTGAGTTTGAGGCCAGCTTGGGCTATAGAGTGAGCTCCAGGACAAGGCACCAAAACTACACAGAGAAAGCCTGTCTCAAAAAACCAAACCAAACCAAACCAAAACAGAACAAAAAAAGAAAGAATCAGAGCTTCTTTTTAACACCCACTTCAGTCACAATTTTGAGCTTGCTACACTCCTTTTCTTGTCAAATTCCACAGTTTTTTATCTTTTTTTTTTTTTTTTTTTTTTTTTTTGAGGCTGGCCTCGAACTCACAGAGATCCGCCTGCCTCTGCCTCCCGAGTGCTGGGATTAAAGGTGTGCGCCACCACCGCCTGGCAGTTTTTTATCCTTTAAAGGATTATTTTTTATTTTTATTTCATGTGCATTAGTGTTTTGCTTGCATGTATGTCTGTGAAGGTGTCAGATGCCCTAGAACAGGAGTTACAGACAGTTGTGAGCTGCCATGTGGGTGCTGGGAATTGAAGCTGGATCCTCTGGAAGAGCAGTCAGTGCTCTTAACTGCTGAACCATCTCTCCAGCCCCCGCCCCCCCTTTTTTTAATCTTTCTGCTCAGCTTTTTGAATACTTTCACAGGACAAACATACACACACACATATATGTGTGTGTGTGTGTGTGTGTGTGTGTATGTATGCATACTCTAAATATATCTATATCTATCTACCTATCTATCTATGTACACACACACTAAATAAATACATTTAGGGTTGGTAGAATTCAGCAGCAAATCAACCCCGGCTGGGGGTTTTCCTAATTGGGAATTTTTACTGTTATTATCACTTCTTTGATCTCATTGCTTTTTTCCACTATCAAATTCTTTCTCTGACTTTCTGAATTTCATTGTTATCTGTTACAATGCCTGCTTTTTAATCCCTAGTTTTATGTACTTAAGTAAATTTGGCTAAGGGTTTACTAATCTTACTTTTCAAAGAGCTAACTCTTTGGTTTATATTGTTTCTTCATTTCTATTTCTTTAATTTCTTCTACCTTGATCTTGATTATTTTTGCCTGCTGATTTTGGATCTGGCTTGTTCCTGTTTTTCCAAGGCCTGCAGCTAATCACTGAATTATTTAATCTGAGCTCTAATTTTTTTTAACGTAGGCAACTACATAAAGTCCCTTCTTTTTAAAATAAAATAACATGCGTTATTACTAGTGTGTACGTGCATGCACACGCCACAGTGTGTGTATAGAGGTCAGAGGAGAGTTTGCCAGGACCCAGTTCTCTCCTCTTATCATATGAATCCCAGGGACTGAACTCAGGCATCAGGCTTGGCAGCAAGTGTCTTTACCTGCACAGCCGTCTAACTGGCCGCAATGTTTCCTCTTAGAACTGCTTCTGTTATAGCCCACAGGTTCTGTAGATTCTTACTCACACTTGACTCTAGGGTTTATTTTTCCTTCTGGATTTATTATTTTCTTTGCTCTTTACTTATGGTGGTCTACCTGTGATGGGTGGTAGACAGTTCTATTTTGATCAAATTATTTAGGGTTCTAAATGCCTGGACGTCCATATTTTCACCAGGACTTTGTGTGGAGGGGAGAGTATTTGTTATGTTATTACTGAATAAGTTTTCAGCCAGTCACTTTGTACCTCTTTCTGCCATCATTTCATTTTTTTAATGGTTGATTTTGCTTTGGGATTTGTTTTTTGTTTTTGTGGTTTGAATAAGAATGGCCTCTAGCCAGGCGGTGGTGGCGCACGCCTTTAATCCCAGCACTCGGGAGGCAGAGCCAGGCGGATCTCTGTGAGTTCGAGGCCAGCCTGGGCTACCAAGTGAGTTCCAGGAGAGGCGGCAAAACTACACAGAGAAACCCTGTCTCGAAAAACCAAAAAAAAAAAAAAAAAAAAAAAAAAAGAATGGCCTCTACAGGCTCATATATTTGAATGCTTAGTCATCAGGGAGTGGCACTACTTGAGAAGGATTACTGTGGCCCTGGAGTAGGTGTGGCCTTGTTAGAGGAAGTATGTCACAAGGAGTGGTCTGCGAGGTTTTGAAAGCCCAAGCCAGGCCCAGTGTTGTCCTTTCTCTCTGCCTGCAGACCAGGATGTAGCTCTCAACTCCTTCTCCAGCACCGTGCTTGCCTGCCTGCCTGCCAAGATGATAACCGACTAAACCTCTGGAGCTGGAAACAAGCACCCAATTCAACGCTTTCTTTTGTAAGGGTCATCTTAGTCATGGTGTCTCTTCACGGCAATAGAACAGTGACTAAGACATTTTTGTTTGTTTGTTTTGTTGGGTGAGACAAGGTCTTACCATGTAGCCCTGGCTGGCCTGAAGCTTGCTATGTAAACCAGGCAGGCCACTAACATACAGATATCAGCCTACCTCTGCCTCCCAAATGCTGAGAATAACTGCAAGTGCCACTGTACCTAGCTTAATTATTGATTTTGTATGTTGTTTACTCTGCCTTTCTTTCTTTACTACTTTCTGAGTGTGGTTACACACCAGCCTTGGCTTCAAGACCCTCTTTCACTTGATTTGGTATATCTGTGAGGTTTTCTACCATGCTCTTGTGTGATTTACTGGGTATTTCTTTTCCAGGAATCCAGCTGTGTTTTTCAGAATCTCCATCTCCTTACTGAAGATACTTTTATGTCCAATGTCATCTTCTGTAATTTGTTCAGCCATTTATTTTGGCCTCTTTGAATTTACAGATCACTTTAGAAATCATTCCTTGTCACTTTATCACTTAGATACCTTTAGAGTTGATCACTGGAGACTCATAGACTTTGGAAGAGTCACGTTATCCTGTGTTCTCCAGTAACTGCTTCTGTGTTGACATTTGTATAGCTGTTGGCATGGATGTTGTTCCACTGTTACACACGGGCCTTCTTAGTGAGCAGCCTGGGTTTGGGGTTTTTTTTGTAGTATTTTTAAATCTTTGAAAGTTCCATACATACTTTACAGAGTAAATTGATCATATACATCTACCACTGCTTCCTTCCAGAGTGCCTCCATGCATAACCCCAAGTCCAGCTGGTGTTGCTTACATACACATGATGTGTAGTTGTCTACTGGCCTGAGTAACCTACTCATGGCCACATCTTCAAGAGTGGCTCTCCCTCCTCAGCAGCCCTCTCCTCTGGGACTCAGGACTCCTATCCACACTGGAATTTTGACTAGCTTACTCTTGTGCAGGTCACCATGGTGAGCCTGTGCTTGATGTATGTGGAATATTGGTTTGTTGTGCGCCTTTCACTTGAACCCCAAATGAACTTCAGTCTCATTTCCACATGGCCTGTCTGGCTATGCTGAGTGGGTTTTGACACAGTACGTACTTCCCTCTTGGTTAGTCTCACAAAAGCACTGTCCCTCTAGTAGTTCAGGAAGGTACAATGCCAGCTGCTGGAAATATGGGATGGACTGCCTGTGGTGGTTACTCCTCTGGACTTGCCTACAGTATATGAGCTAACAGGATCTGAGATCTAGCTACAGTGAGGTCTTTTAGAGGTTCAGGCTCAAAGTCTGTGCTGTTAATCCCTGCTACTGCTGTGATGTGAGTGTACAGGAGTGGACTTTCAACCCTCCTACAGTTACACACATTTGGGTTATGTTTAGTGGGGATTTTATCTCCCCTATTCTTTTTTTTAATAATAATTGATTTTTTATTTCATGTACATTGGTGTTTTGCCTACATGTCTGTATGGGGGTGTCAGGTCCCCTGGAACTGGAATTACAGACAGTTGTGAGCTGTCATGTAGGTGCTGGGAATAGAACCCAGGTCCCCTGGAAAAGCAATCAGTGCTCTTAACTGCTGAGCCATCTCTCCAGCCCCTTATCTCCCCTATTCTTTAAGTTAAAGAATCCACCAACGTATTAGTATGGCTGGCCTCCCTTTTTCTTAAAGAAACATAGTCTGGGTCATTTATATGCAGATTGTTATATGGCAGTGGGTGTCGGAAGGATCCAGAATAGGTACAGGGTGCTGGTCCTCACGAGTCTCTGTCAGCCTCACTTGTCTATTGCCATGCACGACTCTTGCCTGTGCTTGAGAATTCCTCAACTGGTGTTTGTTAAGGGATTTAATCTCAATGCTATCCAGTCATTTTCTCCTAAACCTGGTCAAAACTGGGATAGCATTCAAGGTCTTCTCTAGCTTGAAACTGCATTGAACTCCTGGGTGACCCTCAAGTTTCAGAATGGTAGAATGGTTACCACAAGGTCTAGGCTGGGCATGGTGACACACACCTTTAATTCCAACACTCCAGAGACCAAGGCAGGCAGAGCTCTGAATTTAAGACCAACCTGGTTTACAAAGCAAGTTCCAGGGCAGCCACAGTTTTGTAGAGAGACCCTGTATAAAAAGGAATAAACAAACAAACAACTAAATAAATAAACAAAACAAACCTCATAAAAGATCTAGCCATAACCATGTATCACCGCCAAGGACTCCCTCCCTAGCTTGAGACCTGGACATAGTTCTATGTGATCCCCAAGGTCTTTCTTGGCTTGAGATCTGACCATAGCCCTGTGTCACACACACACACACACACACACACACACACACACACACACACACACACACACCACAGAGTCTTCCTCAGCTTGAGGGGCCAGTGAAAGGAAAATTTCTCCATTGCCCTGAGGGTAACACAAGTATCCTCACCCCATCCTGGGGTGCTCCCACAGCTTGCCAGGAGACGAGTTATGACTGCAAGTGTGTGTGATTTCCTCATGGGAAGGTGCTATCCACTTAGAAGAAGGATAGCAGTTAGTGTGAGCCTTATGATGGAGAAGGACTCTGACTTGCGTTCACTAAACTAACTGGAGTGAACTCAGAACTCAACAGTGAACTTCACGAAGCCAGAATGTGCTGATGTGGACAATGATAAGACACCGGAGTGTCCTGACCTTGTGGGTGTGTGCTGTCTGGAAGCTGTGACTCTCTGGAGGAGGGGACAACAGGAAAACCATGGCAGAGCAGCTACATTTGACAATGCACGTTAACAGGCAGGACACCATGAGCATACACACCACGCATGTGCACACGGCTGACTTGCACAATGCTTCCATTGTGATTACGGGACAGACACAAGATGAAAAGAATATTTTTAACAAAGTGCTGGCGCTGCGCAGCTGTACCCATTCGTAATGATCCATTAATGTCTCCTGCAAAGAGAACTACTGTTTGTTTGGTTTACCGAGGTCAGCACACTGGGAAGCAATTGTCATCACCGTCCCAGACCTCCTTACATACTTCCCTTTGTTCTGAGCCGTGCAGATGAACACATTGGGATGCAGATTGCCCATCATTAAAGCCTTTGAGAACAGCTTTGTCATTGGTTTAGCGGCAACTTTACTTCTCCCAGACAGAGCTCTGTGTCTCAGAAAGGGAAGGGAAGGTGGCCCTGCTTGCCATCTTCGGGGGTCCCAGGACCTGAGAGCTGGAGGAAGAGGCCAACCCTGAGCTCAGACTAAGGGATGCACCAGATCGAGAGACACCACAGCCCCTGAGATAAACAAAGGTCATGTCAGGAGGAGGACGTGTGTGCTGGATGCTGCAGAGGAGAAACTGGTCCTCACAATTCCCACAGTGTCTAGATACGGCTAGACCCTACATGCCCAGCACAGCCCCTCCTGTCCATCAGGAAGCAGACATCACAGATAAGACAGCCCTGGACTCCGGAGACAACTGCCATCCAGAACTCTACAGCTCACTCATCAGAGACTCCACTTCTTAACTGCAGACAGAGCACCCTGGAGCGCTCTGCTCACGTGGGAAGGACGAGGTGACCAGCCTCTGGCCTCCCCTTCCCCCCGAGAGAACCTCAGGTAGCATAAGTGAGTGTGCAGGTCACCCGGGGCTCCGAGAAACACACTTAGGAGGTGTCTTCTCATCACAGGACAAAGCAAGTACTTGGCTGGCGACATGGAAAGCCTCAGTCAGAGGCCGGGCAAATGCTTCTTCCCGGTGTGTGCCAAGCTGGGCTCTGGGCTGCTCAGGTGGGATCCCAGGCCGGAGTTTCCCAGTCTGGTGGCCACCCAGACGGTGTCACCAGCCATGCAGGAGGCAAAGCGCGGCTTCCTACAAAACAGTGCATGTGACCCTCTTCCTTCTTTGCCCCTGTGATAGAGCTGAGTTGTCCCTGAGCGTGGACACTGTCTTACCATCCACGCGCATGACTCCAGTGACCAGGAGGGCAGGTTCTACTCAGGGCACCTGGGGAGATCATGGGTTCTACCCACACAGCCGTCCCATGGGTAATGTCTTTCCCATCCTCCATATGAGAAACTCAAGTCCTAGAGGGCTTCCCTCAGCACATGGGAAAGAGCAGCACTCCACACAGGACCCTTCCTCTAGACCAGGCTGGGGCCATCCCTCACAACTATCTGTTCACAGAGAAGTAGACGAAAAATAAATAAACGCTGTAAAACTACTGTGTTGGGAATATTATTTTAAAGTGTATTACTTTTGTTGCATTTGTTTAACTCTGTGAAGCTGAGTTACTGTGCCTGTCTAAAACACCTAATGGTCTAATAAAGAACTGAACGGCCAATAGCAAGGCAGGAGAGAGGATGGGCAGGGCTGGCAGGCAGAGAGAATAAATAGAAAGAGAAATCTGGAAGAAAGAAGTAGCCTGAGAAGGAGGACATCAGAGGCCAGCTACCCAGGTACACAACAAGTCACAAAGTAAGAGTAAAATACGGATGTAAGAAAAGAAAAAGCCCAGAGGCAAAAGGTAGACGGGTTAAGTTAAGGAAAGCTGGCAAGAAACAAGCCAAGCTAAGGCCAGGTGTTGATAATTAAGAGTAAGCCTCTGTGTGTAATTTATTTGGGAGCTGGGTGGAGGGTCCCCAAAAGAGCCAAAACAACAACAACAACATTTTAGTGTCCAATGTGGGGCATCTGGACCATGAGCACCGCCACTTAACCAACAGCATCAAAATGGTTTTTTCTCTTTTTTATATCTTCTCTCTGCCCACCAGCCCTGCCCATCCTCTTTCCTGCCTTGCTATTGACCATTCAGCTCTTTATTAGACCATCAGGTGTTTTAGACAGGCAAAGTTACACAGGTTCACAACATAAACAAAAGTAACATACCTTAAAATCATATTCTACAACTACTATAGGGTTTTGTTTTGTTTTGATTTCCCTATCAGGTTCACGTCCTAAACAACTCCCAAGCTTTAAAACTCTGGATGAAGACATAGCTACAGTATTTGGTAAGGACTCTCCAGGTGGAACACCCGGTCCATGGTGAGGGAGGGCGTGGCACTCACCAAGGCCTTTCCCAGACAACCTGGTGTCAGTCCCAGGCACTGTAGGAACTGATCTGGTTTGAGGTCAGAACCACATTCTTCTGGCCCAGAGTGCTAGTGACTAAATTACTGAAGTCAGAGTGACTGTCAGAACACAAACATGTGGAGCTGTCCAGAGAGCAGCAGTCTGTCACCGTGGACTCTTTTCAAACACGCTGCACCGAGTCCTACTCAAGCCTTCCACATCAGAACCCATACTTAGCTGGACACACTGATGCAATGTGTGTGCAACTGTTGAGATCTGAGGCCCAGGAACAGCTCCTCGGCCTCCTCAATCCAGAGCAGGCAGGGCAGTCCCTAGGGAGGTGGTGAGGACCTGCGCTCTACCCAGGGTTTTACCCTGGTTGGCTTTGACTGAACATGGTACCTCAGGGTTTCCTATAGCTCTCCAGTAAGAGTTCAGAGCGCAGCAGAGTGAGGACCATTGGTCTGACCCACACTGTCCCTCAGAGGCAGAGTACAAACTGCAGGTGTAGCATGACCCATCTGGTGTAGCCCATCAGCATGTAAACAACGCCAAGTGACTGATGCGGTAGTCAGTCTTCAGTACTGTCTACAAAGTCCAGCATGTACATCACACCCAGAGGCCAATTCTGTCTGGACCAGCTACATCCCCTTCTGTGTCCACAGGCCTGGGTCTGTCCTGTGCTCATCACCCAGTACCACCTCTCATTTTACACTTGGTAATGTGAGGAGGCCTGGAGAAGCCATCTGAGCAGACTTGTGACTTGCAGCTAACACCCTGGGGCACTGTGGGAAAGGGGTCACCTCCTGGGCATCTGTCTGCCCATGGTCACCTGTCAGATGGGGTCAGGAGTAGACCACAGGAGCACAGGATATGGCTATGAAGCTGCTCTCAGCTGAGCCTCATCAGGAAGGTTCAGATGTAGATGCCACCAGGTGACAGGCGCCCTTCCCAGGAAGGACCTCTTCCAGGAAGGTCTGCTCTGCTCGTTCTGAGTCTGGGCTGGGGAACCATCATGGACTCCTCGACTGATGGATTGATCATATGAACAACTGAATGCATGTTCACAGCTCATCTATGCTACCCTGTCTACCCTCTTAAGCTACTCCTGGGTCACATACAGGAGACCTGATTCCCACCCAGCAGGAGGCCTCATCTTCTGACTCCAAGGTCAGGAGATAGAGACAGGCAGATCTCTGAGATCAAGGCCAGACTGGTCTAGAGAGTGAGTTCCAGAGTTACACTACACACAAAAAATGGCTGGACACGTGCAGAAAACACAGCTGTTCTGTCAGCACTTGAGAGCAGAGTCAGGACAAAATGACCATAGGACAGAAAATAAGTCATGAGCAGGGCCGGGGCTAGGTTTTGGCATTGTGTCTATGAAGAGTGTATTAGATTTCTCTCACTATGACAAAATGCCAGAACTAACCACTTATAAATATAAAATATTTATTTGGGGTCAGTTTGGAGTTTCTAGTCCTTGTTTGGTTGGCTCTGTCGCTTTGAGCAACCGGTCACACATCATGGCACAAGTGTGTGGTGGTAAAAACATTTACTTCATGGCCAAGGAGCAAAAGAGAAAAGGGGACCAGGGCCCCACCTCCCCGTTGATACCCCCAGTGACCTAAAGACCTCCCTCTAGGCTCCACCTTTAAAGAGGTCCCATCACTCCCAGCAGTGCCACTGAGGAATCAAGCCTTTGAAGACACAGGCATTGAGAGACCTTCAACATCTGCATTATGGAGGTGCTCAGGAGATACTCAGAGAATCTCAGACTTTCTGAATTTAGGGAGGTGGCAGCATGGACAGCCTCCCAAGATGAATTCTGCAGAGTAAAGACCACTGTCCAAAAGTTCCTTGGGTTTTCTATTCACGCTGTTGACAGGCTGCCTGGAGTTCAGTTCTTCACAGAACATCTGCCCTGAATCATTGCCTCTATAACACATTCTTGTGTGCTTTTCCCAAGATGAAATTCTAGTCCAGGAGATTTTGGAGCCAAGGAAACTATCATATTTGGAAAATCCAAGCCCATCAACAACCTCACAATCAAAAACAATGAAGGATAAAAGCAAGTATATCCTTTTTATCCCACAACTGCAAGTATTTTTAGACACGTGGTGTTGAACATAGGACTCTATTTCAGGAGCACTCACTAGATTCGGTCACATCTGGGCAAGAGCAAGTGGACACGTGAAAGAAGCCATGGTCCAAGGCCACTGTTAAGGTGCTTTTGAGATGGAGGGAGTCACCACCAAGGCAGAGGCAGCTTGCTTCACTCTGGGGTGATCTCTGGGTCACATTCATGCATGTTCTAAGATCCTGGATGTGAATAGGGTTCAGGCACTGCGGGAACACAGGCTTACAGATGAGCCAGAACAGTAGTGTAACACACACCATCTCCTTGTGTCCACCTAGGGTTTCTAAGGGAAGCCCTTCTGTTACACCACATGACCGAAGTAAAACCAAGGTCCAGCAGATGACATGCCCAAGGCCACTGTGAGACTGTGCGAGCAGATGGGGCATTACAGGGCATGAAGGAAGAAGTGACCAGGCAGTGGCAAGGAGAGGCTTTGGGGAAATGTACTCAGAGGCAGGAGCGCTCAACACTTCCTGGGAGGTTTTAGTTCAGAGTTAACTAGATTCTAAGGGTTTGTTCACCCTAGTCCCAAACCACCAGGCTCGAGGTGGTTGTATGACTCCTGACTATTTAAAGATTAACTTTCCAACACACAATCTAATTAGAACTTGGACACTGTGCCATCCTTCCAGCTCAGTGTTGTAGAATAGGGCTCGAGCCAAAAATGTTCATGAGCATGTAACAGAAAAACACTTCCCTGTTGTTTTATTCCTATGTTCTTCATCAAAGAAGCCCACAAGAAAGAATCCAGCACTCCTAAGAAACATCAAGAGAAGCAATTATCTTCTGGGATCATAGATACCCTTTCCTTTGATGGTAAATATAAACCCACAACCCTTTACTGGGTTCAGAACCTAACTGGGGAACCCCAGCCAGGTACAGATGGATGCTTCTGCTTGGGTGAGAGCAGAGATTCTTCTGTTGGGGTTGGTGGCTGCTGCACCTGGTTAGGTAGGACTCCTACTGTGTCCCAAGCCTTAGGATGCCCCAGGTGTCTAGTCCTGCACTGGGACTCAGGATCCCGCAACTCCCTAGCCCTGCCCGTGCGGAACCCAGACCAGGCTAGCCCAGAGGAAACATCTTCTTGTGAGTGGGCAGTTACCAGGAAGGAACACAAGCTGAGTCCTCTTGCAGACTTCTCCCTGAATAGAAAGGGTAGAAGAGCAGACAGAGTGCCCTCATGGCAGGGCAGGAATTGGGGGTGGGGGGAAGGCCTCTCTCTCTCCATCAGAGTCTGCCACCACTAACACCCACAGGAGACACAGCTCTTTGATGTAAAGAACAGACACAATGAAGGATATGTGTAGCATGGGATGTACATGTACATTGCTTGCAGAGTAACCCCATGTGGGACCCGACCGTGGCTTCAGGTATAGAAGAGGAAATATACTAATACATTAATAATGGTAATGCAATATGGGCATGGGAACCTGCATTTCAGTCCTTCATGTCTTCTCCAGCTGCTGAAGCTTGGGGTATATCAGAATGATGTCTCCATGGCATAAAGAAGAACACAGATCTACTTAAAATGATTGTTCTAGATTGTTCTAACACCCTTGAGTTTGTCCTACTCATGAGTCTGATGACATTAGCTGGTGGTTCTAGATCAACAGTTTGATGACATTAGCTGGTGGTTCTAGATCAATAGTCTGACGACATTAGCTGGTGGTTCTAGATCAATAGTTTGATGACATTAGCTGATGGTTCTAGATCAATAGGTAAGGATTCTTCTGGTAGCTGCCTACAGTCAGAGAGGGTACAGGTGAATCCAAAGCACATAGTCCTACGCATAGTGGCAGGCAAAAGTAGACTGAGAGACAGAGAACAGCCTCGTGGGTAAGGAGATCTGAGGCTCTAACAAAGGAGGGAGAGGGGACCCTGAGGTACCACCAGGGCCCTGGAGCTGGCCACACCCTTGGGAACAGTGCGCTTGCTCACTGGAGGTCAGCAAACATCCTGAACCAGTCCAGTCTGAGGTTTGCACTGCTGCCTTGGCCTGAGCACTGGCCTATGGCCGCCATAGGAGTCCCTCCCTCCCCACGTAGTTCCTGAGCTGCTGGGTCCTGCAGGAGACTCATTCTGGACCCTGGGTACACATCAGCCATTAGTACAAATGAATCCCTCACTGCAATGGTTTGATTCCCAGCAACCAAGCCAAGACAAGCCTCTTCGGGGACTGAGTGAAAATGCATATGAGTTATGCCTTCGTGATGGAGAGGGTGAGGACCAGATTGGAGGGGACTTAGAGGCTGGTGTGAGACCCGGATAATATGAAGAACATCCAGAAAAAGAAGGTGGCAAGTGTAGGAAGGAGGGCCCTTGGGCTGCCTGTGATTCCCCATGCAGAACTGAGCTAACTAGCCAGCATTCAAGAAAGGAAGCCCTGGGTCTCGGCAGCAGCCACGAGGACACCCCTGCCAGACTCGCTGGCAGGTACCTGTTGCCGAATGACGCTGCCAGTGAAGAAGGTCAGGCAGATCTCAGAGTCAGAAAGCAGGCAGAGATCCCCAGCCATTGTTTCCACGTTCTTGTCTCAGACAGAGGAAGAATTCAAATAGACAAAATATGAACTGGAAGGAGATTTTATTAGCAAACATATCACCCATGGGGCTGGAGAAATGACTCAACCATTGAGAGTATCTGCTGCTCTTGCAGAGGCCCCAAGTTTGGTTCCCAACGCCCATATCAAGCAACTCACAACGGAGAATTAATGACTTCTCTAGGACTTCACAGACACCTGTATGATTCATATATTCATGCATACATTCACACACAAACACATAAATAATTTTTAAACAGATTTTCAGAACAAAAGCATACATTCAGGAGTGATGGCTGGCTTCATACGAGAGTTGTACTTCCCAGGCTTTGTAGTAAATCAGGGCATGAGACACAGGGTGGCACAGATCGTTCTGACCTAGAGATCCGACAAGAACAGCTTTGGGGCTGTATCTTGTCAGGGTGCAGGTCTTTCAGCACAAGGCTCATTCTGATGGTTGGGAATCCCACATCCTGATTTTTGCTCCTCTTCTTGCTCTCTGGTCAGTCCCTACTTCAGGTCTCTAGGGCACAGAGGGATGGGCTGTAGCCAGACAACTTCTTTCCATGGTCACGTCATGGACTGCCCACAAAGCCCAAGTCCAGGCCCCAGTGAACTAGAGCAGAGATGGGAGTCAGGGTGCCAAGGCAAAGTGTAGTGGGCCATCTTCATCCTTGGCACACAGGTCCTCTGCTGGAGCCCCTCTCGGGGAAAGGAGAGTTCCAGGAAAAGACATTCGACCAGGTGAGCGAGCAAGGCTGTGAGCACTACTGGACTTGGAGGCTGCCCTGAGCTCTTAGTCTCTGGAACAGACAGAAAGCCAGGCCTACCTGCTGTCTGGGTACCTTTGCTTGGATGGAGAGCTCATGGCCTCTTTATGTCTGGAACATATCAAAGCTGCAGCCCCTGCCCAGAGCTGCCTTGGGCACAGCAGTTGTGCTGTGCTGTGCTGAGTAAAAGCATCCACCCCCTTTCACACATATCAGAAAATGGCTGTACTTGTAGGTCTCTAGCACACAGCAGAGCACCCCTCCTCCAGTGTTTCCTCATCTTTGGAGTGATGCCAAAGTTGAGGACATGGAGAACAGAGCACAGGAGGTGAGATGCAGGCCCTAGGACCCTGCTGTCAAACTCGGCTCCAGCACACTGTTCCGTGCTGCCTTCATCTTCACAGGGACCTTTCTGGGTGTACATCATCCAGCCAAGAGTGTTGTGTGGCAACAACACAGGGTGCTGAGTGTGTGTCAGCCCGCTAGAGAATGCATGCTTTCCAGCCCAACTCCAGCACTGTCCAGTGGAAATGCTGACGGCTGCATGCAGCTGCATGCTTGGGGCTCCAGGTAGAGCAGATAGTGGGAGGTGGGGAACCAGCCCCATGACTGGCTGCTGCAGGGGTACACAGGTGGCAGAGGGTGTGAGAGGAAGCACATCTGGAGCATTTCAACTTTGTAACCGAGGGCCCAAAGGCAAAGTGGAGGCATGTGGCCTGTGGGCTAACCTGCCCCTCAGTGTCTCCCAGGTCCAGGACAAGGCAGTGTGTCTCTCTCTAGGAAGGGGCTAAGAAGCTCCTGGAGTTCTCACGTCAGAGCTGAGGCCTTGCAGCTGTGGAGACGGCAGGAAGGAAGCTGAAGAAAACACACTGTGGCCTCCACTACAAACTAGGGTGGTCAATGTAAACAAAGGTGCTTGTCTGCCAAGGGCTATGGAGGGAGACTAGAGGTCTGTGTCCGCCTGCCTGCAAGTGGAAATGGGCTACTGTATGGTCGTGTGCAGGCGGGTGTCGCCTAGGGAACAAGGATCAGGGAAAAACCCAGGACAGGTTAAAAAAGGAGAGCAAGGCACTTAAAATAGCACCCATTGTGACAGTATTTTAAGCTTACACAAAAACCTTCAGAAGTGTCACAAAGAGCTTGCAAACTCATTTCCCAGCACTTCAAGGTCGATGGCTGGTAATCAGGGTGGGGACACTCATCTCTGCAAAGCTCTTAAATAACCCACCAACACCAGCTACAACAGAAACAAGTGAACAGTGACAAACCCCCGGGTCTCGCTCACTTCAGAGGGCATAGGAGAGTTTATTCTGGAACCAAATATGAGTGACAGCAGCCCAGGAACATAGATCCCGTGTTCAGACAAGGTCACAGTTTCACTAAGTTTTCATAGTAATAGAACAGAGGGAGTTATAAATCAAGAAACTGTTAAAATACATCAGTGGAAATCAGGTAGGCCGTTACAGACAAGCAAGAAGTCTGCTACAGGCCTCGACACTATCTGAGGACATTCTTAGCTTTTGGGTTGGTGGAAGCTAAGGGTCTGTTTGTACACTCCAGAAGATTTTCCCTAATAGTCTTAGAGATGTTAGTCAGACACAGTGGTGGGCAAGAAATGGCTAGTAAGGGGCAAAAGACTTCGCATATGGACTATAATCAGACTTGCAACATTCCAACCTCTCCACACTCACTGTAGCTCTATCAGTCAGTCAATCAGCCTTGCAGAGGGTTCACACAAGGCACAGCTTCTTCCTGGGAACTTCAGTTCACCTGCACACAGCATATGCAAACGTCAGCACCCCTCTACTGTGTTTCTGGGTCCAGAGCCCGTAAAGATGCCACCTGTCCACTGTCTCAGTGTCCCCAACACGGCTGCTTCCTCTTCCACTGTGTCTCTGATGACCTCGAAGAACACTGGCCAGTCCCTCTGTGGAATGGCTTTCAGTTTGGGTTTCTGAGAATTTTCCTGCCTCCAGGAATTTAAAACATTTCATCTGGCTTCCAGCTTCATTTATTTTATGGTGAATGACTATGACTATTTGAAGTTTTTTGTTTCTTCAAGAATTTGGACGGAATAGGCTCTCCTGGTGGCCACGGAGCAGCAGGCTACAAACACGTACACACAGCATATGCTCACTCTGTATTTTGAGATCCCAGTGGCCTGGTGTCAAAAAGTTTGTGGTTAAACAATAACTGTGGAGTCTAGTCATTGTCCTTACCTGTTCCCGCAGATGGAGAGAAAGAAACACTTTTTCAGATGAAAAGCCTCGAAGCTCTGGAGAAAATCATTGACACTATTCGAAGAGCTATTGGTAAGCAAGAGCTATGGGGTCAGCCTATGGGCGGCGCCTGGACTGGACAAGGAGGAGAGGCCAATGAGACTGCTCAGCAGGTTACGGTGCGTGCTGCCCGGCCTGCAGCCTGACTTCCATCCCTGGGACCCACATGCTGAAAGGGAATAACTGATACTCAAGTTGTGTACACACTCTCCCTCTCCTTCTCTACACACACACACACACACACACACACACACACACACACACACACACGCAATTTTTTAAAAAGGAGAAAGTGGGCTGAATACCAGCATGCATGTCTCTCTGCTTCCCGGCTGTGGACGCAGTCTGACCAATGCCCCATGCTCCTGCCGCCATGATTTCCAGCCATGACTGTCCACCTGTTTGTACCTGAAGGGCACCTAATGTCACAGATGCCTCCTGAATGCCATCCAGGAAAGAGAGGAGTCAGTGCCACTGACATGAGAGACTACAAGGGTCTGACACAGGGTTGGTGACAATCAGCGGGACAGTCATAATTACTCAAGAAAATCTCTCCCCTAACAGGAACTCATCTCAAGAATAACCGGAAGTTTCGGAAAAGCAGGAGAACCAGACAACTCCTGGGGAAACTAGTCTAGCCCTAAGTACCAAGACTGGCAGAGGGGCAAGCCACTGCCCAACCCGGGGACAGAACAGAGTGGGGGCAGCCACCACTCGTGTGAAGAACTGCACTCAAGGAGCACCGAATAAAATTCGCATATTTAAATAAGATATCAGAGGTGGCTTTTTAATTTTTTATTGTATTTTTTAGTTATTCAAAACGGGAGAGATGACAAGTCGGAGGGCGTGGAGTGGGGGTGGAAACCTAGTGCGGTGGACACTGTGACCTTGTCTGAACACGGGATCTATGTTCCCGGGCTGCGGTCACTCATATTTGGTTCCAGAATAAACTCTCCTATGCCCTCTGAAGTGAGCGAGACCCGGGGGTTTGTCACTGTTCACTTGTTTCTGTTGTAGCTGGTGTTGGTGGGTTATTTAAGAGCTTTGAGGGATGAGTGTCCCACCCTGATTACCAGCCATCGACCTTGAAGTGCTGGGAAATGAGTTTGCAAGCTCTTTGTGACACTTCTGAAGGTTCTTGTGTAAGTCCCTGGAATCTATAGGGTGACCCTAATGAGGAGTCCTAGTCATGGAAGACATGGAGCGGGAGCTGTCCATCTTCCGTGAGCAGCTGTGCCGGCCGGTCTACATCAATTTGACACACACACTAGTGCTATCTGAAGGAGGCAACCTCAACTGAGAAAATGCCTCCATAAGGTCCAGCTGTAGGGCATTTTCTTTGTTAATGATGATGAGGAGGACCCAGTTCACTGTGGGTGGGGCCACCTCTGGGCCAGTGGTCCTGGTTTCTATAAGAAAGCAGGCTGCTCTTTTCTGAATGGAAATGGAAGAGCAGTGGATGGGCGTGGGGGGAGGTGGGGGGGCAGTAAAGGGAGGGGAGGCTGCAGTTAGGATGTATTGTATGAGAGAAGAATAAAAAGAAAGGGGGAGGGAGGGAGGAAGGGAGGGAAGGAGGCTGAGCAAGCCAATAAGCAGCACCCTCCATGGCCTCTGCATCAGTTCCTGTCTCCAGAATCCTGCCCTATTTGAGTTCCTGTCCTGACTTCCTTCCATGATGAACAGTGATATCAAAGTGTAAGCTGAATAAACAATTTCCTCCCCAACTTGCTTTTTAGTCATGGTGTTTCATCACAGCAACAGAAACCCCAGGCAAGGTTTTCAGTGGAGGGACTAGGACACCAACCCAGCCTCAAAACCTTTGACCTACAATCTATCCTGCCTGCAAGACATGCTGGGGCAACGGTGGCATAGAACTTGTGGGAGCAGATAATCAGTGGGTAGTCTGATTTTAGGCCCACACCACAGAGAGGGACCCCATGACCCACACTACCTGGATGACCAGGGACAAGAGGCTGGATAGCCGAGATCTAGGGTAGAACCAAACAAGAGTGGCCAAAACAAAAGAAAACATCAATGAAGTGATTCCTAATGATGTTGTGCTAAACTCACAGATCCCTGCCTAGTCCAGTCATTATCAGAGGGGCTGCATCTGGCAGCTGATGGGAGCAAATGCAGAGACCCACAGCCAAACATTAGCTGGAGAGAGAGCCCAGGTTGGGGGTCTCCACTGAGCACACAGAGCTTAGAGGGAAGAGGAATTGTGGGAGCCAGAAGGGTTGAGGACACAGGTGAGCACAGTGTGGAATCAACTCAACAGGGCTCAGAGGAGCTCACAGAGACTGAAGCAGCAATCACGGAGCCTTGCTGGTCTACGCTAGGTCCTCTGCATGTTATGTTGTTGACTTGGTGTTCTGGGGGGACTCCTGACAGTGGGAGTATCTCTGACTTTTGCCTGCTCTTGGGGACCCTTTTCCTCCTACTGGGTTGCCTCACCCAACCTTGATATGAGGTTTTGTGCCTGATCTTATTGTATCTTGTTGTGCCATGTTTGGTAGATGTCTCTGGGAGGCCTGTTCTTTTCTTGGGGAGATGGGAGAGGGTAGGTGTTGGGGGGGAAGGGAGGTGAGGGGAAACTGGGAGGAGTGGAGGGAAGGGAAGTTTCAGTCTGAAGAATAAATTTAAATACACATTTTAAATTTAATAGCTAGGTGGCAGTGGTGCATGCCTTTAATCCCAGCACTCTGGAGGCAGAGGCAGGTGGATCTCTGTGAGTTCAAGGCCAGCCTGGTTTATAAAGCGAGTTCCAGGACAGCCAGGTCTGTTACACAAAGAAGAAACCTTGTCTCAAAAAAAACAAAAAACAAAAAACAAAAAACAAAAAAAAACCACTTAAATAGTCATATTCTCCCTGCCACCCCATCCTTCTATATCTTCTTCTCCTTCACCCTACCCCTCAACTTTAAGACCTCAAAAAAAAAGCCCCAAAAACTAAATACAACAAAACCCCCAAACCTAGAAACCAAAGTACAACACCCAAAAATGTCTGCCTGTGGGTCTCCTTATTTGTTCCCATCTGCTGCAGGAGGAGGCTTCTCTGATGAGGCTGCATAAGGCACTGATCTGCGAGTGTAGCAGAATGTCATTAGGAGTTATTTATCACTACATTTTTTCCCTCTTTTTTCTTTTAGGCCAGTATTATTTGGTTCGTCCTAGAACGTTGGGTAATCTAGTCTCAGGTTCTTGGTCACCTAAGTGGTGTTGGGCATGGATTCCATCTCAAGGAGTGGGCCCTGAGTCAGGTCAGTTATTGGTTAGTCACTCCCATAAGCTTTGTGCCATATCTACCCTAGCATATCTTGCAGGTAGTAGACCACTGTAGACAAAGTGTTTGTGGCCAGCTTGGTGTTTACATTTCTTTTTTGATAGTGTGTAGATGTAACCAACCATCTTATTAAATAAAAAACACAGAACCAATGCAAAGAATAAAGCCAAGAGATAAGAGCTAAGGGCCTTACCAGTCTGCTGCAGCTAGCCTCTTCAGCCAAGAGAGCTACTTCCTGAGTGTTTGTCTTTATATAGACTTTCTGTTCTGTCTTCTCATTGGTTGTAAACCCAACCACATGACCGCCTCGTCACTGCCTGTTTGTACAGCCCTCCAGATCTTCTATGGTTAGTATTGAGATTAAAGGCATGTGTCTCCAATGCTGGCTGTATCCTTGACCACACAGAGATCTACCTAGCTCTGCCTACCAAGTCCTGGGATTAAAGTTGTGTGCCACGAATGCCCAGCTCTGCTATGGCTTGTTATTAGCTCTGACCCCCAGGCAACTTTATTTATTGACATACAAATAAAATCACATTTCAGTACAAATAAAATATCACCATAATAGTGTGCAGAGTATCTTCCTGTAGCTAAGATGCTGGAACGTAGGGGTGAAGACTCTATGTAGGCAGCAGCATCTGGACATCTCCATCTTCAATGAGTTGTGTAAGTGTTGTCTTCAGCAATGGGGCTTTGCCATCAGACCTTGGAGAGCAACCTATTGATTTGGCAACAGCCTGGGTTATGTGGGGATAATTGACAACAACTCAATTAGATATAACCCAATACGGTACTGAAAGCTTCATTTGGTGATGAGAGATGACCAATCAGGACTCTGTCTCCCCTACTGTTTGAAGATCTCATTTAGATCACCTTCATATATGTATGTATTTTAAGAGGTTTCTACTGTATTAGCTTCCCATACTACCCCACAAACACCCTGTAATTTTAGTTCTATCTCCCTATATTCCCTCCCACTACCCCCTTTCCCCTCCCCTCTTGACCTTCCCATGCCTCAACCTCCTAATTCATATACATATATATATATATGTATATGTATATGAATTACATGATATGGATTGTAGCCTGGTTATCAATGACTTAGCAGATAATATCTACATATAAGCAAATACGTATCACAGTTGTCTTTTAGGGTCTGGGTTACCTTGCTCAGGATGATTTTTCCTAGTTCCACCCATTTGTCTACAATTTCATGATGTCATTTTTTTTAACAGCTAATACTACGTTGTGTAAATGTGTCAAACTTTCTTTACCCATTCTTCTGTTGAAGAACATCTAGGTTGTTTCCAGCTTCTGGCTATTATGAATACAGTAGAAATGAACATGGTTGAGCAAGTGTGTTTGTTTGTGGTATGATGAAGTGTCCTTTGGTCGTACGCCCAAGAGTGGTATAGCTGGCTGGACATTGAGATGGGTAATTCCCACCTTCCTGAGGAACCACCACACTGATTTCCATAGTGGCTGTACAAGTTTGAATTCCCATCAGCAATGTGTGAGTGTTCTCCTTACTCCACATCTTCACCAGCATGAGCTGTCACTTGTGTTATTGATCTTGGACATTTTGACAAGTATAAGATGAAATCTCAAAGTAGTTTTGATTTGCATTTTTGTGGTGGATGAGGATATTGAACATTTTTAAGTGTCTCTCAGCAATCTGAATTTCCTCTTGAGAATTTTGTTTAGATCTGTACCTCATTTTTCAATGGGGTTATTAGTTTCTTGATATCTAATTCTTCAGTTCTTTATATATTTTGGATAATAGCCCTCTATAAGATGTGTAGTTGGTAAAAATCTTTTCCCATTCTGTGCACTGTCAATTTGCCTGAATGATGGTGTCCTTTGCTGTGCAGAAGATTTTTGGTTTCATGAGGTCCCATTTATTAACTGTTGATCTTAGTGCGTGTGCTAACAGTGTTCTGTTCAGAAAGTCTTTTCCTGTGCCAATGAGTCCAAGGCTATGCTCCACTTTCTCATCTATCAGAATCAGTGTATCTGGTTTTATGCTGAGGTCTTTGATCCATTTGGAGTTGAGTTTTGTGCAGGGTAATAAGTACGGATCTATTTGGATTCTTCACGTAGACATCAAGTTGGCCAGCACCATTTGTTGACGATGCTGGGTTTTTTTTTTTTCCAGTGTGAATTTCTGGCCTCTTTATCAAAACACAGGTATCCATAGGTATGTGGACTTCAGTCTGGGTCTTCAACTCAATTCATTAGATAAACATGTCTGGTTTTGTGCCTATACCATGCTGTTTTTGCTGAAATTCTGGTAGAATTCTGCACTAAACCATCTGGCCCTTGGCTTGCTTTGGTTGAGAATCTTTTAATGACTGCTTCTATTTCACTAGCAGCTACAGGTCTGTTTAAATTGCTTGTCTGATCTTGATTTAACTTTAGTAAGTGGTATGTATCAAGAAAATTATCCATTGCTTTTAGATTTTCCATTTTGGTGGAGTACAGGTTTTTAAAGTTTGTCCTTATGATTCTCTGGATTTCCTCTGGTATCTGTTCTTATGCTCCCCTTTTCCTTTCTAATTTTGTTAATTTGGATAGTCTCTATCTGTCTTTTAGGCTTTGTCAATCTTATTAATTTTAAAAAAGAATAAACTTGCCGGGAAGTGGTGGTGCATGCCTTTAATCCCAGACTTGGGAGGCAGAGGCAGGCGGATCTTTGTGAGTTCGAGGCCAGCCTGGTCTACAGAGCGAGATCCAGGAAAGGTGCAAAGCTACATAGAGAAACCCTGTCTTGGGGGAAAAAAAAGGAATAAACTCTTGTTTCACTGATCCTTTTATTGTTTTGTTGTTGTTGTTTCTGTTTTGGTTCCAGCCTGAGTTGGATTATTTCTTGTTGTCTACTCCTTTTGGTTGTCATTTCTTCATTTTGTTGTAGATAATTCAGGTATGCTGTTAAATTACTAGTATAAGATCTCTCCATTTTTTTTTATGTAGGCCCTTAATACTATGAGTTTGCCTCTTAGACTTGCCTTCATTGTGTCCCATAAGTTTGAGTATGTTGTGTATTCATTTTCACTCTATTTTAGAAAGTCTTTGATTTCTTTCTTAATTTCTCTTGACCCATTTTTCATTAAGTAGATAGTTGCTCAGTTTCCACAAGTTTTTATGCTTTCTATTGTTTCTGTTGTTGTTGATATGAAGATTTAATCCATGGTGGTCAGATAGGATGCAGTGCGTTATTTCAGTTTTCTTGTATCCATTGAGACTTGCTTGTGTATAAGTATATGACCAATTTTGGAGAAAATTTCATGAGGAGCTGAGAAGGTATATTCTCTGTTGAATATTGATTGAAATGTTACAACTTCAGTTAGTTCCCACATTTCTGTTTCATCATTGTCAGGATGACCTATCTATTGGCAAGAGTGAGGTAGTGAAAACTCCCACTATCAGTGAATGAGGGTCAATATATAATTTAAGCTGTAGTGGTGTTTCCTGTGTTGGGGGCATAGATGTTAAGAATTAAACCATAGTCTTGGCAGATTTTTTTCTTTGAGTATGCAGTGTCCTTCCCTGTATCTTCTGATAAGTTTTGTTTTGAAGTCTATTTTGTCAGGTATTAAAATGGCAACACCAGCTTGTTTTCTTAGGTCAATTTGCTTGGAGTATCTTTTTCCACAATTTACTTTGAGGTGATGTCTATCCTTGATGTTAAGGTGTTTCTTGGATTTAGCAGAAGGATGGAACCTATTTTTGCCTCCATTCTGTTAGTCTTCTGTCTTTATTGGAGAAATGAGACCACTGATGTTGAGAGGTATTAATGACCAACGATTTGATTCCTGTTGTGTTGTTGCTATTGGTTGTGGTGGTTTCAATACAAATGGCCCCCATAGACTCATGTGTTTGAGTGCTTGGCCCATCGGGAGTGGCACTATTAGGAGTGGCCTTGTTGGAGTAGGAGTGGGTGTCGAAGGAAGTGTGTCACTGTGGAGGTGGGCTTTGAGATCTTACATGCTAAAGCCAGGCCTAGTGTGTCACAGATTCTCCTTCTGCTGCCTGTGGTTCAAGATGTAGAACTCTCAGCTTCTTCTCCAGCACCATATCTGCCAGCATGTCACCATGCTTCTTTCCATGATGATAATGGACTAAACCTTTGAAACTGTAAGCCAGCCCCAATTATATGTTTTCCTTTATAGGAGTTGCAGTGGTTATGGCAATAGAAATCCTAAGACGGTGGTGGTAGTGGTAGTAGTGGTATGTATCCCTTTTGATTTTGCTCATCTGGTATAATTTGTTCCCTGTGTTTTCTAGGATGTAGTTAACCTCTTTAGGTTGGAGTTCACCTTCTAGTACCTTCTATAGCACCAGAGTTGTAGACAGATATTGCTTAAATTTAGTTTTATTGTGGAATGTCTTATTTTTCCCATGTATGGTGATTGAAAGTTTTGCTGGGTATAGTAGTCTCAGCTGGCATCTCTGGTCTCTTAGGAGTCTGCAGACATCTGGTCCAGGCCCTTCTGGCTTTTAGACTCTCTTTTGAGAAGTCAGGTATAATTCTAATAGGCTGGCCTTTATATATTAATTGTTTTTTTTTTCCTTGCAGCTTTTAATATTCTTTAATCCTCCTTCTTTAGGTTATAAGGAAATTTTCTTCTATGATTTTGTTGAATATATTTTCTGTGCCTTTGAGCTGGTATTCTCCTTCTTCTATTTCTATTATTCTTATATGTGGTCTTTTCATACTGTCCCAGATTTCCTGGATATTTTGTGCCACAAGCTTTTGAGATTTAACGTTTTCTTTGACCTAGGTATCCATTTCTTCTATCATGTCTTCACTGTCTGAGATGCTCTCTTCCATCCCTTGTATTCTGTTGGTGAAGCTTGCCTCTGTGGTTCCTGTTTGAGTTCCTAAATTTTTCATTTCCAGATTTCCCTCAGTTTGGATTTCTTTATTGATTCTATTTCCACTTTCAGGTCTTGAATGGTGTTATTCATTTCTTTCCACTGTTCACTTGTGTTTTCACAGACTTCTTATGAAACAGGAATTTCTGTCATACTCTTCCTATTGTATTCTATCATATCTATCATAATGTCTATCATATTCGTAAAGACTGTTTTAAGGACTTTCACTTGTGCTTCAGCTATGCTGCAATACTTAGGGCCTGCTGTGGTAGGGTTCCTGGGTTCTGGTGGAGATATACTAATTATTTGGGGTTTTTACACAGGAATCTAGGCATGTAGAATTGGGAAAATTGTAATTCTAGGTGCTGATGTGTGGTCTTATCTTTGTTGGGTGACTGTTCTATGGTTCTGTTCCTCTCTGGTTCTTAGAAGAGTATGGGGGCTGTATGTTGCCTGAAGGGAAATCTGGGGTCCTGACAGGTGTGGGCACTGGGGATTCCAGGTAAAATGTGTTTCTGGGCATTGGGATCTGAGACTTAGGAAGAGAGATGAGCTGGAGGGGGTGAGGGAGGAGTGGGGAGGCTTGCCAAAGGGAGGAGATCTGAGTGTTCCACCAGGATCTGCTTAGTTAGTCTCCTGGGAATAAGGCCAGCAAGTGAGGAAAGGCCACAGCAGAGGTCTGCTACAAAACTGGGGATGACACTAGGGGGCTAGACTTGGAGCAATGGAGAGATAGGAAATAACCTGCAGTTAGCCTACCTGCTTCCATGGCAGGAGTAGTCTGTGGGTTCCTAGGGAGTGTCTGCTGGAGCTGAGTGCTGGCATAAACTAACACATGGGGGAGTTAGGAAAGGAAGATCTGTGGGATTCACTGGTGAGGGGGTGAAGGGAAGGGAGGTTGCAGAAGATGTTCTGTTGCAGAGCTTGGGATGAGACTGAGGGACTGGACTTGGAAGACTGGATCGAGAGGTGAAGATCTGCAGTCATCATCATACTTGCTTCCCTGGCAGGAGGGCTTGTGGGTTCCCAGGGAGTGCCTGCTGCAGATGGAGGTGGGATAATGGAAAGAGTAGAGGGAGGGAGGTTTCAGGAGAAGTCCTGTGGGATCCAGTGATGGACAGGGAGGGGGAGCACTGCAGCATGCGTTCTGTTGCAGAGCTGGGGAGGAGACTGGGGCACTGGACTTGGGAGAATGGAGGGAGAGGTGAAGATCTGCAGTTAGCCTACCTGCTTCCCAGGCTGGAGATGCCTGTGTGTCTGCAGGAAGTGCTGCAGTTAGCCTACCTGCTTCCCAGGCTGGAGATGCCTGTGTGTTTGCAGGAAGTGCCTGCTGGAGTTGGGGGTGATGATGGTAGGATTACCTTTTTCTTTTTTTTCTAAGATTTATTTTTTTATTATATATACAGTGTTCTGTCTGCATGTATGTCTGGTGCCCAGATCTCATTACAGATAGTTGTGAGCCACCATGTGGTTGCTGGGAATTGAACTCAGGACCTCTGGAAGAACAGCCAGTGCTCTTAACCTCTGAGCCGTCTCTCCAGCCCCTACCTTTTTCTTTTTTTAAAATGATAATAAATAAATAAATAAATAAATAAATAAATAAATAAATAAATAAATAAAATGATTTTGTTTGTAGCTCCAGCTAAGCAATCTTTGATGGTCCAATGCCAAGAGGATGTTCTCAGTTTCTGGATTTGTTTGTTTGTGGTTCTTGTTACTGCTACAAACACTGGTCTTGTCTTCAATTTTTTTTCTTTCTTCCTCCTCCTCTTCTTCCTCCTTCTCCTCCTCCTCCTTCTCTCTCTCTCATATATATAAAATCTTGCTTTGTAGCCCAGACTGGCCTCAACTTCATGATCCTCCTAGCTCAGGCTCCAGAGAGCTGGCTTTTCAGGCATATGCCATCAGACCTGGGCTCCTGTTTTCTTCTCAATCTTTATCAAAGTCACTTTACATAGTTGTAAACAAGTGTTGAGATCAGGTCTGCTCTAAGTTACTCCACGGTATAAAAACAGTGGTTTTTTTTTTTTTCTTTCAGGCAATAACTTACCCTGAGACTCTATTTTATAAGCATCTTTTGACTCCATTATGAGGATGGAGGATGACTGTGAACCTGGATGGACACAAACACCACCTTCTGTCCAGCATATTGACAAATGACTTATTCCTAAACCTGGCCTATAGTAGTGCAGACCTTTATTCCCAGCACTTGGGAGGCAGAGGAAGGAGGCTTTCTGTGGGTTTAAGGTCATCTTGGTCTATGCATTGAGTTCCAGGACAGCCAGGACTACTTAGTGAGACCCTATCTCAAACATAACAATAAATGACTTATTCCTTAGAGTAGAAAGTGCTCTGACAGTCATAATTCACACTGATAATTTATAGGTATATGGGTATATTAAAATCATAACAGGGAAAACCAGGCCAAAGAATGTACTGGACATACCAGACCAGGTCAAGAAAAGGGTATAACTCCTTTACACGTTCTCTATAAAGAGGGAGACACCCACCACTGGTTGGGTGGCACAGTATGATTCCTTAACTGTCATCTGATATCAGGGTGTGTGTGTGTGTGTGTGTGTGTGTGTGTGTGTGTGTGTGTGTAAACAGGCAAAGAACCCACAACTGTCCCTGGGGCCTAACTCAGATCAATCCATGCTATCGATGTGACCCAGTGACCTGCCTTCTGCTGTCCTGTGGTTTGCCCATCCGGACCTGGTCCTCCCTGTTCACCTCTGTAGCCAGACTTAACTCCACAGCTGAGCTCTCAAGCTTGTGACCCACAGCAGCAGCTTCTCCCCTAAAGCTGTCAGAATTTACTGAATGTCAAGGTCCCCAAGCTACAAAAATCACATTTATTGTGTGTGCACATGCTTGAGCAGCCTCCTTCCACCACGTGGGTCCTCGGGGTCAGTACCATGTGCCTTTGCCTCCTGAGCCATCTTGCAGGCTTCTGCACACCAATTTTATTTTTTAAGATCTATTTATTTATTATGTGTACAGTGTTCTGTCTGCATGTATGCCTGCAGGCCAGAACAGGGCACCAGATTTCATTACAGATGGTTGTAAGCCACCATGTGGTTGCTGGGAATTGAACTCAGGACCTTTGGAAGAGCAAGCAGTGCTCTTAACCTCTGAGCCATCTCTCCAGCCCATGCACACCAATCTTAACCAGCGGTGTCTATAACCTTCAAACTATTGTAAGTGCAACACAGTTGCATTTATGAGGTGGAGAAGGCTGAAATGAGGAAACAGACAATGCATCATGTCACTGCTGCTGGCTGTGTATTAGTTTAACAAGCCAATTACAGAGATGTCTGGATGGCTGCCAAGTGGCAGCACAGGGGATTTCAACTGAGCTGCGCCTAGGATCAATGAGGAGTTTGTTTCCTGGTGATCTCCTGGGCAGAGACTGTGATGAGTCCCCCAGAGTAGACTCTGAAAAAGTAACACCTGAGCATGCTGTGTGTCTCTTTATATTTGTCTGTGTCTCTATATGTGACTATATGTCTCTTTATATGTGTCTGTCTTTATGCGTCTGTGTCTGTGTGTCTCTCTTTATATGTGTCTGTGTGTCTCTCTTTATATGTGTCTGTGTGTCTCCTCTCTTTATATATGTCTGTGTGTCTCCTCTCTTTATATGTGTTTGTGTCTCTCTATGTGTCTGTGTGTCTCCTCTCTTTATGTGTTTGTGTCTCTCTATGTGTCTGTGTGTCTCTCTTTATATGTGTCTGTGTGTCTCCTCTCTTTATATGTGTCTGTGTGTCTCTGATCTGGTCTCACAGGCACAATATGTTCAGTGTGTTGTCAATATAGAAACAGAGTTCTGACCTCAAAGGGCATAAGAGATCATTTATTCCAGAGCCAGTTATAAGTAACCATGGTCCGGGAACTCAGATTCACGGTACACTAAACACTATGTTTCAATGTGGTAGAAGTTTCATTAAGTTTTATACTAACAGAACAATGTGATAGCCAATTTTCTAATATACTGGAGGAAAACATCAGGTAGGAAGGCGCTATCCAATGACATTCTCATCCTGTAGGATGGGGAAGCTGGAGATCTATTGGCACAGTTAAAAAGAATTTTAGCTGATTGTTGTTACAAGAATGTTAAGCCAATGCTCGCAGAGGTGGGTCTTAGCCCGCAACATTCCAGCTTTCCACGGCCACTAAGTCCTAATCAGTCAACCAGCCCATGAGGTAGCCCAATGGTAGCACAAGTGCTGTCTTTTCTGAAAACCTCAGTTCACAATGTCCCACGTCCAGTGTGACTTCAACTGTGTCCTGCTCAGTTCACCGAGTCCAGTGTGTTGTCACTCCCAGCAACTGAAGGTGGCTCACCCACACAAGCAAAGTGCTGACTCACTCCCCGACACCGGTCCCTTCAAATGGTGACCAGATGCTGCTGCTCCATTCACAAATTCATTCACGCCACAGTTAGCAGACATTTGAGCAGGGTATGCAGTGGAACCCTCCTTTGCCTGTGTTCCCTCTCACTACCCCAGGGATGCATGCTGGGAGCAAAGTTAGAGGAGTGAAGGGTGGCCAACCAAAAGACACCAGCAACAGTCTTGGGTGTCTGGGTCAACATACCGTTTCTAGTTATTCTAGTTTCTGTAGAGTCGCACGTCCTGGCTAGTAAACTCAAACCCTGTCTGTGTAAGGCACTGAGCAAGGTTACAGACTGCTCTCTGCCGCATGAAACAAACTAAGAAGAAAGGGCTTGTCTTAGAGCCTGTTGCTGTGGTGGAACACCATGACCAAAAGCAACTTGGGGAGGAAAGGGTTTATTTCAGCTTACAACTCTGAGGTCACACTGGATCACTGAGGGAAGTCAGGGTAGGAACTCAACGCAGAAGCATGGAGGCGGGAAATAAAGCAGAGGCCTTGGAGAAATGTTGCTTACTGGCTTGCTCCCCATGACTTGCTTAGCCTGTTTTCTTATAGAACTCAGAACCACCTGCTCAGGGGTGGCACTGTCCCCTGGAGGCTAGACCCACCCACATCAATCATTAGTCAAGAAGATGAATGCCCCACAGACTTGTGTACAGACAATTTCTTGGAGGTATTTTCTCAAGTGAGGTTCCTCTTCCCTAATAACTCTAGGTTGTGTCCAGTTGACAAAACAAACAAACAAAACCAACAACAAAACCACGCAGGACAGGGCTGTCTTACATCTTGGACGAAGGGCCAGAGGAGCAAGATCCCCAGCAGAGGTGACATCCCAGAGACATCCACAGCTATGGAGATGTTCAGCAGAGGTGATCTCCCAGGGCCACCAGGCCAAGGAACAGAGAAGAGGTACCGAGAGGCGCCAGGGACATGCTCAGGAGCAGACTGAAAACAGAAAGCCCCAGAGACCTCTACTTTTATACTGAGCCTTCAAGGATAGAAAGAAATAACAACCAAGAGGAAGAGGCAGCATCAGAAACACCCGTGACTGAGATGTCTATGAACTGCAGCCAACTATCACTCAGCAAGGGCACTATACACAAACCCTTTTCAGAGCCAGTCTCGTTTGACCTTGACAATGACCCTTGTCCCTGGACAGAGTAACTATTGTCTTCAATGAGTAAGGAAACTAAACTAGAGAAGCTGAGGAACTTTCTCCAGCAAAGCAGACTTCACCACACTCTTTACCCTCCCAGCAGAGGGAAAGGCTAACAACAGAGAAATTAGCCACCGCGGTGGAAAGCCCCTGGGCACCTGCCCCTGGAGCTGCTGTTTTCTTCTGCCTCTGTTCCATTTCTGGGGCCTCCCTAGACACCCTATGATTGCTTAAAGAGATTGCTTTCAAGTTTAAAATAACCAGGAAGAGTAGTGCAAGGTTCGACATTGTCTTCACTCTAGAGACCATATTGTGATACAAGCATTCACTGGCTTGGTGTCTACACTCTGTGCAGGTTAAGAGTCATATTGACTCAGTTCTTGTCAAGGTAGCTAAGACGGTCTTCTTTGTAATCAAGAGTCCTAGCAAATCAAATGTTGTTTGTGCATCTTTTTTCTTTTAAATACAGGGTCTCATGTAGCTCAGGCTAGCCGTGAACTACTGACCAGAGGATGGCCTTGAAGTCCTGTCCCAAGTACTGAAATTACACCAGCTTCCCTTTGGGTGTTCTTTTAGAGTAAATGTGATAGTTTCAGTTAAGGTGAGAAAGTGACAAATCACTTCAGTGGCATCAGGTACAAGGGCCTGTCAGCTAGTGGCTATGCAATAGCCTCTGCCTGGGCTGACATGCCCTGGGTAGTAAAGAGACTTCCTAGCCTGCCCTTCAGAAGGCAGGGAAAGCCAGCACCCTCCGCAGGCACTGAAGCACCTTTCAATAACAGCTGTGATTGCCTTGGGACTTTCTCTATGGTGACATAAGCAAATCAGTTGAAAACATTTTAAGTGACTATGTGGCTGGGAAACTGAAATCTACCTGAGTATCATCTTACCCCAGGAGCTGTTTCCCAGGATGAGGTACTCTTTTCCTAGGTAACAGTACCTGCTGTGCCTACAGCTATCTCTGAAGCTTGCCTCCACCCGGTGATGGTATGGTTTGAAGTGCCTCTGAGTTCAAGGATAGATCCCCAAAGTGGAACTGCTACAGGGGTAGGAGGACCTAGTAGAAAGGACCCCAGGTAACAGGGTGGAAGAGATTTTTCAAAGGAAACTGTGATATGAGTGAGACCTTCCTCTCAATTTCTGCCTCACAGAACGGCATGTTCTACCACACAAGCCTGCCATGAATTGCTGCCTGGCAATTGACAAAACTGACTTCACATTGTTGCTGGATCCTAACGGCTCTCTCTGGGAAGGGGGTGAGAAGGCATGGAGTCAATGGCACAGACACCAAAAGTCAGGTAAAAAGCAAACAACAGACTCGTTTATTCAGCAATGAGGAGAGCCTTATATACCCCTCCTCCCAACACCCAGGATGCGTCCTGATCCAGTGACATTGTATGGCCGCCCATCATTGACTAGGTACTATCAGAACCTCTGACAGCACCTGTTGCTAGGCCCTCAGGCAGCCTCCAGGTTGGCTCATCTCTTGGCCTACGTATCTTCCTATATATCCACCCTTTTTTATTCATTACTTGGGCACTCAGCGGGAGCCAGATTTCTTTGCTCAGGCCTTGTTGACCCCGCCTCAGGAGGGCTCAGCAACTAGACTGTGCCTGCCTGTCTTAGGTTGGCCTGGCAAACACGCTTTTACCTGTCACTGACTATCAGCCCTCAAAAAGCATCCATTCCTGGAGAGTTACCAGGGTGGGAGGACTAGGCGGTAGCCTTTTGAATTTCAGACCACCAGGCATGCATAACCTCCTGCGGATGACTGCCAGAAGGATGCCTACGAGCCATTAACACCTGAAGAGTCAGTCACCTTAGTTGCTGCTGGCTGCTGTGGAATATGCTACAGGAGACATTTAAAGAGAATAAGGATTAACAATACCACCCCACCAATTAAGGCATATGTGAACATCCAGAAAGGATCAAATAGCCTTTTTATATTATGCCAAACCTTTAAAAAAAATGAAGAGTCAAGGGCCATAATCTCTTCCCTTGTCTGATTTAATTGGAAAAGTTTGTGTGTTAGCTGTAATGAATAATATAGAAACTTAGTTGACCATGGGCCCTTAATATATTTAGCCAGCTCCTGGTATGCTAAACTAACATTCTTCACCTCAAAAGGCATCATACAAAAGGAGGAAAAGTGAGGGTCACAATTGAGTCTCATCAAGGTATTTAAAGTGCCAATTTCTTCCTCTAATAAATCAATTTGTCTAGAGGGGCAATAAGAGCAAGAAAGGGGAGTACATACATTACCCATCCTGGGTTATTCCCTCCTTGGTAGAAGCAGGCTGATCCATGGCCGGGCACACATCTCTTACCAGGACCCATATTGGCATGGTGGCAGTCTGAGGAAAATACGAGCATATTCTCACCCACGGGTCAGCAGGGGAGCTGGCAGCTGCCATTGGAGGGAGATAGGATCTCTCCATCTCACCAGGGGCAGGGACATGTTCTTGGCAGAGACACCCAGTGCTTGTAGGCTGGGCTGGGCTCCTTGTCATTAAAACAGAAAGTTCACATGAAAAAGGACCTCTGTTTGAGGATCTCTCCTAGCCTCTGGCAAGATAGTCCTAACCAACAGCTTCTTAAGAGCTCTGTTGGGCTGGGCAGTGGTGGCACACACCTTTAATCTCAGCACTCGGGAGGCAGAAACAGGCGGATCTCTGTAAGTTTGAGGCCAGCCTGGTCTACAGAGTGACATCCAGGACAGGCACCAAAACTACACAGAGAAACCCTGTCTCGAAAAAACTAAAGAGAGAGAGAGAGAGAGAGAGAGAGAGAGAGAGAGAGAGTGCTCTGTTGGTCTTCTCCATAATGGCTTGTCCCTGTGGATTGTAGAGGATGTCAGTGGTATGGGAAATCTTCCAGGACCACAGAAAGTCATTGAATTGTTGAGAGAAATAGGCAGGGTCATTGTCAGTCTTAAGTGCCCAAGGTACCCCCATAACTACCATGGCCAACTTAAGGGCCTTGATAGCATTGATGGCCTTCTCCTCAGAAAGGGCAAGGGCATAAACAAAGGAAGAACAGGTATCTATTATCAGATGAACATATTTAAGATTGCTAAAGGGGACATACTGCATGACATTCATCTGCCAGATGGCATTAGGCAACAAGCCCTGGGGAATAACCACTGCATGTTGAAGCAGTCCTAAGGGGGCAAGAGGGGTGCAAGTGGCACATGCCCAGGACAAATGTTTACATAGGGAAACGGTAATTCTGGAAGAAGTCTATGCAAATTCTGTGGAGATAGATGGAATTGCTGGTGAAGAGCCCTGGCTTGCTCTAGGAGATCCATACTGGCTGTTAATATGATGGTGTCTGTGACCTCATTTCCTCGAGCCAATATTCTGGGTAATTTGGAGATCTAATATGTGACAGGTACCAGGGCTCAGTCCTCTGATTTAGGACATCTTGTATGAGCATCATAGTGCTGGCAATGGGAGTCAGTGAGTCTTTGACTCGAGAAAAGGCCATCACATGAACTGCCTGTACAGCATACTGGCTGTCAGAAAAAAATATTAATGGGCTTGGTCTGGCGCTCCACTAAAACCTTGAGGAGGGCCAATGGCTCACCCAATTGAACAGAACCAGGGTTAGGGATAACATGTGTAACATCTTTGGAGCCAGGACGCTGGATAAGAACACCATATCTGTTTTCATTGGAATCTAAAAAGGCCAGGGTGGCGGGAGGGTTGGCAGTGGAATAGGGGACTGTATGGGGCTGTATCTTTATTGGAAGTGGGGGGGAGCTCTGCTAAGATATTGCTTTTTAGCAAATGATTGTCAATAGTTCCTGTGAATCCTGCATCCATTTCCTGAAAAGAGATAGAATCCTCCTAGAGGGACTGGGTATTCTTTATAGAAAAGGGGAAGACAAGCTTGTCTGGCTCTTGTCCATGTTCTCCTTCCCAGCATTTGTGCCTTAAGGCCAAGTTGGAAGGATTAATCAAACTTAGAGGTGATTTTGAGCACATCAGAATGTGCCTGATGTATCCGTAGAAGGGGCCCAAATTGCCATAACACTCCCCCAAAACCCCTGGGTGTCCAGAGGATCATTGCCAACAAGGGCTTTTGAGGGTCGTGGTGTTGCAGGCTAGAGAAAGCTAGACTGGCCAAAACCTTTTGTAGATCTCTATCCTCATGAGCAAGCCTAACCTTGATGGACAGGCAGGTGGGGCCCTCCAACAATGAAAAGAGGTATCTTATCTCTTGATCAGGGATGGGCAGAAAGGGTTGAAGCCAAAACCATGCCACATAATTGTTGTAATTTTGAGAGTGAGTACAAGTCCTTCATTTCCAATTTAAAGGAAAGGGGGCAGACCTCCTTAGCAATGGAAAAGCCTAAAAAGGCAAACGGGTGTACAATTTGAACCTCATCTGGTGCCACCATCAGATGTAATGACGAGAGATCTTTTAACTCTCTTCCAGCAGTCCTTTGCAGACAGACTGCATCCAGATGTGCCAGAAGGAGATCATCCATGTAATGGATTAAGAGGACATCCTTGGGAATATTTACCAAGGCCTGAGAAACATGTAACTGGCAGATCGTGGGGGCTATTCTTCATTCCTTGGGGTAAAATAGTCCATTGATATCTCTTGGCTGGTTTATGCATATTAGGTTCCCACACTGTAAAGGCAAAGTGGTCTTGATCCTGTGGCACCTGGGGAATTTGAAAAAAAAAAAAAAGCAATCCTTAATATCTAAAACTAATATGTAATAAGATGGGAGGAATAGAGCTAGGGTAGGGGAGGCCTAGCTGTGTAGACCCCATTTTTTTCAATTTGATCATTAACTGCACAAAGATCCTGCAGAAGGCAGTAGTGTCCTGAACTCTTGGGATAACAAGTATGGGGGGATTATATTTACCTGTAGTTGGTTCTATGTGCCCCATCTTTAGTTGTTCTGCAACTAATTCCTTTAGGATTGACAGCTTCGGTTCAATCATACGTCACTGTTCCACCCACACATCTTGATCTGAGAGCCATGTCAATGGATTAGGGATAGGAGGCTCAATTGTGGTGGATTTCTGAGGGACAGTGGCCCTTAGAATTGAGGGTACAACTCATGTATAGGATTGTGATTTGTCAGACCTGTCTTTTCATGGGCCTGAAGGTCATCAAAGAAAGCTCTATCGTCAGTAGTTAGGACAGCACCCATATCCTCCAGGATATGGCTCCAGGGTGAATGGTTCCCTTGTTGCCATCAAGGTCTTTCCAATGGACCAGATGGGTGGTAATTTTTGAATCTTGTTGGCCTCCTACTCCACTGATGGGAGGGCCAGGTCTAAATTTCCAATGGGGGAAGCGGAGCGCCTCTATTTCTGTTAATATGGTGACATCTACACCCATGTCCACCAAGCCTTTAACAGCTTGTCCATCAAAATAGACAGTCAGCATTGGGGAGTGTGGAAAAATGGGCAGTGTCCAATAGATTTTTTTATTACCAGAGCCTCCTTTTACTGGCAGGGCTGAGGAGTGCCCCAACTAGAGTTTAAAGGGGTTGCTGCTTTGGCAGGTTGTGATCTTCAATCCTCTGCCCAGTGAAATCCCTTATTGCATCTGGGGCATTGGGTCCTAGGTTTTGCCCAGGAGCAGTCATCCTGCAGGTCTGCTGCATCCCCAGCAAGATTTGTCTACTTGTGGGCCCTTAGGTGTGTTGTTGGCAGGCTGCCTGTCCGAAAGGAGGGCACCCAGGGAACAGTGAGGGCAGTGATGGGACAGTTACTGGAGTCAAGATCTCTTGTAGCCAGTACCCACTTGTGAATGTCCTCATTGTGGACCACTGCAACCACATTGCGAGTGGGGGCATTAAGCCGTTCCCAAACCAAGTGTTTGATTAACATTTCCCTAGTGGGGCCTGGGTCTATTCTCCACTCCACTGCCTCATTGACAGGTGTGAGAAAATCAGTAGAAGGTTCCCCTGGCTGTTGAGTAAGATTGTGGAAGTAAGCTGAAGGGTCCCTTGGGGTGCATGCCTTAAGAGCCTTGGAGGTCAGGTCAGAAACCTTTTGGTAGTAAGCTTGATGGCCAATTGATGCCTGATGGATGGGATGGACAAAGCTACCTCATCCAGTGAGCATGTCAGGGGGTCACTGGAATGTTAATTAAGACGTTTGTTCATGCTTGGGCTTCTGCTTGATCACTGTAAGCAATTTCCAGCTAAGAAAGGCAGCTGGCTCCAGCACAGCTTTGAGCAGACTATACCAATCAAAGTACGTCTGTAGTTGCATTGCCCATTGAGTGAGGACCTGTTCAAAGGTGAACCCAGGCCTGACGCATTAGTCGCCTTTTGGATAAGGGAGAGTTCAGCTATGGGGATGGGAATCCAGGGCTGGCTAGCAGCATTTTTGGAAAGGCCTCTGTCAGCCTTTGAGACCTGGGGGGTGGGTGGTTCTATGGTGGCTGGTGGACACACCTCAGCATGAGAGAATTTCCACCTTCAGGGGCAGGTGGACATTGAGGCACTTCACTCCTGGGGTACTGAGAGGGAGGTGTAGCCTCCCATGGCAGGAGTGGGGCTGACGGGGAAGCAGCACATGTGGTTTTAAGTGTGGCCGTGCTCTCCTCAGCAGGTTTCAGGGCCTGAACTGTCCGCCTCCTCATCATGAGATGCCGTAGAGAGATCAGACATGGAAGGGGTGGAGGTGATGGAGAGGTCACCCGTTTGTAGAGGAATACAGCAGGCAAGTGACAGTCAGAGAGATGGCAGTCAACAGGGGTGGAAAACTGTGTTGGACCTTTATGTTTTATGCTTAATGGGGGTCTTCCATGGTTTTTTAGGCCACGGCCATAGGCCCACACAGTGTCTCCAGACGAGGGACAGCGTTCGGGAGCTGAGCCTTGGTTCTGCCTCCTGGGGGGTCAGCCCTTATGTGGAGGAAAAAAGGTGCCTTCCTAACCGGACTGGCAGACAAACATGACCGACAACACAAAAGAAGGAAAGAAAGGGGGGTCCCAAGGCTTACCTGCTGAAGGGACCAAAAACACACAACATTGAGGGGCCTTCTCACCGAAACACACCATCTTGGGGGCGGTCCAGCGCCACGAGTGAAGGGAAGGAGATGACTAGAACCAGAACCAGGAAAGTGAAAGTAACTACTCATGCCATAAACAGTGACGGCAAAAACAGACAAAAATCAAAACCCATGCCAGAAGTCTTGTTCAGGTGCCAGACGTTGCTGGGTCCTAAAGGCTCCCTTGGGGGAGGGGGTAAGAAGGTGTGGAGTCAACAGCACAGACACCAGGAGTTAGGTAAAAGGCAAACAACAGACTCGTTTATTCAGCAATGGGGAGAGCCTTATATGTCCTTCTCCCAGCACCCAGGCTGTGTTCCCATCCAATGACATCGCATGGTCACCCCTCATTGGTGATGCTGCTAGGCCCTCAGGCTGACTCTCAGCCTCCCAGGCCTTATTTTCCTACATGTGGTACCCTTCACCTTCTGTCCCCAACAATTCTGTTCCTATCAGTTTGATAACAAATAGAGTATGATTTTGCATCTAAGTAGAACACCTCCCCCTGTTAAGAGTTGTGCTCAGCACTTTTTTAAACAACATACAAGCAAGACACTGGTAAATTCTAGGGGTGTGTGTGTGTGTGTGTGTGTGTGTGTTGTTTTTGGCGTGTTTTATTCATTTGTTTGTTTGAGACAGGGTCTCTCCATTTATTTCTGTAACTAGCTATGTAGACCAGGCTGGCCTCAAACTCACAGAAATCCTTTTGCCTCTGCCTTCCAAGTGATTAAAGGCATGAATCACGATGTCCCATAAGTTCTAGAATCTTGACGTTCTCTTTAATCAGGATGTCTGGCCACCCTCTTTCTGAAAATAAGCTATCAACTGATTGAATCTCAGTCTTCAATTTTGTGTCACTCAGCAAATGCTGAGTAGGAATTAAGCATAGGCTGGGGTCTGTCCTGGGATTTGGGGATAGAGTAATGAGGTGAGGGGTTACTACAGAGTTCCTGCTCCAAAACAGAGAAGGGCAGCCAGGAAGACCAAAGTCCACCTCCACTTTGAGGCACAGGGTGGCATCTGGCAGTTTCCTAATCAGCAAGAGTCTGTGAAGATGGGGCTGGGGATAAGGCTCAGTTGGTAGAACATTTGCCCAGCATACACAAACTCTTGAGTTCCAGCCACAGCACCACATAGAACCATCATCCCAGGATTTGGGAGGTCGAATGAGGGTCAAGAGTTCAAGGCCATCCTCAGCAGCATAGCAAATCCCAGGTCAGCTTTAGTCACATGAAACTGTCTTACAAAAAAAAAAAAGTAATGAAAGCCTGTAAAGGCAGAGGTGCAGTCTCAAGCACACTTGTGAGGTAAAATCTGAAAGATATTTGGTACTTCTGGGTATCAAAGCCATAGCCTCAAGCCAGCTAAGTGAACACTCTATTTCTGAGCTAGACAGCCAATATGAAACAAAACCAGATTTCTTTGATGGTTTAAAATGAGTAATATTAGGGGCTGGAGAATGGCTCAGTGGTTAAAAGCACATACTGCTCTTAAAATAAACCTGAGTTTGGTTCATAGCATCCACACTTCGAGGCTTACAACCACCTTAATTTCAGTTCCAGGGGATCTGACACCTTCTGTTCTCCACGGGCACCTGCACTCACATGACATTAACATTCACACACACATACAATACATCTTTTAAAAATGCGTAACATTAACTTACCTAGTTTTCATATTTATTTCATTTGAGAGTGTCAGGAAACAAAACTGATACATATATGCCTGCCTGGAGCAGAGGAAGCCTACTGTGACAAAGGACAACCTCCAGGGACAGGGGACGGCCTGAGTGCCATCAGTGGGACATCTGGGACATTGAGTTCTACCTCGCAGCTCTGGAGGCTGAGACAAAGGAAGTGACAGACAGGTTAGTGCTGAGGTAGGAAGGACTATTCCACAGCCTTCCTTGTTGTCTGTGGTTGGCCTACCACCTTTCATGTTTGATGATAGTTCCCTGCCCTCAGAGCCAAGCCCCAAGTCTCATGGGGTGCCTCCCCCCCCACCATTGTATCCTCTTCTATCACTCTTAAGCAGCACAATAAAACCTCTTACAAGTTCCACCTTGGTCCACTTAGTTTGGATACAATCTGGCTTCTGCCTTTCGTCTCTATCCCTTCCGCCCTCGAGACAGGTTCTGGTGGATAGCAGCCACTCAAAGATGGCTCAGCAGCACCTGTCGCCTGGCACTCTACATTGACTGAGCCTCACCCCACTAAGTGACTCCTTTCATGATACCAGCTTCGGTTGAAAAACACAGTTCCAGTTTTAAAAGCAGGGTGTTTTTGTTTGTATTTTCTTTTATAATAACTGAACAAAAGTGGGCATGGTGGTACATACCTACAATCCCAGCAGTCTGGAAGCCTAGGTAGGAGGATGGTGAGTTCCAGGCCAGCATGGACTACACAGACTAAAGTAAACAAAACAAACAAACAAAAATGGAGCAAAATGTGTGTTACCAACCAACTGGAATACTGACACTTGATATACCCAATCCACAAATCCCATGAGCAGACACTGGGGACCCATTCATTAGTGAGCACATCAGTCTATTTATGCACAGCTACAGAAATATGCATTATATGGGGCTGGAGAGATGGCTCAGCAGATAAGAGCAATGGCTGCTCCTCCAGAGGATCCAGGTTCAATTCCCAGCACCCACATGGTGGATCACAACCGTCTGTAACTCCAGGATTCAACACCCTTATACACACATACATGCAGGCAAAACACCAATGCACATAAAACAAAAATAGATACATCATAAGAAATATGCATTATTGTGTAAGTAATTGTAAAAGCTAGAAAGTGATCTTGAGGAAAGATGTACTCTAAGAATCCTAACATTATGTTTTATTTTACTAGACCTTGATACTGTATGCAAAATAAAATCCCAGGTAAATAAGGCAAAACTCAGGCCAGTGAGATGGCTTAGCAGGTAAAGGACCTTGCTGCCAAGGCTGATGACCTGAGTTCAATCCCACAAACACAAGTGGTAGAAGGAGAAAGATTCCCAAAAGTTGTCCTCTGATTTCCACATGAGCCATGCTGCACACACACACTAAATAAGTAAATGCAAAGAACTTTTTTTGTTTTGTTTTGTTTTGTTTTTAAGACAAACTCACATGGGTTTGACATATGGTCCAGATCTGATTCTACACCCAAGGGCGTTCCTTTAAGAATCTGTGTCAGGAGGTTGGAGAGATGGCTCAGCAGGTAAGAGTGCTGACTGCTTTTCCAGAGGACAATGGTTCAATTCCCAGCACCCACACGGCAGCTCACAGTTGTCTACAACTCCAAGATCTGACACCCTCACACAGACACACACACAGGTAGAATACCAATGCATATTTAAAAAAAAAAAAAAAACACACACACACACAAAACCAACCTGCCTCAGGCTCCCAGCTCCCAGAAGACAGGGTAAAGTGCAACACCTCCCTCTTTTTTTTGCAAAAGCTGACAAAGTATACTTGTCATTTTGCAAAATGAGACTCTCTTTCCCAAGCTAGACCTTCAAAGAATGCACTCAGATTAAGATGGATGGCATGCAAAACAAAATCCACTTCTCAGTGAACAAAGCTTGAAACAGAACAGGCTACCATTTCGTCTAAGCAACTAAGTAATAACGTAACTATTAAAATATATTCTTGCCTCATCGATTATGAACTTGAGACAGATTCTGTCTCATATTTCCCATTCATTAGTCACTGCTCAGTGAATCGAAACATCGCAGTTTTCTATCTAGATTGGAACATTTCCCAACATCCTTCATCATGTTCACAAGGAGTGTTTGTTGTCTGAAGAGATGGCTATGTGGTGTGTTAACACAGGTTAACAATTTCCCTTTGTCAATTGTCTGTTTTCTAATTACTTGCTTTTTATTACTTAATGTTGCAACATTAGGTATGTGGCCTGATGGCATGTTTATAATCCCAGCAGCTGGGAGGCTGACGCAGGAGGATGATGTGTTCTAAACCAGTCTCCGCTACACAGTAATTTAAATCTCTACTATATAGCCTCCTTAAGGAAAAACATACATATGGAACAAATATATATGGGCTGGAAAATACTTCAGTAAGTATCCATGAACACTGTCCATTCCTTAATGTCTCAGTGTAATTTAAAAAAAAGCTATTTTTAACCACAGCATTGTACCATTTCAAAGAGACTTCCGTAGCATATTTTTTTCGATAATAAAATTTCTTTCACCGTGTGCCCAGCCTGCTTGCGTGACTCATGTTTGATAGTTACAGACGCCAGGGCCCCACGATCCTCCCCTGCTCGGTCTCTGGGCAGCCATCCCTATTAAAGGATAGCGGTGTAACTAGCTGCACCCTTGTTTTCGGGTTTTTAATGAGGAGCTGCGCTCCGCAGGCACCCAATAAACACTAATTGGAGGAACTCAGGCAACCGCGGAAGCAGCCCCAGGGCCGACTGCCAGCCAACACTCGCGCCCAGGGTCCTGGGTCCCCACTCGCGAGCGTGTCTGACGAGCAACAGCTTTCCTAGCTGCGCCTCCAGCATCCGCTCAGCCTGAACCTGCGCAGCGGCATTTGCTGCAGGCCACACCCACCTGCGCGAAGCCACGCCCAGTCGCCCCAGGCGTGGACCACCACCAGGCCGGGCTCTAACCCCAGACCCCACCCCTGAGTTCCAGGCGTGGCTTTCAGGTGCCAATCACAGATAGGCGGGATCTTGGCCATCCCAGGCAAGGTTTTCGTTCGGGGTTTGCCTCCGGTGTCCGTGTCAGCCAGGCTTCAGGGGAGCGGGGTGTCAGGCGCGGCCGCCTGGGGCGTCCATCACAGCCAAGCCTCGCTAATGTGTAGGCCCTTCCTCACCTACACCCCCAGCGCCCGCATCAGCAGCGGCCTCCCCAAGCCTCGATCTCACCTCCCGGCCCCGCCCATCCCTCAGGTACCACCAACCTCAGCACCAGCAGCCTAAGGCGGTGTTCCCGGCCGGCCAGGCCCCGCCCCGGAGCCCAGGCTCCGCCCACTCCTGGCGGGCTCCAGAGGCAGCGGCCGGTCCAGGCGCAGGCCCCGCCCCGGAACCCAGGCCCCGCCCCCAGGCCCCGCCCCACCCCGGGCGCCAGCCTCAGCACCAGCCGCCAGAGGCAACGGTCTCAAGTCCGGCCCCACCGTGTCCAGGCGCAGGCTCCGCCCCGCCGCCCAGGTCCCGCCCTCAGTGCTCGCCGCGCTCGGCAGCGGGTGGGAGAGCGGCAGCGGCTCGCCGGTCCTTTGTGCTTGGAGCGGCGGCGGACTCGAGCAGGCCTTCGCCGGCACGTCCCGCTCGCCGGTCCGAGTCGCGCGCTTCCCAGCGGCCCCATCATGTCGGCGGGAGCGGGCGCGGGCGTGGAGGCAGGCTTCTCCAGCGAGGAGCTGCTGTCGCTCCGCTTCCCGCTGCACCGCGCCTGCCGCGACGGGGACCTGGTCGCCCTCTGCTCGCTGCTGGCGCACACGCCGCGCGCTCACCTGGCCTCCGAGGACTCCTTCTACGGCTGGACGCCCGTGCACTGGGCCGCGCACTTCGGAAAGGTGGGCGCGGGCACTTTAAGGCGCCATTTTCCGCGTGGTTTTTCTCTTGAGGGTCAGAGTGCACCCCACCGTGCCCGGAGAGCGCGGCAAAAGCTCAGTCGGCCGCGCCAGCCCCCACCCCCACCCCATCCCCGGCCCTCCCCAGGGTTCCAGGGCGCATGTGCGGCAGAACGCGGTCTGAGACCCAAGGGGTGGGGGCGCGGAAGCGGCGCGGGCCTGACCGGAGCCTCGAGGGGTCCACGGCGCATGTGCGGCGCCGCGCGCGCGCGCGCGACCCAGGACCTCGGGGGGCGCGGGGAGTGCTGGGAGGGCGGGGAGGAAGTGGGGTCGGCCTAGCCGGCGCCCCGAGGGACGACCCAAGGCGCATGTGCAGCGCTTAATGTCTGTGGTTCGAGAGAGAGAGGGTGATGTAGGCCGCAGTTGGGGCGATTTGCGCGGAGTCCGCCCCCTCTCCGGGGATGGTGTAGAAGGTTCCTGCTCACGGGGAGGGAACGGGGAGCTGCGCGTCCCGGTGTAATGGAAACCCGGCGCCGAGCGCCTTTAAGACGGGAAGGGACGGGCGCTGTCCTCGCCGTCGGGGTGTCCAGTCTGCACCTGATGGGACCGCAGGCGGGGTCGCGCCCCGACCTATCGGCCCCCTCCTCCGACTGGGGCCGCCCTGTGTAAGCCTCGCTCTTGGTTCCATCCTCCCGGGCTTGGACGGATGGCGGACTGTCGTGAGCGGGCCTCCGTGCAGGGGGTCGCTGGGAAGCCACCGTCTCGACGTCTCCCTAGTTACCCGCGGACAACCTTCGCCTTGCACTGTTTTGCCACAATGTAAGATAAAGCTAAAAGAGCTTTTTCGCTTCTACGGAGGACGGAGTTGTAGACTTGGCTTTGGAGACCAGTGATGTAGCTGAGGCGAGGACTCTGTTTTTGAGCTGTCTTATAAACCTGGATAGTCTTAAGATGTGGAACCATCTTGGAAACCCGTTCTGACTGGTAGGGAAAGCTCTTAGATCGAAAAGGCAGCGCCTCTTTCCCCAGCCTGGCCGTCTGTTGTTGCTCTCCCTTTCTGTAGGTTTTCAGCATGTTTTCCTCAAGATGTACCAGTGATGCTGAAGTTACCCAGTCGTTTATGAGGGTTATTTATTCCCGGAAGATTGGTCATTATTAAGGCTAATTATACCTTGCTTTTACAAAATGCCCCCATTTAAAAGTACTCTGCATAAGTCCAAACCCAGTTTCCTCGGTTGAACATGGCCTAGCTAACAGGTTCATGTCCTGGGGACTCTCCATGTTAAAGGTTAATTAAAAGCTTTTCATCCGACACCTATTCGTCTTACCGATGGTTTGTACTTTTATTTTTCCCTTGGGAAATTAAAGGAACTCTTCACCAGCCATTGCTTTCGACCTCTAACACTGTTTTGTTTAAATCTGTTCACTGCCTGCTTGTGCAGGTTTTGTAGCCTGCCTGTCAGTGAACTCAGTTTATATTGAGGTGATCTTAGTGAGGACAAGCTTAAACTGCTCAGAGAGACAGATAAGGAGACTCAGCGGCTGTTTGTTCTTGGAATTGCTTGTAACTGGGCACAGTTTCTTCATTGCCTTGTAGTCAGTTGAGGAGAAACAGGCAGTTCAAAATTGGAGAACAAGTAAGTTCCAAAAATTTCCTGGCCACATGGTAGGCACTTGGTGCACGTGTTGACCTGTGATGGACTCGTAACCAGCAGCCAACACAGCAGGACCTGGCTATATCTTGTCTCTGCTTGCCAGTCTTTCAGTTAGTCACCTGCTGGTGACTAACTGTTCAGTTTTTAAAGACTGAGAGTGTGGAGGGGAATGAGCTTTGGGGACATTCAGTGTAGACAGGTTGTGCACACTATGAGTCTTTGACTATGAAGAGTTTACAGTACTTAGACATTTTTTTGTAGCCTGCCAATCATTAACAATTTTATGATGAGTGTGAAAGTCTTGATTAGAAGTTTTAGAATAATGCACTCTTAGTGTAAATGTTGTGAAATTTTTTCATAGTGTTGAGAAGAGATTAAATTATTGTTAGAAGAAGAAAAAAATGGTAACAAAAATGCCACTGGTGACCATTGTGGAATTGAGATTGTGTTGGTATACTGACATGTCCTGTTTTTGTCCTTCTGCCTGTTTGAAGCTGGAGTGCTTAATCCAGTTGGTAAGAGCAGGAGCCTCACTGAATGTCTCCACCACCCGCTATGCCCAGACCCCAGCCCACATTGCTGCTTTTGGAGGACATCCTCAGTGTCTGGTCTGGCTGATTCAAGCTGGGGCCAACATTAACAAACCGGTAAGAAGGCCTGATTGATGCTGCCTTTGTTTGTGTTTCTAGTTACAGTTATTCACATGACACTGTTTTAAACTGAGTCCTTAATTAGAGTTTGATGTCTTTACCTGAGGCCAACTGGAATTTGTTACTTGTGCATAATAAGCCCTTTCCTCCTGAGGCATACATTCGGTTTGTAGAGTGCTTTTACCTATGTGACTCACCCAGATCTGATTCAGTGATTTGCCCAAGGTCACAGCTGATAATTGAGGGCTGTTGGCCCACAGCCCAGATTTCCTGGCTCCTGCTCACTGCTGCCTTAACTTCATAGATACTGTAGAAACACATCCAGACCAGCAGAAGGATGGATGGCTTTTATCGGCCTCGGAGTGGGTTTGCCCTTCAGACACCGGTGAGGGTGGTGACTGGGTGTAGACCCGTCACTAAGTGTCATTTACTTAGTGGGAAGAAGTTTGTGTTTAAGTGTACAGACTAGAGGATATATGAGCCAGATTTTTTATGGTGTATTTTTTATGGGTGTTTATATTATTAGCCTATAGTAGAGAAGCATACAGTCGATGGTCTGAAATGGAGCAGACAGAACTTACTGCCCAGCCCAAAGGGTGGATTACATGCTGGCAGCTCTGCTAGCTATGATATATGCCTTTTTCCCCCCTTTCATTTTCTTTTGGTTTTTTCGAGACAAGGTTTCTCTGTGTCACTTTGCACCTTTCCTGGAACTCACACTGTAGCCCAGGCTAGCCTTGAACTCACAGAGATCCGCCTGCCTCTGCCTCCCAAGTGCTGTGATTAAAGGTGTGTGCCACTACTGCCCGGGCCCCCCCCCCTTCATTTTCTATATACTTTTCTTTTTTAAAAAAAATATTATATGTCTGTATGTGGGTGTGTGCACCTGTTTGTTGAGACCAGTGTTGGATCCTCTTAGAGCTAGAGTTACAGGTGGTTGTGAGCCACCTGATAAGGTGCTGGGAATGGGACTTGGGTCCTCTGGGTAAGCAGTACATGTTCTTAACTGACAGGCCGTCTTTCCAGTCCCTTACATACTGCCTTACTCTGATCAGCATCTTGTGTGCAAAGGATCCTAAGCTGCTCCTTCCCGCTGCTTTCTCACTTGAGGTTTGGTTCTGGGTTACGACAGTTGTAAATCAGTTGTGGTCCTCCTTCCTGAGGACAGCTTAGCTACCCTCGTGAAAAGGCCATGGGTGGGAATGAGGACTGCAGGAAAGGGGTACAAGCGGATCATGCAGGTTTTTTTCTCCTTGAGACTTACAGTAAAAAGGCAGTGTAAGGAGAGGCCCCTTTTTGTCACTGAGACTTGACTAGAGACAGCTTTAGATCCTTACATATTTCCTTTTCTTCTTTCACACGAATTTCTTCTTTTGCACCCTCACCTTGCAGGGCAGAGACATGTCTGTCCATCTGCCTGACATCCATACTGTTGCCTTCTGGTCTCAGCAGAATGGGCACTGTGGATTTGAGTCTGAGTTCTGCTGTTTGGCAGTCTGGCTTTGGACAAGTCACTTACTTATTAGACTGTGGTTCCAGTACCATCAATAAAATATGAGTAATAAGTTTGTGAATGGAAATAGTTCATATTTGCTGTTAATATGGACTTTAAGTGTGGAATTTTCTATATGTTAACTTTAGGTAGTTAACAAAGCGTGTAATTTAGAGAGGTATAAAGAGATTGGTACCTTTGGGGGAGGGCTTTGTAAAAGCTAGATGCTCTTTTGACTAGCACTTCATTTTAGTTCGTTGTTCCGGCAGATGCAGAGAGGACAGGCTCACAGGTGTGCCTGTGTCCCCACTGTTCTGTGGGGTGCCTTCAGATAGCACATCCGCCACATCCTGGCTTCCCTACAGGTCTTCCTAGCCTTGCTTGTAGCCTCCCTGGGGCACTTCTGGAATGTAAATAGAGAAGAGAGAAGTGTGGTTTCTTGTTACAGATTGCTTCAGCGTCCACCTCTCCTTTAGAGGTGTAGACACAAAACAAGAGCAAAGTAGTCCTGCCTGTTCTCTGACCACTGTTAGTATCCCTCCATCTTTTGGGGAAATTTTTTCTCCTGTTCCAAAATTAACTGGTTTAATTAACTAATTAAAGATTTTTTTTTTCTTTTGGGCATATTTTGCAAAACTGCATCTAAATCTGTTAGCTTTCCCGCAGAGTGTGTCTGTCTGTGTGTGGTATTTGTATATGCTCATGTGGGTATGTGCAGGTGGGTGTATGGATATGCATTTGTATGTGGGGGCTGGAGGTCAGGGTTGAGTGTTTTCCACAGTTGTTCTCAATCTGTTTGAGATGGTTTCTCACTGACCCTGCCGCTCCATCACTTTGACTAGGTTAGCTGCAGTGAGCTTCAAAGACCTAGTCTCCTGTTTCCGGTTCCAGGGTTACAGACACACACCGCCATGCCTGGCTTTCATATGGGGACTGGGGATCCGAACTCAGGTCCTCTTGCTTGCACAGCAGGTGCTTCACAGACAGAACCATCTTCCCAGCCAATTTTTGTGTAGTTTTTGTTTCCTCTACCCTTCTTTAGAAAGGTAGTTTGGGTGGACAATGTGGCACACACCTTTAATCCTAGTGTTAGGGAGGCAGAGGGAGATGGATCTGTGTGAGTTCAAGGCCCTCCAGTCTGTGTAGCAGGTTCCAGTACAGCCAGAGTTGCACAGTTGAGAGACCCTGTCTCCAGTAAAGGGGGGGAAAAATGAAAGGAGTTTGCTTTTTTAAAAATCTGAGTTCACTGTATAGTTTTTGGATAGTCACATGACTTTCTTCAGAAAACCTAACTTTTTCCTGAAGACCCTTGTATCACTTTAAGTCCATCCAGAACCTTGTTTAAATAAGTGCGTGCTCTTCACTGTCTTGAGCCAACAGCGCTCAGTCTTGAACTGTTGCTGTGAAGCAGTAACGGCACTCTTCCCCGTATGGGGCACTGGGAAGGAGCTTGGGCATTTGCTAAATTTATGAACGACCCTTTCCCACACACTATACAATTGCACTCCTGCCTTTTTTCTTTATCCCTTAATTATGTGGTATGCAGGTACTTACTGCCAGCTGCTGCTTCTGGGAACCTTGAAGTGGGATCCATTTAAGTACTGGCAAAGCTCTCCCTCAGGGTTTCCTAGACAGCACTCAATGCGTGTCTGACAGAAATCCTCCTCTTGCTTTGGTTCTTACAGCCTAGAGACATTGTTTTGGAGGGATTTTCCCGTGAAAGCCATGTAAGCAAATTAATCTTCCTCTTTTTTTTAAAATGACTATTACACTCCGGAGTGGCTTCCCTTAGTGCTCACTCTATCTGTTGCCCTTTTGTGCCTCCAGTGTTTTCACCCCGCCAAAGGTCTGTTAGCACTACAAAGCTTCCCCTCTGGCTTAGGTTTTTCTGTGTCTTTACTCCATCCTCCGACTTTACTGGCCTGCAGAAGCTATAGAGGGACAGACAGGAGGTTGGACTTTCAGTTGCCTTGTGAGCATTTCTTGGCCTGGGGAGCTGTTTTAATGTGAATTTGTTTCTATTAGTCATAAGATAATTATTTTGAGTTTCTATACAACACATTTGTGCCAAGCTCCAAGATAAAATGATTGGTAATTCAGCATTACTGGCCTCACACCATCAGTATGAGATACCTCCCAGGTCTTCATCAGTATCCTGTAGCTAAGTGTTGTGGAGAGCATGCCCTGCAGCCTGGCTGGCAGCAGCCTTACACAGGTGCATGGCCTTCTGCCCCACTTCAGATTTTGCTCATATTACTTTATTTCAAAGATAAGGGAGACTCTGCATTGATTACCTGCTTCTCACTGTGAACAGTTTTGGTAAATCTCAGCGTGTGCATTTTGTGTTTCAGGACTGTGAGGGGGAAACTCCCATTCACAAGGCGGCCCGCTCTGGGAGCCTGGAGTGCATCAGTGCCCTGGTAGGGAACGGGGCTCATACCGAGTAAGTGTCTTCAATTATTCCCCTCACTTAGAGACATGGTCATGGTGTTACATCCAGAAATAGCATTTAGAGCAGCAAAAGCCTTAAACATCTTTGTTTCTAAAGTTAGCAATACAGCTGTGCCTTTTTGATCTGGTGTTAGTGAGGAAGATTGGGTCAGGTTGACCACTAGCGGGCGTAGGCTTCATCCTCCAGCTCAGAGTGAGACAGCAGAGTGGAATGAAAAAAAAAAAAAAAAGTTGGTCCATTAGACATCGGAACGCAGTGCCATTGACTTTGGCACTAAGTAGCCATGTCCCTGTGGCAGGTCTTCTTCACACTTGTTTGCAGGCTCTAATTTCAGACGAGGGGCTTGGATTAGAGTCCAATGTTTTTTCAGGTCCCTCTGGCTCACAGTCCTGAAGACTGTTTCTAAGTCTGGATTTCCTTATCGATGTGAGGCCCCATTTAAAGCCTCCTTAGACCTAATGACTTACAGCTTCATGTAAACTGGAGCTGCATACGGAGACTTCACTTGCTTGGAGTCTTTGATGCTGAGGATTAGTTTAGAATGTCCTTAATTTAGTACCATTTGCATGAGCTGTGGTCTGTTACTGCTAGAACAGTGCTAATGTGTGAGTGTGTTAGTTCAGAAATGTGTCTTGTATGTAAATCATTAGCTAGCCATAGCATTATACATTATCTAGGTATATTCATTTGTTTAACTTTTTTTTACATTGTAAAAATTTTCTTCTACAGTTCACAGCATTAACAAATGGATGCGGTTTTTCACCCTTAAAACACTGAGTGTAAGCTGTAGAGAGCAGTAGTAACCAAAATAACTGATAATACCAGCTTTTAAAATTTTACTGTAACTTAATGAGTAATTCATTAAAAATTAATTAGAAACCACTTTATTTTAACAGGAAATGTGAAAATTGAGACTTTTGGATGCAGTGAGACCCACAAAACTTAGTTTAACCCTTTGGTTTCCATTTCATTGTTCTGACTGTATTACAGTAAATTCGGAACATAGGTCCTGAGTAGCAAAACCATGTATGTTGGCTCCTGTAGGCATGTCTGTCTCCAGAGCTCAGCTTAGTTACTGTCCTAGCTTCCATTTTCTTCTTTATTGGCGAATGTTGCCATTAGTTTGGGCTTGGAGATTTAATGTTATAGATATGGCCTGTGTTGCCTAAGCATAGCAGCACCTGGCAGTAATCCAAGCACCCAGGAGGCTGAGACAGGAGTGGACTTTGAGGCCACCTGAGTTACATTGTGAGACCCTGTCTCAAAACAAAACAAAAAAAAAGATAGGGCATGTATTAACTGCTACATTTTAAGGACCCTTGTAACTATATTTAGTTGTGATATGAGGTAACGTAAAAACAGTTTGATAATGTGAATATGTATTATATAATCTTAAAACATTTAAGATGATTCTCAATTGCTTTAAAGTTACAGAATCAGTTTTATTCACTGTATTTATATTAAAAACTTAGACCTTTAATACCAAGCTTTGATTATAAATACAGTCATATATAACAATTGATTAAATTACTTAATTATCATTTATGGAAATAATGGGCAATTAAAGTTGGCGTTTTTTAAATAGCTTATTTTTTTCTAAATTATACTTTTATTGGTCCTGAACATTTTATTACAAAGATGTTAGTTTTAATTTTAATGAATAACTTAATCCTATGAGCCAGTAAATATCTGTCAGTATGTCCTTTTTTTTTTTTCTTTCTTTCTTTCTTTTAAGTAGGTATCTTAAAATATGAGTATCTTTTATTTACAATTCTGTCCTTGGTTACAGGACCCTCAAGTGTCTCTTTTCTACCAGGTGTGGCTGAGCATGGCCTCAAGTGCCAGTCTGTCCCCCATCTCAGTACAGGAGCCACCCCCTCGAGACCCTGCAGTATGGTGACTGCCCTGGAAATGAGCTTTCACATTTTTTTGGAAGGAACATTTAGCTTGAACTACCTAGGCAAAAGCAATTTTTAAAATCAGAAGTCTTTGGCCTGGAGTTAAACTACAAGTAGTCATTATTTATTGCTATTGTGTATGTGGTTATTCAGTTTATCATCTAATGAAAATGTTGGTTTTACCAGTAAGCTAAATTGAAAACTGCTTCTTACTGTCTGTTCTGCACATTTTTATAACTTATCTTGTTAGTCTGTCTACATAAGCAGTTTGACTCCCCCAAATAGCAGTGCCTAGGTCTGTGTTCCCCTGTAATGCTACTTACATGGCCAGATGTCGTCCCAGCACATAAGTCTTCCCCTAAGACCAAAGGTTTAGCAGTAGTTTCCTAATATTAAAATTACTTAATATATTGTTTCATTTCATAATGAGCCAGATTGTTAATTCATTTTATAATCTATAATACTTAGGAGATTAAAAACTTTCCTTCTCCTGTGACTAGGTTAAAAGCTGCCTCATACTGCTATTTTTAAATTAATGATTTTGCTCTTAATTCCTACTCTGCCTTTTATATGTCTGCTACCTTAAAGTGGCCAAAGACTAAAGTTGTGCTTTTTTTGATCATCAGGTAGATGGTGAGGGTAACTGCTAAGTGTCTGTGGCTAGAGTGGTTTGTTATATGACTGACTTGTTAATGTAGGTTGCAACTGTAAGATAACACATTTCAGCAGCTGTGCATCGTATTAAATTTTCTAGCACCACACGTGAGTATGTTGATGGACTTTTGTTTTCTTCTCTTAATGTAAAGCTTGAGTTTTGGTGCCAAGTTATCTTTTCCACATGAGCTTCTGCTTCTGGCTTATGTGGTAGTCCTTGGTAATTGCCATTTTCACACCTCAAAGTCGAAATACACAGGCTCAAATCCCAGTTCTGTAAGCACACTAAATGTTTGTGTACCTTAAAGGACCTCGAGCTGTATCTAAGCATGTTGAACTCTATTGAACTTCTGAATCAGTCTCACATGATGTGGAAGGCAGGGCAGATACCAGTCTCCCCTCTATAGAACATGGCTTCATTAGAAGTTGTGTGTTTTATGGCAACCAGATCTAGTGGGGTACCTTTGAAATAATTACTGTGTTCACCCCAGAGCAGCCTCCCTGCTCAGGAGACGGCTGAAGCAGCAGCAGAGGGCTGAGATAAGAGCTCCTTCCCCGTATGTAGAGACAGGCTGAGTTGTCTGTGATGATAGGCCAGCCACAGTTGCGGTTGTGCCCTGTGGATCTGCTAGGCTTTCATGGTCACTGAAGCGGGTGCATGTGCTTCACCTGGAGCCTGCCTACAGGCAGGGTTAGCACCAGGCCAAACACATATGGGCACACTTAGATGTGTGAGTTCTCTTGTAACTTTTTATGGGCAAAGTGTAACCAAGTGTTAGCCATTCGCTTCTGAAGTTGATGGTTAATTCACCTCCACACATCTGTCCTTGAACATCAGTCCTGCTGGGAGATGTCTCAGACTCATTGGGACAGTCGGTCTGATGCCTCAGTGCTTGGAGTCCTTTCCATCCTCACAGGCTTGCCACTTGCCTGACTGAAGGGTCTCTGGTCTTGCCGCTGCTTTTTCCTCCACTAGGACAGCGGGATGGAGGCGGTTGTGCAGGTCTGCCCACAGGCAGGAGCAGTCAGTGATGACAGGGCTCAGAATTATTTTATTAAATTATTTATTAAATATCTTAAATGACATAGATTTCTGTATTTCTTTAACTGTTGCGTTTATATTAAATTGGTGTTTTAAAAACAAACAGACAATTTATAAATACTCATTTTTCTTTCTGATAAATCATAGTGGAACATGCTAAGTATTTTAACGTATGCAAACAATAATTGTGGTTCACTTGCAATGCTAATCATCCTCAGTAATGTTGAACTTGAAATGAAAACTTGGCACCAAACTTATTCAGGTAGAAACTTTTTAAAAAATAGTTTCTTCCTATTGTTAACTGAAGAGTGCATTTATGAAAGTCTTCATGATTATGTGTTTGGATACCAAAGGGTTAAAAATACACCTGTATTTCTTTGACTGCAATAACAGATGTTTGCTAATGTTTTGACTGTATAAATAGACATTTAGTAAATGTTTTTATTTTTTTATCTTTTTTTAATGATTCCATTTATTTGCTTATTTCCATCTAGGAATAGTTACTAATGTATTTGCGATACAGCATACCAAATTTTAAAGTAACCAGAATCGTGAGTTGATGGTTTTTAGTCCATACTGTTAAACTTTTGTTGAAATATTGACATAAATTGGCTTCATGCTGAAGTTACTAGAGGTGCCTCTTACAGACAGCACTAACGCAGTGGAGGTGGTCACACACCAGTGGCCTGGCTCTGTGACTGCCCTGCACCTCATGTGTGTATGTATTTTTAATCCAGTGTTGCCTGCAAATGTGATCCCTTATGATTGACGTTTCCTGTGTATGAACCATGCCCGTTTTAAGTCACGCAGAAGATTCTGAATCTGTCAAAACTACACATGTCAATGTTTTACAGCTACGTAATTCGAATTGACTTGGTTTTTTCAAGTAATCCTAGAAAGGGGGAGCATTCACATAGAAACCGCTGAAACTGCCACAGGTGCTTCTCCGAAACCTTACGGTTGTGGCATTGAATGTTCAGTATGGCTTCCCTTCTGCACACAAGCATACTGTTGAGGTATTTGTTGCGGTGATTGGTTTTAATGCTAATCTAGGAATTCAGATATAGATTCTTTAGATTTGCATGCTTTGCTTACCCTAATTTATGATATCTACCTTTTTATTTGTAAACTAACAATAGCTAAATTCAGATCAGAATTTTAACAGAAATATTATTTACATTAAAAATTGTGGTTATTTTTTTATTGTCACATGGCATTAACATAAAGAAAGTATCACAAGGGTGATGTGACACCTTGAGTTATGAAAATGACGTCAGGTGTTTCCTGACCTGTCATTATTACGTTAATTAAAAACACTCATTAGAATGGCTTCTCTATTCTGGTATTGTGACACTGTAAGTGGAAAATCAGAGGGGCAGCCGGCCTTCTGAGTTCTGAAGCTCCTTGGGAGGAATTCTTGAGCAAATTAAATGTAATGCTCCATTCAAAATACTCGTACAGGAAATTGTGTTGGGTGACAGTTTGATTCACTTTTGCCACTTTGGCAAACTATTTGAATTTGTAGGTGAGATTACTTTCTTCTCATGTGCTGGTTTTCTGATTCTGAAAGATTAGCAAGAGGGCCGGGTGTGTGGCTCGGCGGTTGAGAGCTTGTCTAGCATGTGTAAGGCCTGGGTTTGATCCTCAGCACTGCTGAGAGTCACCTGCCTGGGAACTGTTAGCCTCCCTCTTGGAGGGGATTACAGAGCCAGGATTGACAGGCAGGAGCAGCGCATGGAGCTCAGCCCATGAAGGTCTGACCCCACCAGCTCCTTCTCAACTCCATTTCAGAGCCTCTACAAGACTAGGCTTCTTAATAGAGTCCCCATTTTAGTATTTTGTGTGTGGATGTTAGGATCAGAGAGAGTGGATAAGGGCTGAGGAACGTTCTTAAACAGTTGTACCATTTCTCCCAGGTAATTTATCTTCATTGGTACTTCATTAGTGTCTGTCTGCAGAACCCAGTTAGTTCTGTGTGGTGAATGTTGGTGAATCACAGGCTGAAAGGGTGGACTGTTAACAAGCACTTGACCCAAAGTAAAGTGGACATAGAAGTCGTGAATGAGTTGTGTCCTTCATTCATGTGCCCACCTCCTTTAGAAGACAAGGGCAGGGGAAGCTGAGATACCTCCTTAAACTGGGAGCACTGCATAGAGGTCAGAGGTGCGGTGAACCTGTAGAGTCTAACCAAGATCGCTGTGCAAGCCTCGAATGAGTTACAATTAGGGAAGGTAGTTGGAAGCCCTTGAAAGCGGTTCTCACTCTTCCTACTCCCGCCTGCGGATTCCACTGGGAGGCTCTCAGATGGAGGCATAGCAGGTCGGGAGACGGGGGTGCTTGGTCTGATGGCTTCCTTGGTGTCTAATGTTTTGTGATAGATTTGGCAATTTGTAGAAAGTTATCTTTTTTTGTTTGACTCTATAATGATTCCAATAGTATATAAGACAATGAGGAGGACCTTGAGGGTGCTGGTTGATGGGAGGTGAGCAGCCTCATGCTTGTCAGCAGCTCTGACTTTGGCCTGCTGCTAGAGGACCCATGAGCTAAGGATGGCTTTTAATTTCTAGATGCCAGTTTAACAGGAACCAAAATGAGAAATAATGGACATTATATGTAAAGGTCCATGTGACTCAAATTTCATTGTCCATAAGGGATGATAGAACATAGACACACTGACTGTGTGGAGCTGCTTTCAGGCTGCAAGAGCTGAATGTTTGGGAGTGAGAGTGTATGTTCTGTTCAAAGGAAAAGCACTATATCCTGAACTAGATGTTCCCTGCGAATCAGTTCAGGCCAGCCGCCCTGTGGAGGTCTTTGATTTGATTGGACAAGACTGAGGGTCTGTCACTCAGGAATAGAGACTACAAGTGGTGAGTAGAGGTGAGCAAGAGAGGAAGTGGTCGGACATTGAAATAGACGGCAAGTGGAGGGTGGTGGCTGGTGTTTGATGTCCCAGCATCACCGAACAGATCTTCAGCTTGTGAAGGCAAATGTTAAACTACTGTGTGGTCAGTCCTGAGCAACACAGGACACCATACTAGAGTCAGAAGGGTGCTTTATATTCTACTTTCTGATACTGCTACACGGTAGTGCCACTTCACATTGAACAAAATTATTGTCTCTGCAAGCATCGTGTAGCACAGATTCTGATGTGTCCAGTTCACTTTCTGGAATTTGTTGTTTCTGTTCATGTTTACTCCTGGTCCTGCAGAATTACATGAGCTCAGCTTGACCTTTGGCTCTACCTGCTGCTGCACCGGGGGTGGGCTCTCGTCTTTTTGAGCTTTTCTCTTCAATTGGAAAGTTGGGCCCTGTGACCATGTAGCGGTTGGTTGTCTCTGGTGTCAGCAGAGGGAAGCACCAGCGGTGACGGCTCCCTGGGCGTCGGGGTAAGCTGTTGGCCCGCTGTGGTTTATGTTGCAGGTTCCTAGTGCATCGCTTACCCTGCTGTTGAGTGTTGGCTTCTCATGTCTGCGTTCCTTCATTTTGGTGACCAAGACCATACTTACCCACAGAAATGATCATTTGGGGGCTAGTGAGACAGTGAGTTCAGTCCCCAGAACCCATATGGTAGAAGAAGACAGTCTAACCAGTTGTCTTCTGACCTCCACACATAGGCCATAGTACACATGTACACATGTACACACACACACACACACACACACACACACAAAGAGATCGTTACAGATTTTGTCTATAGTGTTGCTCGTCTTCAAATTCTGAAGACGTTTAAATTTTTCACATAATTTGTTCCTTGACAAGTAGACGTGTCTAGACCATCTTTACTCTGCTGTCTGATAAGCTCCACACTTTTATACGAATCGTAAGCCTTGTGGCTGTGTGGGGCAATTACTATCTGTTTGTGTCGTGTTGTGATGACAGGTGGGCTTTGTTTTGGCCATGTATTAAATCATGTTTTCTTTTTATTCACATGTCAGTAAAGATGCTGGAATGGATGTACATCACAGTTACTGTGCTGAAGTCTTAACCACGTCAGCTTTACTTCTTAATGGTCCTATGTATAATTGCATTTTATTTTTAAGGAAGTGCTACTGATTTCCAGGATTCTCAAGTCTTGCCTCTTTGTATCTCATTAAACTGGACTTGAGGCCTGGTAAGATCACTCAGTAAAGTGTTTGTTATGCAGGCGTCAGGACCTCTGGTATTGGGGAGACTGGCAGATCCCTTGAGCTCCTGGCCAGCCAATCTAGCCACATCAGTCAACTCCTGGTTCAGTGGGAGACCCTGTCTCCAAACACAAGATGGAGAACGGTTGAAAAAGTCAGTCAGCCTCTAGTCTCCACACACACACCACACCTACCACAGACTGGGCTTGAGTCTGCCTTCCAGATAGGTATTACAATTAATGAGTGTCCAAAACACTTTCTGCAGCTGGAGCCTTGTGCATGTGACCACTGGAAATAGAGTATAAGGCTGTGATTATCCTTGTAAACTAAGAACCGTTATTTGTCCCTGAGCCTTTAGATGTTGTGCTCCAATTTTTTAAGTTTGTTTGTTTGTTTGTTTGTTGCCTTAACAGTAACCCTAACAAGCGCAAGCGTCAGGGTTTGGAATGGTCATCTCTCTGATACAAAGCGAGGCCTTCATTTCATCACGTCTTGGTTGGGCGTGAAGAATAGCTGACTGAATAGGTATGGAAGCTCTCCTCACCGTTGTTGTACCCGGTCGGTACCAGTTGATGAGCCTGAAATGAAGAACCGTTGCTTCCCTGCAGTTCTGCTCTCAGAGCAGCACACGTTCCTGCCTTCTGAGGGAGCTTTAACAGCATAGCTTTTGTTCCCTCGGCTTCCATTGGTTTTTCACCTTTACAAGTTAAGCTGTTCCTTTCCTGTTCAACTCTTCGACTTAAGTTCTGCCACTATTTCTTCCTCGGTCTATGACATGTTTAGTGTTATCACCAGGTGACACAGTAGTTCCTTTTGGAGAGTAGGACTGAGCCTGCGGCAGTACTGCAGGGTACTGTACATTTTCAACACGATATGTTTCTGCAAATTTTCCTACGGAGGGCAAATTGGTCAAAACGTACTTCGTCTTGTCTCAGTGTAGGGGCCAATGGCAGGTTACTTTGTCAGGATACCTTCTGAACTTCCACTTAGAGTGTCACATATCAGCCAAAAACCTGGCTCATTTCTGCACTGTGACTTTGCGGTCAGGGAGCCACTTGATATGAATGCCATGGACAATGTCGTCAGTACATGCTTGTTATAATTGTACTCAAGCTAAAGGATGGGCTCATTTTAAAATGAGGTACAGCTAATACAGTCTGTTTCAGGTGAGGTCTGAAGTAGAGTAAGTTCAGATTCTTCAGACTAACAGAAAACACAGCTTTGAGAAGTCAAGTAGGAAGATACCTTTTAATTTAGTATATTGATTTTTGTTTTTGTTTTTACTGTCTCCCAAATCAAATATGTATAGGAAAAGTTAGTTACAGACCAGGCTGATTAACTGCTCCCTTAATGAAGATTTGCTGTAGATCTGTTGTCAGCTTCAGATAGTTTAGTCAGTGTGGCAGGAGCAGACACCAGGGTCGAGTGCTGTGGGTGTAATTCATTGTTTTTGTGTTGTGCAGCCTGAGAAATGCCAGTGGCCTGACCGCAGCAGACATTGCACAAACCCAGGGTTTCCAAGAGTGCACCCAGTTTCTCTTGAGCCTCCAGAGCCATCACATGGGCCGTTTCTGTCAGAATGGCACCTTGAGTGGAGGTCATGAGAACATACTTCCCAATCACATTAGCCTGGGAACAAATCGAAAGAGATGCTTGGAAGACTCAGAATCTTTGGGAGTAAAGAAAGCTAGAACCGGAGGTAAGACCCTGTGGGCGTGGTTTACTTGTACAATGTTCCAGTTTACTTGTTAATGTATTTTTAAGACCTTTGCTTCTTTTATATAGTGCCTGGTTGGTGTACTGAAATTGTAAGTGTTCATCTGAAATAAATTGTACATGTCTGTTACAATTGATAGGTCCAATTGATACTTTAAAGATAAGTCCTTTGCTTTTCCTTGTTGCTATTAAATTTTAAATTCTGCTTCATTTTAAACAATTAGATTTAGAGAGACGGCTCAGAGGTTAAGAGCACTGACTACTCTTCCAGTGGACTCAGATTCAGTTCCCAGCACCCACATGGCAGCTCACAGCTGTCTGTAACTCCAGTTCCAAGGGACGCAACACCCATGGCAAAGCACCAATGCACATAAATTTTTTTAAAAAATTAAATTAAAAAAAAAAAGGCTAGGCAGTGGTGGCATGTGACTTTAATCTCAGTACTCAGAAGACAAAGGCAGGCAGATCTCTGAGTTCCAGAACAGCCAGACTACACAGTAAAACCCTGTCTTGAAAAACCAAAAAAAAAATAGATTTATTTATTTTACACATGAATGTTTTGCCTGCATGTATGTCTGTGTACGGTATGCTTGCCTGGTGTCTGCAGATGTCAGAAGAAGGCAGACATTGGATCCCCTGGAACTGGGGTTAAAGACAGTTGTGAGCCTCAATATGGGTGCTGGAATCAAGCCCTGGCCTTCTGCAAGAAGTGTTCTTAACCACTGAGCCATCTTTAGCCCTGGTCTGCTTCCTGTTTTAGATGATCATTAATATTCTGAGCACATTTTGAAATGCCAGACCTAAAGGGTTTTAAGAACTAGTTTCGGTGTTGACTTTTGAGATAGGGTCAGGTTACATGGGCCAGATTGGCCCTCTACTTACAGTGACCCTCCTGCCTCAGGCTCCAGAGGGCTGGAATTGTAGATCTGCACTGCCAACACTAGCTCACAGAGTTGTTTTGTAAACTTGGCCAGTGTCTCTTTCTTGAGCGTTCTGGTCCTTTTGAAGGATTCCTTAGTTTCCCTTAAACCTTGATCTGCAGACTCAGCTAGTTATGCTGGTTTTCTGTGGATTCCTTTGGTTGGCTGGTGACGAGAGGTTTAGTTTGTGCATTAGAACCTCTGTATATCCTTCGCAGGCAGCTGCACATTCCTAACCCCATCCTGCAGCGCTAATGCTGAGTAAAGGGAAGCAGGAACCTAGCATGACCATCTGGGCTTTTGTGGGTGATGGTGCATTGTGGGAGGCCTACCCATTTCTCTGTGGGAGGCCTGCGCCCACTTTTTCCCAGGGTATTCTTGAAGAGAGGAGTGAGAAATATTTAGATAGAAAAATAGAGAGGAGAGAAACAGAAACACTGGATAGCCATAGGAGAGCCTGGATCAATACCCATCGGCCCCTTCTGTCTCTTCTAAAGGGCTATTTATAGGAATGCCAAGGGGTGGAGCAAAAGACCTCCCCCTAGCTCAGCCAAGTGCAGCCCCTTCCAATCACCTGGTAACTACACACGTGGTCCAGGCATCCCCTTATGCAGCCTTGCTGGGTAAAGCAAGCTCAGATCTTACTAGGAAACCTCTGTGGGCCTCCACAGTGTGTGAAAGCCGAAGCACTCTTCCAAACATTCAAAGTAGCAAGTCCTCCTCTGGACACCATGGTTGGTTCTGTTGGGCCATGGTGCAGGTGGCCCAAAGCTGCTCTTTTGTTTGCTCTCCATGACTTAGCAACCCAAAGTCTCTTCATGGTTTAGAGTTCATGTGGCTGGAAGCCTGCAAGTCTGTGTGTGGACAGTTGGGCACAGAGACGTGTTGCTTCCCTTCCGAGTCTGTGTGTGGACAGTTGGGCACAGAGACGTGTTGCTTCCCTTCCGAGTCTGTGTGTGGACAGTTGGGCACAGAGACGTGTTGCTTCCCTTCCGAGTCTGTGTGTGGACAGTTGGGCACAGAGACGTGTTGCTTCCCTTCCGAGTCTGTGTGTGGACAGTTGGGCACAGAGACGTGTTGCTTCCCTTCCCGGCCCTGCTGCCCAGTTTGCTTCTCCGTTCACTGTCGGGTCCTGTGAAACGCAGAGCATGACCCACTGTGACGGCTTTCCCACAGTCAGAGTGTGCTGAGTGTTCTAGGGAGCCTCTCTTCAGTCTCTGTGTGATGACCTGCTTGCTTGCAGGCTTTGTTTTTAGCTGGCAGTCCAGAATATTTTCTGACTTGTTTTCACTGTCATTTCTGGCATGTTTTGATGGCTGTTTAAATGTGTAGAAGTTTGCTCAGTCTGAATTTCTCACTTTGTTAGAGGAAATAGAAGTACTTTCTAATGTAACATAGGTATGAGATTTTTCAAAAGTAATTCTCTGCTGTTAAGAGTGCATGCTGATTTTGCTGAGGAACTGAGTTTGATTCCCAACAGCATCCACTCTAGGGGAATCTGACACCTTCTTGTGGCCTCTTGGAGTACATGTACATACTCACACACAGACACAAACGTGTACAAAAACAATAAAGTCGTTTTAAAAAACTTAGATATAAAAATAATTTTTAAAGTTGAAGCCACTTTTCCACTTGTGTAAAAAAAAAACTATAAGCACATAGAATATTTGGGTATATATAAATAAATAGATCAAACTTTCATATTAAACTTGTTCCATTCTGTCTTGGCATTCTGGAATTATATATGATGATCTCAATATGGAATTCTATTCCTGAAACCAAAGCTCCAGCAGATTTTCTAAGCTCACTCCTCAAGATTTCTTATCAGCTGGAACAATGATGAAAGTGACTGATTCCCAGGAAGTGCAGTCTGGCTTCAGGGTCCCGCTTTGAACAGTTGGTGGTGGGCACAGTGGTGAGGAAATGCCTAGATGTGTATACACACTTGAAAGGATGTCTCATAGCAGTGGTCTAGTCGGTCAGTCAGACAGAATATAGACGTGTGAGCTGGGGGCATGGACCTGGGGTCGGGATATGAGAGCTGAAGTTCCTTGAGCAGTTGGTGTTGATGAAACATATTGGCGTGGTACTTCCCCCAGTACCTGGTTTCCGGAAAGAATTGTTGTGTGTCTGTTTTTCCATTTACCAGCCATTTGCTCAAGGCAGCATGATGACCAGTGAACCTGGGGATGGCCCTGCACCAGCTGTGTCTTAAGTCAGTTGAGGTTTGTTAGTGCTCTCAGTTCATCTGCAGAAGTACTCCATGCTCTGTCTGTGGAAGTCCAGACTGACTGGACAAGGATTGGGAAAGCAGCTGCCCTGAGAAGAGTCTGAGTGTGACTCGGATGTTGCAGCCCTGAAACACTGCAGCCTTCCCTGACCGCAGTTGGCACTGAGGTTTCTGGGCACACCTGTGTCCTGGAGTGAATTTGGCATAGAGTTTCTTTCTTTTTTTGAGACAGGGTTTCTCTGTGTAGTTTTGGTGTCTGTCCTGGATCTCGCTCTGTAGCCCAGGCTGGCCTGGCTCTGCCTCCTGAGTGCTGGGATTAAAGGTGTGTGCCACTGCCACCCAGCTTAGGGTTTTATCTTTGTGTCAGTCAGTCATCTTTGACAGGGGTCCTGAAGGAAAACGACATGCCTAACAAGGTTGGGAAATAATAGATAATTTGCTAATTGCCTTAAATATGAAATTCACAAGAACTTCTCCCAGAAATAAAATTTCCACTTAGTTCCTTTAATTTGTAATGTCCTCAGTATCCTCAGATGTGCAGCAGTTGTCTGTTTATATTTGTTTTTAAGTTTCTAGGGGGGCAAAACTTCCCTCAACTTTTCCACACAGGTAGTCGTCCTGATCCCTGGAGGCATCATTTTTGTGTGTGCACTTAGTGCTGTTCCAGGGGACCACGTGGAGCCTGTGGCTTTCCTGTCACTACCGTGGTCCGATCTTTTCCACAGTTGTGAGCAGCCTGGTTCACACACGGTCCTTTGCACTCTTGAAATCCAGCCTCAGTCCTCCTGGGTCTCTACAGAGCTCTGCCGAAGTCTGTGCCTTGCCACCTCTCTGTCTTGTGTCGTCCCCCAGGCAGGCTGCCTTAGAGAAAAGCCTTGGTGTAGACCTTGAACTGTGTTGCAAGAGATAGTTGACAGACAGATGAGGTAGGTAGGTGACAAAGATATTTGAGCAAATAACTCTTGTACATCACAGTTGGCTGCTAGAAGCCGAGATGCAAATATTTCTGCACCTGGTCCTTTTGTTGAGGCCTTTCTTCCTGTAGTTTAGCATTCCCTGATAATGAGTGTACTTGAAACTATAAGGGCTGCAGGGCATAAAGGGGTGGGCAGCACAGACTTGTGCCCACATCTCAGAGGTGAGTGGGCCAATGCCAAAGGCCCTTTTCTAGTGTGCTGGAAGTGTTCTGAACCTTGTGGGTTCATAGTCTCAAAGTCCTTGGCAGTTTAGGCTTGTGTGCTTAGCATCTGCTGCTTTGGTCATAAGTAACTTAGCAGGGTGAGTCTTGGAAGCATTTCTCATGGGTGACTAGAGCACAGGAAGCTTGGCTGTGCGGCTTTAAGAGCAGTTTGTTACTGGGTGGTGGTGCTGCACACTTTTAATACCAGCACTCAGGAGGCAGAGGCAGCTGGATCTCTGAGTTGAGGCCAACGTGGTCTACAGAGCTAGTTCCAGGGCTACACAGAAATCCTGTCTCAAAAAAAAAAAAGAGGACGAGGACATGCTTTCTGCTTCCTTTCCAAGCCCAAGCAGAATAATCATGGGTCACTCTGAGACATCCACACAAGCTGCCTTCTCAGATGTAGCTTCAATGGCTTCTTTAGTAGTAACTAATAGATTGGGGGTAGAAATGCCACCAGCATCAAGGTATGATGGGGAGCATATGGAATCCAAACAGTATTCTTAGGAATACTGTGGTGTTTAATTCCATGGTTCGTGACATACATTTTAAAAAGTAGATAATGCTAGTTATGATGCCTGCTTGCAGCCTGCCCTGCTTCTGTCACAGGCAGCAGGAACAGAGCACCTGGGCAAAAGTCACGTCAACCATGATTCTGGGGCGGAGTATTATGAGTGTCTTCCCAGAAACTCAGAAAATGAGATGCTAAGCTTAGAAGAAAGAATTTTCCTTCCTCCTTACCCTGCTGGATCAGTGACAGACAAAGCCCTGTGTGAAAATTCACCTCATTGGGCTTCCCTGGGGCACCACACCTTCCTGTGGTGCTGGTTTCCTCTGCCCCTGCTGGTATAACTGCAGCCAGGCCTGACTGAGGTCAACACTTTGATGGCTCTGCTACTTGGAAGGGAGTTATTTTCCTGTGTTTTTGTTTTTCCTGGCTTGTTTATGGGTTTCATTCCCTGATAAGGGAACTGCCCCAGGGGTTGGGCATCGAGAATAAAAAGATCATCCTGACCGACTGGTGGTGGTGCACAACCTTAATCCCAGCACTCAGGAGGCAGAGGCAGGTGGATCTCTGTGAGTTCCAGACTAGCCTGCCCTACAGAGTGAGTTGCAGGACAGTCAGAGCTACATAATGAGATGCTGTCTTGAAGAAGAAGAAAAAACCACACACTTCTTTTCCTGAGGCTGTGTAGAGGAGGACAAAATGGCCTTCACATTTGTTGCATGTTTTTATTTTGGGGACATTTTCACTGTGTGATCTAGCTGGGCTCAAACTCATGATCCTCCTGTCTCAGCCTTCCAAATGCTGAGAATATAGAGGGCACCCCACATCTATGCTTCAGGCCAGTGGGTGTGAAGGCATTTAGTCTACTCTTCAGAGATGTGGACTTGCACAAAAACAAGCACTGGTAGTTGCCACTTTATACGAGGCCTGTTGAGACACTGAGGTTCTGGCATGGCTGTTTAAAGAGTACTTGGGTTTGGTTGAGCAGACACAGCAGAATGGGGACCAACACTGATACCTGGCATCACTGTCCTCAGGGTCCCAGTGAAAGGAAGCATTGTTACCTACTCAGCTGGATAATTGGCCCCTCCAGATCCCGACTTGTGTGGTTGCTGCTGGTGACACTGACCTTGTAGAGTAGAGCCAGTTTGGTGCTGAACTAACTTGAGACTTTCGGATTTTAAAAGAGCTTTGTGTAAAGACAGCTTAATGGCTTGTAGTTCCAGAAGTCCTGTTTAAGATGCTTTTGGTCTCTCCCGGGTGCAGACTTGCCTTCCCCCAACCATGCAGGTCTCGGTTTAGGTCCATCTTGCACTGCTCGTTCACTTGGGTTCTCAGTGTTTCTGGCACATTAGCATCTTTAGGGAGGAATGGATATTGGTACAAATAATTGAAGACCCTCATGCCTCTAAAATGAGGGCTAATTAAAGCTATAAAGTTCATTTCTTCTATTTTGAAAACTACTTCGTACCCTGAGTTGTTTATTTGTATCCTTTGACCCAGAGATAATTGTAGGTATTTACTGAAGAAATGTTAACGAAGATGAGCTTATGAGGGTTGAGTGTGCAGTTTGGGAGAGCACAGAAGGGAAGCAGCCCAGGTGCTGTCTGAGGCCGTATAGTGAATAAAAGATTCTCTTGGAGTAGTTAGCATGCAATATAATAACCGCAGTATGATATTTTCGTACCTGTATTGTACCTTGCTTGTGTTTGACACCCCTACTCTCTTTTTCCCCCTTCCTACTAGTCTCCTCCTCCCCAAAATAGTCCTTTCTGTGCATGCATGTGCAAGTGTGTGTGTGTAAATCTAGATTTTACATGTGAGAGAAAACAGTGTTTGTTTTTGTATCTAGCTTGTTTTGTTTAGTATGATGTCTGGTTCACAAAATTCCCTGCAGATGACATGCGTGCCACCCCCCACCCCCCACCCCCCATCCCAGGCTACTCTAGCTCTGGCTAGCTTGGAACTTGCTGTGACTTACCTCAGACTCACAGAGATCCACCTGCTTCTGTTTCTCAAGTGCTCAAACCACACCTGGACTATGATTTCATTCTTCATGCTTGAATGACTGATGTATGTGTCAGTGAAGCAACATGTGTAGCAACTCTTAGCATTGTTTTAGAAGAGAAAAGAAGCCCATTCTTACTAAAATTAGAAGCCATCTGTCAAAGAGAGGGGAGGTTTGGGACACAGGTGTCTACAGAGTGTGCACCTGGAAGGGAGTGATGGTGTGTGCACTTCCACCCTCAGACACAGTGGCAGTTCAAACTTTGTAGTGTGTGCCTTTGGTTTGCTGTGTTGGGGACTCAGCGGACATGGCTGCAGTGGGTCCCTGTTGACAGACTGAGCTTGAGTGTCACTCTTTCCGTAACTGTTTGAGGTAACATCAAGATTGTTTTGAACACTTCATATTGAGAATTGTCTTCACTATTTCATTAAACTCACTGGTGGTGGGGGCAGGGTAGGATGAGCTTGAATTATCTCAGGTTATACAACTCTGTTACCAAGGAACAGCTTGGGAATTATAGCTTTTGCCATCAAGAAAATGAGCAAAAATCTGAAATTGACTTTGAGCTGAAATTGCATACTTAAACACTTTTTTATTGTAAAAAGTACTTTCACAATAGTATAAAAGTTCAATAGTGATCTTTGCTTCTTTAAATTGTTTGATAGTTGTTAAGCTTTTAGTGTAGATAAAGGGGTGGAAAGCATGGCTTTGATTTCTTTGTGGACACAGAAATCTAAAATCGCCTGTTTCCCGTTCAGTTCCCAGCCTGGATCACACCGTGCCACTAGCAAATGGCGAGGCTGAAGAGGACGCCGACAGAATGCACGTTGACAGAGAGTTTGCTGCCGTATCAGGTGGGAGTGGACAGTTTCCTGTTAGCTGCAACAACACCCCAGTGCTCGAAGACACCACACAGCAGGAGAGTGGTTCTGTTGGACCCAGAGAAATAGAAATATATACTGTTTCAGCAATGCAAACCCCTTGTCGTTGCAAGAATCAGTATGCTTACTATTTCTAAGTTCTCAGACTTCACACTTTCTTGTCCAGTGTCTTTAAAAAATGTTCTATTATAATTTACATTTTTGGCACTTGTATGGATGCAAGAGTTAAGCATTGCATTGAATTCTATTGCTGTGAGAACTAGTGCAATCTCCCAGTTTTGATTTGAAGCTTTTCCGTGATGTGCCTTGCTTCTTTCTCATGAGGTCTGCAGTTGGTTTCCTGAGGTGGCCTTTGGGTGACTCTGCACATGCTGTTGCTTAGGCTTCGATGGCTGTGCAGCATGCGGACAGCTCACGGGGAACACTGGGAACGTGGAGGGTGGTGGCTGTGGCTGTGACCCACTGGTGACAAGTTTGGGATGTCTGCCCCACGCCCTTGGTTGCTTTGGTGTCTAGCAATCCCTTGAAGACTGTTAAGATGCTGACTATTTTCAACAGTGCTTTACATGTTAAAATGTTCAGCATATGACAATAATTAGCTCTTAGTTTACAGTTTTAAAGTCAAAGAAGCTCAGTGTGTCCAGGATTTAGGATTTCTGAAATGATGTATTTATTTGGCATGTGCCTTTTCTCCCATTCTTTAGAGGATGACAGAAGGTCACAGCTGTTCTCCGTGTGTCTGTCTGTTTAGAAATACTGATTTTTATATATATAGAGAGAGAGGGGATAAAAAGGTCACCTGTGTGCTTCCAAACCCACAGGGAATGTTTCTGTGCCCATAACACAGTCATGCACAGTCATGGGTGGGGTTACCTTCAGCCAAATACTCAGAGAAAGTGGGTGCTCACCTCTGTACAGTTAGCTCAGAGAGTACATTTAAATAAGGTTTTCTCTCAGCAGATGCTGTCTTTCCTAACAAAGGAAAAGTGACAGACGCCAGAGCCTGTCCTTGATGAGGACGACCAGTGCTCTCTCCCTAGTCAGCAGGAGGAACTCCTTGTGTTAACAGCCAGCCCTGTGCTAAGCTTGTGGGCAGGCTTTTCCTTCAAGCCAGTTTGTCCTGGGTGTCAGAAGGCCATGTGGGCCTTCTGGTGCTTTCCAATACTGTCTGACTGAAGAAATGTGTTAGGAATCCCTAGACATCCTTGCCAATTCCTTGTGTGAAATAGCACCCATGTGCACAGAAAGCCTGTGGAGACAGCTGCCACTGCCCTAGGATCTTACAGAAGTAAGGCATTTCTCCTTAAACGCATCTCCACTTTTTGAAAAGCTGTCTTAATGATCTCTTTACATTTTTAATGCCCCTCATTTGAGACTCGAGGGCCAGGGGACTCTCCAGTGACTTATTTGCCGGCTCAGTCTGGTTACCTGTACCAGTGCTTTGGATTGAGTGGCTTTGTCCACAGCTGAGCAAGTAGGTGAGAAGGGGGTGGGACAGGCCGAGACTGTCATAGTCTAGGGCTTCTGCCCTTCAGATGTTGGTACACTGCCCCTGATTAGCTGGGCTGCCAGGCTCCTTTGATTTTGATGAAATAGTGAAACTGATTTACTTCAGCTGGGTACGAAAGGAGGAAAAATGCCATCTGTAGGGCATTAATAACTTTGAAATTCACTATCCTATTCATGAGTTAACAAGAAAGGTGACTTTATTTTTTAAAAAAATACAATTTTCCCCTTGAGAAAAACTTGCTTCATTTTTTAAAAAGTTTTGTTCCTAGTGTTTGAAATATTACTTCTCAAATACTGAGTTGTTTACAGAGAAAAGCTATAATTTTGGGGGGGGGGGAATATCCTCTGACTGTGTTCCAGTTACTAAGTTAGGATTACTACTAATCTGAAAAAAAAAATGTTGATAAGGGATCTTGATGTTTTGTTTACTTAATAACCACAATCCTTGACAGGACACATGCAAACTGTAGGGTACAGGAAAAATCACTGTGTTCATCCACAAGCCACTAGAACTGAGCTGGTGTAGATTTAGTGTCTGTCTTTACAGCCCAGAGCACTGAGATAAAATTCAATATTACCAAGCAAGAGCTCCTTCTTTTACTGTGTGTGAATTCCTGTGAACATCAATTGTAATTCTCTGTACTCTAGATCTGTGTGCCCACATGTTTTCTGTATAGCAGCAGCTTGTCTGTGGACTAAACTATCCACACTGTTTCATCATAGATGGTTTCTGAAAATAACCAGATCTGAGACCTTGGCTCTCATGGTCATCTTTGTTACTGGACTCAGTAGAAACCCTCAGAACTGCCCTTGACCCAGGACTGTGAGAGCCACTGGTGGCGGCAGCCTTTGCTTGGCTACCGTCCTGGGCTGCACCAGTGCTGAGCAGCGCTTGTGGGGGTTGGGTGTCGATGGGAGTATCGCTAAGACAAGAGCAGTTCCTGTTGGTAATCGAGTCCCTGTGGTGCGCTGGTTCAAGCTTCCTCAACATATCCACTCATTTGCCTCCCCCTTGACTAGAAGAGTTCCCTGTCCCAAGTAGAGAGTGTTCTGCTGGGTTCTGATGGACCCTGCCAGGGTGATTTACACTGTTCTTCGGGGGTTGCTTTAGTAGATCAGTATCTACTGCTCTGTGTTTACTTTTGGTGACAGCTTGCATTTCAGATCTCTCTCCAAGGCTACTGAAGTATAAACACTTTTCCTGTCTTACTAGATAAAATACTACAGTTGTGTTTTACCTCTAAATCTGTCTGTATAACCTTGAAAAGGGAACTGGTTTGTTTAGAAGGAAAAAAAAAATAGCAACAGAACACAAACCAAAGTCTTTTTTTAATTGTGGCAAGAGTTAAACATATGCTAGTTTCTCCTTCCCCATTGGTCTGCGTTTTGGTGACAGGTATATTTCTTAATGCAGATGTGAAAAACAGTAGCTCCGTGTTGAATACATTGACAAATGGAAGTGTCATCAATGGACATTTGGACTTCCCCTGCGTGACACAGCTCAATGGGATGGAGAGCAGGAGTAACCCGTGCTTAACAGGATCTAATGGAATTAGCAATGGACAGCCATTTCCCAGTGGCCAGGGTTCGGTCTGTGCTAATGGGACTGAGGAGCCAGAAAAGACCATGGGCATTAACCCTGAGATGTGTGGGTCTCTGCATCTGAATGGGAGCCCAAGTAGCTGTGTGGCCAGCAGGCCGTCCTGGGTTGGGGATGTGGGAGAGAACTTGCACTATGGACACTACCATGGGTTTGGGGACACTGCCGAGACCATCCCAGAGCTGAGCAGTGTGCTCGAGCACTCGAGCTGTGTGCGGGTGGAGCAGCGTTATGACAGTGCCGTCCTGGGCACCATGCAGCTGCACCACGGCTCCTGAGCCCGGCCTGCCTTGGCTCCACCGCAGAGAGTCCTTGGGTCCTTCACGCAGTTCCCGTGAGTGCTGCTGTAGCAGAGGGCTTCCCCGCGCAAGGCGTTTCTCACGGGCGGTATGCTCCTGCAAGAGCACTTGGGGGCTTCACCTTTTTTTGACACCAGCCTTTTGTTGTTTCTTTGTGAATTCTAGTGGATCAGGATGACTTGGGTTAGTAAATGAGGTGCCTGGTAATTGTCAATCCTTTACTAGACAACACAGCTCTTCCTGTGCAGGGTGCAACCTTACAGCGGTGTTGGCAGCGACCTAGGAAGAGCAGTGTCAGTAGCCAGGGCCCACTAGTCTCCCTGTTTCCTGTGTAGACCACTGCCTGTGTTTCCTTAGGAGCAGGCTCTGCCTGGGGTGGATTAGGGTGGTTGTGTTTTTACTCCACATTTCTACTTGGTCTCTGGACTTTTTACCACAGATAATGGTTTCCTTTCTATTTAGTGGAAGTCGCTGTTTGTAGGAACTGTCAGGTCAGAATATTTTACTATGGTGACCTATTTTTTTGTTACTGTTTTTTGAGGTTTTCTGCTTAAATATATATACTACTAAATATCCAGTTAACTGAGAGAATTTTGGATTTCTCTTATTAAAACTGCATTAAATTTATGGTTTTATAGAAATTAGCTTTTGTTTAGGCAACTAGTGGTTACATGGCAAATACCGCAATGACTTCTGATTTTTGTAATAACAATTGGTGCAGATAAACTGTGAGATGAAGAAACCAATGCTTTAAGGATGTACTAGCATTTTGTTTTTAAACTGTTCTTTACAAATTGAATTAAAAAACAAACACTGCTGATCTGTTTCTGAGTGTACTTTCTAGGTGGAGTTGGGGTTGGGTCGGGAGGTGAAGGGGTGGGAAGGAGGTTTGGGGTTGGGTCGTGTCTTCATGCCCCGTCTGTTGGGTTTGCTAACACTTTGTGGCCGTCTCACTGCACCTTGTGGACGGTCGGCAGCATTGTTGCCTCGGATACTTACTTTTATAGTTAGAGTGACCACAGTGTTCTCAACCTTGGTTTCAGCAGCCGCTAAAGTGAACCTCAGCCTTTTAAGGGTGTAAATTACAGTTAGAAAATTACAGTAAAAAAGCCGTCTGGCATGCCTGTGATAGGCTGTTCAAACAACTGTGTGTGCATTCTTGTACAGCTTAGACTCATGGGAAGAACATTCAGTTTTGAAAATGTCCCTCATAGCGATCAAGGTCAGAACCCTTGACTGAGCCTCAGAAACCACTCACTCCCAGGCTCTGAGAAGCTGCCTGCATTGCCGACTTCCCGAGGAGGCTTGATACCAGCCCTGTGAGCTGTACCCTGAGGTGTCAAAGGCTTGATACAAAAGCAGTTGGTCAACACATTTATGAGCAACTCTCAAAATGTTCTATAAAGGGGGCTGGAGACAGAGCCCAGAGGTCCTGAGGTCAGTTCCCAGCACCCACATGGTGGCTTACAACCATCTAAAACAGGATCTGATGCCCTCTTCTGGCCTGCAGGCATACATGTGGACCTATACATTAAAAAAAAAATTCTATGAAGATAGAAATGTTTGACGCATCTTGAAAATTATTTGGCAGAATATGACTGTTGGGCTGGAAATGCTTTCTAGAATCTGCAGTGGGCAACATGGATGCTTTCCACAGTTGTTAGTGGCAGCCGCTGTGGTCTCAGCACAGGTGGTCAGTGGCAGCCGCTGTGGTGGCCATTGTGGTGGGGAGGAGTGAGGATGAGTGCGCACTGCCACTGAGCAGGCAAATGCGAGCTCTGCCCTGTTTGTTTCCTCGTCAGGTCAGGGCTTGGAGCGAAAGAATGCTCTCGGAAATTGTCATTTCAACACCCTCCAAGAATGAGCCTAGGGGGCTGGAGAGATGCTTCAGTGGTTGAGAGCACTAGCTGTTCTTCCAAAGGACCTGGGTTCAGTTCCCAGCACCCACATGCCAACTCACAACTGTCTGTAACTCATGTTCCAGGGGGTCTGACACCCTCACACAGGCAAAACACCAATGCACATAAGAAAAAAAAAATTATAAAGAAAATAAAAGGCAACGTTTAAAAAAAAAAAAAAAAAGAATGAGCCTAGATGAAGCCCACACCATGCCAAGGAGTGCCAGAGAACAAGGCAGGAAGAGGTACCAGGGTTTTCATTTTATTCAAAAGGAAAGGTCTGAAGCCACATGCGATTAACATTCTAAAAGTAGAAAAGGCCACATCAGAACAGCCCTGCTGGGTTTCCCAGCTTTCTCCTACCACTGCCCTGTCCTTGGAGGACCCTATGGTCCAGAACCACCTCCAAGGACCCCTAGTTAATGTAGTTACCATGTTCTCGGGAGCATTACAGAAGTTATAGCTGGGGAGCACCTGTCCTGTTTCCATCGAAGATGTCTTCATGACCATCGTGGGCTGGCTTGGCTCTTCTGACAGTTCAAGGTAACTGAAAGCCAGTCTTGCAAGCATGGTTCATGAATCATGGCGTCAAATAGCACATCGCCAGCACATGACAGCGATACCAACTCCTTATTCTAGGGCTTTGAGTTTGTCTCCAGAAGAGGAATGTGAAAGGCATCCTGAAGACTGTGCCAGCACATCAAGCCCTCAGTCCCCCTGGGGATGGACTATTGAGACGTTTTACACAAACCAGGTGTGGTAGTACCAGCTTAAATCTAGAATTCAGGAGCCTGCGGCAGTTGAATTACTGCAAGTTCAAAGCCAGCCTGGGCTACGAAGTCATTACAGTTAGTTGAGACCGTCTGTGTAAGTAGCCAGTCCGGCAGCCAAGGCTGTCATTTCGGCAGATGTTTAGCCCATCTGCCAGCAGCTGGCTGCAAACACCAGCCTCCTTGGCTGCTTCTGGCAGAGTAGCTGGAAGTAGCTGCAAGTTGGGGAAAAGCCATTTAGGAAAGCAACCGCCTGGAGTCAGAATGCCGGCGCTCCATCGCAGTGTGTAACAGGAAGGAGCTTGTCCACCAGACGAGGACAAGCTGGCAGGAACGGACTGAGGCAGGCGCACCTCTGGGTGGACAGACAGGGCTGCAGTCAGGTGCCATCCCTCTCTGCGGGCCTTTGGGCTCTGCATCATGAGGAAGTCTGCTAGGACTGACAGGAAACGGTGCCCCTGTGCCAAGACAGCTGAGCCTTCAACCGTGAACCAGACACAGCCTGCCGGAGCTGCTAATCCATAGGGAACCCCCCCTTCCCTTAAATGAATTAGATTCACTATCAGCAAACTGAAGACTGGAATGGAACATCCAAAACCAGCCTGGGGGTTGCACTGTGACTAATACAAAGCTGGCTTAGTATTCCTAAGACTGAGTTCCAGCCCTGCACCCTCCCACAGTCACCAAAACCAAGGTGACATAGTCTGAGACGAAGGGTCATGGGGGGGAGTGCCTTGCTCCCAGGCCCGTGACCCCTTGGAGATGACCCTCATTCTCATGAAGAATGACTTGGCACAGACCCAGTTGTCCAGCATCTCCTGTGGCTTCAGCCAAGTCCCCTCTGAGGGAGAGACGGGCTTCCATGCAAGGAGAGCAGGCAGACTGCCCTGAGTAAAGACCATGGGCCTGTCTGGCACACTCTACCCCGTGCTCCAGTTAGGCCATTGGATATCCAGTTGTACTGAATGACAGCTGAGGTCAGGATGTAGCCTCCTGTAGACCCAGGAGATCTGAAGAAAGAACACCCAGACTGTACCCACCAGAGGGTAGCTTGGGCCCCTCTCTCCCAGGTACATGAGGGGCTGATTCACACTGAGGAAGTGTCACGGCTGTGGGTTGGGAGACTGTGAACACGGGAGGCAAGTCCACGTGTGTGGGAAAACAATATGGTGTCACTCTGTGCTACTAGGAAGCATGTTCTCGTGGGACTTGGTTGTACAGCTCGCTGTGACCATATGGGTCACAAAAAACCCCTGAGGAGAAAGTACTTGAACTACTCAAGCTCCTAGTTTCTGGTACAAGGCATGTTTCTCTTCCTCCTCCCTCTCCCCACCTCTTCCCCTCCCTCTCTCCATCCTTCCCTTCCTCCGCCTCTTCTTCCTGTTCTACATTTATGTATGTGTGTGCACATGCACACACACACACACACGCCACAGCACATGTGTGGAGATCAGAGGACAACTTAAGGAATTGATTCTCCTGCCTTCTTGGGGATGGGACTTGGGTTTTCAGGCCCGGTGGCCGGCACCTTCACCTATTAGGCTACCGTGTGACCATTTACCATGACAACGGTGGAGGCAGGCATGGACTGCCCAGACACCCACCAATATCTACAGTACCCAGAGGGAGGCACGGGGGACTGCAGCTGCCTCCCTCCCATCCTGCCAAGGCTGACTTGAGCAGCCTGGGAAACATGGATGCACCGAAGGCAGTTCCCAGGTGCTGTCACAGTAGGAGGCCTGATGTTCATGCCGTATATGGGACAGTTGAGGCAATTTTTAGATGTGTGGTAATAGTCTACACTAAAAAACTGAACAGAAATATGCTACACTTATAAATGCTACTGGCTGAGACATAAACGACACTGATTCCTGGATGCCTCGCTCTGAATGGAAATAGTGCTCCAAGATCTCGGAGAGAGCCGGGCTTGAAGGGGTTGATGTGGGACACTTTCTCTGAACTGAAGGGACAGCATGGATAATCAGAAAATATAATCCGAGCCGTCTCCACAAGTATAAAAATGTCACCCGAAATCCATGACATGGGTAAAATTAATATGAGCTGATAATAAAAGGCTAATACGGGAAATACAGAGGCTGTCAAATAAAAGTAAACCATAATATAAAACAAGTCAGAAATAAGCATAATTCAAATCGGCACAGCAAATGTATCCTTAGAAGCGTTACAGTATATGAAGTAAAATAAAATGGAATGGCTTTTTACAAAGGTGTCCTTAATACACAGAAATACAAACAGCCCAATAAGGATGAACACACAATAGAGCAAATTAATACATCTCAGATCGTTACAAGCCCACATATCCGGTAAAGTATTTCAGTAGACTAAAATGTGGGCCAGCAAAATGGCCCGGTAGGTAAAGGTGCTTGCTGACGACCTGAGCTTTTTCACTCAGGACCCGTGTGGTAGACAGAACTAACTCCCACAAGTTGTCCTCCAGATTACACACGCACTGTGGTGTGTGCATGTTCACATATACAAAATAAGTGTAAAAAAAAAAAAGAAAAGAAAAATTTTAAATGGTGAGGGGAAGGGAAAAGCAAATCCTGCCTAGAGCTAGCTTGAAGCATTAACAACATTGTCACTTTAGAGTCACCAGGCTGGACAGTCTTCCTCAGGGCCCAGATGTTAGCAGACAGCCTCTGCACCCAGCCTGTTGTGGGTCCACTGGAAGCTGGTCCTACCCGGGTGAAGCTGGCTGGCGTCTTGGCTCTGGGGTCTGACTATGTCTTCCTCTACCAGTAGAGGGCAGCAGCACCATCCTCGCAGTACAAAGCCAGCTAGTCAGAGCAATTCTGGGATGTATTTTCAGCAGAATTCACATGGCACTTAAGCCTCTGTACTGAACCAGGAATGGTAGTTAGGGGCAGCTAGTGACTGCTCTGTGCCAGACTCTGACACCATCGCAGCCATTCCCCAGTTGCTGGGGATGTGAGGGGTTGTGAGCTCTTCCACTTGTCCTCTGAAGCAGGTGACTGGACCACTTCCTCTGCAGCTGGCCTCTGTACAGACCGGGTTGCATTGGACTGACGGGCCGAACCGTCTGCAGACAATCCACGTGGACTTTGGTGTTGGAGACTCCCTTTGCTTCACATTCAGCTGGGAGGGAAAAGGATGGTTCCCAATTAAACAAGAACACACTGTGTCCCCAACACCTAGCATGCTCAGTTTACACTTGTCAAAAGAGCTATTTTCAACTTATTTAGACACAGCCTTTTATCAGAATTTCTCCTTCGCATACTTAACTAGGAAAACAAGACAGAAACAATTAGTTCTGATTTCCTTGTTGTTTCTTTTGGAGCACAGCCTGTCACCCGATTCTCTGCTGTGAGCAGGCATACCACAGTCAAGCTCATGTGGCTTCGAGACAGGGTGAGTGGGTCCCATTACTGTCCTGCAGTGGCATTCACCCTGCAGCTTTCAATGCAGCAAGGCTGGACTTACCCTGCCAGAGGCACAGCCAAACACCCTAACTCCAGAGGGTACGCCGCAATGTGAAGACTGCCTCCCCCCCACCGCACTGGGTCTGCAGCCTAGTGAAGGTGTGTGTGTGTGTGTGTGTGTGTGTGTGTGTGTGTGTGTGTGTGTGTAACTGGATGCACACAGGTGCACAGCACTGGCTCTGTAGCCTAGTGAAGGGGTGTGTGTATGTGTGTGTATAACTGGATGCACACAGGTGCACAGCACTGTGTAGCCCAGTGAAGGTGTGTGTGTGTGGCTGTGTGTGTGTGTGTGTGTGTGTGTGTGTGTGTGTGTGTGGCTGTGTGGCTGTGTGGCTGTGTGTGTGGCTGTGGACACACATGGGTGCCCTGCCAGTTTTCTGAATGGTGAGGTAGGACAGTGAATAGGAAGACATTCACTATTGACAGCACTCCATCTGCAGGTGGCCCGTGTTCCCTGCTTCCTGTGTTTCCTCCTTTTCTATTTGGAATAAGAAAAGGTCAATAAAGACAATCATGGGTGGCTAGAGAGATGGCTCAGCAGTTCTGTCTCCAGCGCCCACATGGTAACTCATGAACACCTATGACTCCATTCCAGGGGATCTGATGCCCTCTTCTGGCCTCCATGGGCTCCTGCATGCACGTGGTACACAAAACACATCCAGGCAAATACACATATATGCAAATAAGCCTTTTAAAAAAATAAAACAATAACAACACAAAAACACTTGTAGACTCAGTTCCATCTCATCTAAGTCACAATGGGATTTTATTTTATTTTTTTATTTTTTTATGAAAACCAAAGCCTGATCCTCATACTCACATGGGGAAGATGAAGGGCCAGTTACAGGTAAGATCTTCTGAAGGAAGATCAAGGGTCGGGGAAGTGTCCCCCAAAGGCTAAAGTGGGAGCAGGGTGTCTGGGTTTATGGAAGGAGCTCTTAGTCAGCATGGGGGAAACCAGAGCCCAGAGCCGCCTGGCTTTATGCCGGTCAGATGTGTTCTGTTTAATAAACCACGTAGGTGTGCATGTAAGGAAATGATGTGCAGGGCTGGAGAGATGGCTCAGAGGTTAAGAGCACCGACTGCTCTTCCAGAGGTCCTGAGTTCAATTCCCAGCAACCACATGGTGCCTCACAGCCACCTGTAATGAGATCTGGTGCCCTCTTCTGGCCTGCAGTCACATATGCTGTATACACAATAAATAAATAAATCTTTAAAAAAAAAAAAAAAAAAAAAGGAAATGATGTGCAGGTCCGGGGGCAGTAACTGGAGAAAATAACCTTAGATCCTGTTGTGGTTTGAATCTGGAACATCATCCCCCACAGCTGATGTGTTCGAATACCTGATTCCCATCTAGGGGTGCTGGTTTAGTGAGACCTGGCTGGTGAAGGCAGGTCACTTGGCCTGGCCTTTGAGGTTATAGCCTGGCTCTGCTCCTGGTTCATTCTCTCAGCGTCCGATCCACCCATGTGAATAATCTCACCAGATACTCCAGTTGCCATGAGTGCCACCATGCCTTCCCCACCACAGCAGGTTGGGTGGGTCTGAAGACAGGCCACATCATGGAAGAATTGCTATACTTCAATTATGCTAGAACTAAGAGCACGATCAAGAGACTGACAGACAGGCCGGGAAGCAGGGAGGTGCTGGCTGTACACTCGCCTAGAAAAGATTGTTGAGACTGGGAAGAATTCATGAACATCAACAAGAGAAGTCAAAGGTGCCCAACAATCCCTGTCAGGCAGTTGACGGAAGAGGTGGTGAAACAGCCCGTAAGACAAGTCTCCGCTGGGTTAACAGTTCCAGGACATCGAGGTCCAGTGAGCCGCCATTTCATACCTGAAAACCAGAAAGCCAAATGGAGTCCAAACGCTGCGGAAAGGTAACACAGAAATCAGGGAGGACGGACACACAAGATTCCATCTGTCAGACACAGACTCCTCCTCCTCCAGCCCAGAATTTGTACAACCTGGGAAACCCTGGCCTACAGAAGCAGGACTGTTGATACGAATGTCCACGGCAGAGGACTAGGAAGAGCTGCAGGCTATCTATCCAGGCTCCTCTCCGTAGGCAGCCACATCAGCCACCATGCTGTACTCTGCCCCAGGGTCCAGTCTGTAGCAGTAGAGAATGGAATGAGGCTCCGTCCGTCCGTTGACAGGATGTATGATGAGCACAAAGACACGTTGTACAAGATCACGAGATGCTGTTTGTGCAAGCGTCCGGAACACCAACACCTTAACAAGAAATGTATACACTGACACATGGGAGCCAAAATTCCCAGGAAAGCCCAGGACTGGCTCACATAGCAAGGGGCAACAACTTCTCCTGGGGGTCACTATAGGGGTGGCCACAGAGCCTTGGGGTGGGCATGCTGCAAATGGAGGTGTTGATCAGTCCTTCCCTTTAGACTGTGGTAGATTCTGAATATTCTTTCATATGCATAACCTCATTTCACAGCCTAAGAAGACAAAAGAAATATGTATTGTCCTTGCCTACTGATCATGGGGACCCTTCACAAACCCTTGATTGACAGAAGAGGAAGTAGGGAAGGCTGCTGCAGGCATGTTCAGGGCTTTGGCTCTGGTGTTGCTGGAATATGCGTGTGTGCGCGTATGTGTGCGTGTGCGTGCGTGCATGTGTGTGCGTGTGCGTGCGTGCGTGCGTGCGTGTGTGTGTGTGTGTGTGTGTGTGTGTGTGTTCCACAAACCTATGGTCTCCACTTGTCGGGATGGACCTTAGCACTGACTCTGGTCTCCTGGGTGTTATACCAATGTGTAGAAGCCAGCAGGGTCAACTAGGGGCATTTAGAGGCAGCTTCAGGCCCCCCGGCAGGGACTCTTGTGAATCCCTGAAGTGTCAGGTGCCTTTTCCCATAGCAACAGGGATGTCCAGATGTCATCTTGACTGTATGACAGAAATCCCCTCTGGCCTTCACCTCGCACAGCATCTAGAACCCCCAGCCATTCCTGGCTGAAACAGGTCCACATGCAAACCTGCCTGGAGAGAGCGGAACCCTGGTCTGTTCGAAGTCCCTGTTATACAGTAACGCGTTCCTCTCCGAGTCCTTTACGTTCATTTAATGTCAGCACACAGGTGCTGGGTCGGTCAGCTGACCTGTGCTGATGCTGAATTCCTGAGCCTGCAGGGATGAGGTCCACCTCTGAGTGTGATGCGGACTGCCTTCACATGGATGTCACGTGGGAACTGTGTGATCTCACACAGGTCTACCAGGGAACACCTACCTGAATCCACTCCATGGGGGGCAGAACCACAATATAAAGGCCTGTGTATGAAAATGCCATGATGACGCCCATTCCTTTGAATGTTAGCTTAAAAGATAATAATAAAAGGAACAACAACCCCCCCCAGGAAAAAAAAAAACGTACACTTCTTTGAGTAGAAAATAAAAAAAGAATATATTGATATATTCAAACTGTGAGAATATGCATGAACTGTTTCACGGTCCACACATCCTGACCTTGGCCCCTGAGTCTCTGGCTTCCTGCCCTGGATCAAGGGAAGCCGAAGGTACCCGAGTACCCCACAGCCCCTCACTAAGTCTTGTCAGTGACCACAGAGCTAAAAATATGGGTGGAGCTGGACGAGGGGAGGACAAGAAAGCTGGCCACTGAGTGAGCAGTGCTCCTTGGATAGATACATGAAGCAGTACCTGAGGGTCTCCGTAAACCTCCTCAGTTAGAACGCAGCAGGGAAGCTGTGTGGGTGTTGAGCAGAGAAACAAGATGACTGGGAGAAGAACCAGGAACAGATGCCTCCTGCTGTGGCATCAGCTGCCACGGACCTGAGGCACGGGAACCACTGCTCAGCAGGCTGCAGGAAGAAATATCTGGACCAGGACTGATAGGCCATGGGTGGGGGAGCAGGCTAGAGACCCACGAAGACCAGATGCCGCAGTTCACGCCACCTGTTACAAAACCCCCTTGCACAAGAGGGAGGTCATCCTTCGATCTATGCAGACCTGGCACCGGCTGGACAACCACTTATGCTGCTGTGGCTTGAATGAGACGTCTTCCGTAAGTCGTGGGCATTAACACCTGGTCTCTGTGGTACTTTAGAGAATGGCTCCCATAGCTGATGGAACTGTTTGGGAAGAATTTGGAAGTGTGGCCTTACTGGACCAGATACGTCAGGGTTTCAAAAGCCCACACCATTCCCAGTTAGTGCCCTGTCTCTGTCTCTGACTCTGTCTCTTCTCTCTCTCTCTCTCTCTCTCTCTCTCTCTCTCTCTCTCTCTCTCTCTCTCTCTCTCTCTCTCTCTATCTCTCTCCCTCCTGCTTGTTGCTCAGATGTAAGCTCTCAGGTATTATTGCTCCAGCCCCATGCCTGCCTGTCTGCTGCAATTAAATGCTTTCTTTTATAAGGTGCCCTAGTCAGGGTGCCTCTTCCCAACAACAGAAAGGTAAATAAAACAGTCCCCAGTGTGGCTGTTTGGAGATTAGGAAGTGTGGACTTGCCAGGTGGTGGTGCACGACTTTAATCCCAGCACTTGGGCGGCAGAGGCCAGCCTGGTCTACAGAGAGTTCCGGGATAGCCAAGGCTACACAGAGAAACCCTGTCTCAGAGAGAGAGAGAGAGAGAGAGAGAGAGAGAGAGAGAGAGAGAGAGAGAGAGAGAGAGAGAGAGAGAGAGAGAGAGAGAAGTGTGGCCTTGCTGGAAGAAGTTATGTCATTTCCAACCATTTCGAGTTACCTCGCTTTGATTTCCTGAGCTCTCAGCCGCCGCTCCAGCGGCCTGATGCCTGCGGTCCCCACTCCACTGTCATGGACTCTAACCCTCTGAAACTGTGAGTCCAAAATAAACTCTCCCTTCTATAAGTTGCCCTGGTCATGGCGTTTTATCACAACAATAGAAAAGTAACTAAGACACATGGTATGGAGGAAGTCTGCCTTCCTGTCTGTGGACTCTGTGTGTGTGACGTGGGTAGGTGTGTGTACTTGTGTTCCCCGGTGGGAGGCCAGAGGTTGGCACTGGGTACCTGCCTTTATCACTCTTCGCCTCTTTTCTCAAGGCAGGGTTTCTCACTCGTACCCAGGGAATGACAGTCTGGCTAGTCTGTGTGTTTTGGGGGGATCCTGTCTGCACCTCCCGAGCACTGGATTACAGGAGAGCTGCCATGCTGCCTGGCGTATACATGGATGCTGGGGGGGGGGGTCTGAATTCATGCTTCAGTGGAGTTCCTGCGCAAACCAGAAATGGTGACCCCAGGAAGCCGCTATCTCCACATCCTCGGAACTGTGCTCCTGTGAAGGGCACTAGCCACAAGCCGGCGGCTGCTGGGCTGTCTAGGTGTAGGCTATGAGCCACCTCAAGACTGAGGCCCAGGTGACTGCAGTTCTGTGGGACGCTTGTGCCAACAGCATAAGCCAGAACTGGAGAGTCTGGATGGTGATGGGTCTCACTTGGGAAGAGAGAAGAGAGCAGGTTCAGGGTACCCACGTGCAGACGCCCATAGTACCCACGTGCAGACGCCCATATGTCTGCCAGTTGTTCAGCTGTACATGGAACAGGCCTCAGTCTCAAAACTCAGCGGAGTCAGAGGAGTTCTGAGCTCCAAGGATACGAAGATACAACTGTCCTGGCATCTCAGGCTACCTTGTCTTCCTGACGAAGCAGCAGCAGGTATGACCTGTTTGAGCAACTGAGTCAAGGCAGGCAGGGGCCTCTTTCTTTTGGTCAGGAGTAGAGTTCGCAGGCATAGCCACCCACCTGGGCCCATCCGTGGGGCAGCGTCTAACCCTGGAGATGAGGCTGTCTGCCCTGACATCACTGTAAAGGAGGTCCCAGCAGAAGGCCCTCCCTGGGGTGCCCGTGGGAGCCGTCAGACGGGTGGCCCCACTTCCCAACATGTGTCTTGTTACTCAGTCTTTTGGTCATCTGGCTGTTGCGGGTCCACACCACAGGGACGGTTTCCAGGGCTGACCCCAGGTGCGTCATGGTGCCCCTGGAGCTAGAGAAGGCATGTATACTCACCTGCTGTGGGTCTGTTCTGTACACACTGGCAGTCAGTGCCAACAGTGAGACCCTTGTTCCCCAGCAGAATGTCGGAGGCATGTGTGTAGAAATCAGATAACAAGTTTTAGGGGTCAGTTCCTCTCCTTGTGCCTTGTTGGACACAGGTCTGATGTTTCTACACACCGTGCACTCCAGCAGCTTCCGTCCATTCTCCTTTCCCAGTCCCGTCTCTGCAGGAGGGCTGGGGTTATAGATGTGTGGCATGGCACCTGACTTCTTATGTGGGTTCGGGGGGCTCAGGTTGTCAACCTCATGACACGAGGGCCTGGACTTACTGAACCATCATCTCAGCAGTTCTAGATGAAATGATTCTCATGGGGGTGCTGTCCTGTCTTTACTGTAGGCTTCCATACGTGTACCTGGCCTGTCCGTGTCCTATGACAGAAGCAACAGTCACAGCTCTGACGATCAAGATGCTCTTCCAGAGGACCCATAAACTCAGACCAGCACACACACATACACATAACAATAATTAATTTAAAAACTGTTGCCAGAAACTGCCAGACACCCTCCTGGGTGGCCAGTTGCCCGCCCATGAAAGTCACGGACATTGTACTGGACGCTGTGAGTGTTTGGTTGTGAAAAGCAGGAATTCTGTTGTGTTCTCCTGAAGAGTGCTGGGTTTTTCCAATTTGCATTTTAACCTTGTTGAAATCAAACTGCAGACTCAGTTTCTATTTAGTCTCCACTCACACTTCTGTTCGTGTCTTATTTTTGTTTTGTTGTTATTGTTGTTGTTTGAGACGGGGTTTCTCTGTGTAGCCCTGGCTGTCCTGGAACTCACTCTGTAGCCCAGGCTGGCCTCAAACTCGGAGATCTACCTGCTTCTGCCTCCAGAGTGATGGGATTAAAGGTGTGTGCCACCACCGCCGGGCTCCTGTTCCTTTCTTTTATTATTTTTATTTTCCGTGTTTTGGCTTCATGTATGTCTGTGTACCATGTGCATGCCTGGTTCCTTCGGAGGCCAGGAGAGAGCATTGGATCTGCTGGAACTGGAATTCCAGACAGTTGTGAGCCACCATGTGGGTGCTGAGAACTGAAGCTGGGTCCTCTGGAAGAGCAGCCAGTGCTCTTAGCCACTGAGCCTTCTCTCCAGCCCCCAGCACTCTGTTCCGAGCTGTGTTGTTTGGCACCATCCCTAAGAATGCTCAGTTCAAGATGAGCTGGATTTGGGTTGTTTATGCCCAGAGCCTGGGACTTCCCCAGTACGCTGTCTTCCCTTTTTCCATATTTTTCCCGCCGTGTCCCTGAGGCAGGTCAGGCCCCAGGTCTTCATGCTGTAGAAGCTTCCACTTCCTACATTTCTCCAACTCTCTGCTGCCACCACTGTGACGCTAGCCAGGGGCTCCCCCAGCCTTGCAGACTGGACTCTGCCACCCCAGCCCCTTTCCACATCTCTAGAGCTCTCTCTCTCTCTCTCTCTCTCTCTCTCTCTCTCTGGGTTTTTTTTTTTTTTTTTTTTTTTTTTTTTGGTTTTTCGAGATAGGGTTTCTTTCTGTGTAGCTTTGCGCCTTTCCTGGATCTCGCTCTGTAGACCAGGCTGGCTTTGAACTTACAAAGATCTGCCTGCCTCTGCCTCCCGAGTGCTGGGATTAAAGGCGCGCGCCACCACCGCCTGGCATAGAGCTCTCTTGATCTGAGCCACAGCATTGGTTACTTCTCCTCGTCACCGAGATCAAATACCGGACAAAGAGCAACTTAAAGAAGGAAGGCGTGGCCAGGCGGTGGTGGCGCACGCCTTTAATCCCAGCACTTGGGAGGCAGAGCCAGGCGGATCTCTGTGAGTTCGAGGCCAGCCTGGACTACCAAGTGAGTTCCAGGAAAGGCGCAAAACTACACAGAGAAACCCTGTCTCAAAAAACCAAAAAAAAAAAAAAAAAAGAAGGCGTGTTTCAGCATGTTTCAGGGACAAGGGGGTCCATCCTGGTGGGGAAGGCGTGGTGGGTGTGAGTGAGGCAGGGCAGTGTCTGTGATCAGCAGAGAGAGAGAGAGATGAATGCTGGAGTTTCACTGGCTTCCCCTCCCCTTCTCATTCTGTCTGGGATCCGAGCCTATGGGGTGCTGCTGCCCATATTCGGGGTGAAACATCTTTGGGAACGCCCTCACACCGACCGGCTCAGAAGCTTGTCTTCTATGTAATTCTGAAGCCCCTCGGGCTGACAACGAGGATTAACCAAAGCAAGTCGTCGTCAACTTGATCTATGATTACATTACTTCAAACAGGCAGCCTGATACGCCTGGCTACCGCACAGCTCTCCCCGACGTCACCTCTGCCTTGATGTTTCTTGTTTGTGCAACTCTGCGTGCCCTGGAGTGAGCTTAAGGATCAAGAACTCCAGCCCAGGGGTGTGCTCCTACCCTCAACCCTCAGCCCCTCCACGAAGCCATCTGGCAAACCTTCAGCCGTTGGAGCAAGTTCATTCCCTGGAAAGGTCTTAAACAGACCTCGAGGTGTGCTTTTGGGTGACTTCCAACAGGAGAGCCCAGGTGCTTTCCTGGACAGCACCGACGGGCACCTAACTTATTTACAGCACGCCATCTCTTGTTTCCCTCAGATCATGTCCCAGTTCACCAGGCGCCACCACTGTCCTGGTCTCCAACAAAGACCTCTCGGCTTGGACAGCACCACACAGTTGTGTCTTGGAAAGAACAGCATGAGTTTTGCCTGAAAGTAATTTTTTATGTGGTGAAACTCAAGCATGTGGCTTGTCCTTGGCACGACTTCCCTTGGTCATGGTTTAATACAGAACAGGCTGGAAATCCCCCAAAGTGAGCGACTGATTCTACTTGTTTTTCTAACTCTTGTGTGAGTGTGGAGTGTGTGTGCGTGGTGTATATGAGGGTGCGCTGTGGAGGTCAGGAGAGGGAGGCACCCTCTTCCCTCATTCTTAACCTCAGTCTGTTGAGGCAGGTCTCTCCCTGAACCCGGAGCTTGCATTTATTTTGCTAAACTGGCAGCCGGCAATCGATCCTCCTGACTCTGTCCCCCACAGCACCGGATTTACAGGCGTGCATGAAACCACACCCAGCTTACTTGGATGCTGGGACCCAAACTCAGGTCCTCACAATTGCACAATAAGCGCGCTTAACCACTGAGCCACCTCTCCGGCCTCAGACCAGTGGCTCTGTTTGAGCTTTAAATGCTTGCATGAAGGTTTCTTAGTAATGAACTGTCAAAGGAGGTGCAAGCTGCTCACACATCCCGACCCAAACAAGCCTTCTTCCCCGGCCCCACTATCCTCTTCCAGGTTTCCTGCTTCTTCAGGGAGGCCCTAACATGAGAGTAAGATGGAGACCGGCGGGTCATCGGAGCAGTTCATAGGTTTGTGGAAAGGCTTGAGGGATCACAGCCTGCCCCACTCAGCCACTTGCATGAAGCCGGTCTGTCCACCCTTGTCTGGGCTTCCTCCAGATGCTGCAGCAAGTCCAGTCTGAATGGGCCACATACCATAAAATTCTTTTGGGGGTATGGGATAGATCTCATGTCACTCAGGCTGGCCTCAAACTTAACATATAGTTGAGGATGACCTTTAGCTTTTGACCCTCCTCCATGCTGGGGTCACTGGTATGCCCCACTATGCCTGATTCATATGGTACTGGGGATGGAATTGAAGGCATGTTACCACTGAGTTCCCTGGTCCATGTCCCCAAGATTGATATTGTACCCTTCATGAGGAGAGAGCCATGCACAGCAGGTAGGAATGGTTCCCCTCTCTCAGGCTACGCTGACAGGGCAGCGTGTTCACTGCTCACGTGAGGGGCATTCTCACCAGGTCTGATATAAAAATCCCTTCCCTCTATCCGGTGGGCACGGAGCACGTGATGCCATTAGCAAACCTTCGTGGAAGGATTCAGAGGGCTTTACCGTGCCAGCTCCAGATGGGGGACAGTCCACTTCAGTACAGCCTGTGAAACCCCGAGTCCCAGGGATAGGAGAAAGAGGCAGGATCTGATTTGCAGCCTGGCAAATCCTTTGTTTTCAAACCAACACGAGATTTCGTAACTTTTCACATTCTCAGGTTTCCTGAACTAAATGCTAGACCTAACTATTGCTGTACAGATGTGACCTGCCACCCATCGTTGGGAGACAACGGAATCCACCCTGCTCCCCTAGCGGACAGCATTTGGCTCTTCCCTTCGGCACAGGTCTAAACAGCTCTGATCGCGCAGACCCAGAAAGTGCAGTCGCTGACCCTCCTGACGCAGCACACACATGTTACCCGGGCAGCTGGGGGTGTGGCTCTGTTGGTGCAGTGCTTGCCTACTAGCCTGGTATTCAGGAGGTAGGGACAGGAAGGACAGAGGCTCAAGGTCATCCTCAGTTGCATCGTGAGTTCAAGGCCAGCTTGAACTACTTGACACCCTATCTCAAAAGCCAAGCAAAGCAATCCAGGAGCCCGAGTCCAGATGAAAGCCAACACAGGGCCAGTCTGTTCTCTGTCCACATCTGTCCAGGCTCTGTAGAGGCCCAGTCAGCCGCACTCTCCTCTTGCCCTATACTGCCTCCTCTCTCTTCTTCCTTAAGAACATGATCTGGCCGGTTTGTGGGGTCTCTGTACTTCAGACTTGGCAGCAAGCCCCACTTCCCGCTGAGCCATCTCTCCAGCCCTTAGTGCCTATTTAAAAAAAAAAAATGCAGCCAAGAGCGTTTTGATAATAACTTAAGCTATTCTGGGCCACAATAAAATTTTAGCCCATCTGTCTCTAGAACGTTCCCTCAAATGTCTTTCCAAAAGATGCTGATTTTCCTTGTTACTTCAAAAAACAACAAATCACCTTTCTCTTGAAAGTACAAATTACCAGTGTTTTGTTATTTTTCACTTTCTGCCAAGAAACGTGCATCTGATAGCCGTTTACCTCCAAATGGTAAATGACAAATCTTGAACAAGTATACTTGCTTTTTTTAAAAAAAGGAAAACTCTTTAATTCACCTTGGGGCACAAGGCCCTTCTAACCACCTTGCTGTAAGTTAACCAGGATAACTTTATGGGTTAAACAGGGTTTGATGTCCTGCCCATTCTGAAGGCTGTAATAGCCTTCTCTCCGTGAAGATCTGTTTTTCTGTCTTCAGGTCAACAGAGCCACCCTGGAAGGCTCTGGCTACAGCTTCACTGTCTCACTCGATGAGGGAATCTGTGTGGCCCCACGCCACGTCACTGTGACCCGCTCTAAACCCTTTCCTTCAGTCTGTGGGGTGCTCGCAGGTTCCCCATCAGATACAGTCCCATTTTAAGAAATAAGCCACGTACTGTCAAGCAAATGCGCTTTATGGTACAGCTTTCCTCAGACACATAGAGCTTTTTAAGTTTTAGTTTTGATCTGAGCACGTCAGTCCATGCCTGCAATCAGCACTTGGAAGACGCAGGCAGGAGAATCTGGAACAGGCCAGCTGGGCTACATATGGAGAACTTGTTTCAACCATCATCATCATCATACATAATAATAACAAATATAAGGCATATAGTAAATTTAATTAGCCACGACACATCAACCGTATCATGTATACCTTGATTAGAAATGATCTATTTACAGGCTCACTGTCTACCCGTGAGATAATCAGAGCTACAGCAGGAAGCAGTCATTTTATAGGGGGAAGTCCCTTACGGAGTAGATCAAAGTTGCCATCAGATCCAAGACGCACTGACTTCACTGGCCCTGGTGTGAGGACCTGGGAAGGACACGCATCCTCCACAGGATTCCGGCCAGATCTGCAGAGCCTCAGTCCATTTCTGCAGAAAAAGTCATGCAGCCCCCAAGTGAAAGGCACCCTAAAAACCATGGCTCGGAACTCTTCCCAAGTATCAGGTAGTGATGGACAAGAAGATAGAGGGCGCTGTTCTCGATGGGAGAGGCCTAAGGAGATGCCACAGTAAAGGTAGGTCACATGTGGTCCTGAAAGAGAAAGCAAAATTAAAGCTTAAAAGTAAGACTGTCTGGGCCAGTGAGATGGCTCGGTGAGTCAAGGTGCTTGCAGTCAAGCCTGACAACCTGAGTTCAATCCCTAGGACCCACATGGGGGCAGGAGAGAGCTGACTCTGGGTAGTTATCCTCTATACCCCCAAATAAATAAGCAAATACATAAATAAATGTAATTTTAAAAAACAAAGCAAAATTGTCACACTTAAAAGTACTTCACAAAGAAACAAGGTCCAGGTAGAAACTGATCACTGGGAAGTCCTGTCTGCGCTGGCTGATTTTTAACTTTGACTTATGATTTTAGAGGCTCCATCCATCACGGTGGGCTCTGGCTCTGCTGCTCCTGAGCTTGGGGTGAGGCAATGTGTCTCAGCAGCAGGGTTATGTGGCAGACAGAGGCCGCTTACCTCAGACAAGAGGAGAGAGAGGATGGGGACAGAGGCAAGATATCACTAAGGAGGCAGGTGTGATGGTGCCTCCTTCAGTCTCAGGAGTCAGAGGCAGGCACATTCCTGGAGGTTTGAGGCCAGCCTGGTCTACATGGCAAGTTCCAGGCAAGCCAGGGCTAGTGAGCTCTCTTTCAAACAAACAACCCCAAGGAATCACTCTTATTTCCTCCATCTCCATCAATGGTCACCTCCTAGAGTTTCTAGAACTTTCCAAAATCTTTGGCACCGTGCAAAAAAATTTTTTAATGCCGATACTCTATTTTTCAAGGATTAGTTTTCCTTAAAACCGGATAAATCAGGAGTCCGGTCCACCAGACACAGCTGAGGAGACCGGGTGTTACTGTCATCTCTCCCACTTACACACCCAGGTGCCAGTGACCATCTGAGACTCAAGCTCCACCAGGGCCTCTGTCACCCTGGATGGTCTACATTAACGGAGTTTAGGTGAGCATATTCACAGAAGTCCAGAATCCCGGCCTCCTTCTCTGAAGCTGCTCTGTCCACGTACCGTGACTTAACCGTATAGCCATGTAAATACAAGTTAATGGAAAATAAGTGAAACACTGAACTGGACTGCTCTACGGAAGTGTCAAGGCTATCTCTTGGGGGGTGGGTAAGGGGGGAGAGAAGCAGAATGTTGGGAAAGCAAGCAGGTTTTATCATGCTTGACAGGGTGGAGTCTCTGAGCTGCTACGTGCTGTTCAGATTAACTAGACACCCTTGCCTTGGGTAGTTGACATTTGGAGGCCGATTAAAGAGAGGTTCCCAGTAAACAGAAACCCACCATTAGGCCTCTGTTTACCCAGCCAAAGGCCTTGTGTTTAGGACATTGTCACCAGAATTACTATTTTGGGGGAGCAGTTTGGATCTAGCAAACGTCGAGTGTGTTTGCACTGGCACATGCCGTTTTTCTTCAAGCTCACACTGGCTCAGCCCCAGATAGCACAGAGCAGGCACTGAGGGCTCTACCACAGCCCTGTGGGAAGGTGACACTCTGCCAGGTAACCACCACAGCCGCCTCGCCTTAAATACCACACTCCCAGGCACAGATAAGGGAAGTGCAAGGGTTTTCGCCTCCATTGTTTGGAAGGTTTTCTTCTTGACCGGGCCTTTCCCAGATGCTGAAGGCCTTCAGCGTGGGGGTGACCCAGGAAGCCCTTGTCAGCTCTGCTGAGGTATGGGGCTGACAGAAGGCAGGCAAGCTTTGGAGCCAGCTTGGAACAACTTCTCCTTCACACATGTGAAAAAAAAAACCCACATCACCTTGGGTCTAAGGTCCTCTAAATCAGCCCCGGCCTCTAAGAAAGGGCTAGCATGGGTCCTGTGTTTTATCGTGGAGTGGCTTATTAAGATGTCAAGGAAATACAGCCCTCCATGGAAACCACTCCGGAAGGATGGAAGGAAGAGGTGCCAGGCTGCTGATCCAGAGGAACCAGGGGTGATGGGCCAGAGGAGCCCATGGTCAGACTCCTGGGTGGCTGAGGGTACTGGGCTGGGCGTGGGCTCGTCTGTGCTACCGGCAACAGCTATGGTTTCTGATGGAGAAGCAAATGACACCTTCCAAAGCTGGGAAAATGGTACCAGTCAGCCCATGAGCTGGCTGCCCGAGCCCTGGTTGGCAGGTACCCTGGGAGAGTCTCTGGTTGCCCTGCAAGACAGCAGTGTTGGAAGGCCTGGCCCTGAAATGCCAGCTCCAGTGGGAAGAGAGACCATCCTAAGTTATTGTAACATAGGGCGTAGAACCATCCTGCCAGTCCCTCTAGGCACAGAGCAGGGCATGACCAAAGCTTGCAAAGTGACCCTGGAGAAGGGGGCACCTGAGTTGCCAGGGCCTGTCAGGAGAGCCAAAGCTCACTGCAGCCACAGGATGTGACATCTGTTTTTACTCCGAAGCCAAGTCATCTTTTTTCCAAGTCTGTCTCAATGCTGGGTTTTCTTTTCCTGGCAGACCAGAATGGCGCCTTGTAAATCTGAAGGCAACACTTTTTCGTAACTTATTCCTTCTGAGGACATAGTGGAAAATGGAGAAAGCTCTATCTCTGCCTCCATGCACGGTATTCTAGTTCCCTAAGGCCTGGACACAGTCCCCATGCTCCAGGAATAGGACTCTAAGATCCTGCAGTTCCTTTCCTTGGATAAAGTCAAGATGCCCAAGTTGGGGAAGAGTCCTGGTCACCTCACAGGGACAAAAAGGGAACCAGGTCCTGCTCCACACATGCTCCTCCCCCGTAAGTCACCTCTCCATTACTGTGATACAGCACCAAGACACCAGGACCAATGCAACTTATGGAAGAATGTTGAATTTGGGCTTACAGTTTCAGGGGAGAGAGTCCATGGCGGCCTGGGAGAAAGGCTGAGGGAGGAGATGCCAGCCTGCTGTTGGCAGCAGAAGAGCTGAGAGCTCACACCTTGATCTGCAAGTGGGAGGCAGAGGGAGCAGAATGGCGAGTCTTTTGAAACCTGAAGCCCATCCCCAGTGACACACTTCCTCCAACAAGGCCACACCTCCTAATCCTTCCCAAACAGTTCCACCAACGAGGGACCAAATATTCAAACATATGAACCTATAGGGGAGGCAGCATTCTCATTTACAGCACCCTGCTCCCCTCCCTCTCTCCCTCCTTCCTTCCTCCTTCCTTCCTCCCTCCCTCCCTCCCTTTCTCCCTCCCTCCCTTTCTCCCTTCCTCCTTCCCTTCATTTCTGTGACAAGGTTTTGCTATATACCCCAGGCTGGCCTCACACTCCCAGCAATCATGATGCTTCACCTCCTGAGTGCTGAAATTATAGGTGTACCACCACAACCAAAGGAGAGGGCTGGGAGCTGAACTTGGGTCCTCTGGAAGAACAGCAGGTGCTCTTAACCACTGAGCCACCTCACAGCCTGAGCCTCCTCAGCAAGACCCAACGAGCTTTCTCTGTCCTTGGACAAAAGCAAACAGATGCCTGCCTAGTGTCCAAGGGACGTGGTGGATTCGAGGTGACAGCGGTGACATTTGTCTTCTTCCTCAAGGACCACTCTCTTCTTCTAAAGATGCTTGGATGACAAAGGGATAAGATGTCCTTCCAGCTTACCAGCATCCTGGCAGACACATTAGGCTTCACGCACACTCAGTTACAAACACTGCTTTCTACTGCTCCTGCTTTCTAGGCAAAGTCTTCCGCGGTGGTGGACTTGGGTTTTATTATTATTATTATTATTATTATTATTATTATTATTATTATTATATTTTACCAACAGTTAGTGGTACTTTTCCACGGGGATGTTTCTGAGTTTTTATTTAGCCAACTTCATCAGTCTCACTGGCTTCAGCTGTCAATTCTTGAAAGGTCAAGCTTGCTTTCTTCTCTCAATAATTTATCTTTTACGCTGTTCACACACACTCATAACAAACCGGGGATGTACATTACCTGGTGAACTGTCATGTGCTGTTGGAGCTCACTGGGAAGCTGGCCCTGGAAGCAGGATTGGTCGACACGGTTCCAACTCAAACATGTTTATGTCAAGTGTCCTCCAAGACCACAGGTCTGAGGATGGTTCCCCCTACCCCACAACTGTGAGCAGAAAGAATAGCAAAACAGCCCAAAAGTAAAGCAAATGCCCTCGAGAACAGCTGGAAGGTGATACTTTTCCAATAGAGGGAGAATACAATTGTTCATCCCATGATAGAAAACCCATGGCCACTATGGAAATCAGTGTGGCAGTTCTGCAGGAAGCTGAGAATAGATCTACTTCAAGATACTTCAAGCTATACCACAATCGGGTATATTCCCAAAGGACTCTGCATTCTACTACAGAGATATTTGCTCAGCCATGTTCATCGTTGCTCTCTCCATAATAGCTAGAAATTGGAAAGAGCCTAGATGTCCATCAATTGATGGATGGGTAAAGAAAGTGCGGCACATTTACACAACAGAATATTATTTAGCAGCTAAGAAAAATGAATTATTAATTTTCAGGTCAATGTAAGAAACTACAATCATCCAGACCCAGGAAGATAAATAGTGCATGTTTTCTCTTATATGTGGATGTTAGCTTTTAATCTTTAGATATGTGTGTTTCAATTAGAATAACCACTGGGGTCAGAGACCAGGGGAGAGGGGGGACTCTTCCATGGAAGGGGAATTAGAATATGGTGTTATAAAGGAATAAGGGGAACTAAAATATGATTGAATGGGAAGGGGGTGGGAGAGAGAGCAGGGTAAAGGAGGGATTATGGGGAGAGACAACTAATACTAAAGGGCTTTTGAAAAGTCATGTAGAAACTTAATACTGTAGACACTTCCTAAAATATGTAAAAAGAAATTTAAATTGTAGTTACTATATAATGAGAGAGATGATGCCTCAACTAGACATCAATCCTATGCTACCAACTAAAACACCCAGTGCCAGGAATAGGTTACATCTGCTGAGTCATTGGGTAAAAGGATCCCATAGGCCCTCCCCCCAAATCAAAGATTATTGCCAAGGCTATTGGCTGCTCTCCACAGCATGGCAGTAAGGCCGTTCTGCTGAAGATAGCACATGTATGTCATCAAACAGGGAGAACTTGAGCTGGTCTGCTGCTAGAAGCTTTGCCCCTGTTGACTAGCATTCATAGACACTATCAGAGAAAAGAAACCGTCAATTTCACCTAGCTGCGAACCCTGCAATCTACCAGTGACCTGCCTGCAAGATCTACTGCTACAATAATGGCACAGACATTAGGGGAGTCACCAACCACTCTCTGATTGGATTTAAGGCCCGCTCCACGAGACTGAACCCATGCCTGACACTGTTAAAGTGGCCAAGAACCTGACATAGACAGGCCACGGGCCTGGGTGGGGGAGAGGGGGACGACCTACTGCTATTATTCTGCTAAGGGAACATAGCAATAAAATGACTATGAATAACATATCTCTATACCCATGGATGATTCCAAGGAAACAGCGTCTTCCAGACACAAGAGGACTGGCGCACATACGAACTCAGAGTCTTGTGACAGCGTGCCCAGGACCTGCACAGGTTCAAACCAGGCAAAATCCCAGCTCTGAGAAGGGGAAGTGGACACCAAGTCCCACCCCTCCCGGGACACTGTTTGTAATTGGTACCCGCTGGGAGAGGGAAATCAGTTTTCTTCAATGGAGAGTCACTGGGTATATGAACCACACTCCAGAGCAGGCCTCACACTCGGGAGTAGTCAGTCGATGCAAAACGGACTCCATGTTTTTGTATGAGCTTTGTTGTTGTTGTTATGGTTTGGCGTTTATGTCTTTTTGCTTTGTTTTCTTGTGGTTTGTTTTGTTTTGTTTTTTGAGGGAGGAAGAAACAACATGAGTTAGGTGGGAAGGATCTGGGAGGAACTGGAGAGGGGTAAGAATATGATCAAAATATATTGTATGAAAAACATTTTAAATATAATTTAAAAAAAAAACCACGAAGTCAGATGTTCAGCCATGGGAAGCTCATCCAGAGAGAGCTCAGTTGAGAACTCCAGCGTCTGTCTTCTGTTTCTGCCTCCTTTAGTCTGTTTCAGCCTTGTGTGAGCCTCGACTTGATGATGTCACCTCTGGCCATCATTGCTGCTTGCTCTTTCACTTGGAAGCCTCTTCCTGAGGGGCCACTGCTCACCTTGCACTCTGCTGGTCAGGAACTCCAGCTGCCTGCCTCAGCATGCTCCCCCAGTCCATTCTGTTTGTGAGTCCTGTAAGGACCTTTTGTTTGTTCTCAACTCTCTAGCTGCTCCTCGCCATTTATTCTTTTACTTTTAGCTTGCTATATACTTAGCAAACTCATTCAGATCCCTCTGTACTTCTGTTGTAGGCCATTCTCCGGAATGTGCACAACGGAGTCCACACAATACACGACGCAAGGAGCCGGGAAAGGATGGGATGTCTCTGGAAGTTAAGAGTCCCCAAGTCCAGCCGGGCGGTGGTGGTGCACACCTTTAATCCCAGCACTCAGGAGGCAGAGCCAGGCGGATCTCTGTGAGTTCGAGGCTGGGCTACCAAGTGAGTTCCAGGAAAGGCGCAAAGCTACACAGAGAAACCCTGTCTCAAAAAACGGAAAAAAAAAAAAAAAAAAAAAAAAAAAAAAGAGTCCCCAAGTCCTCATAAGAACCCCAGAGGGCATCGTGGAAGAGCTCTCCCACCCAGAAGCCTCTCCTCTCACGCCCTCCAGTGTCCTGCACGGCCTAATGAGTGGTGGTGGCCTCACCTCTGCCCACCTGAACCTCAAGACCTCCTCAACCAGAGGCTCTTAGCCCTGGGCACCACCCCTGTGTCTCCACCATCTTCCAGAGCCCAATGATAAGGGGTTCAGAACAGTCCCAGGCTGAGGAACAGAGTAACAGCCAAACACGATGACCCCAACACCCCCCAGCCTCAGGGCTGCCCTTTCAGTTACAGGCTCCGGTCCTGAACTCCACACAGCCTTCTTTGTCCCCAACTCACCTGTTTCACGTCACATGGAAAGTTAATGATCCCTTGGGGCTGTCATGGCTTGGGTTTGCTGAGCTGCTTCCCATCTCTCTCAGTGCAGAACTCAGGGACTTAAGCTGACAGCCCATATATATATTGCTCTCCCGATTTTTTTTTTTATTTTTTTATTTTTTTATTTTTTTTTTGTCAGCTGCCAGAGATGGAACCCAAGGCCTTGTACACTCTCAAGTGTTCCACCATCGAGTTACTGTCAATATACCCCGGACTTGGATCTCCAGATGTTGACAGCTTGCAGCTGACGCTTAGTATTTACTACAAGCTCTCACAAAGAACAAGAAACACATGGTCTCTAAAAACAAAATGCAATTATGCAGCCTGGATGTGTGTTACCTAGAACGCGACCTCCCCCAGAGGAGAAGTTCCTCACTAAATGAATTAATATCATCACTTGGAGGCCAAGAGATGATGCAGAGGGTATCTAAGATCCACTCCTGCCAGAACACAACCCCCTAGTTCTTTACTGGGCACCCTGGGAACCGTCACTGAATTCCTCCATTACGAATCTCCTTCCCTGTGTTTTGAACCTTCAATGTCTCTTCCTCACTCATGCTGACAACACACACAAGCTGCTCACTCTTCCTCTTCTCAGCAGAAGTAAGACACATGCTTCAGCCCTGCTCTGCTAGGGGCCCCCGGGCGCTCCAGCGTGGCCAGGCCCAATCCTGTGTGGAGTTCTGAGCTCAGGCCTTGTCCCACTCCTCACAGATCAGACTGGGGAGGCTTTGGAAAAGACATCACCTTCACTCAGACTGGCTTCCTGCCCCACTCCCAACCTTCCAGCTTCTTCCCTCTGAGTGTGACCTCCCTTCAGTCCCGGCACAGCCTGCAGCAGAGGGTATGGCTCAGGCTCCATGCTGGCTTGTGGCATTTTGAACAGGAAACACTTAACAGACCTCCACAGCCTGGGGTCTGACTCTTGAGCAGTATTACTCAGGATAGCCCAAAGGTAGAAGCAACCCGGAGTACATCACCAGACCGAAACCACACACGTGATGGCGTCTCAAAGAGGAAGACGGTTCTGATCCATACTACAGCTAAAGGTCACTAAATCCCTCCACTAGGGATCTCAAAGAGGAAGACGGTTCTGATCCACACTACAGCTAAAGGTCACTAAATCCCTCCATTAGGGATCTCAAAGAGGAAGACGGTTCTGATCCACACTACAGCTAAAGGTCACTAAATCCCTCCATTAGGGATCTCAAAGAGGAAGACGGTTCTGATCCACACTACAGCTAAAGGTCACTAAATCCCTCCACTAGGGATCTCAAAGAGGAAGACGGTTCTGATCCACACTACAGCTAAAGGTCACTAAATCCCTCCATTAGGGATCTCAAAGAGGAAGACGGTTCTGATCCACACTACAGCTAAAGGTCACTAAATCCCTCCATTAGGGATCTCAAAGAGGAAGACGGTTCTGATCCACACTACAGCTAAAGGTCACTAAATCCCTCCACTAGGGATCTAATGGAGCCTGAAGGGGAAGTGGCTGCAGTCATGTGAAGTCCCAGCGAAGTCACTGTCACAGACGGTGGGAAGAGGCAGGAGATGGGGACGGAGCCTCAGACTGGAGGAGGAGGATGCCAGGCAGGCAGGCAGGCACGGTGTTAGGTAACAATACAACTCCATCTGTATGCGGTCAGAACCCCACAATACAACTCCATCTGTATGCGGTCAGAACCCCACAATACAACTCCATCTGTATGCGGTCAGAACCCCACAATACAACTCCATCTGTATGCGGTCAGAACCCCACAATACAACTCCATCTGTATGCGGTCAGAACCCCACAATACAACTCCATCTGTATGCGGTCAGAACCCCACAATACAACTCCATCTGTATGCGGTCAGAACCCCCTGTGGTCATGCCTCACGCGGTGGTTAGGCTGAGCGAGTGTGGAGTGATCGGGTTTGACATTCAGCTCAAAGACTAAGGAAGAATAACCCGCTTTCTCCCACCAGTCTGCTTCCTTGTGCTGACAACCTCGGCTGGCATCACGGACCAAGAGGAAGCAAGACAAACACTCACAGGGTAAAATCCTGAGACCCCTTTTCTACAGATGTAAAGCCTGCACTTAAATAAAAGGCCTTGTTGGGGGGAATGGCGGCAAAAACAGTTTTTTGGTGGTTTTTTTTTTTTATTTTGGTTTTTTCAAGACACTCTTTCTCTGTGTAGCTCTGGCTGAACTGGATTCAATCTGTACACCAAGCTGGTTTTGAACTCAGAGATTTGCCTGCCTCTGCCTCCTGAGTGCTGGGACTAAAGGCATGTGCCACCACTGTCTGGCAAGAAAACAAAACAAAAAACAAAAAAACAGCTTCTATGTTAGATATATTTCTCCACATTAAAAATAATTTATAAAATGGAAGCTAAGTTGCTAACTTATGTCTTCCCAGTCTCCAAGCAGTGGCTGCCCTCCGCTCAAGCACCCAGGGGCACCATGGGTCTGAAGAAAACTGTCTGACAAGCAAATACAGACGAAGGACAGACAGACCCATGTAGCGCCACCCTGAGGACACACCGCTCTTTTCACACTTATTAGGCAGGTTCTTCTAAAATCAGAGCTGCTGGGGGGCTTCAGGTGAACAGAGGCCGAGGGATCAGTCGACAGACCCGATATTTAACCCCTAGATGACTAGGCCTCTCAAAGGTCAGTTGCTTGAATTGCCCTTGGCTTCTGAGAGATAGCAGCATGATGAATCAAAAGCCTTCTAGATCTCCCCATAGACACTGGTGGGCCAGACAATGTCACCAGGCCCCTTCCACTAAAATGACCCAGTCAGAGGTCAAAGGAGCAGGGACTCCAGCCAGCTCCTCCCTTATCTTTACACATGGATTCTGCCAGAAACACAAGTGCAGTCCAGCGTAAGAAGGATGAGCGACTCCAGCAGGGACATCACCGTGACAGCCATGAACGCTCTTGTCCAGAAGGCAGTTCTGCTCTTTAGCCCTGAACAAACAGACCCATGCGCCACCAAGTACCTCCCCTTACAAGGACACTGCCGCTGTCACCTGTGTCCCCTGTGGGGGTAGAATAAGCCCTCCGAGTTGGAAAACTGCAGCCAGCTGAGCTCAAGACTTTAGCATGCTTCTAGCCCCAGCAGTTCTCAGGCTGCCCCTGGAGCTCCATCAGTGTCTCCCCCACCCCCGCCCCACATCTGAGTCAATCTCCTCAAGTCCTTCGCATCCTACAGAGCATGCTTACACTTGTCCCCCAACAGGTTGGATCTGTTCTGCTGGACATCCCACAGAAGCCCCTAGGTTAGCCTTGAGCCAGAGACCTCAACTTCTGGAAACCAACACCGATGTTGAACCAGTTGGCAGGGGCAGATAGATGCCCGACATCACGGCTCAGCAGTGCCCAAGCCTTGGGGTGTCTCCATCACCTCTTCCTGCACTTCTGTCTCTGGTGGTCGAAAATAAAGTTTGCTGTCTTTCATTTCGGGAGGCAGACATCTGAGGGCTTCACTGGGTGAAGGTCAAGATGTCAGGGGTCAATGCCCAAGGATGCTGGGGAAGTCCCCTTTCCACCTCCAGCCCCTCCAGGCTTCTGTCTTTCTTTGGTTTGGAGTTTCTTCCCTGAGTCTCTTTAGCTCCAATCTCCACTATCACACCTGCCATCTGGAAGTTCCTCCTTGGATATTCTTGTGTCCCTCCCAGAAGGACCCCAGTGACATCAGGAAGATCTCCCTGCCTTAGTCACACCAGCAAGGCTCCCCTGACATAGAAGGCCTTCAGGTGAAGAGCTCAGAACTGGGAATTCTGGGGAGGTGGCACTGTTTTGCGTATGATCTCCAGTCACTAATCCACTGCACAGCTCCAGAAAGTATGTAGACCCTGGGACTGTCTCCAATTCAAAGGAATAGAAAGAAGGCTTACTCCCAACAGAAACCCAGGGCAGCAGGGGCCTTCAACTTGGATCCTCAGAGGCCCCCAACAGCAGGTGACAAAGTTAGCTGCTGCCAAGGGACACTAGATGGTGCTGTGTCAGCCGCCACCACAGATACCGAGACAGGGTCTCCGACTGCTGTCTGCCCTCGCCAGGCCACTTGGCTGTTTCTTTCCCATCAGCTTCTGACCTGGCCTCCCTTGAGGTCCCAGCACTCTCTACGTGGCTTGCCCTCGTGGCTTGCCCTCACCATCCTCTCCTTCACAGCCCACCGCATGGATGAGATCAAAACTCGTGGTCCATGTTCTCCTGGGGAACCACCAGACCAGCATCCGTCATCATCTGTGCTGGGAACCCAGAGAGGCCTTTTCCCCTGTTTCCCTTGGATGGTCTATCAGTACGCAGTCTAGACTGGCCTTGAGTTAGTTCATGTCTCTTTCCTCAGCATCTCCAATGCTGGGATTATGGCCCCCATGTCTCCTTAAAGATGACTCTGTTACCATCAGCCCTCGCCTGCTGGCTTGCACTAAGGAACCTCAGGGTTGTGTCTCTTGAACCATTGCGCTCGTACTTGCTCTCTCTCTCTCTCTCTCTCTTGCTTCTACTTTTTTTTTTTTTTTTCAAGACAGGGTTTCTCTGTGTAGCCCTGGAACTCCCTCTGTAGACCAGGTTGGCCTTGAACTCATAGAAATCTGCCTGCCTCTGCTGAGGTGCTGGGATTAAAGGTATGCATCACTGCCACCAGCTTCCACTGGCATCTCTTGAAAGCACATGCTCCACACACCCAGTCCTGAGTCAGGGGTGGGACCCTGGTGACCCTCTTTCCTCTGTGGCTGCTCAGCCAGCCCACAGACTGTGTGCTACAAGCCTTCCTTGCTCCGGGCTTTCTTTTCACCGCTTTAGGCTGGTCTGAGAAAAGGGTCAGGCTCACCTCTGTGGTTCTGCAGTGGCAGCAGGGACACGTGGAGTGACTGTGTGCTGTGGGATGGTCTGTATGTCAAATGTGTTGCTGATTGGTCAATAAATAAATCACTGATTGGTCAGTGGCCAGGCAGGAAGTATAGGCGGGACTAACAGAGAGGAGAATTGAGAGAACAGGAAGCTGGGTGGAGGAGACACTGCCAGCCGCCACCATGACAAGCCGCATGTGAAGATCCCGGTAAGCCACGAGCCATGTGGCAAGGTATAGATTTATGGAAATGGATTAATTTAAGATATAAGAACAGTTAGCAAGAAGCCTGCCACGGCCATACAGTTTGTAAGCAATATAAGCCTCTGTGTTTATTTGGTTGGGTCTGAGTGGCTGTGGGACTGGCGGGTGAGAGAGATTTGTCCTGACTGTGGGCCAGGCAGGAAAACTCTAGCTACAACTGTGGTCTGTGCACGCCAGGCCTGTTCACTCTCCCGCCACCCTACCCACCGCTGTGCTGACATCCAGGGCCCTGGAAGGCCTCTAGGCTCCTTTTCCATCTCAGAGTCTAGGTCTGCTAACTGAGGACTCCATAGCCTTATGGAAATTAGGCTTCAAAATTCAAGCCATTGAGCTCTAATTCCATCAAAGTCAAATTTTCATTAAAATTTCTGTTAGCTCTTTCCTGTACAAGTACTCTGAATGGATTCTTAACCCATTTTGGAAAGTTGGGGAAAGTAATAGCTTACTCCAAAGTGCTTCGTGTTTGTGAGACCTTCTGGTATGCTCTTGGCTCCATCCTGGAGACTGCCATTCCCAGACAGGCAAGTGCCACATAAGGCCCAGAAGGAGCCCAAAACGTGTGAGGCCTGTGACAGGTGGGACCTCTGTCTGCTGCTGGAAGGCTTCTGGGCTCTGCCTCTCAACTTCTCTCAAGGTTATCTTCAAATCTGGTAGACTGGCAGGCGGTGGTGCCACACACCTTTAATCCCAACACTTGGGAGGCAGAGGTAGGCGGATCTTTGTGAGTTTGAGGCCAGCCTAGTCTACAGATCGAATTCCAGGACAGCCAGGGCTGTTATACAGAGAAATCCTGTCTTGAAAAACAAAACAAACAAACAAACAAACACCTGACCCTTTAGCAGAGGGGGGAAAAGGTGTATTTTGCTTGTGGCTATGGTGTGTGCAATGTCACTCTCTTAATTTCACTGGTGGACACCTTCCTGTCTTTTTCTGTAAGTTCTCACATATGGAGAAAATGGACTCAAGATTCCTATTACAGCCAAATTTGGTGGCTCATGACTAGATTCCCAGCACCCAGAAGGCCTACACAACTTTGAGGCCAGCCTGGGCTACATAGTAAATTCCAGGCTAGCCTGAGCTACAATGTAAGACCCTGTCTCTAGAAAACAAAGTAAAACCAACAAAAAAGAGATACTTCATGTATTTGTGCCCCCTGGTATCTTTTAGATTCCACATTATAATCTTGACATTTGAAGAGAAACTCTGCCAGGTGGAATGGCTACACATCTGTAATCCCAGCATTTGGAGGTGGAGGCAGAAGATCCAGAGTTCAAGGTCATCCTGGGCTAGCACGAGCTATTTGAAACACTACCTCAAATTAATCCCAGCACTCGGGAGGCAGAGGCAGGCAGATCTCTGTGAGTTCGAGGCCAGCCTGGGCTACCAAGTGAGTTCCAGGAAAGGCGCAAAGCTACACAGAGAAACCCTGTCTCGAAAAACCAAAAAAAAAAAAAAAAAAAAAAAAAAAAAACCAAAAAACAAAAACAAAAAAACAACAACCAGAAAAAAAAAGTCTTTTTTTGAGATGATTTCAAACTAACAGGAAGGCTGCAGCAACCGGACAGACATCTTCTCATGGTCCCCAGCTGCTGGGGTCTGACCTTGGCCGCAAGCATTCCCTTTGTATTTACCTAGCTGCACTTCCTGAGTCCCTGGAGAGTAAGTCTGGGGCTTGAAGCCACTCTCCCAGCGCCTGTGGCACAGCCCGCAACGCGTGGACACGACCACCCTGGCTGCCGAGCCGCCCTCAGACCCGGCCTCTGTCCAGAAGCCCAGGCTGTCCCTGTCCAGAAGCCCAGGCTGTCCCCGTCCAGAAGCACAGGCTGTCCCCGTCCAGAAGCACAGGCTGTCCCACTAGCACCCCATGCAGGGCCAGAATCTAAGCCAGGCACACCGAGCATTTAACTGCCTGTCTCTCCTGCCTCCTGCAGTGCTGGGAAATGGTTAAAGGAGTTGTTGAGGAGTGTGAACAGTGAGCGGCCCGGGCTGGGCAGGCTGGTGTTCCCACTGCACCTCCCGTGTGCCTCTGCTGGACTCACAGGGATCCTCTGTAGCTGCTTGGTTTTGCTGAGTTTTAAGACTTGGCGTCTGAGTCCAGGAGAGCTTGAGGGCAGTGTCTGAGCTGCGCCTGCCATTATGCTGGCTGTAAAGAAGGAAGCGGAACTATGAGGGGTCCATGAGCCAATCTGAGGTCATGGCCAAGGTCAGCAGAGGACAGTGTGGGAGCATCTCTGACAACGGAAGAGGCAAACTTGATGCTGCCATCATTTTTCTAAAACTCTGCAATCTGATTCGTATAATCGGGCAATTTACCCATGCTGGCAATGTCTCTGTTCCCCAGTGGAGTGGCTACATGTGGTTTAAATTAAGGTCCAACCGGGCCACTTCCCAGTTAATCCCATTAACACAGATAGCTCATGTGAGTAATCAACTTCCCGAGAGTCCCACAAGCCACAGGGAGGTGTTGAGTTACAGAATCAGAGAGTCTGAAAAAGGAAATTGCTTTGATGGTTTTCAGAATTTCAAAATAATTACTTGAACTTGGAATGACTGTATTTGGCATTCATTCAAATTGTATTTCCTGTACACACAGGTCCTAGGAAATAAATGAGTCAACAGTGGTCCCTGGAATCAGGGTCTAACAGGTGGTACTCTGTTCCCAGCAGTACAGCAGGCTGGACACCCTGGACGTCCCTCAGATCCAAGCAGATATATGAAATGTCTGCTTTTCAGACACCGCCTCATGCTATAGTCTGGGCTGACTATCAGGGTTTGAATGAGAATGAATTCCATTGGCTCACTGATCTTTTTTTTTTTTTTTTTTTTTTGGTTTGCTTGTTTGTTTGTTTATTGTTGGCATGTTTTGCGAGTATGGGCATGCCAAGCAAGTGTGGTGGTCAGAACAGCGTGGGAGTCAATCAATCCTCTTCTTCCACCATGTGCATCTTGAGCACTGAACTCAGATCTTCAGACTTCAAGACTATGTGCATGCTGAGCCATCTTGCCAGCCCATGGAGATCAGTTTCTTATGTAGCCCAGGTTAGCTTTGACCTCACTTTGTAGGTAAGGATGATCTCAAGCACCTGAATTTCCTCCTTTACTAAGTTCTCGGATTATAGGCATGAGCCTGCAAATCTGTTTGATTTTGTTTGTTTGTTTGGCTTTTCAAGATAGGGTTTCTCTGTGTAGCCCTGGATGTTTAGACCAAGCTGGCCTTGAACTCTGAGATTCACCTGTCTCTGCCTCCCTAGTGCTGGGATTAAAGGTGTGGGCCACCAGCGCCCGGCCGTATTTTTATTTCTTGAGGCAGGATCTTAAGCTAGCTCAGGCTGTCATGGAACTCACTGTGTAACGGAAGCTGGCTTCAGACTTGTGGAACTCCTTCTGCCTGTGCCTTCCCAGAATTCTGCCTCACTTGCTTGAGTGCTGAGGCTACAGGTATGTGGCTCATTTATCTGAATGCTTGGTTCCGAGTCAGTGGAACTGTTGGTGAAGGATGAGGTGTGGCCTTATTGGAGGAGGAATGTCGCTGGGGATAGGCTTTAAGGTTTCAAAAAAACTGGCCCCCAGCCTGGTCTATAGAGCCAGGGCGTTACACAGAGAAACTGTGTCTCAAAAAACAAAACAGAAAACTGACCCCAGTCCCAGTGTCTTTCCTTCTGCCTGGTCTTTGGGGATCAAATGTGAACCCTTAGCTACGCTCCAATGCCATGTCATCTGCTTGTCTGTTCTACACTCCCCACCGTGATGGCCAGGGACTCACTCTCTGGAACTGTAAGCCCCAACAAACTCTTCTTAAGTTGCTTTGGTCATGGGGTCTTAGCACAGCAATAGAAACGTAACTAAGGCATCGGCCTTGAACTAATCCTTTTGCCTCAGCCTCCTGAGTGCTGGACTGCAGGTGTAAACTACCATGTGTGCCTTGAAAATAGGCTTTTTATTTTTTATTTTTTTGGAGCTGAGGACCGAACTCAGGGCCTTGCGCTTGCTAGGCAAGTGCTCTACCACTGAGCTAAATCCACAACCCCAACAGGCTTTTTAAATGCGGTTAAAATGGCATGAGGGTAAGAGAAAGCCACAGAGGCTGAGACCTGGGTGAGCACCAAAGTCCTTAATGTCAACAGCCTCTCACCAAAAACTACACAGACCCCCCCAGATGAATTCAAAGTCGGGGGTGGTTTTTTTTTGGTTTTCCGAGACAGGGTTTCTTTGTGTAGCTTTGCGCCTTTCCTGGATCTCGCTCTGTAGCCCAGGCTGGCCTTGAACTCACAAAGATCCACCTGCCTCTGCCTCCCGAGTGCTGGGATTAAAGGCGTGCGCCACCACCGCCCGGCGTGGGGGGGGGGGGGGTTAAAAGGTGCCAGTAAACAAACAAACCAAGCTCACATTGAAAGGCAATCTGATGAACTACTGACTTCCGCAGAGTAAGAGCAGAAGCTGAAATCAGTCCGTGGAAGGCTCACAGCATGCGGAAACGGTGTCTGCCATCTGCAGGTCTTCGTCCTGAGTCACCGCCTCATAAGCGTGAGATACATACGTGGTACTTTCCACAGAAGCTGAAAGAGTGAACTTGGCTTCATCAAACAGAACTTACACCAGTGCGTCAGGCAGGAAAACAAATCCAGATAGAACTTCTAAGGTGCAATAAGCAGAGAAAACAGACACCGAGTGTGAGCATAAATCCAGACACATAAAGGCACTGCAAATCAATGCTACTGTCTATTTTGAGAGGAAATTTAACAGCCAAATGCATATAGACTGATTTTTATATTATTGGGAAGGTAGGTGTGTGTGTGTGTGTGTGTGTGTGTGTGTGTGTGTGTGTGTGTGTAGTTCAGGTGTCTCAAATAGTGCAGTGTCTTAGTTACTATTCTATTGCTGTAATCAAACACCATGACCAAGGCAACATATAAAAGGAAGCATTTAATTGGGGCTTGCTTACAGTTCCAGAGGGTGGGTCCATGACCATCATGGTGGGGGGCGTGGCAGCATGCAGGCAGGCATGGCATTGGAGCAGGAACTGAGAGCTTACATTTGACCCACAAGTTGCAAACAGAGAGAGACAAGGCCACACCTCCTAATCCTTCCTAACCAGTCCACCAACTGGAACCAGACATTCAAATATACCAGCCTCCGGGGGCCATTCTCATTCAAACCACCACACAAGGAAAGTGACAATCGTTACCAATGAAAGCAGAGTGCACAGTCATTCCAAGCAAAAAACCTTACAGGAAGGAGTTTTCCAGATTCTGAAAGAAAGAGCCGTGTTAAGGAGCACTGACTGGCTCAGCTGCTCTAGACTGGGTCAGCGGCTCCCTTCTATACTTGTCCTTCTGCCCAGGTAGGAAGCAGAGCTTCTTGCTATCAGCTGCTCTGTTAGCTTTGGCCACTGGCAGGCACTGGCGAGGATGAGGTAGATGGGGAGAAGTCGCCTCTAGCTTGTAATGGCAGCACTGTCACATGACAGGTAGCGTGCTTTCAACCCTATTTTCTCCCGAGTGGAGAGATGGTTCAACAGTAAAGAGCACTGGCTGTTCTTGCAGAGGACCTAGGTTTGGCTCTCAGCACCCACATCGGGTGGCTGACGATCACCTCTAACACACACACAACTGAACAAATAAACAAACAAATAAAATTTCAAGGCTGAAAGTTAAAAAAAAAAAATTTTAAGAAAAGTATTTTCTTTCCACATATGTAAGTGCACCACAGCCCCTGGAAGTCTTGTTCCATACAGACGGCTGTAGCTGACCCGCAGTGGCTGTCACTACTTGTCGGGAATCCAGTGCCCTCTTCAGGCCTCTGTGGGAGCCAGGCACACACATGCGGTGACATACATCTGTTCATGCAGGAAAAACACTCACATGTTTACAATAAAAATAAATGAAGCCTTTTGTTTTTTCAAGACAAGGTTTTTCTGTGTAGCTCTGGCTGTCCTGGAACAGCCAAGACCAGGCTGGCCTTGAACTCAAGAGATCGGCCTGCCTCTGCCTTCTGAGTGCTAGGATTATGGGATTAAAGGCGTGCACCACCACCTAAAGTAAATAAATCTTTAACAAATAAAATGAAATCAAATCTTCTGTATAGCAAAGGAAATAAGAGTGAAGAGACAGGCTTAAGAATGGGAGAAAAAAAATCTTCAAAAGATAATGTTTGAATAAAAATGGCCCTCATAGGCCCTTAGTGAGTGGCACTATTAGGAGATATGGCCTTGTTGGATGAGGTGTGGCTTTGTTGGAAGAAGTGTGTCACTGGGGGAGGGTTTTGAGGTCTCAGATGCCAAGCCAGGCCAGTGGCAGTCTCTTCCTGCTGCCTGTGGATCCAAATGTAGAACTCTTAGCTACTTTTCCAGGACCATGTCTGCCTGCACACTGCCATCATGCTTCCTGCCCTGACAATAATGGACTGAACCTCTGAAACTGTAAGCCTGCTACAATGAAATGTTTTCCTTTTATAAGAGTTGCCGTGGGCTGGAGAGATGGCTCAGAGGTTAAGAGCGCTGCTTGCTCTTCCAAAGGTCCTGAGTTCAATTCCCAGCAACCACATGGTGGCTCACAACCATCTGTAATGAGATCTGGCGCCCTCTTCTGGCCTGCAGGGATATGTGCATCAGAACACTGTATACATAATAAATAAATAAATCTTAAAAAAAAAAAAAAAGAGTTGCCGTGATCGTAGTGTCTCTTCACAGCAATAGAAACCCTAAGATGGATATTCATTTGACAGAGGATTAATATCCAGAATATATATAAAGAATTTAATAAATTAAACACATATGAAACCCCCAATAATCCAATCAATAAATGGATAAGGGAGTTGAACAGTTCTCTAAGGAACAAGCAGAAGTGGCAATGACTATATATTCCATCTCATCCCAGCCAGATCGGCTATCAAGAAATAAATCCCGCAGATGCTGGTGAGGAGGGGCTGGGTAAAGAACCCTTATACTCTCAGTGGGAGTATAAATCAGCCATTATCAAAGTTTGTATGTCAGTTTCTCAACACACTAGGAACAGAACCATTTTCCAACCCAGCTAGACCACTCAAGATATCTCTGCCCAAAGGAATCTAAGCCAACACGCATCAGGGGTACCAGCATGTCCAGGTTACAGAATCGGCCTGGGTGCTGGTCAGCAGAAAGGATTGTTCATTCTTCTCCGGCTTGCCCTCCCTCTGCCATCACATCCATTCCTTCACTGGCACTGGAGCCTACTTCTTCAGGACTCCAGCATGTACAGAAGACCAGCTGAAGACACCCAACCTTGTAGACTGAGCAACTACTGGATTCTTGGGCTTTCCATTTGCAGCTAGCCACTGTTGGACTGCACCAAGGCTGGGCACCAGGCCACCTGGAACAAGGTGGTAGATGGTACAGAAGAGGGACAGGTCCTGAACCACAGTCAGGTGTGGCCTTGTGTAAGTCAGTCCCTCACCCAAGACTGAAACCCTCACGAGAAGTTGGGTGTGATGGCACACCCTGTAATCTCAGCACTAGGGAAGTGTAGGCAAGATGAGCAGGTGTTAGAGGCCAGCCCCAGCTACATAGGGAGTTTCAGGCCCATCTCAAAAATAAACAAAACCAAAGTCCCTAACCAGGAACTGGGTCTTCTTGGCCACAGGGATGTAAGGAAGATCTAACATAGAAAACAAAACCCACACAATCTTAGCTCATAAAACTAAAATACTTTCATCACCTGTTCAAGGCAATGTGAGCAACGTAAGATTTAACAGAGTCCAAGGGTTGGAGGAAGTTTGGGGGCAGAGCACTCGTCCTGGAGCAGGGCCGCATGGGCGTCATCCCTAACCTTCAAAAGTGAGTGTACTTGCTAGCAATGTTCAATGCTCTGACCTCAAGTTGGCTTGCTTAGCAACCCTCAAAAAATGTATTGTGTGTGTGCAAGCAGGCGTGCACTCCATGTGTGTATGTGCCAAGCACAAGTGTGAAGGTCAAGTGTAAGGAGAACAACTTTTAACAGTCCAATCTTGGGGGCTGGAGAGATGGCTCCCAGGTTAAGAGCACTGGCTGCTCTTCCAAAGGTCCGGAGTTCAATTCCCAGCAACAACATGGTGGCTCTCAACCAAGGGGTGCAATGCCATCTTTTGGCCTCTGTGGGCACCAGACATAAAGTGGTGCAGACATCCATGCAGGCAAAACACCTACACACGAAAAAACAAAAACAACCACAACACCGACAAAGGTATTGCATCATATGGAGATTATCTCGGACCTATGTGAACCGTGTCCACAAGAGAGTACAGAATAGGTGGAAGCAGCTGCCCTAAGAGTAGTATCCTGGGGGCTGGAGAGATGGCTCAGAGGTTAAGAGCACTGACTGCTCTTCCAGAGGTCCTGAGTTCAATTCCCAGCAACCACATGGTGGCTCACAACCATCTGTAATGAGATCTGGTGCCCTCTTCTGGCCTGCAGTCATACATACTGTATACCTAATAAATATATAAATCTTAAAAAAAAAAAAAAAAAAAAAAAAAAAAGAGTAGTATCCTGCTCCAGTGTCCGTCTGCCTGGGTGGCAGAGCTCTCCTGCATTTATGACTGCAGCTCTAAATCCTGACACGTCAAGGTGCTCGCCTGTGACTTTCTTACTGCCCACTGGAACTCATCAGTGACTCGAGGCAAACAACACAACTTGTCTGAGGTGGTCTCATGGGTCCTGAGAAGACTCTCAGCACGCCTCACCATCTTACTGGAATAATCGCCCCTATTTCTCAAAACCACACTAACATGAAGCAGGCGTTGCCGAAGTGAAGAACTTGGCCAGGAGTTAAGCAGTGTTAGGAGCAAACCCGAAAGGACAGATGAGGGCCACACACCACGAGGTGCTCCGTCTCCCCCCACCTGATCGAGCTGTCTGCAGGAAGAAATGTACTCCTTTCCCTCTTCTGACTTGTCATTATTGGCTCAATTAGAAAGGAGAAACTCCCAAACAACTGTGAGTTTTTACCTTCTTTTTTCCTGTGAGTCTGGGTCTCTGTGTAGCGCTGGCTGGACTGGAATTTGTCCTTTAGACCAGGCTGGCCCCAAACTCACAGAGATCTCTGCCTGCTGCTGCACCCAGTGGTTTTTTTTGTTTTTGTTTTTTTTGTTTTGTTTTTTTAATTGTTTTTGTGTTAGTTTTGGCCTGCATAAACGAAGGCCAACATGTATGTGCCCGGTGCTCGTGGAGGAGGTCAGAAGACGGCATCAGTTCCCGAGTCACGTGGTTACTGGGAATCAAAACTTTGTTTCCTGTAAGAGCAAGTACTCTTAACCACTGAGCCTTCTCCCTGGCTCCTTTTATCAAGTATTTTAATTCTCATCATCATTTACTAAACTCTGGCTTAGCTAGTATATTTTTTGGTTGTTGTTTTTTGAGACTGGGTTTTCTCTTTGTAGCCCTGGTTGTCCTGGATCTCACTCTGTAGAGATTAAAGGTGTGTGCCACCGTGCCCAGCTAGTAGATTTATTCTTAATGGTTCTAATCCTCTGCTAGAAAGTAAATACTTAAGTGTCTGTGAACATCAATGTGCACAAAGTTCAAACACTAATGTACAAAGAGCTCACTTTTAAGGAATTATCAGCTGTAACTCAGTGCTCATGCAGTAACTCTACAATGGAAAGACCAGAAAACAGAATTTATGCCCAGTGTTAAGAAAAATTCTCAAAAGCAATTGTCAGAAAACAGCTAACTGATGTACACTACCAACAGGAGCCACACTTACAGTGACCAGGCCAAGGCCCCACAGACTCTGGCCAAACACATCTCAACATACTCAGAGCTCAAGCGAAGCACACAGCACCCAGGGCTGGAGATCTGGACTCCAGTTAAGTGGGTAGTTAAGGACACGTGCCATGGATGGGTGGCCAACGTCAGCTGTCAGCAGGTCATGGTCCCACACCAGCAGCCACAGACAGCACATAAGGAAATATGCATGGCTGTGTTCCAGGGCCGGTCTGGGTTCTACACAAGCAGCTACAGACAGCACATAAGGAAATAAACATGGCTGTGTTCCAATGAGTCTTTATTTATGGACACTCCAATCTGAATTTCATAGGACTTTCATGTAGCATGAAATGTGATTTTTAAAACCACTTAGAAACACAGAGACCATTCTTAGCTCACAGGCCACACAAAACAAACGGTGGGGCTGGATCTCAAATACACAGTCACTTTCTACCCTCTGCTCTAAGTATTTTTTGACATTTATTTGCTGGCATAGACGTAATGTCTACTTCCTTATTACGTGAGATCAATAATATACAATTTGCTTAAGGCTTTGTCTAAACTGCTGGTGTATAAATTTTTAAGACAAAAAATTTAAAATGATTTGTATGTTAAAATTAAATGCTAAAGAAACAAACTGGCCAAGTTTCATTTATTTCTTGACACACATCTATACAGCTCACACACGCAGCAGGACGCACACCTCGGCTTCACAACAGCACCAGGCTGCACTTCCGGTTATAATACAGCAGGGCAAGGTGGCTGGAAAATGTACATTTATACACTTCATAAGTTAAAGGTGGCCACACTATGACCTAGGGTAGCAAAGGCAAGACTTGGACCCACTGCCTGGACCACTTGTGTCTGACCTATTAAAAATGTACCCAGTCATTAAAAATGGCCAGTTGGGGAATAGGCCATGTATAAAATATGTCATGTAAAATTTACCCATTAACCTTTTTAAAAAATAATATTTAGACTTTAAACCTTTGACCAACTTGTCATGTGGATATACATTATGGCAGCGAGAAGCACACTTGCTGTACTTCAGCAACCTGGCTAATTTTTTTTTTTTTGTAAACCATAACTTTTTTTGTGGAAACAGCCAAATTAAATCTCTTCTTTATACATCTGTTAGGTTACTTCCAAGTCACTCCCCAACCCCAAAAACCAGTCTGACACTTGCTGACATGTTTAATTCGAACCTATATTTGTAGTTTCTAAAACACTGATCTGCAGACCCAGTCTGGTTACAGGTACACCATGAAGACGCAGGCTGTTCCTGCCATCCCGAGGAGAGGATCCATTTCTACCAGTCTCTAAAAATACTCATCTGCCCATCCTGGGACTTGGGTTTTGTTCTCCTGCCCGTGTGCACGTCCACACACTACCTGTTGTAAGCCCTCTCTTTCTTGGACTTTTCCAGGGCTTTGTCCATTGTTTTCTCGTTCTCCCCCCCGACATTTGGGGCAGTACCACTTGCCCTTTGGTTTATGGTTGAGTCCCACACAAGAAAAGTGGAACCACTCGATGGGACACTCATCGTTGTCACAGCCGATCATCTCTCCATAGGAGACCTGATTGCACAGACAGTACGTGGGCTCGTTGGGGTCGATGGGAAGGTCTGCGGGAGAGGCCTCCCTCTCTGCTTTGGCCTTGGAGCGTTTCTTCTTCTTTGAGGTTTTTGCTTTCTTCTCCTTGGGTGTTCCTGAGGTGATGTCGTCGTGGTCGTGATTATTAGACGCGTTCTCTCGGTTCTCGTTGTTTCGCTGCCTCCGGGACCGCTTGTTGTTGGGCTTGTCCGCCTGAGTGATCGTCTCACTCTTTGACTTGTCCTGGCCGGCCTTGCCGCTGCTGCCAGTGCTGTCACCGATGTCCTGGTGTGCCTCGAAGAGCTCCACGTGACTGTCCACCTGCCTGGTGCGGTTCTCCACCAGCTCCACCATCTGACTCACGATCTGGATCTTCTCATCGCCCAGCTCCTGGCTGCGGATCAGGGCCCTCTGGATGCAGTGCAGCACCCGCCTCTTCTGTGTGCCGTCCGTCTCACGCTTGAACTTCTCATAGTAGTCATCCAATTCTTTCAGGATCTCTATAAACAAACACAGTCTGCATTACACACTCACTAGGAACTGGTAAAGAAACCCAATACCAACTAAGTAAGCCTTTTATTAATTCTCTTGTTTCTCATTTAAAAAAATCACAAGGGGCAGAAACAGCAAGGGCCAAGTTTCCTGGTGTGAAACCCTTGCCATGTGTAAGCCGTGGTTCCCAGTTAGTGAAGTTGAGGTGATGGAACAGAAAGTTCCAGTTAGTAAGCGCTTCAGCCTGAACTTTTTCTTCCCCTATCAATCACATTTTCACAGCTTCTGTTGAAATATCTTTGAATAACTTAAAGCTTCTATTCTGTATTTCTTTGTGTTTGGGTATTGCTCTCCATCTTATCTGAGACAGAGTGTCGCTGAACCTGGAGCAGGGACTGAGCTCCAGGGACCCTCTTATCTCTACTCCCCAGCTGGGGTCACAGGCACTTTTTACCTGTATTCTGGGCATCTGAGGTCAGGTCTCTCTACCCCTTGCATTTGAGCATCTCAATGTCTGGAATACTCTACAGAAAGCATGTAGACTTAAGATGATGGTGCCCTATGGTTTAAAGACTAGGGTTACAACAGAGGCCCGCGATGTATCTGTCCCCTTATGACCACTCCAGCATAATGTTCTCTATTATTGAAAACAAGAATGCTCTAGTCACAAGACAACCTTGCTTTAAAACAAAAGTGACAGATTTTACTTTACAACTCATAATACGTTAATCTACTGCTTACAATATTAAACAAACAAACAAGCAAGCAAGCAAAAACAAAAAACAGTCTCTCTGTGTAGCCCTGGCTGTCCTGGAACCTACAGAGATCTGCCTGCCTCTGTCTCCGAGTACTCAATAATACCATTTTGAGAACTAAACCCTAGTATTAAATTAAAGCTTTCCTAGGAAGGCTAAAAATAAGCCTGTATGCTTATAAAATGTCATTTGGCAAATGTAATTAGACAATTTCCAAGAAATAAAAACTGTTAAGTAATCTAATTGAAATCAAAGAATTCAGCTCACAATTTCAGGACTCAAGACCCTGCAGCAGAAGCACAGTGTGAGGCCAGCCTGGGTTACACACGTGGACCCGGTTTCAAAAACAACTAGCTTTTCCTTTGCAGACAGGCTCTCTGGAGGTGTGGATGTTTTCATGGTTTGGCTTTGTGGTGACCCATGCCACAGCTCAAGGAGGAGTTTCTGCTTAAGGTGTAATGGGCATCAATACTGCTTTACAAGGGAAGTGCTGAAGACTGCCCTCATCCACCAGCCCTGCACATGGAATTTACCAAGCTGCCAAAGCCATAGACAAGTGCCAAGCCCACCTTCGTGTGCTTCTGTGCAAGTATGTGAATCTCTGTGTCAAGGTGGTAGAGACCCTTTGCGCTGAGCATCCAATCAGTCAGATTAAGGCTGATAACAAGAGAGCGGGGGAATGGGTGGGCGGCTGTAAAAGCTGACAGAAGGGAAACCCTATGGAGTGGGTGGCTTGACACAGTGTAGTGCTTAAAGACTACAAAGGACCTCAAGCCAAGATGTCAAAGACTGCTTCAAATGCCAGAAATGAACAAATAAGATCGCTGGTCATTTTAAAAATAAATGTGAATGTTAGAAAAATTAAACATTCTGTACCAAAGTCTAATTATATACACAGAAAATTCCCAGAACGATTTTCTTCAAACAGTAAATAGTATCAGATTTTTCTTGAGACCCTTTGGCCATTTCTTAATGCAACCACTGAAAATGCTCTAACTAGGGCACTTGTGTGGACAGGCTGGAGGTCAGAAGGATATCTAGAAAATTACCACCCCACCCTGCTCTGTTGTCTCCCGTCAGTTTGAGGTCAGCAGACCTCTTTTGAGTTCCAGGCCACTGTGGTTTATACAGGCCAGGCAGGGCCACATATGGAGACCCTGTCTCAAAACAAATAAAAATAACAACAAAAATCCTACTGGACAACAACACAGGGCTGACCCTGAAGTGTCTCAACAGGTAAGGCCATGTTCAGGTTCTGGAGGTATTCCAGGAAGAACCACACAAGAGGTTGAACAGTCCTAGTCTCTAAAGAGGTAAGTCAACTGATCTGACTTACCGAAGACAGCCCCAAACATGCGTTTTTAGGTTATGATGGCACATACCTTAAATTCCAGAGGCAGAGGCAAGCGAATCTACAAGAGTTCCAGGTCAGCCAAGGCTACACAGTGAGACCTTAGCAAAAAACAACAGCAAATGAACGAACAAACAAACCAGCGTGGTTTGTAACATGCTATACAAACATGCTGTACAATCAAAGCTGGCCTTGAGCTGCTGATCTTGCTGCCACTGGGATTACAGGCATGTGTCACCACACCCAGCCATGTTTCAAAGATAATACTGGTATTTTGTAGAAGAGCAATTCTATCCATTGCTAAATTAAATTTAAATGTAAACAACTGCTTCCTTCAGCTTTAGTTGAGGCATGTGGAGAAAAATCCCATTAAAAACACCACGAAGTTACCGTGGGACCCACAGTAGCAGATTCTTAATTACCCTAAGAAAAGTATTCGATCAACAAAACCACTGAAAGCAACAAACAAGGGCAGCACCACAGCTCAGCGTCGGACTGCTGCTGGACCACCATAAAGTACCGGGGAGGATAAAGGTGGTGAATAAATCAGACCGCAGTACCATCTAGTCTGCCCAATTACCAAAAAGGTATTTAACTTATGTAAGACAGCACCTAAGTTTTTGATGAAGCATTGCTTCCAACGGGGTATTTTCATAACATTCGAAAAATAACTCAGGCAACAAACTCCATGTACAACGAGCAAGTCACAACCTCTTCTTCCAGACTCTTCTACACCCGAAGCACTAGGCGACCGTCAAAAAGCTCGACCTGCAACAGTAGTTCTGAGCAAGGACTTATTCTAACGCCGGTCCGACATACAAGCCCGTAGGGGCCGCGTCGGCGGGGTTCCAGGTGGACAGCGCCCGGACACACCGACCCGCAGTCCCGACAGGGGTGCTCCCAGTTCACTCACGCCTCCCGGAAATGCGAGAAGCGGCCAGAGCTGCCCGCGCGGCGCCAGAGCGGCCAAGGCAATCGCAGCGGCCTCCCGGGGGCCGGCGCCGCCATGGCCCCGCGGCCGGAAAGTGACCGCGACCCCTCCAGCCTATGAGACTCGCGAAGCGCGCTCCGCCCCGCCCCGAGGCCTATGTGAATCGACGACGCGGAGGGCGGAGACCAGCAGGAAGCCCAATCAAACCGCAGGACCCGCGAGGATGGCCCGCCCCAGCGGCGGCAGGAGCCAATCCAAGGCCAGAGGACGGGCGACCCCAAGACATTCAAATCAACTCGCCTCCTCCCTCCGCCCGACCCTCTTCCACAGAGAGAATAGCAGGCAGCGGAAACAGACTGGAGCGCGTCCCCGAGCAAGGCCCGCCCCCAGGCGGCCCGCCCACCAATGACTGTGCAGCACACTGATAAGGACATTCCACGGGGGATGTTACGACCAATCACAGGGCCGCAGAGGCGGAACGTTCCGCAGTATGTTAATGACTCCCCTATAAACCGAGCTGCGAAGCTGCATCTCGGATAGAGCGCGCAGGGGCGCTTTCCCCGGCAGGTCTCGGTGTGTGGGCCTGAACGGCGGCCCTCCGCCTCCCCCAACTCTTCCGTTTCCCTGCTGCGCAGTTCTGTAAACAAGAGTAAACTCCGAGCGGCCATCCACGTTCAAAACAGAGCCCCCTGGCCTCGCAGCAAAGTTTCCCCAACAACCAACAGTACCCGGCGGGCACGCAGGCTCCGCCTCTTCGCCACTCGGGGCAGCCCGGGTCTCCGGGAGGACTGCAGGTCCCTCACCTGCCCCGTCCCTCTCCGGCCGGAGCCCAGCTCGCGCCCACCGAGCGCAGCACAGCCGTGCACCTAGTCGGCTGCGATCCTCCCTTCCACCCTCTTCCTCCGCAAGACACACCGCGCCGGCGCCCCTCACGGTCGGCCCGGAGCCGTGTCCAGAGCCAAGGGAGGGCCCCGGCAAGGCAGGGCCTGGGCGATCGCGCGACCCCGGGTCGGGACTGCCCGGGACTTTATGTAACACTTGGATTCAGGACCGGGCGGGGGGCGGCGACACTCGGGACCGGCACTCAGGTCCGCGGGAGCCCGGCCCGCAGCCGTCTCTCCAGCCGGGCGCCCGCGCCCTGCGGCCGCGGCGTCCGTATAGCAGCACTCCACCTCGCGCAGCGGCCCGCGCCCCCTCCCCGAGGACGCGGCCGAGCCCCGCGCCCCCTCCCCCGCAGCACCGCCTCATCACTTCACTACAAAGAGCGCTTTGGTCGCGCAGCCTTGCAGCCAGCCGTTCGCGCTCCTTCCTCCTCCATGTCCCGGGGCTCGGCACACAAGGACCTCGGCGTATCAAAGGCGCTCCAGACCTTTTGTTCCTAGCCCTCCGAGGACGCCACCGGGAGCTCCGGCTCCAGCAGGACCAGCCAGCCTCGTCGCCGGGACCCAGGGATGGACGCGGCCGCCCCCGCCCATCCATCACCCGCCGTACCTTGGTATTTGGCGTCGATCTCCCGCATCAGCGAGACGTTCCTCTGCAGGTCGAAAGGCAGTGACTCGATGGAGTCCAGGTAATCCTCCACATAGTTCACCAGGTGGATCTGCTCCCCGTTGGCAGGACTCAACATGGTTCACCCCGGAGGTCCCCGGCGACTCGGCGGCTTTCCGCTTCCTCCACCCCCCGCCCCCCTCAAACAGCACTGCAAAATGCAAAGCTCTCGCCCTCCCGCGCCCCCCCGCCACTTCGGCCGGGCCGGCCGGCGGCTACATCTGGCGCCCGCCGCGCCGCCTCCGGGGCCGCGGGGACCCCGGCGCCTGCAGGCGCGGGCCGCGGCGGCCGAGGCTCTGGCGCACGCCCCGCCGGCCTGCCGTGCAGGCCCCCTCCCGGGCGGCGGGCGGCGCGGGGGGCCGTGCGTACGAGCGCGCACACACCCAAAGGGGGCCGGCCACCGCCGCCCACCCGCCACCAGCGTGGAGAGCGGAGAGAGCGGGGCCGGCAGCGGGAAGGGCGCGCTCCACCGCCCGCCTCGCCGCACTTGTCCAACGTGGAAAACCCAAATACCAGTTTCAAACACTTGGGAAACATTCAGCCCCGCGCGCAGCGCGCATGCGCCCCGCCGCCCCCCCGCCCGGAGGCGGCCCCGCCCCCACCGCATTCACGCCCCTCACCGTCCCGGGCCAGGGGGCGGCGGGCCGCGAGGCCGGCCCGCGCGGGGGCGTGGCCTGTCACTGTCGCTGGGGGGCCAGGGTCGCGGAGGGGACAGCGGCAGGGCCGCCGGGGCAGGGGCGGCCGGCGACGCGAAACTTTACTAGGAGTTTGGCACTCGGTGGCGGACCTACTGGGCGGGGCCGCACGCCGGCCGGGAGCGGCGGGGTGGCGGCCTGCTCCTCTAAGGACACCCCGGGGCCGGGCGAGCCTCCGGACCGCCGCTTTCGAGAGCCGACCACACGAAGCAGAGCCACCATCCTCCAGGCTCACTGCATTCCCCCGCCCCCTAGCACGGTATAAATAGGGCCCCCGCACAGAACTGGCAACGGCCACAGCCAATCCCCTTGCGGCTCTTACCTCTGCGGCCAATCGGGACGAGGAGGAGGTGTGGTGGGGCCGGCAACGCCCCCCGCGCTCCCTAGTACTAGAGAGCTGTCCTCCGCGAGGAGGCACCGAGCGGGCGGGTCCAGGGGAGGCGGAAGTGGGCGCGCATGCGCAGGTCTCCGGCCCTGGATGCGGACCCGCGCGGGAGGGCCTCGAGCGAGGCGCGGAGGGACCACCACTCCCAGCATCCTCGGCGGCCGCCCGCGCCTGCGCCGTCCGCCCCCGCCGTCCCTTTGTGTCGCCTCTCTCGCAGCTGAGTTTGGAATGGCCTGGAGACAAAGGGGCCCCCGAGGGGTGCTGCTCTCCGTTCAGCTCGGAGATCTGCGGAGGGCGGGCTGGCAGGAGCAGCGCCCCGGTCCTAGCCCTTCCCCTGCCGCACCTGAGGCTGCCCGTGTCCTCACCATACTGGGGAGGCTGCCTGCACCCGGGCGCACGCCCGCAGGTTCCCGCAGCCTGCGGCTCCCCATCCCGCCCTTCCCCCACAGTCCTGGATTTAGGGCTTTCTGAAAAGCCCGGGCAGAACAAGTGGTTGCCTAGGCGACGGGCCCCCGGCGGTCCCGCCCCCTTCCGGCCTAGGCCCCGCCCTGGGGCGGAGCCTGGCCTGTGGTCGCAAAATTCGCGCCTTTGCATTGCTGCGTTCCCTCCCGTGAGTCCCAGGTCCTCAGTCTCTGGGCGGCGCTACCGGGTCCGCTGTTGTGGCCTCGTGTGCGGAACGCTTGATGACCGCTCTCCGCCTCGCCTGTTGGAACGTCGCCCAGGCGCCAGGTCAGCTCACTGTCTTCAGCCACCTCCGGTTTTGCATGGTGTTGTATTTCAGCCTCTGGGCTTCATCCTCCAGCAGAACAGGACTCACCACTTCAGACCTAGAAGATGTAGTTTGAAAGGATTTGGAACGGCTCGTGAAACACGGTGACATCCTAACCCCCTCGGCACGCGTGAAAGTACTCAGTGCAACCCGGTGACATCTACGTTTCCAACGCAGTATATCTACAACACAGTACTGAGTGGGGCGGGGCGGTGCTCAGGGCTGCGATCGGCCATAGGAGTGTCAGTGCAGCAAGAGACGTTCAATTCAGCTGTTTTTCGAGAGAGGTCGTACAGACGGGGACGTTGGTGTGGGGCTGCACCTTGACTCACAGGGCGTGCATTTCTGTAGGCGAACGTTCGCTTGGATGTCCTGTGGTGGTTTTTACTAACAGATCCAACTGCTTTCAGTCCTAGCCAAAAGCAGAAGAATGGGGTCTCACTTAATTGCTAGAAGAAAATAATTGCCCACTACTCTGCACAAAAGGCTAACAATATGACTTGGGAACATGACGTGGAATGAACTGGAGAGGGGTACAGAACTGAAAATGAAAAGTGGAGCCTTTTCCTCAGAGGTCATAGAAGCAATTTAAGGACACAATAGCAATTAAGAGACAGATATTTTAATCTCGGGGCCATGAATGAACAGTATTTATCTAGGTTTAATAAAGATTAGGTATAACTGACCCTTTCCAAAGATAACCAAGCTGGAGTTTGAACTTGGTTACCTTTGAAAGTCACAATACTCTTAATTCATTCTGCTGTTCATCGAGTCCATAGATACACAAACCCAAAGGCATCCCAATCAGTTGACCAGGATTATGTCACAAGTGCTACTGCATGCTAACTACAATGTTTTATGTTCTGAGAGTACTGAGTATGTTCACCTCCTTGGGGTAATTGGCTTTGTAAAGTGGCTTTCCAGGCAAGCTCAGAAGACAAATAGATAAAACATAGTTAATTATACTCAGGCATTTTAAGTATACTGTATAGAGAATCAAAGGCTGGGAACATGGCAGTTAACCTGAGTTCAAGCCCCTGCATCCACATGGTGGAGAAACTGAACTCAGTCTGGAGAGTTGTTCCTCAGGCCCCCCACATGAACACGTTATCCCTTGTGCCCTCCGTCTGCATACACACTAAATTAATAAATGCGATCTTTAAGAAAACCTCTTCCTGTAAAACAGAGACGAGCAATGAACATGAGCCAGAGAGAGAATCTGGGAAGATGTGTGTTTGAGAGGTTTCTTGAGTCCCTGTTTGGAGGTGTTTCCTGGGTGAGGCTCCTGGGACATAGGGCACCCTCCTGCTAAATGTCAATTTCCCTTTCTCACTTCAACTAGCCTGAGCTCAGCATCCATTCCCAGCTCAAGGCTGTGGACATGTACAACCAATTCGGTTTTTATGAGAAACAAACCGGGGGACGGCAGGATGGCTCAGCCAGAAAAGGCACTTGCCATCAATCCTGATGACCTGAGTTCACTCCCTGTGACCCCACATGGTAGAAGGAAACTCCCCCAAGCTGTCCTCCAACCGCCACACTTTCTGTGGCATACACATACATATACAAATAAGTGTAATTTTTTTTAAGGGAGGTGATTTAAGAGGAACAGGATTCTCTCTGAGGTATATTCTGATAAATTGTCCTGGTTGCTTTCACTTCACCTTAATAGTCTGTGTGTGCTTAGAAATTCAATACACACGAGGATTATACATTTAACTGTCAGTACAGAATGGGTTATACTTATCATTTTCTTTTTTGAGACAGGTTAATATTGTACTTCAGGCTGGACCAGAACTCACAGTGAGGCCCAGACTGGTCTCAGACTCCTGAAGAGCCTCAGATTCAGCCTCCTGAGTGCTAGGATTACAGGTGTGAGCCACCACACACATCCCATAAACATTTGAATGACTCTCAGAAGGCTTAACATGGAGCAGACTTGCTGCCAGTTGGGGTAGACTACATGAGAGACTGCCTTCCAGCAGACAGAAAACACCATTGTTGGTTTTGAAACTATGATTTCCTGTGGCCAATCCAAACATACCATCTGTTCAAAATCAGGGAAGGTTTGGCCCTCAGTATTCCTAGAAGTGCTTTTTAAATGTCTGCTCCAGCTCTTCGAGTTCTGCACCCCAGCCTTTGGTTTCTGGTTTTTGGCAGACAGGTATCAGAATAAAAGCTTTCTCTAGCTGTGTTTTACTACCTGCACAGGAAGAGTTTCGAGGGACTTTCTCAGGCCAAGCCCTTCGGTGAATTTGCAGGATATGGCAAGGAAGTCAAACCAGTTTACAGTTAAATACTCAGGGAGTGGTGGCCCCTGCTTGTAACCCCCAAACTGGGGGAGCCTGAGGCGGGAGGAGTTTCAAGCCAAGTAGCCTAGTAAGATTTACATAGTGTGCCGGGCAGTGGTGGGGTACGCCTTTAATCCCAGCACTAAAGGCAGAGATCTCTGTGGGTTCGAGTCCAGACTGTGCTACTGAGTGAGTTCCAGGACAGGTTCCAAAGCTGCAGAGAAACCCTGTCTCGAAAAACCAAAAAAAAAAAAAAAAAAAAAAAGATTCACATAGTGACAGCCTGGGCTACTGAGTGAAACCATATCTTAACAACTGAGGTGGGCGGGTGGGGAAGGAGAATTGCACATTGCTATAGAAAGGAGACAAATGCACACACATACACAATGACAAGATGTCATGAAGGCCGGTAGCTGTGAGGAAGAAGGAAGAATAACATTCCAGGAGAACTTAGGACGTTTGGAAACCGCGAATGACTACCCTGATGTTTAGGACAGTCTACATTACATGGCAGTTTAGCTTTAAGCAGCCCATGAGAGTCCAGAATCTTCAGGGAAAAGTACTCTAGGAACACGGCTGCTTAATCATTTGCCTTTCCAGAGAGCACCAAAGAAGAGTGAAACCAAAAGACTGCAAGAGCCAAGGCTGCTCAGTGTTGTAAGGACTGAGGGAGGAAGCGAGGGGACATAACGGTTATCGGGAGATGGGTGGTAACTTTCTTTTTCTTTTCTTTTCTTTTTTTTTTTTTTTTTTTTTTTTTGAGACAGAGTTTCTCTGTGTAGCTTTGAAGCCTTAGCCCAGGCTGGCCTTGAACTCACAGAGATCCGCATGCCTCTGCCTCCCCAGTGCTGGGATTAAAGGCAAGCGCCAAAGGCAGGATCTCATATAGGTGGGGCTGGTCTTAAACTCCTAGATGTTCCTGCATCCCCTTCCAGAAAGCTTTGGTAACAGATGGACACCACCAGTTTGACTCTAAACAAATTTTTTTTAAACCATTTGTTCTTATGTGTGTGGGTATTTTGCCTGCATGTCTGTCCGTGGACTACATATGTGTAGTGCCTGCCGAGTCCAGAGGAGGCATTGGATGGACCCTCTGGAACTGGAATTACAGATTATTGAGTAGCCCTGTGGGTGCTGGGACTCAAACCCGGGTCCTCTGGAAGAGCAGCCATCTCTCCAGCAGACCTTTCCAGTTACACACACTCGAGGGAAGTGTCATTTCCTGATGTTGTTCTTTCGTCCCAAGCCCAAGCGACAGTGTGAAGTACACGAATACTGTGTGTACTGGAGTGCAGACATGTCTGGGGATATCGTGTTGGACTACACGTGCTGAGGGTGGCTAGGTGCATACTTGCAGACATGCTGTGTGTAGGCTGGGGTACAGTGTGTGTTAAGGCACACATCGGTGTGTTTGAATGCAGACACATTGAGTGCACGCTGGGGTGTATAGTGTTTCTGGAGTAGGCAGTGTGTTGGTGTGTCGGGTTGAGATACACATGTCTTGTGCACGCTTGGGTACACACTATTGCGGTGCACACCAGGTCCCAGCAGCAGGCATAACGATGTACACCGAGACCGATCTACCCACAAGGACGGGCTGTGAGCCCTCCGCTAAAAAGGAGAAGAGCCCTGTTTTTGCGGCCATCAGGCCATCATTATGCCGCTATACTGTGCTGGGTTCACCGCCAGACTCCAGCCAGTGAGTAGTCTCTTCCGGGAGTGGGCGGAGCCCTGTGAGACCACGGGCGTGGTTTCTGGATCGCTGGGCGGGGCTCGGCCATCGTGGACGGGGCGGGGCCTGGCCTGCAGAATTTTGCCTTCTTCTGCCTGGTCTCTGGCTCTGCCCCCGACATGCTGCGGGCGCGCGGGCCTGGGCCGGGCGCTCTGCTGCTCCGGGACGCGCTGGGTCTCGGGCGGCGCGGGCGAGCATGGCAGCGGCCGCAAGGCCAGGACACCGGCGTGGAGGTGCACAACAGCCTCACCGGCAGGAAAGAGCCGCTGATCGTGGCCCGGACGGACGCCGTCTCCTGGTGCGTGCGCCGGCGGGGCGGGGCGGAGCGTCGTGAGGGGCTGCAGGGGGCAAGTCAGCCCCGAAATCTGCAAGTGTGGTTCCCAGAGCGGGCACCTAAACACCCAGCGTGTGTGATGGTTATTGCAGAGGGCTTAGGGCTCTTTTTTGCAGATATCTCACGTGGTGGGTCTTAATATGTTCCCAGGTATAGCTGTGGACCGACTGTGTACGACCATGCACACCTTGGCCATGCTTGGTGAGTTTCCTGGATTTGAACTTTATGACAAAGTCAGAGGGTCATTTATTATGGAAAGGGTAAATTGTTATGGGTTTTTTGTTTGTTTGTTTGTTTGTTTGTTTTTTGGTTTTTCGAGACAGGGTTTCCCTGTGTAGTCCTGGCAGTCCTGGAACTCATTCTGTAGCCCAGGCTGGCCTCAAACCCACAGAGATCTCTGCCTTTAGTGCTGGGATTAAAGGCGTGTGCCACTAGTTAGTTTGTTTTTTAATCTGTTAAGTGAATTGAGTAATGCCTGCATTCTGGGAATTGTGAGATGCCAGAATGTTAGTCTCCTTGGTGTTTGTACCTGTTCTGCATTGTGTAGGCATTGCTCAGCTCTGGACACTCAGAGAACTGGTGTGGAGGAATGCAGAGTGATCCCTTTGCCAGTTAGAGGTTTCTGAGGTTGGTCCAGGGACCCGAATCCAACCATGGGGCGTCATTGCCTGGCCTTGAACCGGTCACTTTCTTGCTGAGTCCTGGTTCTTGTTTTGAGTGGAGACAGAGAGGACAACAGCTCAGTGTTTGGAATCTTCTTGGCAGTTTCAGGAAATAGTGTATATGAAGTGCCACTTAACCCCATGTGACTTGTCTGTCCTCAACCGTGATAGACAGTGGTAACTCTGTGGCCACACTCCTGGGAAGCATTGGAGCTGGGATCCAGTTCCTTCTGCATTTGTTGACATTCCCCATTTCCTAATATCTTGTTTGTTCTCTTGCACATTTCTACTTGGGTATTTTTAGACCTAAATTAAACACAAGTGTGAAGGCCAGACAACATCCTCAGATGTCATCATCAAGGGCTATCCCCTGTCTGTTTTGAGACAGGATCTCCCAGTGGCTTGGAAGTCCACCAGTAGGCCAAGCTGGCTGCCCAGTGAGCCCCAGGGATCCACATGTCTGCTTCCCCTGCCCTAGGATAACATGGAAATCCCAGTTCTAGAACCCAGACAAGAATGGTCACAAGCTATTGTCATTTGACTCTTTATGGATGTTGTGTTATAGGAGTTCCTTACACACTTAGATGCACACTCGCTCAACAGCTCTGAACCTGAAAACAGCAATACCGTATCCCGAAACTGATGTGATTGCTTTGGTTTCTCCTTGCAAGGACCCTTCTGGGCCTCCAGTGGGACCCAGTTTGTAAAGACATACTTGGATTAGTTCCCTAGGAACCAGTCGTCAACTGTAGCACACAGTTGGGAAGTTGCACAGTGGTATGTTAAATTACAACGCGTTGCTTTTCAAGGATGACAGTGATGGGACCAGCAAGGACAGCCCACTGGGTAATGGGTAACACACCTCCTGTACAAGCCTGTGACCTGAGTATGATCCCTAGGACTCACGTGCTGAAAGGAGAGCATTGAGTCCCACAGACTTTCCTCCGACCTCCACATGCACGCTGCTGTGGGGCGTGCACAGCCACACACATATACACATACACACACACACATATACACGCATACCACATACACATGGAATAATAATAAATGAAACTGGGAGCTGGAAAGATGACTTAGTGCTTAAGAGAACTTGTTGTTGGTAGAGGACCTAGATTCGGTTCCCCGCACCCACCCCGTGACTCACAACCATTTGTACCTCTAATTTCAGAGGCCCCGACACCCTCTTTTGACCTTGTTAGGCACCAAGTAAACATATGTGCACAGACATACATGCAGGCAAAACACATGTACATGAAATAAAACAAGTTAATCGAAAATAAAATTTTTTTTTTTTTTTTTTTTTGGTTTTTCGAGACAGGGTTTCTCTGTGTAGCTTTGCGCCTTTCCTGGAACTCACTTGGTAGTCCAGGCTGGCCTCAAACTCACAGAGATCCGCCTGGCTCTGCCTCCCGAGTGCTGGGATTAAAGGCGTGTGCCACCACCGCCCGGCGAAAATAAAATAATTTTAAGTTAAAAATAGAAGAACAATTTTAATTTTGTGTCGAAGACAATCCAACAGTTTTTTTTTTTTTCTTTCAGCTCATACGTTAGATTTGATATTATCCGAAGGATCCTGACCAAGGTGTTTGGCTGCAATGTGATCATGGCGATGAGCATTACTGATGTGGATGATAAAATAATCAGAAGAGCTAACGAGGTGAGCATAGCCACTTCGCCTTGGTTGGTTGGTTGGTTGGTAACCTGGTGGCTGAGTGGTCGTTCTTTGCTGATTGTATTTTCCTGTGTTTCTTTTTCTCTTCTCCTAATTATTTTTTAATTTTAGTTGCATTGATGTTTTGCCTGCATGTATGTTGTATGTCTGTGTGAGGGTGTCAGATCTTGGAGTTACAGGCAGTTGTGAGCTGCCATGTGGGTGCTGGGAATTGAACCCAGGTCCTCTGGAAGAGCAGTTAGTGCTCTTAACTGCTGCACCATCTCTCCAGCCCTGCCCCCCCCCCTTTTTCTCAAGACAGGGTTTCTCTGTATAGCATTGGCTGTCCTGGAACTTGCTCTGTAGACCAGGCTGGCCTCGAACTCTCAGAGATCCGCCTGGTTCTGCCTCCCGAGCACTGGGATTAAAGGTGTGAGCTGCCACTGCCTGGTGCATGCTATGCTATGTTGTGATAAACCATACTGGGTGTCTCAGTGATTCAAGCCAGAGTCACTCTTTTGATTCAGGGCACTAGCTTGCATGTCTAGCTTCCTGGGAGGATGGTGGAATGTGCTGAAAGCCCAGGGTTCAGTTGGAGCGCTGAAGGCCTGGCCCGGTGGCTCCCTGTGAAGAAGGGGATGGTTAACTTGGAATAACTCACATGTTAAGACAGAGTTGAGAAATAACCTGAATAGCAAGGACTAGGGTTTTTGGCACTTGCCCTGTGTAGTTTGTGTTATGGTGAGTGTCCCTCTGTGCCCTGTGACCAGCCACTAGGGAATGAAATGTAACCATCTGACTTTGAGAGTGGGGTTCCCCTGAACAGAGTATCAAGGAGGGAGTAGCCCAACCAGATGTTTGGATGTATTTAAAAAGCTATAGATAATTCTTTGTCTATATATGCATATAAATACATGTATGTGTATCTATATGTGTGAGTGTGAGTGTGTATATGTGTGGTGTCCTTGCTTTCTCTGGGCTGGACAAGCATTATTATTGTGAATCAGAGCAGTAGGGGTCACCTTGGCATGGGACCCTCAGAAGATCATTTATACTACCATTCCCTCTCCGGGGGAGGAGGGAGGCCTTGACATCTCATGAGATCGTCAGGAAGCCTCTCACCCTGAGATTGGAATGGGATTCTTCATTGATGTAGCTGGACAGTAAGTTACTCAGGGACTTCACTGTTGCTTAGTTGCCTTTGGGTCACCCATGCTTCTGTTGGGGACCCCCATAAACTCACTGGCTCTTGACAGACTTGGATGGAATCCTTCCTTTGGTCCATACCTTCTCTGTGTTTCCTTCCAGCTCTTCAGTAAAAGTCACATGGTACTGTGTGTGTGTGTGTGTGTGTGTGTGTGTGTGTGTGCAGGAGTGATCTGTGGTGGGCTGTATGTATTTTCGAAGGCAGGCAGCCTGATGGGAATTAAGGTGTCTGTGCCCTTCTCCCTAGAGTATCCTCTGTCCCTTCCTCCTTCCGCTCTCTTCCTATCTCTACCTCTGGTTCCCAGACAGCCCCTGCTTGGCCCTCTTTCCAAGAAAGACTGCAGCACTTAAACACTGTTGTCCTGCACGTGGATAGACAGATGAAGGAACATACTACTGAGTGCAGAAATACATATAATAATTAGTGGGAATTTGTTTTATGATAAAAGATGGCGTTTCAGATCACTAGGGTTGGGGGAGTTGATTATCTGGCACGTAGGGCTGACCGTTGGCTAACCATCTGGAGAAAATAGGAACCCAAGTTAGGGCCATGCCTCATCGTCAACTTAGAGCAGATCAGAGATTAAATATAAGAGTAGTGGAGACACAGATTGCTGGCAGAAATCCCAGGATGTTTCTCTGCCCTCCTTGGGGAAGGGTTTCTCAGTATGTTTCCAAGTGCAAATCCTTTTATGTAGAAAGACTCAGAAATAGAAAAGAGTGGAAAATATAAACCAAGTTTTCAGTGTTCTGTGAATGACTATACATACTGTTAACAAACTGAAAAGGGGGAACTGAAGAGATGGCTCAGTGGTTAAGAGCACTGGCTGCTCCTCTAGAGGACCCGGGTTCAATTCCCGGCACCCACATGCCAGATCTAACGTGTGTAACTCTTCTGGCTTCCTTCAGCACTGCATACATGTGGTACACAGACATGTATATGAAGGCAACATCCATGAAAGATGAAAGGTATCAAGATCAACATAAAAATGAATCTCAACAGAAATGGATGTAGATATGTGCAAAAAGAGTACCACAATGTGTCAAAACACTTCCTACAAATGAGTGGGAGAAAAGTTAATAAAAAATGGGTTTGGGGCATCTGGACATATGGGGATGTGTTCCCATTTACTCAAAATTTAAAAAAGTAAAAATGGGAAAAAATTGAGCTGGACGTGGTGGCACACGCCTTTAACCCCAGTACTCGGGAGGCAGAAGCAGGCAGATCTCTGTGAGTTCAAGACCAGCTTAGACTACAGAGCGAGTTCCAGGACAGCCAGGACTACGCAGAGAAATCCTGTTTCACAAAACAAAACAAAACAAAACAAGAGGAGAAAGAAAGGTAAAACTTAGAGCCAAAGGCATTGAGGTGGTGTGTGGACAAGATCTGAAAGTGTGTTCTGTGCCTTACAACTGTCCCTGGAGAGGGAGTGTGACCCTGGGCGCCGTGGACTCCGTGTCTTCCGCAGTGACACTGCCGTGTTTGTGTATCACCTCCACACACTGCATCATCCCAGCAGTCTAAGGAGGTGTGGGGTGAACCACGGGCTGAGCATTCTGGCTTGGTGAACAAGTGGGTAGCAGTTCCCAGGCCACCCACCTTCTCCCTGAGGTCGTCCTCCACGACCTTTCTGCTTTCTGAGGTGACTACTGCTTTCGAGCCCTGAGCAGGAAGTCAGCCACCAGGCTCTATACACGTCACTCGGAAACTTGAGAGAGATTCTTGATGTCCCAACTTGAGAGAGATTCTTTTTTATTATTATTATTATTTTATTATCTTTTAATAATCTATTTTTATTTTGAGTGCATTGGTGTTTTGCCTGCATGTATGTCTGTGTGAGGGTGTCAGATCCTGGAGTTAGACAGTTGTGAGCTGCCATGTGGGTGCTGGGAATTGAACCTGGGTCCTCTGGAAGAGCAGCCAGTGCTCTTAACCACAGAGCCATCTCTCCAGTGTGTCCCCCCCCCTTTTATTTATTTATTTATTTATTTATTTATTTATTTATTTATTTATTTATTTATTTATTTATTGGTTTTTCGAGACAGGGTTTCTCTGTGTAGCTTTGCGCCTGTCCTGGTCTCGCTCTGTAGACCAGGCTGGCCTCGAACTCAACAGAGATCTGCCTGGCTCTGCCTCCCGAGTGCTGGGATGAAAGGCGTGCGCCACCACCGCCTAGCTGAGAGAGATTCTTGATGTCCCAGAGCAGAAATGTCTTATCTCATGAAAAAGGAACCATGTTTCCTGCGGTGGGTAGGTGTGCTTGGGACAGTAGGGTGGCCCAGCACCGAAGCTGATGTGTAAGTGCCTGCTGAGTGTAGGTGGATTGAGCATTCTTGTACAAGGTGTGCATGAAGGCTGCTTTGACAGGGTCTTGCTGTGTAGCCCTGGTTAAGGTGGAACTCACTATGTAGTCTAGGCTGGCCTTGAACTAATAGAGTTCTGCCTGCCTCTGCCTCCCCAGTGCTGGCATTAAAGGCGTGCACCAATGATACCCAGCACCTGATTCTTTTAATTTTTCTATAAAATTTATTCGTTGACAATTTCATACATAGGTGTGTGTATGTGTGCATATACATGCGTGCGTGCGTGCGTGCGTGCGTGCATGCACACGTTTCTTCCCCTTTGGTGTTCTCTTGTTTGTTTTTATAGCCCATTGGATTAGGTAGAGCTGCCTTTATGAGCATGCCACAGCCATGTGGAAAACGACTTCCCCTATTCCAGCAGCCATCAGTTGCCTGTGGCTCTTCAGCTGGGGTGGAGGAAACTCACTTGCCCCTCCCCCGTCTGCTCTGGGATTATTGACAAGAACTCTGCTTCTGGGCTAGAGCTTCTGTGTCCCCTGCTGGGTCCCAGCCTCCTCTGAGAATCCAGCACTAAGGGTCCCTGTGCCCAGATGTTCTACTGTGGCAGCCTCCTGCATACTCAGGCGCTCAACACAGCCCCAGCCTAAGGACATCAGTACCGGCTCCCTGATTACTGGGTCATGTTACTCAAATACTTCTCTAAGTCTAAGGCATTTTTTTTTTTTTTTTTTTTTTTTTTTTTTTTACCATTTCTTCCTGCTGTAGGTAAGGTGATGGGTGAGATAAATATTCATGTCTTGGTCTGTAGAGGAGATGGCTGTTGTACTCTTTTGTGGAGGGGAGGAGAGTCAATTTGTTTCTTAGTGTATGGTAGAAATGGTACCCAGCTTCTCTCTGTACCCAGAGGACAGGACCCACAAGCCTTTTAACTACTGAGCTTTAGGGTAGGTTTAACACTTAGAATCAACATTCCCTTCTTGGGGCTGAGCCCCAGTGGGGCACGTGGTCACTGTCCTGTCTGCAGGGGTGGCCTGGTCTGCTATGATGGGTCCGCGTGGTCCTCCAGGTGTACTGACATGGTTGTCTGGCCTTGTGCAGATGAATGTGTCTCCCGCTTCTCTTGCCGGCCTTTTTGAAGAAGAATTTAAACAAGACATGGCGGCCCTGAAGGTAAGCTGTTGTTTACCCTTCTGTAAAGGGCAGTGGTAGCTGACCTGCATGATCCAGAACGATCCAGTGCTAGTGCCTGAATACAGGCCTTGTGGTGTCAAGACTGAAGGAAAGGAAGTAACTCTAGACCTGCAGGGTAGACCCAATGATGCCCTCAGTGGAGGGAGCTGGTGATGAGCTGGGTCCCTCTCCTTTGGGTCTGAAGGAGCCCATGTGTATGAGTTCGGATGAAGTGATTGCACCCTTGCCAGAGCTCTGTCCCTGATGTATCTTACCTTCCTATCAGAGTCAGGCACATTCCTGGCACTGGGGTCTGGCTGCCCGGCTCCTTGCTCCCCTCCGGTAGTCTTGTCTGTTGGGAGTTAGTAGGGAAACCACACAGGGCATCGTGACTCAGATGGCTGAGCCTGTGCATGGTCCTGTGAGCTTGGAAATCGCCGTGGTGCTGAGTGTCTCTGCTTCCTTCTAGGTTCTGCCGCCAACGGTGTACTTGCGAGTCACCGAGAACATCCCGCAGATCATTTCCTTCATTGAAGGCATCATTGCCCACGGCCATGCTTACTCGACACACTCAGGTAGTGTGAAAGTGAAAACTCAGGGCTGGGGGACACTGGTGGAGTTCGGAGATGGAGGTCATGCCTGACCTGGTGTGTGCTGACACTTCACCGGCTATGTTGATACGGGGTTCCTGTGGTGCTGAGCAAATCTGTCCCGTTCATTTTTAAATTTTTTATTTTTATTTATGTGTGTGCATGCACATGTGTGTTGCTGTGCATAGAGGCCAGAAGAGGGAGTAAGCTCCCCAGGGGCTGGAATTTCAGGAAATTGTGAGCTGCCCAACGTAGGTGTCAGACAGTGTGGGTCCTCTGCAAGAGCAGCAAGCTGTAACATGAATCCTAAATGGTCTTTTAATAAACAAACCCTGGGCCCAATATTGGGGTAAACGCTGGAAGATCAGAGAGACAAAGGAACAAGCCACAGCCACCATGAACTCCTCAGCCTGAACAACCCCCTGAGTCCTCATCCGAAAGGCTCCAGCCGAAAAAGCCTCTAGCTGAAAGGGACGCCTCTGCCGAAAAGCCTTTAGTTCCTGTCTCCTCACGCCTTATATACCTTTCTCTGCCCAGCCATCACTTCAGGGATTAAAGGTGTGTGCCACCACTGCCTGGCTCTGTTTTCTCTCCTAGGCTGAGTCAATCTCATGTAGTCCAGGGTGGCTTTGAACTCATAGAGATCCAGACGGATCTCTGCCTCCCGAGTACTAGCATTAAAGGTGTGTGCCACTACTGCCTGGCCTCTATGTTTAATTTAGTAGATAGTTCTGTCCTCTGATCTTCAGGCAAATTTTAATAGGTTACACAGTATATCACCACAGCAAGCACTCTTAACTACTGATCCATTCTTTTTTTCAGATTTTATTTTATCATTTTTATTTTTATTTTTATTTTTTTTATTTTATTATTATTTTTTTTTTGGTTTTTACGAGACAGGGTTTCTCTGTGTAGCTTTGCGCCTTTCCTGGATCTTGCTCAGTAGACCAGGCTGGCCTCGAACTCACAGAGATCCACCTGGCTCTGCCTCCCGAGTGCTGGGATTAAAGGCGTGCGCCACCACCGCCCGGCTATTTTATCATTTTTAATTGTATATTTTTGTGTGTGTGTGTGTCAGAGGGGTTGACACATGAGTGCAGTACACAGGCCAGAGAGGGGCATCTAATCCCCTGGAGCTGGAGTGACAGGCAAGTTGTGAGCTGCCTCATGTGGGTGCTAGGACTTTACAGGAGCCTTGGTCCTGCAGAAGCTCTCTAGCTACCAACCCACTCTCCAGCTCTTCAGGTCCTTGCTCAGCTTTCTCTTACAACCACAGAACACAGGCAAGCTAGTCCTGACCCCTGTGGAGTCTGGGGGTAGCTGTACAGTTGCTCACTGTGGTCTTATTTCAGTTTGGGGTGTGTGTGTGTGTGTGTGTGTGTGTGTGTGTGTGTGTGTGTGTGTGTGCATGTGCATGCTAGTGTAATATAGGTATGTTAAAAGCTATGAAAGAGCATATTCAGCCTACCCAGCCGAGCAGTTACAAGCAGAAGTTTCTATGCAGAGTCTACATGGTCTGTAGAGCCACTTAACCAGATACCAGGTAAAGACAACCTTACTTGGTTTTCAGCAAATCCTCGACTTCAGGCTGCCCACCTGCCCTCTGGTTGGTAGTCATGCTGGGAGAGCTGAGGAAGATGCTGCCGCTGCCTCCTGCACACCGTGGCCTGGGCACCTCGTAGTCTGCTGTGTGGCCTTTGCTCTAGCAACCTCACCAGCCATCTGGAAGCTCCTGGCCCGACAGCCTGCTCCCAAATAACTGACACAGAGGCTTAATATTAATTACAAATGATCAGCTGATAGCTCAGGCTTGTTACTAACTAGCTCTTACATTTTAAGTTAACCCATATTCCTTATTTATGCTCTGCCATGTGGTGGTACCTTTATTAGCATGGCACGTTCATCTCCTCCCTCTTTGTCTGACTGGCAACTCTTCTGACTGTTTCTTTTTTCTTTCTTTTTTTTTTTTTTAAATTTATTTCTTTATCATGTATATAATGTTCTGCCTGCATGTATCCCTGCACACCAGAAGAGGGCACCAGATCATTATAGATGGTTGTGAGCCACTATGTGGTTACTGGGAATTGAACTCAGGACCTCTGGAAGAGCAGTAAGGGTAACAGTGTTCCCACATATGTGATGGAGGGTGTACGTGGCTGGGAGCTGACCGCACAGCTGGTAGGATTCCTCTCAGTGTGAAAGAAGCATCATTTCAGAATAGGAACTGAAGCCTCAAACTGCAAAGCCAATGGAGTAGGGACAGCACCACAAGTCCCATGTGTAGCTGGAGTTTTCTCTCTGGGTCCCGCCAAGCCCCGACAGTCCCTTAGCCCACTTATAAAATAAACATACAGACACTTATATTATTTAAACTGCTTGGCCATTAGCTCAGGCCTATCATTGTCTAGGTCCTACTCATATTTAGTCCATTTCTATTAATCTATACTTTGCCACGTGGCTCGTGGCTTACTGGTACCTTACATCTTCCTTGTTCTGGCAGCGGCTCCAGGCAGTCTCTTCCTTCTCTTCCTGTTCCCTTAATTCTCCTCTGTGTTAGTCCCGCCTATACTTCCTGTCTGGCTACTGGCCAATCAGTGTTTATTTATACAGAGCGATATCCACCACACCCATGCACCTGGGTGATGGTGTTCCCGATGAGCCCACGGCATTTGTTCACCCAGACTCAGGATGCCGTGTGGATCATCAGACACCAGTCTGCACAGCCCCCTGTGCTTGAACCACACCCATGGTAGCCTCCGTTCTCTTCCTGCTTTTTGAGAGGCTTTCTCCCCAAGCCTGAGCTCACCGTTTCAGCCAGGCTGGCTGCTGCGCAGTGAGCTCCCAGGATATGCCCGCCTTCGCTCCTCAGCACCCACCGAGGTTACAGGCATGTGGAGCCGTCCCTGGCTTTTATGTGGGTGCTTCGGATTTGAACACAGGGCTCCTTGCTTTCATAGCAGGCACTCTGACCATTGAGCCATCTTGCTATTCTCTGTTGAGGAAATTTCACAAGAGCTGGAGACAGGGCAGGGCCCCTGGAGACTGTTCCTTCCTGTTGGGCTCAGCCCTGGGCTCTTCATCTCCAAGCATGCCTCGTGTCTTAGGGTTTTATTGCTGTGAAGAGACACCATGACCACAGCAACTCTTATAAAAGAAAGCAATTAATTGGGGCTAGCTTACAGTTTCAGAGGTCTAGTCCATTATCTTCATAGCAGGAAGCATGGCGGCATGCAGGCAGACATGGTGCTGGAGAGGGAGCTGGGAGTTCTACGTCTGGATGAGCAGGCAGCGGGAAGAGAGCGTGACCCTGGGCCTGGCTTAAGCTTCTGAAACCTCAAAGCCCACCCCCAGTGACAGGCATCTCAGAACAATCCTGGAAGTGTGTGCAGTGTGCCGGCATTGTTGGTGTGGAAGATGCCTGGGTGGAGAATAGTGTGTGTGTTTGTGTGTGTGTGTCTATGGGCACGTGTGCGCGTGTGCAATATTCTGTACTGAAACTGTAACTGCTTGTTAGTTGTTAGGCTTGCTTCACAGGTGTGGCTGCCTCAGACGGGGAAGTGCTGACCTCATGACCGTCTATGCTCAACAGGCAGCGTCTACTTCGATCTGCAGGCGCGAGGGGAAAAGTACGGCAAACTCATCCACGTGGTTCCCAGTGCGGCTGCAGAGCCAGGTGGGTGCCGGTGGGTGTCCCTGTGGGCCTCAGCCTCCGAGTGTGGGGTGCTGAGGTCAGATCTGTAGCCGGGGAGATGTGGGCTGACTTGGGGTTGTCAGCCCTGCTGTGGGGTTAATCCATTTCCGTGAACAGACGAGCAGACAACATTTGATTACAAGTTCAGCATCCCGTGCCTCTGTCCTGCTCTGCACCCAGCCGTGCTGCTTGTGCCCTCTCCCTTCTTCTGGAATTTTCTCTGCATGGGACAGCATGCATGCATGTCATAGTGTGGCCCTCTTCTGCTGCCTGCTGTCATACACTGAATTCCCAACGTAGGTCAGTAGATTCCTGTGCTGTTCGGGCTTCAACCATTTTGTTAGGTTGATGTTTTGTTGCTTTTTTTGTTTTGTTCTGTTTTTTGAGACAGGGTTTCTCTGTGTAGCCCTGGCTGTCCTGGAACTCACTCTGTAGACCAGGCTGGCCTCGAACTCACAGAGCTCTGCCTGCCTCTGCCTCCCGAGTGCTGGGATTAAAGGTGTGCACCACCACCGCCCACTGGTCAAAGTCATTTTTATGGAGAAGAAATAATAAACCTGCAGAACTAAATTTAAACTATCTAGTAAGAATGCCTGGCATGGCAGCATGTGCCTTTAAGTTACTTGTTTTTTTAATTCTTTTGGGGGCCCTGCTGCCCAGCTCCCAAAGAAATCACACAGAGTCTTATTCTTTCTTATGAAAGCCCGGCCTTTTCTTAAATTAACCTGTCTACCGTTTGCCTCTGGGCTTTTGTCTTTCTATTTCTGTATACCTTTCTTTACTTCTCACTCTGTGGCTTGCTGGTTAGCTGGGTGGCTGGGTGGCTGGCCCCTGGAGTCCTCCCTCTCCTCCTTTTCTTGCTCCTTCCCTCTCTCTTTCTCCTCCTATATATTCTCTCTGCCTGCCAGCCCCGCTCATCCTCTCTCCTGCCTCGCTATTGGCCATTCAGCTCTTTTTGTTATACCATCAAGTGTTTGAGACACGCAAAGTAGCACAGCTTCACATTGTTAAACAAAGGCAACATGAAAGAGTGCAACACATACAAGTGTCCACAGCATAAACAGATGTAACACATCTTAAGATACTATTCTACAACAGTTACTACTCTAATTCATGACCCACGTGGGCCCCTGGGTGCTTTGTATTCTCAAGTCTTCTATAAAGTTTCTCCCCGACAGCGTCTCCTGCCATTCTTCTGAAAGAACCGTCCCCCGTCCCTGTTTGCTCAGTGGGATTTGCTGGTTGTGTTACACAAATTTCTCTGTATGCCATGTGCTTCCTACAGATTGGCAATTAATTTACAGGCTTAGTCCAACTCAGAGTGTCTGTGGATAGAGACTTTTGGGTAACACATTCACCACCAATCTAACTTAAAATTTTTATCATTTATTTTTGAGACAGAGTCTCACTATGTAGCCCTGGCTATTCTGGAACTTCCTATGTAGACCAGGCTGGCCCCAGAACTCACAGAGTGAGGCCAAGTACTGGGATTAAAGGTGTGTATCACCACACCTAGCTTCAATCTAGTTTTTAATAGCCTTGTCTGCTTGGCTCTCGGAAATGATATGCTACTTTTACCCAATCTGTAGCTTCCTGTTGTGCCACATGCCCATGGGCTGTGGTTTGAGGCAGACTTGGGTTGTGCCTTCCAGGAAGAGGACTTTGGGAGAGTTGCAAGTTCTGGCAAAAGCAAGCTCGTTTTGTTGATTTGTATTTGGTTTGTAGGGACCGGGTCTCCTGTAGCCTAGGCTGACCTGGAACTTGCTGCACAGCAGAGGGCGCCCTAGAACTTCAGACCCTGCTCTTACCCCCGACTGCTGGGACTAGACGTGGCCACCAGGCCCAGCTTTTGATTTTATTTCCACGGTTTTTGTTTTTTTTTTCAGTGTCACTTGGGGTTCAGGCCCAACAGTGAAGGTACAGAATTCCCATTGGCCCTCCTCCTCGGCATAGCCCCTCCCCCCACCATCATCCCCCAGAGCAGTCTGAGCCGTCAGTGAACTGCATCGCCTGAGTCTGTAGTTCATGTGAGCACACCCCTTGGTGTAGACAAACGTTTGGACAAATGCCGCCTGTCATGTTCCCACATGACACAATCCCATGCAATGGTTTCCCGTCCCTGAGACCATCTTGCTCCGTGCTCTTCCTGCCTCTGCTACCTCTGGTGACCTTTTCACCATCCATAGCTTTGTTTCCCCAGGATGTTGCAAAAGTGTACACATTCAGCCCAAGCCTTTCCAGGTCGGCCTCTTTCTGTTAGTAACAGGCTTTTGTGGTTTGCTTTTTGGAGACAGTCTTGCTTGATACAATGTAGCCCAAGGTGGCCTTGGCCTTGATCTTGAGGATCTCTTCCTGCCTCAGCCTCCTGAGTACTAGGGTTAGAGGCATGACCACCATGCCCAGCTAGTTACATACTTTGAAGCTGCTTGGTCTCTGCACGCTCTGGTAGCTCAGCTCTCACTGATACTGAATAATGGATGCTCTATTGTCTGTGTGCCGGAGTTTCTAAGTCCATCCACTTACTGAAGTCCATCTGACTGCATTCGTGTTTGGGCAATTGGGGATAAGCCAGCTGCTGTGAGTATCTCCGTGCAGGATTTTCCGTGACTGTTTTCAGTATCTTCTGTAAGCACCGAGGAGTATGATGGCTGTGTCACATGGAAAACCTGTTTGCTTTTGGGAGAAGTTGTCAGCATCCACAGCAGTGAGTGATAACTCCCCCAGCCCCTCAGCACTCTCAGGCAGCACTGTTGGAAGTCACTGCCTTGTTCAAAAGCACTGTGTGAGCAAAGGTTTGAAACTGGGGATTAGTGTTTAGCAAAACAAAGGCCCTGAGCGCCTCTGGCGCCAGGACAGGCTCCACTGCCCCCGTGTGTCATTTCAGAGCGAGGGTTTTCACTTTCTTCAAATTCTGAATTGCAGCAGTAACTCCAGGATGCAGGAGTGGGTCCTGCTGGGTGACTTCTAGGTTGACCTGTGGTCACCCCAGTGAAGAGAGGAGGCCCTGCGCTGGGTTTCTGCATTGTGTCACCCCTGCCCAGCTCTGGCTGTTTGGGAGTGACCCCTCCCTTATGACAGTGCTTGCCTTTCCTCCTCACCCTCCCCAGCGGCTGCATGACCCGCACGTGGGTCCCCAATACCGTGGTTGTCTCTACGTGTTTCATGTTCCCAAGTCTTCTGTCACGTTCTCCTGCATTCTCTCCCCGCTCTCCCCTGCCGTTATTCTGGAGAACCATTCCCATGCCCATCTGCTGAGTGGGATTTGTCTCTGCTGCCTGCCCTGCTGAGCGCCTCTCTGTCCCTGCCAACTTTGCCCCACGTCAATGTGCCGCAGACCCCGCTGTGATACTCTGGCCTTCCCGTGCCCGTGCCGGTCCCGTTGACTAGCCTGCGATTCCCAGTGGGCCCCACCGTGTGCTGTGCTCGGTACACACGTGGCATTGTGGGGCAGAGGTCCAGACTGACCCAGTGACCTCATTTCTGTCAATGTAAGTAGGGACAGTAAACCCAGTGACAGCCACGGGACAGTGAGTTGACTGCCTGCCTGGCATTTAAGGGAAGACAGAGTCTGGGGAACTCACTGAACCCTCCCAGGTCTGTTGAACACAACAGCTCTGCACAGTCCCTCGGACACCGACACAGCTCTGCCGGCTCTTCCTCTCCTGACTTTCCTTGTCCTCTGATCCGATGTTGCTCTGTGATGGCCACCTTTGCCCTCAGTAGGACTGAACTCAGTCTCTCAAAGGTGGCTGAACAGAACTGGCCAGGCACTGGGCTCTGAGTGCCCTGGTGTTTGCAGGCTCAGCTGTCCCTCTGTGGCCTGACGTCTTAGGTGCCACGCCTCTGCCCTGCTTGGTGACATGGAGGCATTAGTCCCGCTGCCCCACTGGGGAAGAGGCCTGAGGTTTGCACAGAGGGAGCTCGCCATCCTCTGCCCGGGACACAGCGAGTGCTGTGGCTTCCCACTCATCAACCCTCTGTCACCACCAGTTGACTCTGAGAAGCGGCATGCCAGCGATTTCGCCCTGTGGAAGGCAGCCAAGCCTCAGGAGGTGTTCTGGAGCTCGCCATGGGGAGACGGACGACCCGGTTGGCACATCGAGTGCTCTGCCATGGCCAGGTAAGGCCCCAGCAGTTCCCAGGCTTTGAGTGTTCTGGCCAGGTGGGACAGGGTGGCCTGGCTGGGGGTGGGGAGGGGCATGAGGAAGAAGGCCTAGCCCAGCTCAGGGTGTGCCCAGCCTTCACCTTTAGTCTCCTGTTCGCAGAGCAGGCTCCTGTCCACACAGCAGCAGGGGTGCCTCGGAGCATGGAAGTGCAGGAGCCAGGTCAGGGAGGACCTTAACTGGGCGTGGCACCTCTGAAAAGCCATTTTGAGGACATGTATGTGCCCTGGCCAGCCCACCTCTCCGGAGTGCAGAACGCCCCTCTGTCTCAGGAATAGCCCCTCCGCCGGCTGGCAGAGCTGAACTCCCTCTGTCCTCAGGCAACCCTGTGTTTTCCTAGGGCTCTGATGACAACTGCAACAGTTGTCCCCTCCCTCCCTGTCAGCCTGGTCGAGCCGAGCTGAGCAGAACCACGTGTTTACGGTGTGAGGAATGCTTCTGGGAGTGAGGTGAGGTGTGGACCCTGATGCTGAGGCCGCTCACACACGCTTGCACTCTGCCCCGCAGCGAGGTGTTTGGAAGCCAACTGGACATCCACACAGGCGGCATAGACTTAGCTTTCCCACATCATGAAAACGAGATAGCCCAGAGCGAAGTCTTCCACCAGTGTCCGCAGTGGGGAAATTACTTCCTACATTCTGGTAAGCCTGGCAAACTTCTCTCCGGTTCTGGCAGCTCTGCCTGTTGGAAATACCTGGATCTGCTGGCAGGGAGGTTGATGGGCTTACCTGAAGTCATTGTGTGGGTTTCTTTGTTGTTGTTGTTTTGAGACAGAGTTTCTCTGTGTAGCTTTGCGCCTTTCCTGGAACTCGCTCTGTAGCCCAGGCTGGCCTTGAACTCACAGAGATCCACCTGCCTCTGCCTCCCGAGTGCTGGAATTAAAGGCGTGCGCCACCACCGCCAGGCTGTATGGGTTTCTGTAGAGTGTCTTTTCTTTATTCTTTGCCAATTTCTGTATGTATACAATGTATCTCTTCCATGCTGATCGTAGCCACACTCCAGCCTACCACTTCCTTCTTTTGGTAACCTCTGAGTCCAATTAGTGTTGACTGATCTTGTCGGCTTCACCTCGTGTCAGGCCGGTGTTGGTAACCATGGCTACAGCAAGCTCCTGACTACAACAGCCACATTCTGTCTAGAAGACATCTCACAGCCCTCCTCCCTGCTCTGCCTTTCAAATTCTTTCTAGTCTTTTTTTGAGATGTTCCTTGAGCCGGGGAGGGTCCAGATCTCCCATTTAGGGCTGGGTATTCGACAGCCACTTATCCTTAGCACTTTGGCCGCGTTGACTGCTGCCCACTGCAGGAAGAAGCCGCTCTGGCCAAAGCTGAGAGCAGCACTGTGTGTCGAAACACAAATATTTAGAAGGCAGTTTGCCGCCGTGTTTTTCAGCAAAGGGACAGTAGCAGGCTCCCTGCTAAGGCCTGTGACCCCTGAGCCAGGCAGGGGCCTTTGACCGGTTTACAGCACCAGGCACTAATTCCCTCCTGTGGAGCAGGCCTCAGATCCGATCGGTTAAATGTGTTATAGAGAACCTCAGAGGCACCAAAATGCATCAATGTTACACTGAAAGGGAAAAAAATCAGCACTTCTCTGGAATTAATTTGACTGAGAGAAAGCCCAAGTTTGAATTCTCCACTTCTCTCCAGCTGTCTGTCTGTCCCTAGTTTGTGGTTTCTGGCTTGTCTGGAGTCTGTTGTGTGTCTGTCTGTGCCTGCCTGATGTCTGACTGTGAATCTGTGTCTTGTGTGTCTAATGAAGGGCTTTGCTCTGAATTCATTGGATCACATGGGGAAGGAGTGAGGGATACAGAGTCACAGAAATTAACAGAGTTTTCTGAGGGGGTAAGTTATCGCCTCCAGCTAACCCCAGCCAACTCTGAAGCACTCAGTTCTCCAAACACACCATCATAGAGATACTGTGTGCTGCTTTCAACATATGTGGTGGTTATTTGTTGAACAGTGTCCTTTTTGGCCTGCTTATTCTTTTTAGCAAGTGATTACTATAACACACACACACACACACACACACACACACACACACACACACAGTGCTGTCTGGGTCAGGGGCCTGGAAGCATCCATAACTTATGATTAAATCTATGCATTAGCTTAGGTTGTAAAAGCTGATGACATGAGAAACAGAAAGCGAGTTAGGTTGGTTTTTACATTGTTCTCTTAAAGGCAGGTTAAACAAGCAGGCTGAGTACACAGTAGGATTTCAGGCTGTCTTACATGACCTCAAGGTGTATTATTAACTTGGTGTGAGGTCCAGTATTGCCACAGGTTACCATAACCTTTGTGCCACCGTTAACACCGGTGGGCACACCTTGCCTGGCAGGTTGGCATTGTAGCTTGTAGAGTTCACTGCTGGGGGATACCGGTAATGACCCTTCTTCCTCAGGTCACCATAGCACCTGCTGGAGGGAAGTTTTCAGGTCCAGCACTGCGGAGGGGCAGAGGCAGGCGGATCTCTGTGAGTTTGAGACCAAGCTAGTCTGCATAGTGAGTTCCAGAGCAGCCAGGACTACCCAGAGAGACTTGTCTCAAAAACCAGTACCCTCCACCAATAACAACAAAACCCAAAGACCCCAGTGGGCTGGCAGTGGCCATGGTTCCCAGAGGCAGGTCCGAGGTGGGAATGAGCTGGCATCGGAGCTTGGTGTCACTGTGATAAGTGATAAGCAGGTGAATGCACCTGTCCCGTGTGCTGAAGGTCACAAGGTCAGCACTGCCCTTTGAAATGCCACTTCAGGTAGGTGAGGCAGACAGGATGAAGGTCTGGCAGCGGCGGCGGCGGTGGGGTTCTGAGGAACCAGACACAAGCATCTACAACATGGGACATGTGCAAATGTAAATGCAGTTCCATTAAGTCCTAGAGTTTGGAAGCCATGGTGCCCCGTAGGGTGACATAAAATGCAGGTTCGCTCTGGTGATGCTGTCTGCATCCCAAGAAGTCCACAGAGAGGCTGCTGGCCCGGAACATGCCAGCCATCCTGTGTTCTTGACGTGCAGTGCATTTCATTTTCTGATACTGTCAATATCGCGTATGAAGTATGTAGAATTAGAGGCTCACGGTTTTGTGTCATTGGAGAGGACACATTTTTAATAAGTTCCCAGGAAAATCAATCTCGCAGCACCCTCTGTGTGAAGGTGCATTTGGAAAAGAGGGAAAGTCTGTCTGGGACAGCAAGACCCTCCTCCGGAGATGAGCCTCGTTGAGACACACCCCAGGTTAAGTCACTGAGTGGGTTTGGTTTTCCACCATGTTTCTTGTACCCATGGGAAGATAGCTGTGTAGCAGAAAAACTGACAGCCACACCCCAAACCTGGATGACCAGTGACAGGTGACCGGCCAGGTACATCAGTGTTTCCGAATAGGACAGGAAGACATGGGTAAGGAAGCTGTGCTGTCCGTCACCCTGTCTGTTGACTGGGGGCTGAGTGGGCCTGTTATTGTACGCCGTGGTGCAGTCTGGTCCTGGAGGGCTGCACACGGCACACATTGCAGGTGAGGTTCCTGTCGGTGTGGGCTACTGCCCTACATCTTGGGGAGACATAAGCCTCATGGCTCCATGGGCCCAGCTCTGTCCTGGCTTGGGGCCGTGGATAGAGAGGCTGAGCTTCGCCCTGGCGTCATGTTAATTGTGCAGGGGTCTGCCCAACTCGGGGTGACCAGCCCCAGCTATGGTGGGGTTCAGGGCTATAACTGTACAGGGCGAGGGGTCTCCTCACCCAGCTCAGAGGGATGCTTTTCTTTTTGTTTCAGGGCATTTGCATGTGAAAGGCAAAGAAGAAAAAATGTCCAAATCCCTAAAAAACTACGTCACCATTAAGGTATGTTAAGCGGTGTGCATTCCTCTGTGAGTGGAGTGGCTGATGAGGCTTAGGGGCCTGTGTGGGACGAAAATCACAGCATCAGACTCAGTCTGTCCCAGCTCTGCGTGGCCCCCTCCAGGGAACCACTCTTCCTTGTCTCAAGGTCCAGGGCACCTCTTCAGGCTGCTGTTCTTCCCTCCGCCACGGCCTCCTCCAGGGACCTGCCTTTCCCCTCGCTTTCCTAGAACCGCATCTCCCCTCCGTTTCTCTGTCTCTGTCTCTCTTTCCTTTTTTTCTTTGTAAATTTGTAAAAGATTTATTTATTTTTATTTTGTATGAATGTCTTGCCTGTATGTGTGTCTGTGTGTGCATGCTTGGTGCCTGTGGAGGCCAGAAGAGGCCATTGGATCCCCTGGAACTGGAGTTACAGATGGTTGTGGGTTGTGAGCCTCCATGTGGGTGCTGAGAATCCAAACTGGGTCCTCTGCAAGAGCAACCAGTGCTCTTAGCATCTCTCAGCCCCTGCATCTTTTTTTTTTTTTTTCCCCGAGACAGGGTTTCTCTGTGTAGTTTTGGTGCCTGTCCTGGATCTCGCTCTGTAGACCAGGCTGGCCTCCCCAGTGCTGGGATTAAAGGCATGCACCACCGCCACCCAGCCCCTGCATCTCTTCCCTCTTGCAAATTTCAAGATTCACATTTGTGAGTGGCTGAAGAACGCTTCCTAAATGGCTTGAGTTCCATCCTCCTTGGTCAAACTTGTGCCAAGTTTAACTTGAATAAGTGGACCAGGGCAGCACTCCTAAATGCCTCCCAGGCTCCTGCCTCCCAGATCCAGAATAAGCCCCAAGGGATGTGCCCTTCACAGAGTAATATGCGCCTTCCTGGGAAGTTCTCAATCAGATCAGCGTTCCAGGCTAAGCCATCAGAAAGCAGCTCGTGCACAGAGTTGTTTTGTTTTGTTGTTTGCTGTGCACGGAAGACTGCTTCTTTGCACCTTTGAGGTGCTTCCGCTGGGCCCTGAAAATTATAATGGCCAAAAGACAGAATAACAAGAGACAAACACAGAGAACACGTGCCACATGCCTGCTTGAGTGCATCCCAGCGTGGCTCACAGCCACGGGGAAAAGGGCTTGAGTTGGGGTGGCAGGGTGGGGCGTCTTGCCGAGTGCAGGGCTCTTCTGTACTGGGAGGGTCGCTGCCCCCCCCCCCCCCCCCCCCCCCCGTTGCTGTGCAGGGCGGGGCCTGGGCTAATGGAAATGTCCTTTGAAAGGAAAACCCGGTGCCACTTTCAGTGTTTTCCTGTTCCTGCTGGTTCTCAGCAGCTCGGAGTGGCCCTCGTGCCAGTGCGTGGATCCTGGGGAGGCCTGCTCTGGTACCCTTCTGTGTGTAGTGCGCCCACCCTTTACACACACACTGTTGAGTCGTCAGAAAGCTTGTGGTTGTGATATTCCTTCCTCTAGTCTCAGCGCAGCTACTAACAGCTAGGAGCTTTCCTGCAGTCCAGACGGCCAGGGTCACCTGCAGTCCAGACGGCCAGGGTCACCTGCAGTCCCACATGCCTCTCACCTGTATTCTGATTGCTGCCCTTGTGGCCGAAATACACTTTCTAGCCTTTCCTTCTTTTTAAAACCAGGACACAGTGACAGTCCATGAGTTATGCTCTGCTGTCCGTCTTTCCTGGCTTTCAGGCTGACTTCACTCCATTGTTCATGTTAGGCTTCTGGCATAGGGCAGACCCTCAGCTCTCATTTTAGGATTGGGGGGGGGGGGGAGACATGCATGTGAGGGCAAGTCCTCTTGGAAGAGGATGTGTAGGCAGTATGTACTCTTAACCCCTGAGCCATCTCTCCACCCTGACCCTCAGCTTTCATTTTCCCAAAACGTGGACTCTAAGGAGTCTGAGCTGCTGTTTTGTTAAATACCCCATGTTTTGGGTCTGTCTATTTCCTTGTGGTATCGTTTCACCGTCTCTCCGGTGTGTGTTTTACTGGAAGCGACGCTCACAGGCATGGTTGTATTCGGGTGGGGCTGTGGTAGTGGGAACACGTCACAGGTGCTGCTTTATTGCCCTGCTTTCCTCAGGGTTATGCTCAGTGGTGGTGTTTGGCCACTGTGTTACAAATGACCACCGGATCCTTCCATGCAGGAAGGCTTACCTTCCTTCTCATGAACTCTAGGGATCCAAGCCAGGATGCCTTGCTCCCCAGCCTCCTTCCATCTGGGACTTTGGGGTTTCTTGTGGTGGGGGCTCTGTTCGGACGCCTCTTTCACAGTGGATTTTTCACAGTGGATTTTAGACTCGCTGTGCATTGAGGGTATGCTTGGTGCATTGTGAATTCAGTCCTATTCTTTAAGGAGTTAAGTCACCCCAGACTCAGCCAGGACGGGCGCCGTGGCTCCCACACTCCGTGGACATGGCCCACTTTGCCTCCGAGTGACCTCACATAATCTTCTGGCTTCTATCTGCCTTCTCAGAGGGAGTGGGGGTCTCACTGCCTGCAGCCAGGGGTCTGGGCACACGTCATGCTGACCAGCACTTTCTGACTTCCTCAGGGGTCAGAACTGAGGGGAAGACAGTCTACACAAGAAACGGGTCATGTTATTTTATTGGGACATATTTTTAAGTTTTTACCTTTTCCCCTTTACTACAAGCTTTTTTCCCTGTAACAGTATATGAACTTTTTGCTTTAAATTAAATTACACAAAATAAATAGAAAATTAGTGTTACAATGTGGCAATTAACAGTAAAACAAATGAGTAAATTTTAAGAGTTCTGGTCTCTTATTTATTTAGTGGCCCGCACTGGGGCCTCACCTGCTAGGTAGGTGCTCTCCCGCTGAACCACACCTGCAGCTCACATTTTCACTTCATATTCTGACCCACATGGTGGAAGGGGAGAACCGCCTCCAGCAGCTGTCCTCTGACCTCCACACACACTGCAGCATGTGTACACACACACACACACACACACACACACACACACCCCAGCCCTTGGGTACTTGCAGTGCCTTGTGTGTGGCTGAGGCCCCCTGGCTCTCCCCCGTCCATGGTGGCATGTCTGTTGCTGTCCTTGTTCAGATCATGTGTTGACAGTCATGTTGGTGAGACCTCACAGCTGTAGCTTCTCTGTTTCAAGAGACTCAATTACGGCAAAATCCCTGTCCCTCTGGCTCTTAAATTCCTTCCGTCCCATCTCCCACAATGGTCCCCGAGCCCTGGGTGCGGGAGTTGTGATGTAGATGGATCAGTTGAAACTGGGTTCCTTCTGAGGTGGTTGTAGGTTTCCCTCCAAAATCCATGACTTCACTAGCCCTAGGTAGTTAGTTGGCTAGGTTTCCAGTACCAAGCGGGCCTAAGTCCAATTAAGAAGAGTTGTTGGTTACCTCCAAGATACAGGTATCACTATTGCCCCCTTAGGGCTACTGTGGTTCGTGGGCATCACAGCTGGCTAGCAACATCGGTTGCTTCCCTCCTTTGGAAGCTTGTGTAGTACCTTCTGGTACTATGAAAGTTGGTCTTCAGAGTGGAGGCTTTTAGGTCAAGTAAATAGTTTCGTAAGTAACCATCAGGGAGGTACCCGCTGGGTGTCACAAAATTAGAGCATCCTCAGTGGTCAGGGAACAGGGCCATCACATGGGCTGGGCAGGGCCCTCAATCCTGACCTCAGTCTGACCCTGAGCTTGGATGTCAGCTTGTTCTCATCTTAACTGAGCTGTTGTTTGTAGCACGAATCCTAATTGGTCTTATTAATAAAAACCTGGAGTCAGATATCAGGGTGAAAGCTGAAAGATCAGAGAAACAGAGCAGCCAGCCACTAGTTCTTACCTCTACGACATCCTCAGCCTGAGTAGAAGCTGCTGAGCTCCTGTGTCCTCCTGCCTTCTATTCCTCTCTCCGCCCAGCCATATCACTTCCTGTCTCCACCTCCCGAGTGCTGGGATCAAAGGTGTGTGCCACCACCGCCTGGCCTCTATGGCTAACTAGCGGCTGAGCTCCACACTCTGATCTTCAGGCAAGCCTTATTTGTTAGATGATAAGCAAAAGATCACCACATGGTTGTACTTCTTCCCCGCCAGTGAGTCCAGGTGCACGTGTGGCCTTCCTCTTCCCATTGTGCACACTGTCCCCGTCAGTCACTAGGTTGGCAGCCCGTTCCCCGTCTCATGCCAATGGCAGGTATGAAGCTGTAATGGGAGAGCTTGTTTCCCAGAGCTGTGTCCACGGTGTCGGGTATTCCTCTCAGCCCTTCCCACAGGTCTGACAGTGACCGCGGGAACGGGATCAGTGATGGAGGAGTCGCTGGGGATCAGCGATGGTGAGGGCCGGGCACAGCAGGGCTTGGGTGCACGCCCTCCATTCCCTCCATTCACCACAGCCACTGCTGCAGTCCTGAGTGACAGCTGCCTCTTCCCGTTTCTAGGACTTCCTGCAGACCTTCTCCCCCGACGTCTTCCGGCTTTTCTGCATGCGCACCAGCTATAGGTCAGGTGAGCTGGCGCTCGTGGGCCTGGGGAGGTAGAGTGCCGGCCTGCGTCAAGCCCATCCGGGCAGTGTGCTTGCTGGCTTGCCCCAGGTTTACTAAGAAGCAAGCCTGGAGGAAACTTCACTGGGAAACACGGGCTCAGTGCCCCAGGCAAGGCTGCTCTTCCCAGAGTCCACTGTCCTGTTTGCCCATCTGTGCACCTGTTACTGAAATGAGCCCTGTTGCCCAGAAAGTTCCAGGACGGCTTTCGCTGAACCTGTTCAGGAGCAGGGCTCATATGCGCAGGTAGCCCTTGGACCATAGCACCGTCTTGCGCTGGTTTCTCAGGTACTGGGTGTGCTTCACGGCACACTAGGCATTTCCTCAGTGACCATCTCTTCCTTTGCAGCCATTGAATACAGCGACAGTACCCTGTTGGAAGCCAAGCACCTCCTGCTGGGGCTGACCTCTTTTGTAGAGGACGCACAAGCCTATGTAAAAGGGCAGCTGACCTGTGGCCCCATTGGGGAAGACCTGCTGTGGGAGAGGTAAGCGGGTCATATCAGTGCATCAGTGCATCGTCACCGGGAACAGGTAGCTAGGATGAAGAGGCCGCCCCCCCCTCCCCCCCCGGGAGTAACTGCATGAGGCAGACTCCCTCGGGAGCTGGCATCTAGTCATTTCCACTTCCCTTTGCTTCTGAGCCCTGCACAGGCTGGTGTTCATCTGAGCGGGGCATGTTTCCGTCTTGTTCCAAGTGGCCCACCATTGCCACATTTGGTAGGGAGGGGCTGTCACATCTGTAGTTGACCGTTTATTACAAAATCACCCGAGTGGATACCATGCACTCAACAAATGGGCAGGTTCCCTTCACTCAAGTTTTTATTTGGCTAAGGTGGTAACTCAGAGAATTTGTTACAAGACAGTAAACAGGGCCTAGGAAGGGTCCCCGAGTTACAACATTTCTACTTCTTGGAGAAAGATGTTTGTGTATTCAGAGTTGGTGGAGGGCAGCCTAGGGTCCCCGAGGGCTGCTGGAGAGCCCCTCACCCGCCCCATCATCCAAGCCGACTCCCGTATCTCACTCCAGGCTGACCAGCACCAAGAAGGATGTGAAGGCTGCCCTCGCCAATGACTTTGACACACCAAGGGCGGTGAATACCATCCTGGACCTTGTGCACCATGCAAACAGACAGCTTAGGGCAGTCTCGAAGGTAACTTGAGTGCTGTGGTTGTCGGGGCGGGGGCTAGTCCTAGGGAAGGAACGGGCACTGACTACCAACCAGCTAGACTCGTCTCCTGAAGTGCTGGGGCAGCTCCCAGTGAGCCTTCCCTTCTGTGAGGGTCTCTTCCTTCATAATAAACACATGAACATGGGCAGCGGTGTGTGTGTGAGCTCTGTGTGTGTGTGTGTGTGTGTGTGTGTGTGTGTGTGTGTGTGAGCGAGCTCTGTGCTCCTGACAAGCAGATGGTTGTGTCACGTGGCTGCCACTGTGAGTGTTGAGGAGCCTTTCTGGTGGCTTGGAGGCACCTGGAGGGAACTGTGTGTGTTGAAACAGGAAGTTGGATTGGATGTGTAGCTCCACGGTGAAGTGTTTGCTTAGCACATGCAAGGCCCTGAGTTCAATCTCCAGGACCCATTGCCTCCCCTCTCCAAAAAACAAACAAAACCCAAAACAATGTGAAGTTGTCTGCTGGGACCTGGACACCCAACTGGGTCTCAGGCCACCTGCTGAAGCAGGTCCAGGGGATCCAGCACTAAGGGGGTGGCTCCAGGTGGCCATGTACTTTTGGGTGAGTGACTCTGTCAGCACCACAGGTAGGCAGTGTGTCTTGACAAGCGTCTAGGGGCTCCATGTCCATAAAGGCACCAGACAGACCATGGTACCTTTCTTCTTAGTCCCCTGCATGGTCACCAGGGGGCTGAGCATTCCGTCCCAGCTTGTTCAGGCTGACATTACACACACTGAAGGCAACCAGTGGGTCAAACCAACCATACTCAGGGAAGCTGGCTGTGGGTGCTCCCAGAGTTCCTGAAGCCTGCCCTCAGCCTTCTCCTCACTTCCAAGGATCACTTCCTGTGACTCCCACACCACCTGGCCACCTCTAGGGGGAAGGACACAAGCTGACTAGGGAACAGGTTGGCACCTGCCATTCCAGGCATGAGGCTTGGCTCATATGGGTCTCTGAGTCAGTGGACAAACACCAGACTTCCCAGGATTCCCTTGTTTTCTACTCCCAAACTGAGACCCACAGTTCCCATGACCTTCCCTCTACCATGCCCCATGCACCGTACCCACGACCGTACTTAACCCACGGGACCTCGATGTGTGAGGTCCTGCCATGGTGCGAAAGGCAGGCAGAGGCACACGTTATCAGCGTGCCTGGACGGTAGGGTTTGCCAGTGAGCCTGGCTGTGCGGAGCCCACGGAAGCCAAAGCAGATGCTCTGACCTCACACCCACCCTCCTGCAGGAAGCTGCTGGCCCAAGGAGTCCCACTGTGTTTGGCGCCATCATCTCCTACGTTGAGCAGTTTTTCGAGACCGTTGGGATTTCTCTGGCAAATCGACAGGTATATCCATCTCTTTCCAGTGCTTTGTTCTCAGACTGCCTACATATTGCACACTGGCCACTCTCCTTTGGAAAATGTCCACTGAAGGACGGCTGGTCCCCGGCTTACGTACCGGAGATGCACAGTTCCTGTAGCTGACCCTCCACCCTTGGCCAGCTTGCAGCAGAGCGGCAGCCCCCAGTCTACCAGTTGTTTTGGTACCCAAGTACAGAAAGGTGCATGGCATTTCCTGAGCCATAAGAGATGGCAGTGGGCATGAGTGGGTCCCCTGTTCCCTACAGCTGGCATCTCTCTGGTTGCAGGAGGCCCTCTGGCTTCCCCACCTGTCCAGTGGGTTCCTTCACAGCACAGGGATGATTCTGCCTTCCAAGACCTTGATGTAAGCCAGCTATGTGTGAGGTCCCGCCTGACTGTGTAGTGTTGGCTCTATATGAATGCTGGGGCCAGATCCTGGTTGTCCCTTCCTGTGATGTTCAGCTGTACCAAATGGACAGGGCAAGGCCACCAGGTCCTTCCACAAGCCTCTCCTCCCTTCTAAGTGAGATGTCTTGGTCCTGTGAAGCCAGCCTGCCTGGTCTACAAGGAATACACAAGTCTCGTATCTACTCGTTCCAGTGAAGTACATGGCTTGTGGTGCTGGCCATGTTCCCTAGATGTGTCCCATCGTCCTCTGGATGTCACTGTACAGTTTCCATGCAGGTTTCTCAGTGCATGGAGGTGAGGTGTGTGTGTGTGTGTGTGTGTGTGTGTGTGTGTGTGTGTGTGTATCCAAGTATACATGATTGTATCTAAATTGGCTCTGACACCTGTCTGTGGATCCTGAAGCCCAGGGTCAGTATCCACTCACTGTTCTCTCCTGTAAGCACCAGGGAGAAGCCCCCAGGAGCTGCACAGGTCAGCTCTTCTCTCTGGGTGGCCCCTCCTCTGCACACAAGGGTCTTTCTGCTGGCGGTCTCTGGCCCATGCATGGACATCACTGTGGGTTCTCAAGTCCCTTTTAGGGTCCCTTTACTCCTCCCTCATGTCACTCCGCTGCACCTGCCAGCTTTAGGGCTGTTCTGGAGGGACGAGGCAGGGGCTCAGAGCCATCCTCCCAACGCATTCTACATGCACTTTCCTTGTGTCAGCACGGAACGCCTGGGCTGTAGCCAGGCCACACCTCTGTCAAGGCTGGTTAGTGTCACTCTCGAGTAGTGGCAGTCCTGCCAAGGGTCTCTTGCTGGCTTCCAGACAAAGCTGCTTTTTGCTTTAACAGGGGACCAGCCTTTGGGCCCCTTAGGCAGTGTTCGTACAGCTGGACAGATTACTCCATGGGAGCTCAGTGTGTGCACACATGCACACAGGGTGGGCTGTTTGGCATCTACATTGGCTTACATGCTTGGCTATGGCAAAAGGTGTGTCTTCACTCATGCTTAAAAGGCTTAGGCTGCTAGACTCTCCTGAGAGGACGGGATTCTGCTGATACTTGTCACACCCTACAGTTGTTGCTGAGGCCTGCATGGGACCAGAGTAGGTGTTACCGTCTTAGCTTCAGCCAATCCTGGTGCTAGCTAGCCTCACACCCTCCAAGTTTCCCCAGAAAGAACAGCATCAGGAAACTGATAGACATGGACCAAGCAGGCCGTGGGGGGTGGGGACACCCTGCCTTGCTGGGCCGACTCATCTGACAGTGTCTCATTTAAACGAGGCTCAGTGTGTTTCAGGAGACAGCAGCGCAGCAACCCTGCACTGTGTGGTCGATGAACTCGTGCGCTTCAGGCTGAAGGTCCGACAGTACGCACTGGCCGCACCGGGGGCTACTGGGGAGACCCGGAGACAGCAGCTCCAGGAGAGGCAGCCCTTGCTAGAGGCGTGTGATGCATTGCGCCGGGACCTCGCCACCCACGGCATCAATGTCAAGGTCAGCAATACTGCAGATGCAGGGACACCAGTGTTACAAGAGACAGAAGAGGGGCAGACAGCGGCCAGTCCTCCAGTTTCTGAGACGATGGCAGATGGGGAGGGTGTGTAAGCGGGAAGAGCTGCCAAGCTCCACCCATGTGGGCAAGGAGCCGGTGCTGTCAGGTGCCAGAGTGCGGTGTTAGCGCTCTCCTGACACCCCGCTGCTCTGTGACCTGTCCCCTTGAGTAAGAGGATGTGATGCCTATTCAGAGTCTTCTCCTCCTTCAGGACAGAGGCAGTACAACCTCCACATGGGAACTGCTGGATCCAAGGACAAAAGCCCAGAAGCCTGCTAGTTGAGGATGAGGCTGCTGCGGTCCCACCACGTCATGAAGTCTGCTCTTCTGTGATGAAAACTTTATATTAAAGTTGCCAATTGTGGCTATTTAGCCAACAGTAACGTGGGCCTGTGTGTGTTCAGAACTGCCTGGAAAGTTAACTGGGCAGTACCCTTCAGTAAGTTCACATCAGCTGTTCAGGAGACATTCTTGAACATGGTTGGCTGGCCTCTGTGACCCAGGACTGGACAACACGAGGGGACCAAAGAGCAGGGCCCATTAATTAGCATGCAGTTGCCAGGCCACTCGGGAGGGAGGCCACAGTGACCGGCAGGTAACAGCCACGGGTGACAGTTAAGCCAGGGGCCCCAAGTCTCCTGCCCTTCCCACGGGCCGCTAAGGATCTCCAGGTGCATGGATCTCCTGGTGATTCTGAACTACTTGAAGTTAACACCCACTCACTGAGCAGAAAACTATAGGGCTGAAGAGTGCCCACTGGAGCCTGTGAACCTAATTGAAAACCAAACCCTGCACCCACCAGCCACCCGAGAACTGGAGCCCTGTGAGGGCGTGTGTCTTGTATCTATCGGAAGGGCGCAAGAAGTAGAGAGCAGACTCCAAATGGCCTGTCTTAGAGCAGGCCCTGATCCAGGCGGGCTGCTGGGAGGATTTTTATTCTGATTTTCTCCTCAGCTACTGCTGAGAAGCCAAGAAAACCGCACAAGACCAGATTAGTGTCAGAACATATCAACTCTATTTTAGTCAGGATAGATGATGGCTATGTCCTAAATCCTGTCAGCTAGTTTAGCTGTGTGCAGCTGAGCCCATGGCCCGTACGTGGAGGACAGTCTGTGGCACCCCTCGGTCTGCACTGGCTCAGGTCGTGAAGAGCTTGCTGAAGGTCGTTCCTACCTCGGCGATCATGTCGGTAGTGGTCGTGGAGCGGCCGTACTTCTGGAAGGCCTGATGATTACACTCCCTTGTGAGCGTGCAGGCACCCCAGGCAGCCACCAGCAGGGGGCTGGAGCTGTAGACAAGAGCAGAATCAAAGGCCTCACCGTAGGGCCCTGCTGAGAGCTCTGACTCTTCACCCCACTACCTTCAACTCCCAAACAGCAAGCTCAGGCCAGCCGGGCCCTCAGAGGGCAGCTTACTGCAGCTGACCCTGGCCTAGGAAGCACCAGGAGGCCCTGGCTCCCATGCCTAGAGATGGGTCGGAACCCGACAGGGAAGCAGTTCTTCCTGGTGTAAGAGGCGCTTGTGGTGGTGCGGCTGTAACGGTGCTCACTGGTCGTCTCAGAACGTGGCAGATGCCTGAGGTCTGCATGCAGACCTGCTACTCCACTGCACACCCCATCCTGGGCCACAGGACAAACCAGAACCACCCTCTGCACCATTACCCTGCAGAACCGAGCAAAGTGAAGTCCGCCTGCAACACCGTTTGCACCAGTCACGGTGTCAAGTGGGGCTGCAGAACCGGGCGCCCCACACCTAGCATGGGTGGCCACAATGGTCCACAGCACAGGTCACATGTGGGCGGGCAATCTGTAAGCTTAGCATCCTGCTGCCTTAGAGATCACACACCTCTGAGGACCAGTGTCCAGAGGGCCACCCCTCCAGCCTGTCTGCTCTCTACTTCCAGTTTATAGAAGGCACTGCTGAACTCTCCACAGGATGTCCTTAACCAACCATGGCTGCTCGGATTCTCCCCAGTGCCAGGGCCCCACCCTCGGGGTAGGTTTGGGTCCAGCATATGTGTAGACACTCCTGTGGACAGGTGACCTTGGTCCCAGATGTCTCCCATGGAGCACTGACAGTTCATCTGGGACACAAAGGACTGTGACATGAGCTGCTGGAGAGCTGACGAGATTAACAGGATCAGAGTGGGACGACGAAGGTGTGCCATACCCATTTGTCTTCTCTGGTCCAGCCAGGAGGGCCCAGTGCACCAGGACACCCAGGGAGCCCGACAGGAGGTCTCCTTGCCCACCACACCTGCGGCCGCTGCCTTCCTGGCTGCACACAAGCACTGCACAGAACAGACACGAGCAGGCATCAGTCCCAACGCCAGGAGCTGCCCCTCCCCTTGTCCTCACAGACCACAGAGGACGAGCCCCTGAGGAGAGCAGGTCGACGCAGGGCACATCCTGAGCCCCGCCCAAACGCCATCTCAACCATGCCTCCAAAGCCCCACCCAGCAGCATCCCTGGGTGGGTACCCACATGGATGCTGCCATTACCCATTCATTATATGCCTTTGCACATGAAAACTGTTTCCTGGGGAAATGTTTTCAACCTGGGGCTGCATCTGCGTGTGCTGGCCTCAGGAGCGCCTCATGGTTAAGGTCCGGCTACCCTGAGAACACTCTGTGCATTTCCTGTCCTGGCTGTGGGTATGAGTTGGTTCACATGCGGGACCAAGTGTCCCTTGGTATTCTAAGGACTCTGACTTGAGGTTCCTATCACCGACTCCAGATCTCACTAACAGCTGCTTGTACTCAACAATCTGGTGGCCTGGCCATCTCTGAGAGTGCAGAGTGGCAAGCTTACCAGGACACCACGCACTCCTCCCTGCCTCCACTCTGCACTTGGCGGGGCAGCCCTTAGGCTCCCGGGGAGGCAACTGCCATTTCCAACGAAGTCAGTGCTGAGCTTTCCTCCACTTCCCAGTTATAACAAGACACACTCCAACAAAAGACTCAAATGACTATTACCACGTGTGGGTGCCTCGGTGAAAGGGAAGTGACAGGCTAGGGATGGTGGACCAGGACTATGCAGGGTCTCTGTCTCTGACTGCTCCTGAAAGTGTGTGTGTGTGTGTGTGTGTGTGTGTGTGTGTGTGTGTGTGTGTGTGTCAGAGGGCGAGGTCTAGGACTCTTGCTGAGCCTGCAGTGAGGTCTACACCATGCCTTGTGTCACCACAGCCCCGTGCAAACCCCACGGCAAACAGAGAAGGACTTTACAGAGGCTGTGGCCGGCAGGTTAAATGTCTGTCCACAGGTATGAATCAGTGAGCCTTCCAGGCTCATGCCAGCATGGCCTCTGAGCGGCATGGCAAGTCCGCACTCACCCTGCTGACCATTGGAGATCAGGTCTTGTTCTCCTTTCTGGACCACTGTGATGTTCCCCAGGGCCTGGCTGAGCTTCAGAACGGAGTCACTCTGGTTTGTGGTGTCCATTGGACTGCTGAACTACAACACAGGACAAGCAGAGAAAATCAAGTCCTCCTGGACACACACAGGGTTCACCGGGGGCAAGGTGAGTACCCATCCTGTCTGTCGCAAGTCTCAGATGCTCATGGCCAACGAAATCGAGGGCACTGGTGAAGGGCTGAGGGGTAGAGGGTAGGAAGTGGCCAGGACTTCACTGGTACCAAGCCCTCCAAGGGATGCTGACACCAACGCTTGATCTAGACTTGTCCTCCTCGACCTGGCTAGTCCAGGGTTGTAGAAACAACACAAATCTGGATGAGGTGATATGCACGCCCCTCTCCAACAGAGCACAGGCTTTTGGGACACGCATGATCAGGATTCATGGTTTCATTTTATTTCACTCTGTCCCCATACTCCATGGAGCAGAGGCTGTGGCTTTACAAATTAGCCCTTCAGGACAGGGAGTGACTTTGGCCTGCGAGCACAGCAGGCAGTTCCCGGCTCAAGCCCATCCCACCGGCACTCATCCAATAAACTCATATGGGAACTATAGGAGGCATGAGGCATGCGTGGCAGAGCCCAGGGCAAACATCTACTGGGGATCTGCACGTCAGTCTCCCTGCAGAGACAGGTCCATGCCTTGAGATGGGCACAACCTGGAGCCCACTTCACCCCAGGTCAGGTCTCTTCTCCAAAGCCTAAGAACTCACCACAGCTTCCCAGAGCCTGCTGAACTCCACACGGTTGGGCGTGAGAACGGCCTTCTGGTAACCGCGGATGAGGGCTGGCTGTTGAGCTACCAGCCACAGACCATCCTGTGCAGAACAAGGATGCACCTTCACCGGTGGGCCTCAGAGACCCTGTGCCGACTGTGTGGGGAGATGAGAGGCCACACTCACCGCGTCGATGACGATAGGGATGTCCCTGGCCTTGGATGCTTCCAAAATGCCCTGCCAGAAAAGCAGACAAGCTGAACGGTACAGACGGCATTGGCCTTGTGCGCATGGCTAAGTCCTGGAGAGGCCAGCAAGCTAGACACCGCTCACCTCTTCAATGGAATGAGGGGTTCAGGTGCTCCCCTGGAATGTCAGCAACAGATGCAGTTTCACAGCCTGGTGATCTTTGCTGTCTGATACAGGCTCTGGCCGTGTCTCCCAGAATTAGTTTACTTATCCTAGACCCCTTCCCTTACATCTTGAGCATCGATTCTGGGCCATAAACCCATCCTCATGAGTGACATCACTTGTACTTTACAGCAGCCTGAGTGACTCTGTGTTATCTTAGGAACAGGCCAATCCTGAAACCTACAGGCATTCTGTTTACCTCAGTCAAGCTCCCCAGACCCTAAATCCTGGGCACTGTCTGAGTCAACAGCACCCATTTTTGTGAAAAAAGCCAGAAGGACTTTGTAAAGAATCTCAGTGTAAACATGTCTTAAATTGTTGTGTACTTGGGACTGCAGTAATTGTTATCTGAATGCTTCTTTCAAAGTTGTGCTGTGCTTAAATACGGCTAAAGTAAACGATCTGGGCCAGACTCCAGAAGTCCTGGCCCAGCACTGGTTACCAAAATCAGGCCGATCCAAGTTCCATTCTTCCTCACCCTGGTCGTTTCCCCGCCTGCTGTAAGCCTGCGGGGACCTCCCACAGAACAAGTGCATCTCCTCTAGAGGAGGAAAGGAGCTGGCAGTGCTTATGTGGTCCCAAGCAAGCAAACAGCACAGCCAGTATGAAACAGCAGGGGCAGGCCCAGCATGTGGCTCCTAGGCTAGCCCATGAAGACCCATCTGCCACTGCCAGATACCTAGCTCATGTTACACTTCAGTATTTCAAGTCTCAATTTTTGGGGATTCTCCAAATCAACAGTTATCCACTTTTCTTACCATTTTATTTTATGCTTTTATTTAGCAAGTGATCATATAATAGTGAAGCGTTTTCCCCTGACAGGACTAACCCTCAATCCCATACTGAAAGCTTCAAGGGCTTCTTGCCATTTAAAAAGTACAGGTGTGGGCCGCTGTGACACGTGCACACCCACACATGCAGCATGTGCACACAGATGCATTTTTAAGATTGAGAGGAAAAAGTGATGGACAAGCAGTGGAAAACACGGAGACAGAGTGACTGTAACCGGACCCTGACCCTCTCAGTGCGTGTTTCCTGGGTGTCCTAGTCAGGGTGACTGTGCCGTAGGAAACACAGTGAATAAAGGAACTGGGGAGGAAAGGGTTTATTTGGCTCGCACTTCCACATCATAGCCCATCATTGAAGGAGTCAGGAGCTGATGCAGGTATGGAGAACTGCCTTGCTCACGATGGCTTGCTCAGCCTGCTCTTACAGAACTCAGGACCACCAGCCCAGGGACGGCACCGCCCTCAACGGGCTGGGCTCTCCCCCATCAATCACTAATTAAGAAAATGCCCTACAGCTGGATCTCATGGAGGCTTTTTCTCAATTCAGACTCCCTCCTCTCTGATGACTCTAGCTTGTGTCAAGTTGACATACAATGTCAGCTCACCGAGGAATGTGCCAGCATAGGAAACACACATTTTGTCTGGCACTGGCCTACGGGTTCTGAGTGTGGACACAAAAGCCCCCTAAGGGCAGGGCACATGAGCCTCAGAGAAGCCCGTTCCTCTCAACACCACTCCGGCCTGATTGCTGTGCTCTGCTTACTGTTAACCCACAGGGTCTGCCATTCAGATCTTAGGCTCCTTTCTGATTTCCATGCCATTTGGCAGTGACCCCAAGTTCTCTTCTAGTTTCCCTGACAAAGCAGAGTAGCAGCCCAAAGCTAGTGCTGAAACACTGGAAAGGGCCATGGTTCTTTCAGAAGGGTGAGTTCCAGCACCCAGGAGCAGAGCCCTGTGAAGGTGTGTATGAACATTCAAAATATCACTCACAGGCGTGGTAGCACATGCCTTTAGTCCCAGCACTGGGAGGCAGAGACCTCACAAAGAAATAGCCCTCACTGATGCTGGTGGCCTCGGTTCCCCTCTGCCCCACAACACAGTTCCATCCACTGCCAATCTGAGGCCCGAAGACCAACAACAATGTGCAGCTGAGCCCGAAGATCGAAAGAAATACTTGTGCCCCAATACTGTACATGAGAGGTAGAGCACTTAACAGTGACACTACTTACCCTGACATTGTTGAGAAGAAGGTTGTCCCTACCTAGGCCAGGTCCCACAACAAGGGCATGCAGCCTGGGGAGCCATTTCTCCACCTCCTCAACAGCACTGGAACTGTCACTAAAAAGGGGAAAAGGCAGAATGGTTTTCTCAAGGCTTTCAGTTACTTATTTTAAACCATTTAGAGTGTGTGGTATGGGGACTGAGCCCAGGATCCTGAACATATGTCTCAGCTCCAAACCATTTTATTCTGAAAATAATTGAGGTTTGCAGTGAACTTGTACAATACTGTGGAAGTTCCCACAGACCCCTTTCCCTAGCCACTGCTCATGTGAGCATCCTACCTATGCACACTCCAGAATATCACCAGTAATTCAAGTGCAGACTGTCAGCTCTGAGAGCTGACCATAACCCCATCCTGTCCCGGTCCTAGGATGCAGTCTGGAACCCCACCCTGCATTTGACCTTTTCATCTCCTCAGTCTTCTCTATGGACTAGTTTGTTTTTTGTTTCAGCTTGTTTATTTTTCAATCTCTGTGTATCCCTGCTTTCCTGGAACTCGCTTTGTAGACCCAGGCTGTCCTTGAACTCAGAGATCAGCCTGCCTCTGCCTCCTGAGTGATGGGATTAAAGGTGTGCGCCACCATGCCCGGCTTGTTTTAGCTTTTAAAGGCTGCTCCTGCCTGCATGTCTGCCTGTGCATCACATGTGTTCCTAGTACCTGCAGAGGTCAGAAGAGGGATCAGATCCCTTCACACTAGCACTGTGGATGGTTGGGAGCTGCCATGGGGACCTCTGCAAGGGCGGCTAGTGCTGTCACCTGCTCAGCCACCTCTTCAGCCCCACTTTATGTTTACTGTGGATAAAGTGGGACAAAAGAACCATCCTGTCCCAACCTTCAGCTGAGTTTCAGTGCTTGGTGGCACCACCCAGGGCGATATGTAGGCCCTGTCATCACTGAAGCTCTGAAGGGCCCTTGGGATGCTCAAGCATTGTGAGCATGTGCCTCAGGCAACCTGGGACACTCCACAGCACAGCATCTGTGGCTCCCGTGTCCCAGGTCTCTCCTCTAGTCCTCTCACTGTCTTAGCTGAGGCAGGATGATGGACTCGCTATGATTTTCTTTTTTTATGGTGCTGGGGATCAAACCTCCACTTCATGAGCTATATCCTAAACCTTTTAAAAGTTTTATTTAATAGGGCTGTTAGTTCAAGCTGGCCTCCGATTTGAAAGCATCTGGCCGGAGCCCTTGCTGGAGTGAAAGGTGTGTGCCACAAGGCCTGGCTTCGTTATGCTTTTCTTACTCCATGTAGTCTGCCCAGAGCACAGCTGCAGGCAGACACCCACAGTGCACTCACAGGACTGGGTGGACGATCAGCTCTGGGCTGTAGGACTTGATCACAGGCGCAGCCTCCCTGGCACAGAACACGTGGGTCAGATCTGCACCCTGGGAAGTGAAATGAGAGGTGTGCTTAGAGAAGGCCATGTTCAACAGGACCACAAGTAGCTCTCCGCTCCAGCTCTCACACCATGCATATGATGTCTGACCACCTCTGTTACTGAGTGTTTATGCCCCCAAGCCCGAATACCGATGGAAGTAGATGCCAGTGGCTTTGAGGAAGAAGATGCTAGGAGATACAGCAGACTTCTCTTCCCTCCAGGCTGTGTGTGTGTGTGTGTGTGTGTGTGTGTGTGTGTGTGTGTGTGTGTGGAGTGGGGGGTGCACAGGCACAGAACCACTGCACCAACTCCGCCTGGTCCGGTTCAGCCTACTCAACCCTTTATACCAACTGCTTAGCTGGATTAGAGACACCAGCTGCTGACATCACAACCTACAGAGGCCTCCCAGGATCCTCTTGGTGAAGTAAAGCGCAAGTCAACCCTCAGCTCTGAGTGAGCATAGAGTGCCCAAAGCTGTCACGTTCTGCTCTACAAGGTAAACTCCCCTGAGACAGGTCTCTCATTGAACCTGAAGTTAGGCTGGTGGTCAGTAGACCTCGGGGAATCCTCCTGTCTCTGCCTTCAACAATGCTGAGGTTATGTTTTTATGTTCAGGCTATCTGTGTATTACTTCTCCTGAAGCTGTACATAAAATGTTTTTACATTCCAAAAAAAGGGGACAAATACTATAGAATTGTATTACATGAAATATATAGAATATACAAATTCTGTCTATGGAGACAGAAAGATTAGACGTTATCTCAAGATAGAGAAGAAAGGAATATAGAGCAATGATTTACTAAGTACAGAATCTCTGTTTTGTGTGATGGAAAAACCCCCACAAATGTAATAAATCAATACAATTAATGTAATTAATGAATATCATAAATATAATTATTGAATGAATACTGCGAATGTAATCAATGAATACCACAAATGTAATTTTTAAAAAAAGTCACTTTATAAACCTTCAAAAAAGAACAAGAACAACAACAAAAAACACCCTCAAAAAACAAACAAACAAACAAACAAACAAACAAACAAAACAACACAATGCTGAGGTTACAGGCATGGATGGCCACGCCAGGCTTTTACTGGGTGCTGGGAATATGAACTCAGGCCCTACTGAGTGCACTTCAAGTGTTCTAACATGTGCAGCCATCTGCCCAGGTCCCTAAATAACCCAACTTTTATTCAGAGAAATCCCAATAAAAGACTCCGAGGTAAACCTACCACTTTCAGAGCTGTGATTCCTGCAAAATATGGTGCTCCTGTGTACCTAAAATGGAAACATTGGAGTCAAGGCGTCAGTGAAGCAAACACGTGTCTACCAGTAACAGGTACCAATGCAAACAGATACGAATCATATGTGGGGGCTGGGGAGATGGCTCAGCAGTTAAGAGCACTGACTGCTCTTCCAGAGGTCCTGAGTTCAATTTCCAGCAACCACATGGTGACTCACAATCATCTGTAATGAGATCTGGTGCCCTCTTCTAGCATGCAGGGACACATGCAGGCAGAATACTGTATGCATAATAAATAAATCTTTTTAAAAAAAAGAAGAAAAATATGTGGATAGATGTGAATTATCAACAAGTGATACAGACTCCAGGCCCCAAACACAAACTCAACAGGTAGGAGATGCTCAGTAAACGTTCACACACGGGTCGGAACTAGAAAAGCCTCACGTGAAACTTGGGATCATTTCTCAACACTGCCTTGTGAGATTCTACCAGGTACAAGAAGAGCTAGAGAGAGCTGCAGGCTTCTGCCAGGGACGAGGTGCTGGGAATATGAACTCAGGCCCTACTGAGTGCACTTCAAGTGTTCTAACATGTGCAGCCATCTGCCCAGCTGGATGGACCACCAACTCAAGGCAGTCAGCAGAGACCAGGTCCTCAGAGTAGACCCCTGTCTTCTATGAGTGACACCAGCAGAAGCCACACAGGGCCATTAGAGCCACACTAGCCACTGCACCCTGCTATGTGGTTCCCAGCTTCCTGTCCATGTTCTCACGGCCCCTGGCAATCTCTAAGCACAGCAGCATGCTTGGCAAGGTGTTCACATGCAGAGTGACTGTGCTCATGGCCACTGGTATGCCCTGTCATCTGTGCCCACCCCTGCGAAACAAACCAGGGACAAATGCTGAGCACACAGGACCCGGGCCCTTCTCCACATGAACTGCTCTTCCACAATAGTATCCGCAAAGTGTGTCCAAATCACCAGAGAAAGGACCACACAGGGACCACACACATTCTCACTTTCCCACAGGCAGGGTTCTTCACAACAGGGCACTGCAGAGTGGACAAAGGCCGCTCATGCCCACAGGAGCTCACAGTCCTCCAGACAGCACATGGAAGCCACCACGGAGAGGACAGTGGAGATGGTAACAGAAGCCAACACCTGAGGGGAGTCTTAAGCCAGACTAATGGAACATTCCAAACCAGAAGTCATCCATCCAGACCTACCCCGGAGAAATGGCGGTTTCTAGAGCAGATGCTTTGGATGAGCAGTGTCAGATGACAGTACTTAAAATGCAAACCAACTGGGTCCCCAGAAGGCATGGGTCTCCTCCCGATTACCACAGTAGGCGCTATCACGGCTGCTAAGAAGCCTACAGGCGGCCAGTCTCCACCATGCACACCAGGGCACACGGGGCTCACCTGCTGCCAAAGCACTCCTACCTCCTGATGAACCGCAGGGAGGCAGGAGGATGAACCCAACACAGCCCACCATCTATATACACATCGAAATCTACCAGCTAAGACTTCAGCGGGAATTTTTGTTCTGTTTTGTTTTTCAAGAGAGGCTTTCTCTGTGTAACAGTCCTGGCTGTCCTGGAACTCTGTAGACCAGGCTGCCCTCGAACTCACAGAGATCCACCTACCTCTGCCTGCCAGGTGCTGGGATTAAAGGCATGCACCACCACTGCCACCACCGCCTAGCCAGCTGGAAATTCTGAATCCAGGTATGAGTGAAAATTCAGAGGGAAGCAGAGCTGGCGGCTGGAAGCACTCGGCAGCCCTGCCCCAAAGCTCTCACTCGCTGCTTTGCAGACTGTGAAGCGCAGTGGACGTGGACAAGGTGACCACAGGCTCAATGTCCAAGTAAGAAGCCATTTCAAATCAATCACCGGCCAACCTGAGACAGATGGGAATGAAGGCTGGAAACCCAGGGGGGTAAACAGCGAGGCTCAGTGGGATCACACCTGTAATCTCAGCATTGGGAGGAGGAGACAGGAGGAGTGTGAGTGTGAGGCTAGCCTGGTGGGAAACTGTCTCAAGAACAGTGCAGCTATCTGTGCACAGAGGAGTGACGTAAGTGTGGGCAGACTCTCAAACAGGAGCAAGGGAAGAGCTGGGGCCAGGCAGAAGGACTCACACACACGGACAGATTACAGATCCTTACGCACTGCACACAGCCGTAAAGAGAGAAGATAAAATGAGTCTCAACAAAACTAGGACCTACACAAAGTCATACACGACTCAGAAACACTTTCAAACTGCACAGCAGGCTAAGGCTTGCTGAGTACTCCTTCTTGCTGTGCAGACAGCACAGTGTGCAGTATGGAAACCAACACGTGCAAAAACCTGTACAAAGGCCGCACAGGCCCACGGAGCTCACAGCACTCCACAGCACATGGACACACACTAGGGTGAGAGACCCAAAGCATGGCCACACTAACACTCACCAGCAGGCCCGTCGGCTGGGCTGCTCAGACCCTTTCTTATTTAGTCAGGAAGGTGATCAGAGAGAAGCACTTTGCACTCTATCAGACTGCATTGCAAATGATCACCGCACATGGGTGGACAGATGGACCGATGGGGGAAAGAAAGGTAGGTGCACAGATGGATGGTGGAGGGAGGCAGACAGACAGACAGACAGGGCGGCCTTTCTCCAGCACTCACTCTTGACAGCCCCCGACTATGCCTAGTCTTCCGTCCTGCCCCTTGTGTTTCTTCGAGGTCAGAGCAGGCACAATGTTTCTCACCAACTGGAAAAAATTCTCCATGTCCTTTGTCGAGTGTGCTGGGTGGAGGGAGAACGCTCTTTGTAAAACTGCAAAACAGAAAGACGAAGTCCTTAGAGACTTGAGAGTACACCACCATCCAATGCACTTCCCAGAGCTGCCCCATGAACCCACTTCATCTGGAGGCTTCGCTCTTAGTTCTCTTCTGGGGGAGCGATGGTCAGAAAAGACAGCCTGACAGCAGCACACTGTGCCGGGCCCTCTGTAACGAACCCAGACACTGTGGGGACACTTCTTCTTCCAGAAGTTTATCAAGCTATAGATTGCCACTGAACACGTTCTCTTCTTTTTTTCAACTCTAACCTTTAAAGCTTGTGAGGGCTTTCTCTCTTCACACCTAGAAAGCAAGCTCCCGTCTGCAACCTTGCCCCACAGCCAAGTCTGACAGATCCACCCTATTGTTCCCAACTGCATTTCCACACTCAGTGGATACTAATTAAATGACCTAGGAAGGCTCTAAACACTGCACATCTCAGCTCAGGCTCAAGGTGGCACTGTGGAGCAACCGCACTGATAGAATTCCCCCGGCTTCACCTGGCCTGGCTCCGGAGTGCCGCACCTAGCCCTAATCCACCTTTTGTCTCTCGGTTACCTTTGTTTCTCTTGTCGCCCTCCAGGTGACTCTAGTCAGAGAGTTTCCCAAGGGTACAAAGCCTATGCAAACTTGTTTTGGAAGAATCCAGCACACTGTGATAGTCCTTCACTGAGTATTTGCATTTGGCACTCTCTTTTTTTTGGTTGTTTTGAGGATATGGAAATCAACTTGCTCAAGTGTAAATCTGGAGAACAATAAAAATGCCCTTGGCTAAGGGAAGGGGTCTCAATCCAGGAAAGGGCTGAGTCCTCCTGCATCTGGAAAGGCGAAGACATCCTCTCAGTGCTGTGTCTTCTTCCACAGACCCGTGTGAACCCACACCCGCACAACACCGCACCTCGTTGTGTCGGATTGCCTCCCTGTAATTGGCCCTTCCTGAAAAGCAACCTGGAGATGCGTATTTTGTCTTAATAGCTACACCAGATCAGCTGTAAGGAAATGTTGGTACATGCCACAGAACCCAATGCACACAGTCTCTAGGGTCATAAAACGTGATTCTGTGCACTACCTACAGATTCTATAGAATTTAAGGATCCCTGGAAACACTGTTTTCCTAAAACAAAGGCTGACAAGATCCACTCAGGACAAAGCTCCCGCAGTTCCTTGGGGGAAAGTCACCTCAGACTCTTCCTGCCTGACCTTGCTTACTTTTATTCAATAAAATATTCCATTATTTCCCATGGGGGTGTGGTTGGGGTGGGGGGTGTGCATGCACACACATGCACATGAAGGCCAAAGGTCAACCTTGGTACTGTTCTTCAGGAGCTGTCCTTTGTGTGTGGGCGGGGAAGTAGTAAGTGTGCACACGTGAGTGTGTGTGTGTGTCTGTGTAGACCAGAGGTCAATGTTGGATGTTCTCCTCTGTCACTCTCTCCACCTCACTTTCTGAGCCAGGGTCTTTCACTGAGCCTGGAGCTGTTGAATTTGGCTAGACGGGCTGAACAGCAAGTCCCAGGATCCTCTTATCTGACATCCCAGCACTGGAGTCCCCATGCCTGAGCAGCAAGCACTTCACTGACTGAGCCTTTGCCCAGGCTCCCCCTCCCTTTGGAGCCAGGCTCTCTGACTATGGACTGGCTGGCCAGGGTCCTAGGGTTCTGACAGGATCCAGGTCTTCGTGCTTAGGTGGTAAGCACTATGGACTGGAGTATCTCCCTGACGCTCATGTACATGCACAGACGCCCAAATGTAAAGACAGAACGGATCTCCACACCCAACCACCTTCACCAACCCCCGAGCCTATAGGGAACCTCTGGCAGAGAAAGGCTCCTGCAGCCCTGAGAAGAAGCCTGTCCCTGCAGCCTGTCATCACAGCCACCTCCTGTCTCCGCTGCTCCTTCCCACAGGTTCATCCCAGCTGCACTCTCCTCACCACACACAACACCGACAGCACAGGCCCTCTCTGGTGCCCTGGGATACACCTGAATGACAACATTCAGCATGACTGTGTCACCTCACAGGACTCAATGTCCACTGCAGAGAGAGAAAAGAGACAGCCCATGTTTGTCCCAGGAGTAGTGGCATCTGAGGAAACACTGCCCTCCCTGGAGCCTCTACTCACCCCTCTGAAACCTCGCTCCCATTCCTGTCCACCTCTCTCCCAACCCTCCTTACACTCGGGCTAAAGCATGCTGCACCATCATCTGATCACTGTGGGTGAGAAGTGCCAGGCTGAATGCCTAAGGCCATCCTGCTCAGTAGCAGCAATTACCATCTACCTACAGATGAGAAACAGGCTCCGGGGAGGTGGCGAGATGTTTCGGTCAGCTGCTAAGTGAAGCTGGCACCTCCGAGCAAATGCCTCCATTATTGTACCTTTAGAGCTGTTCTTTCTGTTTCAGTTAATACTGGGAGAGACTTGCAGAGGCGGCCAGGGACATTTTCAGACAACTAAGTAAAGACTCATTGGGCATGCCTAGAAACGTTTATGTGCACCATCTTTATAAGTGAAACTGAGCATGGCAAGAAGAGTCTGCGTCTGTCATCTTCACCCTCAACAGGACCCTCTACCTTGAACTAAGCAGCCCAGAATGTGTCTAGCATCATTCCTTCTTGAACGATAACCTAAAACTGAGCATGCTCAGAAAAGTCACCGTAACCTAGGATGTGCCAGCCGCTAAAGCCCTTTCCTACAGGAACGATCTCCCCGCTATGTATTCAGGGAGAGCACTGCTCTGAGAGTAAATCCGTGTCCTTTACCTGCTACAAGTAATGGACTCTGCTCCATTCTCTTATCTCCTGGCTGTGCTTTGTGACTCAGTGCTCACCAAGATGTGAATAATACACCATTTACCAAAACGCTGCCACTTGAAGGCAAAATAACTTGTTCTTTAGCCAGATTATTTACTTGATTAACCCAAAGCATCAAATCTTTCTCAGATGTTCTCTAAAATCATTTGGTAGGGAAAAGAAAACTGTCATGAAGTACAGCATGTTCCGTTTTTAACTAGAACTGTATGAATGCCAAGTAAAATCCAAACCACAGGGCTGGAGAGATGGCTCAGTGGTTAAGAGCACATATTGTTCTTCCAGACGACCCGGGTTCAATTTCTAGCACCTACACAGTAGTTCACAACTGTCTGTAACTCCAGTTCTAGGGGATCCAACAACCTCACACAGATATATGCAGGCAATACACCAATGCACATGAAATAAAAATAAATTAAGGGTTTGGGGATTTAGCTCAGTGGTAGAGCACTTGCCTAGCAAGCGCAAGGCCCTGAGTTCGGTCCTCAGCTCTGGAATGAATGAATAGATAGATAGATAGATAGATAGATAGATAGATAGATAGATAGATCCCAATTAGGAACCAGCACTCTGCCCTGCTCTCCTGACTCGTGCCAGTGTTCTGAAACAGCTGTGTCCACCACAGCATGCTCCTACACTGTTTGGTGAGCTGACTTGTGGAGAGAATGCTATAAGACAAGGGCCAAATTATCCTGGGCTATTTTAGGGACTTTTTTTTACTTATTTTAACTTTTGAGTGTGGCCTAACATTCTTGCATTAAGCAAACTTCCCACATGGTATCACTAAATCCACAGGCCTCTTGTGATGGTTAGTTTTTATTTTCTATCAATTTGAAACAACCAAGAATCACCTTGGAAGAGGGAGTCTCGGATCAGATTAGCCTGTGGCCATGGCTGTGGGGAAACTGTCTTGAATTTTGATTTATGTAGGAAGGCCCAGCTCAGTGGAAGCAATGCCATCCCCAGGCAGGTGGTACTAGGTTGCTGTGGAATAATCCTCTTGTACACTATAAAGACTTGTCACTAGAATTGGTTTAATAAAATGCTGATTGGCCAGTAGCCAGGAAGGAAATATAGGTGGGGCAACCAAACTAAGAATGCTGGGAAGAGGGAGAGTGGAGTCAGGAGTTGCCAACCAGACAAAGAGAAAGCAAGATGAGAATGTTATACTAAGAAAAGGTACCAAGACACATGGCCAAACATAGATAAGAATTATCCCAGCTGCTATGTACTCCAGCCAGGAATCACCTAAATCATCTTGGGGACTCATCTTTACAAGACAGTGAGTCAGAGGGACACATCTTGACTAGTCTGGTAACAGGCCATTCTCTCTGAATCTTTGCTAATCCCAGCTATAAAATGTAGATGATACTGATCTCTCCAGCTTTGAAGGAAGTCATTGGATAACTAATAAAAGACTATGAAGCCTTTAAAAAAAAAAAAAAAAAGAATTATGGGTTAATTTAAGTCTAAGAGCTAGTTAGTAATAAGCCTGAGCTACTGGCCAGGCATTTATAATTAAGCCTCTGAGTGGTTATTTGGGAACTGGTAGGCAGGCCAGAACCGTCTGTTTACAATGGGTGGTATAAGAAAGTCAGCTGAGCCAGTAAACTGAGTTCTTCCATGGTCTCTGCTTCAGCTCCTGTCTTGAGTTCCTTCCTTACTTCCCTTAAAGATGACTGTAACCTGGAAATAGAAGGTGAAATAAACCCTTTTCTCCACAAGTTGCTTTTGGTCATGGTGTTTATCACAGCAACAGGCAGCAAACTAGAAGTCTATACCAAAAAGTAGGGAATGCTAAGAGTACAAGAAGACATCTGAGACCAGCACAAGCTTTCCTGCTTTGCTGTCACTGAAGATACGTTTTCTGTCTTTGCCCCATGACTATTAATCTGTTCCACAATAGGGCACATTAGGATAACTTGAATACACTGAAGAGTCAGTCACTTTACATCAAGACAGAGATCTCTGTTGGTAAAAGGCTGGAGGAAGGTCAATTAGATTTCCCAACACTTTACACTCTTGGATCAAGTGTTAGTTAGCTTACTGCCACACCTAGTGGATTTATCCACGTAAGTATTAAGAGGCTACTTAAAACGTAAAAGCTATTTACATAAGTAACTTTGTCACCAAGACAATCCAGAGTCTGAACAAACAGGTAGCACCTGTTCGCATTTTGTTGGCTTTAAAGAAAGTATGGCTGAGAATAACTACCACCACTTTTATGCCCCAAGTGCTTTAAGTTAATGTGAACTCTAAGTTGGATCATAAGGCAGCAATCCTTACATTGAGTGAGACCCACCCTAAGCACAAAGGGCTTTGAAGAACTAAAGCCCAGAGCTCTACCCATTCTGTGGCAGTTTAGCAAGTCAATGTAGTAATGAAACTTCAGATAAGCACAAAGAAAAAAGTTACAAATCAGAGTGTCTGAACATAAGGCAAGAAAAACCAAGGGGAAAAAGTCTCTAAATAAAGGAGCATTTAAAAGTCTTTTTATGGGTGTGACTGCCATTACAGACTTGGAGGTACCACTTCTCCAGAGCATTCCCAACTACTTAAATTGAAAAACAAAACGCCCAGATTCCTCCACATTTTACTCTTGGCTATGATCAACAAGTGTGTAGCCCTTGGTCAAACCTTTCTAATGAATCCTACAGCAAACAGTAAACTTCGCCACTTCAGTCGCTCACTCCTGGGGAGGGCCAGCTCAGTCACTTCTTCAGAGCCCCTATTTATAGTCTGTCTACACAAAGGTGGACAACAGCTCTCTCTCTTTGCCATGTAAGAAATGGGATGATGTATAGGGAACATTAGAAAAGTAACTATCCACAAACAAGGAACGAAGCCATAGAAGGAGGTAACAGAGTCGAATGACCCATTTGCTCAATCCATGGAGTTCTTCCTCCAGTGTGTCCTATCTGAAAAGGGACCTACCTCCTACTCCAACTGCTGGGACAGCCTTAGCTGTGTCTGGCTGGTCTACAAAGCCAGGGTTACGTAGTGAAACTTAAAAAGAAAAGTGTCTAACTGGGGCTCCGAATCCCGCAAGTCACCTGAATCAGCCCATCTCTCAAAAAGGGCCCCCGAGAACATAATCCCCCAAACATAAGGTACAGGAAAGAAGGTGAGCCACACCTTGACTCCTCCCACCTCCTCCAAGAACTTGCAAGCTCTGAGCTAGGGCACCGGTACCGGCCAGTGAAGCCAGCCCACGACCCTGCTCACCGAACGGCTGGCGTCTCCCGCGCTAGGTCGAGCCCATCCAGGCCCCCAACAATTCACGGGAGCAGGGCAGCCCCGTCCTCAGTCAGGCCGGCTGCACCGGCTCCCCAGCGCGGGACGCGCACGCGCCAGGCAGAGTCGGCCCCGCAGGGCCACCCGCTCGCCGCGGCGCCTGACGCGGGCCCACCCGCCCGCAGGGGCGGCCCCGGCCGGTACCTGCGTGAAGCGGCGGCCAGTGGAGCGCGACCGCGGCCGAGAGCAGCGCCGCCACGGCCGCCCCGGCCGCTGCAGCCCCACAGGCGCGAACGGCCATCGGCGGGACGCCGGTATCGATCTTACCTCGCCCGCAGGCGCCGATGGCCGCACAGTGGACACCCATGGCGGCTCAGCGGACTTCCGGGTTCCCAGCGGCCCCCGCGCGGCCGCCGGGCCACCGCCATTGGTCCTTCTCCTGGGCTCCTGGCCACGTGAGTCCGTCCAACCACTGCCATTGGCTTTGTCCCTGTTTCCCCGGCGAGCCCTCCTGCTCAGCGTTGAGCCACGGCTATTGGGTGCTCCTTCTGGGCTCCCGGCGGCCCCAGAGCGCCGCCGGAAGCGTGTTTCTGACTCGTCCCACCCCCGGGGTCAGCCTCCACCAATCAAACTCCGCGGTCTGCTCAGACGATTGACAATCAAGACACCCAATCCGGACTGGCCCCAGATTGAGTCTTGTAGTAGGCTGCTCACTGAAGATGGTTTAGGGGTCTAGTTCTTTTTTGAATCTGTAGTGTTTGTCCGTGGGCGTTAAGGGACACGATTGAGTTGGAGGTCAGCTTCCTTGGCAGCCTGCCTGCGGCTGGACACCGTGGTGCCCAAATAAGTGATGTCCTTGTCCCCGGTGAGTCCCACAGCTAGGTCTACAGGCCCGTGCTTTCTTTGCCTCTCTCAAACCAACTTCTGGCCCCAGCTCCTCGCGGCCTTTGTGGAAGATAGCTAAATCCTGCAAACCAGAAAGCATCATACCCATACCTCTTGTGGCTGCCTGCCTTGCATACCTCCACTTTCAGGCCCTGAATGAAGCCTGGGTGGTGACAAGAGCCGCCTGGGTTGTTTTCTACAAAGTCATACAAACCGATGGCTTAAGTGTATAATCTGATGACATGACCTCTTCATGGTATGGTTAAACAGAGGGTTTTATTGTAGATATGAGAGAGAGAACAGCTAGAGGCATCTGGAAGAATCCAGAGCAGAGAGCAAAAGTAGACTGGACATGGCCAGCAGACTGGACACGGCCCAGGGCTGTCTGCAAGGGAGGGGAGAATAACAGGGATGGAGAACAGAGAAAACAGTGAGAGAAGCAGGAGCAGAGCAGAGAGAGAACATAGCGAGAATAGCAGGGTTATAAGGAGAATGAGTAGCTGTGGGGATGGAAGTCTGTGAGCTGTGGGGAGTTTAGGGTAGAGGAGCAGGTGAGAAGAGCTAGATTGCTGGCATGGACTTTGAAATGTTTAACAGGTACAGATGCTGAGGATGCCTGGAGGCCAGCATGAGCTTTGATGTGCTGAGAGACACCACAGGTAGCAGCCATATATTCTTTCTGCCAGAGGTAAGGGAAAGGACTCCTTTTGATAGAGGAGACTGGCTTCACAAGTTCCTGAGGAATGTTGTAGGTGCAGCTTTTCATAAGGACCACAATCAGCTCTGTTCTGCCAGCCGCTTCCCAAATAACCACTCAGAGACTTATTATTAATTATAAATGCTCAGCCAATAGCTCAGGCTGGTTACTAGCTAACACTTACATTTTAAATTAACCCATGAGCTAGGCGGTGGTGGCACACACCTTTAATCCCAGCACTTGGAAGGCAGAGCCAGGTGGATCTCTGTGAGTTTGAGGGCAGCCTGGTCTACAGAGTGAGTTCTAGGACAGCCAGTGCTATTACACAGAGAAACCCTATCATGAAAAAAAAAAATCCTGTTAATGACCTCACCTTAATTTGATTATTGACAAGGATCCTCAATTCCAGAAAAGGTTAGATTCATATGGATATGGCTATGATCTCAAAATATCTTGGAATGGACTCCATTCACCCCATAACACCCACTAAAACCTTCCTGGTCCCCTACAACAGCAGAGCAATCTTTCTTTTAAAAGATCCATCCCGCCGGGCGGTGGTGGCGCACGCCTTTAATCCCAGCACTTGGGAGGCAGAGGCAGGTGGATCTCTGTGAGTTCGAGGCCAGCCTGGGCTACCAAGTGAGTCCCAGGAAAGGCACAAAGCTACACAGAGAAACCCTGTCTCGAAAAACAAAAACAAAAACAAAAAAAAAAAAAAGATCCATCCCTTAGAGCTGGAGTCACAAACAGTTGTGGATGCTGATGTGGAGGCTGGGGCCTGAACTCCAGTCCTCATGATTGAGCAACAAGTACTCTGAACCACTGAGTGCCCTCCTGCTCCCTGTGTTAGGCATCCTCGGTAATTTTCTCCTATAGAAAAGCCGAGAACCTACAGTTGCATTTGTTTTCCTGTATTTTACAAACAAACCATAAAAGCAGAATCCAAGATCAAGAAGTTCATCTCGTGATCACACACACCATGTGTGTGTGTGTATGTGTGTGTGTGTGTGTGTATGTGTGTGTGTATTTCCCTATTACATATCAACCACCAGAAAAGGAAGTGAACTCTCTTTGCCAGCTTCAGTGTCAAGTGGAAGACCTGAGAAGCTTTACCTTCATTAAAAATATTTTAGCTGGATGTGGTGATACCACACTGTAATTCTACACTCAGGAGACAGGCAGGATGATTGTTACAAGTTCCAGGCCAGCCTAGGCTATGTTGTAAGAACTGTCTCAAAACACACACACACACACACACACACACACACACACACACACATTCAGCAACAATAACAACAACAAAACAAAACAAAAACATTAATATGGGGTTAGAAACTCTGGGTTGGGATAGGGGATAGGGCATAGTGGCCTAGCCATTCTCAGTGGCTGCTAGTCATTACCAGGGGCTTAGGGGAGCTTGAGGTGAGGGGAAGTGTGTGTGTCTACAAAAGTTAACAAAGGAGATCCTAGTGGGATGGACATGTTCCGACAGCCAACAGTGACACTGTAGTGTAGATGTTACAATTAATGTCATACAGATAGAATCTGTCTACAGAATGTAACCTTTTGGGATTGGCATGTTTTTCCTCTCACAATAATTCTCTGCATATTCATCCTTGTTGCTTGCATCCACAGTTTGATTTTTTTCTTTTATTGCTGAATAGTATTCTGTTATAAGGAACTGTGATGTTGAACTGTAAGCTTAAATTAACCCTTTCCCCCTCAAGTTTCCTTTGATCATGATGTTTTGTCACAACAATAGAAACTGGAAGACAGAAATTGGTACCAGGCTAGAGGGGAGGGTATCGCTGTTACAGACCTGACCATGTGTTTTGCGGAGGACTGTGGTAGCCTTTGAACATTGGGTTGGAAAGGCCGCTGAGTGCTCAGAGTTTGGTTGGCTATTGTGGGGACTTGGAAGATTATGCTGAGAGCAGTGCAGACAGACCGTGGAGGCCTGGCTTGTGAGGTTCAGAGGGAAGTTTTGAGAGTTTCCTTAAAGATTGTTGGAACCATTGACATCAAATTAAGAACCACTAAAGTGAAACTTCTGCTTTACCGGAATTCACTCATACTGGTCAGCGGGGCCTGAACAATCAGTCGTTACCAAGAAGAGACCAGCATCACTGAGGCAGAATCTTCTGAAAGCTTTTCCTAGGCTTCAGCACAAAAGAGGCTGCGGTCCTGAGCTGGCCAAGGCTATCCCTTACGCTGGCAGCCAAACTGGGTAAGATGTGAGAGTTTCCCAAGTGGTATTGGTTTCGAAGGCACGAAGGGGTCATGGGGAGCAGCTGAGGCTTGGCACTGTGAGAGGCCAGGAGAGGCCATTGGTGAAGGTGCAGCCTCGGTTGCAATAGAAGCTTTGGGATTGAAAGGGTCATAGAGCGAAGCTGAGGCTTGGCACCATGTGGCTGAAGAAAGCCCAGGATAGGCTATTGATGAGGGTGCCGCAGAGACCCCAGCGTATTGGAAATACCAGTACCATGCGTCAGTCACCAAAGACAGCTACAGCCGATGGAGTGGAGCAGCCTGAGCTGGCTGTAAATAGCAAAGTGTGGCTATCCAAGCCCTTTGGAGCCCAGAATAGTGTGAATGAACCCCTGACATTGGAACGCTGAGCTATTTGCATTATTGGAGTTTGGTGTTGCTTTGTTCAGTTTTTGACTGTGTGTACCTGGCTGGCTGGCTGGCTGGCTTTCTTTCTTTCTTTCTTTCTTTCTTTCTTTCTTTCTTTCTTTCTTTCTTTCTTTTTTCTTTTTTCAAGACAGGGTTTCTCTGTGTAGTTTTGGTGCCTGTCCTGGATCTCCCTCTGTAGACCAGGCTGGCCTCGAACTCACAGAGATCCACCTGCCTCTGCCTCCCGAGTGCTGGGATTAAAGGTGTGCACCACCACTGCCAGGCCAGGCTTTTTCTTTTGGGCCACCAACCAGCTCCCAAATCATGACATGGAGACTTCTTATTAGTTATGAATGCCTGGCCTTAGCTTATGCTCATTTCTGGCTAGCTTTTTTCCTTTAACAAGTTAACCTGTTTTTCTTCACCTTCGTTTTCCCTTGAGACTTTTTACCTATCTTTCCGTATGTCCTACTCTGTGTCTGCTGGCTGGTGGCTGGCTAGCTTGCCCCAGGCGTCTCTCTCTTTTTCTCCCTCATTCTCTCTCAAGCTTAGATTCCTCCTCCTACTTATTCTTTCTGCCCACCAGCCCTGCCTGTTCCTCTCCTGCCTAGCTATTGGCTGTTCAGCTTTTTATTAGACCAATCAGGTGCCCTAGGCAGGCAAGGTGAAACAGCAGCACATCTTCATAATTAAACAAATGTAGCATAAACAAATGTAACACATCTTTACGTAGTTAAACAAATGCAGCATAAACAAATGCAACACACCTTTACACAATTAAAGTGATAGTCCACAGCAGAAACAAATGTAACAAATGTAAAGACATAGTTAACTATTCCACAACATGACTGTATCCTGGTTCTTCCTTCTTGGAGCAAGCCAGTAAGCAGCATTCCTCCATGGCCTCCATATCAGTTCCTGCCTCCAGGTTCCTGCCCTGAGTTCCTGCCTTGATTTCCCTGGATGATGGGCTTATAAGCTGCAAGGCAAAGTAAACCCTTTCTTCCCCAGGTTGCTTTTGGGCATGGTGTTTAATGACAGCAATGGAAACCCTATCTAAGACAATACGGCGAAGTCTGAATAGGATGGGCAGCCCCAAGGACAAGGACAGAACCTGACTTTGGAGGCCGTGGGGTATTTTTGTCACTGACTGGGGTGCTGAATGTGTTGACAGTTTCCCCTGTAAAGCAGCAGCGTTTCAGTGTCTTTATCCAGGACTCCCTTCTGTAAAGTCCTTTGTCCTCTGTAAGGGCTCTTATGGCCGGTAAATTGTGTTGCTTTATGAATGAGACCCTCAGTTGATCTTCAAAAACCATTAATACATTTGTTGAGACATTTCTCATCCCCCTCTCCCCCCACCGCATCTTTTTGTCCAGAGTTATAAAAATCTAACTTGAATTTCCCATTGTGAAGGAGTGATATCCCATGGCAGGGGTTCATAAGCCATGACCAAAGGCACACTGGAAACTGAGTGGAGATGAAGCAGGAGGGCTTTCCTCATGCCCTCACAGCTCCCTTGTGTTGTGATAAAAATGCCCCCCACACACACACACCTGGCATCCTCCCTGGAATGCAGTGAACTCACCATCGAGGCTCTTAGACTCTGTTTGCAGGCACAGTGAAGTGTTTTAAGTGGGGCACTCGAGGGTTTCTGAGATGACGACAGAACTTGCGGTTCCAACAAGTTGGTTTTCTTTGCAAAAGTAAACAGCCTGCATAAGGACAAGTTCATGGTCACGGTGTCACTCACCAAATGTCTGAGGAATTCCTATTTCCTGTTTAGACAAGCCATGAGAAACAGGTCTGTGTGGCCTCTGGAGAAAGCTGAGGAGAGATGACACTCTGCCAAGCAGAGAGAGTGGAACGCGTTTCTCCACAGCAAGGCCAGGGTGGGAGCCAGGCTTTAATCACAGGTGTTAAATGGTTATACACACCACTGGCTGCTGGCTCTTCCCAGGTCACCCCCGCAGGAGAGCTCAGACAGGACAGTTCTGTCATTGCCCATCAGTTCTGACGTTCTCCATCCAGGAGGAAGAGGACAAGTCGCTGTCCCCATCACACCTGGCTAGCTGTCCTAACATTGTGGTAGAATTTAAGCACTGTTCCTTCTGATTGAACCCCAAAGCGACCATCACAGTGGCTTTGTGTTCCCCTGGAAGTATGTTCGTGTCCTTACCCCTGGTCCTGTGATTGTGGTGAGCCCAGCCCTTAGGATCCTTGACTTTCCTTTCTCGCTCTGCTGGCCAGGCCACCCTGTTCTGTGGTCAGCAGTAATGACTGTACATCACTTTGTCTTATTTCTGATGTTAATAAAAGTGATTTTAAATTGAGCAGTCAATTTGAGCAGGTCATGGTAGCACATGCCTGTTGTGTGATATTTTGCGTTCTGACAAATAAAGCTTGACTGGAGTTCAGAGGGCAAAGCTAACCACTAGTTAACCATAAAGACCAGGCAGTGGTGGCACACACCTTTAATCTCAGCACTTGGGAGGAGGAAGCAGGAAGATCAGGAGTTCAAGGCTACCCTACACTACACGAGATTGAACCAGTCTAAAAGAGAAACAGAGCCAGGCAGTGGTGGCACACACCTTTGATCCCAGCACAACTGGAAGGTGGAAATAGGAATATAAGGCAGGTGGAGACAGGATCTCATGCCCCCATTCAGTCTGAGGATTTGTAGAGGTAAGAAATCATTGTGGCTGCTCCTTTGCTTCTCTGTTGTTTTTTTTTTTTTTTTTTCAGCTTTCACCCTAATATTTGCTTGTGGGTTTTTATTTGATAAGACCAATTAGGATCCCAATTCACATGCCTATAATCCAGCACTTAGGAGACACAGGCAAAAGGATTAGGAGTTAGTACAAGGCTAGCCTGGGCTACATGAGCCTCTTTCTCAAAACTACAAGATAAAATAAGAGTTTAAAATTAAACAGGAAACATGAGGTTTGTTTTTGTTTTAATCCTGTGTGTGGATGTTAGTGCAGTTGCTGGATGAGGCCAGAGGTGTTGGATCCCCTGGAGCTGGAGTTACAGACAGTTGTGAGCTGCCTGATGTGGGTGCTGGGATCAAACTCGGGTCCTCTGAAAGAGCAGGCTACACTCCTAACCGCCAAGCCGTCTATCTCTCCAGCTTCCTTTTGACAAATACTTCTTTGTACCGCTGTTGGAACATGGTATGTTTATGTTCCAACATAAAAGAACGATGCATGGTGAACAATGCCTTGGGGAACTGCGAGAGAGGCCCCAGGGTGGAAAGCAGAGGGCCTTTTAGCTCAGGTGCGTTTTGTTCCCTGGAGTGTTCTTGGACATGATTTCATGCCTCCTGCGTTAAACATTTACTTTCAATTCATACGACATGTTTATTCTTGTTGGATGTCAGAACACAGCTATAGAACCCGATCTGGTCGGTGTACCCTGATCTGGATACGGCCTTCTGCCTTGTTCTAATGCTTACAGATACAATCTATAGTGCGTGCCAGGCAATTGTGTTTAAATTGTCTGTCCTCAGAAAGTTCTGGGAAAGGGCTGCTCTGTTAATATTTAGCATGTGCTCACTGATGTTTCTTTACATGTTTTTCTGAAGTCACACAACCTTCCTTTTGTCTGTGTGTAAAAGCACACTGAAAGTGAGGTAAGGTGGTCTGTGGCATTAGACTGTAGTCTTTCCCGTTCTTTCAGATTCTCAGATCCCAGGTCCAGCAGACAAGATCTGAACATGTCAGAGAAAGCCAACAACCAGATGTGGTGGTTTGAAACCCCCCAAAGTCTTAGGCCTTTGAACACTCGGTCCCGAACTTTCAGCTCTGTGTGATGAGTCATAGGTAGTGTGGTGGTTTGAACGAGAATGACCCCAGAGGCTCATATTTGGATACTTGGTGCCCACTTGGAACTGTTGGGAAGAATTATGAGCTGTGGACTTGTTAGAGGTGTTTGAAAAGACTCAAGTCATTTCAGGTAGTTCTCTCTGCTTCTTGCGCATGCGTTGGGATATGTAAGGTCTCAGCTACCACTCCAGTGTCATGTCTGCTGCCAAACTCCCCACCATGAGCCTGAGTGAGAAAACACATTTACTAAATCCTGACCATCCTCAGGCTCAAACTAAGATCAGCCTGACCCGCGGGTATGCGCAGTACTTTATGGGAGCCATGTCCTGCCTGCTACTGCTCTGCTTCCCCTCCGTATCAAACATCGTGCTGACACAGCTGTGCCCCGTTCTTATTAAAAGTTCATCTTCTGTCATGCCTGCCAGCATCCATTGCAGCTACGTCAACGGGATGCACCAAATTTGTGGTTTCTACCTTTATAAACCCCCTGCTCCCGAGGCTTGGGGACACCTTGTAGTCACAGGATTGAGTGGCCCTGGCCAGGTCTTTGTGGCTCGTTAAAAACTTCAGTTCATAAAGAGTTGGTCCTGGTCTCCTTCTTTCGGGTGAAAACAGCCCACCCAGCTACACCAAGCCCCAGATTAAATGCTCTCTTTTATAAGCTGCCTGGTCATGGCATTTCATGGCGATGGAAAAGCCACTAGCACCCAGGAAAAGAAGAAATCCCTTTTATTGTGTTTTTAAAGATAAACAACAAACAAACTCCAAGGCTGGATGCCACTGGGGGTAAAGCACTGACTCCGGGAATATGGCCAGTCACCAGGGGCCAGAGCAGTGTCCGTGAACCGGAGCCTGGGCTGCCCTCCTCAGGCTGGATAGCCACCATGCGACTAGAAACAACAGGAGTGATTTTCTGGCAGTCTAGAGTTAAGGCATCTGCCTCAGCAGTCCACAGAGGAGCAGGATCCTTCTTGCAGCCCCTGGTGGTGAGGGGTTCCGGGGTTCCTCCAGTGTCTGTCCCTGCATTTCTCTTTACATTGTCTCAGGGTTTACATTCCCCTTTTATACCAGTTGTATCATGGGGCCACTTCATATGGTCTTAACGGATCACATACGAAATGACCGTATTTACACACAGGGTGACGTGCTGGGAGTTACTGGGGTAGGATTTTAAGGACCTGGAAACACAAATCAGTCCCCGTGGGCAGCCAGGCTGCAGGTCTAGCACCTTGCCTCCAGCGACACGGGGCGGAAGCCGTTCCTACACTTCTTTCCTCTGCCCACCGGCCCAGCCTCCGTGTGCCCAGGTCCTACCTGGGCAGCAGTGCACAGCAGGGCCATTATGCATCCCAGCCCAGGTGGCTGTACCTCAGCCAAGTGGCCCTGTGCACAGCTCCAAAAAAACGTCTCCAGGAGGGGTCGTTCAGTTAGATTCCTGCCCCAGGGGCATCTGATGGAGTCACCCTTGTGACCTTCAGGATCTCCATGGGATCCTGGGGAAGAGCAAGCTGAAAGCGAGTCACCTTACTGCAGGAGGGCTTCCACGAAGGAAGGTGGAGGTGGTCATGTCACCTCCACATTCACATCCCTGGCAGGATGCCTGCTGTGAGCGAGGACCCTCAGGATCCATCCTTTCCATCCGGCTACAGAAGGCACTGACCACCACCAGTAGGGGGCGCAAGAGGCTGGCATGGAAGTTGCCACATTTCTGATTATGCTCATTTGGGCTCATGTGTTGGTGGCTTTCACACATGGCTGCACATTAATACCATCTGCACCTGAGGGTGTGGGTCTCTAAAAAAAATGCCAGCCGGGCGGTGATGGCGCACACCTTTAATCCCAGCACTTGGGAAGCAGAGGCAGAAGGATATCTGTGAGTTTGAGACCAGCCTGGACTACAGAGTGAGTTACAGGAAAGGCACAAAAGCTACACAGAGAAACCCTGTCTCGAAAAAGCCAGAATAAACAAATAGATAGATAGATAGATAGATAGATAGATAGATAGATAGATAGATAGATAGATAGATAAAAATAAATAAATAATAAAAAAAATACCACTATCTATGGAAAGACTTGAAGAGTCACCTCAGCAGAGAAGATATACAAACAGCAAACACATGTAAAAAGAGGCTTAGCAGCTGGAGTCACTGGGACAACGGAAATCAAAACCCAAGGAAAAGACCCTGATGCACCAGCCAGGAGACTAGACTAAAAAGACCTGCACACCAAATGTTGACCTGAGAGAAGTCAGAACAGCAGAAGTGCTGCTGATGGTGGGACAAGTGTGGCCACAGGCAGGGGACCACAGCTCCAGTGTCCAACAGGAAGTGGATCAAGACAGCGGGGTCTTCACTGAAGTGAGAAGAAAAAGCCACACCACTGCAACTTACGTTGATGAGGAACTCCTACTCTGTTGAAGGAGCCAGACTCGGCTTGAGCATGTGGCATCATCCCATGCTTATAAGGATTTGGAAAATTCAAATTAGTCTGTAATGACAGAGGTTCACAGTTGGTTGAGACTAGGGAAGGTGGGGAGGGCCAATACATGGCATGGCCCAGGAGTTTAAGGAGCCCCTCGGGACAAGGATGTCCTCATGCCAGCTGTGATCCTACGAGGGAACAGACGTGTGTCAAATGTATCTTGTGCACACTCCAAAAGTGTACACTACACCTCTCAACTACTCCTCAGTAGAGCTGTCAAAAATAAAAAAAATAGGGGTTGGCCATCGTCACAGAGAAGCCTCTGCTGGCAGCTGATGGGAGCAGATGCAGAGACCCACAGCTAAACATTAGGCAGAGAAAGAGCCCAAACTGGAGCTCTCCACTGGGTCTCTCCTCTTGGAGAACCTCACAGAGGAGCGGGAGGAAAAATTGTAGGAGTCAGAGGGCTGGAGAATAGACACCAGGAGAACACGGATGGCAGAACCAATTAAGCAGGGTTTATAGCACCTCACAGAGACTGAAGCAGCAATCATGGAGCCTGCAGGGGTCTGCACTAGGTCTTCTGCATATGTGTTATTGTTGTTGGCTTGATGTCTTTGTGGGACTCGTAACAGTGGGAGTTGGGGTGTCTCTGACTCTTCTGCCTGCTCTTGGGACTCTTCCTCCCATTGGGTTGCCTTGCCCAGCCTTGATGGGTGAGGGTTTGTGCCTTGTCTTATTGTATCTCGTTCTGCCGTGTTCAGTTGCTATCCCTGGGAGGCCTGCTCCTTTCTGAAGGGAAGGTGAGTGGATCTGGGGGGGAGAGAAGGAGGAGGATGTGGAGGAGTGGAAGAAGGGGAAACTTCAGTCAGAATATATTGAAAAAAAGTGGGGGGGCTGGTGAGATGGTTCAGTGGGTAAAGGCATCTGCCACCAAGTTTGACTGCCTGAGTTCGGTCCCCAGGAGAAGGAGTGTGATGATTCCTGTAGGCTGTCCTCTGACTTACACACACACACACACACACACACACACACTTTAAGTTAGTCATAACTTGACTACATTGGTCAGTTTTTAAACTCAGGATTCGATGTGGTGGTCAGTGATTTCTGAGAATTAAACTCTGGTCGTATATAGCTCCTACATTATGTGAGGCTCATGCTTATATTCACATCAGCAGTTTGAAGTATGGATTGCTAAAACTGGGCATTAAAACTTGGTTCTTACAGGGTCTAGATAGCAGTAAAGTCAGTAACTGGCTTAGTCCAGGCCGGACACAGACTGCAGACCTCTCCCTGGATGTCACATGTATAGAACCTTGAGGGAGGCTTCTCGGATCTGTTTTCTTGTGCACAAATAGGTGGCCAGGCTGGGGTATAGCTCAGTGGTAGAGCATTTGCTTACCATGCATGAGGGCCCGAAGCCTGGCAAATACATATGTGTTTCAAACATACAGACATTTCAGAGCTATAGCACAGAGGAATTCCCAACATCCAGGAGGAAGCCTCAACTGGAGTTTCGGTGGCATGGTGGCTTTCTTTCTTCAGAGATGAGTCCCGGGTAATAGTGGCCTGAGAGGTGCCCTGGGCTCTTCTTGGCCCCCTGACTAGCTGCTCAAGTCACAGTCTAAAACTGTACCAAGCACTTGGGAGATAAAAACACCTTTGTTTCTCTTGATAACCTAAAAGTGTCTGTGTCTCTAAGCCTTGGGAGTGGAAACTAAATTACAAGATGAGATACAAGATCTGGCCCATTTTCCCTCGGAAATGCTGACCACGGCATTCCCCTGGGAAGAGAATCTCATGTTGCACCCAGGGATGTACCTATAGCCGGAGGCTGGCTTCCCACGGCTGGCTTTGCACCAGTGTGATAGTTCAGCTCATGTGCCTGCCTGGCCCTGTCGATCGATAGTGCCTTCTTTTGTTCTTAGTTTTATATTTTAAAACTAAACACAGCCCACTGTAACAAATCCAAACACCATGAAGCTGGAGAGATGGCTCAGTAGTTAAGGGTTCTGGTTGTTCTTGCAGGGGACCCTGGTTCAGTTCCCAGCACTCACATAGTGGCTCACAACCATCTGTAACTCTAGTTCCAGGGGATCCAACACCTTCTTTTGCCCTCCATGGGTACCAGGCATGCACATAATGCACAGATATAGATGCAGTCAAAATAGCTATACATGTAAAAAAAAAGTCACATGCATGCACACACACACACACACACACACACACACACACACACTCCAAATACCAGCATTGTGAGGTGAACTGGAACTATGCCCCTTCAGTTCATTTCCCTATGGATGACTGTTACTGGCCCTTTTGTATTCACAGACCATAGTTTTCAGTGCACATCCAAATATATGCCGCATAGAGTCAAGAAAAGACTTTACTAACTGCTGTATAACATTAGTAAAAACAAAAGATTTAAAAGTTCTCTTGTAAGTGAAGGAAGCCAGTGTAGAGTCTCTGTGTGCTGTGATTTCTCCATATAACATTCCGGAAAAATCAGAACTATGGGTCCTGGTGAGGACAGGCTGAATGCACAGCACCTGTGGAGTGTTAGAGCCATAGACCTTTCTGTATGGTCTGTATGGGTCTGCAATGCACTCTGCTGGTTATGCTTGACAATCTGACTGCATGGAGAGATTCCCAGGTGACTGGTAAAACACTCCCCTATCCTGTGAGCCTGTGAGGATGATTCTAGAGCCAGCTAGATCACTGGGGCTCTGACCTAGACAATGGTTCCATCTACTGATGGATTCAGAATTCACACAGGCTATTGGGGAGTGATGGAACTGGGTGGTGGGCCTGTAGATCACTGGGGTGCGTCTGAAGGGTGGTTTTCAGCCATGACTCCCTCCTTCCACTCCAGCAGCTCATGAGGTGAGTTGGTGTCCTCTACAATGACCTTCCTCTGTGGTGTTTCTGCCTTGCCCTGGACTGTGAGACCACGGACTGAAACCACAAGGCCCAACATCTCTTTCTTTCTCTTACTTGTCTGGGTCAGGTGTTTCGTCCCAGTGATGAGAAATGAGTTAACACACGAGGCCTTTAATTGCACATTTGTCCAGACCCATAGGATGTACAACATGAAGATGACCCCCCTACACCCCCGTAAGCCAGACTTTAGTTAGTGATACTGTCTTAGCGGCTCACAATGAGAATGAGTGCGTCACACTAAAGCGAGACATTATCGGCTTTTCATCACTGTGACAGAGTACCTAGGAAAACTAAGGAGGAAGGGCTTATTTTGGCTCAGCCTCAGAGGTGTCGGTCCATAGCCACTTGGCCTTTTACTGTGGTCTGTGCAGGGGCAGAAGAGCAAATCGGGGCAGGCTGCTCACTTCATGGGGAGGGGAAGGGACCAGACTAGGTGTGTGTCTCCTTTAGTTACCTATAGATCTACTCCTTCAGCTAGGCCCTGCCTCCCAATAATGCCCGGGTATTGAGTCCATCAAGGGACCCACCCACTGATTAGTTTGGAGCCCAGTGAATGCAAAAATACACTCTCACCACTAAGGGAACGAGACAGCCAAATCTGCGTGATGGTGGCCCAGGAACCCAGACTTCAGAGTGCTGGAGAGACATGTTTCACTGTGGAAATGGTTGTACGAGATTTTATTAGTTACAAAGGAAGCCATAAACACATTGATGGGGACCATGGTGGGGGCAAAGGTGTGGGGAGGGTTACAACAAAGAGAGGAAAGTCACCCTGTCTGCTCAGGCCTCAGATGCTATCTGATGACATTCTTAGCTTTGGATTGGTGGAATCCAGTTGCATGCTGGGACTACATTGTAAATGTTTTGAAAGTCACAAGGCTGTTAGGTCAGCCACAGGAGTGGCTTTCAAAGGGACTAAAATAGTCCAAGATAATCTGGCTCCGGTCTGCAACATTTTAACTGTCCGTGAGCAAGCCGTCCAGTCATTTGTCCTTGTAGAGTCTGTAAGAAGGGTGCCACCTCCCCACATCACCCTCCCTACACACTCCCGGAAACTTTAGTTCCCAGTTTACCCATGATCCGGTCACCTCCCAATGATGTGTTATCGAAGCACAGAACCCTTTGCACATTCTTGGTCTCGCTGATAAAAACAGTCTAAAAACAGACACAGAAGGGAACACAAGGACAACTGTTGAGGTCAGAGAAACACTCAGAGAGAGATGGATGGTTCTGAGAATTAGCAGCAAGGTGTTGGGGGGGCGGGGGGGAATGGAAGGAAGGACAGAGAAAGCTACAGTTTGGATAGAGTAAAAGTGAAAAGATGAACCACGCTTTTGTGCTTCATAGATGGTTAAGTGAGATGGTAATAGATCTGGGGTCTGAAGGCAGCACTCTGACCTTTCAAGACAACCACGGGGCCATTTTCCCTTGACAAGGTCTGGTTTAACCACAGAGCAGACAGTTGCTGTGTGTGGCTGAGACTCATCAGGATAACTTAAGATAGGCAACACTGCCTATCTTACCCAACACTGCCTATGGCTGTGGGTTTACCGTCCAGCTTCATTAGATCCGGCACAGAAGGAATAGCTAATTATAGTTCAGGTACCTTGACCCTTTAGCTTTGCAGACAGCTTAGAGCCCTCCACATCAGCTGAACTTTAACCTTAGGCAGCCTGTGGCTCTTCCCTCACTGAGAGGCCAGTGATGGCTTGTTTTTGACCCAGCCATCACAGCATTTGAAATTGACGTCCTTTAAAAACTGTAACTCTCAGCCCAGCGGTGGTGACACACACCTTTAATCCCAGCACTCAGGAGGCAGAGGCAGGCAGTGAATTCAAGGCCAGTCTGGTCTACAGAGTGACTTCCAAGACAGTCAGGACTGTTTCACAGAGAAAACTGTCTTGAAAAACCAACCAACCAAACGAATGAACGAACAAAAAAAATGTAACTCTCTGCTTCCTAGGGTCTAACTGAGAACCCATTCTGCCATTCCTGTCTCAGAGGTTCCTGGGAAGGAGATGGCTTCAGAGGGCTCTTACATCCCTTTCTTTCTGCCTACTATCCTCGGTCACCTGGGTTTACCAACTGCGGACTGAGCATCCAACACAGGAGTTTTGTGGGGAAAATTTCATATCAACTTTAATAAGTTTCAGGCCAGATTTTCTTTAAACTCAAAGCTCTAAAGGATGTTCCTGTTTTTTTTTTTTTTTTGGTTTTTTGTTTGTTTGTTTTTGTTTTTTGCTTTTTAATTTTCCTCTTTGGTTTGAGGTGGTTTTTTTTTTTTTGTTTTTTTTTTTTGAGACAGGGTTTCTCTGTGTAGTTCTGGTGTCTGTCCTGGATCTCACTCTGTAGACCAGGCTGGCCTGGAACTCACAGACATCTGCCTGCTTCTGCCTCCCAAGTGCTGGGATTAAAGGTGTGTGCCACCCCCACCCCCCACCCCCACTTGGTTTGAGGTTTTAAACATGTAGTTTTTTGAGGCACAGTCCCACTACACAACAGAGAGGCTGGCCCTGAAATCATGATCTTCCTGCTTCAGATATTATATGTGCTACTATGCCTGGTTCAAACAAAATATCTCTCTTGCTTCCTTCTTCCCTCCCCAACACATCCTAGGTATAAGCTACGATCTGTCATTTGTCTTCTGTCTAGGCACATATCCATATGCACACATATAGAAATAACATCCGTGGCAGAAAATAAAAGCAAATCCATGGATAGGCCAACTCTTACTACACATCCCTAAGTACTGAGCTCAGTACTTCTCTGCTCTTTTCCTATGTACACCTGTTTTTTTTAAATATTTATTTATTACGCATACAATGTTCTGCCTGCATCCCTGCAGGCTGGAAGAGGGCACTAGATTTCATCACAGTGCTCTTAACCTCTGAGCCATCTCTCCAGCCCCATCTTTTTTTTTTTTTTTTTCAAGATAGGGTTTCTCTGTGTAGCCCTGGCTGTCCTTGAGCTCAGAGAGCCGCCTGAGTGCCAGGGTTAAAAGAATGAGCCACTGCGCCTGAGTTATTTTATTGTTTTATTTCTAAATGTTTCTTGTTGTTGTCGTTTTCGATTGTAAGTACATCTCTACGGGAAGTAACCCTTCTCAACTAATAAATACATCATGAAATTCAGAATGTTTTACCACTGAGAAAGTTAGAAGAACGCTGGACATTACAAGATCCTCTGGACATTAGAAGATCCTCGGGCAGCTCACTCGCTGAAGGGGTGGGACAGGGAGGTGGGGGTGGGGACTCCTGAAATCTTGCCTCCTCTGGGCCTTGAACTAGGCGTTTACACAGACCCCACCCATTTCTATCCCTTAGCCCCAGGCGTCTGGTTACTGCCCCAGCCTGGCCCTGTAACTTTCCTGCAACAAACCCTCAACAAATTAGAAGTAACTTAAATTCCACTGGGAGGGTAGGGGAGTGGCGGGGTGGCTAGCAAGAGCCTGGGGCTCAGAGGGAGCGGGTTTCACGAGCTGGTGAGCTTTCCAAGCCTCAGAATCTACCTTTCCACCACGTTCTCAAGAGCGCTGATCCTCAGCGTAGCGGGCAGGGTGCCTGCGGCTTTGCTTTCTGGACTCAGTGGAACCTCACATCTGCAGAGGGAGTAGCTCCTAGGAGTGTCGTCTCTTCTTTCAGGAAACAGGACCCGCTGGGCTTTACCTGTCCCAGGGTAACTCCTCCGCCTCCCTGCAGGCTGGAACCACAGGAGGAAGGATTTTGAACGCATTTCAAGGGTTCTCTGTTATAGGAGGGAGGAAAGTCTTCGCTAGCAGCCACTGCAAATACAGTCAAGTTTTCCTGAACAGCAACTGCCCTCTATTGCAGCACGAAAGATTTCTTGCAAAAGTAAAAAGCAAACCCACCTAGCAGGTATCTCCCGGTGCCCTAGCCCGCTCCGTGTCCGCCCTCAACCTCAGCAATCTTCCAAGGGACCTTCCCGGCCGCATAAACTCTCCAAGGTCCCCTGTGTGGCTGCAACCACGGTGTACCGAGGAGCGCCGGGCAAGGGCGGAGAAGCGGAACCGAGCCGCGGGTCCTGGGACCAGACACACACATCGCCCGCTGAGCCACGGTCACCAGCTCCTGCGCCGTGCTCTGCGCCAACCCGGGCTGATGAGGAACGCGAGTGTCGGAAGGAAGGCGCTCTGGAACTTTCACCTTCGGTCCCAGGTCCTAGGCTCCAAGCTTGGCGGCACACAAGCCTTCCAAGGGTCGGGGTTGAGCGGTACCGTGATCCTGCAAGAGCGGGGCGGGGGTGGGGGAGCGAGTAGGCAAGCGTGAGGGGGCGTGGCGTGCTCCGGGCCAGGGAGAGGGGTTCCAGGAAAGAGGGTGGGGGGCGGGGCTGGAGAGGGGCTTGGAGGAGGAGGGATGGGAAGGCGTGGGGTCTGGGTGGGCAGGGGCCAGGGCTTTGAGTCCGGGAGGGAAATGAAGCCGGGATTTGGGATTGCAGGGACGCGGGATGGAGCTTGCGTAAGAAGGAATGGGGAAGAATGGGGAAGGGTGGGCGTGGGGCTGGGGTTTAGCAGGGGAACTTAAGGGAGGAGGGATGGGGAGGGATAGGGGCGTGGTAGAGGTGTAGGGGCACTGGGGAAGGGGCTTGGAAAGAAGGCTGGGGGCGGGACCGGGGGCGTGGGCGTGGGCGTGGTGGCCGGGAACCCCACGTGGGTCGCAGGGCTGAGTTCACACTCGCCCGCAGAGTCTGTTCGCGCTTCCTCTTTGGCACTTCAGCGCGTCCCGACCTCAGGTCCGGGCCACTAGAGTCCGGGGTCCCTGGGAGCTCGGGGTCCGCAACCCCTGGCGTCCCGGGCGGGTGGCCGAGGGGCGCAGGAGCCACCTCCTCCGCGACCATGCGGAAGCCGGACGGGAAGATCGTGCTGCTGGGGGACATGAACGTGGGTAAGACGTCGCTGCTTCAGCGCTACATGGAGCGTCGCTTCCCGGACACGGTCAGCACCGTGGGCGGCGCCTTCTACCTGAAGCAGTGGCGTTCCTTCAACATCTCCATATGGGACACCGCAGGTGAGGGCGGGGACAGGCTGTCTTCAGGGCTCCGCGGGGCCGAGGAGTTGTCTCCCCGCAGAAGCGAGGTCTCCACCTCGGGTTGTGGCGTTCAGTGCCCCTCTGTCCCCACTTGCCCCTCCTTGCTGATTGGGAAACTCTCCAGTTCAGCCCACCCTGTGCGTCTTCGCCCGGATCCAAGTTATCCTGGGAGAGATCCTTGGTCCGCACGACTCCGCATCATAGGTGTTTTAAGTGCCTCCTCAGGGTACCTTCCTTTGGTGTGCCTAGCAGCTTTGGTGTGCCTCTATTGTGCCTAGCGCTGCTATTACTGGCCCCTTTATGAACGAGGAAACTGAGGCAGAGAGCGTTGGACCGGCCCGCTGGATGTAAGTCGACTGGGGAGTAGAGCTGGAATCGCCTGGCCTCTGCAACTCAGGGTTATTTACCCACTGCTGGGTCTTGGCTGGTGCGCAAGTCATGTGGGTGGAATAGCAGCTTCCTGTACTGGCATTTTTAAGATAGGTAGTGAATTATTTTTAGTGCGTGTACTGTTCGTAGATTTTTCAGCGGTTCGTCTTCGTCTTGGACTTCACAGCTTAGCCTTGGTTTGTTTTATGTTTTCTTCCTTTTCCATGATAAATGATACTTTAAGTGAACAAAAACAAACAGACAAACAAACAAACAAACCCGGAAATGGGGCGGTATAGTTTTCATGGAGTGAGGTTTCCGATGTCTGAAACTCCAAGTTCTGATGTACTCAGAAGTCTTGCTTCTTCTAATTCCTGACTAGCGGCTTGGGCACATCAGTCTGTCGGATAGTAATGCATTCTGTGATGGAAACTGAATTAGTGCCGGTCTGGGGCACCTTCTCTGGTGTCCTCCTTCCTGCTCTTCCCTGTTCCTTTCTTAGCCAACGTGGGGAATGCACTGGTTCCTACTTTCTGTGTCCTCCCCTCTGACTCTGGCCTTCACTCCAGGTTACAGGCAAGGCCTCTGATTATTCTCAGGCTCTCCACCTGCCTCCCACTGAGCACCCCTGAATGCAATCTCTGAGAATCAAGACCAGTCAGTACATTATCTCCTTCCCCAGTCTTGGACAGAACTCCGCCTCTTTGCTGGGTTTAACAGGCTTGCCTGCTGCCCTTGGTTTATAGGGGGAAGGAAGCAGAATTGGTCAGCTTTTCCCCACATCTCTTGACGTTTCTGGATTAGACACAGGTGTGTGGCCACAGCATAAGGTTTCTGTGTGCGTGCAGGGCATGAAGTAGCTGGTTCACTCTGGTGGGCGGAGCCACTTTCTTCGTAGGGCCAAGGATGTGATGCATCCGGAATCTCGGTTACCAGAGGATTTTGTAACACTGCTGATGTGATATCCTGAGACTTTGCTGGTCCCCTGAGTGGGGGTGGTGGCAGCTCAACTCATTTCCTGGCCTCCGTGGCTGCTTTTCTGTTCCTGGAACCCCAAGTGTGAAGTCAGATGACCTGGAGCAAGGCGGGGTGGCCGTGCCCTTCTCCACGTTCCTGACGTCTGGGCACACATACCAGGGGGACCGAGGTACAGAATCAACAGGGGCCCGTGTCACCAACTTTGTGCCTACTTTGCCAGTGACTTCTGGGCTGCCGGTCTCCTGGAGGGATCAGAGAAGAGCGTGAGTGGTTGCTGTTCAGGAGTCTGTTTGGGGTAACCAGCTTAAAGTCTCTGACCCTTCCCCAGTTGACTTTTAGCATAATTTACATAACTAAGGCTGACCAAAACTCGCTCTCCAGCTCCATGCTGCTTTTGGTGACAGGTGCATGGGTGGTGGCGGTACATACCTGTGAGGGCTTTGGGACTAAGTCAGAACCACAGCAGCTGGTCAGACTTTGTGTTTGGCTCTTGACTGTTCACTCAAAGCCAAAGTGTTTGGCACCTGGAGCTTGCCGGTGCTGGGTGTGGCTGGGGATGGAGGGAGGGGCTTGCTGGCTCATTAGGCATCTTATTCTCTTAGTTTCAGAGGTAGCCCAGTGGCAGGCTCGTAGGGGACAGACCTTGTCTGTCTGGGTCCAGGCATTCCCCCATTATGCTGTCTGGTTATTCACACACCTTTCCCAAATGGTCTGGTAGAGAGAGGGGGCACTCACCCTTTGTGGTGTGGTCAGGCCAGGACACAAAACTGCCATGATCAGAGCTGCCAACAGTGTGGTGGTGTTACCTGCCACTAGCAAATAGAAGCCAAGCATCATCCATGTGCTAAATTCTGTTTCTGGCTCAGATCTGTGCACAGCAGGGGACTGAACAGGCTAAACAGCTGCCATCTTGGGGCCATCCAGTTGTGCCTGCTTCTAGATCATCTCATGGGCTGTAGGTGGACTTTTCTTACCGCCCACCAGTTCTCAAATAATCGACATGGAGACTTAATATGAATTATAAATGGTCGGTTAATAGCTCAGGCTTATTACTAACTAGCTCTTACAACTTAATTAACCCATCTATGTTAATCTACATTCTGTCACATGGCGTTACCTGTCTTTCATCTTGTATGTCCTGTTTCCTCTCTGTGTCTCACTGGTGACTCCTCTGACTCTGCTCTTCTTCTTCCCAGTGTCCTTAGTCTGGTTTTCCCACCCAACCTTATCCTATTCAGCTATTGGCCGGTTAGCTTCCTTTTTTTTCCCTGAGACAGGGTTTCTCCGTGTAAATTTGGTACCTGTCCTGGATCTCGCTCTGTAGACCAGGCTGGCCTGGAACTCACAGAGATCCGCCTGCCGCCCCCCCCCCATAGTGGGGGGTGGGAGGGCCATGGGACCCTCACCTGAATATCTAGCTGCTCCCTGACACCTGTGTATGAAAGTCTGCCTTAACTGCACCTGGTCTCCAGATGGTCTAGAGCATATATAGGCAAGGGAGGAAATAGGGGAGGGGGGTCCCATCAACGAGGTTATGGGGAAGTCCTCATCTCTGCCTAGTAAAGACTTTCCAGTACAACTATTTTGGGGTAGAACACCACACCCCTGTAGGTCATACTCACCTAAGCTCTGTAAGGAAGCCTGGTAACCTAATTGGTTCCCTAGAGTGAACTTTTATGGACTCATGCCCTGGGTTGTCCTTGGGACCTGAGAGGAGGAAAGAATTTTAGCAATAACAGGCAACTCTGTTGCTGGTCTTGGCACTTCAGAGTCCAGAAGAGAAAATCAAGACATGAGTTTCCCACTCAGTTCAGACTATTGTTTTTTTGTTTTTCCCGAGACAGGGTTTCTATTTGTAGCTTTGGAGCCTGTTCTGGATCTCTCTCTGTAGACCAGGCTGGCCTGGAACTCACAGAGATCTGCCTGACTTTGCCTCTCAAGTGCTGGGATTAAAGTCCTGCGCCACCGCCACCACCCGGCCACACTGTTGTTTTGAAGGCAATACAATAGTATGAGAAAGTGGCCTAGGCGCCTGTACAGACCCCTACAGGCTGGACACTCCTCAGGTGTTTGTCCTAACCCTTCTTGGCTGCAGCCTCAAAGTCCCCCCCACCCCACCCCAGTGCCTGACCCTTGGAGATGAGTTTAGGAAAGCAACTCAGAGCCCCAGCTCAGACCTGGGTCCTGTTCCTTCCTCCACGCTCAGCCCCTGTACTTCTCCCTGTCCTGGTGGTGTTGGCACTGCTGCTGGGAGCTGGGGTCTTGGGATAGAGCAGATGGCTTTTGCTTGTGTGGTGGATCAACAGGATGCAGACAGGTGGGGAGTGAGCTTGATGTCCACAGCCTGCTCTCTTCAAAGAGCCCTGTCGCTGGATGCTCTGGCCTTTCGGTCCTTTGACATGCTAACAGAACGTTGTCCTACACACCCAGGGCACAGCAGACATCCCCGACAGTGGGTGTCAACACTCCCCGTGGGCCAGGCCACTGAGAAAGCCTCACACTATCACTTTTCTGATGGTAGTACCTCCCTCTGTCTTTCTCTTCCACGCTTTAATACAGATGTCAGGGGGAGCGAGGTCACACCTCCAGCCTTTGCTTGGAAGGTGCTCAGTTTCATCACCTGAAGACTGCCTCCCACACAGCTACAGACACAAATCAGTTTCCTGAGACCATGTCTCTTCCTTCCCGGTTCCTCTAACATTTCTTTCCAGGAGACTTTTTTTTTTTCCACTTTTTAAAATTTTTTTTTCTATTATCAGCTTGATACAGTATAAATTCTTATCCTACTAGTGAAATGTTTCATTGAGGCTTGCCCAGTAATTGAGTAAAACCAAAACTTCTTATAAGCCACAGTCATCCTAGGATCCCCCCTGCTATATAGCCTCCCTGGTTCTGTGGGTTGCAATCTGATTGTTCTTTGCTTTATTTCTAGAATCCACTTATGAGTGAGTACATACCATGTTTGTTCTTCTGGGTTTGGGTTACCTCACTCAGGAGACTTTTCACCAGCAGAGCCTGAGGCATTGTCTTTCCACTGATCCCCATCATGCGGCTTCCGGAAGCCTAAGGTGATTGAGGGCTTGCTTCCCTCTGCCTCCCCACCCGTGAACTTGCCACAGCCCGTTTCTGAAGCCATTCTAGGTAGTCCAGGCCAGTTCTTCACTGCCCACAAGCTCCTGACCTCTCTCTGCCCGTGGCACATCTGGGCCACTTCACATACGCCACAGCGGCATCCCACCTCCATCACGGGCATCTCTAGGGCTAGTGTTTATTTGGTTTGCTGCTCTAGCTAGTAGAAACTTTGTGTGTTATCGTCTCCTGGTCTGGAAGTCAGCAGTCCTCAGCCGGCTACAGTCCAAATGACAGCAGTGTTGTTCCTTCAAGAAGGAATCCCTTCTCTTTGCTGCTTCAGCTGCTGGAGGCTTCCATGGCTCCTGGCTCCTTTTTGTCTTCTGTTCTGGAAGCCAGCTGTAGCTGATGGAGTCTCCCTGGAACCCTGTGATTGAGGGTCCTGTCCTCCAGGATCTCTCCTTGTCAAGTTGAGGTTGGCTGAATAGCAATCAGTCTTCATTCTACCTTCTACCTCTTCTATCCTTGTGAAAACTTTTCAGGTGGGCTGCAGTCGGGGATAGGAGGTACCCCACCTGGTCAGCTTCTGCTCCCCTGGGGCAGGCTTCTGGTTGTATGTATTTCCGCTTTGTTACAGTGTAACTTCTGGCAAACGCTGTCACGGCTGCTTTGGAATCTCCCAGCCGTCAGGCATTGAGGGTACCTTTTGTGACCCGGTAAAGACTATTTTGAAGGTCAATGTGATTTCCTCAGAGCCTGAAGCTTTTGTAATTTGAATATTCTATAACTGCTGGGCAGGGTGTCCTGACTCCAGACTCAGAGGACTTTGTGACTAGTCCTTGTTAACCGTTTTCTCTCTCCTCCTGTAAGTATGCACAGAAATGGAATCCACGGATTTCAGGAAACAAAGAGTTAGATGTTTGCTCTTTCCTTTAGTTTTGAAAATTGAGGTGTATTTACCACACACATTTTGTGGAATACTCAGAGACAACTAGAATTAAAACAAACAAACAAATTTATGATTATACTTGTTGCTCATGTACACACACACACACACACACACACACACACACACGTGTATGTATAGACAGGCACATGCATGTCACAATGTGCATCTGCAGGTCAGAGGATGATTTTGTGGCGTCATTTCCCTCTTTGCGCAGCCGTGGCCTCTGGGGATGGAACGTGGATCCTCAGCCTTGCACACCTACAGAGTCATCTTGCCAGCCCCAGATTATTAGAATTTTATTGAAACACTTGAGCCTGGAAACTTTCCAAATGGGGCATTTTCTTGAAAAGCTACTGGCCTAAGTGGAATTAAATTAGCAAACATGAAGTACAGTTCCTCAGGGTGTTTTTATATAATGCTCGGAGAGCCTAGGTGTGGTGTTACTTAATTTACAGTTCTACTCCTATTGTCTGAAGAAACACGTGTCACAAAGAGTGTTGACACTGTCACCTAACTTGCCTGGCTAAGGTACCACTTTTATATGTTGTGGCTCCGTTGTCTTCTTTAGTTAAAATTATTTAATGTGCATGGATATTTTGTCTGCATGGGGTATCTTCTCCACTCCAGTCTTGCAAGGCTGATACAATGTCACACCAGTCTCAGGGGAGGCCTCTTTCCCTTAGAATGTGCCCCATCAGTCTCCCTCTTAGCCTTTCAAGGGCCCTGGCAAGCTGCAGCAAGATTCGTATGTGCGGGGAGTTTACACAGTGAGGAAGTGGCTGAGCTGGAGTCGGAGCCTGGTGAACTGCTCCAGGGTTTGTGGACTGAATCACCAACCCCTGTCGTTCCCTTCCCAGGATGACATCATACTCAGGAGAGAGTGGAAGGAAGAGCTGCTCAGTATTTGTGTTCATGACCCGTACATGCTCATGCACATTACCACACAGTGTGTCATGAACATGTCACTTCCGTGAGCTGGAAGGGCATGACAGTATACTAAGGTGGCCACTTACTAACTGGAGGAATGTGTTACAGTACCTCAGCACTCTTCTTTCCCTTCATATGCTCTTCCCAGTTGACGAGCACTTTTGAGTGGCTGAAGTCTACAGTACTCTGCTGTGCATGGCCACCGGGCAGGATGCCTCCTTAGGCTGCAGAGGTCCTCATTCTGGCTGAAGACTGTTGTGCAGCCAACTCCTGGTGCATGGAGTCCTGGAGACAGAAGCACATCGTCTTAGTCCTCTGTCAGAGTTCAGGATGTGCTGCTTGTAGACACCTGGCTTACAAGCTGAGCCAGGGTCGAGGCATGAAGGACTGTCTGGGTAACAGCACACACTTCCATCCCTGTCCCAAAGACTGAGAGCAGTCAGGAGTGTCCAGTGCCTAGGGGTGGGACGTGATGTGCTTCACTGAAGCCGTGATGTGCTTCACTGAAGGAGCAGCTGTGGGGCTTTGTAACTGCTCCCAGCTCTCCTGGAATGACTGTTGCACTGAGTGGACACAGGCAGGGAGCTGTCTGTCACTCACAGCTGCACATGGACCCTGGGCTACACTCTGGGGGAGGAGCTTGGCGATAACACAGTCTTGCCTCATTGCCTGGTGGGAACGTATGCAACTAAAAGCTGCAAGCTTTTCTCTAAGAAGGGCTCTATTCAAGATAATGCTAGGCGTGCTGGTCAGAGCAACAAGGCAAGGAAGAAAATAGGCATTCACACTGGAAAGGAAGAAGTGAAATGGTCTTGAGTCTGCAGATACCATGCTTTTGTGTACAGAGAAAAGTGTAATGGTTACAAAACCAGTTAGAGACGACAAACTCCCACAGTAAAGTTTCAGGACACCGAACTGAGTGAAATGGGGACATGAGCACTCCGAGGTATGGCTGGGGAAGGTTTTTATTGTAGATAGGAGGGAGAGTACAGCCAGAGGCCTCTGGAAGAGTCCAGAGCAGGGAGAGAATGTAGAGGACCGAACATGGACAGCAGAGTGAACTAGGCCATGAGAGGAGTGGTGTGTGTGTGTGTGTGTGTGTGTGTGTGTGTGTGTGTGTGTGTGTGAGAGAGAGAGAGAGAGAGAGAGAGAGAGAGAGAGAGAGAGAGAGAGAACACGAACGAGAACCAAGAGAGCATGCCGCGGCGGAAATGTCAGGATTACTAGGAATGAGAACCTGGGGGAAAGGAAGTGAAGCCGGCGGGCTGGAGAGGGTCAGGGTAGGGGCAGGTTGAGAAGAGCTGAGAGTGGCCACAGGTCCTGAGTGTGCTTGGAGGAAAACACCTGCTTCGGTATTCTTTTTTTTTTTTTTTTTTTTTTTGGTTTTTCGAGACAGGGTTTCTCTGTGTAGCTTTGCGCCTCTCCTGGAACTCACTTGGTAGCCCAGGCTGGCCTCGAACTCACAGAGATCCGCCTGGCTCTGCCTCCCGAGTGCTGGGATTAAAGGCGTGCGCCACCACCGCCCGGCCTGCTTCGGTATTCTAACAGGCAGGATCGTTAGCCGTTTGTCCCCAGTTTCTTTTGAACCTGAGACAAATCCACTCAGAAAAGAGGGCCACATTTCTGTATGCCAACAATGAACCATCTGAAAAATAAGACAGCAATTGTTTTAAAATAGCATTAAAAATAAATCAGATATTGGAAATAGATTCAATCAAGGAGGTGAAAGAGCTGTGTGGTAGTTTGAAAGTAATTGGTCCCCATGATCTCATAAGGAGTGGCACTATTAGGAGGTGTGACTTTGTTGGAGTGGGTACAGCCTTGTTGGAGGAAGTGTGTCGCTGTGGGGGCGGGCTTTGAGGTTTCCTATGCTCAGGGTACTGCCCAGTGTTTCTGTCAACTTCCTGTTGCCTGCAAGATGTAGGACTCTCAGCTCCTTCTCCAGCACCGTGTCTGCCTGCACACCGCCATGATGACAATGGACTGAACCTCTGAAACTGTAAGCGAGCCACCCCTTAAATGTTTTCTTTATAAGAGTTGCCGTGGTCATGGTGTCTCTTCACAGCAATAGAAACCTTAAGTAGGACAAGCTGTGACATAAAACTGAAGTATTGATGACAGAAACTGAAGAAAGAAATACCTGGAAGGAGCTCACATGTCCATGCATTGTGAGACTATGGGTAAATGTCTATGCCGAAAATGATCTACAGATTCAATTCTAGTGCTGTTTTTTTAACAAAAGCAGAGCAAAAATCCCCCTTCTCCCCCAAACTTCTGTGGAACTCCGAAGATCCAGAATAGCCAAAGCCATCAGACCAAGACACCAGGGACTTCACTCTACTTCACCTGAAAATAGACCACACATAGGAACCAACAAGCCTAACTAACTAACTGACTGATGACGTGGCAGGAGGCCAGAATAAACTCACGCACTGGTGGTCAGTTGATTTTTAACAAAGGGGAAGGAACAATCTCTTCTTCAGTGATATTGGGAAATGTCCCTGTGCAGAAATAGAAACCTAGCCACTTCTTATTCTTTCCACAAAAATTCACGGACGTGGGACCAGGAACTGAGGTGAAGACATAAGGGGAAGCTACGCCACACTGTTCTGGGGGCTTGTTCTCTTTATTTTTTGTGTGGTTTTCAAGCAAAAACCTGCCGAGATGGCTCTGTGGGGAAGGACACTTGCTGTGGAATGTTCTGTATGGCAAATGTGTTGCTGATTAATCAATAAAACACTGATTGGCCATTGGCTAGGCAGGAAGTATAGACAGGACAAGGAGGAGAATAAAGCTGGGAAGTGGAAGGCTGAGTCAGAGAGACACTGCCAGCTGCCACGATGACAAACAGCATGTGAAGATGCCGGTGAGCCACGTGGCAAGGTATAGATGAATGGAAATGGATTAATTTAAGCTGTAAGAACAGTTAGCAAGAAGCCTGCCATGGCCATATAGTTTGTAACCAATATAAGTCTCTGTGTTTACTTGATTGGGTCTGAGCGGCTGTGGGCCAGGCAGGAAAACTCTAGTTACAGACACTTGCTTTACAAGTATGAGGACCTGAATTTGGATCCCTAGGACCCAAATATAAAACCTGGCATGCCTGTGCGCTCCTTGCCTTTCACGCCGGTGCTGGGGGTAAAAGTGGAGGTGAAGACAGAAGGCTGGACTGATGGGCTGCCAGCTTGGCAGGAAACCAGCAAACTCCAGGTTTGGTGAGAGACCCTGTTCAAAGGAGTAGATAGGTAGAGATGAATGGAGGGAGATGTCTGAGACCCTTCCCTGGCAGCCACACATGCGAGGGTGCACCAACTGCACAACAGGGCCCACATAAATAAAATAAACAGGAAAATGAGATCAGATCTAACTAAAAAGCACAGGGAGGCCTTCCTATGGAAGTTCCCTGCATAGGCAGCACTTTGCCGAGCAGGGAGACCACGGCTGCATTTGTGCTGTGTCTGCACTGGCCGTTGCTCCAGACTGTGTGAGGACACGTTTCCATCTTTCAGAGCTGGTGACCTATTGCTTACTTAGCCAGCCACGTTTCCTACGGAGATTGCAAAACACATTCCAAACTTAATTAATTTCAAATCTGATTAACTCGGGTTACCTGTAGCTGATACCATTTTTATGAAAGTGCCTCCTACCATCAGAGACAGAGACCTTTCTCGGCCCTCACAGCCAAGTTAACAATATGACTCAAGGTCACTTATAGAACTCAAGGTCACATGATATCCTGCTGTGTAGTCAGCCTGTGTACTTTCCTCCCTCTCCCCTTCTCCTTTCTTTCTTTCTTTCTTTCTTTCTTTCTTTCTTTCTTTCTTTCTTTCTTTTTTTTTTTTTTTTTTTTTTTTTGAGACAGGGTCTCACTGTGTAGATCAGGCTAGCCTCTAACTCCCAGAGATCCATCTGCCTCTGCGTCTTGAATGCTGAGATTAAAGGCTTGCATTACCACACCCCTGCCTAGCCTATGAACTTAACCTGCCTTTAACAGAAGTATGTAGCAACCAACCTCACCTGCCTTGGATTTCCCACGAAGTCTTAATGTTTACAGCCTAGACTAATGCATAGCTTCAATCTTCAGTTATGTACTCTTCCATGCCCCTGACCCAGAATAATGCGTGTGTGCAAGTGTGCGTGTGCGTGTGTGTGCGTGTGCTGTGGTGGTTGTTGAAAACAACCAGCAGATTTTAAAGCAACCTCCTATAACAAATATCCAACATAAATCAACTTGATAGCCATATTTTTGCAGTACTGTTTGTTAGCTGGGTCATCGGTTGGGGTCAGTTGGAGCCCATAACGAAATCCCTTATAAAACACTTAAAGATTTCTGCAAACTGTCCCTCACTCTTTCCCATGCAGTGCTTTCTTTGAAAACAAAACAAAAACAAAAACATTTTTTTTCAATTGAAACAGAATGACATCACTTCCCCTCCCTCTCTTCCGGCAATGCCCTCCCAGCTAGCCTCCCTTGAATACCTCCCGTGTCCCCCCCTCAAGTTGATAGCCTTTTTTCTTTGATTATATTTGTTACATATCTATGTGTGTGTGTGTGCCCAAATATGTGTAAATACAACCCACCAAGTCTGTTTGTTGTCTGAGTGCGTACGGTTTCAAGCTTCAGAAAACGGATGAGGTGGTTCATCCCTGAGAGAGGCTAATCTCCTCCTCCCAGCAGTCAGTAGCTGACGGTAGTTCTTTGAGAAGTTTTCTCCCTCCCATGTTAACGCGTCCATTGACATCGCCGCTGTTCTGTCCTCTTTATGCAGCCAATTCTAGGAGAGAGTGTTTCCCAGCAGGCTTCCCGGTATTCTGGCTCTTACAATTTTTCTGTCGTCTAGTCTGTGATATTCCTTCAGCCATAGATGCAGGAGCTGTGATGCAGATGTATCTGTTGCGGGGTGGGCTCCCCATGGTCCATTGATCTCGGCATTGTGTCCAGCTGTAGTTTTCTGTGACGGTCTCTGTCCGCTATAAGGAGAGCCTGTTTCTTCTTCCTTCCTTTCTTTCTTTCTTTTTTTTTTTTTTTTTTTTTTTTTGTGACAAGGTTTCTCTGTAGCTTTGGTGCCTGTCCTGGAACTCACTTGGTAGCCCAGGCTGGCCTTGAACTCACAGAGATCCGCCTGTCTCTGCCTCCCGAGTGCTGGGATTAGAGGCGTGCGCCACCATCACCCAGCTGGAGAGCCTTTTTCAAATGAGGGATTGTGGCTACACTTGTCTGTGGGTATAAAGATAAACTTTAGAGTGTCCTAAGGAGTTAGGCTTGTCTAGCAAAGTGGTGACAGTAGATTCCTTCCTGAGGTCATGGCCTCACTAGCCCTGGGAAGTTACCTAGGTGCCCAGTTCCGGGCATGATTTCCCTGTATAGCCCAAGGTCATGGGCAGAAAATTTCAATCTTCTGAAAATGTGCTTCTCCTTGCTGTCTCTCGTGTCTTCTCTCTAGCCCCTGGCATGGACCATTCTGCCCTCTATTACAGTGAATCTGACAGCTTTAGGTGTCTGTTTTAGAACTTGACTTCTGCATACATTGTTATGTCGTTATATTTTAACATGATAATCAGTTCTGATAAAACACTCAATTATGGATGATCTAAGAATGTTGCGTTTTTTTTTCTGAAGGAAACTGTCAAAATTGTTTTCTTCTAGGTCTGCACAGGTGGTTCTCTAACACCTGCAGAAGAATTTCCTCTCCCTGCCTTTTCTCTTTCTCTTGCTGTGTAGCCCAGGCTGGCCTCGAACTCTGAATCATCCCCGCCTAGGTGTTTCTGATGTTGCCCTGTCTGTGGATGGTTGCCAGAGCACACCCCTCCTGCTGCCTAAGTGACAGGTGACTGTCAAGTCCTGTTTCCCGAGAAAGAGCTGAATAGGCTGCTTGTCCCCCACCACATGTTTCTCAGAGGGCTTTGTAGGCTGCAGAAGGAAGGAGCTCTTCCGTTCAGCCGAGACCTTAGCAGGACGTCTGCAGGATTGTGCCCCACCAGAGCGCTTCTGAATAGCGTATTTCAAGAAAGCCCCTTTAGACTTTTAATGTGGTTCTTGTGGTCCGGTCTTGACTTTGAAGCAAGTTAAAACTTGTTTGAAGCAGACTTTAGCTTCCTGCTTTAACAAGCAGACTTTGCAAGCGATTGGATTTTTATTTGTTAATCGCCTTTGAGAATCAGTCGCCAACAGGCCACACAGTGTCTATTGAAGGAAAAGGAGAGCCGGAGGGTGGCTTTCTGGGGGTTCTGTGGGTGCTTTTGTCTTCACAGCTAAGTCTGTTACATAAGTGTATTTTCCTGGTTGTAGAAGAACGTCTCTCTTCTTTGTATTAGTTGGTGTTATTGGGTTACTCTCAGTAAATTCTTGCTTCATAAGATCTGTGATTTCGGCTCTGGTCGCTACAGACCACCTGAGTGTTCTCCCAGCACCTCACTGGAAAGCCCCAGCTTTGGCATCAACTTCTGTGAATTGTCATCTCTGTGGACCATGTGCTTTCTTTCTGCTTGTCCTTCAGGTGACCAAACAAGCCACTCAGATGGCACTGGTGAGCTGGGTGAAAATACCCTGGCGTGTTTAACTGTGACGCTGACTCTGCCCCCCAGAGTTCTCTCTGTCACCTTGCCTTCTGTGAGGATCACAGTGGTTAGAAGTAGCTGTGGAGGCCGGACGGCAGTGGCACATGCCTTTAATCCCAGCACTCGAGAGGCAGAGGCAGGCGGATCTCTGTGAGTTCGAGGCCAGCCTGGGCTACAGAGTGAGATCTAGGACAGGCACCAAAGCTACACAGAGAAACCCTATCTTGAAAAAAACAAAAAAACCACAGCTAGCTGTGGTTCACCTTTTCACATGCTGCGTTTGGGTGACTGTGGTCAGGCATTTCCGACTGTTTCCACAGAGTGGGAAATGCAATCCTGTGAATCAATTGCATTCTCGTTTTGTCTCCAGTGTGTACGGCATTGCATGCCTGTCTCTGAGAACAGTTCACCTGCACTTCTGTCCGTGTCCCCTGCGAGGAAGCCGCAACGACGGAAGGAGCTGTACTCATCATTCCTTACGCTTCAGTGGCTTTTTGGATCTGCCCAGTTCATCGTTTCCTTAGACTATGACATACCAGCGTTCTTTTATTATTTTTTATGTGTGTAGATGTGCGTGTGCTGTGTGGTTGTGTGAGGCTGATGTAGGATGTCCTCCTCAATGGTTACCAATCTTAGTTTTTGAGGCAGGGTCTCTCCCTAAACGTGGAGGAGCTCACTGTTTTGGCTAGGCCGGCTGGCTAGCGGGGCCCAGGGATCTGCCCCTCTCCTCTCTCCGTGCCAGGTTTACAGAAGCACACTGCCGTCCCTTGCTTTTTAGCCGGGCCCTAGGGGATCCGAACTCAGGCCTTCTTGCCTGTGCATCAAGCCCTTTACTGACAGAGCCACTCGGTAGTGGCCAACCGGCATCCTTTTTGCTGACACACGTTTCCCCAACATTTCTGAGAGTAGAACCTGAGGTTGACAGTGTACGTGGTGTGAGGGGCAGGACTTGAACTCTGGCTGTCACCCGTCCTGCTGTGTGGACAGTGGCTCCTGTGACCGTGGCCTGGCACTCCTTCACAGGCTCTTATGTCCTAGGTTCTGTGGTTCAGGGCAGGACATCTGCCCCTCCCCCACGCAGCCTGGGAGGCCTGCTTTGGCAGGTAGGTCCTTCGCCTCTCGTGGGCAGCTTTTCGGGCTTACACCTCGCCTTCCAGTGTTTGTCAAGAGTGATAAAGAGCCGCACTTGGCTATTCATTTCTCACACAGTCAGACGGGAGGGCGAAGGTTGTTCCGGCGCGGGCCGGTGGCCTTGGATTGGGTTTAAGGTTGAGAAACAAAGCCAGATGTGGTGGTGTCTCTGGGAATCTCTGTCCTCGAGTAAGTCTCGTGCTCAGGAAGTGAGTGGCTTTGCTGACCTGGTTCAGGGGTGGTGTTTGGGTTTTGTGACGCAAGTCCAGTGTCATCTGATCTGCTCTTACCGACTTCTCCTCGTCCACTCAAGTTCGTGATTGGCTTGTCTTGATGCTGAAGGCCGGACGAGGAGTGGCTGGGTTGGGAGGAAGGAGGACCGCCTCTTGCCCTTCTGACCCTTGTACATTGTGGGGACACCAAGGAAAAGGAACTGTGAGTTTTGATCGCTTCATGGTTTCTGATTTCCTGGTGAGGGCGAAGGGTGGCGGCCTCCAGTCTGGGCCTGAGTCCCCCAGGGCTGTTTCGGCCAGTCTCGCACACTCTGTGGCTTACCACAATAGAAACTTACCCTCTTGAAATTCCGGAGGTTGGATGTCTGAAGTTCAGGTGCCGGTGGCTGGCTGCACTGCGGGGCAGAAACCAACCGTCTCCTTCATCTGGGGGATCCCCACAGTCCTGCTCCCCAGATCTGGCTGTACCTCTGTCTGTCTGACCCTCTACTCCCATGGCCATGGCTCACAGCCTGCTGAGCACTGGGCACCCTCCAGGGTGACCCTGCCTTAGCTAGTCTCCTCTGTTTCCAGATAAGGTCACAGATACAGGGTGGGGATGAGGACTTGGGTTGCCTTTTGGGGGCACAGCTGAACCCACATTAGCGACTGTGGAGTGAATTTACCTATTTTTGAACATGAGTGGTGTTCCCCTGGCTGCCTGCTCACCTTTCAAGATGGAAGTGAAAGTTAGAACTCTGGGTCAGGCTTCTGAGAGGCCATAGTGTCCTAAGTGCTACTTCCCATCTGGGGCCGAGAACAGTGTATGGTCAGATGGTCAGAGACCCACTTGACCTCCTCTGGCTTCCCATCAGAATGCCTGTGCCCAGGGCGTGGGGAGAGGGTTCCTGGTTACCCATGAATCCTTAGTAGTTGCTGAGGGGAAGGGCTGGGATTTGAGATGCTGGGGCAGGCAGGGCAGTTAGATTCAGGCAGCTGGGATTGCTGGCAGCTGTGGCTTGGCTTGTGATCAAGAAGAGGGAAAAGATACAGGCTTGATTGGCACTTGACTGGTGGCTGTGAAGGTCAATGAGAAGATGCTGGTACTGTTTTTCTCCTTCACGGTCTCCTTCCTGTGATGATAGAGCATCCCCTGTATCCTAGCCACCACACAGGTTGAACAGGTGCAGATGGCCTCTGCCTCAGAGAATCCGATTACATCTGTGTTGCTTAAACATAGCTATGTCATGTGTAAACTGAACGGTGGTGATGTCGAATAGTGTAAAATATACACCCGATTTAGAAGTGGTCCAGACAGGGGACACTGTCTCAGTCGCTTTCTGTGGACTGTATAGTGATATGAAGATGTAGCTATGTTGGTTAAATAAAATACAGTATTAAACATTACCCATAATTTTATAGTGTGTGTACATACATGTGTATTCGTGTGTGTTTGTGTGTGGGCATGTGCATGCATGTGTATGTGGAGGTCAACCTCACATGTATCCTTCCTCAGGATGTGGATCTCCTTGTATCTGACTCTCACTGACATGGAGCTTGGAGTCGGCTAGGCTGCCAGCAGGCTCCGAGATCTCCCTGTCTCCCATCGCATCCTGGCCTTTATTTTACACCTGAGTTCTGAGGATCAGACTCAGGGCTCATGCTTTAGAGTAAACGCTTCGCTGGCTGAACCATCCCCAGCCCTCCCCTTTTTAACTTTTTAAATGTGGCTATTAGAAATATTTCACAGGGGAATGGCTCTTCTGTTGCTGTTGCTGGAGGGTGCTGGTTGTCATCCAGTGATTAAAAATAAGAGGAGGGGTTGGAGATTTAGCTCAGTGGTAGAGTGCTTGCCTAGCAAGCGCAAGGCCCTGGGTTCGGTCCTCAGCTCCAAAAAAGAAAAAAAAAAAAAAAAAAAAAAAGGAGGAATCATTTAAAACCCACTGAGTGTGGTGGTGCACGCCTTTAATCCCAGCGCTCAGGAGGTAGATGCAGGTGGATCTCTGAGAGTTCGAGGCCAGCCTGGTCTACAGAGTTCCAGGACAGCCAGGGCTACACAGAGAAACCCTGTCTAGAAAAACCAAACAACCAAAACCAAAACAAGCAAACAGCAGTAACAAAACCATTTGTAGTATGCTGTAGTATGATCAGCCATAGTGCCCAGGAAAGGACAAGCAAGCACTGATGATTCAGGCTTAAGGGGTCAGAGGACTCTGGAGGTAGAGGAGACCAAGAGACGGCTGAGAGCATTTTGGGAAGGACATGGTTTTATGGACAAGATGGTGGAGGGGTCCTGCTGGGGAAGTGGAGGGTTAGGCCTTGAAGGAATAATAGGGGGAAGTTGAGGGCTAGGCTGGAAAGGGGCAATGTGGGGGACTTTAATGTCAGGCCAGAGATGCTGCCATTGGCCTTGGAGCGGGGCTTCACAGGGCTGACAGGATGCCGGTACATAGGGAGTGAGCTGACTGTGGGAGGTCTGGGTTTGGGGACTCAGAGTCATGTTGAGAATGAATCTGGTCCCCTGGGAAGGCCCCCTGGGCTGGGCCAGTGTTGGGGTGAGGCAGGGAGCCGGGCAGCCTCCCAGCCTTTGAACCAGCTGATCTGGTTCTGGTGCAGGTGGCCTGGAGGGCGGCTTTTGATGGTTTGCTGGTGAGTGTCTGGGCAGGCAGTCCTGAGACAGGGTCACCTGTGTGACCTACAGGACTTAGGTCCAGCCTTCTCCCCAGAGATTCAGATTTATGTGCTCACTCAGGCAACTGAGCACCTGCTGTGTCTGCCAGACACGTCACAGCGGTCTGACATCCAGCCCCAGCCGAGAGCCACCACCCAGATGACATGAGGGTGCAGGAAGCTGGGGTCCTGCTGCAGGTGGCTTGGAAGGTGTTGGACGCTGGAGCTAACTGTGACAGTCTGAGCAAGGTGTAGAATGGTTCCTAACACTGTGACTCTTCAGTACAGTTCCTCACGTTGTGGTGACCCCCAACCATAAAGTTATTTTTCATTGTTATTTATAACTGTAATTTTTCTGCCATTATGAATTGAAATGTAAATATCTGCTATGCAACCCCTGTGAAAGGGTCATTCTAACCCGCAAAGGGGTCGTGACCCACAGGTTGAGAACTGCTGGCGTAGAGGCTTCCTGACCAGTGACTGAGTCACTCCAGGGTCACATGATTTTCTTTTCTATAGACACTTGGAATAGGATTTAGGACCTTTGGATAATTCAGAAAACTCTCCAGACCCTAACTTTATTTCCCAGTTAGACCCTATATGTGGGTCCTGGGGACGAGCATGGGGAAGTGACTTTGGATTCCCTATGTAGAAAATTCCCCTTCTCATGGGACATATGTTAAAAAGATAAGAAAGGAGGAGGAAGTCACTTAAAAACCAGCAAAACCTTCCTTGCTACAGTCTCCGTCACCCCAAGCCTTTAGGTGTGAAGGATGGTCCCAGACTTGAGGCCGGCTGCTGATTCCATTGTAGGCCCTTGTGTTGAACCCTGGCGGTCACCAGTGTCTCAGTGGCCTCTCATACTTTGAAGGCTGAAGGGAGGCTGTGTGCGCTGCAGGGGATTTCCACCATTGGATTTTCAGCAGAAACCACCAGCTAGGCCAGCAGGTCAAGAAGGGACTGAAAATGGGGAAGTGACCAGTGGGGATCTGTCTCAGTCCCTGTTGTGTGGCTGTGAAGAAACACCAGGATCAAGTCAACTTGCATAAAATAAAGCATTTAATTGGGGGGCTGGCTTACAGTTTCAGAGGTTTAGTCCATTATCATTATGGCAGGGAGCGTGGCAGCATGCAGGCATGCATGGTGCTGGAGCAGTAACTTGGAGCTTTACATCTTGATCCAAAGGGGAAGAGAGAAACACAGACATTGGGCCTGGTGTGGGCTTTTTAAACCTCAAAGCTCACACCTCAATGACACACTTCCTCAATTCCAGGCCACAACTCCTAATCCTTCTAATCTTTTCAAACAGTTCCACTCCCTGGTGACTAAGCATCCAGAGATACGAGCCTGAGGGGGCTGTTCTTGTTCAAACCACCACAGGGGCAGAATGCTACTTCTAGTGTTTGAAAAGTCAGGCCTCTTCCTGGGCGCATGAGTCAGGCCTCTTCCTGGGCGCATGGTCATTACGGGGCATCAGACCCGGTATGTGCAGGTCCTGGGTGAGGTGTCACGGACCCTTCTGGTCACCCTTGAAGCTGCATCTCTCTGAGGCTGTGTCTCTGTGTGTTGTGTTGGGAATGGACCTTGGTGGGTGGTCAAGAGATGATGTATCAGGAAGACTGGCTGCTGAGACCACTCTGTACTTCTTGGGGAACCTTAACAGTAACTGCACCCTTGTTCCTGAGGGTACAACTCCTCCCTCCAGTAGTGTTAGGCCCTTCCCCCCAGGGAAGTACAGTAGGTTGAGACATCCAAAGAGGATGTCTGGATTTCTGTCTGGGCTGATGCTCTGGGAGCCTCCGAGGGGCTTCCTGAGCCAGAATACTAAATTAACTGCAGAAAGTCCCAGTGTGTTTGTCTCATCTGAGACACTGTCAGAGGGACAGCCAGACATTGTCGGACCCAAACCCTGACCTGTGGCCTGCCTGGGGTGGCTTGTACAGGGTGTCATCCATGGTACTGTTTATTTTTGGAGACAGGATCTCTCTACATAGTCTTGGGTATCCTAAGCTCACGAAGTAGACCAGCTGGCTTTGAACTCACAGAGATCTGCATGCCTCTGCCTCCGGAGTGATGGGATTTAAGGTGTGCACCACCACGCCCGTCGATATTGTTTCCTTAGAAAAGCCGTGGTGAGTGGAAGAGCCTCAGATAAAGCCTGCTGGTGGCACTACAAGCCCTTGGCTTGCTGCCTCACACTCTGTGTGTGTACTGTCCGCAGTGGAGGCAATGGGCAGCAGCCATGTACAGCAGGGCCCCAGGCTGCCCTGTCTCATGAACCTACGGAGACATGGGGCCCCCTTTTCCTTGTTGCGTGAAGATTTCATTACTTGTTTTTTTTTTTTTTTTTGCAAGACATCTCTGGAGAGCTGCACCTTCCACAGGACCATTCCCTCAGATACTTTAAAAACAGATGCAGATGGAATGTTCTAGATCTGGTATGTTGAAGGTAGTTTATGGCTGGCTATAAATGTCGGCTAAAGTTCACTGGACTTTTTAAAGTAGAAGCTAAAATTATCTCTCCAGTAAAGCATTTGTGAGTTGAACTTGGAAACACAGGGGACATCTTAATTTCATTAAAAAAAAAAAAAATTAATGTAGCTAATTAATTAATGTCACAGCTTGCCCAGACTGAGTCCTGCAGGTCTCCGAGGCTACTGGGCTCTTGGCTCTGACCTTTGTCCCTGTCCCCACCTCTGCTCCAGCGCCCCTTTGTCTTACCTTTCTTGCTCACACCATCACAGGGGTATTTTTCTAGCTCCCATCCAGTGGGCTGTGAGGCTGCATGTGGCAGCGCTCACTTGAACAGATTCCCTCTTTCTTTGGGTTTGCCTGGGACTTACAGCATTCATCTGAGTTTTACGTTTCAGTAGCTATTTTTTTTAAAGTGTGTTTATTTTCTATGGCTCTGGGTAATGGGACCCAGACTAGTGATCTCAGTTCTGGGTGCACAGTGCATCTAGCTCCTGGTCCGTGTGGATCTAGGGTCTGAGTATCAGTATTTTTTAAAGTGCCACCCTCCACCCCCCACTCAGTGAGAATATGTGGGCAGGGTTGTGCATGATTTCTAGACATACCAACGCATTCAGTGATCTGGAACATAGAAATAAAAACCACAGACACTTGGACTCAAAGGCTGTTTGGCTTTGGAGAGGGAGACTGGAGACTGTAGCAGAAAGAGACTGGGCTTTTTTTCAGAGCCCCTGTAGCTGAGCTGGGTTATTGCAGGCCATTGACTTCTGTTTTCTCCTAGTTTGCCTCCGGGTGATTTTTAACCCCGGGGTAACAGCCAGTCAGTGAAGCACCAGGATTAGGGAGAAGGTCATTCATGGGTCACTGCCCATGTGACTGGCAAGGCTGGAAGACGGTTTGCAGATGTATGGCTGGAGAGGCTAGAGCAGAACTGAGTGTGCACCTGAGGGGTGAGTGGGAGGAATCCAATTCATGGTCTATTGATCACATGCTAGGCACAGCGCTAAGGTGTTTACAGGGATGAATTCATTCTTGTTTTCTCAACCACCCCTCGACAGGTGCTACTCATATTTTAACAATGGGGTTACACTCAGTGCTAAGAGGCTTGCCAAACTCATGGGGACTTTCTGTGTAAATTCTGGAATTCCCAGAAAGTCTGATGCTGGCTGCCAATGCCAGTGCTCTGGGAGGAGCCATGACACATTATCTGTAGTTCCGTGGTGTTAACTGGGTTCTCAGGGAAGCCAAGCACCTTGGTGAAGAACCCAGGAACCCAGTGTGGAAGGAGTGGGGGTGCTAGAGGGTGAAATGCCCATATGTTACCAGAGGGAGGGCCTCAGAATCCGCTCAAACCTGCCTGACTTGTGTACAAGTTCCAGGACACGTATAATGTTACAGATGAGGACAGAGTGAGTTTGGAAAAGCCAACACAGAAGGAAAGTCCTCTTGACATCCAGTTTCTCTGCCTTGTCTCAATGCCTGGGTCCTTCCTTCCACGGTCCCTGCTGCCCTTCAGTTGGGACCGTCTTGTTATGGGTAGTGTCCCATTAGCAGCTCCAAGAGCTACAGGGTTTTTGTTTGTTTTTTTCAAGACAGGGTTTCTCTGTGCAACAGCTCTGGCTGTCCTGCGCCTTGCTTTATAGACCAGGCTGGCCTCAAACTCACAGAGATCCACCCACCTCTGCCTCCTGAGTGCTGGGATTCAAGTTGTGCACCACCACCACCGCCCAGCTGAGCTACGGATTTGAGCATGAAGACTAGCTGGGAAGTTCGTCAGCTGGTCTAAATTCTGCATCTGATTTGCTGACGTCATTAACAGCTGGTCATACTATGACAAGCACCATGCTTTGACTCTGCTCTGCTGCATTCGGGGTTTCTTGTTTCACGTCTCCTATTTCCTTCAGTGTTTATCATCTTTATTTTTGTGTAATTACTATTTACTTTTCAAAAGGCAAATTCTTTTTTTTTTCAGGACAGAGTCTTGCCGTGTAGCCCAGGTTAGCCTGCAAATCACAAACTCCTGGTTCCAGCTTTCTGAGTGCTGGGATTGTAGGCATGTGCTGCCACACCAAGCTTCAAATCAGTTTATCTGGGACAGAAAGCTATTTGGGGCGTGGGTGTTAATACAGTTCTTTCTTTGTTCTTGGTGAACTATGTCATAGAGACTTGAAAAAAATCCTTTCAGGGCTGGTGGAATGTCCCCACTCTGTGTCCTTATGGCCACACTCTTGTGAAATCTGGTGGCTGAACGGATAACATTCTTACTGTTGGAAACCTCATGATCTTGAAAGACTGTGCTGAGAGATGTGTGGTGTGTGTGGTGTGTGGTGTGTGTGTGTGTGTGTGTGTGTGTGTGTGTGTGTGTGTATTTGCACATGTGTTTGTGTATGCATTTGTGTGTGTGCCTGTGTGTGTGTGTGGGTGTATTGTGTATACACATGTGTTTGTGTGTGCATGCACATTTATGTGTGTGTATGCATGTGTGTGTTGGGGGGAGCTTTTCTGTTGTAGGCAAAGATCTGTCTTGTCAGTGTTGTGAGCTCTGTAGTGAGACAAAAGCCATGCATTCAAAGGATAGCTTTGTTTGGCTGGGCATAAGTATTCTGGGTCAGAATGCAGCCATCTCAGAGTGATTGAAGGTGGGCTGGAGTTCGTTGCCATCTGGCTGAAATTAATCGTAGTGGAAAGCTGGCCCAGGACACCATCATTTCAGAGTCCATGGAACCCTTGGCCCAAACAAGGGTCTGAGAACCCTTCGATACCTCAGTGGGATAGGCCCAACCCTTCCTCAGATAATAAGTTAAATGCACTAGCTACAGACAGGCTGCCGGCTACACTACTGTGTTTTAAGATTATGATTAACCTTGGCAGAGTAGTGATAGGAGGCAGAGGCAGCGGGATCTCGGTGAGTTCAAAGACAGCCTGGTCTGCATAGCAACTCCAGGCAAGCCCAGGGAGACACACATGGTGAGACCCTGTCTAAAAACAAACAAAAAACAACCGTACAGTTGCAGTGTGTTTTTATAGGTGTGTATTTCAGTGTCAGCATGGTAAATGTTTTGAGTTTCTTTTCCTGAGTGATCAAATACTCCGACAGAAGCAACATAAGGAAGGTTCATAGCTCAAGATGCGGTCCATCATGGTGGGAATCATGAACGTGAAGCTCATGGTCGGGACCAGCTCCCTCTCCCCATTTGCACAGTCCAGGATCCCAACCAGGGAGTGCCCCATCACAGCAGCTGGGGTTTCCCATCTCAATTAATATGATATTTATGTATGCAGGCATGCCCAGAGGCCCTTCTCTAGATAATTCTAGATTCTGTCAGGTTGACAGCACAAACCATACATACGGTAACGAGATCCGTCGGCAGGTGGAATAGCCACTGTGGCTTTGAGGTGGTCACAGTTGTGATGCTGTTTGCACTAGATGCCTGTGGGATGGAAGACTTCCTGTCTGAAGACATCCTCAGGAGCACTTCTGCAGCTCATGTGCGGTGGCTTTCCCTGCCCTCACACAGCTGCTTCCTAAGCCCCTGCAGATGTGCTGCAGATGTGAGAACACTCCTGAGCTGTGGATGGCTGGATCCTCACCCACATGAGTACCAACCATTGAGTTCCCTCAGAATCAGATTTTATTGGTGACATCTCAGAGTGGGACACAGACTGTTACTGTTAGAGACCCATGATGGGGCTGTGGCTCAGTGGCGGGTGCTTACATTGCATTCACAGTATTACACACACACACACACACACACACACACACACACACACACACACACAGACACACACACACAGACACAGACACACACACACAGACAGACACATGCACACAGACACACACAGACACACACACAGACACACACACACACACACACACACACACACACACGAAGACCCCTGTGGGCAGTATTGTGTTTTTAAATTTTTAAATTTGATGTGCATACGTGTTTTTTTGCCTGTACGAATGTCTGTGCATCACTTGTGCAGAGGACAAAAGAGGGCATCAGATCCCCAGGAACTGGAGTTACAGACTGTTGTGAACCATCGTGTGGGTGCTGGGAATTGAACCCAGGTCCTCTGGAAGAGCAGCCAGTGCTATTGGCCACCGAAGCATCTCTCCAGTCCTGGCAGCTTGTGTTTAAGCACAGTTGTCTGTGTGTGTGTGTGTGTGTGTGTGTGTGTGTGTGTGTGTGTGTGTGTATTGTAGAGGTGTGTGGGCCCATGCTCACACACAGGCCAGAATAGGGCATCCAGTGTCCTACTCTAGCACTGTCCATCTTTATCCCTTGAGATGGGGTCTGTCACTGAATCTGGAGCTAGGTTAGTGGCTATGAGCTACAGCAATTCTCCTGTCTTTCTCCCCACCTCAGGGCTAGGCTTATGGGTATGCATGTGGCCGTGTCTGGCTAGCTTGCTTTTTTCTTTTCTTTTTTACTTTCTTTCTTTTCTTTTTTTTTCTTCTTGGAGACAGGATCTCAATGCTAGCCTGGAACTCCCATAGATGTACCCTACACTGCCTATCAAGTGCTCCTGAGAATTAAAGGCATGCCCACCATGCCTGACTACATGTAGCTTTTTATGTGAGTGTGGGGATTTGAACTCAGGTCCTCAAAGCACCTTGTTTTAAAGTGAGAACAGGCAACCACCCTCTGGTCAGGAGGCACCTGTGTGTCCCTCGTCCTGAATACTGACAGTGTTGGGTGGTGAGACGGTGTCAGGACTGCTTCTGGTGTCTGGGGTGGAGAGCTCAGCTTTAACTGGACACAGGGCCAGCTTTAGCAGGGCATGGAGTCCTGATTGGTCACCTGGACCAGCTTTATCTGGCCATTGGTATCTCAGTCCCCTGCCCTGGGATCCTAAATCCTCTGGGGAGCAAGGTGGGGGAGCCTGCCCACAGCGTTGTGGTGGGTGCATCCTGAGGTGACTAACCGACTTTCTCTGTTTGCTTCCTGCCAGGGCGGGAGCAGTTCCATGGCCTGGGCTCCATGTACTGCCGGGGGGCGGCCGCTGTCATCCTTACATATGACGTGAACCACCCACAAAGCCTGCTGGAGCTGGAGGACAGGTTCCTGGGCCTGACAGAAACAGCCAACAACAACTGCTTGTTTGCCATTGTGGGAAACAAAGTGGACCTGGCCATGGGGCGGGCCGCAGAGGGCGGGGAGAAGGAAGGAGAGGCCTCTGGGAAGGCAGGCAGCTGCATCTCCTCCAGGGTACCCAGGCAGGTGCAGCCGGAGGATGCAATGGCCCTTTACAAGAAGATCCTGAAGTACAAGATGCTGGATGAGAGGGAGATGCCAGCCGCTGAGCGGATGTGCTTTGAGACCAGTGCCAAAACCGGGTACAATGTGGACCTCCTGTTCGAGACCGTGTTTGACCTGGTGGTGCCTGTGATCGCCCAGCAGAGGGCTGAGGAGCCGTCCCAGATTGTGGATATAGCCAGCTGCAAAACACCCAAACGGACTAGATCTGAGTGCTGCACCTGATGGCTGAGGTCTCCCTCCTGTCACCTGGTGTGTGTGGGAGCCACCGGGCTCAGAAGTGTTTCACAGAACACTGCGTATAGAGGGCAGTACGTGGAAATGACCACCAGCTGCTAATCCAGGCCAGAGGTGGGACTCAAACCCTCTGCAGAAACCCTCTGTGGAGCCAGCCTGATGCCACCTTCTGCTGCCCTGTGCCTGTCAACCATCATCGTGGAGCCTGCAGTCTGGGGACCTGCCTTGGATTGGGCTTAACTCTCACGGTCACTGGTTACCACATCCTGCACCATGTCTGTTCTCTGTGATTCATCTACAGCCTTCCCGTTTGATACCTGTACTTGATGCGTTATGATGCCGATTCTCCACGTTTAATTTATACAGAAATCAGGAATGGCTGTTTTTATACTGGGTGAAGCCAGGTAGGCTACACCTTATTAAAAAAGATTTGAGGAAAAGCCTTGCTCTCAGGAGTGTTTAGCTTTATTTGAACCCCAGGAGATTGATTCTGGGAGTGGAGATAGTAACCATGAACCTGTCATTAAATTATGACAGTGGATCTCTCTCTCTCTTTTTTAATAATTTGTTCATTTGTATTTTATGTACATTGGTGTTTGGCCCACATGCATGTCTGTCTGAGGGTGTCAGAGCCCCTGGGACAGGAGTTACAGGTAGTTTTGAGCTGCCATGTGGGTGCTGGGAATTGAACCCAGGTCCTTTGGAAGAGCAGCCAGTGCTCTTAACCGCTGAGCCAGCTCTCCAGCCCTGTGAGTCTCTCTCTTTTTTTGTTTAGTCCTTACAAATTCTCAGATATTTGTATGGTCTTTTACCAAACAAGGATGGCTTCAGTTGAAGTAGTGGTTATACTCTCAGCCTTGACCCTGATCTGGTCTGAAGTGCCCCCCACCCCGGCCCCCATTCCAAGTCAAAACCCCTTTGTGGTTTTCCTGTGGGCGGTGAGGTAGCTGCCCTGAGAGAAGCTGACGGGCAAATATGGAGACAATAGCGCCTGTGTTCTTAGAAATTTCACGGAGAGCAGGCAGGCAGGCAGGGAACTGGGGCTCCGTGAGGTGCGGAGGCCAGCCCCCTGTCAGATCCGTGGGTGGGTTGGCCAGGCTGCTGCAGGCCTGCGTCTTGGTTGGCCAGGCTGCTGCAGGCCTGCGTCTTGGTTGGCCAGGCTGCTGCTGGCTTGGGGGGCCTTCCCTGCGAAGCTGGCATCTGTCAGAGGAGACTCAGGGCTGCCGTTGAGCGTGGGATAGAACATGGTGGCCAAGACTTCCTCCTGCCGAAGCAGCAGCGGATCCCAGGGCCCTCACCTTCCGTTTCACAATAGCTTGTTAAAAACTGAAAGTGGGTGAGTTTGCTTTGTGCTGAAGCACCCCAGTGGGGCAGAAGCCAGGCTTCCTGTCCACGAGTTGTATCTTGGCCAGTGACATCTGGGAAGTGTGTGACTCAGGGGCCCTGGGGTCATTCTTTGATACTTCAGAGTGAAACTGTTGTCACATGACATGATTTGTGGTCCTGGGTGGGCAGGTAAATTCCCAGGATCCTTTCTTCCCAGCACTCTCTGGCTTGAGTCCCAGCTGCTGTTTCCTTGAATGGCGGCATGGCCAGGGCTTGCATTCAGGGACAGAATGCCAGTTCCACTTGAGTGTGCTGCCTGGATTTGGTGCTTTAGAAGTAAAAGTAGCCATGGGCTCCTTTCACGGTCTTGCTCTAGAACACTGCTGGCCCTGTGTGGCCTGGGTGAAGGACAGTTAGTTCATCAAATGCCTGCTTAGCAGCCTACATACCCACCCTCAACTCCCTGGGGATGTCCTTTTAGGAAAAAGGAAATGACGTGAAGTCTTGAACCGAACTGCAGCACCCTGCTCTGAGCACTTTCTTGGGGACTTTGTACATCATCAGCCTTGGTCCTTCCATGGGGAACCAGGTCCTTGGGTCCTATTTATGGGGCCACGGGGCTTCAGTTTGTCTAGGAAGCCACCAGTTCTGTGGGTTCTCAGTGGGTGACTTGCCTTTGTGGACCGAGTGGATGGCGGCAGGCTGTGGAAGTGGTCTGAGTACACGCCCCCAAACACCCTTCTTGCCTTTATCTGGATGTGGTAGCCCCAGTGGCCAGGAGCCTGGGCTGCCATCAGGGAATTGGAAGCCTGTTGTTGGACATGTCACTCAGGTCCCTCAGTGTCCTCAAATGGACAGTTCTAGATATGTCCCACTGCCCTCAAGGAGTCAGGCTTGGCCACGGTGTCAGGGGAGTTTGGGGTTAGCTGTGTCAAATTCTGGCTGCTGCCTGACTCGAGCCCCCGTTTCCTCAGGTCCCGGGACAGCTGCTTAAAAGGCATAACTGTCATGTCTGCCCTGTCTCCCTAGTGTAGGAAGAGCTGCAGACTGACAGGAAAGTCTCAGACCCGGGCCCGGTTCCCACTTTGCCCACTCTGGAGTCTTACAGTAGGTGCTTTTTCGGGAGCTCTGGAGACAGAGAGAGGGGGGGAGGGTTTCTCTCCCACAGTGGAAGGAGAATAGCACTGGGTATGTCATCAGTTCCTGTTCCTAGCGGTCCCCAACTGTGCAGAGCCACCAGTGAAGGGATGATCACAGATCTCTGAGAGACCCAGGGACCCAGAGATCTTAGCTGGGCCTGGGGTCCCCTTTCTAGGCATTTGTGCCTCTTGAAGGTATGTTGGCTCCAGCCAGAGGCAGGGTGGTCCTGGTGACACTTCTGGTCTGTGCTTCCTGCCCGTGGCCGGTGTCCTTGCTCTTCAAGCCTCCATAGCCTGCAATCCCTTGTCCTCCTGGGCCTCACAATCAGCTCCAGGCAGAATGTGCAGGGCACACCAGCGCACAAAAGTCCCTTGATGCTTGTCTTAGATGTTTGTGGGCCTAGGCTCCCCCTCAGGTCACCGACATGTCTGCACCTGGAACTCACTGCCTTGCCCCTAGAGGAAGTCCTGGAAGCATGTTTGTCCCCGGGTGAGGACCGGAGGCTTACAGATTGCAAAGGGCCTCTGCGGCCACTGTGTGTTGGTACCTAGAATGAGCCTGATGTGGTCCCAAGTCAAACACTCCTCTGCATCCTGCTCTCCTTAGCCTGAAGGGGATGTGGTGTGCCTGGGGAATGCAATGGATCTGCAGGGCGTAGGCTGCACTCTGGTGGCTGGAGTTGTTTCTGTCTCATGAATGTCAAGTGTTTCTCCAGTCCTACAGGGGGCTCCCCTGGCCCAGGACAGTTCAGCAACCCTTATTTCTCGATTCATGTCTGTTTCTTTCTGAGGGGAGTCACAGAGGCCTGGAAGTCTATGTGGGTGACTGCATTTGTTGACCCTCCTGGTAGAGCTCCTCCTGGAAGAAGGGAAGCATTAAAGCCCTAGAGATGCTCAGGGACCTTCCCAAGTGTAGAATGAGGATTAAGCCACCACAAGGCAAAAGGATGACCATGTCCCACCACAGAGTGTGTCCGAGTCTGTCCCTCAGGGGAAAAATGGCTCTGTAGGAATTACTGCAATGCTAGGGCTAGTTAATGCCACCATGGTACCCAAATCTACCAAGCTGCCTCCACCCCATCTATCCCTTGTTCTTGGACTTTGGCCATGCAAGGGACACAGAGCATTTCTGTTCAATCCTGCATCTGGCAGAATTTTATCTGCAGGAGGTGTTGGGGCAGGGTGTCAGGTATCAGAGTATGTTTGGAGCCAGGGAGGACAAGTGATCTATGTCCCTGTGTGGCTTCCCTTGCAGTCCATCCTCCCAAAGGACACCGTGTTAGCTACTTTCCTATTGCTATAATAAAACACCATCACCCAGGCAACTTAGAAAAGAGAGCATTTGGCTTACTGTTTCAGAGGGTCAGAGTCCATGAGGGTGGTGTGAAGGAACAGCCAAGCGCTCACATCTTGATCCACGACCACAGAGAGAAAGGACCAAGAATCCCATGAGTCTTTTGAAACCTTGAAGCCTGTTCCCAGTGGCATTTCTCCTCCAACAAGGCCACATTCTAGGTTGATCCCAGAGCCATCAGTGGTTGAGCTACGTTCCGGGGAGTGTGCCTTTCAAATGCTGAAAGTGGAGCTGGAGGCCATATGGGGACTAGTGAATGACCTTGGAAATGTACTTGAGAGGTGCCCAGCCTCCTCACTCTGACATGTGAGTGATTCTTAAAATATTTCTTGAGAAATGAGTGATGCAGTACAGACAGGATCAAATCTGCCCAAACACAGAAAACAGCAGCATGTTCCCACTGAGACATGCGCATGCCAAGGCAGGTGGATCTCTGGAGTTTGCTGGCCGGCCAGCCTAATTGGCAAAATTCCAGACCAGTGAGAGATCCTGTGTGAAAAAAGAAGGGTGGGTGGCACCTGAGGAATGATCCCTAGGGTGTACTCTGGCCGGCCTTTATACACCAGCACCTACCCCCCCCCCTCTCTCTCTCTCACACACACACACACACACACACACACACACACACACACACACACAAGCGTGCACGCTTATAAAGTGGTCAGTCAAATACTTAGAATATCTTTATTTGTGGCATTACACAGGAAAGGCATAGAACGGCTTGCTGCAGGAACGAGGTGGGGGGTGTTTAAGGTGACACAGGTTGGGGGGGCACCACTGTGAACGGCTTGCTAAGTGTACCTTCCTGCAGATGCTGGTGAAGGCTGGCGAGACCTCTCCCTCCCTGTCGGTCTGGCTGGAGCCAGAGCCACGTGTGCCACTGTCACGGTCTTAAAAGGGCAGATGCCATCATGTGGGGACTTGGGAGGTAGCAGCTATGGATTTGGTAGCAAATAGTACTGCCATCCCCTCCGCCAAGGAAACAGGTGGCAGTGATCCTCAGCCATCATTGGCCGGCCCCCTTTGCTGTCCTGCAGAATCTGCCTCATTCTAGGGAAAGGCTGAAGGAAGAGGAGCCACCTGCACACAGTGGAAGCCCAGAGACACACAGACAGTTGTTGTTGGCTACCCCTGGTGGCACGATGCCCATGTCCTACATGGTGAGGGGGTCCATGGGCTGCTCCCATGTTGGCAGGGCTGAGACCCACAGGTGGTAGAGCCTGGAGGAACCAGTGCCCACTTGCTGCCAGGCAGTTGGTGTGAGTGCTGGTGCAGAGCTGTTTTGGTAGTTTTTCTTTGGAAAGAAAATACTAAGATCAACTTTGGGGTCAGCATCTGAGGTAATAAGTTAAGAGTAAGCACCAAGCTGGGTGTGGTGGCACATGCCCGTAATCCCAGCACTTGGGAAGCTGAGGCAGTAGGTTTGCCACGAGTTGGAGGCCAGCCTGGGTTACATAGTTCCAGGCTAGGCAGGGATGAAAAGTGAGACACTGTCTCAAACACAAAAAAAACAAATACGGAAGAATGAGCACCAAAGAGGCCTTCCCACGCAGCTGCCGGCGGCGGCGGGCAGGGTGGACGGCTTACAGGTTCTTCATGCACACTTGGCAGCGGCTAATATGGGTGCGGATGAGGCCGGCCTTGAGCGTGTCGGCCGACGGCGTGCCCTGGAAGTTCTGCTCGGGGATTGTGGTCAGCCAGAAGCTGTACTTGTTAGCGAAGTAGTGGCAGGTCCCGCGGCCTCCGTTACACTCAATGAAAGGCGTCGCGCGGAAGTCCTCCAGACAGCTCCCCGGGGACACCAGTGACTGGCCGCCGCCTTCGTCCCCAGCTGCGGTGTGCTGTGCAGAGAGCAGGAGATGGAGTGTGTTAGGGGCCACGTGCTGGAAACACTTCTGCTGAGTGTTATTTACACACTTAAAGGCAGAAACTCCTTATGTTGCCCTAGTCCTGGAATCAAATGATTGCTCCTCCCTTAGTGTCCCAAGTAGCTCAGATGGGGAGCACACACCACCACTCCTCGTTTTCACAGGCTCTCATGTAGCCCAGGCTGTCCCTGAGCCCTCTGCATGGCAGAGGGTGACTTGAGTTCTTGCTCGTCCTGCCTCCACTCCTGAGTGTGAGGCTTACAGGTAGCGGCTCCTGGGCCCAGCTTATTCGGTGCTGGAGATAAAACTGAGGACTTGGTGCATGCCAGTCAAGTGCTCTACCAACCAAGCCACCTCCCATGGTGGTTCATTAAGTCAATAACAGGAATCCCTGTCAACACAGACCCTGGGGACAGTGCTCTGCCGTCAGGGTGCCCGGCGATGCTGGGGGACTGGGCCTCACACACACAGTCGTCGCCCTGATGCTGGAGGAGGGTGCTGCAGGTGCAGACATGGCATGAACCACAGCACCCATGGCTGATTGTTTAGTGAAAGCTGCAACCAGGAAATAGATACAATCTGCAGATATGGCTGACTACATTTTGGTTAAACAAAATGTAAAAGGCAATAAATCATCCATTCAAAATGCCCAAGTAGATGGGAAAAAAAACAAAAACCTCTAATAGTCAGGGATTGGAGCTCATGTTTGTAAGCTAAAGCAGGAGGATTATTAAGAATTCAAGGATAGGGCTGGAGAGATGGCTCAGAGGTTAAGAGCACTGGCTGCTCTTCCAGAGGGTCCTGAGTTCAATTCCCAGCAACCACATAGTAGCTCCCAACCATCTGTAATGAGATCTGGTGCCCTCTTCTGGTCCGCAGTCATACATGTTATATACATAATAAATAGATAAATCTTTATAAAAAAAAAAAAAAGAATTCAAGGATAGGTTGTCCTACAGTGGGACTCTTTTGGAAGAGCCAAACTAAAACCAAACTAAAAATTAACATGTGAGTGAACACCACAGGACTAGCCAAGGTGGGGCTCTGAATGCAAGAGCGTCCCACAGGGTTGGTGGAGGCATGAGACCAAACAGTCAGTGTGTGCTGTGTAGGGTGTCCTGCGTTCCAGAAAGACTCGGAACAAGGGTCTCAGCACTTTGATAGAATTCTTCTGTTAACTCTGCAAATCAGGGTGCTAAGACAGACAAACGGCATTGTGTGCAAATGCCTGGTGGCAAATTAATCCTCACCCTGGGCAAAGAAAGTCCCTTCCTTACCCGGCACATGGCTCAGTTAGCCCACATCAAGCTGAATTATGGTCCTCAACTCCTGTTCCAGGTGCTCTTGTATGACTCACAACTTGAGCAATTGCCCCATATAATGTGTGTGTGCGCGTGTGTGTGCATGTGCGTGCATGTGTGTGTGTGCTTATATGGAGGTCACAGGTTTAAATTGGGTGTTTTTTGATTGGTTCCCACTGTATTTTTTGAGAAGGAGGTGTCTCATTGAATCTGGCACCTTTTGGCTAGTCTGGCTGGCAAGAGAGTGCCTAGGATCCTACTGTCTGTCTCCCAGCACTGAGGTTACAGGCATGCTCCACCTGACTGGCATTTACATGGGTGCTGAGGATCCAAACTTTACCCCCTGAGCTCAAATCTGCAGCCCTGATTTATTCTTCCAAATGCATGCGTCTCTCCTGCGTCCCAGCTAGGGTGGAGATGGGGAAAGTTCCACCTGGTTCCATGCTCAGAGAACGGAAAAGCACCACGTACCATGAGGAAGGAATATCCGATCCACAAGCTCCGCCACCCGGCTGGGCAGTGGGGTATGGAGACATCTTGGCTGTGGACGGCAATGGCCACAGCTGGGGCCTCACACACAGAGCAGCGGCTGATGTAGGGCTTGATTTCCTCCTCGGCCACGGGCATCATGGGCAGTGGGGCAGTGGTAGAGAGCCAATAGGACTTGTCATTGCGGCTAGCGTAGTAGCAGACGTCACCCGGATTGCAGTACAGAAAAGGCATAGTGCTGAAGCGAGCCAGACAGGAGCCCGCCAGCCCTGCGTGAGGAGCACACGAGAATGTCTATAGTCCTGCCTCCACCTCTCTGCCGCCACTAGACACAAAACCAGCCTTGGACTCTGGCCAAGGCTCTCTCCAGCTCAGGGCAGGTGTTACTTTTCACACTGCAAAGCTTTCAGGCAGACAGGGTCCACCCTCAGCGAATCAGCAGGGTTTGAGCCCTGCCCTTACGCCCCGTTCCTACTGCTAGTTTGGGTCGTATCTTGTTTGTCTTTCTCTATTGCGTTGTAAAGCTTACTGTGGGGATGGGACCACAAACAGGAATGTCCACATTGCTAGAGTCCAGCTGGTGGCCCTGGTGTCACCAACACTGACACACAGAACACTCCAGCCCTCCATGTGCACTTTGGCCCCTCCGAGGGATGGCAGGCAGACACACCCACTCACTTTGATCTTGTGTGTTTTGTATTTCTTAAATTTGCGCCGTTAAAGGCACACACGTGCGCTATGCCTCTTTTTTTGTGAGCATCTGAGTGGAAGGATTGATTTAAGTCCATCCCCTCACATCTCTGGTCTGTCTCCAACTTATTGAAGCAGCTGGAGCCTCCAGTGGGGAGGGCGGTGCTTGGCTAGAGCTACTTGTGAGGTATGGACGCTACGTCGAATTAAAAGGCCCTGTGTGAGGGTCCTGAGCTGAGGGTGTGGTAAGGACTTCAGTCTCCATGGCCATCTCGGCCTCAGCTACGCCTGGAGAAGGTGGTGGGCCGTGTGGCTGGGAGAAACTCATCTCAGGGGCTCACAAACTCACAGGGACCACCATCAAGCCTGGAAGAGCTGGGGCGTGACGGCAGCACCTACCTAAGTCCTGGTTGTGGGCTTTCTCCTGGCCCTCGAAGTACAGCAGGCTGTACCCACTCCAGAGCTTGTTCATGCCCACAGGACACATGGCTCCTGGTCCGTCTGGCTGTGTTTCACCAGGAGGTAGCCGATGCTGACACTTCGGCCTGGCATCCCTGGAAGGCCTGGGCTCCCTGGACGGCCCGGCTCCCCTAGGACCCGAGAGAAAGTGGCCACTGTTCAATGCCTGTGGGCCTTCAGGGCACCAGGGCAGAGGGCAGTATCCCAGTTCATTTACAGGATACCTGCTTCTCTTCCTCCCCAAAGCTTGGGGGTTTATTTAGGCTTTCTAGACCAAAAGCCCCAGGAAAGATAAACCCACATCAGCTCGGGAAGTGAACAGGAGAATAATGATGGCCCCAGACATGAACAGAAAAGACAGTGGCTACAGGCACACTCCTCCAGGGAGACCGGGTGCACAGCAGAACTGGAGCGCCTTGGGCTGAGAGGCCTCAGGGGACCGTCAGTGCCCGCTGTCACCACCCCTGCAAACAGGGCCTCTCCCTCCCAGGATAACCACTTCTCAGAGCAGCAGCTCAGGGCAAGTGAGGGTGTTCATTCAGGGTAGAACACTCTTCGGGAAGAGGACGCCCGCCTGCTGTAACTGCTGTTGAGGGCCCTGGTTCTGCCCAGGAGACCGAGCACATCTTGTCTGGCAGTCAGCAGACACGGGCCCTGTCACCCACCAGTCTCCCTGAGGCACATCCTCTATGCCTGCTTTCTTAGGACTCCCTTTCCATCGCAGCTTCCTGCCTAGGACTAACTCCGACGTGCCCCTGCTGCAGGACATATGTCTCCGTTGCCGCCCACACCTGCCACCACAGGGCACTCCTTGGTGGCTCACTGTCTTTTGACTGACATTGGTGACATCCCTTGGATTTTGTTTTAGCTTAGTGCCACTGCCACTTAGACCAAGCTTGGGTTGATTTAAACAAATCTTTTTTTTTTGGGGGGGTTGGTGGGAGGGAGGAACATAAAAACTGCTGTTACTTCTGGCCCGTATACCAATACTTCTAAGAAATAATGCAGGTCCTTGCAGCACCCAGGACATGCTTGGGTTGTGACTACTGCTGGGTTGGAAGCTTTGTCCCAGCTCCGCAAGGCACCTGTCTGTTCCTCACCTGTAGACTGGTGAAGGTGTCCCCACCCTCAGCAGAACTTCTGTCCCATCAGCCACCCAATCACGTACCTTCCTGGCCGACTGGGCCCTGCTGTCCCATGGGCCCTTGGTCTCCCCGGAACCCCGGAACAGCAGACACACCTCCTCTGCCCTGGGGCCCAGCCTTGCCTGGAGCCCCACGGAAACCTGTGAGACATCAAGTAAGTGAGTGTTACTGTGCTCAGCAATGTGTGTCAAGCCCAAGAGGACAGAGGTGGGTACAGAGCAAGGGATGGGGACCTTTCTCGGCATGGGGTGGGGGACACGGGCCCTGCCCAGAGCCCTACCTGGATCTCCTGGAGGGCCCTGAGGCCCCATCTCTCCCTGTGCACCGGGAAGGCCTCTCCTGCCCTGCGGACCCATGGTCCCAGGCTGGGTGGCAATCTCTGGGGGATGCCTGGAATGCCCTGGAGATTCCCATGGAGCCAGGAGCGCCTGCAGGGTAAAGAGCAAGCCATGAGTGCCGGGAACAGGGGACCCCCTGGTGTTTCCACTTTGACCTCACCCACTTCTTCTCACTGAAGCCCACCCTGAAGGCACACAGCGTCACATCTGAAGGGTCCCCTCACACTGACCACTCAACGCTCACCTTCCACCAAGGCCCTGGGAGCACTGGCAGCCTGCCTAGTTTTTGTCTCCACCCTTTAGAGAATGGGGCACATTCCAGTGAGGGACAGGTCGGAGCTGTCACCCCACAGGCTCCGCAGGCACCACTCACCTGGGAATCCTTGGTCTCCTTTGGGTCCTTTGGGGCCTCTGTCACCCACGTTCCCAGAGGGCCCAGTGTTACCCATGAATCCTTGCTCACCCCTAGGCCCTGCAATGAAGACAGGCCGGTCAGGACCAATGCACGGAACAGGGTCTGCAGCCCCCTGCCCGCAGCACTGGTCCCTTCATACGGACACCGTTACCTTTCTCCCCTGGAAGACCAACTACACCAGGCTGGCCCTGGGGCCCTGGGTCTCCAACCCATCCTTTCTCTCCCGGCAATCCTGGAGCTCCGGAACTCCCCTCATCTCCTTTGATTCCAGGGAGTGCATCTGACCCAGGTGGTCCTGGAGGGCCTCGGTAGCCTGAGGGCAGAAGTCACAGTGTGGAAAGGTTACAGATGGGTCAGGGAGCCCCGTCATGGACAAGCTGCTTGCTATGGGGAGTCTGGCATTATACCTAGTCACTGCCCTGGAAGCCAGCTTCTGGAGAGCTGGCAACAGCAACAGTATCTCTTTAAAAACAGGACAAAACAAATAAACAAAACCCCAAATACCAAGACAAACCAAAACAAAAAACAGTGACAAAACATGTAACATAAAAGTTACCGTTTTAAAGTTTTAAAGGGAACATCCTAGGCTTTCCCACATCACACTCCAACCCCAGAGGCCTCACCCTCCTTGATGGGCTCTGTCCTCACTAAACCACACCCTCCTTGACCCAGGAAACCATCTCCTCTCTGCCTTGTGGGTTTGACAGGTCCAGGAGCCTTCTGTACATGGAGCCATGTGCTGTTTATCCTTTGTGACTGGGAAACATCACTCAGCATTCCACCCTCATCCCCGTCAGTTGTGCATGTCAGAAATTCCTTTTAGAGGTTAGTATCGTACCGTAATGCATAAACTGCATTTTGCTTATCTTTTATCAATGGTCACTTGGGCAGCCTCTGTCTCCTGTCTTTTTAAATAATGTCTACAGGAACACTGATGTTCAAATAATTGTTAGTTGGTAGCTTCACGCCATCACCTCTCCCCCCTATTTTTCTTTCTTTCTTTTTTTTTTTTCTTTTTTTTTTTTTTTTTCTAGACAGGGTTTCTCTGTGTGGTTTTGGTGCCTGTCCTGGATCTTACTCTGTAGACCAGGCTGGCTTCGAACTCACAGAGATCCACCTGGCTCTGCCTCCCAAGTGCTGGGATTAAAGGCATGCACCACCACTGCCCGGCTTATTTTTCATATATGGTCTCATTATGTATTTTTCCTTTTTTTTTTTTTTTTTTTTTTGAGACAGGGTTTCTCTGTGTAGCTTTGCGCCTTTCCTGGAACTCACTTGGTAGCCCAGGCTGGCCTCGAACTCACAGAGATCCGCCTGGCTCTGCCTCCCGAGTGCTGGGATTAAAGGCGTGCGCCACCACCGCCCAGCTAATTATGTATTTTTCAAGCTGGCCTGAAGTTGCTTACGTCCCAGATGTTCTTGCCTCCTCCAAGTGCTGGGATTACCAGCATGTGCTACCACACCCAGCTCTGCCTCTTTTTAATACTTAGCTGGTTCATGGTAGATGTGGTTGGTGAGTGCGAATTAAAGACTCAAACACTGAATGGTGAGAAAGAAGCAAACTTGGAGCAGTTCTGATGCCACACAGGCAGGAACGGGCTCATCCTGTCATGGGGTGTCATGGGGATGGTGTGGTGTGCGTGACGGTTGGTGGTGGCACCCATTCCTTCGCCTGTCCGTACAGTGTGTGGGATAAAACTCCTCCCCTGGACACGTCAGCCATTACAGCCGCTGCCTACCTTCTAAGCCAAATATTCCTGGTGCCCCTACATCACCAGGTGGCCCGGATATGTTGGATGGCGGAGAGATGCCAGGGAAACCCTGAAGTCCTGGGCTTCCGGCTGGGCCACGCTCCCCTGAGGAGGAAAACAAGTCAGTTTAGTCCCATCTGCCCATTTTCAAGGATCCCACTCTCCTCTCATGCTGTTCTCTCTAGAGGAAGTGTCACAGAGGCTGAGATGGGTGTCCTTAGGACAAGGGACATTTCAGGGGAGGAAGAGGCATGTGCTCAGGAGGCTGGCCTGTCCCACCAGCTCCTGTCAGCCACCAGTCACCATGAATCCCGAGAACCCACTAGAAAGCGTGAGCCTAGACACTGCCTCGAGAGAATGGCTGTTAGAGCCCATGAGGATGGGAGGCTGGAGTGCATGACCACAGCCAGTCCCCCATTCAGGGACTCAGGCAAGGAAGAAGGGAGAGCTTGTCCTTTATCAACTGAGTGGGGCTGGAAAATGAGCCAGCATTGGGGTAAAATAGGCTAGACCACAGAGTACCGTAATAGAGATGAGCTAAGAGTTTGTGCCCATGGATTCTCCTCCGAGGACCTTGGACATGCTGTGGGGTCTGCTCATGGAGACAGCTACTTACCTGGGGTTCCCCGCTCCCCTTTCTGCCCTGCAGCTCCCACAGGGCCTGGAAGTATGTTGGCTTCTCCTCGGTCACCCCTGTCTCCAGTGGGGCCTGGGAACCCTGGGTCTCCATGGACGTCAGCACCTGCGGTAGAATTCCAAGAGCAGCGGTTAGCGCCAACTCCATCCACTCGGGGGAGGTGGCCTGTCTTGTGTGGTATGACAGTCCTCAGAGTGTCAAGTAGAGAAACAGGCAGTCACCACCATGTCCTCTAGCTCTGGTCTCAGCATCATGGAATCTGAGACTCAGAAGGGATGTCACAGAGAACACAGTAGAACCTTCTCTCTAAGGACAGAAGACCTTGGCCTTCAGAGAGTCTGAGATCACGGCAGTAGCTGGCCGTGCTTGGGGACCCCACCCCAGGTCTCCTGGTTCTGGCGGCTCTTCTCATGCTCTGCCTTGACTGGGTTTTGAAAATTTGCCCTTATTTAAAATATTTCCTGTTCACATGTCAGGTGCTCAAAGCAAACTGAACAATACACAGTAATTGCCACGGCCTCACCACGGCCGCCACGGCCTCACCACGGCCGCCACGGCCTCACCACAGCCGCCACAGCCTCACTATGGCTGCTACAGCTTCACCAGGATTACTTGTCATTTGCAAATGATACTGGACCCCAACTGTTAATGGGAACATGAGTGCATGTATTTCCTGCAGGTAGACGAATATTTACTCATGCAAACATCTATAAAGTTTGATCAAGTAGCACTTATAGGATGATTTTTCCCCCTCTTGTTTAAATATATTTTTAAAAATTTCCCGCCAGGTGGTGATGGCGCACAGCTTTAATCCCAGCACTTGGGAGGCAGAGGCAGGTGGATCTCTGTGAGTTCGAATCCAGCCTGGTTTACAAAGTGAGTCCAGGACAGCCAGGGCTATTACAAAGAAACCCTGTCTCAAAAGACCAAAAACCAAAACAACAAAATTCCCCACTGGACAGGGATGATTTTTATAAAATCACTGTAGATACCTGGGGATCCGGGGAAGCCTTTGGTGCCTGGCAGGCCGTGCAATCCGCTGATCCCTCGGATTCCTGGAAAACCTGTGGGGAATTGGCTTGTCATTAGTCATGCCACGTAGGACACCGGGAGGCTCTGGCTGGGAGCGGTCCCCGGACAGTTCTAACACGCGTCCCTTTGTGCCTGTGAGCGGCATGGACCTTCATCTGACAAGCAAACTGTCACTCACGTGACCCACGGGCCAACGTGTAAACATTTTCCAGACACTTTAGGACGTTTAGAGCTGGAAGGGGACAGAGAGGCACTATTTCTGGGATGCCTGTCATGGCATATGCCTGATTTATAAAAGCTGTCCTTGGGCCAGTGGGATGGCTCAGGGGGTAAGGGTGCTTGCTTCCATGACCGACAACCCAGCCCAGTCTCTCCATGGAAGGAGAGAACTCACCTCCCCTACATGCACCCTGGCACACCCGGCTCCCAGTCAGTTGTGTGTATACACACAATGTAATTAAAAAAATACCCACGAAGCTTTGCTTGGAGCAGAGCCCCTGGTGTTAATTCCATTCTCTCGATTTCTAAGTTTAAGCATTTCTAAAGACACAGAGCACAGATGGCCTCGGGGTTGAGTGTGGTCATGGAAGCCCAGGGTTTAGTGTCAGGGTCTTATAACCTTTTACATGGCCCCATGGCAGCCAGCAACAGGACATGAGGACACTTGTGTATGTCCTTCTGACCTGCTTATATCCTCTGTAGAGTGATTAAAGAAAGGCCAGAGACCCCCCTGGAAGCTTCAGGTCACTTTTCTGTGAGCATATCCACTCCTTGCTGAGGAGTGTGTCTGACTTATGGCCAGTGGATTCCACAGCTGCAAACCTGTACTGAGAGTGTCCTGTGACCACAGTCAGCCCCTGACGTATCTATCCCTGTATACCCATGGGGCCCACAATGTTAGCAGCCTACAGAGAGATTCCTATCCTTGCAATCTGGCAACTTGGCCCCGAGTGCTGGTGGTCACTTGTCTGTCTTCCTGGAAGGAGATTCCCTTACCTGGTAACCCTGGCACTCCTGGCCAGCCGTAATCCCCCTTGTCACCGGGTACTCCGCTCCGTCCCGGCTCTCCCTGTGGCCCTTGCAGCCCTGTGAGCCCTGGAAAACCTGTTGGGAAATGTGCAGGTAAGTCTGAACATGTGGAGACCTTGCAGGTGCAGCAGGCCTCTAGGGAAGCTCCCAGGAGGTCCTAACTGGCCCTGAGCATTCCCCATGACTAAGTGCTCCCATAGCCCACATGGCGCCGCTATGTATTGCTGTGGAGGATGAAATGGCAAAGGTGGCTGGCCACTTGCTGCGGGTGCCAGGGGGCCACAGCCCTGGCCAGGCTGTGGCTACAGTCTCACCTGTCTGTCCTTTGAGTCCGGGAGAGCCCTGGCCTCCAGGTACGCCTGTTATCCCGGGAAATCCAACTTCACCTTGGGCTCCTTTCTCTCCAAAGAATCCCTTGAGACCTGGAACCAGAGATTTGCTGTGTGGAGTGAGCATGCTTTCTAGGAATGACACATGCTGGCATGTGGCTGCATCTGCTGCTCCCAGACATGGGGGCTGCTTCTGGCTGCAGTCACTTCCAGGAGACGATGGCGGGGGAGCTCTTGGGTTTGTCCCCCAGTTCAGTAAGTGATTCAGACTCGTTCATGCAGTGGCTTGGAAGACCTCAGTCATTCACTGTCGTCTCTTATGGCAACACTCAGCCAGGCCCAGAGACAATGCTCTGGGCTGTCAGTGATTGAAGAAACAAAATAACTTGTGTACCTGGAATTCCGGTGACTCCCCGTTCCCCCTTCAGGCCCGGGCTTCCTGGTAAGTTCACGGTATCCCCGATATCACCTGTGACACGCAGAGAAGATGATGAGATCTAGGGAATTAGCTTCGGGCCTTCTACTCTGCAGTCTGGCTCCAAATGCCCAGCAGCACCCCCAGGCCCGATGGCACCTCACACCAGCAGGAGCTAAGCTCTGGCCCCCCTTCTTCGACTGCCCCAGTGACACTTACCAAAGTCCCCAGTGGGGCCAGTCTCGCCAAAAAACCCTGCTCTTCCTGGAGCACCCTTTTCACCCTAAGACAAAATCGAGCAGAAACAATATTGAAGCTTCGTGCACTGAAAACCCAGGACAGGGCCATGGTCGCTGGGGAGCCCTCAGGCCGCCACTGACAGGCACAGGGAGCCTTGTCCTTATATTGGCCCATGGCTTATAGAACAGCCTTTGCTGCTCCCAAATCTGTGGCTCCATCCCAGAGCAGTGGAGGGGAGTGGATCGTATAGGACCGGCAGACAGAGGCACCCACTCACCCTGCTTCCTGTGAATCCTGGGAATCCGGTAATTCCAGGAGGGCCAATCACCCCCTGCTGCCCTGGCAAGCCTGGTATGCCAGGGACTCCGATGTCACCCTTGACTCCTTTGATGTAACCAGGCCTCCCCGGTAGCCCGGGGATCCCAGACAGCCCTGGGACCCCAGGCATTCCTTGGACACCTGCAGGAAGAGCAGTGAGGCCTGGTGAGGGCAGGACCCTTTTCTCCCCATGCCGGCAACTTCACTCCAGACACATCTCCCAGTGTGCAGAGCTACAAACCACAGCACGGAAAAGGGACTCGGCTCTGGTGTCAGGAACAGCCCCAAGTATAACTGGGGGAGACGCTGAGGGGTGGGGAGGCTTAGAGCACCGAGGAGTAAGCCTGGCAGAGGGCAGGGCCCCCGGGCAGGGCCCCCAGCTGTGCGGCGCCTCACCTTTCACGCCCAGGTAGCCTTTCAGGCCCATGGGCCCCTCATCTCCTTTCTCTCCTTTGATATCCTTCATCCCCGGCTGGATGAGAGGAGGCGGTCCTGGGGGGCCCATGTCCCCTCGGTTTCCTGGAAGGAAACAGAATTCTGTCATTTCCCAAGACCTCCCCACCCCGAAGGTGAGGGAATCACACACTAAACTGGTCTTGTTCTCAGAGCTCTGCTGTTGAGCAAGGGGATGGGCATCCAGGGGGACCGCAGGCCCGGGAGACGGCAGGGCACAGGGCAACTGCATTTTAACTTAATTTGAATTCTTAGCCCTTTGTTCTGTTTTGTTTGAGATAAGGTTCCACATAGTCCAGGCTGCCCTCGAGCTCACTAAACATAGATCTCCCCATGCCCTGGGATTACGAGCATGCCCAGTCCTAATTTAACTTTAAATCAGCAACTTTTGCTCTATGTCCTGAAATATCTAAGTTAGCGTGACATTTTACCTAAAAACACAGGTTTGGGTTAAAATCTTGGAAGAACTGTTTTGCTAAAAATTTGTTAAAATTGAAACTTTTAGCTAGGCGCAGTGGGATAGATCTGCCATTCCAGTCATAGGGAGACTGAGGTGGGATGTTTGAATGCAGGAGTTCAAGACCAGTCTAGGCAACATACTAAGACTCTATCTCAAGAAAACAAAATGAAATGCTAAAATGAAAAAACAAACCCAGTTCTTTGGGTAGCCCCCCATCCCATGGGATTCAGCCCTGACTTTCATGCACATTAGGCAAGCATACGACTGAGCTGTAGCCCAGCCTTGACCCATAAGATGCGTTCATTGTCATTTGGAGACAGGTCTTGCTCTGTAGCCCTGGCTGGTCCCCTATGTAGACTAGGCTGTCCTCCAACTCACACAGAGCCTGTTTCTGCCTGGTTTCCTTTCCTTGCTTTTCTTTCTTTTTTTCCATCCGTTCTTTTTAAGTGTCCTTGTTGATGTAAGATTTATACACTGTGCAACTCACTGTTTTTGTTTGTTTTTGAGACAGGGTCTCATTATACAGTTTTGGCTGTCCTGGAACTCCCTATGTAGATCAGCCTAGCCTTGAACTCACAGAGATCCGCCTACTTCTGTCTCCCAAGTGCTGGTATTAAAGGTGTGTACCGCTACACCAGGTTACAATTCACTGTTTTGTATTTTTTGTTTTTTTTGAGACAGGGTTTCTCTGCACAGCCCTGGCTGTCCTGAAACTCACTCTGTAGACCAGGCTGGCCTTGGCTTTGAACTCACAGAGATCCACCTGCCTCTGCCTCCCAAGTGCTGGGATTAAGAGCGTGCACCACTACACCAGGCTGCAACTCCTGTTTCACAGAGTGGAGTTTAACGGTTTTTAGTGTGCTCAGCTGTGCAGCCATCACCAAATCTAACCTTCGAACACTTTCCTCCGAGAGGGTTAAGCCCTGTAATCATTACCAGTCATCCTCCTGTCTCCCACTCCAGCCCTCAGAAACTGCTCATCTGCTTTTATCTACAGGCCTACTTACCCTGGACAAGTCACACACGGAACTATGGGAGCTGGAACCAGGGTTCACTGCTTGTCCGATCTTGCATGTTCTGTCCCGTGTCTATGCCACACTTTATTTATTTGGGGGTGGGTGGCTGTTTGGGTTGCTTCCATTTCTGGTTATTATCAATAAGGCTGCTCTCAACACTTGCATAAAAACTTTTGCCCAGGGGTAAGTTTTCAATTATCTTTTCCAAGGAGAATTTCTGGGTAGCACCCTTCCATCTAGAGTGCTGTCCCCTCCTTTGCCAAAGGCACACCCCCTTTTCTTTCTTGAGTCAGGGTCTCACTGTGTAGCTCTGGCTGTCCTTGAATTCAGTATGTAGACCAGGCTGGCCTCGAACTCACAGATAGAGATCCAACTGCTTCTGCCTCCTGAGTGCGAGGATTAAAGGTGTGTGCCACCACGCCTGGCTGCATGTCCCCTTTTCAGAGCACACTCCTCTCCACTCTTGGTGTACCACCTCACACTTGCTATGGGACAATTAGGATGGAGTGGGCTTTTGTGACCATCTTGTTATTTATTTATTTGTTATGTATACAGTGTTCTGCCTGCATGTGTCCCTGCTTCTGGGGATGGACCCAAGGGCCACATGCTCTGCCACCGAGCTTCAGCAGCAGCCCCTTTTCATGTTTATTTTAAAGACATTTTATTTTTGAGCCAGGGTCTCCCTAAGTTCTCCAGGCTGGCCTGGAACTTCGAGCCTCTTGCCTGCACCTCCTGGGCAGACGGGGTCACAGGTGTCACTACCGTGCCCGGCTCATTTGCCTGTTAATTAGCAGGAATTGTACAAAACCACAGGATTCCTCAGGACATTGTCATCCGCACCTACAACACACGTTGATTATAGTTCCTTATCCCCTCTTCTCCCTCCTGTTGGTCCCCTTTCTCTTCCTGGCTTTTGTGTATTCTCATGACACACCCACACACCCACACACACCCACACACACCCACACACACACACACACACACACACACACACGTACACGTACGTATATGTATATATATTCATTCTACATCTGAGAGATAATGTGATAGTCGGATATGTGCCCTGCCGAGTCCAGCTTAATTGCTGAACGCAGAGACCTCTGGATCTTAAGCAAGGCCCTACCTTTAACACCCGGCTCTCCAGGCAGGCCCTTCAGACCAGGCACTCCGAAGAATCCAGCCTCTCCTTTGATTCCTGGGAACCCTGGTCTTCCCTTGAGTCCCAGCATGCCCTGGAAGCCGTCCATCCCTGGTGACCCCCGGTCGCCTTTGGAGGAAGGAGGGGAAGGTTAGTAGGGACCGAGTGTTGGGACAGGTCAGTCTCCTGCAGCCTTGACACTGCGGCCATGCCACTCACACGGAGACTGCTAAGACCCTTGCCCTGAGCAGGGATTTCTGGGAAAACCACTTTCTAAGAGTCATGTACAGACAGAGGATGTAGGGACAGCTGTCTGCAGATAAGAGCCCATGGAAGTCAGGTGGATGACAGTGTGAGGGCACAGGAGAAGGTCCCATGAGGATTTCGAATGGGTCCCACAGACAAAAGTGACCCTGGTCTGGGCAGATGCTCAGGGCTGTGGGGAGGTCACCAAGGTACTTCCAGCGATTTCCACCCATGAAGGATCACTTGCAATTGTTTCAGTGTGTGTGATGAATTCAATTCCAGGGGTCAGGTGTTCGATAAAAACCACCAACAGCCCAGGATCTGACCCTGTTTTCAGCAGGTTCTGTCTAGAACCTTCCTTGTGTTGATAACCCTTAGGAAAAACCACCTTTCTTTCCTCCTTTCTTTCTTTCTTTCTTTCTTTCTTTCTTTCTTTCTTTCTTTCTTTCTTTCTTTCTTTCTTTTCCAGAGCTGAGGATCGAACCCAGAGCCTTGTGCTTGCTAGGCAAGCGTTCTACCACTGAGCTAAATCCTCAACCCTGAAAAACCACCTTTCTAGGTCAGGTGACAAACTGGCATGCTGAGGACATTAAGCAGCATCGAGAATCTTCTAGGTTCCTGTGGCTTCAGGCCTGCAGGTGTGTGAGGTCAGCCTCTAGCCAGCTGTGGGGGCCCCTGGGATAGCTGCTTGAGTCAGAGTGTGACCCACCTCACGGCCCCACCAGAGGAAGTCCTTGCCTGACTTGACATTTACCTTTTTGCCCGGGGAGGCCAGGCATCCCCGCCATTCCTTTAAAGCCAGGGCTTCCGGGATGACCACGCTCGCCTGACATGCCGGCATCACCTCTGTCCCCAGACAGACCTTTCATGCCCACAGGGCCAGGGACACCAGGCTCACCGGGCTCACCCCTGTCTCCAGGCAAACCTATCAGAGAGAGAAGCAAAATGAAAGGGCAATGAGGCAACCCTTACGATGCCTTTGAGAAGGTAAATTTCCTTGGAGGAAAACAGAAAACTGTCCCGACAGAGGTGAGCTTAAAATATGGCCTGTGAGCCCGGCAGGGAGAGACTTCCCAGAGAGGTCACCGTGACAAAGCTGAGGGCCGACCATGGAGGGAGAGTCCAGTGTGGCTCTCCCCAGGAATAGCTCCTTGTCTCCATGGGACTCATGCTAATGGCATGGTGGGCAGCAGGACACTGCCAGCTTTGACAGGCATAATGACCCAGGGTTAGTCAAGAGCCGTTTTTTAGCAGAGACCGGCTGATGCTTGGTGGGCCCTGCTCCTTCCTGAGTCCCCGGCTCAGTCCTGACTCTGGAGAACTACCACTGTCCCCTTACACCCCCTACTGCCCAGGTTCCCTCATAGCAAGGAGCTGGTGGCCTTTAAATCCCTCCCTTACTACATTTGTCTATTTCAAATCTCCAGCGGCCCCCAGCTTGGTATTCATCACCTTCTACCCGCTGCCCAATCTCACTGCCCAGGCCACCGCCCCTCTCCTTCAAATAAGCTCTCAGCCCAGCCCTCGGGCGCTTGTGCGTCTGTTCTGGTTGCCCTGTTTCTTATGTACCTGTTCCCACTCTCCTGCCACCCGCCTCCTTCTCAGTGCCAGGCTCTTCCTATTTGCATGGCTCCTTGGCCTCTGAAAAGTGCAGCTCACCCCGCTCCAGCCTCTGCCTGCCTTACCCTGACCAAACACAAGCTTGTTCACGAGTGAGACCATCCATCTAATAAAGCGTGGCGCATTTAGGGCCGGGCCTTTCTTTGTGCTTTTTCTCCTGGATCTTTATAGACCTTGTGTGGCACGAGGAGCTGCTAAGCCTCTGGGAACATGTCAGCAGAAGGCCTGAAACTCCGTCTCAGCACCTGTCACTTTGTAAACCCGGGCACCAGCAGGGCACGCAGGAGAGCTGGCTCCACTGGGGTCCAGGCAGCAGTTTCGGACACAGACAAAGCCACATATCGGGACCCCTGAGACCAGGGCACCAGGAAAGGCCTGGTTCGAAAGGGGATCTGTGTGCACAGTTGATTGCCTACAGAGACGGCGAAGGCCTCTGCAAAATGACTGCCCAACTGTGGCAAACCATAGATTTTTTTCCAAGTTCAGGAATAAGCAGTCCACTAAGAACTTTCTCATTTGTCAGTGTATGGCACCTTTGTACGTTAAAAGGAAAAAAAAGTTCTTAATGAGCAAAACAAAAAATTAGGGAGCCAGATCCAGTGGCTGCTTACACCTACAGTCTCAGCATTTGGGAGGCTGAGGCAGGAGAATTGCTTGAGCCCAGAAGTTTGAGACCAGCCTGGGCAACGTGGTTAGAGCATGTCTCATAAAATCATAACAAAAAAACAAACAAACAAACAAACAAACTTTAGGAAACGTTTGCTGGTCCATGAGATGCAAATGTCTTGGGTCAGCTTTGTGCTGAGTGCCCTGGGAGAGCTAACTGGCCCTGGGAGAGCTAACCGCCCCTGGGAGAGCTAACCGACCTGGGAGAGCTAACCGGCCCTGGGAGGAGAGCTAACCGGCCCTGGGAGAGCTAACCGGCCCTGGTCTAGCAGCTCACCATTGTCTGCCTTTGGACGTCTTTACCCCCGACCACCTTCCCTGCCACTCTGAATGTCTCCTCTCCACATCAGAGCAGGGGTTTTGAACCTTTGCAGTGCAATTTTCTGTTTTCTCTAAGAAATCACACGTAGGCCCTCAACATACACAACAGGTGACCAGACCGAGCTGCCTACTCCAGCCGCTTAAGTTCTTTTTGACAAAATACAGGACCTGTCTTTGGAACCCCTTGCAGCTCTTGGGGGATCCTTGGAATACAGTTTGATGAATCTCCAGGGAAAGACCACGTCTGGTTGGTTGTTAGCACCAGGGAGAACTCCATGTGTTTCTGGGGTGCTGGAGTCTTACCTCCAAGGCCGGGGGAGCCTGGCAGCCCCAAGGGCCCCTCTCGGCCAGGAGCTCCTGGGAATCCATGTTGTCCTGGAGGTCCAGATAGTCCTGGCTGTCCCGAAGGTCCTGGGAAGCCTGGCTGACCCTTAAGCCCTGGCATCCCGGGCATCCCTTGGCTTCCTGCAGGAGTCAGAGACAAGAGCTGTGAGACCATCTCTGCTTTATTCATCACAGACAGCTCCTACTCCATCGGACTCAGTCTATAAAAATATCAGTAGGAGTCAGGACTGCAGAAAGCATGCCACAAGGGAGCAGAGCTAAAGCCACAAAACGCGTGAGTCACTGGGACACAGAGACCAGCGTCTTGAGTGTTTCCTTCTGCATTTGCTACTGCGTGAATATTCCAGAAAGAGAAACTCAGTGGCTGCTGCACTGTAATCCTTCCTTCGCTCTTTCTGCTTGGCCAATATCAGCATTCGGCCACATTTAAAAATACTCCTGATGCCCGGGCAGAGAGCTCAGCGGTTGAGGTCTAGCACTGCTCTTTCGGAAGACCTGACGCCACTTCCCAGAGCCTGTGTAACTCCAGCTCCAGGGGCTCTGGCGCCCTCTTCTGGCCTCCTTGTGTACCTGCACTCACTTGTACCCTTCCACAGGCGCACCCACATAAACATAATTAAAAATATAAAAGATCTTGAAAGTATTTTCTTTGCAAACACTTAGGTGGCTGTGTAAGTGAAGTGTACAATCGTATGGACTCATGGGGTGTGTTCTAGTCCCTTCCACCAGCCACCCGCTCTCAAGGCAGTACTGTGAGGAAGAATATAGCATGGTGCACACATCCAATGGCTGTGTTACAGATGTTCTTCAGTACCCTAGAAACTGAAGAAGCAAGTCAGTGCAAACACCAGCCATTCTTTTTTTTTTTTTTTTTTTTTTTGGTTTTTCAAGACAGGGTTTCTCTGTGTAGCTTTGCGCCTTTCCTGGAACTCGCTTTGGAGACCAGGCTGGCCTCGAACTCACAGAAATCCGCCTGGCTCTGCCTCAGCCATTCTTAATCCATTGCACCGAGTTCCACCGTGACACCAATTCACTAATCTGCCCCAGCATTACTCTTTACACTAAGGCAAAACCAGGCACCTTTGGATGGGGTGGGGACTGGTGTGGGCTGTGGCTGCAGCTTTTGATTATTAACAGAACTGACTGCTCCCAGTCTTCGCTTTTGGGTAGCTTCATTCTCTGGACATTCTGCTGTTTTTCTTACAGATGTCAGTCCTCCTCATGAGACGCATGCTAACAGCCTACATTGTTGAATTTCCCTTCATAGAAACTTTAGTTCACTGTTTAATTTTGTTTTTAATATGCAGACAATTAACATGTGTTTGGAGATGGGATGCATTTTGGCATGCGGTGATATGCACGCACATATGAGTTCGTTGTGTGCATGTGCACACATGCAGTTTTTTTCTCTTGGTTGTGTTTGCCATGCCCCACCCTGCCAAGTGGCTAGATACTACAGACATCTAATGTCCTCCAATTCTTTCTTTCTTTCTTTCTTTTTTTTTTTTTTCGAGACAGGGTTTCTCTGTGTAGCTTTGCGCCTCTCCTGGAACTCACTTGGTAGCCCAGGCTGGCCTCAAACTCACAGAGATCCGCCTGGCTCTGTCTCCCGAGTGCTGGGATTAAAGGCATGTGCCACCACCGCCTGGCCCAATTCTTTCTTTAACAGTTGGCCTCTGACCCCCTTATATTTGGACATTTTCTTGTTTATTGATTGATTGATTGATTGATTGATTGATTGATTCACTGATTGATTGGTGTGTACAAGGCCAGGCTATCAAGTTCTGATCTGTGTATTTACTCACTTAACCCATAGCCTCCAGATGGGCGGTGGGAGGAGATGCAGGGGACGGATGCAGAAGGGACTGGGTCTGTCCTGGCTGCCACAGGACCTGAACTCAGGTGTCCTGACTCTTTAGTGTCTAGGGAGAGGTTGGATGAGCAGGTGGTGGATTTGCAGTGTAAGTCTGCAGCGGAGGTCGGAAATGGTGGCTCAGGCCTGTAACCTTAGCACTCGGAGGGTCAACGCAGAAGGACTGAGTTTGAGGCCAGCCTGGGCTACATGGTGAGGCTATCTCAAGAAAATGAATGAAGAAGAAAAAGAAGGGTTTGAAGCCAGGTTCCCTGAGGAGCATAGATGTAATGCTGGCTCCCTGGCACCAGGAAATGAGGACACATAGTTTTCAAATATCTATCTTTAGAGTGAAGAGCTGGTAGTGGCGGTGTTGGCGGGGAGGATGGCTCATGGGTAGGAAGAGCCTTGCCAAAGCGGGCAGGCAACATGGTCGCTGGAGAGTCCCGACAGAGCATCAGGCACCCTCCCTGACAAGCACTTTAGGCCACAAGTGATTAGACCACAGGCGGAGACCCATCCAGCAGTTTCTGGGGTATGTCCTTCCCAATTTTCACACCAACTACAGGTCTGAGGAGAAGGCGGCAAGTCTGCATGGTGAGCTGAGGAACTAGAGCCCAGAGGTCCATGGGTCTGTCTGTGAAAGGGCCTTGTCTCCTGGCCATGAGGGTTAATAAGTTAACACTCCACAGCTGTGCTGGGACTGAGTGAAAGCAGAACAAGACCGCATTCTCTCACACATGCACTGTGGGCTTCTAATCAAAACCCCTGAGAGAGGGGAGATGCACTCACCCTGGGGGGCTGCAGTGCAGCTGGTCACACCCCTCCACCTGTCAAGTGACTCACCTCTGAATCCAGGGGGTCCTCTTTCTCCCGGAGGCCCTTTTAGCCCAGGGTGTCCCGGTAATCCAGCATCTCCCCGGGGTCCGGGTTGGGCCCCTAGGACTTCTCCTGGAATCCCTCTGTCCCCAGGGGGTCCAGCTGGTCCTGGAAGTCCAATGGGGCCTGGGAGTCCGTCTGGGCCAGGGAGGCCTGTGGCACCTTTGGATCCTCGGGGTCCCATGAACCCTAAAACAAAACAAGGGTGGTACCCTTAGCCACAGGTCTACATTGTCATGTTCTGAGATAGCGTTGACATGAGTTGAGAAAGAGCCAGTGCATGGCGCGGCCCTGGAGGGTAACTCTGCAGCCTGAGAACCTGCCCACTGCCCTCTCGGAGCCTGGATTTTTCAATGTCATTAAACCTCTTTGATTTCCTTCACCATCAGCTTTCAAACTCTTTGCTGTATCAAAACATGGATGGTATGAAGAAAATAAACCCCTCAGACCTAGAGATGTTTGTTGGTTAATGGGGAGTGAGTAGGAAAGCTGTGGACAGCTGTCATAGGGACATCCTGTGTGGCCCTGACGAGGGACCATCAGACTGTGTGCTTAATCTTTTTGAGGTGGATTCTCACTGTGTATCCCTGGTTGGCTTGGAACTTGATATGTAGCCCAGGCTGGTCTCTACTCACAAGTATCTGCCTGCCTTTGCCTCCTGAGTGCTGGGATTAGAGGTGTGCGCCGCCACGTCAGGCACTGTGTGCTTAGCCTTAACTATCTACCCATTTGGACTAAGGAAATCCTGGGGGAACTAGAAGGTGGCTCAGTGGTTAAGAGCGTAGGCGATTCTTGCAGAGAACCTAGTACCCACACAGTGGCTCACAACCATCCTTAACTCCAGTTCCAGGGGATTTGATGCCCCCTCTTCTAGTCTCTTTGGTACTAGGCATGCACGTGGTACACATATCTACATGCAGGCAAATACTCTTACACATTAAAAAATATAAAATAGAAGCGTGGAGAATTAGTGGAGCAGACCTTGGTATTTCCTGAAACGATGAGGTCACCAGGGTACTGAACTAATCAATATGTTAGTTCCTTTATGGATTAATAACATAATGGCATTGTTGGGAGGTGGTTAAGGTAGGCTATGGGGCCTAGCTGGGGAAGCAGGGATCTGTTCTTGGTGGCTACATCTTTCCCTGGATCTTCCTGTATTGCCCCTTTCTCTGCTTCCTGGCCACCGTGATGTGAACAGCTCTGCTCTGCTCGTCCCACCGTGATGAATGGATACCTATGAAGCCATGAGCCAAAATAGATTCTCCCCATTGTGGATTGTTTTCTCAGGTGGGCAGGTCATGCAAACCTAACTGCCGACTGGTAGCCAATGGTGACCGGGCTCTTTATACGTTCAGAATACTCCCAGGAGGGGACAGTGCTAGGATGTTCACTAGCCACCGAGGGACATCTCCCCGTGTCATATCTGCTGCTCTCGTCAGATCTCTGCAGCAATCCAGCACAACAAGGATTAAAAAAAAAAGTCAAGGATTTTCAACTTCAAAAGAGCATGGACAGCAGTTAGCAATCCTGGAAGATGACTGATCTGGGTGGACCTGATCACACACAAGAGCCATTCCCTCAGCATAAGGGCACAAGCCAAGTTGACTCACCTGGGGGTCCTGGGAAGCCTTCACGACCTGGGTCTCCTGGAAAGCCCTTGAGACCTGGTGCTCCAGAACCTCCTGGGAATCCTGGGGTTCCTCTCGTGCCTTTGATACCTAGACACCCAAGGAAACCACAGCCCTGTCAGACCCTCTGAGGATCAATGGGACGTGATCCAGCTTCACTGTGAACCAATGAGGTCTATCAAGGAACTGGGAAGTGATGAAGTTAGGGGAGCCGATGTAAGACGGCTCTTGCTGTATGTCCCCCAGGCAGAGCAGGGGCCCAGGGTTTACTATGTATATTCTTTTTCTTTTCTTTTCTTTCAGTGTTTACTATGTATATTCTTTTTCTTTTCTTTTCTTTCAGTGTTTACTATGTATATTCTTTTTCTTTTCTTTTCATTCATTCATTCATTCTTTTTTTTTTTTTTTTTTTTTTAGGTTTTTCAAGACAGGGTTTCTGTGTAGCCCTAGCTGTCCTGGAACTCACTTTGTAGACCAGGCTGGCCTTGAACTCATGTGAATCTGCCCGCCTCTGTCTCCTGAGTGCTGAGACTAAAGGTGTGTGCCACCACTTCCCAGCACCATGTATATTCTTTATGGTGTTTTTTTTTTTCCCCCCGAGACAGGGTTTCTCTGTGTAGCTTTGAGCCTTTCCTGGATCTCACCCTGTAGACCAGGCTGGCCTCGAATTCACAGAGATCCGCCTGCCTCTGCCTCCCAAGTGCTGGGATTAAAGGCGTGTGCCACCACCGCCCAGCCTTCTTTATGGTGTGCTTAAGAGCTAGCTTCCCTGGGAAGTGACCACAGTTGTGGCCGCTTTGAGATGGCAGAACCCCACTGTGTCAAGAGATGAGGAGGCACGCAGGGCCAGTGGAGGGGAAACCCAAGGTAGGAAGCAGAAACCCCAGGCCATGACATGAAGGCTGAATATTACCTGTGGGGCCTGGGGGTCCTTGCTGGCCAGGTGATCCTGTGGGGCCTCCAACGCAACCTGGAGACAGAGGAGAGGTGGGTGAGCTGAAGTGATGTCAATGCTAAAGCTCATTGCCTGGGTACCACTGTGGTCAGATGCAGCTAGGAACATCGGCTGCCACTTAATGACCTAATGGTTCTTGGCTCTGATGCAAGCAGAAGTGGAATTTCGTCATGTAAAGAAGTCAGAATATTAGCATTAGGTGCAAATGAAGTCAGTCTAATAAAAACTGGGGTACTGTGCTGGCAAACACTATTTTCTCACAGGGACAATAGCCCTGACTTGGCCAAATCATTGTGAACCCCCACAGGTCCTGGGGGACAGGTTTCTTCCACCTGAGAGCATCTGTCAGGGATGGACACACTTGTGACTGCTAAAGGAAACCTTTGGTTTCTTTGTGAATGTGCATTGTTCAGAGTTAGCCACCTCGATTAGCTGCTTTGAGCAGGCGCAAAGTTAAACACGGTGTCACGGTGTGCGTAGGAATGGCCCCTGTGGCTCACGTGTTTTACGTGTGGTCATCAGGGGGAGGCACTGCTTGAGAGGGACTAAGAGGTGTGACCTTGTTGATGTTTGTGTGGCCTTGTTGAAGGGAATGTGTCCCTGGGGTGGGCTTTGGGTTTCAAAAGCTCAAGCCAGGCCCAGTGTCTCTCTCTTCCTGCCGCCCATGGATCTGAATTTAGGGCTCCTGGCTACTTCCTCAGTACCATGCCTGCCTGTGTGCTGCCATGCTTCCCGCCATGGTGGAAATGGACTGAACCTCTGAAGCTGTAAGCAAGCCCTCAATGAAATGCCCTCTCTTTTAAGGGTCGCCTTGGTCATGGCGTCGTTTCACAGCAACAGAACATTAAGACCAGGGCTGCAGATGTTCCTGGGGCCTGGGATGCTGCTGCCCAGCTGGCCTCTCTGCCGAGTGCCTTTTACTAAAGGAAGATGTCTTGCAAGCATGGCTGTTCTGGGCGTCCTTCTTGCCCGTCTGCATGAGAACACAGGCCAGGCTCCCATGGGGCTCTTGCCATGGAGTCCCACACTTTACCATCCGGAGTGGTAACACAGTCTGGGGACACTTGCTCGTCATCACCGTACCTGGCTGAACGACCACTTGCTGGCCATCTCCAATGGGCCTTTTCACACCTGTGTCACAGTCTGGGGAGAACAAACGAAGAAGAAGGCAAGGTGAGAACTGGCCAAAGCCATCGACTTACCCAGGTGTGTGCACGTGTCTGAGTGTGCATTTGTACATGTGGCCCTGGGCAGGTCGGGCAGGGGTGACCTCATTTGCCCAAAGAAGTTCTACATTCCAGCTACCTAGCAGAGAAGGCAGTGGTCCCGAGGATCCTACAGTGCACATCTGGTCCATGTACTACCTGCCTGGTTCCCTGGGCACACATGCATGGGTCTAGAGGAGCAGGGGACGCAGCCACGCTGACTGTCCCAGGCCTCAGGAGGATGAGAGCAGGACTCCTTCATACCTATTTGTCCTGGGGTTCCTGGGGGACCTGGAGGACCAGGTAAGCCTGGAGGTCCTGGAAATCCAGCATCACCAGGGAAGCCACGTTCGCCTTTCGGGCCTGGTAAGCCCTGTCCTGGAGGACCCACTTCTCCTGGAAAGCCCTTGGTTCCAGGTAAGCCAGGGAGACCTGCGTCCCCTGGAGGGCCTTTGATGCCATCACCCTGTAAGAGAATCCCAGTCACCTTCAAATGCACACAGACACCAGAGTCAGCTACGGCTTCCCAGTTCCCCTTCCCTATTTTGCTGGAACTCTGTGCTATAGGTCAAAAACAGGAGAGCTGGGATGAAAATGTCTACACAAGTGACCGAGTCAAAGTTAGGTTTTATAGCCTCACCAATCAGCACAGTGGAGGGCTGGCCAGCCCAGGAGACACACATTTATATTCAGGGCCATGGGCACAGGCGCTCCAGTCCATCTATTGGGATTAGCATGTGTGACAGACATGTCTGTTGTTCACGAGGGACAGCATCCTTAGGGGAAAGGGAGCGCATTGGAAAAGAAGGAGCCATGTGTTCTTAGAATAAGGATCGACTGGAATGAGCACAGGCTAGGGCATGTCCTGTGGTGATGATCCAGCCAGTGGGGGGCACTTGGGTGGGCAATGGAGGGATTAAGGTAGGGAATGTGAGCTCTGGGCAGTGGGAAGGGGCAATGTTCACATGGTAGCACCCACCAGGGCCCCAGTGTCTGTGCCATATATAGCTAATGAGATGCTGCTTGTCCCAGCATGCCTGCAGAGTCATGGATGAAAGGGGACCTCTGATGGTAGGTAGGTAGGAGCTGATAAGAGGTCAGCCCGCCTGTGACATTACTTTGCTCCTTTGCATTCAAAGGTAAGAGAGTATTACAGGAATTATTATTATTACGGGGCCAAGCTCTCTTTCTGTTTGTAGGGCTCTCAAAGCATGTGTGCATCCATATTTTAGCCTCTCTAGAGTGTGTGTGTGTGTGTGTGTAAAATAATGTGTGTGTGTGTGTGTGTGTGTGTGTAGGTTAATAAAACATTTCACAGGGCCACTAGAGATCATGGAGTGGACCAGCCCAGACTTAGGTGGATGGTGTGTGTGTGCAAGCCAATGGGTTTTCTGCAGGTGGACATTTTGTTCTTAGCTTATGGCTAGAGCAAGCAGGGTTTGTGAACACTGAAGGAGACTGCCTCTCCAAGATCTGCTCTGGAAACAGGAGGGAAGACACTTTCCTGACAGCACATGGGTCTTATTCTGTAGTAGACCATGATGGGTATTTCTCTACTTTTTGAAGTGTTCACCCAGGGCTCGGCATAGGACTTCAGTCACTAGTCTTTAAAAACATGATGTCTGCTGGCTAAAACAGAATGGACCTGTCCTGAGCATGGGGTTGGGTGAGTGCCAGTGCCAAGGCCCTGACCCCTTAATGTGTAAAGAGCCCGAAGGCCTTGATGAGTGGGCCAGACTGGCTGCACCATGGCAACTGCTTACCGGAGGGCCAGGAAGGCCAGGAAATCCATCCAGCCCATCACGTCCCGGGACACCGTCATCACCTTTCATCCCATGTACACCAGGGATGCCTGGCTGTCCTCGCTCACCTGGGGAAGATTTGCATGTGAATCTCCCCACACAGGGACCCACAGGTTGTTAATTGTGCCAAGAAGTGCTCAGTCACGGAGAACTAACCTTTGGTGGTTACTGTCCTAGAGTCCCCCTTTACTCCCTTGGGTCCAGGAACGCCAGTGAGGCCTGGGGCTCCCTGGGGACAGAAACACATGGATGTCTCTTCCTTCTTCTGACTGTTAAAGGATCTTAAGTTATACAGTTTGTGGGCAATCGCGTGCTTGAAAGAACTCTCCGCAATGCCAGAAACGCCACATCTGGGCTTTGGGGAGGTAGTCACTAGCCACAGTGCCCCTCCCAATGGCTAGCTTGATTCTGTGGATAGTAGAACTGTGAAACTGACTTTTTAATAATTAAAATTAACAAAAAGAGCTCTAGGTGGTTAGAGAGTGAAAACCTAGAATTTCCGCACTCAGACAACAATGCCTCAGCCAGCATCCTCGGCATGCATGGACAGGAGCTGGGGACAGCTGGGATGTGACTGGAACTCAAAAAGGACCCAAGGAATCTTAGACTCCGTCACTTTGAGTGCTGACCTAGAATACAAGGTGGCTTAACTCGTAACTACAATCTCCAGAATCCAAACAGGTAATAAACCTCCAGGACAAAGGATAGGTATGATCATTTATGAGGCATCTTAAGTATGGTTAAGAGCACTTGGTGTTCTTGCAGAGAACTCAGGTTCAATTCCCAGCCCCCACACGGCCGCTCACAACCATCTGTAACTACAGTTCTAGGGGGATCTGATGCCCTCTCCTGGCCTCTGTGGGCACTGCATGTATGTGGTACAAGCTCATTGTCTGTCTGTCTTTCTGCACGTGGACACACAGGCAAAGCACCCACACACCTAAAATAAAAATAAATACATCTGTAAAAGAAGACATGAACATTTGCTGTCTAGATGTGATCAACCAAGAACAATAGCTGCTTTTGCAAAGTGAGGCCGACAGCGTGGAGGGAAGGCGTGCTTCATGGAGCAGGTTACTGACGGACCCTCAAATTGTAGGCTGTGAAGTCAACTGCAGCTCCACAGGGTAGAACCCGTCTGGGACTGGACTTCTGTGTGTGAGGCATTACTTGGTGGTGTATCATGGTGAAGTATTTGCACGAGTTTGGGACTCCTGAGTGTTGGTTTAATTAAGTGGAATGGTCTGCGCACCTGTGGACCACCTTGTGCTAGGGAATACTGCGGGAACTTCATTTGTTGAGTTAGTTCTTGACAGAGAGGGGAACACTTCTGGTGTTCAGTACAGCCGCTCACACACAGATGGTGCCTGTGGGTGATTACTGACTGACTCTAGTGCTTCAAGCACTCTGCCAGGCTATAAGGCACAAATACTGAAAACTAAGCAGTCAACCAGTGTACTGACCAACTAGTTCTCCATCCATCTATCCATCTATCCATCCACCCGTCCATCTGTCATCCATCCATCTGTCCATCTTTCCATCCATCCGTCATCTATCCATTCACCCATCTGTCCATCCATCCATCCATCCATTATTATAAATAGCCAACCAACCTATCTTACCCAACTAGTCAAGTGTACAACCACTCATCCCTACTTAAATAACCAATTATCTACCACTTTTCTCCTTCTCTCATCCATCCATCCATCCATCCATCCATCCATCCATCCATCCATCCACACATCCAACCATCCATCCATCCATCCATCCATCCATCCATCCATCCATCCATCCACACATCCATCCATCCATTCACACATCCATTCACACATCCATCCATCCATCCATCCATTCACACATCCATCCATCCATCCATCCATCCATCCATCCATCCATCCATCCATTCATCCATCCAACCAGCCACCCAGTCACAGTCTCACACACACACACACACCATCCTAGAGGTTACACAGGCTTGCACACACAGACATATAATTAAATTCAGGACAACAAACACAGCCAGAGGCTGTTGGAGAAAAGCCCGCCGGTGTGTGTGCACAGGGGCGAAGCAGACAAACTTGGGTTATTTATAGGTTTTAGGGGTACCATATGAGATCCATTTGGCTTCTAGGAATGAGTCAGCTGAAGAGCTGACTTGGTTTTCCAGGATGGGGCATATGGTTTTTACTTCATGCTCTTTTCTGAACAGGTTAACAATGCTTAGACTTGGGGGGGGGGCATTATCTTTGAAACATTTTGTGTGTGTGTGTGTGTGTGTGTGTGTGTGTGTGTGTGTGTGTGTGTTTGACAGGGTCTTCCTTATGTAGCCTAGGCTAGCCTTAAATCTGTGATCAGGCTGGCATGGTCTTTCACACTAAGATGAAACAGTCTCTATTCTTGTGTGGCTCTCTTGTGCAGGGTTGGATTGTTGGAATTGTCTTTGGTCAGGTGCCTCAAGAATTTTTTTCTCTAGTGCTCAAAAGATAAACGATAGGCCATTCAGCTGTTGTGCTCCACGCCCGGCATCCCAGAATGTGGGAGGCTGAAATGGGAAGACTGCCAGGGATGGAAGGGCAGCTTGGGAGACATGGCTGTGCATATGTGTATGTGCATAAACAACCACACGGTAGTGTGGCCCGTGCGCCACCCTTGCAGGACGGCATTCCACAGGGTGGCTATGCAAATGCCCTGTTTCTGCACACGCACGCAATCTCACACACACACACACACACACACACACGCACACACACAATGCCATTCCACACACCGTGTATACACTTGAGAAGACACGGGGCTGCAGTTCCCTCCTGCAACCTGGAAGCTGCATCTCTAGGTCTGTGATAACCTCATGTCTAACTTCTAACAGATGACAGTTTCAAAAAGCACACGACCTTTGAAAAACCCCACACACTGGTGTGTGAGTGAAGAGTCCGGCCAGCCTCAGGCACCTGTCAGCTGCGAGGTACCAGTGGCCAGCAGGGGCTGCTGTTTTCTCACCTTGAATCCTGGGAACCCGGGGATACCATGCACGCCCGGGTCCCCTTGGTCCCCTTTCTTCCCCAGCTCCCCATTGACACCGGGAAAACCCTTGGGTCCTGGCAATCCTGGAAGACCCCCGATGAACTGGCCGCATTGGCAGTCTCCGGCTTCACCTGCAGCGAATGGGGGAGGGATGTGTATGTTAACCAGGGCTGGGGGTTGCAGGGGGAGAAGACAGGTGAGGAAAGCTGGTGGTCATGCAGGTTAGGTGCTGAGCGCTGGGATTAAAGGCGTGCACCACCATGCCTGGCTTCAGACCGTCTCTCATAGTGTGTACATATATGTGAGGTGTCTTGGGTGGAGACCCTCATCAGAGTGTAAGGTGTTTCATATGACCTGTACACAGCCCAAAGTTAACTTTGTCATGTAGTTTTGGTGCAGCTGTTTTGACCGTAACCCAGTATATGACGCCTGCTGTGGGATTTCCCACTGGCTGTGTGTGTCATGTTGGTTTTCAGAAAGTTTCAGATTTGGGAGCATTTCCAATTTCAGATCAGAATGCCCGTTCTTCACCCTCAAAGAAATGAATGAAGTGTGGGGGCAGGGTCAGCCTGCAAGGTAAGGTGACATGGGGGCTAGATGGTGGCCATCACCCACCCTGGCATTCCTTACCTTTCCATCCTTTCTGCCCTCGGGCCCCTGGGAAACCTGAAGGTCCTGGGTAACCCACTCTTCCTTCTGATCCTTTCAGGCCAAACAAGAAGCCTAGGAGAAAGTGCACAGGACAAGAACATCCGTGAGAGACAGCATCAGGACCAGCACAGGCTCTCAGGACACAATTATTCATGAGAGACAGCATCAGGTCCATCACAAGCTCTCAGGACATGAACATCCATGAGAGACAGCATCAGGTCCATCACAGGCTCTCAGGACATGAACATCCGTGAGATACAGCATCAGGTCCAGCACAGGCTCTCAGGACATGAACATCCGTGAGATACAGCATCAGGTCCAGCACAGGCTCTCAGCCAAGTCTACCCCAGTTTCCTGGATCTTTGGTCCCACACCAACACCTCCAAAGACAGACACTTGGACAGTCATGTGACCACACCCCTCAGGGCGGGACAGGAACTACAGCCTGCAAATTTAGCTTTTCCATCAGTATGTCAAGACCGGTGTCTTTCCTTCTGAGAAACACTCAGTCCAAACAGAGATTTGGGCTTTTCAGCCACATAACTGGAATTTCAAGATGGCCACACATTTCTATTCTCCCTTAGAGACCCCCCCACCCCACAACCACAAGAAAAAAAAACCCCACAAGAGTTAAGATAAACCTGTCTCTCCACTCTGCCCTCTTTTGGAGCAGATGTACCCTGTGCTCAGACCTTCCCACCTGTTCTTTCAGTTCTCCATGCATGAACGCACAGGTAGGTGTGTAAATGTGTTCATGGTAACTAATGGGAATCCTCCTGACAAACTGGTAATAGGTACTGTTGACCTCACTGAATGATCTTGACCCCGACCTTCCTCTCCTAGGCCCCTTTCCTCACCAAAGGTTGTAGTAATCACTGCAGTGCCCCAGTGACTGCACAGATGTATATCAGGTGACCAGAGGAGACTAAGGCTACACATCCTGCGAGGCCTTTGGGAAGGCTGCCACCTGGTGGTGGATACCAGGCTGCATTTCAGGCCAGCGTGGCTGGGAGGGGTAGCTGAGCATGGACTCCTCTGCTCCTCACGGACTTACTCGGTGTAGCCTAGGCTGGCCTTGAACTTACAGTGACCCTGCCGTCTCAGCCTCCCAAGTGCCAGGATTACGGGTGCGAGCCAGCAAGCCTCGCCCTGTTAGATCCAGCAGTGCGCATAGCTCCCACAAACACCTCTAAATAAGCTAGATGCTTGTGGCTGTACAGGAAGTGGAAAGGATGTGAAAGCAGCCACTTCAAAGGCTCATGGACAAGGGCAGTGGGATGGTGTGTGAGAGCTCCTAGGGAAGCGGCGGCTTGTGAGCGGCGGCGAGTGAGCACTGTTCTGTGTAATCTGATCTGGCCGCGCATCTAACACAGCCTCACTCACTCATCCATTCATTCATCCACCATGAGCTGGCGCCTGAGCTATGCCAGGCTGCGAGCCAGGAGCTGCCTTGAGCTGAGAGCTGAGATGCAGGGACACAGCTAACGCAATCAGGAAACAAACGTGAATTTTCAGATTATAGCCAGCACTGTGAGAGGGCATCAGGGAGCAGCTGATTTAGAATCCCTGGTGCCCAGAGGCGGCTTTCTGAGGAAGTGATATGAACTACAGCTGAGAGAAAGAGCTGGCCAGGCAGGGAGCTGGAGGAGTATCCACAAATGGATAGAATGACCAAATGGCTCCTTAACAGTAGGCTGCCATGACCAGAGGATGAGTAAGGTACACGCAGGAGTGTTGGCATGGAGGAGAGGAGAGGAGGGGACCCTCTTGGCCTTTTATTTCTAAGGGCAAAGGGGGTCACAAAAGAGTTCAAATGAGAGAGGCTGTCCCACACACTGTGGGTCCAGTGACTCCTGGGCCCTAGCTCAAGCTCAGAGGCTACGGAGGAGCAAGGACACCTGGGAGCATGCTGGCCAGGAAGGGGAGTGGGAGGGTGGCGATCTGCAGCTCCACTCTGGGCATTCTGAGGTTGGGGGATCCTGAGACCCCGTGCTGGCTGTTTCCAGTCAGAAGTTTCAGGTGTGTAGCTCAGAGCATGGGGGAGGAGTGGCCGTGTTTGCACTGCGCTACGTTCCCACTGGAGAGTTTACCGAGGTACAATGACGACAGAAGGAACCAGAGAGGATTTCAGGGGCTCCATCAGCTACGAGAGATTGGGGGGGAGCATTGCGAGAGAGAGAACTGCAATGAAAAGCCACCGATAAGTCCAACAAAGTGTCCAGAGAGGTGAGAACAGTGGACAGGCCTCAGGGGAGGGAGAGAAGCCTGTGTGGTCCGCCTAGGAGCTGCTCAGGTCTGGACTGGGCTCTAACCTAAAGCTTCCAACCCTCTTGACAGGTGAGGAGAGAAGCGGATCGTAAGTAGAGGGATTCACCACCTGGACTTTAGGAACATTGCCATTTAAAACTAGAGACCTGCCATCGAGGACAAAGAGAGACGTCCTTCTTGGGAGGGAGTAAGGCCTTCATCAAGGCACAGAAGTGCCATCTGTCTTCCCCCTGGGATGTTTTCCTCTACTGAATTCATTCATAATTTTGAACAAGTTCTTTGGGACGTGGGAGATCTCAACAGGACTTCCACGAAGAAGCCACTAGCTGATTCGGTCAGCTGAATTCGAAATGGCACCAGCAGAGCCTTTCACCCCACGTGACGGCTGGCATCAAGGTTTGCTCTTATTCTGGTGTGAATGACTGAGCATTCCGGTTTCCTGCAGCCGCAGCACATGAAACAGGATTAAACGCGGTTCCTGAGAAAAGACTCCAAAAATTTCAGTTCTGAGAAAGGCTGAATTCCGTGGGACTCCTGGTTCCCAGTACTAAGTTATAAGATGGATACTAAGTTGTGAGCCATACTTCTAAAAGCCAAAAAATCGGCTACTTTTCACAGAAGAGGTTGTTAGAAAAGCAGGTGGTAACAATGTGTCTCCCAGAAGAAACAAGAAGAGCTAAGGCCGGATGCTTTTAGTTGATACTTTCCTACACCGGTCCACCTTCTGTATACATCTTCTCATCAGCTGATGATTCACGTCAGATCGCTGACGGCATCTGTTCACTTACGTTAGTTTATCTGTCAGTGAAGCTGTGAACAGCTTAGTGAGCAAAATTCACACATGAAGATGTTCTGTGCTCCTGACAGGATGGAGTGACAGGGACAGTGTCCTCACACATGGCATGCTTTTATGCTTTTGACACATGTAAGGAAAACCCTTCAGATGCTGCACACAGGAAAGACAGACTCATAGAAATTCATATGTCATCAATAAATATTTTCCCATCAACATTAATAAATAAAACTCATACCATAAATAGTACTTTCAGCATAACAGGAAACATTAAAAAATAGCTTCGCTCAGCTGCATAATCCAGGGAAATAACACTTCAAACTTTTCAAACGAATGTGCTGTCTTCCAGATGAAAGAAAGCTGGGAAAGCGGAGTCATAGCAAGTTAAGATGTCACTGAAGACTATGAAGGAGAAGTGACTGGCTTTCCATGTATTTATTTTGTATAAGTATTTCTTTCTATGGAAGAAATACTGCCAACAATTTTCCTTCTGGAGATGGTGTAGAAGAATTTTCCCAAGTCAATTAAAACAGCCTCTGAATTTGAAGTTTAACTAAAACCTAACACTGTCCATTAGCAAGTAGGATGCCTTGTCCCCTGAAGGGAGGACTCAGGAGATGCCCTGTCCCCTGAAGGGAGGACTCAGGAGATGCCCCGGCTCCCTGAAGGGAGGACTCAGGAGATACCCTGCCCCATGAAGGGAGAACTCAGGAGATGCCCTGGCCCTGAAGGGAGGACTTCGGAGATGCCCTGGCTGAGGAGGATGGCTTCTGTGGATGTCCAGCTCAAAACTATGGCACACGTACAACTCCTCAGTAGATAGAGTGTTCTTGATGTAAGGACAGCACAGACCATCACAACCTGAAAACACTACCTTAGCAGACTCGGGGACCATCTCAGCTGCTATGAGATAGATCACCCTGGCTGACTCAGAGACCGGCTCTGCTGCTGTGGGGCGGCAGGCTGGCCAAACTTGCATCCTCTATGCCACTGTTCCTTTTTTGCAGTTATCTTTTCTTGTCATCAACCTTTATCTCCTGTGACCTTGACTTTGCAGTGACAGAGCAGCTGATGTTATCACACCCTGAACTAGACGAGAGGAGCTGTGAGTTAAGGCAGGAGATGCCTGCAGAGTCCTGGGTACAGTGATTTCAGCTCAGAGCTCCTTCCAGACACAGCATCTTAGATGTCCTACCCAAGTCCCTGCAGCCACAGTCCACTGTGTAAGAGCTGTGGTTCCGGCGTGGACCCTGGGAGTGCCCACCACATCCTCATCCACTGGCCTACTGAATCAACTCAGAGCCATTTGACAGAAAATCCCGGATGACACTCAGCTTGGTTAGGCTCTAGGTGAACACCAGCCACTTACCATCTGGTCCAGGTGGGCCTGGAGGCCCAGTGGCTCCTTGGAAACCTGGTTTTCCATCAGCTCCTGGTGGGCCTGGATAGCGTGCTGGGTGGCCGGGTTCTCCCGAGAAGCCCTTGGGTCCCATCTCCCCTGGAAGGCCTCTTTTTGTATCTGAAACCCAAGAGCATTCACAGTAGGTGAGTGTTCTGATACTCAAAGCTTGTGTCAGCTTCATGTCACAGGGGACCACCATCAGGGACAAGTGTCACGGACTAGCGAACACAGAAGTGATGGCCTTGGTACGTCTCTTCACAGCTTGTCTACTTTTACAACTTGTACAATGGCCTGGGACTATCACCATTTAGACCACACCCCGCTTCTTCCATCCAGGGATGAGATCACACCAATCACCCATCAGTGTCACAACCTAACCTAGCTGGTGGTTACAGCTGCATGTGCCTTCATCTCATGAGTAGCTGAGGCTACTCCAAGTGAAGGAAGGATGGAGCCACAGGAAAGCCACGTGGCCAGCAAAGCCTACTGGTCCATGTCCACACCTGAGACCAGGTACCTTCTGATGCTACAAAACTCCATTACCTTCATCTCCAACAGACGGGCCTGGGGGCCCCATCGGGCCAGGGTCTCCCGGCTCGCCTCGGCTTCCTGGCTCCCCATGAGCACCTGGGAATCCTGGGTCACCTCTGACACCTGCAACCAAGACAGGTCCCTTGCGGTGAGAATCACTGTGTAGGAACAAGCCCCCACCACAGCAACGAGGCTGTCATTTATAGGCACTGCAGGCATCCATTTCCCAGTGGGTACACGATGCACAGAGGGAGGCAGGGAGTGTTCAGATGCTGCAGATACAGAGGGCCCTAACTCACAGCCTCGTTGGGTAAGATCCTGATGAATATAAGACAACGCAGAGGCACAGAGGATGCCAAAAAGACACACAGAAGTTTCGGGGAAGAGCAAACTGACTTGAGAGGACTCAGTGGAATTCTAGGTGTTAAAGGCTAGAACCTGTGCGTCTCCTAGAAATGCAGAAATGCCCTCACTTACAGATGGGATCACATCTGGAAGATAGCGAGTGTTGTCAGGCAGAGCCAAAGTGACTGTTTCTAATGGCACCTTTGAGCCACCAGGGAAGCTGGGCTGTCTCTAAAGGTTGTGTTCTGAACGCCTTCATTTTGTTTCACTTAGAAATCTGTCTGGAGAGTTTATGACTTTGTTCCTGGCAGAAGAGGGTCCATGTGAGGCCACATCATGCACTGAAGCTTTTGTACCAACCTTTTGCCAGGGCTGGATGGGGTGAGTAGGCAGGGGGTCCTGGGGGGCCTTGTTCCCCACGTTCTCCCTAGGGGAAAGAAGACACTATGAGTCTAGCCTTCTGGAGTTCTCTTCATTTACATATTGCCCAGGAGTGGGCAGAATGTGGAATTGGTTTAACAGGGCAGGTTTTCTTACTATCCAACCTGGACTGCTCCCATGGCAACATCTCTACCATGTGACAGTGGGGAGTCCCTGCATCCCGGCCACCAGACAGACAGACATAAAAGGGAACAGTGCAGCATGTGAGGATCTCCTTGAGAAGCCCTTGCCAGGGTTAGGGATGCTGGAAGTGGCTGGGAAACTGTGCAATGGTTTTTAGGCTCAGACCTTCACAGTGTTGACGTCTGAACCATCTGGTGACGGGAGAGGGGGGCACAGCATGGAGATGCAGGGACACCCAACACCATCTGCTCTGGAGAGCGCCTCATGTAAACTCCAGATACACCCCCACACTTCCCTGCTCTCCCCAGACACATCCTCTAGCAGAAAGTGCTGGGTCCCCTCACAGCCACCCTGGATTACCTCACCTGGTCTTCCTTCCTCGCCCTCATGGTTAACTACACAAGTTCCATTCTCCATCAGGAACTAGAGGTACCCTTACCCCGCCCCCCATCTTTTTGCTAAAAGCCAGCCTCTTGCTGCCCTTTGGATGGGGGCAGCATCACACAGCACCCACATTCTGGGGGATCACATTAAAAACCACTGCTCATGTCCTCTGCTCATGCGGTTTAGGTGAGGAGCAGGGTATCATCAGAAAGAGAGACACGAGTCACCTTGGGTCCTCGGGGTCCACTGGGGCCTTGGAAACCATCTAGGCCTCTGCTTCCCTGCAAGAAAGATATGGGCTTGTTATCTCCACCTCCAGAAATCAACCCCATGCCACTTCCACCAGCACAGCACAGCCCAGGCAGCCACCAAGCATCCCCTTAGTACCCCTCCCACCCCGTGCACCATCAACCCTCTCACGTCAGATACACGGATGTCTCTAAAGCTGCTTTGCTTGACCCAGGAGCCAGAGCCCAAATGTGGCTTTTGTCTGCAGTGTCTGTCAATTCTCTGTTAGTTCCTAATGTTTTCCTTTTTTTCCAGATTTACTTTATGTGTATGAGTACTACATGCATGCATCTGTGCCATGTGAGTGGCTGTGGCCTGTGGGAGTCAGAAGAGGGAGTCAGATCCTGGGCTAGGGTTACAGATGGTTGTGAGTGACCAAGCGGGCGCTGGGAACAGAACCCAGGTCCTCTGCAAGAGCAGCAAGTGCTCTCAACCATGGAGGCATCTTCCAGGGCCCTCCCATGGTACGTTTTCTTCGTTTTTCCCCCCTTGGTTGTTGGTGTTGAGAATACTGGACGGCTTGTGCTTCTGTCCCAGTGGCACTGTGTAATATGGTCCCCCATTCCCTCCATTCCCCACCCAGCATCCAAGTGAGCAGAGGACTGTGGAGGACTTGTCCCCATCTGCAGGGGCAGCCATGCTTCCTCAGGCCTCACTCTAGGGACCAGAGAGCTAGCTGCCCTGCTAGCAATTTCTTAACTGATCAGTGGGGTCACACCTGATCAGTGGGGTCCCACCTGATCAGTGGGGTCCCTGATCTGTGGGGTCACACCTGATCAGTGGGGTCACACTCGGTCAGTGGGATCACATTTGATCTTTGGGGTCACACCTGATCAGTGGGGTCACACCCAATCCATTAGTTAAACTCTTCCTCCATGATGAGTTTTTAAAAATTCCTGTTGCCACCGAACAGAAACCCCAGAGCCTCTTGATTCGGAATTTCTCTTTTCATTAAAAAATCCTTAACACTAATTTGGTTTCCAGTTTTCTCAAGTGCCTATCAACAAGGAAGCTGGACTGGTATGTAAAGCTTTCTGAGAAGCTAGTCCCTCTCACAAAAGACCACATATGGCAAAGCCCCCAAGCCACATCAGGCTGAAGTAAACATGGTCCTGTCTAGTTACTTTAACAGCCCACATGCTGTTTGATGGACTAAGATTGTGTGAATTTTTTTTTCTTTCCCTTTTTTCTTTTACAGGGCTGTGGCTGACTCTGGGCCTCTCACACTAGGTGGAGCTGAACATTCAAGAGTGGTTGATTTTATGTTGTTTGAGAGAGAGACCCTGAGCCCTCAAGGAGACTCATTAGCAGAGGTCCTCAGAAGCTGGCAGAAGTGTACTGTCAGGAAGCATTTACAGTGAGGCTTCCAGAGAATGTCTCCTCAAATGCTGAAGAGAAGGCTGCTGTCTTATGGGTATGTGTTCCCATGTCTTTCTGGATTCTAGGTTTGTCCTCAGCCCCATGGCACGAAGAACAGGACCTAGTGCAATCTAACTTAGGGGCCTTGGGGGAAAGAGTTCTCCTGGGCTCAGTCTGAGAGGGCTGTGGGACAGGAAGGCACAGCATCATGATGCCACTGGATGCCCAGCCTGTGGTGCCTGTTTATAACTTCTCCCACGTAGCTGGAAAATCACACCTGGGCAGATGTGACTTGTGGGGTCTGAGGAGTTCTGTTGCAATCCAGTGGCCCTGTCCACACAGGGATGGCCTTTTCCTATGTGGTGCACCCACATTGCACTGTGGTCAGTGCATGGTCCTAGGAGACTAGGTCTCCATGAGCATGCTCTACAGTTGCTCCAGGGTGGAAGAAGACCTTGCTGTCATTAAACAGGTTTACCCAAGTGAGGGAAATGATCACATTTCAGAAAATGTAATACAACCAAATGTACAAACTGTTCACTTTGCTAGGCATCCATGTCCATGTGTCCTTGTGTCCGTGTGTCTGTGCACACAGGCATGTGCAGAAGGTTCTTTGTTCTCACAGGGAGGCAGGGGCTTCCCTAAGGTACATGGCTTTCTCTGCTTCCTCCTTCTCTGGCACGCTGCTTTAATGGGTCACCGTTCACAGTGGCTCCTTGGAGCTGCCTTGGGTTCTGGCTCCTAGGGCCAAAGCTTCGGCACATCTGGAAAGCTCATGTGGAGGCAGCAGCTGGGCCAGTTGGATAATGTGGTTTGTACTAACACGCAGTATGATGAGTCATTTGTGTATGTCTGCCTATTTCCCTATTTTTTCAGTTGGGTAAACTATTTCTTCCTCTGACCCATTTAAGCACAGATGTCCGTTTCTTCCCAAGCTACAGAGAGAAAGCTGGATGGCCATCCCGATCACATTGGTGCTTGAGCAGCAGCAACCAGAGGACCCAGGGCCTAGGGCTTGCCGGGCCATTGTCTAGGGGTCCAGTCTTCATGGACCTGTAGGTCCAGGGGCAGCTGTGCGGAACCACAGTTTTAGACATGATAGCTCCTTTGCGTTCCCTGAAGAGTGACAACATGTCGCCCGCCCACCTCAGCGATGCACTGACTGATTCAGCTGGGTTTTGGGTATAGTGTCTGCCTCAGTTGCCTCTACAGTATCTGCATCCTTAAGCTAGTGGCATTCTGGCCTTGGTTGGGAAGCAGAGGGGACAGTCATTGCCTCTAGTGTGTTACCTCTGGGGACAATCTTAGCAAGGACTAATGTGACAGGGAGTTGGGTGTAGTTAGGGTGAGGCCACCAGTCTGTGTTTAGGGTCAGCAATGAGAATAAATAAGAATAGCCATGACCTTGGTCTCCATAGTGTACCATCAGTGCCAGAGCTTGGCCTATAGCTGGAGCCATGGAGGTCAGCCATGACACCTGTCGGCACGACTACCTGCTGTCCCAGACCAGCCATACAGCTCTTCTGTCTTAGTTCAGACTCTGGGCTCCATAGTGTCATGTGGATACCTGCTGTGGCAATGTGAGCAGGATTCATGGGGAGCTGGCATTCTGAGGCTGCTCTCTGTGCACCTGACAGGACAGAGGGGTGGAGACACCAGCCATGGGACCCTGCGTGTGCACTCTGGTGCAGACTGCAAGCTGACTGGAGGCATGGCTGTATCCTGGGGCAAGTAAATGTGGTGTCCGTGTGTACCCCACGGCTTCCTAGCATGTGTGGGTACATATGTGCCAAAGTGGGGTGACCCCTACATGGGGGAAACATGGAACAGCATGGCACAAATGTGCTTTATTTTATTTCTTTGTTGCAAAGTTACAAGCATGCTAGGTTACATGACCCTGGAGGCTGCCATAGATAAAGCCAGACCCCAGGACTGTGGGTGACAGGATGGTGCTGGGCTCTGTACTCGGTGGCCTGAATTGTGTGCGTACAATGAATGTTGTGAGTAAATAAACCATTAATTAGATAAAAACATTTCTATGTGTACTTTCTGCTCCAGCTAGTGTTTAGTTGATGCTAAATCTTGTCTGGACCTATAATAAATTTCTCACACACATTTTCTTTTCTTTTAAAAAGTAAAAAAAACAAAACAAAACAACCCCCCCCCCAAAAAAAAAAACCTGTGCCACACACAGGAGAAAAACCAGGTTATCATTAAATATAAGCAAATATCACAGTATGTGTAGATCTCTAAGGAACAGAGGGGGACTCAGTCACTCAGATGGCAACCTATGCGTGACAATGATACAGAGGGGTGTGATGCCCGGGGCTGGAGACCCAGTGACAGAGACCTGGGACTAATGGACTGATGGGCACAGCCCAGACCAACGTCAATGCTCCACTGGGGCTTTGAGAGCTGGCATGATAGCTTGGGAGCCTGTCAGTGCAGGACACATCCCAAGTGAGCTTTGGGGACAAATGCAGTTTTCTAAGATGCCATTTGTAATAGACATGAGGTTCCGGGCCCGGGACACTTCACATTTCGTGTGTCAGACTTACTTTCTGCCCGAAGATTCCTTTTTCTCCGTCAAGGCCAGGAAGACCCTGTGTTGTGGAACAGAAAACACAAGCAATAAACAGTCTAGAAGAGGTGACGAAATTCCCCGGAGGGCTGCGTGGCTGTACCAATGACCGCCGAGCAGCCTTCTGCTTTCAAGGTTTGGAAGCTCAGGTCCAGGTGGCCAAACCCCACCCCAGGGGCTGAGGCGGCTGCTGATGCTCATGGCCCCGAAGGTGACATCTTCCTCTTACAGATGAGCCTCCCCTTGAGGGAGGGACAGTCTTACTGGACTCTGGGTGACCAGAAATGAACCTGCATTCTAGATCCTCTCTGCAGTTTGTTACAAAGATTAGTCTCATACCAGGAGGAACCTCCGGGGCAGGTACAGTAATTTAAAAACTTCAGCATGGGGTGAGCATGGGTTCATGAGTTGTAGCAAATGCACCCGAGGGGATGTCCCTGGTGGTGTATGCCCAGATGGTTGGCTGTGCCCAGGGTGGGGCCAGAGGGCCATGGGAAATCTCTACTTTTTGCTCAGTTTTTCTGTGAACCTAAAAAACTGATCTAAAAAAAGAAAATATGTTTCAAGAGCAAAAAGCCAAGTAGCCAACCAGCCAGAGTTATAAGTTACATGGCTCACCCGCATTCCTGGGAATCCCATGATGCCTTCCTCGCCCTTCAAGGTGGTGCCCTAGGAGAGAGGAACGAGAATGTGAGGGGTGCCTAGAGCTGAGTCCACCAGTGGGACGCTCTGCAGCCTTCCCAGGCCCCTCAGTGACAGGATGCTACAACAGGTAACGTGGGGGTAGAGAGAGCACAGGGCTGTGTGTGGGTCACCTTTATCCAGGATGCCACGTCACCACCACAGGGTGAGGAACAGTGAGGAAGAACTAGAAGGTGAGTCACACTGGATGGGATACACAAGACTGGCCCAGAGTAGAGGCCAGCTTGTCTCCCTCCCAGCCCCTCACTCACACACGGTCATGCTCAGCTTATAGCTTAAGATAATGTTAATTCCTTGCATAGCCTTGGTGCAGTGGGAAGGGGCTTGGACCTGCCTAGGCTCAGTGTGCTGAGCTCTGCTGACTCCCCGTGGGAGACCTTGATTTGGGGGATGTGGGGATGCGGGGTGGCTTGGGAGAGAGAGCTGGGGAGTGGGAGGAGGGAGGAGGGGGGAATCTGTGGGTGGTATGTGGAATGAGTAGAAACTTTCTTAACAAAGAAAAATGGAAAAAAAGGTAATGTTAATTATAATTATATTATATCCAATATTATCATACAAAATATATTATGTATCTTCGATACCTTCCCATGTAGAGAAGTGCATGAGAACCCAAGAGCCCAAGGGCTAAGACCAAGAGCACACCCCACCGTTCAGAGCACACCCCACCGTTCAGAGCACAGAGCACACCCCACCGTGCATTCTCACAGGAGCCCCGAAGGTGGCACAATCACGGAGGGAAAGAGTTTCATCACCGAACTTACTGGTATCCCTGGCTCTCCTCTGCTTCCCTTCTCACCCTGTGAAGAACATACAGAATAAGAAATGCTTGCACCTTGAGACCGGTGCAAGCTTAGGATACGGGTTAAAAAGTACTTGGTAGAACTTTAGGCAATCTTGATGAATTCCTGGCAATCGATAACAACACCAAATGCTGCAGCTTCAAAATCCAAATGCAAAAACGATTATTTTTCTAGAATTTTCACAAGATGAATGAATTCCTATGTGATTTGTGATGTGTCTGGAAGCCTTTCTCTCTTCCACCTGAGCAGTTATCTGCACCAGCAACAGGGCACAGGCACTTCTGAGCATCCAGGGAGATGGATGCTAGCTCCCACGTAGCTGTCCCACAGTGGGAGAACACACCCTAAGGAGACCCCCAAATGACCACACTCAGTCAAATAAGGTCTGCTTAGGAAAAGGCAGTTAGTTGGAACACGCTAACATCTCAAGCCAAGAGGCTTTAAAAGCAGCATAGACTTTCTTCACTATTTTTGGACCGTTTTGGACTGGCAGGTCCTTGGCCCATCTTGGCTGCCCACACTTCAGATCCTGCAGCTCACAATCGCCTCCTGCTGGCTGGCAGGAACCGTGCAGTCCCCCTGAGAGCTGGTGCAAGTCTGATTTTTTTTTCTTTTTTCTTTTTTCTTTTTTTTTTTTTTAAGATTTATTTATTTATTATATATACAGCATGTATGACTGCAGGCCAGAAGAGGGCACCAGATCTCATCACAGATGGTTGTGAGCCACCATGTGGTTGCTGGGAATTGAACTCAGGACCTCTGGAAAGAGCAATCAGTGCTCTTATCCTCCGAGCCATCTCTCCAGCCCCGATTTTTTTTTCTTTTCTTCCCAATTTGGCAGTGAGGTCTTTCCTTAGGATGCAACTGTTTGCATAAAATGAAGCAAGTGACATCTGCACCCTCCTTCTCCTAGGTCAACTGGGAATGACCACCCTTTTACCTTGTACAGATCCGGATGATACGTTGTCGTTGTGGGCCCAACAAGCGTGATGTCAGAGGGGATCCCATTGGGTCCTGGCTGTCCTACGTCACCCTGCAGATTGTTCAGAAAAAGTGACAGTTTTGAATCAGAAGAAGGGTATGTAGCTTGGGTGACAACACAGTCCTACCACACACGCTATTTTGTTTTGCATATTACTGAATGCCTGCTTTGGGTCGAAACAAAAATCATTCTAAACCATCATATCACCACATCAAAATCAAAATCATAATCTAAAATGGTGTGAACCAAACTTCCACCAGTAATTGTTTAGAATTGGTGTGTCGAGGTCACAGAGATCACTAATAATTCTACACTGTACCTGCTTCTGTGGGATACAGCCTTTGGTAGATTTCTTTTTTTTTAAAAATTAAGCATTTTTTTTTATTAAGAAATTTTCTACTCACCCTACATACCACCCACAGATCCCACCTCCTCTCTCGATAGATTTCTATACAAGGAAGTTGTCAGGTCTGACTCTGGTGTCACCGCAAGCAAAAGGTGTTGTATACGCTAAAGAGCAAAGGCTAGACCAAATATCTCAAGGAGGCGGTCACTACGTTTCTGTCAGTAGCAGTGATGGCCAGCAAGCCTCACACCTTGTCACATCACACCTTGTCACATCACACCTTGTCACATCACACCTTGTCACATCACACCTTGTCACATCACACCTTGTCACATCACACCTTGTCACACCCTTTCTCCTGAAACTGATGAACACACAAGAACCTGACTGACTTTTCTTCTGCCAGTTCCACACACACACACACACACACACACACACACACACACACACACACGACACCTGAGTTTGAGCTCAGCCATCATGTAACCGGAAGGGCAGCAGAGGAGTGCTGGGTCACCCTCTGAAGAAGGCTTCTGTGTGTGTTCTGAGTGCTAACATGCTCGAAGACTGTTTGAGGCCACAGTACCCATGACGGTCTTGCTGTGTTCATTAGTATCCGATTAAGGCCTTTTGTGGATTGCAGACCTAACTTCATCTCCACGGTCCCCCACGTGACCATTCCCTCCCACTAGTGGACTCTTCCCAGGTCCTTATTCCTTTCATTTTACTTTATTACTGGGGGATATTTCATTGTAGGGGACTTTACATTTTTTTGTGTTTTGATCTTCAATTTTTCCCCCCTGAATATCTTAGGAATTCTGATTTCCACTTATGGAATTCAATGACAGCATGTACATAGAGAGCCAGAGGGACAGATCTGCTCAGTGAGCAGGCAGGCTCACGGGTGAATGAGAATGGGGTTGGCTGGATGGGGTGGGCGCCATGTTCCTCTTCCAGGCTATGGGTCTTGGAAGGATAGCAGTAGGAGGTAACAGAAGTCACATAACCCTTTCATGACTGAAGTCAGCCAGGGGGCCATGTGATTGTTCCCTGTGGTAATTCCAGATTATTCTTCACTTAAGTCCCCCCACCTTTTTGCTTCAAGACAGGGTCTCTCTGTGTAGCCTTGGCTGTCCTGGGACTCACTCTGTAGACCAGGCTGGCCTCAGACTCACAGAGATCCACCTGCCTCTGCCTCCATGTGCTGGGATTAAAGGCGTGTGCCACCACCGCCTGGTTCAGCTGAGTCCTTTTAATCATCTCTGGGTCCCACACCTTAGAAGACACTCTTAGGGGACACTTCCACTTCCCAGTCCTTAAGATAGGTGGAAGTCACGTGTTCCTGTCAGAATCTACGCCAGCCTAGACAGTTCACATTCACATCTCACTGATCCACAATTGTCCCTGGAGTGTGGGCGACCTGACACTCGACACAATCTCTGTGCACACTGTGTGTTTGCAGGGCACCTGGAGAGCACCAGGTCACGCTGGGCAGTGATGGCCACTAGTTCCTGTCATCAGGTCTCTTTACCTTTTCGCCCTTCTCTCCGTAGAAACCAAGTCCTCGGTTGCCCTGGAAACAGAGATGGTGTCTATGAGTTTGCAGGAATCAGGAATGACAGCGAACTGAAGGATTGTTTTAGAAGAAGAGAGACCAAGCCCTCCCTGAACTGTGACCCTTGTACTTTAGGAGCCAGGCGCCTCTGCCTGGTCCTCTGCCTGAGGAGTGAGTGGTGGAGACGGATCCTGTCAGCTCACATGTTAGCACTCGGCCCATCCAAGGGAGGTCAGAGTTCGCCCTCAGGTTCTGGGTCCTCTAATGTAAAGTGCAGCCCAGATGATTGTCCAGATACCGCATCTGGAGATCCAAGTCATCTCATTTTGGTAAAGACCACCCTAACTTCATAGAAACATTCCTTTCTTTCTAGTGATTTTAGGGGACTTAACACCGATTGCATTTCATATTTATGTGCCTGTTTGGATTGTTTTCTGAGGCGAAGTCAGGCCTGCATCTCAGCCAGTGTTTATCTAACGCTCCTCTGAGGAGCAGCTGGTCTGGAGTCAGCCCTCCCCGACGCCTGGGACCAGCGATGCATGCAAGGAGCCACCCCACAAATTCACACGCTTTTCCACACAGAGCTCTTTCCTCTTGGCTCCAAGCAGCTGTGTCTCTTTCCCAGGGTCTCTCTCTTGCTACAGTGAGCAAGAGTCACACAGGACCCCTCCAGTCTCTCTCTGCAGTCTACTGTCTGCCCCCTCCGATGCTTAGATATCTTTTGAAAATAAAAGCAGAACCTTTAATTAAATTCTGCTTCTCTTGCTCCACCACCTGGCTGGGAGCTCATATCAAAGCACAGCATGGCGGCCATGGAGTCCCCACAGCATTCCCTGCTCAGAGCTGCTCCTCAAAGTTGCCAGGAAGTGACTTGGCCCAGGGTGAGGGGGCTGTTTGTATTTGCAGCGGCCAGGGGAGATCTGAGGCCAGAGCCTGGGCTGGGCCACTGCTTCCTTGGCCCTGCAGCCGAGCAGACTTCCGCTGTCCTTGGCTCTAGGCCCTTCCCATCCTGCTCAGGGGCTGTCTGATGGGGGTGAGGGTGGGGGGAGTGGGGGGTATCCAGGAGCCTCCTCGAGTTCCAGCTCCAGCTGGAAACTCTGTTGGAGGGATGGAAGCCTAAGGGGTATGGGGGTGGGTGGCGGGCAAGGTCACCAGGGGTCACAGAAATGGGACTTCATATGGAGCAGGCGTGGGAACATGAAGACCTGCATCTGGATATGGAGCAGTGGATGGCTCTTCCAAGCTTCCTGCTGGACCCCAGTATCTCTGATCAGATACTTTCCTCATCAACATTACGGAGTCTGGACATTTGTCCAGCGTTCCCAGGTCATAACAAACCCCGGCTCTGTTCTCCAAGGTTCTAACAAACCGCATGCCTGACTCAGAGCACTGGACACGTCTCTGGTGCTGACCTGAGGCTCTGAGGGATTCTCACTATAGCCAGGTAGGATGGGGGTCTCCCGCTTCCCTTAAACAAACACAGTGTCCCCCTGCCCACCCTGGAAAATTGCACCTGCAGATAAACAGGAGCTGCCCCTAGGCTGTTCAGCTGCACCTCTTTCATCCCGGCTCGTCAGTGCGATTTGCACACAGCCACAGAGGTGTCATGGAGCCCCAAACAGCATCCTCACATCGGCTTGGGCCAGGTGCTCAGACACTCCACAGGATCTCTTCCTACACAGCAAGTCTTAAACTACACAATGGCTCTCAGCGTAATCTACACCACAAATAGCTGTCAGCCAAGTTGTTTTCTGGTCGAAGAATGCAGGCATTAATCACCAAAGAGCCCTCCCCCGCCTTGTCCCCGCCAACTTACTGGTTGTCCTTTGGGTCCAGGGGGCCCCGGTGGTCCCTGCAGAAATACAAAGACATGCATATTTTTCTTTCCCTCCCAGGACCCAGATGACATCTGCTTGGAGGTCCTGGGAAAAACCATCAACTGTCCACTTCGAACAGTATGGTCAGAGCTTCCCCACATCTGTCTTGGTGGGATGAAAAGCCAGGAGGAAGACGGGGTCAGTGTCCTTGGAATGCGCCGCTGTCTGCCCACAGCTGTTCCTGGTTTGCTTGTGTGTTTTGGGCTGGTGACTTTCACCCGTGTCCTGGATGTGTTTGTTTCTATGCTTTGTGAGGTCCCAGGCCTGTGACTGCAGCCAGATTCCCCCACATGACACTGTCACATTTTGGTGGTGGAATCACAAACACTCGTGGACAGAATGGATCTGTAGGTCAGTTCCACAGACTCAGCACCTGCACATCTGCACCCTAAGGTCCTCGAACTGTGTTTTCTATCTGTTCCATACACTTTTCACATGTGTATGTGCATGTGTGTGTGTGCATGCACGCATGCATGCATGCATGTGTGTGTGCATATGCAAGAAGGCCAGTGGCCTTCCTCAATCACTCCATCATACTCTATTTTTTGAGGCAGGGTTTCACACTAAACCTGTTGCTTACTAACTCAGCTAGGCTGGCTCGTCAGCGGGATTCTGGGATCCTCCAGTCTCCGCCTCCCCGTCTCTATGATTACAAGTGTGTTATACCATACTCGGTTTTTCTCACATGGCGCCACGGATGGGGTTCAGGCCATCATGCTTACACAGCAAGCATGCCACTGACCTCTCCAGCCCCTCTGAACTCTATTTAGAGGAAAACTCTAGGCCGCTCAGTTGTTGCTATATGAGTGAGCCTAAGAAGTGATTTTTTTCCCCTGGATCTCGCTCTGTAGACCAGGCCTGCCTCTGCCTCCCGAGTGCTGGGATTAAAGGCGTGCGCCACCACCGAGAAGTACTCTTAATGAGGCGGAAGTCTTCTCGTGGTGACCGAGATGTGCTTGGGGCTCAGTGAGGTGATAAGAGTGGGTGGGGCTAGTGAGGAGTGGGTGGGGCTAGCGAGGAGTGGGCGGGGCTGGGGAGGAGTGGGCGGGGCTGGGGAGCACTAGCCCCCTCCTCCTCCTTCCTTGCAAGCCTTCCCTCAGCCTGTTTCTATCCTCTCGCACTGCTGTGTCTTTGCGCCGGAAGGGAGGGACATCCTGTAGCCTCCACACAGTGCCCTTCTATAAACGGCACCCAGTGCCTCCCCTTCTACAGTGGAGATGGCCCAGGTGGGATGTTCCTGTCACACACGGCCTGGCCCAGAAAAAAATCTGTTTCCTTCTTGTTGACCTGAGTGGGGTATTTGGTTTGCTTTCTCCAGGGATGATGGTCCCTTGTCACATAGTTAATATGGAACCTGGAGAGCTTACACATGATGGGAGGGACCCTAGCCAGAACCAATCTGTGGCTCAATGGTACTCAGTAGGTAAAAAAAGGAACATCCACGGGTGATCTGACATGGGCCTGGGGGTGACCAAGCACAAGGACTTACCGGTCTTCCAGGAGCTCCCACAGGACCCATCTGTCCTATTGGCCCCGGGCGGCCAGGAGGCCCCTGTGGACAGACAAAGAGAGCATGGTTTGAAGACAGGCAGACTCGTGTGTCTACTCCGATATTTTTCAAGTTCTGTATGGAATAGTCCCGAGTGAAAATGATACTCACCTGGTAGCCGACCAGACCAGGCTCTCCAGGTTCACCCTGGTTGAGAGGAAACAGGGTTAATTAAGAATTACAATTGTGTGTGTGTGTGTGTGTGTGTGTGTGTGTGTGTGTGTGTGTGCATATGGGTGAACGAGTTCATGCAGGCGCACGTGAGGCCAGAGGTCAATATATTCCTCAGGAGACAGCCACATGGTTTTGTGAGATGGTCTCTCATTGGTCTGGAGTTCCCTAAGTAGGCGACTCTGGATGGCTACTGAACCCCAGGGATCTGCCTGTCTCCACCTCCCCAGTGCTGGGATTATGTATCAGACACTGTGACCCACTTTATACATGGGTTTTGGGATTTTTAACTCAGGCCTTATGCTTGCAAGGCAAGCCTTTTGCCGACTGAGCCATCTCCTAAGCCACCGAGAGTTACTGGTGTTAAGCATCTTTGGGTTCATTTATCTCCACGGCAGAGTTGGAAGTAAGCATGGAATATACAGACTGAGGTATTTGGTCTGGGGCATTGAGAACACGGGGAAAATAAACCCAACCCAAACAGAATATGATGACCACCCCCCAACCACAGCCTTGAACTCCCCCATGAATCTGTGAATTCCTTCTTTCACTCAGAGCTAATTCCTAACTAGCTTTGTTGACAGTTTACATGGGATCCCCGAGTCCCGTCTCCCACCCAGGGCACACATACCCTGTATTTGTCGCGGTCTTCTTGAGATAGTGCGTAAGGTTCACCTTTCTGTCCCTTAGGTCCTTGGGGCCCCTAAAGTAGCAGATACACCATAGAAAGAAAAGCACAGAAGAACCCGTTATCTTCCAGTGTGACTGCCAGCCTTTGTTCACAATGTCCAGTGTCCCCATGGATTACATAGGCACCCCCCCCCCCCACCTACCAACTTCCTCAAGGTCTAACTATAAGTCTGAGGCTTTTTATTTCATACTCTTAGAGTTACAATGGAAACACTTTATAGGATTTAAACTATCTTCAGAACCTCCACATTCATCCTCTGGCATAGAACTACGTTATCTTTTCTTTGTAATGGTATTGGTGCCCCAACAACATAAACAGGAAGACTCTTAGAGATATTTAATACAGGAGAATGGCTTGACTTACGTCAAAGCTAGGCAGTCTATACAAATGGGTGCACATTACCTTTGAATATCTATACATAATCAGCATTTTACAGTGACATGTGTCTCTTGGTCATGAAGCTTAAGCTCGATAGACAGAGGAAGTCATGCAGTTCACTGAAACACTGAACCACATCAAAAAGAGACAGGGGAGAGCGGGCGCTGCAAGGTGGAGGTGGAACCCATTGGCCAGAGAAACCAACTCGCCACAGGATGAAGGTGGGGATGCTTGCTCATGGCTTCTTTTCACCTCAGTGTTTTCAAAATACAAAGGCTCAATGAAAAAATGTTAGCATAACCTGAATTTGCAAATATAGTTCTCAAGAACACTTTAGGACTCTTTGCAAAGATCCCAAGAACGAGGTCACTAAATGGACAATTGCAGGAATTCTATTGCATATCTGCCTCTTCGTAGATGCTGGAGAACCTGACCACCTTCCAGGTGCCCAGACGATTCCTCAGTGCCAATAGACACTTGGGACGAGACTCAGGCTTTCCGGTTTAGTTGTGTTATTACAGCCATTCACTGTTATTTGACTTAGAATATGGAAGGAAATGGCCCTTGGAAGACAGTCGCAAGAACATACCCCAAGCCACTTTTCCTCCACCCAACACTGACTCAAGAATAGAGACAATGGATTTGTTTGAACCCAGAACAGTCAGCTGCGGAAAAAAGGAAGAGAAAAGTGAGCAGGAAGAGCAGCTTCCATCAGCTGTGAAGGCAAGGACAAGGCGTGGCAGGCGGCCCTCCTTGGCCGAGCCTGGGAAGTGGAGCCAAGGCCACATTATGTTTGGTCCAGTTACACTGACAGGCTAACCATACCACCACGTTGCCCTTATACTCACAGGGAGGCCAGGGAAGCCCCCAGGTCCAGAGGGCCCTTGTGGCCCTGCGTCTCCTCTGGTCCCATTGCAGCCGTCATAGCCAGGTCTCCCTCGGGGCCCACCTTGCCCTGGGTGTCCCTGGAAAGCAGAACGGTGTGTGAACAGTCGAGCTTTCACATAATTGATCCGTGAAACAGCGGTAAATGTTCTCCAAAGCCACACCCCCAGCACAAATCCAAGGAAAAGATAACTCAAAAGTGGACGGAGGAAGAAATGAAAGATTAAACAGGCAAAGATGTAGATGTGCCTTAAGCAGGTGCAAGGCTTCCTCACAGGCGCTAGGGAACTTGTCTTTCTCTGCCTTGCCCCAGGGGCCTTTCAGCAGGCAGTGGGAAGAAGAAATCCTGCAAGCCTGTGAGAGCTGTTAGATGCGGCTGTTGGAGAGGCCGGATCTCAAGTGAAGGGGGTAGTCACACCCCAGGGCCGGATCTCAAGTGAAGGGGGTAGTCACACCCCAGGGCTGGATCTCAAGTGAAGGGGGTAGTCACACCCCAGGGCCGCTTTCTTTGCTGACACAACTGCTTTAATTGTTTCCTGGTCGTCTGAGACAAGGCCTCACTCTGTAGCCTAGGCTGGATGCCAGCTTGAGATCCTTCTGCCTCAGGCTCCCAAACGCTGAGGTTACAGATTTGCACCACCATGCCCGGCAGAGGTTTAGATTTAGGCAAGAATATCAAAACCCTTCGGTATGTCCACTGGGGAGGCAACATGACCGAGAGCCTGTCAGTGACCAGAGGGGCTTGGGTTGCACTGGGCGGGTTCTGACAAATGGGGCGGAGCCAAGAACCTACAATTCGTGCTGTTTTAGAACACAGTCTGTTTTGATAATTACCTAGACAGTACGCATTTAGGTATATTTTGTAATTGTGCAATTTCTTTAAATGATGTATCTTGGTAAAAACCAAACACATTCCAAAGTGGTTTCTGAGGCCATTTGGATGCCTTTTTTTTTTTTTAAAGGTTTGAGAAATTTGGAAAATTTTAAGAGTCTGGGAACAAATCCCACATAAACAATGATATTGAATAATACTAAAAGAAATTTCTCTCTTTGCACATCTCTTTGCTGTAGGTGGCTTTGGCCTGTGCAGTTGCGCCGTGGTGAGTCGGCGTTATCCCTGCTGTTCTGTGGGTTCAGGAGTGTCCCTTCTCCTTTCCGGGGGCCTTCTGGGTGAGGACGAGAGGGACTTCTAGACCTGCCCTTGCAGTTCCGCCTCCAGGAATTAGCTTTCTACAGGGTTCACCTGAGCTCTGCTGTCCCTGTGGCATTTCTCTGAAACATACGGCTGAGGTCTTCACCCGTTTGGTGGAGACTGCCTACTGTGCTTCCTTCCTAGAACCGACCCACAGCACTGGGATATGCACACCGACATGGTCTCAGTTCAAAGTGAGCTTTGAAGACAGCGTCAAGTCACACTGACCTAAACATCCATCTTTCAGTACCTCATTAGACATCTCTCTTTGGGACACAGCTCTAAGCTCCGCATGGATGCTGCCTTACACAGCTTCGACCATGTAACATGATACAGTCCCCTTAAGATCAAGAGTCACAAACTGATGAGCGCTGACAAATGACATCCAGGCCACATCATCTGTGCTGTGTTCTCTGCAGTGACTCTGGCATCTGTGAGCAGAGCTGAAACTGAGGACATGGTGGCGACTGTCCCTCTAACTTGGTAATCATTTGATATGAAATAAACATATGCATGAAAAATGAACAAAAATGAGACACATCAGTTTCCACTCCATCCCATAATGTTCCTCCATCTTAATTAATTTGGATTACCAAACCATCAAGATGGAACTGCCGGGCAGTCCAAAGAGTTCCAAGAAGTAGTTTAAAAATGGGCAATTTAGTTCCAGGCTGTTTGTGGGAAAACATCTTTTATGATTTGTTTATCTCTGGAAATGTGTGGATTCTGTATTCGGCCAGTTTCTCAAGATCCCAAGGAATGCAACAATTACTTCATTTTTCCTGACTACTGTGTGGTGTAACCCCAAGTCTGCTGGAGCACACTATGGGTGACACTGAGGACCAGGGCATGCTGAGCTCATGGTCTGCTAAACATGGCCGCCTTCCCTCTGCTCCACTTCCTTTAAGACTGTGGGGCTATGGTTCTGAGGGCAAAGAGCAGACTTCCCTTCCCTGGCTCCTGTTCCTGGTATCAGGCCTGCTAGTGAAGCTGGGGAACCGTCTCCTTCCCTATATGTGCACAGTAAGAGAGCAGACACATGCCAGTAGGGCACAGACACAGTGAACATGGGTGAGGTCCACAGAGTCCATGCCTCTAGCCATAGCAGCAGACAGGACGTGTGATAAACACACTCATCCCTGAGCTCGGGTCTGGCCAGGAAGCCTGGCTGCCCTGGGAATCTGCTGGCTGAGTTTTGTGAGGAAGGCTGTGAGTCAGGCTGGCTTTGTTTTTGTTTTTTTTTGCCACAAGAAGTAAAGTAAACTAGCCTATAAAAACACTTTTATTGCATTTTAAGATTTTCTCATGAGCAAATCAACCCCCCCCCCCCCCCCCGGCCCTACAGTGTGGTGTGTGTGGGTGGGTGGGTGGCCTTGAACTCATGGCAATCCTCCTGCCTTATCCTCTCAAATGCTGGGATGACAGGCACCCCCACCTGGAACTCTCCTCTGGACTTGTTACGTGCAATTACTATAGAGAATCTGGACTGACCAAACTGTGGTGGCTTCATTCTATCCTGGTCCTTGCTGGGTCACTTCATGTTCAGATTGCCCATGCCGCAGATGAACTCTCAAGGCCAGCTTTTTAACGTCTGTGAGCCATGCTCTATCTTTTTGACTGCCAACAAGGTCAAGTTTCAGCAAAGCAGACTCAGTCCTGAAGCCCTATCTATAAGAACCTTCAGGAAGGAAACCCATTGTTTGCCTGGAATCCAGGAGAAAGCCAAATGCAGAGAAGCCAGATGCTATAAACAAAGAAGCCATTCCATTTCAAAGGTTTCTTTAAGTTAGAAATGCATTGCTTGGAACACACACAATGTTTAACCTTCTCTCTCATCTTCCCAAACACTTACTGGAATTCCATCTGCACCGGGGAACCCAGACACGCCTCTTGCTCCCTGTGAATAATCAGAGCAATTAAAAGAGCAGAAAGGCCCAGAGTCACCCACAGCAGAGGACCCAGCCAGGACCCTCAGTCCCACCCACAGCAGAGGACCCCAGTCAGGACCCCCAGTGCCACCCACAGCAGAGGACCCCAGTCAGGACCCCGAGTGCCACCCACAGCAGAGGACCCCAGCGAGGACCCCAGCCAGGACCCCCAGTGCCACCCACAGCAGAGGACCCAGTCAGGACCCTCAGTCCCACCCACAGCAGAGGACCCAGTCAGGACCCTCAGTCCCACCCACAGCAGAGGACCCCAGCCAGGGCACATACCACATCTCCTTTTGGTCCGGTTGGCCCAGGAGCTCCCCGTTCGCCCTTGTCTCCTTTGCGGCCCTGTAGTCCTGGGAAGCCTTGCAACCCTGGGGGCCCAGTGTACCCCTGGGTGCCCACTGGCCCCGGCTGACCCTGTGGGAACAACACATGTTCAGTGTCACAGTTGAAATCAAGCATGCATTCTCAATTACAATCATTTTCCCAATTGCACTTCCTGTTCTCCAAGATCTACCATCTTCAGGCACGTCATGTAAATGGCCATCTTCTACCAGAGCCACCCCAGAGGGGTCGTTGGCTAAGGGGAGAGATCAGAGAGCTTCAGGGGAAACACGTTCAGTAAGGGACACGAGAGTGCTTGACAGGTGAGGTTGATGGCAGGCGATCGAATGTTGAGTTTGCCGTGACGGAATCAACATGCTTGGCTTTTAAAAGTCTCTTTCAGGTAAAATGCTCCCAACAATTTTCTCAATATAACATATACAGGAGCAAACAAAACACAGCATATCCTTACAATAGAATATTACTCAGCCTTAAACAGAAATTACCGATACGTGCTCCAACAGATACGAACTCGGAAGACAGACGCTTATGAAATAATCAGTAATAACAAGTACTAAAGGGTCCCATTTATGTGAAGTCGCTGAAGGGGTCGAGACCTGTCTACTGCCCCATTTCCAAGCCCCTTGCTGCCCCTGGGATGGGGGAGGCTTACTTCTTTGTTTCTGGTCTTTTCCTCCATGGCCCACACGGGCAGTCTTGACTGTGCATTGTCTCTACTGCAAGGTGTATGTCTTTACTGAGTGTTGAGAGGTCATCTCTAGTGTCTCATAGGGTTAAAGTGAGAAGACAAATTTCACAGGAGGTGAGGTATGGGGTGGATGTCACGGAGGTGCTCATCCAGGAGCAGGGAGACCTTCCTCAAAGCTGTTCATGTCCCTCTTCTACTGGTTCTTGTAGGAGCCACAGGTGGATGGGAGAGTCCCATTCTTTAAAGACTGGCACCCCAGAGCTCAGGCACCCTACATCCTCAACCCAAGGGGAGTCTGGAAAGGTCCCTGAGGCTCCATCTGGCTCAGTGCCTGAGTGGTAGATACGAGGCCCCACTCCTCCATCCTTCATGCCTCCCAGCATCATCCAGCCATGCCACACCATCAAAAGCCCAGCCAGGGCAGGGCAGACTCAGCATCCTGAGCAGTGGTGGAGTCCATGCATCACAGCCTCTTTGAAGAACACTACAGACAAGAGGCCGGTCCCACTGTGTGGCTTCCCCTGGGGACAGTGGCTCTGTGGGCTGGACCCAGGACCCTAAATTCCCTGTCTCTGAAGCACTGTGGTTTAACTGCTGTTTGTGTGCTCGGGAAAAGAACATGTTTTGGCTCTGACTTTTATGGGTCTTTTCCAGTCACGTCCTTCTTGGCTTGGTTTGTGGTGGTGATAGATCTGGCTTCCCTGGGATTGGACACAGGCGGCGGAGCAGCCTCAGTTCCCCATGTCCTGTGGAGGCCACCCCTTGCCAGTGTTTACAGTGATCACTCCAGGGGGATGGGACACTCCTCACGGTGGCATCTATTGTTACCGTTCACAGCCTGCAAGTCTGCCAGGGGGCTAACCATTCCAGAGCCGAGGAATACACGGGTCCCCCGCTACCACAGGACTTGTATGGGGGCCACGAGACCACCCCGATTCCTCATGTTCAAACCCTTTCCTGGACCCCCTTGATGGGGAAGACACAGAGTCCCCTGTGAACTCATTTCCGCTCACTGTCAGCAGACCTCTGACCTGTACTTCTCGGATGGGTGTCTGGCTTTGGGGTAAGCTCGAGGCTTGTCTCCTCTGGAACAGGCGGTCACCTCTTCATTGCACAACCCAGTGGTTTCCCTGCACTGTGCAATCCTCACCTTTATCTAGATCTAAAATACCTTCCTGGCCTCAGAGGGAAATCCAGACCCATTTAGCAGTCCGCCCTCCCCTCCCCCGGACCCCCTCCAGCTTCCTCTTCCCCAGTCTCTGGCAACCATCCTTCAGCCTTTTATCTCTGTGGCTTCCCTCTTCTATAAATCAATAAAAAAAAAGAAATCGCGTGATGCGCGACCTTTTGAGTCTGGCTTCTCTCTCCCTCAGCATAACGCTTTGGGGGTTCACCTACGCTGTGGCACAGACCAGTACTTCATATTCACGGCTGAATATTATTCCATTGTATGGATATACCTCAGTCTGTCTTTTCATCGACTAATGGGCATGTTTGAGTGTTTCTGTATGTGTGTGCCTGGGCATGTACGGCACAGCACACATCTAGAGATCAGAAGGCAGCTGAGTGGAGTCAGGCCTCTCCGTCCACCTTTACATGGGTCTAGGGGGATTAAACACAGGTCTCCAGGGTGCACCACAAGCTCCTTCTTTTGCTGAGCCATCCCACTGGCCCATCCCACTTCTGTTATTTCCAACAGCCCTGCTACCAGCACGTGTGTCAAACATCGGCCTGAGTTCCTCCTATCAGTTTTTGGTGTCTATCCCCAGGACTCATTGGGTCCCATGACAGTTCCACATTTAAGTTTCTGAGCTATGACCAGACTTTTTCCTCAGTGGCTGCACCATTTCAGGGCTCTACCAGAAACACTCCAATTTCACGTCACCCTTATGCCAACACGATTTTCTCCTTCTTTGGCTCTAGCCAAGCTTGTCAATTTGAACAACTCCTGGGTGTTGATGGACTAGAACATTCCACAGCTTCCAGGCTGCTTCTCTCAGGGAGGGGGCATCTGGGGGAGAATGTGTGTTGGGGCCTGGGGCTGGCTGCTGTTGCCAGGCTGAACCCTGCCTTGTGGGGTAACTGGGCACTTGTGCACATTCTCAGTGTGCTCCTGGGAGGTGTGTTTGGATTGTCAGGCTGGGGCTTTCCCCAGGATGTCGTGCTTGGGCGGGGGAGTGCACCGTGGAGTGTGAGCAGCAGCTGCAGGCACAGGTGATGAAGCTTTCCCTTTGTGCTAATCAGCGGTCACAGCCATTTCCATCCTCTGTTGAAAAGTCCAGCTCAGAAAACTCACTTCCATCTCTTCCTTTCCTTGTGTAAAGAGGTTAAAAATAAAACTGTCCCAAGAGAAGGTGTCTACACATCAGCCTCAAAACTCCCAAATCCACAAAGCTCTTCAAATTCCTGCAACATCCCTGAAAGTCTCCTCCCTCCCATGGCCATCTCTGTAGGGCAGGGACACAGAATATATCTTACAAGTCTGTGGACACTTTTCAAAAGACCTGGAAGATCGTGTGCCGTACCCCCCACTTCCACCCCATTCTACCCACAGGGATGGGCTTCTTAGGAAGAGGGACAATGAGAACCGCCCTTCTACCGTGCATCTCTGGGAGGTGGCCCACCAGATGTTTAACAGCAGCAATCCCATTTTGTGCCCTGGTGATGACATGGGGAAGTGGGGAACACCGGCAGGGAGGAGCCATCGCTGGGCTTAGAAAGGCCCAGCATCAAAGGCTGTCTGCCTGGATCCTGGCTGACCGAGTTCTGTCCATGTGTCTCTGGGTGGGGTCAGTCGTTCCAACTTTATGCCAGACTCACTAGAAGTACAGTGTCCCAGGCATGGCTCTGGCCCCTTGGATCTGTATTCCACACAATCCCTAGAGGTTCCTGTGTGCATTGCTGCTGAAATACCACCGTGTCCCGCCACACCACTTCCCTCCACTGGTGCTCAGGGAGGAGATGGTTATCTTTTAATAAGAAAAATCTCTTTAGTGCTAAGTTCTAGCCCAGAGAGAGGTCTGGCTTTTGAGTGAGGCAGAGGGAAAAAACATTTTTGTCAGCTACATATTAACTTCAATCAAACTTCCCTAGAAGACAGCATAAACAGGAGTTTGTCCATCCGACACCCTGTCCTTCCTTTCTGGAGTCATGGCTGGTGTGTACCTGGTCACCAGCCATTTTTCCAGAGGGCGAGGTCACATTCAAAGCCAACTTTACTAAACTCCGTGGTTCTGGAGGAGGTGTGCTGAGACCACCAAGAGTGCTCCTGAATTTGGGAACGTTTACATCCGGAAACAGGGCAAAGTGTCATCAGACTGTACGTGTGTAGGCACAATTGGACACTGGGCCAAAGGCCAGAGAAGCCCAACACCCGTCTCCAAGGACAGACCCTGTCCCTGTGCACACCAGGATGTTCAGTCGGCTGCAGCCTTTCCTGGTAGAGCAGAATAGATCTCGGTGACGCAAAGCCCAAGGCCGAACGGTAGGAAATTCCCTCTCCGTCCTAAGCCGACTCTTCCTGTCTCACCTTTCATGGGCACCAGCCACAGACCCTCCTGCCCTCCCCAGCTCCTTGCAAACTCTTCCTTCCTCTGAGGGCAGTAGACTACAGCTCTTGGTGATCCTGGGGAATTCCTAAGTGCTAGTGAGTTTCTGTAAGGCTGATGGCACACATTGGAAAATCCGTGAGATGTCCGCAAAGGCAGACATCTTCAGGATCCGGGAAACTTATTCTTTACCCCAGAATTTAGAACTGTCTATTGTTCATAAGGATGACCAGTTCACATCTGTAAACACGTTAGATCACCCACAGTGTGAATTAAAGAGGACCAACTGAACAACATTGGACTCCTTATATGATGAAGGTTGATAAGGACCTTAGAACTACTCTCCAAAATAATTTAACAGATTGTGGTTAAGGAGTAAATAACACCTGGGCTTGGTGAGATGGCTCAGCGGGTCAAGGCGCTGGCCGCCAAGACTGACAATCCGAGTTCCACCCCTGGGGACTCACACGGTGGAAGGAGAGAACTGACTCCCGAAAGTTGTCCTCTGACCTCCACACACATACACAAACGCCATGTACGAGTGTGCCCCTCCCCCACAAATATATATGTATGTGTGTATATATGTATATATATGTGTAATAAAAAATTTTAAGTAAATAAAATCCACATGTGATGAAGCCATCTCTCACTCCACTCAGGAACGTTCCACTTGAAATGGATCAGACTCAAATGAAAGAGGAGAAACTAAAAAACCCCCAGCCAACCACCACCACCACCACCACCACCATCACCACCACTACCATCACCACCATCACTGCCATCACCACCACCATCACCATCACCACCATCACCACCACCACCATCACCACCATCACTGCTATCACCACCATCACCACCACCACCACCACCACCACCATCACCACCATCACCGCCATCACCACCACCATCACCATCACCACCATCACCACCACCACCATCACCACCATCACTGCTATCACCACCATCACCACCACCACCACCACCACCACCACCACCACCACCACCACTACCATCACCACCATCACCACCATCACCGCCACCATCACCACCACCACCATCACCACCATCACCACCACCACCATCACCATCACCACCACCACCATCACCATCACCACCACCACCATCACCACCATCACCACCACCACCATCACCATCACCACCACCACCATCACCATCACCACCACCACCATCACCACCACCACCATCACCACCACCACCATCACCACCACCACCATCACCATCACCACCACCACCATCACCACCACCATCACTATTACAGGGGAAGTTTTGAAACTTTGGGTTGTAAAAGATTTCTTAGACACAAAAACCACAAAACAAGAGTCGACAAGATTAAAGAGTTTGATTCTCTGAATACTGCTGAAAACAAAAGGGCTCTAAACTAGTTAAGTCTCTAAACTAGTTAAGTCTGGCCCTAACTAGATTACGGGCTCCCTGGCGTGCTTCTCGTACAACCTCTGCGGCCATTCTGCACTTGTGTACCTGGCAAGCTCTGGCCGCATCTCATTTAAGCGCTCTCTGAAGTTCTCAGCATCCACCCGACCAGCACTCCTCGTCCCACGCAGCCTGCTGAGTGGCTGGCTGCTCACGCACTCCCCTGCCGCTGTCTGGCTCTCCCCACCCCAGCTCTATTTTTAGAGCATTTTCCTTCTTTTTCTGTGGGTTTGAGGTTCGAGCCCAGGGTCTGGCACCTGTGTGTGGGGGAGGTGCTCTGCCACTGGTCTACACCCCCAGCCTGAACCCCTTTGGAGACCACTATAACAACATCACCGTTTCCGAGGCTCAGCCTGCCACCCTCATCTGCCCCAGCCCCATTAAGTGCTGTAGACCCCTTGAGCCGTTCAGGAAACACTTCAGTCTTGCCTTAGCCCTGCACCAGCCCCGCAGAACTGGGGGTTGTTGGCTCCGTAGAGGGTTTGGCCTAGCTGTCTGCACAGCAGACGGAATGCTGCCCTGGCCCTCATGATGAAGTCATCAGGGAGACCACCCAGACTCTATGGAAGGAGGCCTGTGTATCAGACCGCGCTCAGCATCTGATTAGATAATGAAATATTGTGGGCAGTTGAGGTGCGGGTGAGGCAGGGCTCTGGAATGCGGGACGCTCCTCCTCCAGGAGGCTCAGGGCTGCTAACGTTTGAACCTGGCAGCTTTGAGGACAACTGCCCATGATGAGCATGAGCGGAACATGCTCAGCAATGGGTAGGACTCGGGTGGGACTGCTGTGGCTGGGGGGGTGTGCGTGTCAAAAGTTGCAAAGAATCAGGGGTGTGTACAGACATCAGTCTGCAAAAAAATCTATAAAAGGAAGAATTTTAATGTTTACCGAGTATCTCAATTTTGAAATTTTGAAATGAAATCAACATTCCTGGTGGGAGGCACAGGGCCAGGGGATGATAGTGCAGTTCCAGCGGTCAACACCAGGTGGCAGTCAGCCTCAGCCTCCAGGCGTGTTAGGAAACCTACCCTCTGACTTGAAGGCTTTGAGCCTCTCCATGGTCACATGACTCATCTGGGGGACAGAGGGCAAGTCCCTCATTTGTCATGGGGTGCTAACCTCCCTTCGGGATAATCTTGAGGAAAACTGTGCTGGCCTAATCCAGTCAGTCCAAGGGGCTATTGCATTCCTTTTCCCTGTGACAGAGTGGTTGGACTCAGTCTTGTTAAAGGAAAAGTATACTAAGTATTGACATTGGGAGCCTGCTGGATCCACACCTACCCCAGTGGCCCATGCTGCAGTGACATTAAATGACATTAGATTGAATTCCTCCCGGGACTAAGTCAGAACATGCCTAACAAGCCTGGATCCGGGACATTTCCAGCGTTTTTAACCCATTAGATTTTAATTCCTGCAAAGTCCAGAAGCACATATTGTTATTTTGCTCATTCTCTGGGGGAAACTGAGGCAGGGGTGTGGCCAACTAGCCTTGTACATCCTGAGGGAGTGAGCTCACATGGGAGATGGCCATGTGGCTCTGGAGACTCACTGGTAGCCTGGGCACGCTCACCACAGACAGGAACTGAGGTGTGAAACCAGGTAAGGCCGAGGGCAGGTGTGACAAATGGGGACAGGGTGTCTCCCAAACAGCTTGAGGAAGAAGAGTAGAACAGGACGCAGCTGGCAGCAACGTGTTTTAGGAACAAGATAAAAGGGTATAAAAGTGACTTCTCAGAGGCTAGGAGATGGACCGCAGAGGGTGGACAGCCTGCAGGTGGACAGGGTCTGTGGGAGGCCGAGGGCAGTGGTGATGACCGTGCATGCTACTTGACTACCACAACCTACTTGAGAAGAGGAGACTGTTGCGGTCTCTGCATGGCTGGAACCCCATGCTTGGAGATAGAGGAGCCACCATAAGGCACCTAAATGTGCATCACTTGGACCTAAAAGCTTGAGAATGTCTCCTACTGAGCGATCTCACCTGACCTGGGACAAGTTCACTCCAGCCCTAAGGGGCCGGAGGGAGGGCATGGCTGGGTGGCGGAACAGCCCTGGCATTTTTCACCCCGCTCTTCTCACATTCATGCAGCCTCTGAAGTGTTTTTGTTTATTTGATGTTTTTATGTTTTGAGACAGGGTCTCGTCTAGCCCAGGCTGGCTTCAAACTTGCTACATAGCCAAGGATGACTTTGAACTTCTGATCCCCCTGCTTCTGTCTCCCCGGGGATTACAAGTGTGAGGCCCACGCCCAGTGTATGCAGTGCTGGGAATCCAACCTTGTATATGCTAGGCAAGCTCTCTACCAATTAAGCCGAAGTCCCAGGCCCTTGCTGTAGGTAGAACCCACATGCTTCACATGCTAAGCAAGTACTCTGCCATTGGGCCACACTCCAGCCCTAACCCTTGAAGTCTGGTTGTTAGTCCACACCAGATCACATACAGCCTTTCTTCCCTGCACCTTTAGAAGGGTCTGCTCTTTGGGGTGAGCCCCATGAGAAGACCCTCGAGTCCTCAAGGGCAAGGCTTCCCTACAGAACCACTCTATGACACTGTCCCATTCCTCAGGCTGAGGTTGTCTCCTGGGCAGTGAATAAGGGGCTGAGCTCACAGCCCAGGATGGCTCTGCAAGTGACTTCTTGGTGTCCCGTACTTCCTTCCCCTGATTTTCATCGAAGATGACCCTTTTGATGACACCGAACACATACCAAAAATGAAAAGAGACCACAGGAGATCCATCTGCCATCTGGTCTGTGGGAGATAATGGATGGTTCAGTTACCCAGACAAGAGATCCAAGACCCAGTGACATTCTTCTGCATTCCAGAGAATGACTCAGCAAGGAATGTCCTCAGGACACATGACCATTTCTTTTTCTTTTTCCTCTCTCCTTCCTTTTTTTTTTTGAGACAGAGTTTTGTATAGCTCGGATGCATCCTGTAGCAATGGATGACTGAACTTCCGATCCTCCTGCCACCACAGTAGGAGCTGAGGAGTGGACTGGGGCTCTCTCTGCATACTGGGCAAGGACTTCAGCGACGGAGTTACATCTGTATCCTTCTTTCTTTCTGAAGACTTTATTTTATATGTGTGAGTGTTCTGTCTGCGTGTATGTATGTGTACCATGTGTGTGCAGTGCCCAAGGCCTACAGAGATTGGTGAATCTCTCAGAACTGGAGTTGTGAACAGTTGTGAACAGACACATGGATTCTGGGACTGGAAAAATCCAGGTCTCCTACAAGAAAAAATCCTACAAGTTCCCTTAGTGCTCTTAACTGCTGAGCCGTCTCTAGCTCTCCACCAGTTCTTTCCTTTCAATGGCATTTAAATGTTTTACTTTATTTTCTTTAATTCTACTTTATGTGTATGGGTATTTGGACTGCACGTGTCTGTGCATCCTTGTAGGGCCTGGCACTCCTGTTGAAGTGGCCATCAGCTGTAACTCTGGAGTTAGTCAAACTCAGTTCTTGTTCTGAAAGTCTGTTAGGACACCTCACTCATTCTCAATGGTCCCCCTCCCTTCTGGACAATTGCCCAAGCATCCACAGATCCCTAACCGCAGAATGTCGGAAATCCAACATAGGCCTTATTCCCTTGGGCCCCATGTCCTACAATAACCCCTAATCTCCCTTTTCTTTCTCCAGAGACCATCTCTAGAGTCTAATTCTGGACAAGTGGAGACACTGCTGGTGTTTGGCTCACAGCCGAGGAGCCATCAGTGGTCAGATGGAGCTCCTGTCCTGCATTTCCCCCCTTGGTCCTTTCTTCCTGTCATCTCCTTCAGGGCCTGTCACCCCCTATTTCAATCCGTGTAATAACCCGTTAGCTAGCATCTGGGCTTCCTCTCCCTAACAATGCCCTGGTATCTGAGGTGGTATTGTGTTCCCTGAAATATTGTGCATCCTAATAAACTTATCTGGGGTCAGAGATAGAACAGCCACAATATTAAACACAGAGGATAGGCAGTGGTAGCACACGCCTTTAATCCTAGCATTCCAGAGGCAGAAATCCATGTGTTCAAGGATACAGCCAAGCATGGTGACTCACGCCTTTAATCCCAGAAAGCAGCCTTTAATCTCAGGGAGTGGTGGCAGAAAGCAGAAAGGTATATAAGGTGTGAGGACCAGAAACTAGAAGCATTTGGCTGGTTAAGCTTTCAGGCTTCTAGCAGCAGTTCAGCTGAAATTCATTCTGGATGAGGACTCAGAAGCTTCCAGTCTGAGGAAACAAGACCAGCTGAGGAACTGGCAAGGTGAGGTAGCTGTGGCTTGTTCTGGTTCTCTGATCTTCCAACATTCACCCCAATACCTGGCTTCAGGTTTGATTTTATTAATAAGAACTTTTAAGATTCATGCTACAGGTATCCCCTTTGCTACCTCCATGGGGTCCCCCTGAAGTCAAGGGAACTCTTGTGTTACGTCTAACTTAATCCTGTGCAGTCCCTGTGGCCACTGTGGAGCCCATGATGCCCCCTGTGTATTAGATGACTTCTAATGATGCCCTAACATTGCAAACACTTCTTTTTTTCCTGAAAAGGCTGCTCCTTGTTTCTTCTTTGAGCTGATATTGGAACAAGTCCTCTTTGATATGCTCCTAGTTTCTTAGCTGCTTCATAATGTCCCTTATTAAATCCCTTCTGCACCTGTTTTACATCTTGAGGGGCCCAGTGTGGTGCTTGGGCCACAGGACATGTGTGTGTGTGTGTGTGTGTGTGTGTGTGTGTGTGTGTGAGGCTTGTGGGGTTGTAAAGGCAACTTGATTAGATTTTTGACATGAATCCTGTCTACCTGTCTCCAGCTGGCTGCTCCCTCAATTGCCTGGGATGCCTAGGAAGCACCCCCTTGTAACTGCTCTGTCCTCTTCCTCAGCATGGCCACTGGGGTGTGCTTCCAGGACACCATGACCACCGGGGTGTGCTTCCAGGACACCAGAGGCCTTGTGTAGGATCAATCTGAGTGTTTTCTTTCTCTGACATGCATGCAGCAAAGCCCTCCAGGCTCCGGGAGGCTAAGCGAGCGTGGAAGACCAGTCTTCACCTTCCAGCATGCAAGACAACTGAGCAGGTGCTCACAAAGGGAGTCGGCGCTCTCAGGAGAAATATCTGTCCGTCATCCACCCGTCTATCCATCCTCCATTACATCTATTGCATATGTATGTATCTATGCCTCTTTCCATCATCTGTCCGTCTCTGCCATGTACCTATCATCTTCTCTATCATCTGTCCACTTGCCTATTTATCTAAGTACACACGTGCGTGCGTGCGCGCACGCACACACACATACACACGGACTATTATATGTGTCTTACAGTTAGAAGGTGTGAAAAATATCTAAGAGGAGAAAGAACACAGAGAAAACACAGGGTAGGCATTCTGCTGAAAGCTGACTTTGGGCTCGTGAGGAGGTGAGATGGCGTGTGACAAGCAAGCCTGATGGACTGAGTCTCTGGGACCCATCAGGAATGGAAGGAGAAAGCTGACCCCACAAAGTGGTCTTTGGCCTCCATGTGCATGCTGTGGCATACCCCCCTCCCCCGCTTCCGTCTTGTGCGCACATAGTAACAGGTTTAAAAGGTTGGCCCCCAATGGTACCAAACCTTAAGTTTCTTATTAAAATACTGTTGTCATAGAAGCTCATGTCCAGCTCTATGTACTCTCCTTAGAACGCAACTGGATGGACTCTGCCTGTGTTTGAGGGAGGTCACTGGACACAGAACGGTCCCTGGGTACGACTCCTAATTTTCTGGCACATTCTCAGCCTGTAACCTCTTCAAGACCAGGTGGTATGACAGTCTTGTAGTACAGCTCCAGCACTTTGGTATCCTTCACCTGTGGCTGCTGAGGGCCACACATGGCTGTGACTCCCCACCTCTATATAAAGCCCTCCCTCAACGAATCTAGTGGGAGCTTCCTGGTGTGCATGGGCCTCTTCCACACTCTGATCTCAGGCAGACGTACGGTTATGAATAATAACCCACGATCTGGCTTACATTTGGGAATTCTGGTTCATGCGGTCAGAGAATTTACCAGCTACTCAGTTTGGCAGCAATTTCTGTGATCCAAATATTAATCTTTTTCGTGCAGAACAGTAGCACTGCTCTGGCTCTGATGTGCTGGGCAAGAATCTGGGAGGCAGAGCCTTCACCACCAATGGGCTGGCTGTAGTCTTCCTAGAACAGTGATTCACCACACTACCATCTCCTGCTGTGAAGAGTCCTAGCTGTCTTGGTTGCTCATCCCTGCCCCTCCCCACAAAGCAAGAGAACAGACAGTGCCCAGTGCCCAGTGGATGCTGCCAGTTCCCCTCAGTGTAATGTACTGGCAGATCGGTGGTAACACAAGCCCTTTCCTTTTAAAAGACCCCAATGAGCTGGGCATGGTGGCACATGGCCCTGACGGACCTCTCCTGCCTCTTCGCTCCTGGACTTCTTCCTGGGCTCTTTAAATGCTGCTGTCCCTCAGACCTCAGCCTGTTCCTCTGGTTGCACACTCTGACACTCGACTTTACATCAGAAGAACTCAACGGACCCAGAAGCTTCAGCATAAAAGACCAAACATCAAAAGGAAACAACTTTACTTTGGAAACAAACCCACCACTGTTATGTTATTTGTTAAGTTGTATCATCTGGACAGAAACTACTCCCGTCTGAGTATGTGCGGATCCCCATGTTCAGGTGACTCTCCCCCAAATTAGCATTAAAGGTGCTATCAGAAGGTGAAGTTACAAGGTAGGCACCCCCATAAATGACACAGTGCCCAGATGAAAGACTACCCTGTGCACGAGGGCACAGGAGCTAGGCACTGTCTGTGAAGCAGAGAATCCCCCTTGAATGCTGAATCTGTGGTGCCCGGGTGTGGGGCTGTCTCGTTTGCGCGTGTGTGTGTGTGTGTGTGTGTGTGTGTGTGTGTGTGTGTGTGTGAGCACTGTGTGTGCAGTGCCCATGGAGGCCAGAACTGCAGTTGGAGTCTCCGGAACTGCAGTTACGGAAGGGTGTGTGGGTCTGGGGACCTCATCCAATTAGCAAGTGCTCTTGACTGCATCTCTCCAACCCCAAACTATGGCTTCAAGTTCTCTGGTCTACAAAGCTGAGGTTTTCAAGTCCTTTGAGATCAACAATCCTTCAAAACCTATGTGGTGGTGAGCAAAACCCCCAGAGTCATTAGCAAGGAGGGCTGTACCCAGAAAGGAGCAGAGTTGAGTATTTTCTAAATTGAAGGAGAACTTTGAAGAAGCTTTAAAAAAAGTATTTGTGTTCATTCCCATACACAGGCAAATACACAAACCAAACCCCATTGGTCCCAGAAACACCTCAGATCAGGCTCCCTGGTCCACAAGGTGAACCTCTTTCTGGAGTTTATGAGGCACATACGATGCTCCATGTTGCTTGATTATGTCCTTATTCACTTTAAAATGTGTGGATCAGACCATCATGAGATGGAGTGACTCCCATGAGCATCAGAAGGGGACCCTCATCACAGATAGGGTTATGAAGACACTGCCTCATTCTGTCCCAGAGCAGAGAACCAATACCCACCATGGAGTCAACCCAAGAAATGAAGTTGGAATAAAGGGCAAAATGGAACAAATGGATGGAAGAGTTGGCCATAAAACCAAAAACAGTGGAAGCCAACTTCGTGGTTAGGAAAGAACTGGAAATGTGTGGGTGTGTGCTCAAGGCCTGAGGAAAATTCCGGAAGTCCTGCAGATGTTTTTTGTTAGGAGGCGTTGGAAGCCCAGAGGGCTGCATCTCCTTGGGAAACAAGTTGATTTAAGAAATGTATTTCCCTCTTAAGTAGTTTTTTGATAAACTCAAAAAATGCAAAGCTCATCGGCAGGGTGAAGTCCAGACCCTTCCCTGGGAGCCCAGAGCACAGTGTTTGAAAATCCCTGGAGGGCACAGCAATCTAGGACATGCATCTTACTCATTTTCTGTCCTCATATTTACAGACCTCACTCCGCTGTAAATGGTTTCTCCAGATGGCAGATGAAACTTCCCTTCCTTTGGAGGAAGGAAATGTCACAGTCACAATGACCATTTTCTTGGTTTAGGATGTTTCAACAGAAACATTAATAAATGGAGACTTACACTCAAGGAGTCAGAGGTCAGGGTACTGACCCTAATGCAAGGAGGCTTCCTACTTCCTTGAGACAATCTGGAATTATTTGAATACCTATGAAAAAGAACTTTCCGTAGGAGGTGGGAAACTTTCACTGATAAGGACCACCTTAGAGTCTCTCTGGAAGAACAAGGATCTCTACTGGATAGAAGGTTTGTGAATTAATGTTTAGAAAACATCTCAAGTTTCATTTGAACATCTACTGGAGGACTTGTATGGTCCAGGAGGTGCATGAAAGATTCAGGCTTTATAAACAAAATGTACTTTTTGAGTAGCTGGGGAGGTGGGAGCTGCTTGCTGGGCAGTGACGGATGAGTTTGTACAAACATCCCACCTAAAACCTTGTGAAAGTCTACAACTCCAGCTGGCTGAGCACTTTGGAGAACTAATCAGATTGCTCCACACAGTTACTGGATGTGTTGCTAACATGGACCCTATTCAAGGACATTAGATTCTCTTAGCCCTGGGGACATTACTCAAGTCATTGAGAATTTCCATGGCATGTCCTACAGAGGGATCTTCTGCAATTACCAGGCTGTAGACGCCAGCGTGAGCCCCACACAGACCCTGCCAGCGTTCACGCGGCTTCCCTCCAAGAGGACCAGGTGCTTTACAGCTTTCCTGCCCAGAAGATGATGGGGTGCAAGACCAGATTAAACTTCATTAGGTCAGTGTGTGGGAATTTACATTTTAAACAGCTTCATGGCAAATCTCCCAAAACGTAAGAGATATTGAAAAGTTCCATTTTTTTCCCCCATGTATTTCTTAAAAGCTGTACTGTGTCACCCAGGGAAGATTACATGCTTTGGAAAGGAACAATTTCACAAGACCAGCCTCAATGTGACACCCTTGCCTTTGGTCGTTTGTGGGAAAAGAACCAGCGGAGGGCTTCAGACTTGCAGAAAACTATAGGTCGGGGGCCAGCCAGGCTTGGGGGCCAACTTAAACACACCCTATGGGCAAACTGCACTGTCTTCTCCTCACTTCAACAAGTCAAGATAGGATTAGTATCTTTGGGGTTGACCTATGACCTATGACCCTTAATACTCAAGTAGGTTTTAAAAAAAAAAAAAAAAAAAAAAAAAACAACTCAGTGTAGCCCAAGATGACTTGGAACAGTTTTGTAGCCAAGGATGACTCCACCTCGGATCGCTCCAAACACAAGGCTTAGTAGTTTTGCAACTGGGACTCCAAGGGATTGTCAGCCCAGGGAACCGTGCAGTAGGTCGGTAACCAATTTCCTTGGGTGTCTCCCCAGTGCCCCTCATCCCTTCTATCTGTTTTTATACTCCCTTTACCACAGTTACCCGAACGCCAGACTCTCAGCAGCTGCATCACAATGCATGCATTCTTTTCATTTTACTGTCAATTAATTAAAAAAAAAAAAAAACCTTACCACCAAAAATTGGCAGGAATTTGCAATTGAACTTTTTTTTTTAAAAAATAAAATAAAATTCTCTAAGTGAGCAAGAAAAAGGTAGTTTGATGTGACCAAAGAAGAAATTAATTTTATCGGAATGTGGTCTCCTCAGGAAGGATGCTTTAAAGAAACTACGCCATGCTCACTTGGTGGTTGATGGGTTCCAACTTCCACCCTTTCTGTGCCGGATGTCTGGTTCCCGGCACAGTTGATTGTGACTTCCTCTGTCCCATTTATAAGCAGTGGGGACTCCAAGTTCTCCTCTGAAACCCCGCTTCTTTATGTTTACTCATGCTATTTAAATAGGCAATGTGTTTCCCCACAGTGAACACAGTCTCTTCTCTCACAGCAATATGTGAAAATGGCCAGGGAAGTGAATTTCCAAGAAAGGACAGTCCAAGGAAGAGGAAACAGAGGGAAATCTGATTCTGATTCAGATTTTTGTGTTCTTCTAAAAATAACATCAAAGCCCTCGACGCACTGGCCGTCCTAGTGATCTGGCCATGTTCTTTTTTGTGGTCTGTGTCTGTCGGTTTTCCCAGGATGGACGGCTTTTTTCTTAGGATCCAGCGGCTTTCAAGCTGATGCTAGCCCCTCACTCAACTCTTCAGAGGGCTGTTTAAGTCTAACTGGAGAGAATCTCTACTTAAGTTAATGGCAAGAAATAAATTTGTGACTATAAAAAAACCAGGGTGGAGGAGACTCACCACCTCTGTCCACCCACAGCCTCCTTATCCAGGGCGGGTCTTATTCCTGCTGACCCCCGCCCACTCCTTCCCATCTCCACAAAGGATCATTTACCCCCAGGGAAGCCGGTAGAATCATCGAAGATTGCTCTCTACCCCCTTCACCCCATTCCCTCTGCTACATTTCCCGAAGTGGCAGTCCAAGTCTGGGCCAATACTTCTGGCCTCCAATTTTGATTGACTCCCCAGATGTCATGTGTGCCTTGCCAAGACTGTGAAATATGCCACCTACACTGTTCTTAAAAAGTAAAAAGGGTTTAACGCATTACTAATGGAAAATATGTATCCGTCACTAAATGGAAAGGAGAAATAGAAACTCATTTTTAATCTCTCTCTCTCTCTCTCTCTGACTCTCCCTCTCCCCCCTCTCCCCCCTCCTTCCTCTCATATTAAGCAAGCTCCCACATATAAAGAACCTGACCCTGAGAACCCATTCCAATGAATGACAGATCTGGGACACGGAGGCAAAGGGATGTCTTAGGACACTGTGGGGGCGTTTTTGGTTCCGAGTCAGCACAGGCCACCTCTCTGTGGACCTGTCTGGCAGAGCCTCGCTGAGAGCTGCATCCAAGACTCCCGTGACGCATCTATGAATGACCAGCATGGGAGGCTTATCTCTAGACAGACAACTGTGGGGGTGGATAGACAGCTGGCTGGGGGAACGTTTCCAAAAGCCCTCCGACTGTCCTGAACTGCGAGCAGGGCTCCCTGCACGCTTGGCAGGCTCGCTCCAGCTGGAGCGGCTTTATGACCAAGGATGGTAAGGCTGTGGGTAACTGCATTAGTCATATTGGTCAGCCTGGGGCTGGCAGGGCTCAGGACTTGGGGAATTCAGGGGCTTGGCTTGAACCACAAAATAAAACCACAGAACATTCGAACATTTTATGAGGTCCTTTTCCTGAAATCTTCTTGTGCAGTTTATAGATCAGTTCTTACTAAACAGCAAATCTAATGTGATGGTGCTGTGTCACTAGCAGCTGGAAGATGACCAACCACCTGCCATGTTCTCTTCACATAGAGTGGGTGAGAGGGGAAACTTGGTCATGTCTATCGTGACTCGGAATGGATTTCAGAATGCAATCCCATTACAAGATTCTCAGGGTATTTACCTTTTGGGACTATTAGCAGAGTTTAGGAAGGGATGGGAAGGGCAGGGGCTCAGCTGGTACAGTGAATGAGCCCAGCATGCACGAAGCTCTGGGTGTGACCCCAGAGTTGAGTGTGGCGGCACACACCTGTGGAGAGTTTTAGGTCATCCTCAGCCATGTAAATTACATATTAAAAAGGGATGGGGCATGTGTGATATTTCACTCAGAGAATCCAAGGCAAGAGGCAGGCTCTCAGTCCACAGACCTTCTGGTTGGCCAGGTTTCATTTTTATCCCACGTGGGGCTTCTGCCTCAGGGGAAAGGCAAGTCCCTCAATAAGTGGCTTGGGAGTACCAGGATGTCAGGACAGCGGAAGGCTTCCCATTCCCAACCTGTGGTCTTCTGAGACCATCTCGACTCTCGGACTGCAGGATCAAAGTAACTTCCACGTATCTTCCCAAGCTTTAGGCTGGTTGATAAACGATGAAAGAAATCTGTCCCACTGTCATGGCGCTGCAGACTGGAGAGTGGGCAGAGGGTGAGGAGAGTGAGACTCTGAGCCCCTCAGACGGACAAGGTCCCGGAACTGTGGCACGTCCCCGGCATGAAGCTCATGAGTGTGTAGTAAGTCAACTCCTCAAAGCCTTCTCTCACGTAACATGGCAGTTTCCCATCACAGCCGAAGGAAAGGTAGCCTGTCCCCACACAGAGGAAACCCTGGGTCTGAGGGGCTCCCCGGAGCTGTCCTTCTGAGCCATGGTAGGGAAAATGCTGGCCACACTGAGCACCTCTTAGCCACTGCCTTGAGATCTAGTTTCCCAGGAGACATGTGCTAGCCCTCACACTTCATGGTTTCATTTTGACTCATGTTTGAACGAGTTATTGACTGACAACCAAATCTATGTCAGCAAGGGGCAGGAATGGAGAAAAGGTGGGCAGCTGCCAGCAGGCCTGTGTAATGAGCAGCCCATGGACCTAGGCTCCTGTGTTGGATGTTTTAGTGGGATCTCATTCTAGCCAAGCAAGGGCAGGTGATGGTTTAGCTGGGGGGTGGGGTGGTGGTGGTGGTGGTGACCTCCTGAATGTGCTCAGGTGTTCAAGGTGAAAAGGAGGCAGCAGCAGACTGGCTAAAGACTGAATGAGGGGCTGGGATGCCTCAGATTGCTCTGTGGCTTTGGGGTGTAGAGTATCTGTTTACACAGGAGCAAATGTTTAGCGTACAGGAGGCCCTGCATTCACTGTCCAGCACATGGAAGCAGCCAGCAAATTCCAGTTCCTTGGGTCCTTTGTCTCAATAGTCTGATAGCCAGAGGGAGGGACACAATGCCTCTTTAGCCTATCTTCATTCAGGAAGTTTCCGCCCTGCGGTCCACGTTCCTGCATGCTCAACTTCCTGGTACTGTCTGTGTCTGTCCGGTCCCAGCTGGACATCAGCACCTTCACAGCATGGCCACTGAGGAGGGTCAGGCAACACTCACTCTGTGAGGAGCCATACAGCACGGCCCCCATTGTACCTGAGTCAGGTGGGGGTAAAGTTTCTCTTTAGCATGAGATTTTTCTCTGAACTATCTCAAATTACAGCAGAAAATCTAGATGAACACAGAAGACTCAAAACCTAATTCTAAAAACCTTACTCCCCCACACTTCAGATACATTTCAACAGAAGTGTCATTCCATCTCATACCGGCTTACACCACACTGCACGGTGTGTGCTCACAGAAAAGTCGGCCTAACGTCACTTCAACCCGGCGGCATCTGACCCTTATGACTCCTAGACAGGACAGCAGCTGGTGGCGAGAGACCAAGCTTTGTGAGGTGTCGTTTCATATTTTGAATTCATTTCCCCCCTTCGGTCAGCTTTAAAATGGGCTTGCTATGGGAAGACTCGGTTTTACCTCCCAACAGAAGACCTCCGGCAACCTCAACAATTTAAACCCTAGCCTTTCCTGCGTGTGGACGGCTCTCGGCGGTTTCTCCCATCTTCAGGACCAGGGCAAGGCCCCTCAAAGCAAGGACCCTTGGAGGACTGCTCAGTTTCTTACTCATGCAGTTGATGCTTAGTATCTTTATCATTCCTAGTCTATGCCTTCTGGCAAATCTTTCCCTTCTAATTCTCCACACAGCCAGGACAGAAACCACCCGATCAGTTACCCGCTATAGCCTGTCTCTGGACTTGTAGACAAACTTCACTATCCCCTATATCACTTTCTGGGGATAAAAGTGGCCCTCTATGCCTTTAAGCAAGGATGAATGGGCCGTTAAAGGAAGGAGGAAATGGAGGCCCCCACAAGAAGAGCAGCTGCTTCCAGGGCAGGAAATATCCAATAATTATTCCTGCCACAATTAGATAAGGGCTGGGAGGGAGAGGGAGGAAGTGGAGGGGATTCTCAGGCGTCCCCTGGGGAAACAGGAATGGGACAGACCTTGCACTTATATGGGTTTCTTTCTGCTGGAGAAGGGACACCATCTGTGGGTGAAGAAGTCACAGGCATTGCTGAGTGGAGGCACAAACAGAGAGCTGGGGAGAGTCCTGTAGACTTGCAGCTCTGGCCATACTGTCTCTTCTCAGCTCCCATTCATTCCTTTTCTTCTGGATCCTTTGGAGGGGGACTGGCCTGGCCTGGCTCACTTCTCTGGCCCTCTGCAGATGAACAGCCCGCAGCGCTCACCTTGTAGCTGTCCACGTCATCCTTTGAACTCCCTCAAAGTCTTCCCGAAACGCCTCAAGCTCCCGTGAGCTCTCTTGACTGCAATTACTAATTTGTTTGTTTTCTTGTGGATTCTTCTTCCTCCTCACTGATCAATCCAGCCTGTCAGGATTCCAACCCTTTCTCTCTTCTAGAATCTTAAGTCTGAAGTTTATCATCTGCTCCATTTATTGTTGAAAACCTTATTAAGCTATCCTGAGAGGGAACAGGATGGAGAGAGAGAGAGAGAGAGAGAGAGAGAGAGAGAGAGAGAGAGAGAGAGAGACAGAGAGAGAGAGAGAGACAGAGAGAGAGACAGAGAGACAGAGAGAGACAGAGAGAGAGACAGAGAGACAGAGAGAGAGAGAGGGAGGGAGGAAGAAGAAGTCTACAAGCTGCTCAAGTTGTATGGGCATATAAAGAGGAAAGAAATTCAAAGCAATTTCTTTTGAAAAAAAGACCGATTAAGAAGTTTCTAGAGAGAGTTGGAGAGAACCCATCAGTGCTCACATTGTCTAGACAGAAGAGCAAAGTGGCCTCTCCTGAGATGGGGGCAAAGTCCCTGAAGGAGCCATGGCCATCAGTCTTCACTACCTCCATTGTCACGCACTAGGTACCAGAGATTCCTCCATTTCTCTATAATCTCTCGAACCACTCACTTAATTAAGGTATCACCTACTGAGCAGGGTTTTAACTCCACAGTTCCTGGTGCTCAGGGTTACACAAGGCCACTGGGCCAGGTCATGGTAGATCCATTCTTAAAGAAAGATCTGCCAGGCTCTGGATCTGAGCCTTTCTATTCAATTTCTTCTTTAAAAGTCATCCCTAAGGATTTGAAGAACAATACAAGAATGTGTTGTGAGTTCTCTGGGAATTCTTTCATTTCAAGGGATCATTAGTTGGACTGAATACTTCCAACATTTGGAGATAGCCACAGACTCCGCAGAACACCAGACAGCCATACCTAGCACGGCCTAGTCTGGGTGCTCCTGTCTGGCTGCTGACTCGGCAGAAGACAGTTCTTTTGCAAACACAAAGCCCCAGGCTGCTGCAAAGCTCAGGAGACGCCAGAGCTAGGTTTTCAGGACTCTGACCATGCAGGGGGCAAGGAAAGCCACTGCGCTCTGTCTAGGGTTCTGGACGCACAGTTTCCAATAAGATTTTCTAAAATCAACCCCAAACAAAAAGAAACCACAACAAGAACTGACCCAGAGCACTACTAAAAGTGAACACGGCATTTTTCCACCAATGAGGAAATGCCCTAAAAATAAGTCTTGACCCCACTCGCTTACCCACATTTATCATTCACTTGTGACCCAAATATTGAATAAACAGCAGGAAAAGATACTGCCAGACACAAACAAGAGCCTTCCACTTGATACGCATCTGTTTAGAAAACAGCCGTCAATATATAAATAAGAATTTGATTCAAGTTTGGTAATAATCCCAAATGTTCAGAATACCATGGGAAAGAGGACTCACTGACCACAGGCTTGATGTGAGGGGAGCTCTCTGGGGTCCTTGGCTGTCTGGGGGCCTCTCAGGCATGCACAGCCCTCTGTATAGAATTCCTCTCTGAGGAACATGCTGGGAACGCGTCATTGAGAATCACCATCAATGGAGTCAAAGGCTGTGAGAACAGTCTCCCCGTCCCAGGAGGATGGGTTTCCGTTGCTCTGTGGAATAGCTAGGCTGAACTCAGAAATCACAGATTGGAATGCTTACCGAGCTTTGAAACATGACTTAATGGAGAACCCCCAGGCACATGAGACTTTGGACCCAATGCCTCAGGGTCCTCACCTGCGCTTGAGGGCCTCCTGTGATCTCAGTCACCGGAGAGTGCTCTGTGCGCCAGGTATCCAGAGTCCTCCTGGCCTGATTTTCTAAGGCTGTTTGGCTGGGTCATTGTGGTCTTGGCTGTGTGTGGGGATGATGGAGTTGCTGTCTCCCTTGGAAGTAGATTCTCTTAAGCTCCAGGAACCCTAGTCTTCAGGTGCTGCCATGTGACCTGGAGACTCTCTAGGGTAGTTGTTTTCTGTACCTTTCTAGAGAGCACTAAGGGAGATGGTGGGGATCTTAACGGGGGGGCACCATGCCTTAGAACCGTTGACATCCTTGTATCCGGCATGGGACCGGATATCCAGGACACACATAACGCACCTTGAATAACGTGGGCAGAGCTCTCTAGTTGTTTTTTTCCCCCCAAATTATCCAATATTAAGTAAAACAGATACTTAATAAAATTGAATTGGCTTGAGCGAGCACACACTATGCTGACTGGAAATGTTTGACTAACGTATATTTATTAAACATAGGTGTTTTTTTGAGAGGGGAGTGGGAGTCATAGAAGGAGTGAGGTCATTTTAAACAATTTTGTTTTGAGACAGAGTCTCACTCAGGTAGAGAAAAAGGTCTGATGTAGCCGAGACTGGTCTCGAACTTGTGACCCTCCTGCCTTAACCCACTGAATGCTGGGATTCCAGGTACACATCCATTCCCATCCTAAACATTTTAACTTTAGAAATGTCTAAAGCAAAAACTATTGGATATACTCAACAAAGGCGGCTGTGTCACACCCACATGTGGCTGTCCTCATCCCCACAAGCTGAGGTGAAGATACCAGCCCAGATGACACCCCATGGGAGCCTGCTTCCGGGGTCCACTTTCCTCTGGCGTTCACATCCTGGAGAAAAGCTGTCATATGGGATGGGAAGCAGGTGACCCGAGAACATGTGCGATAGAACGTCACTCTGTGTCACCTTGCCTTAGGCAGGGAATCTGGTGGACCATAAGGAAGATGCAGGGCTGAGGAGGACTGAATCTCGCTTGCAGGGAGGCATGGCTGACCACATCAAGAGCTGGCCTCACGCTTTGATGTTTATCATCTCATCTGCACTCATCTCTGTGATTTCAATCACCAAGTGGATTCACTCCAGCTCGCTGTCATCTGTGTGTGTGTGTGTGTGTGTGTGTGTGTGTGTGTGTGTGTGTGTGTGTGCTGGTGTGTGTGTATGGGGGAAGGGAGAACACAGGCCCCTGTTAAGCATTGAGATATGCAGTATCCCAGGGATGCTCTACTTTAGATGCTGGGAGGTGGGGTGGCTGGCCCCTGCCTGCACTGTCTCCACAGGTCTTCACTACAGCTTCACACTGGCCAAGAATGATGTCCCGAATGAGCTGGGGAGTTTCACGCCCCATCATCAGCCCAGCTGGAAGTACCCTGGACAAGGGAAGGTGGTGTGCCCGGAGCCAGCAGCTGAGTGAGGAGCAAGCCAGCTTTAAGCACCCTGAAGGGCGAGCACAGGGGCAGGAGCACATCCAGCCAGGGCTGGGAGTGAGAGCCGTGAGCAGATGATACCAAAGGGTGCACAGCAGAGAATGTGGAACACATGGCCACTGGGGTAACATGAGGAGCCTGTCTCTGGGAGGCAGGGAGCTCCGGGAAGTCGCTGCAAACAGATCTTTGAAGTTTGGGTGACACTGTCCATCACGCGTGGGCTCTGGCGTCAGAGTTTTCCCTGGAGTTATATTTAAAGTGGAGTCTGTGCCACCCACTCGCTGGACTGCAGGCCGTGAGCTGACCCTGGTGTCTGCGAGGCGCGCAGGGCCTTCTGCTGACTCATCGTGTGGAAGTTTTGTCGAAGGGTGCCAGGTTTAAGGGCAAGAAGTGCGGCAGTCTGATGGATAAAAACTCCTATTCTATAAACACCTTCCTCCCAGCCGTAATTCATCTTGCTCTTGGGCTTAAAAAAATGTGCCAACAGAGCTGAGTGTGATGGATCACAGGACCTGCTCTCTTTCTCATTCAATGAGTAAAAATAAATCTTGGATTTCGGGCAGAGGAGGGTGGCAGCACCAGAACCCTAGAAACCTTCCCTTTTCCAGTAGTATCTGCAGCGGGAGCCACGCCCGGCGGAGGCTCCACGCCCGGCGGAGGCTCCTGGAGGAGACAGATGTGGGCAGCGCAGGACCGAGCTATTATGAGCCGTCTAGGGTTTCAGAGGGCATAGAAATAAGAACGTAACAGCTTATCTTTGGCCACCGAGGTATAGTCTTAGGAATTTCGTTCAAATTAAGCCTTGGCCCCAACTTTTCTCCTTGGCCAATTTTGGTGTTTTATTGTAAAGGTAGTGCTGAATTTTCTTAAAAAAATATGACTTAAGGACTATACTAGAAAGACTATTTTTTGCTCATGTAATTGGTGGGCTTTGCACACAACCCCAGAGATTCAGGTTGGAGGGCAGATGGGGAGAAGCAGAGGGTGGACATTCTTAATGCTGTGACAACATTGCTTCTTAACAGACCCAAAGGGCCTCGAGCCCAGTGGAGAGAGCAAAGGCAGAGCCAGGGCTAGCCAGCCAGTGTTCCCCGGGCCCAGGGAGGGTGCCAGGTGGGGTGGAATGGGAAAGGGGGGCTACTGCCAGGCTGGGAGGGAGGAGCCTCAGATGCCTGACTTCAAGCTGGGGTCTTGTGTCGCCGCCAGGAAAGATTGCTTATTTGGCTTCCCTGCTGGCCTCTGAGTCTTCCAGGCGCTGACGTGAATTTAGAACAACCCAAACCAAAAATCCCAGAAGCCTTCTAAACTTAGAATAAGAGCTCAGGGCTCTGTCTGGGTTGGTCACTTGTGTTCCTTCCCAGCTTGGTGCCACCAGCAGCCAGCCAGGCAACCGCCCAGGTCAGTGTGGGATGCTGGGGACCAGTGGCAATGGGGCTAGTCCTTGGTTTTCCTGCAGGGGTGCTGTCCACCTACATGGCAGAAGATCTCCCGCTTCGACAGCACAAGTCGGCCGGACCTGGTGTGTTTCTCTTGTCAGCTCGACTCAGGATGCCATGGGACGACTAAGTCACATGACCCCAACCTGCTCAGTCTCTGGATGTCTGCGAGGCTTCTTTTCATGATATGCAAATGCCCGCTGTGGTGGCACACCTAATGTGCTTGGGTATTGAGATGGTCCATTCAAGTAAGTTTTCTTTCTGGGCAAAGGTTTCCCCCACTGAACAGCCAACCTCCCTCCAACACCTTCAGCAGAACCCTTTCTAGAAGCCCCGGACTCAGAAGACCACCCCAGAAGGCCAGCTTGTCTTTAATGATGACTTAGACGTGCGTGCCACAGACCAGGGCTTTCTTTTCTATGTGAAGAAGCCACATGGCAGGTGCTCATTAGGTCTGTGGGCATGACGGGCTACAACAATGAAGTGGATGATGCTAATATCCTCTGTAGCTCTCAACAACCCTGTGACAGCATCAGGACCTCTCTATGGCGACAGTTTACTAAAACTACCATACAAACTTCATTTCTAATCTGTCACAGAACCTGTGGGGACACGTTTTCCTTATTTTTGCAGGTAACGGAGAGATCAGGAATACTACAGAAGGGTTTGAGGACATGGTTAGGACTGGCCGAGTGGGTTGTGTGTGAGGTTTTTGTTTTTAACACCAGCACTGATTCTGTTCCTGCTGGACTGTGTTTAACACTGGTAGACACATCCAAGTGTGTCTTCCCAGAAAGCTGATATGTTGGTCAATCTCTAACGTGACTGAGCATTCTATGAACCTCCCCCGGGGTGGTGGTGGTGGTGGTGGTGGCATTTCCTCACAGCACGGAGTGTTTCAGATGCAGGTTTGCTTGGGACTCAGGTTCCCCAGGACCCTGGGGATGTGGAGTGTCCCTTAACCTTGCCTCAGCGCTTCACTGTGACCAACAATGGCAGCCAACCTGGGCTTTTCTCAGCCCGCTAAGTCATTCAGTTCTCACCTTCTGGCGCGTAGGTGCCGGGGACACAGCCCAGGTTGCCAGCTTGCCAGGCTGGCCAGCGGACACCTTTATTAGCTTAGCCATCCTGCCAGTGTTCACACAGGCATTCCCTGACTGAGAGCAGTCGGGGCTCTGAGGCCTTTAGTCCATTTCACTGCTTTTGTTCTTCACCATTAACTCATGAACCTCACTTCTTGCCTTTCTCCCACGGCACCTCTAAATGCCTTTTCCCCCCTCAAATCTTTCTAATCCCAGTTGCCTTCCTTGAAGCGGGTTGCTAAGTATCAGCTATGTGGTTGGGATAGTGTCCTCAGTGGGGGACAGAAGATGATGTCAGAGATGTCAAACATATGTGCCAGTTGTAGGCCGTGCAGGCAGGTGACGTGCCTCTGAGAAGCTGACCCTGCACAGTCTCTCCATGCATGAGAGATGTTAGGTGGAGACCCAGGAAAGGGTGGCCAGAGAGCAGGGCAGTCTGGGGACTGAGAAGCATCTGTTTTGGCTGGAGTGTGGCCTCTCATTAGTGAGGAAAGACCAGAGCCGCCTGAGCCAGGGCACACGAGATCCTGCCAGACTGCTGGCCACGTCCTGGCTCTGAGCACTGAGGTGACAGGTGACTTGGTGTTGGCATGTGTGGAATCACAGAGCTAAAGACAGAAGGAAGGCTTTAGAGTCCACCTTATTAACAGGACATCAAAATTCCAATTGAACCTTCAAGATGGTTGCTGTTGGTAAACTTTCTGTCCAATCTTTCTTCTACACAGTCCTCCTGAAATAATTTAAGATTGCTACCTAGCTTGTATACAGACGGGGTGGGGTGTCTTTGTTCCTTTATGGTGGGTCTGATCTCCCTGCTGACAAGGGATGGGTCACAGACACTTAACCCTTCTTTGGATATATTTGCTGTCCAGAGCAAAAGGGACAGACTTTGTACTCTCCACAGTGGGGCAGGTCCTTAAACCGAGTGACTGACTCTCTTGGTGGCCGAGTACATTAGTTTAAATGAGATGAGACAAAATCATCACAGATTGCCTTGCAGTATTTTTATTTCTTGGCTTACTGTGTATATGTAGCTTTGTCTAATCTAAATATTCAAGTGGAAATAAATCTCTTTCTGACTTGATACAGACTCAGGAATCCTACATTCCAAGTCACATTTGCACTAAAGCCAATTAACATTTGTCAAATGAATAAAAAATTAATTTCTAAATCCAGACTTTTAAAGAACATGGTTTGCAAAACACCATCTTCCAGGTTCAAAAATGGCAGTTCCTTCTCCTCTCCTTCTGTGGGCCTCCCTGGGTCATGTGAACAGTACGTATGACTAACCCAACCAAGCGACAGAAAAACAGCACTTTTTCTTTTTCTTTTTCCCCGTGCCAGTCCAGATACCACCAGCAGAATCCCAGTGTGGACCTGGGAACACATCTCTCTTTCCAAGTATTTGAAAAATAAATAAATAAATAAACAAGGGCCATTCTCTGTAGGGTGGCTCATCTAAGCTGGTCTTTATAATGCAAGTCGAGTTTTTTGGCCAGTTTTTTTTTTTTTTTTTTTTGCTTTGAGATAGGGTCTTAATATGTATCCTTGGGTAGCCTGAAGCTGCTAAGTGGACCAGGCTGGCTAGGACTTACAGAAATCCTCCTGCCTCTGACTTCTGAGTGCTAGGACTAAAGGTGTGTGCCACCATGTTTGGCTTTTGGCTGGAATATTTCTACTTACTCATTTATTTTTGAGACAAGGTTTCTCTGTGTAGCCCTAGCTGTCCTGGAACTCGCTCTGTAGACCAGGCTGGCCTTGCACTCACAGAGACCTGCCTGTCTCTGCCTCCTGAGTGCTGGGATTAAAGGCGTGCGCCACTACTATCCTGCTTGGCTGGAATCTTAAAGCCAAAGCGAATTAAGACCATCAGTGGAATTTGTGTACATATTTTATATAACACGCACTGAACCGGCCATCTCTACCCCGACCCCTCTTTCTTCAGTTATGAGTGGCAACCTCTCACTATTGGGTTGAGTAAGAATCAAGGGATGTTTTTTTTTGGTGTTGTCAATTCCTCCTGCTAAAACTCCCTGGATCTTCTGCACAACTGTCAAAGTGTTATCTCGGGTCCCTTCGATTTTATTTACTCCATGTGACACACTTTTCATATCTTGTACGTACACGTTAGTATATATGCTTTGAATAATTTCTGAAGCGACTATGAAGACTTTCCATAAATAAAGCGGCTGTATTTGTCAAGTATCTAAGGAGGAAGATGACTCATGCTGTTGTCCACAGCACCTGCTTTCATACTTATTCATCAGCAGAGCCGTGATTCAGAACTCTCTCTGGGGAAGCGGGCGGAAGATGGGCGTACATTGTTCTACGCAAACTTCAAGTCTTGTGTCTTTTCCTTAAGTCTTTATATGTGCTGTGGAAAGAATTTATCCCACTTGGCTCACAACAAGATGTGAAAGCCTCCATACAGCTGTTTTGAGGACAAAGGTCCCCCAGTGTCCCACAGCACCTCGTGTGAAAACCCTGGGAATACAGTGAAGGCTTCTTAATGGAGGCCAGCGCTCTGTGTGTGAGCCGAAGAGCAGAAATCCTCCTAGACTCTCATACTATTTCTGTCTTCTGATCTGAGGACCCATCCCAGCAGCAGGGAACAAATGATACTGGTGGATACAGGCTAGCCCTGGGGAAGCCAAGCAGTAAGGACCATAGCAGCCCCAAAGCAAAAGTGTCCCTTTGAAATACATACTAAGGAAGAGACGGATGGCATCAAGCTCCTAGACAGAAAAATAAAGCCTACAAGCGGAGGTGACAGTATAAAATCTACCGTAATCAACGGTAAGACAATGGGATGAGCGCCATGCCTGGCAGTGTGCTTCACACAATGAGCATAGTATATACGCTTTATCTATCCCCAGCTGGACGGGAGGCAGATGATCCCGGACAGCACGCAAGCTTGACCTCTGCTCTAACTGGAGGCTTCCCCAACGCAGACTCCAGCAGCATTAAGAAGGGACTTGTCCGAGGAGACTCGCTCCTCTGTGCCGGAGGCCGTGAGGCTATCAAGCGCTCACTGTGCATGGTTGGGACAATCGCTTTCCGTGGCCGGAGCCACAAAGCACAAGCTATGTGGGCCCTCGAACAATTGATTTAATGATTATTTCTCTGTGGATTTGTCTCATTTAATTTTTAAAAGTTTCCAAGTTTCTGAGGAAACACAGTTATCCAGATGTGTGTGAACAAATTGGGCTGTGGCTGGGTTGGGTTGCTGTGCTTGGGGCGGGGTGTGGAGGAGGTGGGTGAATCCAGGCATTCTTGGTTTAAGAGACAATGAAGTCTTTGCGAAGTCTTCTCACCTCTTATTGTCTGATACTGGAGGTAAGGAGCCGACATTCTGCAACCACCTCTTAGATAATCTGGGATTCCAAAGAGTTAGCTCATGCAGGTACAGATAGGAGCATATTTAAAATGTTAATCTTTAATCTAAAAACTAGAATCATGCATACAAGTCATCATTACTGTGGAGTAGGCAAAGGCACAGGGGGAGTTTTTTTTTTTAAAAAGAATTCTCCCTATTAAATATGAAACAAGTCTGGTAACTGTTGCGCGTGGGCGTGTGTGGAATGAAAAAGACCTATGACCCCTCCCAGCTTTTCCTTCGGGACAAAAGCATTCCAAAGGATTTCTCTAAAACCCGCCTGGTAAAAGGCTCCCTGGGGACTGACCAGCTCTTATCAGATACAGGTCTGGTCCAGCCGGGCTAAGGTCTTGGGTAGATTGTTCCTGGGGAGATGAGCTGGTATGTGCAGAAGATATGAAGGTGTCTCTGCCACACTGATGGGTGCTTAGGAGCTGCCTGGTGGGTGGGTGGAGATAGCTCAGAAGGGCCCACCCTGGAGCAGGAGGGCAGATGGAGTCAGCTCTGGCTCTTCCACCCTCTGGGATGATGATGATGATGATGATGAGGAGGAGGAGGATGCATGCCCCCACACTGTTAACTCTACCTGCTCCCACAGGTTGGCTGTTCTTACAGCACCACCATTTCAGGGGTGAAAGAAAGACCAAGTAGCCTACGCCAAATGCCTCCAGAGACCAGAGGGGGCCAGCCCTGGGCCCAAGTGCTGTAGGACAGAGTTCAAGTGCATTGTCATGGTCCCTCTTGAGCCCACTTTGGAGGTATGGGGTGGGAGGTGGCAGCTGACACTGGAGTTCCACTCTGCCCTGGCCCTGGCTTCTGCATTTGAGGCACCGTGACAGCAGACATTGACGAGTGAAAGGAATTAGTCAAACGGAAGGAAAGGAATTTTGCAAGAGACAGCCCCTAGAGGAGTCCTTTAGGTCAGATAGCCTTGGCTGTGGATGTCACCCTATGCTCGGTAGTAGGTTAACTAGATCCCAGGCTCTACTACAAGATTCAGGTGGTGGAGGAGGGAGAGGGAGGAGGAAAAGTAGACACTTGCCTCACTATAGCTACTGTGGGCACTCTGCCCCATTTTACAGAAAAACCCAAGGGGAAGGGTGTCTGGTACACTGAACGCCTGGGCATCTCCATGTTAGAGCTGGGGCTGGACCCAAGATAAGCTCCTCACATGGAATGTCATTTTCAGCCCTGGATGGCAAGCTGGTGTCCAACTGTAGGGTAAACCCTGCAGCACATTCCCTACTGTGGACCATCTCCCCTTCACCCTGGGCAGGGGCGAGAGGCCTGAAAAAACCAAGAATTGCAAGATTGACTTCCCAGAGCCACAGCCCCCACAGGAGAGCTACTGGCAAGGCTGCGGGGTACCACCCTTGGCTCAGAGGAGGAGGCTTGAGAGCCTTCCAGGGCGGCCAGTGTACTCTTGAGCTCAGGAATGCTCCGAACAGGGGAGAGTTTCATGAGACTGTGGTGGCGTAATCAGGCTAAGGTTGGGAGGGGGGGCTGGGTGCAGTGGAGGGCTGGACTACCGCAATCAGGGCAAGAGGGAGTTGGGGAGTCGTCGTGGTGTTGAGGGACATGGAGGGAGCACGGGCCATATTTGTAGAAGCCTCCTGGTGCACAATCAGGAGACTCCCTGAGCACCAAGGAGGAAGAGTGAACAGGGTGCCGGATGATCACAATTCCTGCCACAAAAGTGCTTCCAAAAGAGACAAGAGTGCACAGGGATGGGGAGGCTGGAGAAACAATGTACAGGACTGCCTCCTCCCTGGCTCAGCTACTCCACTTAGGAAAAGAAACCACCCATGCAGAAATGAGGTTGAGGCAGCAGGAACAATTTGGGACCACGAAGTTTCAAGTATGTGACACAGGACTCGGCTATCCAAGAATGCCCATCAGGGCCAGCCCTGGATCTCAGTTCAATGTTTGGTCCTGGATTATTCAATTATGTGATTTGGGCCAGCTTACTTTATTGGTCTTGATTTAATTTCTTCAAAATGAAATGGAGAGTACTTCACAGACCTATCAGAATTACATGAGCACAAGTACTCCCGCTAAGTCCTGGCATCACCACAGCGACCAGGGGCACGCCACTTTCTCCTCCCATAATTCACACCAGGCACTCAAAACGACCACAGCACAGTTGAGAGCGATGTGTTAAAACTTCAGTTTGATTCAGTGTGTTCCTTGGGATTCTTGGATGACATGCTGACCATGGCTGTACAGTGCTGGGCTAGGTCCTGGGAAAGCAGGAATCCAAGCAGGGATAAAGTCAAGCGGTGTTCTGCTCTGATACACGCTCCACCAAACATGTGTATAGGAGGGCAAGGAAAACACAGAGGCAGGAAGGCACCAACCTGGCAGACGGGGAAGACAGGCAGGAAGATGGGATTGACTCTCATAGAGGTGAGACTATAGGGCATCCTTGCATTTCCAGAGTTCCTAAGCACCAAGACACAGGTATTTACAGCACATGTGTAGTGTATAACAAGTGTTTGAGAACTATGAGTCAGTGCAGGTCAGGCTGGTCAGCCCAGGGATGCCCTATACACGAGCATGATGGGATGGAGAGAACACAGTCTACATTTCATATTACATGTCCCTGTGTTCCCCCCTGACTACAGACTGATTGGCAGTTGATCATATTGGGAGCAATGTTCTCTGAGGTATTTTGATTTTCCTTTTCAAAGAACAGTAGTCCAATGCTTCACCCCCTAAAGACCTCTAGAGGAGATGCTCTATGAAGGGACAGTGGAATACACTCTCAGAGGTGTACACTGTGTTTGACGAGCAACAAGTTCTGTGAAGGGAAGGAGGGTGGACGCTGACGTCTTCCCACTCAGAAGACGTCCTGCTCTCTCTCTGGGTATTGTGCATGGGGCAGGAAGAAGGGGGACCCTGACTTCAGGGTTCCAAGTCAGTCTGAGGATTCTGAAGACCAGGTGTGTTACTAACATGAACAGGTACCCCAAATGAGTAATATCCTAGGTTGGGGAAACTCACAATCAAGTCATTAGGCTTCTTTTTTACTTGGAAAAGAAACGGGTAATGGACATTCTACCCCTGAGCAAGATGACGTGGACAAAAATAAACTTTCAGTCCCTAAACCATATGGCTGGTAAGAAATGGGGTAAATATCCCACTGTAGGTCACATGTGTCAGAATCCATGCCGAATTTTGGAAATGAACCCCTGTGAGTCAGAACAATGGTTTTCCACAACACCCATTGTGCACAAGGAAGACGGGAAATCCAGACACAAACAAGAGACAAACAGCAAGACTTGCCAAGAAGGTACAGGAAACACTCGCTCATGTTCCCCCCAAAAGTGGAACAAGATACTAATTATTATTGCAGATGAATGTTAAAAATAATACATGCTTTACTGTAGTGGTCACAAAATGAGATTTAAATAAAACATTGTTAAAAAAAAAACCTCTTTGTATAATTATATCTGCTGTTTAAATTGGAAGATTTATCTTTATAGGTTATCTTTCTTGGCAAAATGTGATAAGATTTTTATAGACAAGAAAAAAGCTATCTTCTACAAATAATATGTTAAAAATAATCGCATTGATAAACAAACAATAAAAAGTTTAAATTTTAGACAACAGGACAATACGGGTAGCTTTGGTGGGTAAACCCAGGAAGAGACGCCACGTAGGACCAGCCTTCCCGTTTCCACACTCCACCCTGCCCGGCTCAAAAACCACTCGAAGGAGAGACTGGGTCTTCACAGACAGAAATGTACTATTAAACAAAAAAGTCTGTTGAAGGACTTTGGGCAAGCTTTTGCTCTTTGTGCCTGGTTCCACCCCCACATGAAGTCTCAAGGCCCTCTCTTTCAAAGGACCCACCTCTGAGAGGGGACCCCCAGCCTGAGGGAGTTGGACCCAGTGAGGTCAATGGCCACTGCCAATCACTTATTAAATACTGGATTGTTCACGCTTCATTTACGGTGTCAGCATCTGTGAACTGAGGTGAAAACAGTTGGAAAGCCCCGGGGTGGAGCGGGGACGGCGGAGAAACATGCAGGGAAGTTGTATGTGGGGGGTTCCCCAGCTCCTTAGGGTAGAACTTGATCTTGGCTTTGCTGGCCTCCTTTCCCATCTGCCGGCCAACTCCCTGACCATGTCTGGAGTCCTTGTGGCTCAATGCCAAGAGCAAACAGAGATCAGCAGGGGACACGGTGACAGTAGACGGAGAGTGAGCAAGTCTGGGTGGGTCTAGAGGGTCCCATCTCAGTGCCGATGGCTGTGGCCAGATGCACATGCAGAAGCCGGGTGCGTGGGGAGATAGCAATCAGTGAGCCGCTCAGGGTCTGACACAGACATGGGATGAACTTTAAAAGGCAACAGTGTATTCAGATAACATCCCAGGACATTAGAAAGTACACACTGGCCTCTCTTTAAATGCTCAGACAAGAGTGAAAGCTAAAAATAACAAAAATCCCATAGCGTGCAATACTAGGCAATAAAAGGGTTTTCTGTGACTGTAAGCTGTTGATCGGGAAAGACAGGGGATATAAACTCTGATGCATGCATGTACGTGATTTTAAAGGCATTCAGATGCTGCAATCCTGAGCTCGCTGACTGCAGCACACTTCTTAATTCTAGGAAGCATGACGGCAACCAGAAGGGTCTCTGTACACTTCAGCGGCTGCTGGAGGGGCGTGCTGTTATGAGGACATGTCTTATCCCCGTAAATGTCAATTTTAGAAGACAACTTATTCAGTTCTGCTGTTGGCTTTGGCTTCCCATGACTCATCTCTCCTTCCAAGATAGCTGACATTTTTGAAGGGCACCCTTTTTATTAAATTTTATTTCTCTCTACTAAAGAAGTCATTTTCAATTTCTGGACTCGGAAGGCCATTTTTTCACCCACAAAGTCCTTTCTGTTTATTTCTTTCCTGGCTTGTTCTCCTTGAGGGTATGTAGACGGCCACATACCCCGTCTATCAATGCTAGCCTCAAAATAAAGCCCCCAAAATACCAGTGGCAATTCACATTTAGAAACATCCTTCTTGGTCCATGGCCACTTTCATGGGATGTCTGTGTTTTAATTGGGTCAGATTTAGATGAGAAAGAAAGACAGAGAGAGATGGAGAAAGAGAAACAGAGACACACTAAGAGAACTCCCCACATTCTCTTTTTCACACCAGACACTTCAGTTACACCTTTCAGTAATTCAACAGGACTCAAGATCATCTTGGACCAAGGTTTAAAGGCAACTGCCCCAGTAGAAGACTAAAAAGAAGAGAAAAAAAATCTCGTAGAGAAAATCTACTGAAAATCTATCTACCTACCTACCTACCTATCTATCTATCTATCCATCCATCCATCATCTACCCACCTACCTACCTAATTATCTATCTATATATCTATCTATCTATCCATCCATCATCTACCTACCTACCTAATTACCTCTATCTATCTATCTATCTATCCATCCATCCATCCATCCATCCATCCATCATCCACCTACCTACCTACCTAATTACATCTATCTATCTATCTATCTATCTATCTATCTATCTATCTATCTATCTATCTATCATCTATCCTTCCATCCATCCATCCATCCATCATCCACCTACCTACCTACCTAATTACCTATATCTATCTATCTATCTATCTATCTATCTATCTATCTATCTATCTATGTCTATCTTTGAGACTGGATCTCACTATGTAGCCTCAGCTGGCCTGGAATTCACTATGTAGACCAGGCTGGAATTCACAGAGATCCACCTGCCTCTGCCTCCCAAGTGCATGCGTCACTACATCTGGTGAACTTGGTAGAGATGCAAGAGTATATTTGATTAGGGTGATGGAAGCGTGGCTTCTGGTCTTTAGGGAGGAGGTTTGCACCACTTCACTCCCTACTGCTGGGACAGCAGGTGACAAAATGGACTGAAAGGGGCTGGAGAGATGGCTCAGAGGTTAAGAGCACTGACTGCTCTTCCAGAGGTCCTGAGTTCAATTCCCAGCACCCACATGGTGGCTCACAACCTTCTGTAATGAGATCTGGCGCCCTTTTCTGTGTACATAATAAACAAATAAGTCTTAAAAAAAAAAAGGACTGAAAGCCGGTATCTCAGAAGGAAGGGGAGAAACTCAGGAGAAGGTGGTCATGAGGCCAAGGTTCCCACATGAGGCTTGGATCAGGAAGTCAGGGTATACTTAGAATTATAAATGTTTATTTTTAACTTAAATATTTTTTGAGACAGGGTCTCTGTAGCCCAGGCTGGCCCAGAACTCTGCAGTGATCCTCCTGCCTCAGCCTTCTGAGTGCACAGTGTCAGTCTTTAATACAAAAGGCCGAGACTCTCTTCTCCCTAAGCTTAGCTGAGGTCCAGTTCTGAAGGAACAGAGGTGGTGGAGGATGACAGGAGAGGAAGCCCCCTTGGAGGTGGACTGGAACACTGCCAGATAGAACTCATCGCCATGAGGTACTCAGTCTGAGAGCCTCTGCAGGGGTGCTGGGCTGGTAGACCCCCAAAGAGGAGTAGCATGGGTCATGCCAACTTCCTGTCTGAGAGCCTCTGCAGGGGTGCTGGGCTGGTGGAGACCAAAGAGGAGCAGCATGGGTCATGGCCAACCTCCTGTCTTGCAGTTTCACAAAGCGCCTTGGCGCCAGTGACCACTACACATGCCCCGATGACATGTGTGCTACCAATGACTGCTCTGCCTGACAATGGCACTACACACGAGCTGCCATGAAAGACCTAGGCTGACTGGAGGCCTAGGAAGCTGCCAAAGAAGCTGTGTAACCCTGTCTCAGTCTTCCTGGCTTCCAAGGCAAACGTCCCAATGCTGTCATTTAGCTCAGTTCACTTTTCTCTGCCCACTCATGGAAATTCTGAAACATCGCTATTGGAATGCAGTTCAATCCCAGCAGGTGAACAACTCGACCCTGTACAACGTAGAGTGGTCAACTTCATGTTCAAATGATGCTTCTTGAAAACAGTGTGTTTTAGTCACCTCCTGGACATCACTCCCGGGTGAGCAGACCACCCTCTATGGCTTCCGAGGTCTCTTGTTTCTCCTCTAGAAAGAGCAGACAAGTTCACGAATGATAGCTGGCAGAGAAAGTGTCTGAGAGACCGGAAGCCGACAAGAGAATCAGAGAAGTGGCCTCCACACAGAGAACTTGCTCGCTTTCCCTGCATGCACGGCTGCCCCTGGGCTTCTTTTCTTTTCCTTCTCCTCCTTCTCGCCTGTGGTGCTGGGGATGGACCCTAAGCCCTCACGCACAGCTGGCAGCCACTCTGCCACTGAGCCCAGCCCAGCTCAGGCTTGGAAGTTTCTTTTGAAGGAAGCTGTGAGCTTTCATGTGGGGACTCGATATTGAGTGATGGTCCCAAAGAAGCAGGGTGGCTTTTGAGCCCAACCTTGAACAGCTGTCTTGATTTGTGGTGATGTGACAGGGTTTCTCACGTAGCCTCAGCTGTCCTGGGACTCCCTATGCAGACCAGGCATATGCTCTGTGTTTAACCCCTGGGTTTTACCTGGATCTCACTCTGGAAGGTTACAAAGCTATTCTGCATCCCCCCTTCCCCCCAGGTCACCAGGAAAGTCTGTCAGACTTCCTTCTCTGGAGCCGTCTAGGAACAAACAGGCATTCCGAAGCCTCAGAGCTTTCTTCTTCCCTTCCTTAGAAAATTCAGTCAGGTGCCCTGCCATTGGTCTCCACTAGTAATTCCTTCCCTGTGTGCAGAGAAGCGGGAGTGTTTGTAAAATGTTGGGAAGGTTGGCTTCTGCAGCCGCTTTACAGTTTGGGTTCTCTGTCTCTGTCTCTGTCTGTCTGTCTCTGTCTGTCTGTCTCTCTCTCTGTCTCTCTCTTCAGGGTCTCTCTAGGTAGCCCTGGCTGTCCTGGAACTATGTAGATCAGGCCGGCCTTGAACTCACAGAGATCTGCCTGCCTCTGCCTCCCGAGTGCCGGCATCAATGGCACGTGTGTCCCACTACGCCCAGACCCCCTTTCCTGTAAGTTGCAATGGTACATAGAGCTTGGGACACACAGTGGACCCCCAGGAGTTCATGCGGCTTGCCCTCTGGGACTGCTGCATCCTCACTGGTGAACAAGATCTGCTGATTCCACAGGCTGGGTTGAAAAGAGAAGCCTAAAAACAACACATACAAAAGAGAACGGCTTTTTCTGAGAGGATTCTGTGAGTTTTGTGGCAACCCAATGTGCATCCCTGGTGCTTAGGCACATGCAGACCCTTTCACCAAACCCAAGAGACAGATGCCGCCTAGGATGTAGTCACAAATCTAATCTAAAGTCCTCTGACAATTGTCATTACAAGCCCTTAAGAATGCCATGGTCTGGGCGATGGTGGCACACGCCTTTAATCCCAGCACTCGGGAGGCAGAGCCAGGCGCATCTCTGTGAGTTCGAGGCCAGCCTGGGCTACCAAGTGAGTTCCAGGAGAGGCGCAAAGCTACACAGAGAAACCTTGTCTCGAAAAACCAAAAACCAAAAACCAAAAACAAAAAAAACAAAAAACAAAAAAAAACCCAACCAAACAAACAAACAAGAATGCCATGGTCACCATGTAACATTTATCTCTTTAAATGCAATTATTCCCATGCAGAACCTTGACCTGCCCCCTTTTTATTACGGAGAATCCAACCTCATGACCATCTGTTTCTTTACTTAAGACAGGCCTTAGGTTTGAAGATCAGTTCTGTGCCTCCCAAAGACAACAGTGCAGTAAACCCCAACGCTGACACTAAGGAGCCCTGGAGAGTGTTGCACCTCATCCACTCTGTGCTAATTACTTCCATTCCTGTCTTTTTCTTGTTCTTCCATTGTGGTCCCAAACCTTTAGGACTCGCCTTCGAGACAGCACTTTAGGAATGTGAACTTTTGTCCTATAGGGAGCATGTCTTTACTGCCTTCACTGCTGAGGCGAAACTGGTCAGTTAATGTGGGCCTTGCGCAGAGTTTCCAGAGGGGCTATTTCTGTATCACTTCTAGAACGTCAGTGTCTGGGCTGGACACAGAGGCAAGGGACAGGGATATTTTGATCTAATCGGTGGGGACATGTGGCCTTTGGAAGGCCTCTTTGTGCTTCCCATATGAGTCAGACATCTGGCCACTTGAATGGCGGCTTGTCTCCACCACAGCGAAGTAGCCTGGGTGGGGACAACAGAGGGCTGGGTACTGAAGGCTGCTCAGGGCCACAGGTTGACCAGCTTCTTAGGACAATTCCAAAATGCCCAAGGCTGTGAACAATAAATTAATTTAGTATCTGCCCTGACGCCATTGACAGAAACACAAGACGGATGTGGCTTCCTTGCGCTTGGGATATTGAAGAGAGTAATTCTCGCTGTGGTGGAGATGGAGAAGCCAGGGCAGGGTCTTATTTCCTGTTTCCCAGTACCCATTGTGTGAGCAGATGGAGGAAGAGCCAGTTAAAAGGGCCCCTGGGAGAGGAAAGCATAAAGAATTGTGTGGTTGGGTCATTTCTGCCATAGTTTCCCCTGGTTATTGTTTGAATGTATCTAAAATAAAGTGAGGAGAGTAACTCTGTAACTGCGCATGCTCTCTTAGTGTTCCCTTTGTTCCTGCAGACACTGCTCAGAAGCCTGCCCACAGGGATGCTCATTTGGAGCCTTGCACAGACTAACTCTGAAGGGCCTTTGTGACCACTGTGTGACCACACTGTGTCACCTCTTCCACGTGAAGACCCCAACCGTCTCAGCTGCTGCCTGAGGGACATAAAGCCACAGAACGTCCTTGAAACACCACACATATTCCCACAACTTTGGTCTTTTCAGAAACCCTGTGATTGTTAAGCACGGACTCAAAGTGTAGAAAAGAAACAAATGACCTTGACAACAGTGTGCCTTCTCCCACAGAGAGTGAAAAATGCTTGAATGCCCTTGGGGAAAATGCCTTAATGCCCAACTTGTCAAAACATTCCATCAGGAGGCGGGAAAGGGAAGCCGTCTGAGGCCAGAGCTCTTGTCTGGCTCACAAGAGGCTTCCTTTTACTGCAGTCAGCAGCCTGTGGGAACCAGTGGAGACCAGCTGGCACTGTGCTGCCGTTCTTGGTGGACCATAGGGATATGCCTCCCTGAGGAAGAGCGCTCTGAACTCTCAGATGGGCCTTCCCCTCCTGCACCAGCTGCTGGGCCATTTCTATGCCCTAGAACATCCAAATCAATGTCTGCTTTCTATCCCGTTTTCCAGAAAACACCTGCCACCAGGAAACAGGGACAAAGGGGCTAACTTTTCTCTTCACTTTACTGCCTCCTCTGAGCTAGACAATTCCTTCTCTAGGGTTGGCTTGTTCTGCTGTCAATCCAGTGGTCCAGAGGGCATCTGTGGCTCTGAAGAGAGACAAGGGCTCTCTCTGAATCTCCAGGGCAGTGGGACTCAGGGAGGCTGCTAAGTGGGTGTGGCTCCGAATCAGCCGCCTTTCCTCAGCAATGTCAGGAGTCAAGATGTTTAATTTTTATCATGAGAGAACGTGAGGAAGGCTGCTAATGTATTTTCAGGACATAGGAGTATACAGAGTTCATCAGAAAGAGGTGGGGGTAAATAATATACAGAAGCACTGCAATTCTTGGGGACCACCCCCACCACATCAGAGTATCTGTCTGTCACTGCACATGGCCCTGTCTTTGTCCTGTGTTGCCATCAGTCAGTTGTTTATCAGGCACTGGCTTAGCTGCTCCAGTAAACAGCCATGATGAGAATAACGTCTGTTAAGGCCAATGAACTTGCACTAAAGATTTCCCCATTTCCCGTTATTGCATTTGGCTGATAAGAGCGAAATCTGGAGTAAAGCTTATCACGGTCCAGGTAAAGAGAACGGTAGCTTCAGGGATAATGGAAATGCATTCTTTCTTTTGTGTGGGTATGTGTGGGGAGGGTAACGGAACCATGGGCTCTGTGTGTGCCAGGCATGTGTTGTTACTCAGCCACACCCCGGATCCAAGCACACTATCTGCTGACCGGTGCATTCTTCCCACAGTGGTGGTCTGTGACTGTCCAGGGAAGCTGTGTCATAATTTTGTCTTCTAGCAACGCACTTTTTCTTCTGGTAACCCAGGCTGCCCTTGAACTCCTGCTCCTCCCGTCTCCATCCCCTGATGCTGGGGTTATAGATGTGTGCCACCATGCCTGGCTGTAGTTTTCCCTCTTGGATGGAGCTCCACGCTAGCCTTTTCTGACTATCAGATCCTGAATAGTGTTTCCATCGTCTTCTGATGTTAAATATCGTCGTATTAGGATGACGTAGAGGGGGTTATTTGAAACAGTGACCTTCCCTAGTAGCAAGATGAACTCATCTCAACAGCTGTTCACAATCCCTGCTGCTCGAAAGAAGAGTCCCCGGCTGGAGGTGGGTGGATCACCAGTTACCTGTATGGAAGCCACTTGACAGACAGGGATCTTATCAGAGTGACACATAGAGCCTCATATTGGAAAAGCAAGAAGATTGCTGTTGCTAAGAGGCCTTGGACAGGGACTGGAGAGATGGCTCAGTGGTTAAGGGCACTGCCCGCCCTTCCAGAGTTGAACTGGGTTCAGATCCTAGCACTTATGTGGCAGCTCACAGCTGCCTGTAACTCCAGTTCTAGGGGACCCTACACCCTCACACAGACATACATGCAGGCAAAACACAAATGCACATTAAAAAAAAAAAGAGGCCTTGGAGAGAGGCAGAGAGCCAAGCGACCCCCAACCCCCATGAACTTCCTTTACGGGCTGATTGACAGTTCATGGGTTAGCATTCTACACAGGCTGGGCCTTGGCCTATTTACTTTTGAGATCATATCTTTTTGTAAAGATATGAGCTCAATAGATCACGAATCCCGGTCTAACGTGCAGGAAACTCTGGCTTAATATTGTTCCATTCTTCCCTAGGATTTACTATCTAGGATATTCTTACACACTGACTAAGCTCACTGTCCCTCCCTCCTCTCCTCACCAGACTTGACCGTAAGGACACAGGTGACCCTCAGACCCCCTAGGCCTGCATATCTCTTTCACTTGAATTTATCAATTAAAGCCAAATCTAACGTTCGTCTCACCTGCTCAAGAGCACATTTCCGGCGCTTACACCACCACCACCTGGACACTGCTGACGAAACGCGTTAGAAGGAAATGCCTTTTAAGAGTGCACATTCCAGCAATGTGCATACTGGCATTATGAGGAGACATGGCCAGCTCGGTGTGCTTGGGTGGTTTTGGTTCCTCAGTGTTGCCCCACACACGATGGGTGTGCAGGAAGCGTCCATCAAGCGGACATATGTCTTATCCATGCTGCTCTATGACTGCCGCGTGTAACCCATTCCCTGTGCTGGAGCCAGACTTCAGGTCTCTCACAGCTCTCTCTCTCTCTCTCTCTCTCTCTCTCTCTCTCTCTCTCTCTCTCTCTCTCTCTCCTCGAGACAGGGTTTCTCTGTGTAGTTTTGGTGCCTGTCCTGGATCTCACTCTATAGACCAGGCTGGCCTCGAACTCACAGAGATCTGCCCGGCTCTGCCTCCCAAGTGCTGGGATTAAAGGCGTGCGCCACTGCCGTCCAGCCTTTCACAGCGTTTTCTTAGACTCAAACTGGACCCAGATTTTAATGGAGCCTAAAATACTGGCCTCAACCACTTCCCTTCAAAGGCTGTGACCCTGATTCAGCTAAGCAACTTCTTCAAGGACGCTTCCTAGAGCTTGTCACATCCCCTGCAGATGCTCCTCAGGCTTGGATAGTCCTTCCTCTTCTTCTTTCAACTTCATTTCCCCGACTGTCCTGCGCTCGGGTCCCCGGTGGGCACCCTGACTTTATCCTCGAGACACACCCAACACCCTTTGACATCGGGGACACCATCTTCTGCTCACTTTGCCCCTAGACAAAGGCCTTGCTTACAGCTGCTGGCCTGGGATCCCATGAGTGCTGAAGTGTAGAATCCCACATGCAGAGGAAGCTGGAGCTCTTCCTAACACAACGGACACCAACAAAATGTGATTTTCAATGCCCAGCGCCATATGCACTTTAAGGGAACATGGCTCTGATACATACCTGGTCCCCACGAAAACCTGTCCCATAATACCAACCCCCTGGATTCTGAAGTGGGTGAGAGCCACATGTAGACACAGGTCATAGGGGCCGTTTTTTGCCCTTCCCTGTGGTGACCGTCTGAAACACTGCAGGTGACTTCTGCTGGGTGTGCCGAGTGTGCCACATAAGCCTATCAGGGAGGATGGCATTGGCCACAGTACATCGGCCACAGCCGATGGCTGGCTGCTCCCAGCTGCCATGGCCTCTGTCCTTTCTGTTCCTGATCCGGGGGTTTTTATCACCCCAGGGTCTGTGTTCCTCCACAAACAGCAGCAAAGACCCAATGACAAGGCATTCTTCCCCGCCACACTTCTTTTTTTAAAGACCGAGTCTCACTCTGTAGCCCTGGCTCGCCTGAAACTCACTATGTAGACCAGGCTGGCTTCTATCTCAGAGAGATGCACTCACCTCTGCTGAGATTAAAGGCCTGCACTACCAAGATCAGCCAACATTCCCTTCATTTTCCTGATGTCTTTCCCTTTGATTTACACTGTTAGAGCTAAGGAATCCCGGAAGGTTAAGAACTGTTCGATCCCAGAAGAGGGACCCATGGTTTGTGGTGCGAGACTCCTAGGGTGAAAAATGCAGTAGCCAGGCATTCCTTGTTGCCTTGAGTATCACCTCCATATCACACAATACAATAATAAAATTTGAAAAATTAAAATAAATTGAAGCAATGGACTTGATCAGAACTCATGGCCGAACATGACATGCTGGAGGCTGACTAAAACATGAACTGACATTGACCTCATTGGGAAAGGCTTTAGACCAGGCGGTTCTCAACCTGTGGTTGGCAACCCCCTTCGACAAACCTCTGTCTCCAAAAATACTTACATCACGATTCATAACAGTAGCAAAATTATAGTTATGAGATAGCAACTAAAATAATTTCATGGCTGGGGTCCACCACCACATGAAGAACTGTATTAAAGGGTCTTAGCATTAGGAAGGTTGAGAACCACTGCTCTAGACCAGCCTTGGAGAGGTGTGGAACATGGGCAAAGCTTTCTTCACCTGTTAGACCGTGGTGACACTGTGGCTTTGGACATCATTCTGTGACAGGACTCACTCCGTGTTTTCCACTGAGCTGCCCCTGGCTTCCCAGTGTGTAAGGACAGAGGACAGGTTAGGAGGTCTAAACCATCTGTTAGAGTTCTAGGTGTCGTAATTCACGGGAAGAGGAAGGTTAGACCCTGCTTTGCGGCTCCTGGCTCTGGCCAGGGAGTGAGAGGGACAGAGGCCTCTGCCACAGTTCCTGCCTCTTCCTACCCGAATCCTGCGGCTCACTGGAATTTTCTAGAGGTTGGTGGTTCTGCTTGTGGGAAGCAATGACCCCCCCACTCCCTGCAGCTCAGCCCAGAGGGTGGAGAATGGTGCTCTATGCATTTTATACAAGCCCATTCACTTTGTAACTTGAGCGTTCTCTTGGAACTGGACCACAGTGCATTTGTGATTTCTCCTTGGAGTCCAAAAGTTATCCAGTGACAGAGTTTCTGCTGTTGGCTGTCACCATGGTGAGAACACAGTAACGAGGGTACCATGTCCATATAAGGCCGAGTTAGCAGAGCACAGTCTGCAGGGAGGCTGTGGCAGCTACAACAGCACCGTGGGGAAAATATATGGTGAGTGAGCCCAGGGGAAGCTGTGGGAAAGAACACACAGCGCACAGGCTCTCCGGGCCACAGACTCCGCCCGAATGCTATTTTTACAGTTACATTATTGAAGAAAAATATTATTGAACCAAAAGCAGTGCCGAAGTAGGCCTGCCTTCTGCAGAAATATGTATGGGTGACTATGTTATGAGTGTCCTGTCTGCGTGCGTATACCTGGTTTATAACACAGAAACAGATTCCAAACTATCATCAATGTTTGAGGTGAACACACTCAGTTGGCCCGGGAAGAAATTACCTTTGGTGAAGCGCCTGGTGGCATCTTTGGTAAGGCACCTGGTACCTATCATTAGCAGTCTCTCTGGCAGTCTGTTTTACTCTGCGATGTACAGTGACACACGTGGATTAACATCTTGTGTGCTGACTGAGCCTGCAGCCTTAGGGCATCTTTCTGTCCCCTCGCAGGTACAAGGATGAGATAGAATCAAGCATGGGAGTGTACCCTGTCATGTGACTGGCCACGTGAGCATGGAACGCTGAGAGGAAACACTGAGGTGAAGCCCCATGGTGGGTATCATTTCCCCTGTCTTGACAATCTGTCTGACAATGGGAAGAAAGCCCGTCCAGGCTAAGTTCCGATGACCAGACCGGTCCAGGCTAAGTTCCGATGACCAGACCAGTCCAGGCTAAGTTCCGACGACCAGGCTGGTCAAGCGAAGGGAAGAGTCAGTTTGTCACTTTATGTGGCCATGGCGAAACCAGACCCAGGTGCTCATTTCGTGAGGGACATTGGTAAATGATAGGACCTCAGTAGCTGTGATGTGGACTCCCTAACTTCCAGAAACCCCTAGAGACTCCTTCCTGGAACCTCTAAGAAGAGCTTGCGTGGAACCTGACAGCAAGTGTGCTGTCTCTGCTCACACAGTATTAGTGGTCTTTAGGGAGAACCAAGTCCCCAGAGAGGCACTGTGCAAACCTTTCATCTAGGGCTCTGCTCTGGATAATCACAACACACGAGGAGTGCCAAGCAGCAGCTGCTCCTTGGGCTCAGGATCTGGCTGGGGCTGGCTTATCCCAGGAGGCAGCATGCAGTGTCCTCATGGGGTCTAACTCCATCTCCCCTGGTTGGTTCTGGAGAGATCTAGATTTCTGCACAGCACCAATCGACCTGCTTTGTGCCCATATAAGGCTGAGTCAGTCTGAGCTCAGGGAGCCTGGGCCTGTGTTCGGGCACCTTCATCACTCATAGATCATCTCAGCCTTGGCAAAATCAACAGCAAGGACTCGGGAGTTAAATATAAAGAAATGAGGCTGGGTGTGGTGGTGTACATCTTTAATTCTAGGCAGAGGCAGGATGATCACTATGAGTTTAAGGCCTTCCTGGTGAACATAGAGAGTTCCAGGCCAGCCAGGAATACACAGCAGGACCCTGTCTCAAAAGAGACAAACTAAACAAAAAGGGGCATATATCTATATCTACTACATATGTCTTCCTTTTTAAATGTTGACAAATGACCTTCAGCTAACAGTCCCTAAAGGATACACTCAGTTCAAGTAGAGAGTCCATTAACTTAAACTAAGCCCCACTGCCTTCAGAATTTGGGCTTCTTGTGCACACAGTGAGGGATGTAGGGCCTTCAGCTGTGATCTTTGTCATCAACACAGTGATCAGTCAGTCAAGTCAGCAAAGACCATTACATCTGAAAAGGGAGTCCTTGTCATCAAGATCTTTTGCAGGACCTTATGTGTGCCCCGACCACAAGGGCCGTGCTGCAGGAGAGGAACAGGAACAGCTAGCTGCCCTCAATGCTGACTTAGGGATGGACCTGAGTGCAGCTCATGGGGGGATTCAAGAGCCGCTGTGATTGACAACTGCAGGTCAAGCATGCCCAGCTGCTGCCCAGCTGCACTGGTGAAGCAAAGGGGAGGCGGGCGGGGCGTGGATCCCAGGAAGAGGGATGCAGCGGACACAGGGTGGTCCTGTGCAGAGCACCACTCTCCACAGACCCACGCATGCAAACTGGGTTCGGGGCCAAGCCTGGGACCTTGTGGATGCTAAGCCCATGAGCCAACACTGAGCTCCACCCCAGTGAAAAAGAGCATCTCTTTTTAAAATATAGTTTAATTACATCATATAAGATCTGAAGAAACAGTTAACAGTCCGGGTTACGTTAATTGTTAAAGAGAGTCTAAATTCATTTCAAAGTCCATCAGTGCCAAATGTGTCTGAAAACAAAGCATAAGTGTTTTCTTTTTCAGTCTATAACATACTAAAATGTCCAACGTTGAAGCTACGAATTTAAAAATGTATGGTTCACACAATAATGAGCCTGTATGGTGCCAGCAAAAGACAGGGAGAGAGGAAGAGAGAGGAGGGATGTGAGGTTGTGGAGGGGAGGGTTGATAAGGGAGTGGAAAGTGTGAGTGGGAGGGTGAGAAGGGCAGTTGTGGGGGTGAGGTCACAGCACATTCCGGACAAGTGTGATATTGTCAAAAAAATATATGTTGCCTAGAGAAGAATAGGATGCACACATACCTTTTTAAAAGGTATGCAGTAGCTTATCACTGTATGTACCAGAATGTCTATCTTTCTGCCGAGATGGCTCAGCGGTAAACAGCATGTATTGCTCTGACAGAGGACCCAGGGTTTAGTCCCAGCACACACGTTTCGGCTCACAGCTGTCTGTAACGCCGGTTCTAGGAGATGTGATGCCCACTTCTGGCCTCTGTGAGCACTGCACACAGGTAGTGCACATACATACATGCATGCAAACATTTGTATCCATAAAACAAAAAATAAAAATTTAAAAATTAACCCTAAAAGCAAAACACCAGTTTTAAAGGCAACAGAGCAAAACCAATCGCCTGAAGACTGAAGGGAGATGTTAAACTTGCTGCATGGCGGCGGCGATCGCTCGGTGACCTTCTTACTTGTCTAGGAAATGACCCTCATCAAGCACACTCAGGGTGTGAGTGATTTCACAGGATTCCTGTCCGTGGTGCAATTCCAAAAGCTCTCAAGTTGGCATGCCCCCCACTGCATCATTACTGGGGTAACCATGATTTTATATATATATATATATATAAAACATAGCATGCTTATAAAACATTTGCATATATAAAACATGAGTCTAGAATATCGCTGTATTAATCACACACATACACACACACAAATTAATCTTAAACAATCTTGTGCCTGCACTGAACAGTACCACAGTTCTCTATGGTTCCTCCCTAAACATCACAATAAGCCATGGGATTGCCTCCCATTTACATATTGTTGCAAATAATCTGTACACTTCAGCACCCGAGAGGGGCAAGCACAGGTTACGGCTGTGTTATAGAAGGGACTTGAGCAGTCTCCGGTTTGGGTCCCCAGCAACTCTGGAGCCAAGGCCCCCGTGGCTACCTAGCAACATCTGTGTTTGTGTACACTCATCACCACGAGAATTCGGAAAGGAGAGTCATTCAAATGGAGCCCATTTTGTGACGTATTGCACGATGAAAGGGAACCGGTTGTACTGTGTCATAGTACAGCGTGATCGAACTGGGTAACTTAGGGCACTTAAGTTCAAACAGCATCAAGAAATACTATGTTGTGACTTACCCGTGCTCCTTTCTCGGGGAAGCACTGGCAGCCGCCGCTGCAGTCTCTCCCTCCGCACGGCACATCCAACTTCTTCACCCCCTGCAGAAACCAGACAGAAGACAGAGTTTACTTATGAGTGGCATCACAACCCACTGCAAGTCCTCCCTACTGTAACATCAAGCTGTCATCCAAAATGGTCCACAAGCCCAGCTTAGAACAGACGTAGGTTCACGGCAAAAAACGGCACGGAAGGTACAGAGTCCCCACCACGTGTTGTCCCGAGCATGCGCTGTCTTACTGCGGGCCACATCCCTCGTCACTGCAGCATGCATGTTGCCGTGAGTGAGACAAAGTTGCGGCCTTGTCCCAGCAGCTCACGGGGGCACAAGGGCTTGCTGCTGGCACAACACACATTCTCTGCAGGCGACAACGTTCTGCAAAAACCGCTGCCTCCAGATGCTGAGCCAGGAGCCCCCGCTTGAGGGTCAGAGGAAACATCCCTCAGACCCAGGGCTGGGCAGGGAAGCAGAATCCCAGTGTTCATGCTGCACTGGGTGTGCAGGCCACCGTAGGTGTCTGACTCAGCACCCTCTGGCCACAGTTCACCTGGGGGATCTGCAAGCCCTCAGGCTCTTTTTGTTCAGACATAGAAGTTTTCTTGTTGGCTGAGCATTTTCTAGCAAGGCCTCACTCCACGCCCCGCAGTTGGAACCCTGATAATAATTCTCTACCTCATCTACTGTCCGATGAATTTCAACAAAGAGCAACATTCTTGAGTCTTTTAAGAAGCAATTCCCCCCGGAGCTCTTTTTGAGGTAATAAAACAACAGGAGGTCCACAGTGTAAAAGTAAACATATATAAAATCCGCTTGTGCCTTTAAAATACATATGCATCTATGTTTTTACCAGTTCTTTGTGGCTTCAGTGCGTATCTCCACTGTGGCTCATCAAGTCCAAGTTTTGAAGGTGGGATTTCTAGAAGCAAGGTACACACTGAACTGTGGGTTTCCTAGAAGGGTGCCGAGGCCGCCACACTCATGTCTTACTACATGTGACTGTGACCTGACTAGACAGATATCTTGGCAGTTGCCCTGCATTTACCAATGATTCACTCAGTAGTTGTTTGGAAAGCACTGGAAAGGGGAAAACCTATGTGAACCTGGTGCTTCCCATGGTATTTGTAATTTCGATTTGAGAGCCACTTGCCCAATCCCTATCTATAAATCAATGGTTAAAATGATTTTAAGGGTTTCAAATTGATCCAAGAGGCTCTCTAGTCTGAAGTTTAGGGTGGTCCCTGGATTGAACTGTAGAAATGAGCAGTACCAGCTGGGGCACCCTGTCTCATGAGGTGGGAACCAAACACAGTGCTGGGAGGCGGCCCCTTAGACACCAGGCCAGTTCTGCCATGACCTTCCCGGCCACTCACCTGTCCTTCAGGGGTTCTCTTGTGCATTCCAGCCTCTACATGAGCCCTCAAGACCTCAAGTGGAGTGTCGGGTTGCTAGGACCAACAGAAATATTGACACACTGGGAGAGGGCATGTGCTCCAGACAGACTCTTAGAGACCGGACATGTCTCTGGACTGCATTCTCCCAACAGGAAGTGGGGCTCTGGAACATTCTCAAGAGGTGAGTGCCTTCCTGAGACTATGGATGAGAACAGAGGGGAGCTTCTGTGTGGGCTCTGTGCCTGGACACCCACCCCCTGCTTCAGAAGGAACGCCCAAAGCTCACACAAGCCCCACCCCTCCACGCTTTGAATCTGAGCCTTTATTCCATTGCTCAGCATTATTCAAGGTCAAATCATGACCCTAATGCTTAACAAGTACTTTAATAAGAATGGCGGGCTCTTCCCTCTTGACCATCTTGGGAGCCTGCTCACTATCTCAGGGATGGAGACCATCCTGGACTTTTATTCCCATCTTCCCAAGAGCGAGCTTCCCCCATACGGCCTTTTGAGTCCTCTCCAAGCATTTTACATTTCCCTTTTGACAGAATCACAGGTTACAACAAGGGTCCCAGGAGTACCTGGCCAATAAGTGGCTGAGATGAAGTTCCCAGGGTGGGGCTCCCAAAGGCTCACCACGTGCTGTGGAGGGCACACATCCATTCAGGGGAGCGGGACAGACTCTGCTTAGAGCAAGTTCCCAATCCCAGGGTGAGAATGACTCAGGCTGGTAGTTACACAGGTGATCCACAAAAGTGGCCACAAGATCTCTATCCCCGAGACCCGCCTCACGTGTTTATGTCTACTCTGAAGTTGCTCCTCCCTTGAGATTCTTGGACCAGTAAGGAGCCCGTGTTGTGGGCTGGTTGTACTGTGAGAGACTATCTGGCACTCCAGCTGCAAATTATCTGGATGCTGCAAGGACAGCTGGAGCCAATCATCAGCTTTCCCTTGACAAGGTCACTCTTCTCTCACCCACAGACCCACTCACGGACTGACTTACACGCTCATGCACACCCATCCCCCACTCATATACTCATATACAATTACAAACTCATTCACACTTATTCTTCACTCAGACTCAAGCACCCTCGCTCACCACGCTCAGTCACTCGCTCACACGGACCACCGGTTCTCTCCTCCTTTGCTAAATGCTTACTTTGGACTGTGTGCGTACTGGGCTCTGGTGTAAAGCGGAGACATATTGGACATAGTCCCTGCCTTCATGGTGTGTGGGTATAGAGAAGATTGGTTAAATAAACAGGTCAGTGCCTAAATGCACATCATTTAAATTCTGGTACATGTTTTGAGGAAGAGACTAGCTGGAAACTGAGCCAGGAACAAGAAGGTGTAGGGTATAATTGTACCTGTCTGGCAGAGTCACTCAGACTTGCCCGTGTGCTCACCCTATGGAGACTGCCTTGCTAGCATCTGCCTGTGAGCCTCACTTCCAAACTCAGCAAGGCCTAGGGATGTCCGTCATCGACCCCTTCCTGAAGAAATCACACTAGCCATCCTATCACCTGCCATCCTGGGCACTGAGCCCCATCTAGTATACTGGCCCTACAAACAAGGCAAAAATACTGGACAGAGGAGAGGAGGGGACGTGGCTGTGGGGTGGGGGAGGGGACACTAATGCCCACTCATCCTCAGCTTTGGACATATGCTGTATTGTGGAGGCCCAGTAATGTGGAAGTAATGTTAAGTCTGGAGCCATGAGACCGAGCTGCATGTAGCTTCCATAACAGACATGCAGGAGGCTGGCTGTGCCCATAGGAGTCATGAAGTGGGGAATATGCCTGCAAACAGTTCCCAGGAGCAGACCGTGTGGGCAGCCAAGAGGAGAGGAGAACTCCACAGCCCTCAGAAGGCTGAGTAGCTCAGTGGTGGAGATGCTGGGTAAGGCTGAGGAGGAGGGATCTGGAGGTGGCTTCACAGGATAAATGGGAAGAGGGAGAACAGATTAGAGACAGGGACTGTCACCCAAATAGCTCACCTCTAAACGACAGCTGTCCTCCCACTGCCCCTGATACCCGGAGTGTGGATCTGCAGCCAGTCGGGAACACAGATAAGAACAGTCACAGCCGCCAGGAGGTGGTGGCACATGTCTTTAATCCCAGCACTCGGGAGGCAAAGGCAGGTAGGCTGGCAGATCTGTGAGGCCTGGTCTACAGAGCAAGTTCTAGGACAGCCAGGGCTACACAAAGAAACCCTGTCTTCAAACAAACAAACAAACAAACAAACAAAGACAGACAGACAACGGCCACAGCCCTCCTCCTCACACCATTTTCAAGTCCAACTTGCATGCAGACCTTGTGTGCAAAGGAGCCCAGAGGAACAGCGAACGGAGGAGTGGGTCCTTCTATGGCTGCACCAGTCCGAACACAGCTGATCTCATCAACGAGTGGGCCCTTGGCTGGAGCAGAAGACCCTCCTCCAGGTTTAGTGGAGTCCCTGGCCAAGTGGACCCCGAATCTATGCATCCTAGGGAATACTTCTTCAATCCTCTCTTTGCCCTGACCCCGTCACCCCCTATGGGAGTTGAGAGAATCTCGGAGAGCAGGTCTCAGACACTGGCTTTCCAATCAATGTAGCAAATGAATTTCAGCCGCCTTCCTTCTTAAATACCGCCTCTTAGGGCTCCTCTCTCTCAGCTGAGTTTTATCCCATCCTGACTTGGTAGCCAGCACAGCTGCACGGTTGAAAGTCACAGGACTTGGAATGACCCAGACCACTTAGCACAGGTAGCAAAGTGAAGCTAAGCAGCATTTTGTAGAGGACTCTGATCACCCTGCACGTGGCTGCAAGTTTCTAGAACAAAGGGCAGGCACGAGGCAGCATTTCTCACTTGACTTTTTTTTTTTTTAATGGGATTTTTTCCCCCCTTTTGGAGTCTTTCTTAATCTTGACACCATTACTTTGTAAAGATCTAAGACTCTCCACATCTTTATCACGTTCATCCTGGATCCCCCTCCCACACCACTCTGGATGCATGGTCTGGGTTGTTGTGAGCTGTGTGCTTAGAGGAGACCAGAAGTCAGAACACCTTGTAAGGAAAGGCAGACTCCAGCTTCCTGAACCAGGCTCCTCTCAGGCTCCAAAGTCAGGCCTCAAGCTGCAGGCTCTCTGGTTCTACCATCTATAAATGGAATGCGGCAGGGTAGGACAGAGATGGGTGCTAGCAGCTGCGAGATTAAGAGCACATCCGGTCCCACAGTTCCAGCAGCTTAGGGGCACTGACAAGACAAAGTATCACGTTGCCTTCAGCAGGGACAGTGTCCCACCAGACAGACAGGAAGATGTTCCTCCTTGCCCGGTAGAAAGGGTGTGCTCAGTGCCAAGTGTCACACGTCACTCAGCACTCTGCTCCTCTCGGAGACACACCAGCACTAACATTCAGGACACTGAAAGCTGTCTTTGAATAATAACTTGAATACCAGAAAACAGGACACACAGGGGATTTAGAGGTCTTAGGACAATCTCTCTAGCTACTTGTGCAGACCAGCCGCGGTCAGTAAGGGCATAAATCGACGGAAACGCACCCAGGTCCCCGCAGATGTGAGGACTATTTAAAGCTGGCATACCATATGTGAATGAAAGGGGAAATGCTGGCTATTGTTTTTGACTTGCACATAAAAAAAATAATGATTACTCAAATTTATATGAAGATCCAAGAACAAAACTCATCTGTCCTAAAACAAAGAATATTTTGTCCTCCACATGTTCCAAGAAACATCTTGTCCAAGGAAGTACTTTTAAGCCGGTACACCTCCAGCCAAAAAGAGCCGCTTTGAAGGGAACTTAGAGATATCTCACCGCCGGTCACCCCCACCATCCAACCCCAACCTCCTCTGCAGGGGAGTCGTGAATGGCTGGGTCTGAGCAACCTACGAGGTAAGTCTTTCTGTCTAAGGTAACATGGCTCCTCTTGCAGGCAACACATTCTATACAAGCCCTTCTTTTGTCACAATTCCAGTCAAGCTGGGCGTTTTAAAAATCTCTTTAATCCACCAGCAGGCCAGCTAAGGGGAGAGAGCCAACTTGGGAACAAGGTTCCCAGTAAAGTTCTATTAGTTTATCAAAACAGGAAGTATAAGCCATTTCCGCACATGCAGCTTTAGAAATTAAGGAAATAATTCCAACATGGTATTAGCAGGACAAGGTATATGGAAAGGAAACGCAAATGGCAGCAGCACACACAGTGGGCGGCCTGGAGGTCCAGCCCGGCTCTGCCTTTGTTTAACACTGCCTGGGTCGAGTGCAGCCACTCTGAAGCATCCTGAAACCATTGCCAGCTCGGGAGCAAGGCAGATGCTGACAGCAATGCGCTCTCCGCTCACCTGGGGGGCTGACAGCCTGGAAGGATGGCTGGCCACCAATTCCAGGGTGGTGTGGCCACTGTTGGCCTTGTGCGTTCATGCATGGGAGGTCTCAAGGGGAAGGGGGAGGTCAGGCTGTTCTGAAGAACGAGAGAGGCAGGAAGATGGAGCGCTACGGAGTTTCTAGGAGGATGGCCATGGCCACAGGGGTGCACCTGTGTTGGCCCAGGTGTGCACCTGTGGAGCAGCACGCCTGTCCCCATCCTTGTCCCCATGGCAACGTATCTGTATGCCTCATCTGAGTCCTGGGGAACAACATGCATTCTGGGAGGTAGAGGTGGGAATGTCAGGAATTTAGGGCCAGCTTCAGCTACAGAGTCACCAAGGCAACTCCAAGCTAGTGCTTTCCAGACCTGATTTGCTTTTGACAAGGCAACATGAGACGCCATGCTGGTGGTGGGGGTGTTGCTGAGAGCAGGAACCTGACATGGGAGAGGAGCCTTCCAGAACGGTTCCCAAGTTACATCATTGAGTCTAATGGCTAGCAAGGGCTAGATGGAAGAAGACTGGTGGGCTGGTGGACCTGAGCATGAGGAATGGCAGACAGACACACTGGGTAGGGGCTGCTGTGACTGAGTGACGTGGAAAAGGACAGTCTGGGTGGAGAACGCCCTAACCTTGCTGAACTCCAAACTGAGGCCAGCCACTCACCCTCCCACAGGAGTTGAGGACTGACTGAAGGCTTCTTAGAGACTCTTAGCTGTCCAAGTCCAGAGTCATTAACATCAGACAGACAGCCTAGCTTATGGGCCTGGGGCTGCAGACGCAGGAATGAGAGCTGAGCCCCAGCCAAGGATGTGTGAGCCAGACACTGCCTCAGAAAACACCTAGCCTAGGGCTAGAGATGATCTCAGGTGTGGTGGGCGGGACTGCAGGTGGAGACAAGCGGGCTTAGGGCATAGGGAGGAGAGGGGAACTTGGCATTTCCTGTCACACATGCTTATCCTGCCTTGGGCTGCTTCCTGTTTATATGTTTCACTTATGGAGGCAAAACCTGCCTGAGTGTGTCTCCTCTCTAACAGGTAGGAAGGTGCATTGCCCTGCTGCTGTGGGCAGGGAGAAGCCCAGGCAGGCGTTGATGCCTGACAAGCCACCCCTAGCCTCCTTCCTGTCCAGAAGCACTCCTCTCCTTGCTTAGGAGAGCAGCTGCGTCACTACAAGGAGGCGTTGAGGCTCCTTTGCTGTGTGGCTCCATTAAGTGCCGGGTGAGGATTTGGAGATCTTCATCTCGAGTCATCTCATCCAGAAGGTTGGAACTTAGGCAGCAGAGCCAGGCAGTGGACCTGGGGAGAGGCTGCTGGGAGGAGTCAGGAGCCAAAGCTGGTGACCAAACAGGTGTGGCCAGCTGAGGTGGAACTGTTGGGGAATATTATTTTAAGGTGTGTTACTTTTGTTTATGTTGCATTTGTTTAACTCTGTGAAGCTGTGTTACTGTGCCTGTCTAAAACACCTGATGGGCTAATAAAGAGCTGAATGGCCAATAGCAAGACAGGAGAAAGGATAGGCAAGGTTAGCAGGCAGAGAGGATAAATAGAAGGAGAAATACGGGAGGAGAAAGAAGTAGCTAGAAAAGGAGGAGGACATCAGGGGCCAGCCACCCACCTACACAGCCAGCCACTGAGTAAGGCGGTATATAGAGAGAGAAATGTAAAAGCCCAAAGGCAAAAGCTAGATGGGGGAAAAAAAAAAAAAGCTGGCAAGAAACAAGCCAAGCCAAGGCCAGGCATTTATAATTAAGAATAAGACTCCATGTGTGATTTATTTGGGAGCTGGCGGGCCCTCCCAAAAGAGTAAAAAATATGGAATGGAGCAAAGAGCGAGCACAGAGCCTGGAAAATGGCAGAAATGCAGGCGGCACAAGGGGACACTCTGACTGCAGTATAAAATGCCTGCATTTATTTCCATACCATCTATTTTCTTAAGATTTGATTTTTGTTATCTTTAATTACCACGGAGTCATGAGTGTATGTGTGGCAGTATGTGCACGTGGGCACAGGTGTCCATGGAGGTCAGAGGGTTCCCTGGAGCTGGAGTTGCCGGCAGTTGTGAGCTGCCCAACACGGGTGCTGGGAACTCAGGTCTTCGATCAGAACAGTCTGCACTCCATTGCTGAGCCTTCTCTCCAACCCATCATCGCATCCAATATCTGAATGCTGTTGTCCATTGACTTCCTTTTTTGTTTGTTTTCTTGGTTTGTTCTGTTTTGAGACAGGGTCTCACTAGGTAACCTTAGCTGGTCTGGGACTCCCTGTGTAGCCCAGACTGGCCTTGGACTCACAGAGATCCGCCTGCCTCTGCCTCCCGAGTGCAGGGATTAAAGGTGTGCACGACCATGCCTAGCGCTGGTTATTTATTTTTATGCCTTTTAATGATGTGTATGTGTGTGTTTGTGTGGGGCATGTGCATGCAACTGTAGGTGCCTACGGAGGCCAGGGCTGTCAGATCTCCTGGTCCTGAACTTACAAGTGGTTGTGAGCTGCACAGTGTGGGTGATGGGAACAGAACCAAGGTCCTTTGCAAGAGCAGCAAGTGCTCTTAGCTGCTGAATCATCTCCCCAGCCCAGCCTTGGATTTCCAATTCCTGCTGACTTCCTAAAATCCATCTTGTTACCTGCCCCTTATAATTGCTATGGCAACATGGTCAATTGCTTAGACAACTAAAGATTTACTTTCGTTGCAGTTTGGGTAAATGTGTGGCTCTGTGGCCAAACTCCAACCTGAGCAAGGGGACGGGGCTGGGTGGTGGTATCTTGTTTACCTGCCTCCAAGGGCTGACTTGAGCGCAAAAGTCTCATCAGGCAAGAATGAGTCCTTTGGTCCTGCTGGAAGGAGGTCCCACTGCATCCTCCTTTTAACCCCTTACCCCAGACCGGCTGTTTTCAGGAGCATGGCTAGGCAGGCAGAGTTCCTGCTGCTGTCCCTCAGCACACCGGGGAAGCAGGTCTAACCACTGGTCGCAAGGTCCCTCTTGCTGATGATGTCACACAGCTGGTACTATTCTGAAATCTCCCATACACACCAGGCACCCTGGGGGCACTGTTGTATGCACGTATAGCCAAAACGACAGGGTCAGATACCAGTTCCTCCTATCTGAAGCCATTTACTGATTTCTAGAAGTTTTCTGTCGGGTCTGTCAATGGACCAGGTTTTGAAGACCACCTCCTTTTGTTCCCTCCATCTCTTAGACTGGTACCCTTCACATCTTCCCTGTCGCCACATCTGGCTGGTGAGTACTTCTGGTAAGTACTTTAATTTGGAGTCACCTCACACATTGCTCCCAAGACAAAGCCTGCTCCGTGTTTACCCCCCCAGATCCCTGCACTCTTATTGGTCTCCGGGCCGCCCTTACCTCTCCTATCACCTACCACCTTGGCTCTGCACTTCCTCCACTTTCAACGTCTCCTTCCTTTTTCAGCTCCAACTGAGCACTTCTTGAAATATTTTCCCACAGTGATGGAATGTCAAGGGTTTTCAAGGCACCCAGCATATGCACACCCCTGACTTTGCGTCTTCCCCAAAGGACGTGTACACGCTGTTCCCGTCCCCAGCCTGGAATGTCCTTCGCACCCCACCACCGTGTGCAGTCAAGACTCAGTCGGAACAGCCACTCATGCTGGGGAAAAGGAAATCAGCACACTGGCTTCACTTCCCATCCCTACCGGTCCTTTTTAGGCACCGGGATTTCTGCTACAACACACCACATGACTGTATCTGAAAGCTATTCACGTTTCTACTGCACACAGCAAAACCCGCCAGGCACGTGGGGAAAAGTGCTGGGCAGAGCATGCTCTACCCTCTGACTTCGTAACTAGGGCTCTAATAAAATTAACCCAATTAAAGTAATAGCAGAGCTTAAAAGACACGGTAACTTCCCAATAAGTTAAAAATAGCACTTGGTTAAGAAAAGCACAGGCATCGTATAAGAGAAGGGGCGTGAGGAAGGTGGTGACTGGCCCATAGAAGAGAACAAAGCTAATATTCCCAGCACCTGAGGAGGGCCTGCAGCAAGCACCTCTGAGACAGTGGCTGTCCGGGCCAAGGCAAGAGAAAGGACATTAGGACCTGACATCATATGTACCTACATGTGTCACATCCACCTTCAGGTCCCGTGAATCTGCCTCCATGTGGGCCAGACCGAACAGAAGGCACCACACATGAACTAATGCTACCTACTGACTGTCCATCAGCAAAGATGAGTTAGAGAGAGACACACTCTAACAAAGCAGACAGCCCGTGATGTAATTTGCCACGCACTCGCTGGGTAGGTGTTGAGAAGGAAACTGGCCCCCATGATACATGCCCGGTTCGGGCTGTGGACAGAGGTCGTCATGTTGTAGCCTGAGGCATGCTGGTCTGTCTCAGAGTTGAGACTAGTCAGGATCGTGCAGCCTTCATCCCAGAGGCTCAAGATGTAATTACAGGTAGAAGATGTCTCAGTAGTGTCACATATTAGATCCAGAATAAATGTTCTTAAGTATTTGTTATCCTGTACATGTGCTGTTCAGGCAGAGAGACACAGTCTACCAAGACACCATTTAATAGAGGCATTACCTCACAGCCTACCTACACTAAATTCTAATTATTTATATGGCATGTCAGTTCTTAGTGTTCTCTGGCCAGGAGTAAAAATGTGCATGTTGGTGTTGGCATATAGGTCTGAAGTGAATACTTCACATTGCTCATAAAAGAGAAGTGGACCCATCCTTGAAGCTGTTTTCGCCCTGAGAAATATGCCTAACTGATGAGCTTGGTTCACTACCCTCTGGCCATACATTTTGCGAAAGATCTGAGAAGAGGAGAATGGGAGAGACTGAGCAACGCTCCGCACAATACAATAACATTTCTGTTCCGTGCACCGGAGACTGGTCCAGGCACGGAGTGCCTTGGTTTGTATTGGCATGTAAGGAATGGGAGAGGCCCTGCCTGGGCAGGCTGCGCTTTTGATATGCGTAGCTTCACCTCGCAAACCCTGTCCATGTCACAGGGGCCCTGGGGCCGATGGAGCTCTGACACAAGAGCGGAGCTGTTGGAAGCACCTGCTTGCCTGCCTCCTGAGCTGCGGTTTCTGCCTTTTCTCCTGTGTATGCCTGGCCAAGGTCACCAGCCCTGGTGGTGTTTGGAAGGGCATGTGTATGACTTCACACATGAGTAATGACTCAGGATTCCTTTGTTGTGACCTCACACTCTTTTGCAGTCAGCTCATGAAGCTGGAAGGCCTGTGGTTAGTCTACGCTGAACTGCAGGAGGGAGGGTCTGTTGGTCAGGGCGAGAGTGCCCATCAGACATGCCCAGTGTGTGTGGCGTGCTACCGCTGCTGTGGGAATTGTCCACCCAGACACCCACTGATCATTTGTGTGTACCTGTATATGCAGGTGCACATGTGTGTGTGTTCATGTGCCTGTGGAGGCCAGAGATTGATGGTGATGTCTTTCTCAGTCCCTCTCTACTTCAAGTTTTGAGACGGGGTCTCTCCCTGACTTACCAATTCTGCTAGACTGACTGTCTAGGGAGGACCAGGGATTCTCCTGCCTTCCCTTTGCCAGAACTGGGATCACAGGAACTTACCACTGACTAAGCCATCTCCCCAGCCACCCTCCCAACAGTCACCTTTGATTCTATTCTCTTTGCCCCCACACCTCCTTGTTGAGGGCTTGGCTTATTTTAATGTTCACTGGATGCATCCTTAGATCCCAATGTTATCCTATATAATGAGTTGGCCCTGCTGGCTTAGACCAAGCTTTGTCTGCTGACCCTACTGATGGGGCTTGTTCAGAGTTGAAATGCACATTTTCAGGAATGAGCCTGTGTTGAGAAGGTCTGCACCGGGGCTGCGAAACTTCAGGAGCTATTTCTGTCTACTCTCCTGAACTGGTTCATGAACACAGGTGACTTTTCTAAAGTCCTCAAAGAGGGGCCCTGCATACAGATGGGGCCTCTGGGGCCACCTGCTGCCTGGTGTCTTTGCCCTGCCTGGAGTGTCCAGTTGGTCCATCTCACAGCAAGGAATACGGTCTGCTGTGAATCAGGCCACACTTGGAGGAAGGTATGCCAGCCCAATAGCCCTGCAAGAAAACACCCCTGTCCTCCAGTCCCCTCATTTGCAGGGCACATAGAATCTAACATCTTGCTATGAGCCTGGAAAGAGAAGAACCCAAGAGAGTGTCTGGGCAGGGCTAGCTGAGGCAGGAGGCCTCCATGTTCAAGCCTTGATCTTGGTTTATTCCCACCCACTGAGGGGCGAGGCCACACCATTCTTTGCCCAGAGCTCAGAGCAGGTGACATTTCCATCATCCAGAGAGCTTACTGTTTATGGAGACAGGAGGATGTTTTAATTCTTCATCCGATGGCCTACATATAACACTCACGAGTCTATACATAGCTACTGGAATTACCATGAGAAAGGTAGTATCTTCATCCTAAGTTCTCCCTGCTGCTGTTTTCTCTGGAGTAAGATTTTGAGAAACATTTAGCATGTTGATTTACCCCTAATAAATAGGCCTCTTGGTTTTTTTCTTTAAGAAAAGGAAGCTGGCTCAGGCATGGTTTATGTTAATTGCTGAACCTTGTCCCTAAGGTCAACTAATAAGCCAGGGTCTTTGGGGACCCAAGCCAACACCCCTATTTTCTATGTATTGCTATGAGCACACACTAAAAATTCATGAATACTGAGCAGTTCTCTGGATGTATCCAAAGTACCCTTATCAAACACAAACAACTAACATGCTGGGTCTATAAACATCCAAGAGTGGGCTTCCTCAATACTCTGAGTGATGTCATCTGGCCCTTCTTTCATATCCGTTTTTATTATGTTTCTGTCCTTTCAAAACAGACTCTGTACCACAGTCCCACAAAAGCCAGGAAATGTCACCCCTGGCAGCTGCAGACCTGGGAGCAAGAGGAAACTGATAAACTTCAAACACCTCCAGCCTGGGAGGGAGGAGCTGGGCTCTCACAGAGCAGTTTGGTCTGGTGCCCTCCTATCAAGCTACCATCCCTTCAAACCGGGAATTCTTGCTTTCCCACTGGAAACCACAGCCCCACCCCCAATGTCTTCTCCCGAAGAAAATCCCCAAACGTCTGAGAGCCAGGGAGCCCAAAGCACACAGGTCCCTGGCATTGTCCCAGGGGGAACATTCACACTCCACCTGAACTAGACACTCAGCCACACAGAACAAGCAGCAGGGGAGGCTATAGAGACAGACAGACACCAGCACAGGGGACATGGTGACTCTGACCCTATGGTCTGGATGAACTTCTTGCTTTACTGATGCCAGTCACGTGTCCAGTTCCTTCTATATGGCAGGTATTGCTCGTTGAACCAAGGTGGTATTCTTTGGGCTTGGGTTGTCACATTCTAGCCAAGAAGCCCAGCCCAGAGACTTCTGGACTGTGGTGACACCATGTCACAAAACAGAAGACATGGTGCTTTTAGGGGAGTTGGTGTGGAAGGCACAGATGGAGGAGAGTCAGTTTGGTTATGTCTGAGGGATTCTCCTTAGAGTTGTAGTGTGAGTCTGTGGCTTGGACCCAGTCTGCCCTGGGTTCTGCTTTTTAGGCAGTGACATCACTGTTCCTTCTATGAGCAGGTCCAGCAGTAGGTCTCGCCTGCCTCCTTCCTGACCTTGACCTTGTCATGATTCAGCACTTCCTTTCACCCAAATCTCCACCCAGGGAGGAAGCCACTGCCAGGAACTACAGCTCCCTCACATACCATAAATGTCCAGGCTGGGTGAGCCTGCCTGACCTCTGCACATATGCTTAGGTCTTTCCCTTAATGGACAATTTTCCTATGCTCAGTAGCAACCCCCAAACACCCAGGCAGATGAAAGGCCAAGGTCCTTAGAAGTCTGTGCCAACGGTGCCCCTGAGATCACACAGTAGATAACCCAGGGAGACCAGAGGATCAGGGAGGTCAGAGGATGTGCGTAGTGTACATGTTGGAGGGGCTTTTAGGTGACCCAACAGTCCAGGCTACAGGGAGACCCCCCCCTCGCCCCCAAGAACTTCTTCAGTTTTCTTTATCCCTTTCCAACTAGTTGTGACAAAGCATCCCGAGACTTACAGAAGATCTCTTTTCTGGTGGAATTGTCCTGAGGACTGGACTGGTTCCTGGGGTGACGGGGGTGAGGAACCCTTAGGACGATGCCACTCAAGGAACCAGAACACTGTGTTGCAGAAGGATGTCAGGGTGGACTAGGGGACAAACCCACCCCTTCCTTTCTCTAAAAGAGTCACACCACATAATCCTGGCTTTTTATACTCCCAATGGTCTCAAGGCTCCTGACCCCTTCTCATTCAGTTTCTTTATATCTTCAGAAGGAGATGTCTTTGAAAGACTGTAGTTGATTTACAAGGATGGTTGCTGGTTTGGAGGCAGCCAAACTGAATTGTATCTAATGCCTGGGCTGCCTGTGACATTTGTTAACCACTGGACTAGAGGTCTTTACACTTGGGAGTCATGAAACGGTCTCACCACCAACCTCTCCTATCCCTCCCGGGACCCAGCCATGCTTAAGGTGTCATGTAGGGCCAAGACAAACCTAGTCACTGTACACAGTACTACTGCTTGACAGGAGTTTGGGGAAACACTTAGAAACCTCACACATTACTGGTATACACCAACTCATCCTAGTCACTGTTCAATCTCGGAATAGCTAAGGATAACCTGTACTTGGGTAGAAGGCCAGTATCTGTAGGCCCCCAGACACCTTCCCGATTTCTCCTTCCACCAGACCTGATAAATGGCCATTACGGTTCAGGCTCCATCTAAACCATACAGTTCAGGCCCCAGCACTCAAGTTTAAAATCAATTTGGGAACTGGTAAAGATGACTAACACACCCCATGTTGGTACAAGATCTCACTAGATAGTCCAGCCGGACTCTCCTCAAACTTGTAACTCTCCTGCCTCAGCCTCCTGAGTGCTGGGATTGCCAGATCTTTCTTAGTGACGCTTGATTTTGGGATCTTCTTTCATTGTCTGTGTCTTAGGCCAACATAATAAAGACAGAGGCTAATGCACATCCACCTAGACCAGTGGTTCTCAACCAGTGGGTCGTGACCCTTTTGCAGCTGAATGAACCTTTCACAGGGGTCACATATCAGATATCCTGAATATCCGATACTTACATTATGATTCATAACAGTAGCAAAATTACAGTTATGAAGTAGCAACGAAAATAATGTCATGGTTGGGGGGCACCACACCATGAGGAACTGTATTCAAGGGTCTCAGCCTTAGGAAGGTTGAGAACCATTGACCTAGACTATCTGATAGGAAGCAGCAGCAGCAGAGACGTGTGAGCCCTGCAGGGCTTCGGAGGCACAGAAAGGCTACATGCTATAGACAAGTGTTTTCCCACTGAGTGCCAAGTGTTTAAAAACCTTTTCTCTCCAGCTGGAAAACTTACAGTGATTGCCTCGTGATGTCTCTCCTCCTATACCCTCTTTTTAGTGATTGGATTTAGTCGTCTTGAGTAAGCAATGATATTCTGCGTTAAAAAACAACTCTCACTTTTTTATTCTACTCAGAAACAAACAGCTGAACTTCCTCTGAGCTCCATCTCAGGCTCATCTCTGCAAGGTGGTACCCTGAAGAGGCGTTGCTAAGCAGCCAGCCCCTCATCTCCGCGGATGGAATTAATGGCTGCTAGTGGCCTGGCCCACAGAAGTAAAGGCAGATTTAGATCTGCAAAAAACACTGGCCGCCAATTTCTCCCCCAGTGTACCGTTTCATTCCTTTTATGGGGCATACAGCGCTCCCAGAAACTGTCGTGCGGTTTCAAGACCAGAACAAAGCCCCAAACAAAAGCCTGGCCTCTTTTTCAGCACGTCCTACAGGCTAGCAGCCAGGACCTGGGGCTGGGGAGGCCAAACAGGATGGGGATGGAGGAGATCATGTCTTCAGGGCACAGAAAACAAGGCACCCTTGCAAAACCGAGGCTCACAAGTCAGGAAAACAATGTGTCATGGTTTGGGTCTGAGAAAGCCCTCTCAGGCTCACGTGTGGAATGCCTGGTTCCCATCTGGTGGCACTGTTGTGGGAGGCTGTGAAACCTTTACAATAGGAGCCCTACCTGGGGAAAGCAGATCACCAAGAGCAGGCCTTGGAAGGCTGGAGGCTGGCTTCCACTTCCTGTTCTCTATGATGTGAACAGGTTCCCTCTCCTGCTCTGGCTGCTGTGAACTGACCTGGATTAGGTCGTCCTGCCAGGTACTGTGCTTAGTGGTACAAAATGAACTAACACACACTTCCTCCTCAGCTTCAGGAAGGGCTGCCCTGCACGACCCCCAATCTCACACGTTTGACCTCTGATGTGCCCACGTCAGCTTCCGCCAGAGGCAGGGCTTGGAGCATGTGCTGGCTGGACTCATACAGCTCCCTTCTTGTCCTAATGGAACAACGTGGTTCAGCAGCTCCTGGCAGCCCCGGTACTCTTTGGAAAATCACTTTTGTTTTATCCGCTCTCTTCTCATCATTAGTTTCCCATGGCATTTTGCTCTTTTTGCAGTTCATGGTGGACAAGCCCTACGGCACTGTCCTCTGACGGGCTTAGTTGAATACTCCTTCACTTAAAATTATGGAAGATTTTTGTGTGTCCAAGTATCTGAGCCAACTATGGACATGTTTACAGAATATAAAACACATAAAAAGCTGCCTCAGCAAGGACTCATGACGTTTGTTTAAAAATTAGTCCAGGACAATTCAGTAGCAAATACCTACACAGAGGTAGATGGTCCATTTGGAAGAGTTTCTTGTGGTTCTAGAAGCACAAAAGAACAGTAGCTCCAGGGCTTTGCCACCATGATGCTTCCTTTAGAAGCATGTCCTTTGATGGTCACATCTAATTGCCAAAACATCAGTAAAGCGCTGGTGCTGGAAATGAACTTGGGACCCGTCTTTGGTACGTGCTCCAACACTGAATCCCAGCCCTAACACTCTAATCTTGATAGACGAATGCTTGGGTTTTCCTAAGCTGCTCTGAAAACTGATAGGGACACCCTGTGTCCCCAGAGAACACACTGAAGGGCCTCCCTGAAATATCCACACATGACTACTGCTCACAGGTGCACATGTGAACTTCTGTTACAACTGGCAGGGGAAGCTGGCAGGGGATCCAAGGGATGCATGCAGAGGCCAACACCATTGCTGGGTATGAAATCCTGCTCGCTAGTCCACTATTTACAGCTAGTCCACCATTTATAGTGGGAGATAATCCCCCTCTGCTCAAAGCTTCAGGTAGCACTGACACTGAGAAGTTGAGGTCCCAGAACCAGGCAGTCTTGGGGTGAGTCCTGAGACTCTCAGAAGGCTACCCCCCTCCCCGGGCTCCTCTAGGAATCCTGGATGCAGATAGAACACTCATCTTCTCCAGGACACATAACAGCTGCAGGTTTTCTCGTCTGTGTGAATAGTACTCCATGGGTATAATCAGGGTAACTTGGCTGGTTGTCACTGGGGTCAGAAACAAAGGCAGCAGAAGCCAGCCCAAGCTGGCACCAACAGCTCCAATGAGTACAGCCACTGTGCCAGCCTCCACGGGCACTCTCCAAAGTGCAATCTGTTTTAAGGACCCCATAGAAACTTGCTTGTTCAACTTCATTTTGATATTCACTTCCCACTTTTTTTATTCATCTTTTGCATGAATAGCACCATTATACTCAGCCCCCCTGAGTATGGCATCATTATGGCTCCCCACATGTTCATGAAGGGTTGGCTATGCCCGAGACACACAATCAAACATATTATCAGAGAGTCATTAGAATATTTTCCAGGAAAAGAGGAAACGGTCAACTCTTAATTCTCGGCATCAATGTTCCAGAATAGTGGAGAAAATAATTCAGAATGGCCTGGAGGGAAAAAAGTTAATTAAAAAAACAACCCAAACTGTCTGGGAACATACACAGATGCAGGCAGCTGTAGGCTGAAGGGAAGAGACACAGCCCAGTGACCATCTGGGGGCAAGAGTGAGAGTTGTATTGCCACCAGAAGAATAAAGAGCCCAACATAAGTGGGCAGACAGCTAGCCTTTCATGGTAACCTTTGAATTTTGCTTGCCAAAGCTACCCCTTCCCCATCCTTTCTTCCCATACATGGTCTAAAGACAGTGAGTTAGTACTCACCAATGAAGTACTTTAAATCCCCCGCCCCAGAAGAAAGGTGTATACAGTAATGTTGACTCGACACCCAGCTTCGGGGAAACAGAGGCAGGAGAGTCACAAATCCAAAGCCGGTCCAGACTACACAGTGAAATCATCTCTCAAAAGAGAAATAAAAATTCCTTCCTAATTGTTTTTTTTTTCCCCCAAGGGTACATGTCACCCCCTTGGAGATGTATGCCAACGTCCTGGTGACGGCCATGGGGGTAAACGGGACAGAACCAAGAACTCATCTATCACCTTGAGGCACCAGAGAACCTAAGAGTGCCACAAAGAGAACTCTAGTGGCTTGCATTTGAGAATGGGCAGGTGGCTGCTCCCAGTGGGGCTGGTCTGACGTGAGCAGAGGACATGTCACTGGTCTCTGGTCTTCCTGTTATACCTCTTTCTATAGAGCTGAGGTGATGCTCTGTAAAATGTCTCACTCTTATTTTCTTAGCATCAGCCAATCCTCCTGCAACCAAAGCTTTTCATTAGCCAATCACTGGCAAATGATGCCTGCCTGACATTTATGGCAGGGATGCTTTGGGATTTTCTCAGCCATGCTCACAATATTCTGTAAGAGGGTCCTGGCCAGGCTCCCTAGATTACATATCTACCGGGCAAGGGAATGAGTTTGTTTAGCTGGAAAGCATCTCAAAGGTATGTGTGTTGTGGATGCCATGGTGGATAAAGAGGAAACAGAAGTCTCCTCCACTTGAGAATGGAAGCTGCTTTCAGATGTGGACATCGCCATGGATCTGCCCTCTTGTGCTGATCTCTGTTGTGTGGTCCAGGAGAAAGGCTTTGGGACAGAGTCCTTGGCATGCAATTCTAGTACCTTCTGATATGTGCACAGCAGCAACACTCACAGGGACAGCCAGACACAGCAGGGCCTGCGTGACCGACGAGCCAACAGGGGCAGCGAGTGCTTCAAGATCCCTGCTCCCTCAGAATTTCACATTTGAGGTCAATGCTCCCGACTGGCTTCCAAGGAGAGGCACGTAAGTGCTCTGCCATGGTGTGTGCTACCCAGCTCCACAGAGGCCAACTGCATGTATGTCTCCAGCATCACCCTAGGGCTCTGAGTTCAGGCATTTATGCACACTGCATATCACTTATTCCTCGCTGTGTCGCCAGACACTGCAATGGTGGAAGAAACATGGGAGACAGGCAGCTTGAGCGATGCCTGGCACCACAAACGTAACTTTCTGGACCTGGTTTCCTGGTCAGTTGAATGAGGACAGTGTTCCTACTTCCTATGGCCGCAGGGAAGGTAACTTGAGGTCATGTGCCTGAATCACCTAGTCCAGGGCCTCCGTCTTGATAAGAACTTATCTTGGAACAGAACAATGTAATTATTTATAGTCACAACTACGCAAAGAAGCAGCTGTGACTCTCTGGAAGGCCACAACCCAGGCACAGAACATGGCAAAGGCATTCTGGCCTACCGTGCTCATGAGCCCACAGGGATCATGTAGTGTAGGGTTAGTGAGACAGGACCCCAGGCTGTGGGCCACCCCTCCCCAGGACTCGGGAGCCTGCTGCTGTTAGACGGACTTACTGGTCTGGCCCTCCAGTCAGGAAGTCTTTGAAGAAGAAAAGGTGCTACAGGAAGCCGCCCCTGTGGAGGGACTGGAGAAGGTGGGGGAGTCTGTAGGCACAAGGTCAAGAGCAGAGGCTCAGCAGGGCTGAGAGTCACTGCACACTGCCCACCTGTGGAAGACTCAGGACTTGGCATGGCTGGATGTGGGGTGGACATGAGGTCCTAGAAGGGCGAGGAGAAAGCTAGGATGCCTTCTAAGAACTCGGAGACTGAAGCGACTCTGTTTTCACTAACCAGAAGCTGGTTCTGTGAAACACATTTCTTGCCTAGTGGCAAGGGTAGGCAGGGAGGTGCTCACAAGTGGCATCTACAGTTAGGATAGTCCCAAGGCCAGAGTCGGGGTGACCTGGGACCCAGTCATCCCACATGGGGCCCACCTATTCCAGAAGCAAGCCCTGCAAGTCCTCAACAGGCTAGGATGCCTCCCGCACTCACTTCTTACTCGGAGCTCTGACCTATGCAACCACCACTGGAGTAGAACTTCTAGAAAATCACTGTGTGTTTAGGTGAAGACCTCTGGCTGAGCTTGGTAGTAGGCACTACTGTTCCCAAAAGCCGGCAACACTCTCTCGAGACTACTGCTGACGTCAGGGATATGACATAAACCAATCACTCAGAAAACCCGCTAAGACCCGAAAGACTTCCTGGTGACCTTTTAAAACCAAACTCTCAAGGCCAGCAGGTTGTAGCATGAACGAAGAAAGTGATTATCCTGTGCAAAGTTTATACTAAAAACTCCATGAATCCGTATCTTAGGAGCTCATTTCTTGCCTTCTGTAAATCATGCTTGCATTGAGGAAGACCCTAAGAAGACACAATGAGTGTTGAAGTTGAGGAAGACAGAAGAGGAGAAGAACATGCTCTGTTAGAAAGTGTCCTGAGAAGGGAGATGCCCCATTCTTCACAGCAGCAGGCATGAAACATTGGCTTATGGTGGTGTCAGTAGGTCCCTAGTGTCTCTCTCTGTATTTGGATCTCTGACCCGACCTTAGAGACAGACAGACTTAGAACACTGTTTCCCAAGCCACTTTCTACTTGAAAGGAGTCCAGAAAGCCTCTGCTCTGCAAAGATTTTAATGCCCTCCTCCATGCCTACCGGAGAAGTCTGTGTAGTGTGCCCATGTTTGATAAGTACTTCCTGGTTTAATATGGCTAAGACACCGTAGCCAGTGCAATAAGACAAGAAGTAAAATCTGTGAACTAAAAAGGAGCAAAGCCATCAACATTTTTAGATGCACAGTTTCATATAAAGAAAACATATCGGAACCTCTGGTAAAAAATCTAACAGTGAGGGGTTTGGGAAAAGCAGTAACCACACAGAGAGATTCTTAAGTTGAACTAGATCAAAATTGAGGAGTTAGGGTCAGCCAGGTAGCTTAACAGGAAGGCACTAATGACTTGAGTTTGATTCCTGGGATCTACGTGACGGAAGGGGAGAATCAACTCTTGAAAGTTGACCTCTGACCTCCATATGCTCACTGTGCTACAGACGTGGATGTGTGTTGCTTTTGGTCATGGTGTTTATCACAGCAACAGAGAGGCAAACTAAACCACCAGTCATGGGGCTGTGAGGGTGGGTGAGCTCCCCTGTCTCTCCTGTCATTACAGCAGTCTAAGGGAGGGTGGTCAAGGTGGCCATGGATGTGGTCCCAGTCAATCTTCCTGTGGTGGACTGGATCACTACATGGTGAACACACAGGGGATGAAGAACTCTTCATGTCTTTCCAACATTTTCCAACAACATGGAAATCTCTGAGATGAGAAAAATGGAAACTTGGTGCAGAAGAGAATCATGGAAGGCTGGGGGTACCTAATCTACCCCCCACGCAGAGTGTTCCCTCTGCGGTCACAATGAAGCTGCATCTCATGGAGTCGGGGATATTAGAAACAAGAGCCACCATGCCCAGCTTCTTGATGCTAACAGCTCCCCTTGGCATCATCCTTACTCTTTATTGCTATACTTTAGGCTCAGTATAAACCCATCTCTTAAGTTGGAAAAGGCAGAGATCATTCTAGAAGAAAATCACTTCAGTAAATTTCCTTTATTAAAAAAAAAAAGTCACGTGGAAAAGACAATGACAGAGTTGACCCCAAGAGAATCTGGACACACAGGATTTATTTAAACAGCATTTCTCCAGGAGTGATTTCAGGCAGGGGTCAGAAGGATGTTAGCCACACCCAGAGGAATGCGGCGGGGAAGCGCCTAACCGGCCTGCCTGTGGCTTGATTACCAAGCTATTTAGAGAAGAATCAGTCAGCCAAACTAGGTCAAAATCTGCAGCCCAATGGGATACTGGTAGGAAGCCGGCAGGGACCTGCTGGGCGGAGGAAGCTTGGTGAGCTCAGCTGTAGGTGTGTATCGAAAGCCAAGCCTTCTTAAATGTAGGAAGGGCTTGGGAAGGCACTGGGCCTCTAGATCAAAGTGGTGGGACTTTGGGGCGGGGGCAGTGATTTCAAAAGGGCAAGTGGATGGAGCTCACGAACCACTTGGGTAAACAAAGCCATGCACTTGGCTTTGAATCACAAGTGGCTCCCAGAAACAGTGGCCTGAGGAGGTTTTGCCCTCTTCTTTGAGAGGCCCCAGGACTGGGGACAAGCAGCTGGGTGGTTCAATAGACTTCAGGGGGATTTGCCCCAATCAGACTGACACTCTGGCTGGGAAGAACTTGGGCTCTGGACAGTGTCCCACTCCCACCCCCACCTCCCAGCTCATTCCGACCCACCACACACCTACACAACGAAGCCATCCAAGGAAAGTGCCTGGGGACCACAGTATCTTTCCACACTGGCCCTGCAACTTCCCCTGCCTCAAATCGCTGACACATCAGCCATCTGCTTAGTGCCCATTATGATGCTGAAAATTCATTTATTTAGCCTGCTTGGGGTGAAGTCATGCAGCTCTAAGAGTGACTTTTAAAATAAAATCAAACCCTACTCCCGGTTCGAGGGGCAGCAGGAAGCCTTAAAATCGTCAGCAGCTAAACTCCGTACCCGTCACATTTTATTAGAAAACCTCCCAGCATATCTAAATTTCAGAAAGAGTGGAAACCAGAATACATAGTGGCCGCTCAACTCAAAGCCACATGCATACTGCGTCTGTCACATTTGTTTTCATGACAAGGGGCTGGGGAGATGGTCTAATCAGCCAAGTGCCAGCCATGCAAGCATCAGGACCTGAGTTCGGATCCTCAGGACCCATGTAGAAGTTGGGCACTGTGGTTTATATCAGTAATTCTAGTTCTGGGGGGCGGAGGGGGGCATAGACAGACAGATTCTTATAGCTCACTGGCCAGACAGTCTAGTGAGAGACTGATGAAAAATAGGTTGGAAGCAATAGAAGACACTTATGAACTGCACGTGCGCGCGCGCGCACACACACACACACACACACACACACACACACACACACACACACGATTAAAAAGGTGACAAGCTGGCTTCCTAATTCTGTATTTTCTCCACTGACTATGGAGTGGCATGTGTTGTTGAGTGTGCTGAGACGTCAATGGGCATCTTTCCCTTCCTATTAGGACCATCATAGTACTTACATTCCTCTGCTTCTTCATGGTCATGACTAAAAACCCCCAGTGGGGAGGGGCTCACAAAAGCACTTCACGCAGTGATAAGTGACCCACAGATAATGTGCTTGGGACAGATACTTCACACAAAATCGGGTCAGGGTCTCAGCACCAGCTCTTTAGAGGCTGGAGGTGGCTGGCATGGCCGATGCTTCTGCCTCCTCTTTCTCGATGAAAGGGGATGCTGCTCCTGCCTCTGCCTCAGAGGTCATTCTTGGTACAATGCTGACTCAGGGACATGGTGGATATGGGGGGGGGGGACTTTTTCATACGTAGAATACAAGAGGAGCTGTGGTCATGTCTGATGTCAACTGAAACCTAGTCTACCTTTGAAAACATTTGCATTGAAAACGTAATACTACAGGGACTAAAGAAATAATTTGTCCAACTGTCTGAACTTCACCATTGGTTCACTTCTGTTCTTGTAGTGACTGGATGTCCTATTTTTTGAGCTAGTTATGAAGAGTGGACACACTGCACTAAGATAGAAGAATATATTTTTATTTTATTTTTTTGCCACAATATGGGGACCTCAAAGAAGCTTGAAGTTCATGGCACATATTAGTTCTACCAAAGTCTATGAGTTTTGGCTAGGGGAGTGTCTGCTCATGGCTTCCAAAACAGAACTCAAGAGTCAGTGAATCATGTAATTTATCCCCCAAATGATCTAATACAGAAAATGATTTAATTAGAGGAATTACATGAGAACATTCATTTATCAAGCTAACGTGGACTAGGGAGGGTTTGGCATCTTGGTTCTTCCAGGCCCTGGTGTGTGTGCTCGGCATTTCGAGTTCCCAACTTCAAGAAAAGTTTGGGTTTGTCAAACTTTAGGTCCAGTCTGGCTCTAAGATGTTATACCTATGAAGGACTCTTCACAGAGAACATTCTTATTGTCCTTGGTATTGTGCATCAAAGTAGACACAGATTAGCTACTGAGATAACCATGTCAATAGCATCAATTTTCTTGTGAAAATCTAGTGTCTTATTCCCATATTTCATAAAAAGGAAGGCATGAAATAGTAGGAAGATGCTTACAGAGACAGATCTCTATGTACCATATTGAGGTGAAGGAGACCAGCATGGGCTGGTGCTTCCGCAGCAAGAAGCTAGGTTAAAATAATTCCCTAATTTATCCAAGAAGATTAGATAAAACAGAAAAAAGACAGGACCTGAAGGGCTCTGAAAGGAGGATTCAAATTTTAAGGTGTGCGTGTGTGTTTGCAGTGGACATGTGTGTTAGGACAAGGGGCTAGACCACACTAGTTGATAACAGTGCCTATTCTCATCACAGTGCTCTGCAGGGCCCTGAGGAGAGGTTTTCCTAAGAGTATTCAGATGAGTTGGGCATGGTGGTGCACACCTTCAATGTTGCACACCTTTAATCTTGGCAGAGGCAGAGGCAGAGGCAGGCAGATTTCTGAGTTTGAGGACAGCCTGGTCTATAGAGTGAGTTCTAGGACAGCCAGGGCTATACAGAGAAACCCTGTCTTGAAAAAAACAAACAACCACAACAAAAAGAATATTCTGGTGAGCTTTACAGAGGATCAGCTCAAGACTCTCTTACGCTCAGTTGGCTGAGCCCAAGTCACTTTGGTCAAGTCTATACTAGTGAGGTCTTCAGAACTTGATTCTAGCCAATACCTCTAGTCATCACTCAACAGCTATTCAACACATTTACTATGCTTCTAAAGCAAAACCTCAGGAAAGGGGACATTTCTAGTCTGACTTTTCTAATCTTTCTAATCACGTTGTACATGTGGCTGAGAAACTATGAAGATGTTTATGTTCACAACTTTGTTTGGAAGGCAACAGGCAAGTGTTGGGACTCCACTCAGGGCAGGACTGTAACTGATCACAAGAACAGAATTCTTAGGGTGTGGGTCACAGCAGGAGGCCTCTGGAGGGAGCTGGGGGGTTTTAATGCTTCACTGACACCCACAGTATAAATTCTTCTCTTAAAACAACACAAGCCAATGACTTCAAACTGGATTTCTTTGTTTTTCATTCCAACACCCCCTTGACCTCTTCACTGTGGGGAGACATGCTCAGAAAAGCCAGCTGGGAGTACAGGAGAAGGCCACCCTCCCTAGCCTTTCAGAGACAAGGCTTAGATGTGAGTCTGTCTCAAGGATGTGACAATGTTGAGGCTTGATACCAGGAAGGCTGGCTGGGAGGTGGCCAGGTTCTGCGTGGTCAGTGATGAGAGGCTAGGGCAATGGTGCTGTGTGCTCTCTGGGGCAGGGGGTGGGGTGGGGAGAGAGCGCAGTGTGTGAGAACTGAGGCCAGGGGGTATGGAGGGTGGGTCAGTAGAGTGCCAGTTTACACAGCTCCAGCTTGGTGGCCAGGAAGAGGCAGGACAGGAGCACTGGGGATGACAGGCCACAGACTGGCACAGCACCGTTACAGGGTCCAGGGAGGGGAGTAGATCAGCAGAGGAGGATGTGGTACGTGTGAAAAGCGTTCCTGAGCCTTAGGCAGATTCCTCAAACACAGCCAGCCACAGTCACAAGCCCCTCTTTACCCACAACCAAGACCCTTTAGTCGGAGGGGGTCAGGGTGTCCCCAGTCTTGAGATCCAACAATCAAACTGAGTGTTCTCTGCTGCCAAGCAGATCAGAACGAAGATTTGAGATGGTTTTAACAGGCCTATGGTAAGAGATGGAAGGAGCTGCTCCTGTACTGAAAAACTTTTGGAATTCCCGTCTCAGGCTCAGGGCTCAGGGAAGCAGTGATGCCTGGAGAGAGGAGGCATGCTGAGGTCCAAAGGAGGAGGGGGGCTGGGGCGACTGGAGAGGAAGTGCAGTAACCAGAGCCTTAGGGAGGCGGTTATTCTACACCGGGCCCTGCGGAGGGCTTCCCCTACATTCTGAATGGAATCCTTTTGGCCACATACGCTGGGAGGATTCTAAAGTCCTCTCGCGGAGGAGGACAAAGGCTTAAGGCATCAAAGGTTGCAGCTGTAACAGATGGAGCCTGATCTGACCCACGCAACCTGGACCTGGATGTACAAAAGGGTTCTGAGACAGGCCACATTTGTGGCATGGAAGAACTGGCTCTCCCTTCTCAGAAGACGACACTGTGTAAATCCTGAACTTCGAAGGAGGGACAGAGGCCACAGGCGTGAAGGGTCCAGATGAAGTGTGGGCACACACAGCCAAGTGAGGTGTCTGTGCGAGGAAGTACCAAGATACAGGACTTCTTGGGTCCCCTGTCTCTCACTCTCTACCTTGACTCAGGTGACTTCCAGGGTGATTTCTCTTGGAGACACCTATGTGAGCCATCACGGCTTCGCATCTTTATCTGAACCTGTAAGATGTGGCTGGAATTCCGCTGACACTGGACAGATGTTCATCTAGAGACTAATGCCCAGGACTGACCATTGGGATCAGAAACAATCAGCAAAAGCCTGTAGAAAGCAGTGGAGGAGGGCTTGTGGGGGAGCTGGCTGCCAGGCTCACTTCAAAGGAGGGAGCTTCCTGAAACCCTGGACTTCTAGGAACACTCTTGAAGCGTGGTGTGGCTTTCTGTTTCCCGTAACCCACTCTACATGCTTATTCAAGGATGGTTGACCTCAGACTCTCCTCTAATACATTCAGCCTCAACTTTGTTAAAGTGATAGCTAAGGCTGACTGTGTGGGAAAGCTCATTGCTGCAGGGGCCATAAGCCATAGATATCGTATTATCCCTTTTTTGGTCTTTATTGCAGATCAGGGTCACCCTTTCGAGTTGCCCTCAGGGTTCAGGCCCTCCTATACAAAGCTAAAAGTTTTGCAAAAATAGTAATTCCTTTGCGTTCTCACAGGTAAGCAGAGGAAAATGTCTTTCCTCGTAGCCATTTCCTAACGCTTACCTCCAGACATGCAAGTTGTTGGGTCACTCAGAGCATTCCAGAAGATTGTCAGCTCTATATGTTACCGGTGCCCAGACAGACCAGGCAGAGGCAAACCTAAGTCCCAGGGCCGCCAGGGCCCTTAAGATCCTGTGTTTCAGGCTAGTTGTCCACATTGTGGTCCCCAAACTGCAGCATCATTAGAGTCAGAAGCAAAGTCCCAGGCTGCACACTGACCCGTGAATGGGGTGTGGAGAGGGGTTTGGACAGTATGCTTGCTCCTGCCCCATTTCCAACCTCCAGCCAGGGGTGAGGACTGTTTCTGGTTTTGTATTTTGTGCATTCAGGGAAGGACGCTGGCTCCTCTGGGCACTCTGATTTCCCTTCTCGTCAGGGAGTACACTGAGTGGGATGAAGTGCCTTCTAGGGTAGGCCCCTTTGTTATTTCCACACCATCAGTTTGGTGGAGAAGTCTCAGAAAAAGTAAGTCTGGTCATCCCCATTGGGTGTGGTTGGGACAGTAATCGGCTTTCCAAGGTGTGTGTGTTTGCATGTGCGTGCGTGCGTGCGTGCGTGCGTGCGTGCGTGTGTGTGTGTGTGTGTGTGTGTGTGTGTGTGTGTAGGTCAGATGTAGATGTCAGGTGCCCTTCTCAATTGTTTTCCATCTTATTGTCAGAGACAAGGAATTTTCCTGATCCTGGAGCTCACAGATTCAGCTAGACTGGCTGGCCAGCTAGCCCTGGGGATCTGCCTGTCACCACTTCCCCAGCCCTGGGATTGCAGGAATGCAGATACCTTGGTTGGCTTTTTCATGTGGGCTCTGGGGTTTGAACTCAGGTCCTTGCTCTTGCATGGCAAGAACTTTAGAGACTCAGTCATCTCGCCAGCCTCCACTTCCCACATTCTCACCACTAATGAGCGTAAGGTTGAATTTCCAGCAGCATCAAGGATGCCAATGGGCAACCTCTGTGACTCCGAGGACAGAGCTCACTCAGTCCAGTGCACTTTCTGGCCACGTGCCCGCTCCCCTCTGGGTCTGCAGCTCAAGGAAAAAAATGCAGGCTATGAAATGGAAATACTTTGGCACGCTATCTTGCAGTTGAAGCATATTTTACATTAGCTTGACTCTGCAGCTAAGCCAGCGTCTGCCTACCCCAGTAGTTTTGAACATGGCAATTCAAATCAAGTAGAACCAATGGAGAAGAATGTCCCTGGCTGGCTCTGAGCGCACATTTTTGATGGACGTGCTTTTGGCACTCAGCACACAGATTAGCACTGTGATTCTGAACAAAAAGCCCCAGCCATTTGGGTTCTGCCCAGGACACATCTTTGCCCTTTCTTTCCCTCTGGTACCTTCTGAGCCAGGCTTCACCACCGCGCCAGACACTGACTGGGCACAGGGTGTCTCTGTTCCTACCTACACCAAGTCCCCAGGCTCCATGCCTAAGCCTGGGGGGACATCTGGACCCTCTTTTCTTGGACTTTCTGCTCAGCCTCCATCATAGGTAGCAGGGGCTGAGAGAAATCTTGTTCTCCTCACAGCATCATGGCCACAATTCCTTAAAAGCCCAGGCTTCCCACTGCAGAGACTAGGATGGTAATTTCATGTTGTATGTTTTAAAAAGTTTTAAAAAGAAAAGCCCATGACGACGCGCCCCCTCCCCCACCCATGAGCCCCGAGGTAACAGGAACGGGGTCACTTTCAGATGAACACCGTGTCTGTCTGTACGAGATGTGTGAATCACATCCTAAGCGTTTTAAGTCTTTTAACTGATGAAATGTGTACAGGAACAAGGCTCTAAAAAGGTGAGAGGTCATGAAGCCTGGCTTCTGTCCGTATCCTTAGTGATTCGAGGTATTTAACCTAATGGAGAGGAAACTCTGATGAGAAGACAGAGATATTGTCTGGCCCATGGGCAAGCCAGAGCAGGGAGAGCCTGATTGGGGCAGAAGTCCTCCTTGAAGTATCCATGGAAAAGACAAAAAAGGCAATTTTAAAAATCGGTGTGTCCGTCAGTCTGTCTGTCTGTCTGTCACTCCTCTGTTAGAGACATAGACTTTGAGCGGTTTTGCTCCCTTGCTTTCCTAGGGAATGGAAGCAGCTAGCCCAAAGGTCAGACTTCACTCAAGAGAACCAAACCACAGCTGTTCCAAGTGTTGCTGCAGTTCAGCTGTCCCTTATTCCAGAACTTTCTGACAAGATTTTGCCTCATTCTCGTGGGTTTGTTTGTTTTTTTCCAGTGCCTGGGATGGAACCCAGGGTCTCCTGCATGCCAGGTAAGTGCTCCACCACTGAGCTGCAGCTCTAGCCTGCTTTTTGCCCTTTTATTTTGAGATAAGACCTACCATGTCATCCAGGCTAGCACTGAATTCACTCTGTAGCTCAGGTAAGCCTTGGACTCAGGATCCCCCCTGCCTCAGTCTCTCAAGTAACTAGAACTACAACAGCCTTGCAACACAAGGGAGGCTCAACTCTACTCTTAATCGCTTATACTTCCTAAGTAAAGAATTTCTGGATTCAAAAAGAAAAAAAAAAAACCCACCAAAAAAACAAAAAGCCAACTTCAAGAGGCAGCATGAGTAATCTGACTTCCTTCCCCTTCCAGAGCGAAACAGCTCATTCATTTCTAGAATGTCAAATTCCAATCAGGTGAGATGCAGATAACAAACTGCTGTTGTTGGAGAGCCCAGGAGCCACAGAAGGGAAGAACACCCCAGCCAATGAGGGCCAAAGTGCACCGGGCCCGGTCCAGGGGTCTCACTGGGCCCAAGAGTGGAGGTAACCAGGCCCAGTGGCTCTTACCACCTCGGATGGTGGGATAGGTAGGACTTGTACCAGCTCCCGGCTTGTCTGGCAGAAAGAGTCCATGGTGGATCAGCAGAACCTCCAGGTTGGTCAGGAGAGAAGCAACCGAAGCCAGGGCCTCTGGAAATGGCTAGAAACACTCTTCTCTTCCTATGTCCCGGTGTCCAGATGTGGATAAGCACACCCAACTAAGTGTGACAGCAGTAGATGCTGCCAAAGAACCTGGAGAGGGCCAGACCTTGCCCTCGGTGTTCCTTGTATTGTAGGAAGAGGGAGGAGGCCAGACAGTGAGATGGTGGGAAATCCCGTCAAAGCTGGGGTCCTCTCTGGAGGGTGGGGTGGGGCACCGGCTCCGGTGGGAACTGGCAGCGGAAGGTGGCTGCAGACAGGAAAGGAGTGTATCCTGGTCCTTACTCAGTTACGACGTCTGCTTGTGACAACAAAGAAAGAAGGGGAGGAGGCCTGTCCCTGGGAGATGTCCGCGGCCGGCCTTTTACCCGGGGGCCGCTGCTTCTGATAGGGCTATAGACAATGTGAAGGCACTTCATCCTGGAAGCTGGTGCTGTTAGGATATGCCATGGAGGGGATTTCTATTCTTTACACAAGATTCTAGTTGCTTCTTCATCTCACACTCGGCCAGACCAGGTCCCTCGAGCTTTCTCTCATAATCACATTACACTTGGGTCTTGAAGTGATTTGAATCCAACGTTCTTTGTTATAAGCCTTTCATCTGTCCTGAAAGTAATTTAGCTACACCTTGACTTAACTTTAATGAATAATAAATAATAATAATAAAGATTTCCCCTTTGCTGACATATCTCAGACTCAGAGGAAAGGGAAATAACCGTCTAGAGGCATGGGCGACGTGTCTAGAGCAGCCCCCACCCTGTGAGGTAGCACTGGGTGACTTGTGTACCGGCTCAGGTTCTGGGTCACCACAACAGCGACCTAACAAGAGAATGCAGATGCAATGCAGCCTGGTTTCCATGCCCCAGACACTGAGAGAATGGGCAGGAATCCTCACCCACTGCAGACTTCCCGTTTAAGATGGCGGGCTAGGGGGCTGCTTCTCTGTAAGCAGGCAAGAGAGAGAGATAGTGAGAAAAAAATGGGCTTCATTCCAAAGACAGAAGTGGGTGAAGGAAGAAAAAGGTAGAAAAGAGGGTCCAGATGAACACGATGGGCTGTGCAGTTCCCTGGCTTTGAGGAGGAAAACTGAGGCCACTTCCAGAAGGGAAACCTAAGACAGCCCACACCCTCCGCAAACCGCAGACCCAGTTATGAGTAGTTGTGAGATGATGGTCCTCTGGTAGACCGGTCAGTAGATGAGAGATATCCTATTTTGTCAAAGTCTCAGGACTGAGTAAAGGCTCGGAGAGGCAGCTGTCGAGAGCAGACAGGCCAGACACCAACAAACTGAAGGGTGTAGGCCCATGGGACAGGCTCAGACTGGGAAGTGCTAGACTTTCAAATCTATCTCTGTATCTTGAAGGGTTTAAGGATGCTGATGCTGCAGTAGTTTGTGGTCCCCTTGCTGAGTGCTACCCGGGACTGAATCTTCAAGAGCAATCGTCTTGGAAAGAAGATCTCTCAGCCAAGAAGACAGAGGCAAATCAACACACATAAAAACCACAGCACAGAGAGGCAAGAAATACAGAAGAGCTAGACAACACCACTCTTCCAAGACCGTAACTCAGCTACAGAGCACAAAGATACTGAAGTAAGTAAAATCCCAAATGATGATTTCCAGAGTGTTCTGGTAAAAATGGTCATGGCCCAAGAGCCAGCCCAAGCAGAAGAATTTAACCCAGAACTCTGAGGAGAAAGTCATCCAAATGGATTAAAGAAGTAGACACATGGAAAAAAGGTCATCAATGAAAGACCTCAAGGACCACCAGAAAACTTTTACATCTCATGAGCGCTTTTGGCAAGTCAGTAGCCGGATACAAGATCATTAGCTTTACTATCTAGCAATAACAAACTCACCAGGAAGGAATTGGGACAGGTCGGGGCTGTGGCCTCTTCAGCCCTTTCAATACCTGCAGAAAACACCTACGAATAAAGCAGCCAGGCAGGCAAAAGGCTGCCGCAATGAAAGCTTTAGGATATGAGTGAAAGACACAGGATGGAAAGCCCTCTCATGCTCACAGAGAGGTAATTACTGGGAGGTCAGTGTGGACTCATCCTCCCTGGCATCGAAGTGAGGGACAGAGGTTTAGAATGGACCAGTTCTGGGTCCCTGGATCCTACCCATCCTGCGGACTCTTCTGCCCTCTCTGCCTCAGTCTGTCCCTCAGTGTCAGCGGCTGGATCCAGGCTTAGCACCTGCCGCTTGAAACACCAGCAATGTTGAGCCCCCCACTGGTTCAGGATTACCAGTGGCTGGAAGTGTCTTCAGGGCTCACATTCTTTGTGGGGTTCTCTCTCTCTCTCTCTCTCTCTCTCTCTCTCTCTCTCTCTCTCTCTCTCTCTCTCTCTCTCTCTCCCCCTCCCTCTCCCTCTCCCTCTCCCTCCCTCTCCCTCTCCCTCTCCCTCTCCCTCTCCCTCTCCCTCTCCCTCTCCCTCTCTCTCTCTCTCTCCCTCTCCCTCTCCCTCTCCCTCTCCCTCTCCCTCTCCCTCTCCCTCTCCCTGTCCCTCTCCCTCTCTCCCTCTCTCTCTCTCCTGGGGCCAGTGCCACCGTGGGTGAGGAATGGGGAGGATGGGGTCACAGAGGGAATGTGCCTTTAAATGACTGCACCCTGGGCCCAGCCAGAGCCTTCAAAGGCCATGTTTGTGACCCTGTGAGCTCCCCGCTTCTCTCACAGGGCCCTGTACCCCTGCACCAAGGCATACAGAGAAGAAGCAGTGCTCAGTGAGCCCTGCCAGTCACTGGGTAATGGCTCCATGGAATTCAAAACACAATTTCTCCAATTCTCGTGTGGGAGATCACCAAAATGGGCAGAAGCAGCAAAATAGGAATTTTATGGGTGGAGTCAAAACAATCCCTAGGAAAAAATGCAAATGTCCACAGGCACATGCCCAACCCCCAACAGCGGCTTCATCCAGTGGATATAACATTTAATTTTGGGGGGGAGGGAATGCAGTGAGGAGAAACACATTTTGGTGTAATCTTTCACTGATTTTTCTCTTAAGTAGAGTCTTCACCCAAAAGATATGTTTAAGTACTGGCAACTGCATTCATCCTCACTCATTTCCAGGCACTCTCCACTTCCTGTAGGCCTCACTACGTTTCCGGCTTCAGAGCACATACTCCAGTGGGCTGCCCACACCTGAGCATAGGTGTAGGGTCACTGGAGGTGAAGAGAGCGTGTCTGGGCAGAAAAGCAGAGGGTCGGTGCAGAACACATTCAATGTCTATGTTTCTTTCCCTCTTTTTCATTATAAATGGTCACAGGAGATCATTTTGACACAGCATGTGATACCCTTTAAATACATCCCCTTCCTCACCTTTCACTACCCTCTGGGCTTTGGTTTTTGAGACCGGGTTTTTGCTTATGTCGCTCAAGCTGACCTCAGACTCCTCACCCTCCTTTTCCAGGCTTCCAAGACCTAGGATGACAGACCGAGCTGCCTTCCCTGCCCTGTGAGGATTATGAATGATACCCTAAAATTATGCATCTCCAAGAATGGTTTGAAATCCTACCAGTTAGAAGAGGGAGCTTCAGTTAGACTCTCCAATGGGTCCCATTTCCGGGTGAGCACAGGTGTCTGGTCTTTGTTGAGCAAGGTCTAATAGGAAGGGGTCAATAGTGTCTTTGGACCTGAGTGAGCAGCACACACCGGAGGCACAGGGCAGATGTGTCAGGGTGGGGCAGAGAGGCTGTACCATCCCCGCTGCCGCTCTCTGGTTATCAGCCACAGAGTGGAGACAGGTCAATGTGCCAGGCCTGTCACTGACCGAGTTCCCCAAGGGCTACCTGAAGCAGAGGCTGTGGCCACTGGGGGATCCTACACAGAGGCCTGTGCCATGCAGAGGGGTGTGTGTGTGTGTGTGTGTGTGTGTGTGTGTGTGTGTGTGTGTGTGTGGTGGGCATGGGTGAAGGAGTGGTTGGGGATACAGGGTGTCCTGGGTACACTGCTGCTTCTCCAGTAGTAATCTTTAGCTCCTGTGGGATAGGGCATGAAGCCCTCCTGCTCTCCACAGTGAGGACACTGACCTGATGGAGGCTGAGCGTAGTCCTGCTGCCCTGTGGGGAGGTTTCTGCTCTCTTAGGGGCAGCACAACTTTTCAACTCAGCCATTCTTCCTCAAGTCCAAGAAACAATCGAGTAGCCATTTCCCCTCCCAGCTGGAAGGAAGTAACTGTTTCTTCAAACTCCTCTCCTCTCCCATCAACACAGAATCCTTTTGTGACCCAGATGTGTGCCCCACTCCCCAAGTCAAGGGAACTGTGGACATCAGCTGGGCTCTTCCCCTTTCATCCTGACACTGTTCACCTGGAAGGAGCAGGGGATGGCTCCGCCCCCAAACGGCCCTTATTTCAGATTCTAGTCAAAAGTCCAAGGTTGTCTTTTCTGCGTTTCTGATCCACTGGGGATCCACTGGGGTTCCTCTATCCCTTCTCTGGGTCTAAGGGGACACCCTTAGGTCTGGGGACAGCACAGAGGCTCCACACTCTCTATGGATGCACCACCAGCCTCCAGAAACCTCCACCGATACTGTTGGGGAGCTACCAAGCCAGCCTTGGGAGATTTCAGGGGAGCTTGACCGCCATTTACATGATGGATCAATTCACTGGTCATGGGTGATCCCTGTTTCTGGGTCCCTCTCTTAGAGGTGGGGATGAAAGTCTCAACCTCTAAAGCTGTATGGGTCCTTCCGGAGACCAGAACCCACACTCCAGCTCCCTGCAGAGGCAGCTGTATCAGTCAGTCAGTCATGACAAAGGACACTGATCACAGGCGTGTCCTACGATAAGGGGAACAAATGCTACCTACGTGCACTCCACCTCACCACCCTGCAGGGAGGGGGCCTCCTGCTGCCCACCTGGAGGGCCTTCTGGGAGAGGAAACTCCCACCTAAGCCAGTGGACAAATCTCTGGAAGGCACAGGGCCACCCCTGCCATATTATCTAAGTCAGCAGAGTGAATTGCACTCACTGGAGGGGGAACAGGCCCAGTGTTTCTTTGTCCTTGGCACGTCTCTTGGTCACTGACACATGATGGACTCATGATTGAGGTTTGATTAGCTGCTAAAAACTCCTAAGACCTGGGCATAGTGGTTCACGCCTTTAATCTCAGCACTCACAGCATTCTGAAGGCAGGGACAGGATGATCTTTGTGAGCTAAAGGCTCTCAAACATCACCAACATCACCACCACCACCACCACCACCACCACCAAAACACTCAAGAGTTTCAATTATCCGTTTTCTCACATAGTTGACACTGGTAGAAAAATTGCAAAGTCAGGGTAGGTTCCTGTACACCCTCCACCCAGACAGGACGACAAGCTAACACTTTACAAATGTTTGCACATTTCTCAAAAGGAAGAACATTAGCACATCCAACTATAGACTCCAGTTGATTTCAGCAAAGTTTTTCACCAATGTGGCTTTTCTGTGCCAGGACCCACTCAGGGTGGCACACTACGTTTGAGGCTATGATGTACAGGAAAGCTCGCTGCTCCAAAAATCAGGCCCAGCCAGAGTGGTGGAACAGGCCTTAGCAGAGCAGGGAGCTGCCAGAAGCCAAAGACAGGAGACCCCCACCCCCAAGATGAACAGATTAGAGTTCACCAGGGAAGCCCTGACTACTTATCGTCCTTTGAAATTTACCCTCTAACTACACCCACAGGACTTAGATACCCACAGAATCCCTATAAGATTCCATATCATCTGATTCTTTGGTAGATTACTTAAACAAAAAACCTCATTGTCACCTGGAGAAGTCAGTGGAGACAAAGGCCACAGCCCTTAGATACTGTCATTTAATTGAAAGGATTGGCTGCTAGTAGAGTATCATTTATTTACTGGATTCGAGACGTGTCTCCAAACTCGACAGCAAAGGCCTCACGTCCAAGTTGCTGTTGTGTTTCACGCTAGGGAGCCCTGACATTCACCTAGACCAAGTTTCCTCACCCCGGTGGGGACCTAAGCCCCAGGCCCATCCCCAAGTCTTCAGCGTACCACAAGGCCTGGCAGAGGTGGGCAGCTCAGGCTACCCGTAGTCTATCTCTGACTAGCCTGGGCTATGGGGGTCACTGCAGGAGCCCCCTCTCCTTCTGAGCTCCAGCAGCCAACTAGTGGCCATGCAGGAGGAAACACCTCTCATCAAGACTGCTTGGTTCTCGAGGCGGGGCAGCTCATGGCGGTGCTCAACTTACCTGACACTGGTCATGGAGCCCTAGCCAACAGCCTGAGCAGTAAAGAGCCAGAGGTGGGTTTCAAAGCATTTCCTAGAACTCTCTGGTCCTAGACACCCTTTGACAACCCCCAGTTGCTGCTTTCCCAGCAATGGCTTCCTCACTGTGCGTCATCGCTTTGTGGGAAGGGAGCCAGGCTTTGTACTGACTTCCCCTCACTGAGCACTCATGCTCCTCTCTCCCCCCAGACCTACAACTGCAGCCCTTTCGAGGTTTTTTTTTTTTTTTTTTTTTTTTTTTTTTTTTTTCATCAAAATCTTTGTTTTTCTGTTCTGGAACTTTGCCCTTGAATTTCACATTTTCTCCCTTTCTGGTTCTATTTCCCCAGACAGGGCTGGAGCCCTTTTCGGACCATGCTCTCTCATTTGCTCACATTTCCTACTCTTATCTAAGCATGTGTGCTGCTGGAGGAGATCTAAGTTCTCAGAGAAGGTGACTTCCAAGGCTCCAGAGGGCTGGAAATGCTCGTGGCTCCATTCTGTCAAGAGAGAGCTCTCACAGTGACTTCCTCTTCTTAGGGGCCCAGGTTTCACACAAAGGGATCAAAGCCTCAGGGAAGTGGGAACACATTGTCTTTCTCAGTCTCCAGACTGGCCAGCTCCCTTCACAGTCCTATGAAGTGGACACTATTCCCCAAGTTCCTGTGACTCAAACATGCATGGAGCCTGGGAGTGCCCACAGTAGGCTGCGGCTGCTCATCCAGTTGGGGTCATTACCCAGGCAGCCTGCCTTGGAGGATTCTGGGATGGGAACCCCTTTATGACTCAAGCCTTGCTCTCAGGATGGGCATTTGGGTGTGTACTAGTTTTTCTGGCCTTGTATTCACATTTGGGAGCCTTCAGAAATGCCCATGTGGATGACAGTAAGTGGTCCTGAGTTGCATAGGCGAACATCTGGGTCCACACTGGGCCCTAAGCTTCTTTTTCCTTCTGTGCTCTTGGTCTCCAGAGGAGCAAAGGGAGACCCCCACCCCCACTTCCCAGAAGTCAGTGTTTGAGCTTTACTGTTTGCCCAAGGTCAAGACCAAGGAAAGCTCCCACATGAGAAGACCCAAGATAAGCCTCAGAAGCATCCTCACTAGTGACTTAGGAATCCAGGAGGCTGGGTGTGGTGGTGAGGTGCCTGGCTCCCATACTCTTAACCATTTACAAAAGAAAGATCCCAGGCATGCTATTTGTACTTTGGGCCTCCCCCCCCCCCCCCACCTGCAATATGGGCGGGAGAGTTACCCACGTGGAAGTTATTTTCCTGGAGGCTTTGATGTACTCATGTACACAAATTGGTATACAAGGAGCATTCATTAAATAATTACCCGTTCTCTTCACTAACTATTCTCAGCTGCTTCGGCCCAAAGCACAAGATACAACCGGTGGTCTTATTTAGTGAACTGACACACCCCAGGAAGATTCCAGATACCAAAAACAATGGAGCAGGATCACACCATCTTGCAAACCAAGAGGGGAGGAACAGAGTTCCCGCACGAGTAAGAATTTCACGCACGGCATTTAGGATCAAGGAATTGTGTCACAGGTGCGAGCTGTGGAAAAGCCAGTGGTCCAGCAGAAGCTTGGAAGTTGATCATCACATTGTTGACCATAACTAATTACACGCTGTTTCAGGCACACAGATTCACATGACTGTGGGAAAGCCATCACAGTGTCCGCCTACTGTATCTGCACATTTAGAATCTAAAGTCCAGAGAATGAAACAAGTATGCACAAGACCTCAGATGCTGTCCCTCAGCTCGTGTGAACAGACCAGGATCCCCAAAGTTTTCTATGTCTTGAGAATGCAGGGTTCCAGGAAGCACCTCAGAAAGTCCTGCCGGAAGGTCTGAGATGGGGGTCAGGGATCTGAATTTTTAGAAAGCCTTTCTAGGTAATTTGGCTTCAATGAGAAATATGTATTCTTGGTCAAATCCAAGGGTAGGAGGGCCAAAGACACTGAGGTGGGTTTGTAGGATGGTAAAGGACATGTGAAGGCACGGAGCTGTATTGTCTATGCAGGGAACATGGCCTCGGTGACAAGCTGCAGATATTCTGAGACGTGTGCAAGCAAACCGAGGCTTGGAGTCATGAATGAGGGCAGAGCTGTGTAAATGCCTTTCCATAGCAAGCCCCTTTTCAGGGGTTTTAAAAATAACACCCAGTAAGGTCTTCACCTCAGGAGTGAAGACATTGGTAGCTGGGCAGTGGCTCCGGGGCCAGGGCCGTGGGAGTCAGCACACTGCCTGGCACTTTCTAGGAACTTGGGTGTAAGTGTCCTATGGATCCTGGCCAAGTGGGAGTCACGCATGAGGACCCACAGGTAATAGCTGTTCTAACATTTAGGGTTTGCTCTTAAGTCAGGACTTAGGACTGGGGCAGGAAGAAGACAGACTCAAGCTCTAAGACCTCTCAGGACTCGCTGGCCAAAGTCTGGTCAGAGCTTTCTCTTTCTCCTCATGCTGGGCCCTGGATCCCAGCGTAGCAGAAAGCAACTCTTTGGTGGGACCAGTTGCCACTTACTGCAAGGCAGAGAATCACTGATGGTTTCAGCTGGGTGAGAGAAGGGAAGAGAGGCAGGAGTAGACTTCCTTCCCCTAGGGTGTGCTGGCTCCAGACAGAGCGCACTGGTGTCCCCAACCCCTATCTAGGGACTGGGTGCCACACAGACAGGACACCTGGCCTGGGCTCTCAGTTTTCATGCCTCCTTCAAACACCACTCCCCATGAGGAGACCCGCCACAGGAGTGTCACCAGGACCCAGCTCTGTAAAGATTGGCTACATGATGTGGAAGCTCCCAGTGCTTCCTCGAGTCTAAAGGCAATTCTGGCAGGCCTGCCTTGGTCATGGAAAGAGCAACCGGTGTATAAACTGATCACAGATGCCTTGGACCACAGGCCTCCCTCTGGCCTGTAGCTCTTGAGGGCCTACTCAAGATTTGGGAGAAACCGTGGTTTCTAGCCCATTGTTCCTAACAACGTTAAAGGAGGAGATTGCCTCCTCCTTGCTCCGCCCTCCCCGGAGTCTCATATTTAAGCGAGAAGCTCTCTGCCCACCGCAGTGCCTGGACACCACCGCTGAGTTTCTGGAAACTCTTTGCTCCCAACCCCCTTCATCCGTGCGCCTCATGGCCTAGTGACAGACATTCCTCCCTTGCTGCTAAGGCCAAAAGCTTGGCAGCAAACAGTGCCCCAGGCTACGTTTTAATTATTAGCTCCCGAGAGAGGGCCGACGCCTGCATTGCACGAGTTGTGCGGCTGGCGGACACAATAGCACACACCTACACGCGCACGCACACTCAGGTGGGCTCGGCGTGCCAGTCTCCCACGAGGCTTCGCGAGCGTCCTAACCCCTCGCAGGCGCAAGACTCCAAACGCATGGAGTTTCGAGGTGTACTTACCGCCAAGACGCTCTGAGCCAGGAGCCCCACTGTCACAATCGCCAGCAGCAGCCACCTACACCGGAGAGGGAGGAGGGAGGGTGGGAGGGCGACATGAACGTGCGGGCCCCAACTTGTCAACTCCTTAAAGTTGCATGCAAGGCCCCCCTGCACCCAGGAGACCAGGCAGAAGGTGACTTACCCTCGCAGGGCAGGGCCAGACGCTGCGAACTTCACTGGGTCCATGATCCCAGTCTCACAGCTCTAAGGCTCGGCTCGGGTCCCCTCCTAACCTGGAGGCAAGAGACAAAGCAGGTTATCAAGGGTTGCAGCGGTGCGGTCCCCTCCGTTTCCTTGCGGGGTGACCAAAGTTCCGTCCCATCAAGAAACAGAAAAAGTGGGACTCATCTCCGTAGGCCCTGGCTGGAGTCGCTTAGCCCATGCAGCGCGATCCCCATTCCTCCATCTCCTTCCCATTCCGATCCAAGGGAGCGCGCGGCCTCTGCCTGCCCGCAGCGCTCCAAGTCCGAGACTTGAGGCCTGCCTGGGTCTAGGCGCCTCCCGGGGGTCGCTCTCACCTAAGGGTCCTGCGTCAGGAGCTGCTGCCCGCGCGCATGGGCCCCTGCAGAAGCGCTGGCCCGCGGCACACCAGCGGCCAGGCCCTCCCGGCTCTGCTCCGTGGGTGCCGGCCTCCCGGCCCCAGCGTCCCTGGCCGGTGCTTGGCCGAGATTAGTGAGCCAAGGGACTAAGGGGACCCGGGCGCGGGAGGAGCTGGGTGAGGAGCGCAGAGCCCTGGCGTTCCCACTCTCAGCGACACCAAGTCCCGAGCTGCGCGCAGCCTCCGCCTCTTACCCGCGCCGCAGGGTCCTCCCCTTGGAGACGCCGCCCGCGCACCGCCGAGGGGAGGGGGCAGCGCCAACAAATTGGGGAGCTCCTCCGGCCGCGCGCTCAGGTCTCTGCTCAGAGCCGCCGCACCCGGGACGGTGTGCAGGGCTCACACCCGGGCCCTCCGAGACTGAGCTGCTCGCCGCAGCCCCCGGGAGCCGGGCTGCAGTTCCCTGCCGTCCCTGTTGGTCCCCCGCCGCCCCGGGCGCGCCACCATGGGGCCCCGGTTCAGCGTCTGGCTTCTCCTGCTGCTCGTCGCCCTTCTGCTCCACGAGGAGCGCAGCCGGGCCGCTGCGAAGGTGAGTCCCTTGCGGGCTTCGCTCCTCAGCCTCCCGCCCTGCACCCCCGGCGCCCCGCGAGGCCTCTTTGTCCCGCGCCCGGCGCGGACAACCCACCCGGCCCTCGAGGGTGTCCCGGGTGGCACGGCCAGGTGCAATCTTCCTGCGGGTCTCCGCTCATGGTCCCTGTGGGCTGCGATCGCGCATCCATTACGGAACCTCCTTTGTTACGGGCTGGGTACCGGAGAGTTTAGACTGAAGCTTAGAGCGCACCGGCGGTGGGGTGAGGGTGCCGGGGAGCCAGGGAGATTTGAACCCTCATCGCCGAGGCGCTCAGCAGCGGGGCGCGCGAGTGGGTCTGGGCTGGAAGGGTGGGCACACACACCCCACGCCGCTCAGAGTCCCACACACATGTGCAGGGGGAATCGCTTTGGGCGTGTTTCTGGTTGTTTGGAAGACTCTGATGGTTGAGGCCGAACAGCTCTGGGCCGTTTGCCTGGAAACATCTGTATTTTTTGCTTTCCCACGGCTTTTGTGTAGCCTACGGCACGCTTGAGGACAGACGCGGGCTCTTCTACGCATCCTAAAAGTCACTGCCTCGACTCTTTCCTTTTATGAGTGTGTGCCTGAAAATTATAACCACATTTAGACTTGAGTGTGAAACCAAAGAGAAACTCCATCGCATTGTTCCCTGCGCAAACTGTTTTTTTAGTTTTTGTTTCCTCTGGGGCTGTGCTTGGCCAGGAGGGCGCTGGGAGATGTTTGCAGGAGCCAGACTTCCAGCGCTGGAGGAGCCCGGCCAGACTTTCTGCTTTCGCCTCTAGAGAATACACTTCAGCTGCTGCTGTGACAGCCATACAGGCCCAAAGGCCACAAGGTGTGGCCTCTCAACAGTTTGCCTTCCCCCTCAAATGCCTAACAATGATGTTTGCTACTTACCGGCACTTCCAATTTAAAAAACAAACAAACAAAAAAACCAAAACAAAACCTGTTTAATTCTGCATTTTTTTTTTCCTTTTAAGAATTTCACCTCTTTTGTGCAGGACCGATACTGATCAACTCTACTATAAATTATTAACTGTTACATACTAGAATAAACTGGTAATATGTACTCAGGTTTCTTAATTGAGTTTTGCCTCCCTGGTGGCAGCTTCTTCATTGGTTACTGAAGAAGGATGATTACATCAGCAGCCAACTTCAGAGAGTTCCCTCCGGTCCAGGTCTCTCCCTTCACCACAGGTGGTTGTTTAACTACTACCCTTTCTCGAGGTGGTGAGGGTAGTTTCTCAAAAGAACAGGCTTGCTGGGTCGGGCCTATAGTTGGTACAGGCCTATAGTTCTTGCTACCTGGAGACTGAGGCAGGAGGATCTTAAGTTCAAGGCCAGCCTGGGCTACAGAGTCAGTTTAAGGCTAGCCCAGGCATATTCTTGAGACCCTCCCTAAAAAGAAAAAGTAAAAAGAGGCCTATGGATGTAGCTCCGTGGTGAAGTGCTTGCCTAGCATGTGACCTGGGTTTAGGCCCCAACGTGGAAAATATTGACCAAAAGACTTAGTGATACTTAGAGGACCAGGTTAGGTCACTGTAATGGAAAAGCATGAGCCACTGTTTAGATTTAGATTTTTCTGGATGATAGTGTTAGCAAAGCTAACTGTAAGAGCTAACTTTTCAGAGACTGAGAACTTTAAAAAGAATGAGTCAGCCCCACAAACTCCTGATGTCACTTGAAAAGTCAAACGAACTAATGCTGAGGTTTGATACTGTTTTACTTCCTATTAATTGTTCTACATGACCAGGTACATTCCTGGCTACTCGCTCTGCACTGTTCCGCAAGCTGTCTTGAAGTATCTGAAGCAATCTGGCCTGTGGGCACCCTAAGACATTACCTTGATATGGTATTTATCTTGAATTAGAAAACCTGTTAATGTGATTAATGTGTTAATGACTTTTGAGTGTATGTATAGGAAGATCCATTAAAAACGCTAATTTAGAAATCATTGTCCTTTTCATGCTATAACAGTTTTGCTCTGCTCCTTCTAAACCTAGCTGTTAGAGCTACCACAGCAACAAAGTAGCTTCCATTGTATTTATCCAAGTCAAATATTCTCTAAGCACACCATTTAGATGGTAAGATGCTACAGGTCTGCCTGGCGATGGACCCAGGGTCATGTACTTGCTAGGCAAGCACTCTATATGGATGCCTGCCTGTCCAGTTACTTTTCTGAGTCTGAGATGTGAACTTTCCCCTAAGTGTGGCCATGCCTGTCCAGCAGTCTTGCTGTCTCCTGACTATTAGTCACTTCTCCAGGGACTGAATGACCAAAGATCTCAAACGAAGGGTGATTTTATTCCCATGCCAGTATGAGTGGTTCTCCTTAACCTTGGCTTTAGATGAGAAGACTGGTTTCCTATGTAAGCCCCAACAGGGCACATGGTGTGTGTGTGTGTGTGTGTGTGTGTGTGTGTGTGTGTGTGTGTGTGTATGTGTGTTGGTGAGGACAGTTTGTAGTCCTCTTGCTCTTTTACAAGGAACAGTACTGGAAAAGGGCAAGAGCCTCTGAAACCAGCCAGAGGTCTGTGCATTAACCATGTGTGTGCCAGACTGGGCTCCACCAGAGGTATTGATCGCCACTTTGAGTTACTGAGTGTACACAGTATGAGTGTATTCAGGGATAAGGGGTTTGTGTTTGCTTTTATTAAACTGACGAATTAGGGTGCTTTTGAACCTTATGCCTCAGTTTCCCTTGCAGTCACTCTCGTCCCCTCTTTATATGGACTCTTTTGGTCTTTATTCCACAAATGCACTCAGGACACCCACTTCCTGTCCTGTCCCAGGCAGGCGCTGGCCACAGGGCAGGTCCCAGGAGGCAGCGTGCAGTCCTGAGGACACAGACTGAGAAATACTGAGGCGCAGACAGTGTCACAACCAAGGGAACCCAAGGACGTAGAAGACCTTAGTCCAGCTTTGGGGAGACAGGGGAAACTTCTGGGAGGACGTTATTCCAAAACCTGTGGAAGTCATGGAGGTTTAGAATAGAAGCATTGGCTGTTGGGACACTGCCCCGTAGCAGAAATCAGGACGGCATTTCCTGGTATCTTTTAGTCTTAAGGGTCTTTGCATTCCACAGCGACCTTGAAATCTCTCCTTGGAGATACCAGGAACCTTTGTTTCTGGGATTAGCTGTTGGAGTGGCTGACCTTTGGTCTTTCAGAGTCTGAGGAGTAAAAGGCCAAGGTGTAAGCCATCAGAGATAAGGAGTACCCAGCCCAGCAGGTGACCTATCCCTTCTCTCCAGGTGGGAGTGGGGGGAGGTTGGAAAATTAAGCATGGATGGCCTACCCAAGGCAGGAGTGCCCGTGGGAACTGATCCAGAAAACGTACGTGGGTTTGGTCAAGGGCAGGAGGGACCTCACGAATCCCACATTATTCATTAACAGGAGTGGGCATATTCCTGAGAATGGGGGGAGGGTCTAACAGGCCGGGTTATTCAGTGAAGAGCTGGTAAAGATTTTCCAGACAATGGAACCCAGGAGTCACGCAGGACCACAGAGCCTTGGAGATAAGGGGAGGGCTCTGAGAAGCGACTCTGCACGCATCTCTGTTAGGATGAATGGTACAATGTTTGTCCACAACTGAACAGCATTGAACAATGATTGTTCCCAATGCTGGAAACAGATTAACCTCATTAAAGTGTCTCTCAGGCGGGGTTGGCATTTGGAACTCGGGATAAAGTAAGCAAGAGCAACAATAGAATGCCTAACATAGTATCTTGGCGCATTGTTCTTCCTGACCAGCAAATATGTCAGCCACAGAACAATACCAAGGACGATGTCTGCCATTGTCCAGCACACAATGAAGGGGTCAGAAATCAGAACTGGGTCACTGGGAATGTCTTCTGAGGTTTTAACTCTAGGATTCCTTTGGGGTTAATGTTTGATAGTCTATTACTCAGGGGCCTGGGTCTACCCTGTGCTCTCTGCCATTGTTCTCCTGGCTTGGTCCTGGAGTGCAGGGTCACCTTCCTGCTCTTTGCTTCCTGTCCCAAGCCCACTGGGCATGCCTCTGGAGTGGGCCTCTGCTGTCTTTTCTTCTCAGCTCTCTACCCGAGGACTGCTCCCTGCGTTCTCCATCACCCCTGCCCAGGGCCTTCTTGAGTTTGCAGCCCATAGGATGACGCCTCACCCTAGCTGTCCCCTCATTTGATTTTGACCTTCAAGTGTGTGCAGAGCTGACCTTGTCAGATTTTACCCATGCGGGCTGGCCTTCTGATACCCCACCCCCATTTTGGTTATTTCCTAATAACTGCGGTGACACCTGGCTCTGAGGCTGTGCCCTTCTCTCTAGCCCCTCCTGCTCCTGGCAGGATTGCCACCCACCCTTTTGCTCCCCTCCCTTCCAGCGCTTGCTCTCTAACACACTCTTTCTACAGCGTGGGGCTGCTGCTCTTCTCTCATAACCACACACTTCTCTTTTGGTGTGGCATCAGCATGGCCCACTTGGCTGTGCAGCCCTGCTTGGTGTGGGTGCATGGAACACACAGGCGTCGTCATCCTCACTACCTGACATCATGCACCTCTCAGGAAGATCCTATCTCTGTCTGCAGGAGTCGATTTATTTCTGATGCTCTCACACCTGCAGCTGGCTCTGTCTTCCCTTAGCCTCCCCATTCTTCTGCATCCCTTACTGCAATCTCCCCTAGAGTCAGGGTGTGGTGTAGGATCTGAAAGTCCATCACAATGAGAGCTGCTGCTGACAGCGTCCTCTATGAGCCCCTCGTCCCGGTATATAAGGTGAGGATAATCGCCAGGGCCGCGGAGGCCTGCCTATGGCAGGGAAGCTGTGTGCATGAGGTAAGCAGACACAGGGGAGGGCAGGCCGCTCTCTCGGCCACGTAGGTATGGCATCATCTTGGGCAGTTTGGTTCTGACATCCCTGCCAATTATAGGATGCCTAAGGACACATCTTTTTAAAGCACCTTGACTGCGTTTGGGAGAGAGCCTGACACATAGGCGGAGGCATGAGTTAATCACTGGTAATTAATTGGTCCTAATGTTTCCAGGCTGTTCGTTCCCTCAGCATCCCCTGGGGAGTCCTGGTGGGGCTGTGTACTGGCTCATGGAAACTATGTCACCGTGTCCATCCTGTGGTATTATTAGGGAACACAAAGGAAAAAAGGATGGCCAAGGAAGGTGTTTCCCCTGAAGTTGGAATTCTGAGCAGATAGTCCAGCACAGACTAAACATGACATGGAGACACACACAGTACTGACCTCCCTATGTAAATAGTTTATTCCGTGGCTTAGTAAAGTTCACTATGGAAGCCTGGCTTGGTTTGGTTTTTACATTGCACACTACAAGCGCACTTCATGTTATCTGGGTTTTAAATCTCTCTTGGTGTGTGGGAAGTTAAGATGCGAGTGTGGTGTCTGAGTGAGATGTAGCAGATACACTCCACCTGCCCCGGGGCCCTTGTGTGCTGTGTCACCAAGTGGTGAGGAGCATCGCAACCGCCTCGGCCTCTGTTGCCCTTATAACCCACTCTTTTGAGATGACTGCGGTTCACAAGTGAGTCCATATTTTGCTGTGTTTGGGGCCTTTCTTAAAATTTGAGAGACAGCCCGAGACACTGGCTGGGAACTGAGAGGAGCAGGTGTTCCATTTCATTTGCCCAGTACACCAACGGGGAAGCCATTTCCGTGAGTATTCACTTCCACAAGGTGTAGCTGATTAGAATGGATACTGCTCAGCACAATTTCCTCCTCCTCCTCCTCCTCCTCCTCCTCCTCCTCCTCCTCCTCCTCCTCCTCCTCCTCCATCATCATCATCAATCTATCTATCTATCTATCTATCTCTCTATCTGGTTTTTCAAGACAGGATTTCTCTGTGTAGCCCTGGCTGTCCTAGAACTAGCTCTGTAGACCAGGCTGGCCTTGAACTCACAGAGATCTGCCTGCCTCGGCCTCCCCAATACTGGGATTAAAGGCGTGAGCCACCACTGCTCTGCAATTCAGCACGATTTCTAGAGGTGCCACATTCTTCCTGCATTTGGTATTTAATTAAAATGGTTTAATTTTTTTTTTTTTTGTTGTTGTTGAATTTCTACTTTGGAAAATAAAGACCTGCCTTTATAGAGACAGATGAAACTAAATCTTCCCAAGACATTTCCATCACTCCCCTTCCTTCAGCCCTTGTGCTGGATAGTTTTATGTCAACTTGACACACAAACTAGATTTATCTGAATGGAAGGAACCTTCACTGAGAAAATGCCTCCATAAGATCTGGCTATAGGGCATTTTCTTAATCAGTGATTGATAGGGGAGGGTCCAGCCCATTGTGGGTGGTTCCGTTCCTAGGCTGGTGGTCCTGAGTCTTTAAGAAAACAGACTGAACAAGCCATGATGAGCAGGCAGCACCCCACCATGGCCTCTGCATCAGCTCCTGCCTCCAGGTTCCTGCCCTATTTGACTTCTGGTCCGACTTCCTTTGATGATGAACAGTGATATGGAAGTGTAAGCCAAACAAACCCTTCCCTCCCCAACTTGGTTTTTGTTCATGATGTTTCGTCACAGCAATAAGAACTCTGACTGAAACAGCCACCCAGTCTCCTTCTGGGAGCAATGGCATTTCCTGGATAATAGCAGTAGCCATGTATCTTTTTTTTTTTTTTTTTTCTGAAGGATAAACTTCACCTGACACTCCAGTTCCAGGTCGGTACTCATTTCCTGTTTAAGCAGGTGACAGATGAACCCAAAGCTAACAATTGTGATTTTTTTCCTGTGTCTTAGAGTTATCAACATGAATAGATAATGTGGTTGGTGAAGGATTGGGCTTCTATGAAACTTTTTAGCATTTTCACATTCAGGCAATGATGTTCCCTAATTAGCTCTTCATTTCTAAAAAGGATTTGTTTTTTATCTCTGTGTGTACATGCACCTGAGTGCAGTACCTAGGGGACTAGAGGAGTCTGACCTTTGAAGTTGGATCCAGGTAGTTGTGATCCACTTGACATGGTGTTAGCAACTAAACTCAGGTCCTCTTGGAGAGCAGTGAGCACCCTCAGCCACCCAGCCATCTCTCCAGCCCCCTAATTAATTCTTCCATTTTGAATGACGTTTTAGACCTTTCTAAGGAACATAGTAGCATCTCAGTTTGCAGAATTGTCATGTAGGTGAGTGCTTTGTCTGTGCTGGGACAATTGTCATGTAGGTGAGTGCTTTGTCTGTGCTAGGACAATTGTCATGTAGGTGAGTGCTTTGTCTGTGCTGGGACAATTGTCATGTAGGTGAGTGCTTTGCCTGTGCTAGGACAATTGTCATGTAGGTGAGTGCTTTGTCTGTGCTAGGACAATTGTCATGTAGGTGAGTGCTTTGCCTGTGCTGGGACAATTGTCATGTAGGTGAGTGCTTTGCCTGTGCTAGGACAATTGTCATGTAGGTGAGTGCTTTGCCTGTGCTAGGACAATTGTCATGTAGGTGAGTGCTTTGCCTGTGCTAGGACAATTGTCATGTAGGTGAGTGCTTTGCCTGTGCTGGGACAATTGTCATGTAGGTGAGTGCTTTGCCTGTGCTAGGACAATTGTCATGTAGGTGAGTGCTTTGCTTGTGCTAGGACAATTGTCATGTAGGTGAGTGCTTTGCCTGTGCTAGGACAATTGTCATGTAGGTGAGTGCTTTGCCTGTGCTGGGACAATTGTCATGTAGGTGAGTGCTTTGTCTGTGCTAGGACCAGTGTGCCCCTGTGCCAGAGCTTATTGGATGGTGATGGCATCATCAATGCTATGGCAGGTTCCAGTAGGTAGACAACACGGACCCAGAGTCTGGTCCATTTATTATAATGTTCTCTTGGAAAATCTGTAACTTGGGAACTTAGCTAGAACCCAATGTATATGTCAGAGGGGATTCCTGTGACCTAAGCTTAGCTAGCCAAAAGAAAAGCCTGTTTCTCTGTTAAGTGAATGTTAGGAAATCAGATGCAGGCACTTATCTTTGGGAAGACAGGTCTAGGGAGGAAGGGGCTACGGATCTGCCTTGCCCTGCTGGGGGTCCATGTAGGCACAGAGGCTCTGGCCTTCTCATGTGTCAAGGCAGTGACCCTCTTGATGAGGAGAAGACGAGCTATTGTTGGCGAAGCATTTATGCAGCAGGCAGTGCTTGCTTAATGCCGGGCAATATTCTGTTTGTTCAATGAAAAGCAAACTCGGAGGAGGAGTAAATAGTCAAGCAGTGATATCACGGGGCAGCTGGGGCTGGAGGAAATCGCTTGGATCATTATGTCAGCATCATGAAGTTGGTACCAGCATCAGCACCACCAAGGGACAGACGATACACCCAGAGTTTCTGGATCAGCAGTGGGGGGTGCACCGGAGGCTCTGAATTTCTAGCAGGGGACGTTACTGGTCTTAGAGACCATAGCTTCTGGCTATTCTCTCTGCTTTTTCTAGGCAGTGGCTTGATGGATGATTAGGTTCTGGCCAGCAACCTAATGCTACCAGGGACCTCCATCCGCTTGCCCTTAGACGGAAGCTGAACCATTGCATATGAAATGCTCTCTCCTCATTCTTCTTTTCTTGGTCCTTACTGGGGTCATTATTGTTGACAAACAGCTGGGCATGTTTCTTATAAGGTCCCAGCAGCATGTACATGGTGTGTGAAGAAGCAGATGCTGGTGAATTAATTCACCCTGAGAACCCTTCTCTTTACCAGGATGAGAGGGAGCTGTTTCGCAGGGTCACCAGCCTTAGTGGTGGGATTTAGGCAACTCACCTGCTGAGGTGGCAGTGAGCATTTGTGTGGAGGTCAGCCAGGGTGGAGCCAAGAGGGCCAACAGCACACCATATCCCCCCCTTCCCTGGCCTGGGCCACCTGGTTCCCAGACTGGGAATATCTGATTTGTGTCCCATTACAACCAAACCCATTTCCTGGAGATTAGAGACCATTTGGGGTTAGTGGTTTAAAATAACTCCTAAATTTTGGTCAGGAAATGGCCTATAAAATTAAGACGAGGTTACCAAGGCAGGCAGGAAAATAGGTCAGTGCTGGGAAAAATATCCGAACTATCAGATAGTCGTTCCGTCTCTGGATCAGATCCGTTTACTTTGGATGCATGTAGGAACTCAGCTCAGGATCAGTGATGCTGGTTGCCTGGCGAATGTGCTGGTTTGCTTGACATTGTTTATGCCGTGGGTAAGCCCTTTCCATGCACCCCTCATCTAGAGCTGGTCACTGATGGACACTTCAGCACACAAGGCTGGTGCCAACACCAGATGTTCCTTATCAGTGCATTACCCAAGTCTGACCCAGTCGCCACTGGGCTCCTTCTTCATAATTAGATTTTGCTTCTCCAAATATTTGAAAATTCAATGATTATATTTCTTTGTTCTGGAATTCGGGCTTTTGAAATAGAAAAGAGAATTCTTTTTAAAATAATGGTTTGATGTTTTCTTGTTGACTTTGGGTATTTTCTCATCTTTCATGGGGCTGTGATCCACTAATGCACTCTGAGACATGGCTTTTCCTCTTCAACAAGTCATCATTCACAGTCATCTGAGCATTGTTTCATTTTTTAAAATTGATTATTATTTTTTACATAAGTTAAACTAAAACCACATCAAGAGCACCCCAAAAGACAAGTGCAGAGCAGTAGCAGATCGTGGGTACCATATGTCACCTCTTGCCCTGGCTCTTAAAATTCATTCCACAAGTGTGTGTTTGTACTCACTTTGGGTTGAAAAACTGCACGGGGTCAATATTGTCCATGAACTTTGAATTCTGGTTTGTTGTTAACTAAATGTCAGGGTAATTTTAATAATGAGATGATACGATGTTATGCTGAAAATGAACATGTGATCTGTTCCGTTTGAGCCCCAAAAGTTCTTCAAGCCAGTCCTGAAACTCTAGGAACAGTGTCATGCAACTGCAGACTCAGAGTCAGAGGAGATGAGGTTAGATTCCTGACTTACTTTCTGACCTCTCCGTGCCTCCATTTTCTCACCTATAAATTAGGATTAGCGGCCCATTCCTTTAGGATTGCCATGAGGCCTGTGTCTGGTTGTGTGAGAGGCAGACGGGTGAGTGGATACTGTATTGCTAGATGCCGTTTCTCATCGTTGTCTTCTTGGTTGGACTGTTTGATCTTCATTTGTAAATAAAACTGTGATATCGGAAGACCTCCCTCTTTTCAAACCTCTGCTGCATACTGGACAGTTGATCGACTATTGTGATGAATGATATTGACATACATAATCAAATGTTGTTATGGCATAATTTTTGAGTGCTATGCTTAAGGTATTCCCAGATGGAAAACGTGATGGGAATAAAACCAACGAAGGAATACTGAATGAAATGTCCACAGTGCTTCTCTGGACAAAGTGACAGTGTCACCACATCTTCCTGGAACGTCTGATGTTTGGGTATTTACAGCTGTTTCAGAGGCTCCATCTTCCATAGACATCCCGAGTGGTGAATGTGCAAGATCAAAGTGTAACAGGAACTCATGCTTTTTGGGAGTCGCTTTGAGATCCTTCCCCCTCACTTTGGAGGAGCAGAAGGGTGCAGCCTGACTTTGGTCTATCCCAGTGTGAACTGTGCTCAGTTTAATGGCAAGCACTGTGTTAGAATGGAGGAACGGGAGCTAATGTCTTGTGGCTGAGTCTGGCAGCCTCACCCTGGCATGTTCCACAACAGAAAATGCTATGGTGAAGGCCAGGACATAGATAGGCTTGTACTGAGTTCAGTCCAGAGCAGCCAAGTTGTGGAAAGAGCCTATCAGCAGATGGATGTAAGAAAAATGCAGCAGATACTGAGTTTCATTTAGCCGTAAAGAATGAAATTATGTCATTTGTAGGAAAATGGATGGAACTGGAGATCATGTTAAGTGATATAAGCCAGACTCAGAAAGACAAACATTTTCTCTCAGGTGCTAAATCTAGGTGTGTGTGTGTGTGTGTGTGTGTGTGTGTGTTAGGACATGAAGATAGCGTGAGGGGTTGTTTTCCAGAGGAAGCAACTGAAGGAGAGGGAGGAGGAAAAAAAAAAGAAGACATTGAGAAGAAAAAGATAAATATTACATTTTCTCTTAAATATGGGATCAAGGTTTTAAAAAATATATATTAAAAAGATGTAAAGGCAGAAAAAGACCATGTGTGGGGAGGAAAGGGGCCAGTGAGAAGGGGAGATGAGAGAGTTGTAGAGGGTTTTCATTGAGATACGGATTTGAAAATGCCACGGCGAAACTCATTATTTAGTCTGTAACACAAACAAGTATTAACAGCGGCGGCCGACAGGATGGCTCAGCTGCTGACCTGTATGAGGACCTGAATTCAATTCTCAGAACTCAGGCTTGTGGGTGTGGGTTTAATCCCAGCACTTGGGAGGCAGAGGCAGGTGGATCTCTGTGAGTTCAAGGCCAGCATGGTCTACAGAGTGAATTCCAGAGGACAGCCAGAGCTGTTACACAGAGACACCCTGTCTTGGAAAAACAAACTAACCAAACCAAAACCAAAACCAACAAACAAAAGCCAGGCATGTTAGTGTGCATTTGTAATCCCGGCACTGGGGAGGCACAGGCGGGGTTTCCTGGGGATCCCTGGCCAGGCAGTGAAGCCTACTCAGTGAGTCCCAGGCCAAGAGAGGATGCCTGGGGAATGTCAATCAAATGTGTGCGTGTGCCCTGGAACACACAAACAAGATCAAAACCTGTCATATGCAGGTTCACTCCTGAAGCCATCTTCTAATGTAGTGTAGTTCAGGTCAGAAAGTTACTTAGGGGAAGAATGTAATCATAAAACATACTCCCCGAGGGTAGTTATCTGCTAAAATCCCTCAAAGTGGGGAAACCCCAGACAGCCCCATAAAAATCCCTCTGCACAGATCTTGATATATTTGAGTCTGATTTTATATCATCTTTTCTTTCTTTAATGTTACGTATGTGTGTGTGTGTGTGTGTGTGTGTCCTTGAATGTATGTATGTGTACCGTGTGTGCAGGAGTCCCCAGAGGTCAGGGGGTGTAGGACCTTCTGTAACAGGAGGTTATGAGCTGCCATGTGGGTGCTGGGAACCTGGGTCCTCTGCAAGGGCACAGGTCTTCTTAGCACTGAGTCATCTCTCCAGCCCTGTGTCCATTGTTTCATTAAAGAACTGGCTTGTGTGTGTGTGTGAAGTGTGCTCAGTGAGCACATGACACCTGAACCTCCTAAAGAGAGGCTTTCTAGTGATTATACACACACATGTGTGTTGTGTATTTTGTGTTCATATGTGCATGTGTGTATTATATATACTAAATGATATTCATTCATGCATGCAGTGAGTGGTCATTGTACACCTACTATGTACCAAGCTTGGGAAAAGCATGTAAGTGCATCTACCCTTGGTGACTATTTATGGAATTAGTACAAGTCAACAGTTTTTGCCTTTTAACAGGTTCAATTAGACATGATTTCAAAAATGTGTCTCAAGTTCAGAAATCCAAATTTACTGAAGATTTGTAAATGCAGAGAGAGGACCTGAGTCCTTCCCCAGAAATCTTGTCTACGGTGTGTCCCTAAAGTGCTCCCGTGAGACCATCAGATATTCAGAGTTGCTCCATTTTAGAAAGAAATTTTGAAATGTCTCTAGAGTAGGAAATGGGCTAGCTTACTTCTCTCCTCTGCAAAGCTAGCCATGGGAAATGGCTTGGGTGTAGGGCGGATGAAGCCATCGGATGTAGAAATACCAGATGTAAAAATGAGAGGGATGCTTCAGAAGGCAGTGTGTTCTGATGATGGCGTGTGTCACAGCAATAATGATGCAAGAATGTTGTCCTTTGCCTTAAAATTGCAGTGCTCCACAGCCAAGTTAGCGGGAGTGGCAGGGGTGGGTGTGGGAGGGAGGGTAGGGGCAGGTGGGGGTGGGTTTACAGATGGTGTGAAAGGGGATGCTTTCATCCTTCCCAGGCATGTCCTGGGGACTCCTGGCTACAAAATGCACAGTGATCTTGCTGTAAAACTTCAGACTGATGTAAAGCTGAGGACAGAAGGGTCATGCCTGTCAGCAGTCAGAGCCAGTCCCCAGCCCCAACTTCTACATCCACTGCAGCCCTGGCCACTGTTAACACCAGAGTCTTTTCCTGGGAGTGATGCTCTCTGAGACCAAGACTTCCCAGGTCCTGGGGAAGAGGAGGCTAACGTGTGGGCTGGGGATGAGGCAAGTAACCTCAGGTCAGAGTGACAGATGATTGACAGGAGCTCCATGGTCTATTCCCCCACCTGTGTGGTTTGAGAGGCGTTGGTGTTAGCCAAAAGCTGCCAGGCAAAGGGAAAGAATTAGGTTCATTGCTTCTTATTCTCAGCCTTGTGGGTCGTGGAGTGGCCACTTGCTGGTACGGTTGCAGTTGCTCCCAGAACCAGAGTGGGGACTGATGGGAGAGCCAGGGCAGGCCGCATGGGTCTTCCAAGGTTTTACTTCGCTAATGTCCTTGGAAGGACTGACTCCCTACCCCATTGACTTAGGACAGAGAACCCAGCACTCCATCAAGAAGTCCTGGAAAGGACACCGACATCATCAATAGAGTCAGACATGATTTTTGGAGATGCTTTGGAGAAGAGGTCAATGTGGAAGCTGAGATAATGATGGTGATGATGATGATGATGATGATGATGATGATAATGATTTATAATCAGTTTCTTTTTTCATAATCCTGGAACTACTTCCCTGCAACCCCCAGACAGAACCTTATTTTGTACTCCTGTTAATTCTGCCTCCACCCACCAAGTGCTGGGATAAGAAATATGAGCTGCCATGCCTTTTGGTCATCCTCTGAGCTCTTGCAGAGGCAGTGGGGGGTGATGAATGATGCAGACCCCTGGCAGGGCATGAGATAGAATAGAAATGTCTTCCTGACATTTTCTCCTTTGCCAGCCTCTTTTTCTGGTTAAGGACAAAAATGATTTGGAAGACCTGTCCTCCAGCTAGAGTCCTATGAAAGGCTGAGGAGCCAAGAAGTCACAGTCAAGGCAAGGTTTGCGTGAATGCCTTTAAATCATAGTCAGTTTTTAATGGGCCCTGTGCACCAGGCTGCTTTCAGATTGACGCCTGGAGTTTTTCTAGTCTCCAAGAGGTGAGTGGTTGAGGGGGTTTGAGTAGCAGATTAGAGTACGATCTGTTGATATAGGGTGACCAAGACAAAAGGCCCTTTCTGGATGGCTAGGAACTGGGCTACGCTTGACAGAGTCCCAGAGCGTGAGTTCTCAGAGGCAGGCAGGACACAGGCCCTGCTGAGGGTGCTGGGTGCGTCTCCGTCCAAGGAGACATCTTGGCAAGCGCTAAACCTATTGTCTGTGTAAACTGGGGGCACTTATCTTTTGTTTCTCAGAAGTGCTGATGGTTTTCTTCTGTGTGCAAAGCCCCTTTCTTCCTCTTTACCCCTCGGTGCCTGTCACGGCACAGGGGCACCCCCATAGAACAGGGGTCAGTAAGTAGCCCAATTGGCAAGAGGGAGCCAAGGTCTAGGAAATCGACCTCTGAAGAGGAATGTTGACTGAGTGTGGTCATCTGCAGATGGCAGGACCTTTCAGTCTTTTCAGATGCCCACCTCAGAGTTCTGAAGGAGGGGAGAGAGGTCAGTAACCTACCGAAGAAGTTTCGGGACAAATGCTTCCACAAAAGCAGGGTGGCAGGAGTGTGAAAGACGCAGTGGCTGTGTGGGGCATCATGGAGTACCCGGTGTGCTCTGTAGACCTTGATCTGTGCAATTATGGAAGGATCTAGAAAGCCTGCAACCACACAGGCAGAGAAGATGGCCCCAGAGTACTACTTGCCCATGACCTGGTCCACTGATGCACGTGATGGAGTCCTGATGTGTATGGGTAGCTGGTCACGAAGGGACCACGACTAAAGCCTTCTACATGTTTTCTACCCAGCCTCAGAAGCAAAAGGCTGGGAGTTGCTGAAGGAGTAAAAAGGGAAAACGTTTGGGAAATTTTTGGTTTAAAACATAAAGTAGCTCAAAAAGACAGGTGGGTTTCTCTAGAGCAGCCCCTTGGCATGGGCGAGGTTCCTCTGAGAGAAGCATAGGAAAAAAGGCAGGGTGCTAACCAGGAGGGATGCTTTGGGATGCCCAGACAGGTGAGCTGGGGGTGATGCCATGTCCCAGGAAGAGGCCAGCAGGGTACTTGGCCTCTGTCCGTGCTCTGGGCAGAGTTAGCCCCTCCCCTTCCTGTCCTGTCCAGTCCTGTGCTTGTCTAAGTGATGGAGACCCATCCCTGGGCAGCCTCAGTGCCTCAGCTCCTGTGCCACCCGATGGCATGTTCCACGGCTCACTGACCACCCCTCGCTGAGGGGACTGACAGTGTGCCCAGGCCCGCTGGCAGAACAAATGTGAAATAGATACAAGACTAAAGCAAACGACCAAACCAAATGCTCTAAACAAGTGGTACTGGCTGGATCTAGTGGGACGTAGAGGGGAGGTGGAGGATTTGAAAGGTGCACACCTCCTGAGCTGGGGTGATCCAGGAGTGGACCTTGGACAGGTACCTTCCCTCGGCGGCCCCGGGCAGCCCAGACGCTTCTGAAAATGCTCATGTTGTACTTTGGGAGTGGAGTTGGAGTCCAAAGGGAAGGGGACAAGTGAGCTGAGGAGACGGAGAAAGAATGCTCCCGGCGAGGCTGCCTTTTAAGGGAAACTCTGGGGTAATGTAAACATGTTGTTGGTCATTAGATGTGCTGATTACGAGGGTAAATCATAAAAGAAGTTATGTCTTGGACATGAACTTTAAACAGCGCAAGGACATTTTGATAGTAAGACTGAAGCCGCACAGAGTGTGTCCCCAGGGGAAACATGGGAATCCAATCCTGAAGGTTGTCCTGGGGAGGCTCACAGTGCCGTCCCCAGGCTTGCGGTGTGGTCCCCGTGTGCATGTGGGGATAAATGTATCCACACGCTGCATGCCCGAAGAAAGTAAACTTTAAAAGGCCTTTAACCAGGCTATAAAAGGGAGGAAAAAAAAATCACAAAATCTATGCAACAGCATGTAAAAATTATTGAGTGTGAAATAGGACCGCCCTGTTTAGAGAAACATCAAATTGCTTTCGAAGGGAGCCAAATGCTTGGAGTGCATGCAGCTAGCTAGAGTTGAGGGGGAAGTGGGATGGGTGGGAGTGAGGGAGCTGGGGAATAGCTTTGTTCCTAGCCACAACTGCTGCCAGGCCAGCCCCTTCTTGTCACCCTCTCTTTTCAAGGTAGGAACTCTTTAATCCCTTTCCTGGGGGAGCTTGAAACAACCTGTTTGTCTTTCTTGATGCAGAGAGCTGGTGAACAATCACCATTCTGGCATCCTGTCATGTGGGGTGCAGGGAGAAAGCTTTCTCTGGAAGATGGGGGAAGAAGCGGCTGTGGCTGGCAGTGGCCCCTAAGGAGCAGCCCATGGCATCATGGGTATCTGGTGTCTCTGGACTGCTCTGGTTTTTCAGCTGACAGATCTTGTTGGCTTCTGAGGATGGCTGTGATTATGTCTTAGGTCTGGATCCCAGATGTGCAGCAATACAGCATCTGAGGAGGCAGGAAGTGCCCACAGTCCACGAGTGATTAATGTTTTGGGGGTAGCTAGCTAGTCAGTCTTTGACTAGGAACTAAGAAATTGGTGGCTACAAGGCCCGTAGGTGCTTCCTGAGAGTGGAGGTGGCCAGCACAGGTAGATTTACAGGGCCTTGTTTTCTCAGGGGAAGGATGCTGGGAGGTGACTGGAGCCCAGGCCGTGGAGAACAGGAGGCAGTGGTCCTGAGCCCCCACCTTGTGGGGCCTCTCATCCAGGCAGCCTCTGGCACCTTCCTGACTCTTATTGCTAATGACTCTAGTCCTTTACTTCTGGGCCAAGATGGTGCCGTTCAGACACTGGTTCTCTGAGACCAGAAACACCTCCTCAGTACAACTCTGGGGTCCAGGACCAGCCCAGCAAAGAGACCTTCCCAGGGCTTCAGACAGGAGTGCAGAGAAAGAATAGGCAGCTAGGCCCATGCATTTCAGTGCGAGTTAATGATCCTTGCTCCTTTCTAAGGCATTCCCTGTAGTTAGTTTGGTTCTTTTAAGACAGGGTCTCACATATCCCAGGTTGGCCCAGGATAACCTTGAACTCCTGATTCACCTGCCTCCACCTCCTAAATGCTGAGATGGCAGGCATCGACCGCCGTGTCTGGGTTGATGTCTACGTTCTTGCAATTTCTCATTTTTATTTGTCCAAGGAAAACACAGTTGGTATAAAAAGTCCAGAAGAGTCGGTGCAGTGAGGACCAGCCTGGCAGCAGCTCTAGCCGTGCTGGGAAATGCTTAGCTCTTGGTTGCCAGAGATGAAATTCTCTGTGTCTCTTGGGACCTTCTTTATTTCTCAAGGTGGTTATGGCATAATCGCTTACTTTTTTTTTTTTTTTTTTTTTTTTGCTTTTGCACTGGATTGCATGTGAGCCTGGCTGCTGGCGGGCTTCTCCAGCCCCCGCTGCCTCTCCTAAGCGGAAACTTTACACTTCCAGTCACTTTGGGGTTACAGCTCCTGGTTAGTTCCTTAAAGGAAGTGTTGCTTTCAGAAAGGCTGTGTTTCCTTCCATATACACTTCCTACCCACAAATAGCTTGGAAGCCGAGTTACCCCCTCACGTCCTTGAGCTCTGACCAGATGCTTTTTCCGGGCAAGGCCGCTCTGGCACATGGCCCTCACTCATGGTATGGGATGCACTACATTTACCTCTCATGAGACTCAGCCACCAGCTCACACTGTCACGCCCCTCAGCTGGGTGGAAACCCCAGGTGGAAAGCTGGGCTCTGGTTCTGGCTTGGGCCTGGCTTTCTCCTGGAGGAAACTGGGAACTTGAGAGATAAGGTATTAATAGTCCTGGAAGTGTAGCCGACAGGGGGGTGGGGAATATTTAGATTTGTGACTGTGTGTAACAGTTTGGAGGTACTGTCCCATTAGGCTGGCCTTGGGCTGTGGGTGGGGACCTTGAGTCTAGGGGCGGAGACCTCCTGCTGCCGCCTTTTGAAATGCTGAGGTGTCACTGGAGTTTATGGGAATGCTGCTGCTATTACTGGAAGTTCCAGCAGAAACCTGGGAGGGCATCTATTTTTCCAGTCACAGAGAAGGGAAGATCCTACCCTTCTGCCCATACCCTGGCTCTTCCCAGCTCTTTCTGGCTCTTCCCGGCTCTTCCCTAGGTGGGTGGCCTCTGAGTGAGAAAGACACAAGGCGAATCTCAACTCCTTCCTCTCCACCCTCAGTCTTCATTTTTCCATCTGCCACTCCTGAATTTTCTAGAGTTTTGTGCTGTTTCCAAACTCCTTTAAAGCTCTCAGAACTCATGCTGGACAATAGAGTGGGGATCTCTCCAGATGCAGGGTCTGCCTAGCTCTTGTGGAGTGCACCGGTCCACAGCCTGGGACATGGGAGCAGACACACACTCTACCCTCCCACCCCATCTTCTGCCTGTGCTTGAGTGCTGTGCATGCATGGTGCCTCACTGAACGCTCTGCTCCCCTGCAGCACCCAGAGGCTGTAGGACCTCAGAGCTGCACCTAGAGAGCCATCCTCCGTGCCCCCGGGGAGCCTGGCCTGTGTGGCATTCTTAGATCCCCGAGGGCCTCTGTCCCCGTGGGCTTCCCGTGCTGGCTGACTTTCTGGCTTACTTTTCTGTCTTCCTCCAGTCTAGTTCCCTTCCCCTGTCTTGCCGCCCCTCCTCTTCCCAGGATGGGTGTCCTGGGATGACTCAGCTTCTCCCTGACCCCAGGTGCCTCCACCCTTGACCTTCCCTGTCTTTTATCCCATCCCTAGGCAGCCGCTCTCCCTGCAGACTCGGATGCTAGCTAGCCAGCTGGGCTGTCCAGGTGGAGCCTCTGTGTCATCTCCTGCTCATTTCCTGGCCTCCAGCCAGGCCCCTGCCCTAGAGCTTTAGGTAGTCAAGTGTCCTCATAAGAATAAATCAGAGAGGCTTCCCAGGCCTTGCTTAAGTGCCCGCTGCTCTCTGTTTTCAGGTCACCCCCATCTTCCCCTGCTGTGGGCTTGTTACCTCCAGTTTAGAGCCAGCGTCCCACTGAGCTCTTCATCCTCCCAAGCCATGGAGCGTTCTCATGTCCAGGCCACTCTTGCCTTCCACACTCGTCCAGACACTTCTCTCACACACATGGAAGTTAGATGCCACCCCCACCCCCACCCCCAGGGAGAGTTCAGGGCAAAAGCCAAGTTGAGTTCTGTTCCCAGAGGGTCTGCATCGTCTTAGGAAAGGACCGGGTGGTGACTGTCAGTTGGGTTTACCATGGAGAACCAGCAGGAGGGGAAGGGTCACCAGATGTTGGCTCACACTCTATGGGCTTCATTGAGTCCCACGGGTTGCTAGTGGGGTAGAGTCTAGCCTGTACCTGAAGGTCTCAAGCTCAGGGTCATGGAGGAAGGTATAATTCCATTTTTTTCTACCTTTCTGTTCTGTATAGACCCTCCAGCCAACGAGCGGGGAGGGAGTATGCCTCCTGCTGGCTCACACACAGCAGAATCACTGGGTGACCCATGGCCCAGCCAAACTGGTTCATATAACTGGCTGTATGACAGCTTAGCTCAGTGGCCACTATATATTACTCTATGTTACTATAGGTTGAGTATGCCCAATACAAAATTCTGAGATCTAAATACTTTAAAACCCGAAACTTTGTGCAGGCCAGCTTGGTGCCGTAAGTGGAAAATGTCACACCATGGGACTTCTGTTTTGTGTACAGAATTATGACATTATTGCATAAAACGGCCTTCATTTTGTATGGACAGAACTTTATTATTCATTTAGACTTTGGTTCTGTCTTCAAGATAGTTGTTAGGTACATGCAAGTATTTCTAAATCTGGAAATCTTAAAATCAGAGTCACTTCTGAGGGGAGGAATTTTTGGGTCCTCTATGATGAAGCTGATCGAAGAGTCAAGTTCCATCCTGTGCTGGGAAATTTATGCTCATTGATAATATGCCCCTCCCCCCCTGTTTCTTAAAACTGATAAAGACGATGGCTGGAGGGTCTCGAGCAGATTTCTATTCTGGTGGGGACTGAAGACTACCATTGACGTGTTGTGTTGACGTTTCAAGTCAACACCCCTGCAGCTTCCTGAAGATGCTAATCCTCTGGGATTTCTGAAGTCAGCAAGCGTAATTTGGAAACTGCAGGGGCTCACTGTGGGTTATGGCTCTCGCTTCACATGCCCATCAAGAATACAGTTACATGGGCCTACACATGCGTGCTTGTCTTCTAGCACACACACACACACAGACACACACAGACACACACACACACACACACACACACACACAGAGCAATAAAAGGCTGCCTGCATCTATGATCTGGGTCTGGAGGATCCCAAGCATATTCCTACCATACTGTATGGATGTGTGTATTGGTGTATGTGTATGCTGTTGTATATGGTAGAATGCATCCATGCATGCATGCATGTGTATGTACCTATGCAGTGTCCAGATGTGGCCTTCCTTGTGCATCTTTCTTGCTAGTTCTGAGTAAGGTGGTATCATGGCTTGGATGTATACATTCCCATCTCCCTATGTTATTGGAATTTACGTTTTACTTTGGGCTGAATAGTCATTACTATTAAACAAGAAAAAAACCCCTCAAATGTAGAATATAAAAACAGCTGTTGAAGTTAAAACCTGCTGGCCTACATTACTCCATTTCTCTGGCACGGAGGAGATGATGCCAGGAGGGGGCGGGGTCCCAATGTCCCAGCTGTGTGCACTGGAAACCGTGTCATGGTGATCTGTGATGGTGAGGTCCATCCTTGAATAAGAGAGCAGGACGATGACCCGGGAGCCGCATGGCCAGGCAAGGGCTGCGGCCCGAAAATCATTAAAGGTGGCTGCTGTCCTTCAGGTGCACATGGATGAGGTCAGAATGGAGCAGGTGGCTTGGGGAGTGGAATGGGAGTGTAGATAGCAGAGACCTTGGAAGGAAGTTCCCACAGAGCGGGCTTCTGAGGAGGCGAAGGGCAAGGCAGCTGGCTGCAGATGTTCGATGGCGTGTGAGGGGGAGTGATGTTCCTGACAGGCTGGCAGACCATGTAGCCCGAGGAAGAAGAATCTTCCATTTTGTGTAAGTTCTGTGGCTGTGTGAGCTACTATTTGTTCCAGAACGTGGAGGCTTCCTTTTTAATCAAGAAAGTCAATATGCCCAGATAGATCAAGGAACCCACATCTTTAAATTCTTATTTTTGAACATTTTATTTATTTACTTATTTGTTTATTTTTGTGAGTGTATTAAATTCTTGTTTTTGAACGTTTTATTTATTTATTTATTTCCTTGTTTGTTTATTTGTTTGGTGTGTGTGTGTGTGTGTGAATGTCACAGTGTGCATATGGAGGTCCATATACTGCTAGTAGGGGTTGGAACTTTCTCTTTGTTATGCAGGAACTAGGGACTGCACTCAGGTCATCAAGCTTGGTGGCAAAAACCTTTACTTACTGAACCATCTCACTGGTCCTCAGGCACCCAAGTCTTGATCAGTGAGTGTTCTTGACTATGTAATTTGTAGGTTTTTCCTTTGTTTTGAGACATAGTCTCACATAGCCTAGGCTGGTCCTGAATTTGATAGGTGGCTGAGAATGACCTTGAACTTCTGATCCTCCTGCCTAAACCTTCCAAAAATTGGGATTACAGGCATGGGCCATCACACCCAACTTCAGAGTTAAAAATAAAATTGAGATCCTCCTATATGATCTCACATGGCAGAATTCTCGGTTTCCCTAGCCCTCTTTTCTGGGTAACCAGTGGTTGAGTATCTCAGCAGCACTCACTCACACCCTTCACCTAGGTTTCTGGAGATGGAGCTGGTTGTGTCTCCCATAAACCTGGGTGTCCCCCGCTGTCATTCAGAGGGTCTAGAGGATTAACTCTTGAAATCCCATCACTGGATTTGCTTGGGTTTAACAAACACGTTTTGGGATGTTGAGAAAGGCTCAGTCAGTGTCTCTCACATTTTTGTTTTGGGAAGTCAGAATAGAATCCCAGCTGTGGGGGATGAGGTGACTCTTCCTACAGTCTCCTCACCACGCAGCAATGTTGCTTCTTCTTACAGCTGTTCTCCCAAGAGAAGGAGCTGGCAGAGAGCATCTCACGTATTTGGTGGCTGCACAGGCCAGCTGTCCTGTCAGAGATGCTGCTGATGCTGGGTGAAGGATGTTCAATTCACAGGAAAAGCTGAGAGCTGTTGAATTGTTTTTAATGTTCAAGGGTTTAAGAAAAGTTGGGACACGTGGAAGGGGGCTACGACTCCGGGCGAATTCTCGGTACTGCAAGGGCTGGACTGGAATTGGGAACCCAGTTCAGTGGGTCCTGAGTTCAGGGTTCAGCACTCACATAGAAGAGCTGGGCTTGGTGGTGCACACATATATCCCGGTGCTGGGGAGGCCGAGACAGGCTGAGTGCTGGGGTTTGCTGGCCAGTTAGTTTAGCCTAAGGGATAAGCTCCAGTCCCAGTGAGACCCTGTCTCAAAGAATAAAGTGAGGCCTGGCAGCAGTGGTACACGCCTTTAATCCCAGCACTTGGGAGGCAGAGCCAGGCGGATCTCTGTGAGTTCGATTCCGGCCTGGTCTACAGAACAAGATCCAGGACAGACACCAAAACTACACAGAGAAACCCTGTCTCAAAAAACCAAAAAAAAAAAAAAAAAAAAACAAAAGAAAATAAAGAATAAGATGAATGGTTCCTAGGGAACAACACCTAAGGCTCTCCCTGCGCTTCACACATGCATCCAGGCAGGCATGTATGCAGGCACACATGAGCACACACACACACACACACCCCACACATATAGACACCCCCCCCACAAACCCCATATACACACACACACTCACACACACACACCCTCTTTGGGGTGGGAAGAGAGCCTTTCTCTCTCTGCTTTATCAATTCAAGAGAGTTGAGTTCCCCTTGGCAAATACCTAACAGGGTGGTAGAAATAGATAATTAATTAATGTAGAGCCCGAACACATGGAGGATGGGATAAAGACAACTATCAAGTGAATTTATTAAGAAAGAGCACAGAAAAGACTGTGGGTTCTGACAAAGAAGGAAAATTGACAGAAATGTCCCTGTGGGCACTGTCTTTGCGAAGACTGAGATGTGAGCGGCTTTCTGGGAGAACAGCAAGGCTCAGGGGCCACCTTCTTTCTAGAAAGTTTTGCAGAGGCTGGAGTGGATCTGCGGCAAGAGTGGGTCTGCTCACGGAGGTGTGATGCACCAAGTCTGTGCCATGCAGCACAGCCAAGCCAAAGCTAACTCACGTTGTGAACAAGAACCTGAAGGTTCTGTGTAGCTCATTTTTAGAATGCTTTCCCTTGCGATACAAGCGTATAATTGTTTTCATTCTCAATAGCATAATGGGCACTTTGTGATGGATTCATGAGAATTAGGGACTTTGGAATGTGACTTTTATTTTAAGATTTTTGAGGGAACTCCTAGTGGCATTTCGCTTTTGACCTTTATATGAAGTCTGTAGTTGGCCAGTGCTATGTAGTAGGCATCAGAGGAGAATTTTTGTTGTGTCTAAGATCTTGATGTTCTAGATACCATGGGACGGGATAAACATGTCACACATGAAGTGGCTAGTTACACCCTGTGGGTTCATTGGACACATTAACACATGGTGTTTCAATTCTTTTAAAAATGAACCATAAAAAACCACAGTGTTCTCTATGTCTCTTGTACCCCTGCTTTTCGTATTGGATTTAGAAATAAGAGCTGGGTCCACCAGAGCAGAAACATTGCCAGTAGTGACGAAAAGGAGGCAAGAAAGGGAAACCAGGAAAAGATGATCAAGGGCTCAAGCCACGTGCAAATAAATGCTGGGCGTTTTTGGAAAGCAAGTTAGTGCAGTGGGGCTGGGGAAACTTTCTTCTGGGACCCTGGCAGGCAGGGTGGCTCCACAGAGCCATTGGCCCTCCTGGTGTCTGCCCTGGAAGACAAAGCCACTCAAAAGGAGGGTCACCGAGCCATAGTGCAAAGCATGTTGGGAACAAAAGAGAATAGTGTGATCGGGAACTGGCTAGAATGTTGGCTGATCACACTACAATAAAAAATATGAATTCTGGGGTTGGAGAAACTGTTGGGTGGGGGTCATGCTAAGCGCTTCTGGGTGGCCAGCTTTTTCACCCTGGGGAGGTTTACCTTGCAAGAAAAGGCATGCCGAGGAAGAACCCTGCCTCTTTTGGGTTCCTCCTTAACCTGTAGGTGTGTGTGGTCCTCACACTCGAGAAGAAGGTGTACAGTGGAGGAAAGGCAACGCTGAGCTGAGGCCCAGGGCGCATCACTGCTTTCGAGGGACTTGAGATCTGCACAGAAACACTGTTTAAATGTCTTGATGCCTGGTCTGGCATGATGTGAATTCAAAAAATGGAGACCATGTGGGAAGGGGGAATGCCAGGTCCATCACAGAGGGAGGAGGGTGTGAAGGGGGATTAAGTGCCAGTAGACCCTGCTTCCTGTGGGGAGCAGGGGCTTTTGATCCAAGTGTCTGTCAGGCTCAGTGAAGACACAGCTCTTTGAGGTCAGAGGTGTGTGGTGGATTATAGGAAAGATGGTTCCAGTAGATGCCACAAGTACAGAAAGTATCTGGTGGCTTTACAGACACTGAGAATGCTGAGGCAGGTGTAGCCCGACTCTAAGCACTTTGTATGGGATTGGAGAGATACTGGCAGCCTGAGCCCTTCACTGGGCACCACACAATGGAGCTGTTAGGGATAGCACGCAGGAGCAAGAAGCAAAGGCTGAACTGTCCACCCATTGTGGTGCCATTTTTAAAATGGTACAAATAGGAGGAGACCCAGGCCAAGATACAGTGAATATAGACTGAGAACCCCACAAGGGGGACATGGAGAGGTCATTCCAAAGACAGTAACAGAAGAAAACAGGTTAAAAACTGGGGAGGTGGAAATGTTTTCTGATAGGGTATGAAAGGGGAATGAAGAGAAACAGTTCGGAAAGCAGATACACCATCAGAGAGGTGGAGAGCACAACTGTAGTTTGGCAGAAGGACCGTTTCCCTGCCCTGTACACAAAATGCTGGCCCCTTCATCCCTTTGACTACCCTGTGTCCAGGAGACTTGGTACGGTTCTTGTGGCTTGTCAGTGAACAGAAGCTTTGCCTTTGCTACAAAAGTAGTGGAATGTGAGTTCGAAGCCACTGGTTTGAGAAGGGCAGGAGCCAGCCAGGTCTACTTATCTACATAGCTACGTAGTGAGTTCCATCCAGGGCTGTGCAGTGAGACCTTGTCTCATCATCATTATCTTCATCATCATCATCGTCATCATCATCATCACCACCACCACAGCAATGACAATAAGAATCTTTAAAAACTTATTTCAGGGACTCTAAAACATTATCTAAAGTCTAAGGCTTTCAAATTGTGGTTATTCAGGTATTTTTCAGAATTCAGGCCATAAAAAAAAATTGAAGCAGAAATGGCAAGAGAAAAAAGAGAAGGGGACCACGAATGAAGTGGGGATCAAGGTCTCAAACACAGTGGGGATGGGATCAGAAGGAAGGGGAAGGACCCAGGAAGTGCTTCCAATGTGGTTCTGTCTTGGTAAAAAGCTTTTAACCTAATATCAACTTAGTTTTCACTGTACCAAACTTTATATACCTCCTCCATGAATCAGAAGTATTTCTTTGAAAATCTGGTGTACTGGGGATAATATATCTTTTAATGATTTGTTATTTTTATTTTATGTGCATCGGTGTTTTGCCTGCATGTACGTCTGTGTGTTGGATCCCCTCGAACTGGAGCTACAGACAGCTGTGAGCTGCCATGTGGGTGCTGGGAATTGAATCCAGGTCCTCTGGAGGAGCAGCCAGTGCTCTTAAGCATTGAGCTACCTCTTCAAACCCCTGGAGACAATATTTTTAAATCTTTCGACGTATGTACTTCTCAGGGAAGGCGGCTGGAAATGAGAAACTTTGAGTTCCATTTGTGTTAGTTTTAAAAGGGGGAGAAAAAGCAGCAGGCAAAATATGAGAGAATTAGAAAGTTTCCATCAGCTACCATAATGCTAGGGGAGGTTACCCAATAATTGTAAAAGATGACATGGGAATTGAGGAGGAAACACAGCCAAGTGGATATTGAGAAATCTGAGGGAAATGAAATTGCTAGGTTGAGTGAGGGTGAACTTTAACTCACTCAATGTGCAAGACTTGGGTCAAGGAAGGCGTGTGGGAGGGAAAGCCAATATCTTCTCAGGGTCAGCTGTGCATGGAAAGCTGGATCCACCCGGAGCTGAAAGGAACAGGCTGCTGCAGGGGCTGGAGAGCAGAGCACAGGCGCCAGGCCTCTGGATGAGCTGCTTGGGAGCCCTACCGTTGCTCTGTCCGCCATGTTATTTGTGTTTTCCCTAGAGAGATACCAACTGATTTGAAAACTGTGACAAAAAGACATCCTGCAAAGATGAAATGTGTCATCCGAGATTTCCGGGGAAGACGGATTGGACAAAATGATGGGGAATGTAGAAAGGTTGTTGTCACTAGGAGGTTTTTCTTATGTGATGTTTGGTTATATGCCGTTTTATGGAAGAGGCCTGTGAAAGGGGATGTGTTAACATGGATAGTGCAGAGTTAGGACGTAAATACCCAGGGGAGCACCTCAGTGGTCAGGACCGTGTCTCCAGAAGAACATTCCCATAATCTATGTTGAGTTTATGGGAATGCAAATTCTAGTAAGTTAAGATCGGCCATTGAGAATCTCAGCTGTAGCCCCAGATAATTGGCCTCGTGGATATTGCAGTGAGTACTGTGAGCGTTGTGAGAGAACCATGGTCTGGGAGAGGGAGCCTGTCACGCTCTGCTTTTGACAGTCTGGAAGGAAACCAGAAGTCTGAGGTTTCAACAGTAAAATCTTCTTAAAAAAAAAAAAAGTTTAGGATGTGGTGCATGACAAATAGCACATCAGAATTCCTCCCACAGGCCACCAGCTCATGGCCTCCATCCCAAACCTGACACTCAGTGTCTGCACACTGTAGGGTTCTTAGTGATTTGTGTGGGTTTCACACAGGGTCACAGAATCAGGACAGGTAACAGTGGGATAATAACTGGATCTTCATGGCTCTTGTCTGTTTTGATTGGTTAGGGTGGAATACCAGCGCATGATCAGATACTTTCGGACATTTTTCTGCATGTATTCACAACATTCACATACCTACCAGGATACATTGGTAGGTACTGATGATTGGTACTGAGAAATTAGCTACTGAGTATGTTCTGGGGGCTCTTTCCCAGTACACATGTGGAAATAGCCTGGGTAAAAAAAATGCTCTGGGTATCGTAGAGCCCCAGCAGGGAAAGGCATCCGGCAGTCTTGAGACTTAGATGTGGTGTTCAGAGCCTGGGGGAGGCCCGTCAGCATCTGCAGGAACTCTGCAAGCACCTGTGCTAGCAGGACAGTGGCCAAACATTGAGACAGCCATGAAAGCAGGTGTTTGATGAACCCTCTTGCTGCTGTTCCCTAACTCAGGGTTGTACACACACAGCCATCTTCTTTAATAGACCTGTCTTTAAAGTGGCTTTGGTTACAGAGAGCAGAGAGGACTGTCCTAATCTTCCCTCTGCCCCTACTCGAGCTTAGAACCCCCCTCCCTCCGACTAACAACATCCCTGGAGTGGTCCATTTGTTATAGGACATGTTGTGCATGGCAAATAGCACATCAGAATTCCTCCCACAGGCCGCCAGCATCCTCAGCCCAGAGTCCATGTTGATGGGAGGGTTCATGTGATGGCTTTGGATGCATGTAAAGTGGCATTCATACACAGTACTGCCCCAAACAGGTCCTCTGCCCTCAACACTCTGTGCTATGCTTCTCCATCCCCCAACTCATCCCCAGCGATGCCTATCATCTGACTGGACCCACAGTGCTTCTTTCTGCACAGAGTCATGTTGTCGGAAAGCACACACCTGTGCAGCCTTTGCAGATTGGCCTTTCCTCTTTGCTGTCTACATTAAGGTCCCTTCAGGTTGGTTTTTTTCAAATGGATTGAGAGACCAGTTATTTCTAATGCTGAATAGTATTCCATTTTCAGGATGAACTACAGTTCTCCTATTGAAGGGTGTTTTAATTGATCTCAAAATGTGACTTAAGTTGCTATAAAATGGACCCAACGTGCAGGTTTTTTGTGTGGCTATGCTTGAGACTCATCAGGATCAATACATAGACACATGATAGCTAGATCATATGGCAAGAGTGTGATTAGTTTGCTAAGATATTGCTAACATGCCCTCCTAGATGGTTGCATGGCTTCTGTGTTCCCACTAGAAATGGGTGCGCATTCCAGTGGCTCCACGCCATAGCCAACCTTTGATCATGTCAGTGTTCTTGACTTTAACCGTTGTAATTGGTGCATCCTGGGATCTCATTGGCTTGCTTTTCATTTCCCTGCCTGTGTGTGGTGTAAAACGTTGTGTCCTGTGTGTGTTCTTTGTCTCTGTGTCTTGTCTAGTGAGGTGCCTGCTGAGGTCTTTGGCCCATTGCTTTAATTGAATAATTTTTTTAAGAATATATAATTGGCAGCTTTCGTGTCCTACCCACTGTTACAGGTGTTTTCTCCCAGCCCATGGCTTCTCTTTTCCTTCTCTTAGCAGTGTGGTTTGTGGGGCAGAAGTTTCAGTTGTGGTGAAGTCCAGCAGAGCGATACTGGTTTCATCCAGCATGTGTCTGGTGTTGTATAAGACTATCACGAAGCTCAAAGCTGTCTATGTTTTCCTCCAGGAACTTTGTAATTCTGCATTTTACATTTTGATCTATGACTTACTTTGAGACAATTTTTATAAAAGAAACAAAGTCTATGTCTAGGTTTTCAAATTTGTTTGCTTGTCTTTTGAGACAGGGTCTTGCTGCATAGCCCAGACTAGCCTTAGACTAGAAATCTTCCTGACTCTGACTCTCAAGTATTAAGTGTAGGCTTCCGCATTCACAAAGCAGCTCAGCAACTCAGCCTGTGGGATGATGTCGCCCCATTTAACTGGGAAGGGACTGAGAGCCGGTGACTTGCTCACAGCAAGTTGTGGAATACAGTCAGATCTCCTAGCCCAGGCCCAAGGCCGCTTCCGTGAGCCAAGTGTCAGGGTATACCTCAGGCAGCATCACTACATGTAGGTTGAGGTGTACTCCCAAACCCCCTTATTTTCAGTGATTTAAATCTGAGAGGACCTCAACTTTCCTTCCGTGATGTGCATGTATCGATGTGACATCTGGGTAAGTGGAGGCATGCTGCCTTTGTCACTGCTGGGCCTTTGTAGTTTCTACCCAAAGCGCGAGCACAAGAGCATCTCCTCTGTGCTCCTTTATGCTTATTGAAAAACTAGGTGAACAGGTAATTAATAAATACCATTGTAATAGACTATTTCTAAATACAGAATCTGAGCTGACCAGGTCCCAAACGTATGGCCTCTGGGTCTTCAAACTCATAGACGCTCCAGCCTGTTGAGAAATGGGGAGATACGGCACCGCTGGTGTTTTAAGCCCAGCCCCAGCATCTTCTGTATCTGACAGTTGTGTTCCCTTGTTGGATGAGTTTCTGGAACCCTGACCCAGGTCGCTTCCTGTGACCGTCATTAGAGAGAAGACCCACATCTGTGCAGGGCTGATGGACATGGGGTCATGTCAAACAGCTGGTCATTCTGACCTCAGAACTAGAGGGTGGGGCCTGGCCAACTTCACACCCACTTTCTCTCCTGTCTTGTTCTTGTGCAGAGAGGAGGAAAGGACAGATATCTAGTCTGTTTTCATTGCTCAGACGGTTCACAGCTCAAGCCCCTTTTCTTTCTTCTCTCTCTCTCTCTCTCTCTCTCTCTCTCTCTCTCTTTCTCTCTGAGACACTGAATATACCACCTAATGTCAGATGATGGGTGTGTGTGTGTGTGTGTGTGTGTCTGTTGGTCTGTCTGTATCTGTGTGTCTGTGTCTGTGTGTGTCCAGCCACCTCCCACACCCCCGAGGCCCCCAGTCCACAGGTATGTGGTTAAACTGTGGGGGATATAGCCCCCTGGAAATCTTGTTCTCTCTGCATGCTTCTTAACCTAGAGATTGTGGCCCAGGTGGTTTTTGGGGGGCTTGGGGACTTATGGATGAGTAGGATCCCCTAAAGAGAGACAGCAAACAGCAGTAGGTTGCGGGGCAGAGAAATGCCTTTGAGGCTTTCCCCTTTTTCTATATCCTAACCCTGCAGAGCGGGGTGCTCTGCTGACATGGTAGAAAGAGGAGAGGCTATGGTACACCCCTCTTTGAGCTCTACAGGGGATCCTTGGGCCCCCACTGAAGCCTTTCTAACCAGGTTCTCCCTCTGCCTTTCCCGGAGGCTCCCAGGCAGCCTCGGTGCCTCTCTCCATGGGCTCCCTGGACTTCAGATGGAACTCCCGTGGCCAGGGCGGGTGGTGGGGAAGCGCAGAGCACACTGGGTGACCGGAAATCCTCTCTAACAGCACATTATGTTATTTGTGCTCTGCTCAGCACCCCTGTGCTGGCTGAGAGTGGAGTGGCCTTTGTAGCTCATTCTATCTGCTCAGAAAGGCTGCCTCACCCCTGCCTCCCAGCTGCTGAAGTCTGGCAGGATGTAGCTCCACTGCCTGGTGCCCTTTTCATACCCCGACCTTCCTTTCCAGTTTTCAATTATTTCTTTACATTAATTAATTAGTATTTATGAGACCTGTCTGGCTGATTTGTGTTTATTTGCTTGCTTTAAAATTTTTTTTCTTTTATTGTTTGTTTTCTTAGACAGACAGCCTTGAACTCACCCTGTAGTCAATGCTGGCCTCAATCTTAGCTGATTCTCCTGCCTCTGTCTCCTGAGTGCTGGGATTCCATGCATCAGCCACCACTGTGTACTAGTCTACATCTTCCTTTAAAAAGAGCTTTTAAATAAAAATCAGTTAGTTTTCTTAAAAAAATTTCAGGGATTATGAAAATAAACTCCATGTCCCCCCACTTTCCCACTCGATTCTCCAATCATTTACATTTTGTGACCCCCTGCCCCGCAAGAGTTATGAATTTTGCAGAATCCGGAGAGAGCAGGTTTACAAAGTTATCCCTGTGGGCCCCTGGGCTGCTCAGCATTAGACCTGAAGTGTGGAATGTTCTTTGACATACTGTGTGATGTGTTTATTGAGTTCAGCAACTTTAACATTGTAACATCGTCACACCTGTTAGACAGTCAACTTCTTTGGTCGGCTGGCCTAGGACTGTCCTTTACAGCGGTTTGTCCCGTCAGCCAGAGGCCAGCCTGGGTCTGTGCTGCCTGGGGCCTTATGTATCTGTATCTGTCTTTTGGCCACCACCCTTTGGTTGACCCAAATTTTCTCACCCAAATCAGGCTGGGCCAACCTTCTGTCAGTCTGACCCAGAGCTGAACACCTTTTCTTTTTTTTTTTTTTCCACAAGCTTCTCCTGGCCTGTTGTGGCACATCTGTTCTTGTCACAGTGCAGAGAAAGTTGGCCTGGCAGATGACCTGGCCTTGCTGGGCACGGTGCTGGGTGGATGCTATAGGGCGTCAGCTCATTCCGGGGCTATGCTGCTGAAATCGCTGAGGTGGGGAATAGCTTTCAGCTCTTTATCACCCTAGCAATCTTGCTGTGTGGAGAATTTCCCCTGGCGCATGACTTCACTCTCTGGGTTATGCACAGCCTTCGGGCTGCTGGGCTCTGTAACCTCGTTAGAAGCATTCACTACTGGAAGCCATCCCCCTGCTGTTGGTCTCCCTGAGGTGGCCACACGGGCCTGTCAGGGACAATGCTGGCAAACCATTGAGCGGGAGGCCTTTCTAGGCCCTGAGTCTAATAGAACCCGTGTTCCTTTGACATCTGCTCCTCTGAGAACAAAAGCATGCTCTTGCTGAGGTGGTCACTGAAGTTTGTCCCGTTGTCCCTTCAGCAGTTCCTGAAGGCCCAGCTTTCAGCTCACAGAGTGCTTCAGGAGCACACATCGCCTGCTTGAGTCCTCACATGCCCTGGTGGGGTGCTCAAGGATATGAGACTTGCACGGAGGAAGGAGATTTCCTTCCTGAAAGCCAGGGTCACAGGGCTGTAGTCACTTGAGTTAAGTTGTTTTCATTGTCATGCAAGAACCCCCCCCCCCCCCATTCACAGTGGTGCGTAGTTTCTCACCTGACTTAGTGTGGTACTTCTGTGTGGAGTGTGGTGAGTTTCTGCTGCATTAAAGGTTCTAAACTTAAAATGTTCTGGAAGTCGGAGCTGGGAACTTGGGCTAGAACTGTGTGCAACTTCTGTTAGGGATATATAGGGCCTGTCACTCCCCTGATACTCTTAATTGTTGAGAAGAGACTCTCAGCCTTTTCTGACTTGGTCTGCATTGGGGGGAGATTTGGGACATCTAAACACGGGTAATAAATCACCTTTTCATTGCGGTTGGCTGCCTCCTTTATCACTTCTGTGCTTTTCTTCAACCCCCCGTGTGTCTTCTTTGTACCGTTCCTCACCTTGCTGAGTAGACATGAGGTAATGCTTCCTTCCTTTCCAGATGATGACATTTGAACTTGAAGCATTTGGGACACACAGGTGAGCTCTAAGAAGGAAATGAGAAGACATAGTCACAGTCAATGACAGGAGACCATGCCCCGAAGCCCAGCACCTTCCTGAGTGGTCACAGTCAATGACAGGAGACCATGCCCCGAAGCCCAGCACCTTCCTGAGTGGTCACAGTCAATGACAGGAGACCATGCCCCGAAGCCCAGCACCTTCCTGAGTGGTCACAGTCAATGACGGGAGACCATGCCCCGAAGCCCAGCACCTTCCTGAGTGGTCACAGTCAATGACAGGAGACCATGCTCCGAAGCCCAGCACCTTCCTGAGCTCTAAGGCATGCTTAGCCCGACCAGCATTAGAACACACACTGGTTACCTAGCAACGGGTGAAGAAGGGAAGACAAGTATTAAAACACAAGGGAGATGATGGAAAAAGTGTAGCAAGACATGGGGAATGCCAAGACGCCTTGCTCCCCTGAACTCATGGGGCTCAGGGGATGCAGGGACTGTAGCCCTGTTGCCTCACTAGGCCAGAAGGGTGATGATCTGTCAGCCTCTGAGAGCTAGGGGAAGGGAGAGAAGGAAGAAGCGGGGAGGGGGTGGGGAGGTAGGAGGGAAGGAACTTTGATTAACATGGAAGGGTTGGAAGAATCACATATGGGATTGCAGCTGACATTCTTAAGCCATGAGTGGCATCAGTTGAAGTCGCTGCGGGTGGGATTGCTAGGTCGCTGTGCGGTTGGAAGGCGTGAGCCTGCTCCTCAGAGGTGAGGATGAGCATGGGCAAAGCTTGTTACTTTTCAGAGCTCTGTCTGTTTGAAGAAGGGCCAGCATCAGTAGACTTTGACTTTAGGACCAGCTAACCCGCACTCCTGTAGGGCGGGTGGAAGACCTGGCCAGGGCTGGGGAGGTCCCAACCTCAGCACTCTGTGGAGACCTCATCTCATTCTGGACAACTGGGAACACAGCTGCCGAGCCACTGAGCCTGCCAAAGAGCGACAGGGTAGGGTGCTCTGAACTCGCAGATGCATTGGCTCAGAAAAGAATTTCTGGCCTACTTTTTTTTTTTTTTTCAATAGTAAGCATTTAACTGTTTAATTTCAGTTTTTTAAAATCTGTAATTAGAAATTTGGCTATCTTTGGCCATAACATAGAGGATCCAATCTTACTTCTCTATTTAGTTTATTCCTTTACAAGAAATGTTCAGTAAACTAGCACACCATTTCCGATAGGAAGTTTAGGTTTCTGTTAATGCACAATATTGTAATGAGACACAATTGGACATATCCTGCCACACAAAACATTAAATAAGTTTTCATTCACTCCATTATTTAGAAAATACTCGGACTCCATTTTGGTGATAGGTAAGAAAGAGCTTGCTCACGCCCATGCCTGTCTCCGACGGGGTTCACGTGCACCTGTGACAGGGTCAGTGCTTGCTCATGCTCAGGTGTGTCTGGGATGGAACAAAGGGATGTGGTTTCCCTGCGATCTCCTTGCCCTGGATGGACATGTAACCAGGGTCCTTCCCCATGCTCATCAGTCTCGCGGTGCATACATATGCTGTTTCCTCTTCTGAATTCCTTTTTCTGATTTTACAGTATTGGGTTTAGGGTATGGCATCATCCCTGGAGGCCAAGGCCACCTTAAGTTCACAAAAGACCTTTCGCGCTATCTTCGATGGCTTGCCCTCTGGGGGGGCGGGGGCGTGGAGGAGAGAACGGTTTAATCTTCATGCTTTCTGCTATGTGGAAGTTTTCCAGGAATGCTCACTCGGCGCACTGGGTCCAGTAACCAGAGTTGCCTGCTGGGGGGCAGTTAGGTTTATTTGACCAAAGTTCAGGTTTGCCGTTGGAGTGTCCAGCTCCCAGCGTCCTGCCCGCTCTCCAGGTCCAGCAGGGCCGGTGCCAGGATCCTGCCTTAGGGGCGACGTGCCGGGTGACTCTGCCGTGCTGGCAGCGAAGTACTGAGTCGGCCACTCAGCCTCAGCAGGAAGGGCATCACAAAGGAGCATCTGGAAAGGGCAGTGGATCAGGGCAGTGGGAACCATAGACCTTGACCTGGAAATTCCAGGCTGGGGTATAATGAGCGCAGCGGGCCGGCAGGCGTGTGCTTCCCCAGCACATTGTCTGTCCTTTCCTTCCGCCGTGCGCACTGGGCCCCGGGCTCAGAGCCTTTTCTTGCCTTTTCCTCCTATACAGTAGCAGACCTGGGGGAGGCAGGGCACCTCCAAGGTTGTTGATATCTTTGCGATTTTGTCTAAATAAAGACAAGAATTAAGAGCAGAGGAAGGGACTGGGTGTGGTGGTGCACATCTGTGAGCTCAACACTCTGGAGGCTGAGGCTGGAGGGTGGCCATGAATTCAAGGCTGCATAATGACTTCCTGGCCAGCCTGTGCTACATATCTCAAAAGAAACATGCCACAAAATGAGCAGGGGAAGGGAGGAAGCCCAGGGAAGACTCTGGATACCCCCTACTTAATGGACAGGCATACAAGGGGTTTGCGGGATTTCCTTTGGTTTCACTCGTAGGCAGAAATGGGCTTGCCAGGTTACTTCTCTAATGGCCTCATTCTTTTGAGGGCTTGGAGCCCTGGACTGTGTGGAAGCATCCCCAGACCCCAGTGTCTCCAACTGTACCATGGCAATCACACAAGTTTTTGTTGGTGACAGTCCCATGAGAATCTGTGTCTAAAGCACCTGCTGTACAGATGAGGATCTGGGGAGACCTTTGTTCCTTTCCTTCCTCCCGTGTGTCTGCCGCAGAATGCTAGATCCCATCCCTTGGATGCAGGACAGGGCTTGTGCCCCTCTGTGCGGTTCGGGTTCCTTTAAACTGAGTCCTGTGTTTCCTGGTTCCTGCCTTCGCACAGCTGGACTACGGAGGCCCATGTGCCTGTAAGAGCTGAGTGACCATCCTCCCGTGGAAGCCCCAGAGGTTTTGTTTGAATAGTTGTGCCTTTCTGCTACAGGACAGGCACAGTTGCTGGGGAAGAGGCAGGAAGAATATCCAGTATGGGTAGGGTGGGTCTCGGCAAGCACCCAGATGCCTCTGTGCTGGCTTCCTTCACTCCAGCCGCCGCCAGCCGTGGTGAGGACTCTCCCAGAAACCTCACAGGAAGTGGTTCTCAGAAAATGCCTTTTAGATGCCAGGACCCTCTGCTTAGATTCTTGTCCCTGCTGTGTGGTGGGAGCGCGCAAGACATCCTTTTTTTTTTTTTTTTTTGGACAGCATCCTTGTAGCTTGCTTCTGTTTTCAAAGTGCATCTTGGGTCTTGTCCTGTGCACATGAGGTCCTTCCTACGTAATCTGTGAGGAAGTGGAAGGACACAGGCAGGGGATACCTGAGGACGAGAAAGAATGTGGCAGAAGATAGAGCGGCAAGCCCTGGAGCCTGGGGGCAGGAGGGGTCAAAACCAAGGTTTTCTTCAGGGAATCCAAACTTATGCAACAGCCATGCATTTGGCTGCCCTGTCTGGCTGAGGCATCTGTCCCTAACAGGATGTGATGGGGAGGAGGGCCCTGGAGCCAGCAGCCCTTTGTGTGTGTGTGTGTGTGTGTGTGTGTGTGTGTGTGTGTGTGTGTGTGTGTGTGTGTTCGTGGATCTCTGTGTGGGGGAGGGAGGAGACTGACTTTTCTAATCCCCAGCTGTAAGCATCGCTGGCGGAACATTGAGGCCTTAAGGAGAGTTCTGGGAATTTGAGAAAAAAAACTCTTCTGCCTTTTTTTTTTTTAGTTATTGCAGTGAAACATACACTATTAAAACTTTACTCTCTGAGTAATTTTTAAGTGTATAGCTCACTGGCTTTAGGCACATTCTCTGAGTAACCTTTAAGTGCACAGCTCACATGTTTAGGCTTTAGGCATGCTCACATGGTTTCTCGGCCCTCACCACCACTTACTTGTTAGTTCCTAGGGCTCTGCACATCTTAGGACCCGGGGGACTTCAGGGCTCAGTTCTGGGTCGGCCCTTGGTGGACTAGTTATGGTGATGAAGTTGCAGAGAAAGCGCAGGGACTGGGGGCGTGTCCCTGACTTCTGAGTCTATGGGAATCTCCAGTCAGTGTGTGGGCAGCATGCTAGCCACAGGTGCGGCCCCGCCCAGGGTGAGGGGACTTTGCTCCGGGTCTCAGTCACTGAAAGCTGTGGCGAACCCTCAGCTACAATCAGAGCCCTGCCAAGAGCTAGAACTAGTGAATTATTACCTGCGACACATCACCTGGTAACCCCGGGCTACACAGCAGGGCAGGGGAAAAGATCGGCTTTTTTAAATATTCAAGGTATCTTTTATGACTTAACTTACTTTTTAAAGGACTGCCCATCTTATCTTCACTTGCACGATATAGTCGTTCGACTTAAATTTGCTGACCACACAGTGGTAGCAAAGGTTCTTCAAAAACTTCAGGATGTTAATATGTTCTGTATAAATGCTGGGCATTCGACGTCGTGTTTTTATTTTCCACTTGGTGTTATTATCTATTGATCTCCTAAAATGAACTTCAGTAGAGCCTGGGGATTTAAATATTTAAGAATGTACATGAGAGGGCAAAAACAGTTTTTTTTTTAAATCACTTGAGTTAAGGACCAGGAAACTGGGCTTAGCTCTGTTTCCAAGTAAGCTCTAGTTTAAAGTGGGAGTCAGAGGCGTTGACTCAAAAGCTACTCTAATCCATATTTACTTTCACAATAAATTATGAATGATTTAGCTCTGGTAAATATTTTTCTTAACTTCCCTTGGAAATGACGGGCTTTCCAATGCCACCACACAGTGCTATAGTTACATAGCGTTCTGTTTGTCCATGAATCTGCCTGTTTGTCCTGCTGGGTGCTGCTGAGAGTCAGGGTGGGTTTCTTGTGTCTTGGGAGGACTACTCTCTCCTGGAGTTCCTAGGGACATCTGGTCTGGCAAGGACCTCTCCATACCATGGTTCAGCTGACTGAGGCAGTCCCCCAGGTACCACATGACACCATCAACCACAGCACCCATATCCTAGCGGTGCACCGAAAAACCACAGCTCTGGCCGGCGGTGGTTGCTTCTCCGCTGTGGTTTCTTCCCTCATTCTCCTTGTGTGACCATAAATGTGCAGTGTTTTAGGTAGGTCTTTCGAAAGTGCCATTTATGGTCTACACAGTAGCAGTTGGGGTACACCAACCATTATCATCCATATACTTAGGAAGCGTTTGGTTCCATGTTGCTCACATTGGCGTGTGCCCGAGAAACACATCACGTAGACATCTTCCAGATGGGTCCCCGCTGCTTGTCAAGCGCCACACCGGTTCACCGTCTGTGCAGGTGTTTGTGATGCAGCTGCACTCATTACACGCTGCACTCACTACACGCGCTTTCTGTTTACGTTTTTGTCTGAGTTTTCAAGCACAATTTCAAGGACACAAATCAGATGACGTTATCCTTAGGTGGTGATGTTTCCAAGGTGACACCTCTGGCTTTGAGTTTTAGCAGCTGTCACATGTAAAGAGGGAAAATCTTCTGTTTCTTTGAAAAACTGCCTTACAAGTGAGGCTGTTAACATTTGGGCTCCCTCCTGGCCGTGTGGGATTAGTCCAAACATGCAGTTTTCTACAGCATGCCCCATAGCAGGCAAGCAAAATGAGCAGCCTTGATGGCGACATGCAAGAACATTTTGTAGTATCTCTGGGATTGGGAATAACAGGTCCTGAGCCAACAAGACCTACTTGTACATGGTGAGATTTGAGCTCACAAAAAAGAGCACCCCTTTGCTGTCCTCAGGATTTCCCATCCTGGATTGGGGTGCTCACATCAGAATGGCAGCGACACTCCCCATGTGCCCAGATCATCACTGATATGTCCCGTGGGGTTCTGCCTCTCATACCATGGGATTTCTTATCACCATATTTGGTTCATACTACTTCCTGTTGGAATGCCTTCATTTGCCACCCCAGACTCTGGCTTGACAGCCCTGTCTTGGAGTTCTGTGGTCCTGCTCTCTCCATGAACAATATGCAGGTGCCCCCTGGGCCACAACCATTGTCATCCACAAAGGTCATTCACTTCTGCCTTCCTTTTCAAAGACCCTGTGCCACGAGGCAGCGACTGGCCCCTGAGGTGTGAGTTCCACATACATTCTTCTCCCCGCTCTTGATAGGAGGGACAGGACTCCTGTTCAGTCTCCCACGGAACAGGCAACAATTTGTGACTCTCCTCTATCTATCCTCATTTGTAGGTGTGACTCTAGCTGGATTTCAGGTTGGCAGGATGGATGTTGACAAAGCTTTGGAGTTAGACACTGAACCACTATGACTCTATGCATAAGAGTATATATTTTTCCTCACATAAATAAGTATAATCATGATTTAAATAAGCCTTAATAATGAGGAGAGTATAAGCCGAGCTGTATGACAAATGAATAATTATCCATGAATTTGATGACAGTGGGATCACTAATTGACAATAGAATTACCAAATAAGAAAACGAAACCTTTTATCATCTGTTGTGAAATAAGATGCAGCACAGGCTTGTTGGTTTCTCTCTCTTCCCCTCCTTCCTCTCTACTCCATAGTAGAAAATGGCATGCTATCAGCAGCAATTTAAGATGTTTAATTGTCCAGTGAAAGACAGTGGGGTACTCTAGCCACTGGCTTCACGAAACCCTCATTTTGAGCCACGTGTCAATCATTCCTGAAATATTTTCCTAGTCACTTAGGCTTTCTCTCTTTCCCCTTTCCAGTTTGATACAAACTAGGGCTCCTTAAAGGCTCAGCCGACGGAATGCGGAAGGATAAGACATTGCCTCTGCTTATTCACGTTGTGTGAGAAGCAGGCCCTTCTGCTCTGCTGCTGCTATCTGTGGGGCCTTCAGGTGTTGAAAGATAGTCCTGCGGATGCGAAATCTTTACTCTGTACAGAACTGTAGGGTGTCTGTGAGTTAAACCAGGCCTTGGGCTTGGAATGGTTCCTGTAATGTAAGAATGCGCAGCGCATGCTCTGGGTCACAGAGGGAAAGACACCAGGAATTTCCCCAAGAGCTCCCAGATTCTGTATGTGACCCTGTTAGGGACTTCTCTGAGGGTACCATTGGAAAAGGTGGTGGGATTTGACCTGGGGGGTCAGATGTAAGGAGTGGTGATAGACGTCTGCATTCAGGGGGTGAGGCTGGGCAGGAAGCTAGAGGTGTGTGGGAGGGAGAGGACACAGAGAGGAGTGGGGAGAAGAAGAGAAGGATGCGAACAAGCTTGCATGGACACACTGCCACCTCACAGAGGGAGTCAGTTTCCCAAAGATGGAGGAGATAGACGGTCCACCATCACCGTCTCTTCATGCCTGGCTGTGTAGAATTGGCTCTCTCTTGGAGGACAACTGGGAGGTCTGTGTGGCCAGACTTGTGTTGATTGTCTTCGAGAGCTCCATGGCTATGGGATCAGGTTGGGAAGAGAGAGAGTCTGACCTCATGGGCCAGTGAGGACAGCATGTAGGGGACGTGGAAGGTAGGCTTGTGTGAGTATACCGAAGGATGAGTTCTGTCTGAACGTAGGGACTCGCTGAGTTCACCTCACTGTCCCTGGCCAGTGACTCACCATCACGGGATGGATCGATCTAGGTCATGTCCACCATGGGTCCCAGCGGACAATTCGGAGCCCACCAACTCATCATACATGTAACCATGCAATGGCCACTGTCACATGATGACTAATTATAGTCACATCTGTCTGCAGCTGGAGATGAAGCACTTGGCCTTCATTATTTATCCCCCCTGGGGCGTCCTCTTCCCCAGTAAGAACTTGAGATGTCCGCCCCCGTCCAGTGGGACAGGAGTGAAAAAGCAGGGAGAATGAGTCAACAAACTGGCCCGGAGGAGGGAACTAGGACAAGGAGTGCAGTCACATGTGGCCAGTTCTCGAAGCCAAGCCAACACCCTGGTCTCCGCAGCGCGTGGTGGTGGTGGGAGCCCACATGGGTCCTGCAACGCAGTCTCAAATGAGAAACAGATGGAGCACGGATCGCTCAGGCTCAGCCTTAGTCATATTATTGGGGGTGGGGATGGGGGTGGGGGGAAGGCGCTGAGCATTAGACATTCAGTGGGTGTGCTAATTTTTAATTTTATTTTTGCCAAGAATGTATCAGCACTTGTAGTTGTTTTCAAACTGGAGCAGAGTTATGTTGTAAGTTTACAGGGTAGTAATGGTTGTTCTGTGTCTGCCTTCCATTATCAAACGAGACGGAAATGATATTTTACTGAACAGAAATTCTCCTGTCAGTTGAATGGAGATAAAGACTAGTTTTCCCATCTCTGGGGGTGGTTTCTGTCCTAAATAATCAAAACGAAATGATAAAATACTGAGATACAGCCGGGCGGTGGTGGCGCACGCCTTTAATCCCAGCACTTGGGAGGCAGAGGCAGGCGGATCTCTGTGAGTTCGAGGCCAGCCTGGTCTCCAAAGCGAGTTCCAGGAAAGGCACAAAGCTACACAGAGAAACCCTGTCTTGAAAAAAAAACAAAACAAAAAAAAAAAAAATACTGAGATACGTGCAGGTGACGGTGGATGCGACCCCGAGACTGCAGGGGGCAATCTTTCACCTTTACATCTGCCAAACATACTTTTGGAAGTTCAAAAATCCTATGCAAATGTCAGTTTTTTGTTTGGGGTGAGAGAGCTCTGGGCTTCCCAGAGGCTAAGTACACACCGCCAGTGACCTATACCCTGACCCGCTTTTTACTTTTTATTGTGAGACAGGGTCTCCCTAAATTGTCCAGGTTGACCTTGAGTTCACTGTGTAGCCCAGGCAGACTCTGGACTTGAGATCCTTCTTCCTCGGCCTCCTAATTAACTGATACCACAAGCTTGTGCCATCACACCTGGCTCAAATCTAAACTTTTAAGCAATTATTATTTCTGCTGTGATAATCTCCATTTCGTTATCAGTTTTCTAATTCTATACACAGTTGAGGATGCGTTCTATGGCATTTCCAGTTTTGTGTCGGGTTGTGTGTGCCCCCGACCCTCCCACCCACAGCACGTGAAGGCTCTGTTTGCTGCTACGCTTCCTTCATTAGCGTATGCCTTTAATTCTGCTCCAGTAGCCCTGAAATACATTTCCTCTCTTCACATATTTCCTTTGTTGGGTAAGTAATTATTCTGAAGACCCCTGAGGAAGTACTCGGACAGGAAGTGCACTGGGCTTGCAGTATCCCCCGTGAAACATTTTGACATTTTGCACAGGATAGGGAATGTGAAAAGGAATCTGAAAGATAAGCTGTTTGCGCTTGGCAGATCTCCACATGTCCCTATTTGGAGGGATGCGAAACACGTAAAAGTTGTCCAAGCGGGCACGTTAAAATGTCTGCTGCCATCAGAAGCGAAGGACCAGCTTATCCTGGGTGCTCCTTCCAAGCGCTACTCTGATAGCTCCATTCACAGTTAGCGGATCCGTCGGGCAGACCATCCCTCTACACAGTAGCATGGCAGCTGGCGTGTGCTCTGGCTCACTCCCACAATGCTCTGACACAGCAAGCATTTTGTCTCCTGTCTGTCTCGTGGAGCCTGCTGTGATGTTAAGAAGGGCTTCTTGGTGTCTTCAGCTCAGGGACAACCTGGAAGGTCAATGAAGGTCATTGACCTCCCCTGCCTTCTTTGGCAGGGACCGTGTGCATTGTGAAGTCATGGTGTGTTCTCCACCTACTGTATTTTATGCCATTAAGGTTGCTGGTTCTACTTTCTGGAAGCCTTAGTGGGAGTGAGAGAGAAGGTTTTACTAACACACATAGTTTTAACCTGTCCCGAGAGGTTTGCGGAGAGACTCAGAGAATATAAGAGGTATTTGCCTGCGGATTACTTCGTGGGGCTTTCTGCATTCCTTGGTTATTGTGCCTTCTGCTTCTGTTTAATGCTGCTTCTGCTGTTGGAGCTTTGTGCACGCTCATGTCTGAAGGGGGCCTCGGGGGACAGGTTACGCTTTTGTTGCTGTGACCAAGTACCCAACAGGAAGCAACTTAAAGAGGACGAGAGTTTATCTGGGCTCATATTTCCAAGAGACAGTCCATCGTGGAGACAGCAAGGCAGCAGGTGTCTCCGTAGTGACATGTAGGTGGGACTCTTCATTTTGGTGGATCAAGAAAGAGAGAGAGAAAGAGGTAGAACTGAGCTACCCAGCCTCAAGGCCACTCCTCTTGACCCACTTCCTTCACTGAGGTCCTGACTCCTAAGGGCTCCATGCCCTGCTGAGACAGCTCCGCCAGCTGGGGACCGAGCAGTCATACACCTGAGCCCAAGGGAGATCTCATCACTTAAACCACAACGCGGGGCATTGGAAACACATTTTTCTCTCCAGCTTTCCACGTGCACGGACTTTCATGCTCTTGTTGTTCCGGGCCACAGGATGTGTCTAGTGGGATGTGGCAAAGAGGACTTTCGGAAGTGATGTGGTTTTCATGCAGTTCTCTCCAGTTTTGAAAGTGTAACTGCATTTTAGTTGCGAGCCCTCTGTGGTACCTCTGTGGTACCCTGCCTACCCGGGCTATCTGTCCACTCTCTTGGCCGTGGATGGCCAACTTCTGTGAGAGAGACCAAGTCTCACATGGTTTGTCCTTCAAGATTCTGTGGTCACATTCCAGGGCCCCAAGTGGGCAGCATTCCTGACCAACTTCCTCCTGCCTGTATCTCATGGGAAGAGAGAACAGGACTTAGCTAATCTAATTGACCCTAGGAAGGGAAGGGACTGTGCAATTCACAGAATGTTCCAGTTCCTCCCGTTCTAGAATCTGAAACAGATGGGCTGGGAGCTGGTGGATGTGGCTGGCCCAATGCGCTCCAGACATGGAGAAGAATGAGGAGGCCTCATAAAGTCCCTCAGATCTGGAGCCAAGGGGGCACTGCTGGGCTCCCAAACCACACACATCTTTCCATTTTGCTGAGGGGCCTCAGGAAGTCATGAAGTTTGTGACAACCCTGAACATGTGAGGTTCCCCATCACCTGACATCTGTGTAAGTCACAGAGTCATGGGCCCCTTTGCAGCCTTACAGGTTGCTGTACATGGCTAAGACTTTGTGAACAAGGCTTTTGTTTCAATTAGTTATTTCAGAAGTAAATGTCAACCCTGACTGAAAGGGACCTCGGGGTACTATTTGTATTGGTTTTAACTCTGTGCCCCGGAACTGCAGAACAGCCCCATGTCCCGTGTCTGGTGAAATTTAGCAAGGGCCATTTCATGAAAATGGAAATCATTAAGAACCAGGATAGTGACATTTCAAACTAAATCCTATTAAACAAAGTCAACACGTATCACATGATTTGTGGCTGTTTTTTTCTTTCCCTCTAAAACTTGACGGTTGTTTTCAATCAAGTTATTTACATGAGATGCAAGGCCACCCAGAATATGACAAAGAAAGCGTGGTCTCCAGCTTGTCTCTTTGGGGGTCTGGTGGTGTTTGCCTGTAATCCCAGCCCCAAGAAGATTGAGGCAGAGTATGTGGAGTTCTAGGCTAGCCTGATGATATAGAGAGACCCTGTGTTAACCTCGACCTCTCACCTCCACATCTCCTCCTCCTCCTTTTTTTCTGAAAAGCATATTGTAATTTAGATGTTACTAGAACAGTCAATTCTTCTGAATTTTCTTCTGGGGACCAGAATTCTGGTAATAAGATTCCCTGTGCGCCTAAAAAAATAAAAAAATAAAAAAATAAAGATTTCCCATGTGAATAAAGATATATGTATTGGCTCTGGGATTAGACTTTTTTTGTGTGTAACATAGAGTCTAGGCTGTGGGGGGAGGGGCACTCTACCTATTTGGTTTTGTTTTCAGATTCTGTCAAGAGTTTCTTAAGACCTGAAGTAGGTTCCAGACAAGATGCCCACTAGTTACCCACACACCTCTGGGGTTCTGTAGTGTGTTAGCCTTGATTATCACCATCTCTGCCCAGGGTGGGGGTTGGGGTGTCCCCTATACCTTACGGAATCCACTGACGTTTATAGGACCAACTCCGGGAAATTGATTTGAAGAACTCCTTCACAGTGAATGGAGTTGAGCGTCCTAGATGGCAGCAGCGCTTCAGACAGAGGATCCCAGCCTCATCACACAGCTGTCTTTAGCGTCTCTTCAAATGGGATAGTTCCTAGGAAGGGCCATTGTCTGTCACATAGAAAATCTGGTAACCTCAGGCTGTTGTTGATTCTCTGCTAAGGGTGGGTGGGTGGGAGCCAGTTCTCACAGGGACCCTGCAGTCTCTTGCCTGGTTAATTTCTCTGGGTGAAGTCACTGGGGAAAGGATGAGAATAATCAGCATGTCATAAGTGGGGTGAAGTACCCTTGCTTCCGAGCACAAGGTTTTGGGCAACAGCAGATCCCAGTGAGGAGGATGGCCTGCCACTCCTGGGACTTGGAGTTGCCTGCCTCCTGGTGTCCCTGCTGCTGACGCTGAGGCGGCCTCAACAATGGGTGACCTGCCACTGGTTAATTAGTTAGCAACATCCTTTCTTAGTGTGGGCTTTAGTACCCAGGCAGGTTTTTGATAAAACAGCTCGAAACAGCTCCACACTAAGCTCAGGTTGTGGCTAAAGGCTCAGGGTGTCCCAGACTGAGTCACCATGTCATGGGACCAGGTGGTCAGAGGTGGGGACAGTTAAGTCAGCAGTCAGTGAAGTCCCTCGGTGTTTTTCTCTGTGTGCTCTGGATGGTCTCTCTTCAGTCCAGGCTAAAGACTTCGGCCCTGGTGGCGACAGAAAAGCACATTCAGAGGCAGGCAGAGCACAGGGAGCGACTTGAAATGTCAGGAGGGCTGTGAGAGCGCATGCTGAAATAGCTGGGGTGTGAGTCAGCTTGAGGAACAGATCTTGACCGCTGGGCTTTACTTGGCTAGCTCTCAAGTGTCCCCATCTCCAAAATATAAAATTAAGAACAGCTCACCGTCTTGGAGGCACTTGTTCAGCTTTAACTCATAAAATAAGTGTCTCCAGATGGGGTTGTTTTGGGCAGAGGATCTCCATGGTGATGGAGCCTGGAGGATGCTGTTAAAAATATAGGCATCTCATGAGCCAGGGACTATTAATAGCATACTTTTATTTTGAAGGAACTGTTACCACCTGAAGCAGAATATGGGTCTAAATTTTATTTCTGAGCCGACACAATGCCCCTAGTAAAGCTTACTAAATGGTTCCTCTTCACCCTTTTTAAACCATGTTGTTGTCTACAGTGGTTTAAAACTTGGATTCTGCCAAGGGCATTGTGAAGTGTGGTGTGTACATCTTTTCTTCTGTTGGCCACTTAATGCCCTTAATGGAAGCTGGGCTGGGTTCTGATTTCAATCTCGTCTTAGCATGCTTCGTTAAACCTCTTCATTTCGTCTCTGTACCTGTGGGATGGAGGTGCTCCTTAGATGTAATGATTGCTGGCTTCTCATTGGGCGTTTGAACACATCTCTATCTCCAGCTGTTGTTGATTCTTTCACGATTCTTTCCTGAGTCTTTTGCTTGTCTCCAAGTCCCTGGGAACACAGGGGACAAGCAGAGCCCACTTTATGGAGTCCTTGTTCTCTCGTGGTCTTAGAAGTGAAACTCCTAAATCAGAGCTGGGCCTTTTCTTTGCCTTGTAACACTGCTCACATAATCCCTAGGTGAGTCCATTTCTAATAGACAAGGGACAACCAGTCTTGTGACATGTGTCATTGAGTCCAAGGTCATGATCCCTAGAACCCAAGAATTTCTCTATGGAGTGTGTGGCTCATCATTGGTCACCTCCAGGCTTTGTCACTGCAGGGTCTCACGAATGATAGGTGGGATTTGCCTCGTAACTGGATGCTGATGTCATAATTCAGATTTTTTTTTTAATTATGTTTCTTTATTATGGGTGGAGATGTGTGCCTGTGCCATGGCACCCACGTGGCAATCAGAGGACTCCCCCTCCATTATGTGGGTGCTCTCCTTCTATCGTGTGGGTCATGGGGGTTGGATCCCGGGCGGTCAGGCTTGGGGACAAGGGCTGACCCATCTCGCTGGCTCTCAGTTCACATCTTGACCATACTTTGACAGTGATCTCCTGTTGAAACTTGTTTTCTTTCTTTCAGGGTGATTGTGGCGGCTCTGGCTGTGGAAAATGTGACTGTCATGGCGTGAAGGGACAAAAGGTGAGTGGACACACGTCCTGATCCTTTCTGAATGCCCCTCCCCCCAAAGCGTGAGCCTAACACGGTAATCAGCTGCTGTGGGTGTGGGGTAGGGGGTGGCAGTCAACCTGCTTCCTGCTTCAACAGTTTCCCCAGAGCAGCTCAGGGAAGCAGAGTGTTTAAACAGTGTTCTGAGCAACCTTATCACAGTAACAGGCACCCTCCAGGCATCCTCCTAATCAGTGACAAGGAGTCAGGAGAGCCTGGAGACCCTCCCTGTGCTGGAGGTCGGGAATCAAGTGTGCTGGGACAGTGTCTTTTGACTCAGTGGCGCTTTTTGGAATTGATGGATAAGGACTAAATTTAGCACTTTTTTTGAAATTAAAAAAAAAAGTTCCTATATGCTTTGAAGGCTTTCTATCCAAATTAATGTTTTTTAAAACAAATTTTCATCGTTTACATACTTGTCTAGATTTATTTATAAAAAATGAGGAGTGCAGCCGGGCGGTGGTGGTGCATGCCTTTAATCTCAGCACTTGGGAGGCAGAGGCACGCAGATCTCTGTGAGTTCGAGGCCACCCTGGGCTATAGAGTGAGTTGCAGGAAAGGCTCTAAAGCTGCACTGAGAAACCCTGTCTTGAAAAACCAAAACCAAACAAACCAAAAACAAAACAAAACAAAAACCATGAAAATGAGGAGTGCTTGTTATTTCTCAGATGTAAAATGCCAGTTACCAGAACAAGCTCTCTACCCTCTTATGGATCTAGAAAAAGGAATTTTTCTTTCTTTTTGGTGGGCCAAACTCATCTTTTATTTTTTAAATGTAATTTTATTTATTATTTGACAATTTCATACATATATATAACGTAGCTTGCTGATATCCACCCCAAAAGTTCCCTTTTCTGTCACCCTCGGACCACACGGTAGAAGTCTGGTGCTTGTGGTCATGGGTCCTAAACGGCACACCAATGTCTTCAGTTCCCAAGGGCGTTCTTTTGATATTCTAAAATGTCCACACATTAAATTCATTTTTGGTTTGTTGTTCTTAGAAATAGGATGGGAGCAACACACACACACACACACACACACACACACACACACACACACACACACACAGAGAGAGAGAGAGAGAGAGAGAGAGAGAGAGAGAGAGAGAGAGAGAGCGCAATAGTTACCTACGTGAGAGAGAACGTCAAAGCCTGAGAAAGGTTTCCATCAGTTTCTGAGACGTGCTTTCTGATGTCCCCCGAGGAACACTCGGACAGGTTACAGCCTGCAGTCCCTTCTGTGGGAACTGGACTATCTGGGGCTGAGGGCCACATTGCTTTGCACTGTGTCAGGCTCTTCCTGGAGATGGATTCGCAGATTGTGTCTTCTGTTCCTGAGGAGTTACAGGTAGATCTGAAGGCTGTCATCTTGCAGTCCACACCATGCCAGACATCAAGCTGTTCTCGCTGACTTTCAGAGCTAGCCTGAGTAGTTTATTTTCCCAGCTGCCTGGAAGATCTGGCTATACTCAAGGTAGCTGACTTGGCCTTGCATCCAGTGGCTTTTTTGTCCTCAGAGATGGCCTTGTGGGCATGCTGTCTTAAACTGATAGGGCCTGGATGTCCTTGCTTAATAAGGATTCCCTCTCCTAGCCATTGGGGTGTTAAAGGCATCCCAGTGTCTGGCATTTGCTTCATGCTTGCGAGTTAAGCGCGTATGCGTTGCTGGAACACGACTTGCTAAAGGAGTCTTTCTCCTGACCATGGCAGTTTTTATTTGTATAAAACTACCACTGTTTCTCACCCTGCAATGTCCAAAGAAGGAACCTGGACTAAACTCCAGGATTAAGAGGCTCCTCCTGTAAAAAAGTCACAAGCAAGAGGCCAGATTCCAGAAGAAGCAGCGGAGTCAAACATCGCTGTCTTGACAAGGCAGTAACCTGTGGTCTGCAGTGAGAAAGGACAGAGAGCTTCCTGGGTGAAGCAGGATTAGGGTCACACCATGTTCCCTGAACCTGGCCTGTTTGCATATAGGTTAGAATCTGGCGTCACACATAGGTGGAAAGACATGTTAATTTATTTTCATTAATCACTGAAAACTGCCTCCGCCCAGTGATGAACACTATGGTAGAAAAGCTTAGCCTTTTTGTTTAGTGGTTCATGCAGGGGGCTGTCCTGCAGTCCTGGGCGCACAGAGAGTCTTAATTAAGCCGTGTGGGTATCCCATATCTTCGTAGAATACTTTAACCCAGTGATTCCCCAGACCCTTGCCAAAGATGTGGGAGGAAACACATTACCCTGTCACTACTCATTACGCTGCCTGTGATTCATGAGCCCTCTCCACATGCTTGGTGTGTACCACAGAGCCCGCGTCATCACGCAGGATGCCCCCTCCCTAGGCTGTCTCTCTGTCTACCGTACATGCCGTATTAGGGCTGAAAGGGCCAGTCTGGAAGCGATTCTTCTATTTCTAGCTTGGAGATCTGGGAAGCATCTGGTGTAGTGTTCGAGGGCAAGCATGCACAGGAGAGCTTTGCCCCTCCGTAGATAACACCGTCACTCAGGTCCCTGCTTGGCCTAACAGACATCCTCACACAGACAACAGCTGTTGCTCACAGACACTAGAGCTAGACGTGGGTGTGTCAGAGCGGAGAAGAAAAGGAGGGGCTTGTGCATGGCGATGAGCGCTTTTTTTACGTGTTACCGTGATGCTTACCTTACCATGGAAGAAAACAGCTAGTGTGGATTCTTGGTCACGACATTTTGAGTATGACTGTCTTGTGTGTGTACAGTAGGTCTGTGTGCATTTAGGGATGTCTTGCAGCCTCCTTGGTCTTTACACACTTAGTGTGGGCAGCACACTATTCCACTGTGACAAATAGAGATGCCCCTGGATATAACTATGTCTTGGGGTAGGGGATCAAGACCTACTGGATTAACCCAGTCTTAACAGCTGCTAGTCAGAGCCATGGTTGGTTTCATTCGTAATGTCAGGGTAGGAAGATGAGTCCACCTACCTGAGCATCTGCAAGATCTCTGTTGCCCTCTGAGCTGATAGTGGTGGGAACAGTGTCAGGAGGGTACCTGAGAAGTCAGCCTGTTTCCCTAGGGCTGTAAGCAGCCTTTCCAGGTCCTGTTTCCAGAGAGTCTTGGGGCTGTCAGCCTGCAAGGCAAACAGACTACAGGGGATCATACTGTGACAAGGAGCTGAACAGGCCGGTCCTGTGCCTGAATTCCAGCTTCTCCCCCCAAGAGACAGGTTGTGGGGACCCTGCCCAGAGTGCTATCATTCAGTTGATCTCGGAAAAGCTTGTTCCTTACACCAAGGGAACCCGTTTAGGGTGTACCAAGAGATGCAAGGCTGCACCTCCCTCTCAGTGAGAATTCCCATAGGAAATGCTGGCACACAGGTGACCTTGAAGGGAATTCACTGCTCTGGTTAAGAGCCAGGAGTGACCCCTCATTACTTACTGGGCATGCGGCTGCCTCTGCTCCCTGCCAGCAAATGTGGACTTAGCGTATATGCAGTCAGGACCCAAGTCTAACACCATGGCCACTTCTTCTAGCTCACGTGGAAGATGCGCTCTCCCTATACATTCTGCAGGCTCCTTAGGGTTCTGGTGGGCGTGCCTCTGCCTATCTAGGGGAGTGTGATATTGGTCAGTTTGTGTTTGGTTGTGCCTTTGCTGGTTGCTCAGAGGATAGGGTCAAGGACATGCGAAGTAGGAGCGAAGCCCTCTGGACAAGGAGTGCTCACTTCTGATCCCAGCCGACCCTAAGGAGAGAGGTGGAATTTTCCAGCCTTGCAGATCTAAGTGCTATGTCCCGTCCCCCCCACCTCCCTTCGCTGCAGGGCCAGAGGTTGCCATGCCTCCTGCCTCAGAACCGGAAATTCTCTGATTCCAAGAGCGTCGTGGCTTGCATTCTAGTCATTTTTGGGCTATGTTGTGATGATCACTAAAAATGCCTTAGGCCATAACATCACTTGTAAGATACAGGACTCCCCCCTTGCTACATCCCAAGCACAGGATTTGTTCTTAGTCATCATTAGGTCTGGGGTGACATTCTCTTCTGAGGCAAGCATTGACTTTATTAGTATTTTTGGAGAACTCAGTAATCTTCTACTTATAAATGTATTCATTTTGTTGATTTTTTTAAAAAAAGAAAACACTTTGGTTATGATTTTATTGTGAAATACAAACATACAAATACAATGTTTTTATATATTCTGCTTTACATATATGTTAGTGGCTGGCTCTCTTTTATTCCCTGTTATTCCTTGTGTCTGTGTATAACTGAATTCATTGAGGATGACAGGACAAGGTTATCTTTTTTATGTGAAATAGAATATTGTAAATTTATTTCCCACAAATTAAGCTACACCAAGTATATTGTTTAAATGTTAGAGGTAACCCATTGCTTCCCAGGCAATACATTCTTTTGTGTAGCCAATGAAAGATTTTTGTGACGCTTCTTTGAAATGCTGAGCCACTTAACTGATTTGAATAAACAACAGGTTATTCATAGGAATAAGTAAATTTACTAAATACTTTCTTTGAGAAGATACTTCATCGAGTTTTGATCAGCAGAATCTAGTGTATTTAAAAAGGAAAATTCTTTATTTTCAACGTATGAAGTATATGAAATCAAACTGCACAAAAGAAATGCTATTGCTCACCGTAAAATATTAGAAGACTTTTTTACTAGGCGAAAAGTTAGTTTGTGCTCTGAGCGTCTCTAAGATTGTCCCTAGTATTTTTGAGTCTGGCAGGGCATCTGTCTACTTGTCAGGGTTCTGAACAGTCTGGAGAGGCAATGGTATCCTGTCCAGAGTTTCCCTATTGTGGTCTTTACATTGCCTTTAGGATGTCAGTACACGTCCTTTGGTTTGGGAAGGTTCTGAGGACAGTTTGGGAAATGGGAGCAAAACACACTTTTTTTTTTTTTTTTTTTTTTTTGCCTCAGGTGGCTCAGAACTCTGGGATAGGTTCCTCCGTCCCACAGGTTGCTCAGGCTAGTTGCTCAGACCAGCACATACCCAGAGCTAGTGTGAAACTCGAAATCCCGCTAAGGAAGTTAAATGCCCCCGCGGGGTGTGCATACGTGACATGGCCACAGTGCCAGTATTTTTAGAGTTGTGATAAGCGTGAGGAACATTCACTTGCTGCCTCAAATCATGACAGGTTCACACACTGCAGACCAGCCCCACACCCAGCTAAACAAACCCCTCCAATCAGACAAAGACTGAGACCAAGTGACCCGCCAGCAGCTCCCAGGACCCAGACTGAGAGACATTGGACGGCCTGTCAATCACAGCAGAGCCGTGGTGGGCTTTGTAGCTTTTGCTGGAGGAAGTGTGAGCTGGGCACGCTTGGGAGGTCTTTCTGGAAGCATCAGCCATTCGCTTCTAATTCACCTGTAATTTTTCCATCCATTTCCAAAATCATTATCCTGTGACTTCCAGGAGAAGCTGATCCCTGTACTGGGTGTCCCAACCTTCCGGAACACTCAGTGTTCTTGTGATGCTAACTGCTTTTCCTGTAGTGCATTGCCATCCAAGTGCTGCCCAGACTCCCCTCTCCCTGGCCAGCACCCCTTAGTGAGGTATCATTTCAGGGGCTTCTGTGTGAAATGCTTCTGCATTTCTGAGAAGGCAGGGCTCCAGGGTCCCCATCACATCTGGCTCCAGCACTCTGGGCCACGCACGTTTGTCTCTAGGCTCTGGGGATGTTCTCTTCCCGTTTGGTGGGTGAGATGGGCCAGCATACGCTCTTCCTTTTCCATGTGTGTCTGGTGTGTCTTGTCATGCCAAGATTTTTTCCAGATGTCCCGATATCCTATTTCCTCACACTGCTCATGAATCATCCCCTGGCTCCCTGATCGTGAGAATCGGCGTGGATTCCCACAGCCACCTACTTGTGTCCTTTTTGGATAGAATTTTAAAAGGATTTTTATAAAAATTGTCGGAATCCCAGGACACATATTTACAGTTTGCCACAGGGAAGACGCTGAAAGGATCCATGCCCACGTGGGTGTGTCTCACTCTGCCCACTGTGGCCTGTTCTGTCTCCCTGGTATATCAGTACCCTTTGAAGGACCTGGAGCTGCCTCTGCCGCTGCTCATATTCATCTGCCTAGGTCTCAGCATTAGCTCCATGTACCCCTTGGCCGTGTGCCTCTCAGGCCATGAGGCTCTGGGGTAACTCTCCACAGCTCTACACTTGCAGCTGTTTGGAACGTACCTTCTCACACAGCTTGGAACATAGTAAATGCATTTGGTTCCCATGTTCAGGAACAGCAGTAGGGAATTTAGTGCCTTGAAATTAGGTCCAGAGGTTGGCTCAAGACTCTGGCTAAGAAGTCCATGGCCCTGAATGTGATAGATAGTCCTGGATCTGAAATGTTCAGCTTCATGCCTGATTGGAAGTGGGCTTTCCCGGAAGATTGGCCATGGAATTCTAACCCACAGTCAGTCCTCAGTAGTGTGATATCCTGTGGCTTTAGCAGCCTGGCATTTCACACGAGGCCACACTGTGGAACAGGCTTTAGCAGCTTTTGTCTTGGCTATCCATGGCCAAGTTACTGTATTTTCTTCTTGTGTATGTGAGTCCAGCACAACACTGGCTGACAGGAAGAGAGTTTTTAAAAGGGACAAAATGAGGTTTTTATGTTTTAATTAAAGATCAAAGACTTGCCATAAGTCCCAACAAATGAGAATGCCACTGGATTTCCCTCTTGTCTGTTGGTTGCTGTCCCGAGTACACAGCATGCTTCCGGGCAGCAGTCAGGCTGATGATGGAGACGGAGCATGGGTGTTGGGAGCTACATCCTCAGAATGACATTACCAGAGCCCCCGGGTCCTCGTGACGTGGTTGGGGCACAGTGGGCAGCTAAACAAGGGGAGAATTAGTCAGCGTTAATGAGCAGACCAGATGACTTTGGGGGAGTGGTCTCTCTCGTGTTTTTCCCGTTTGGCAAACCCATTATGATGTCAAAGGCTCACCTCAGCTCCATGTCCGCATATGGTCTAGCATACCTCCTGACTAACTGTATAATCTTATAATAGTATAATGCTTAGCTGGCTCCACATTCAATCGACTCAGTTTCTTCCCATGTGGTTCTGGGGTGAGAGGTGGAGGTGTTTTGGGGCGCAGGGGGGGGGCTGATGTCTAATACACTGCAAGGAGGCTGCCCCAGGCAACAAGTCCCTCAGTGGAGTTAGTCCCCTGTTCGTCCTGCGTATAGACCCATCTGCTAGTAAAGGAAGGGTGCTTCCAGAAATGGTTGCTGGCTGGGACTTTCTCATGTATTTCCTGGGACCATGAAGGCTTGTCCAGTGTCCTGCTGAAGCATGTCCCATCTAGAGGTCAGCTCGTAGCTCTGGGTGAGAGGTTCATGGCTCTTGAAGTGGCATGAATTCCAGGGTCTGAATTACCTGGCTCCAGGATTGATTTGGACATGGTTTCCTCTGGAAGATGGACCATCTGAGCCAGAAGGTTTGTGAGGTTTCTGAGCACTCCAGCCCCCTCTCCCTCTCCCCTCCATGGGGTCTCTGTGCTCCCGGCACTGGTTACTAAGGCAGGTGGCCCTTACCGGATAGCCGTAGTGGAAGGAGAAGTCATCTGGCAATGGTACAGAGATGCTCCAAGCGGGGCCCGACGCTCAGGCTCTGAGGAGAGCAGGAGCAACCACTGGAGAACTAGTACCTCAGTGCGAACGGATAGGATGGGAGCTGTGGAGGCAGTCCAGCTGTGCACTCACACACCCCTTACACACAGCAGCATGCTCAGGCGTGGCACGTGAGTGGCCTCATTCGCTTCTCCACTGCACGCCAAGTTTACCCTCATGTTGGAAGGCTCCATTTCCATTGTGGGAGCTTGTTTTACAGCAGGAATGTCTTGTCCCACTCTCCAGTGTCACACTGATCTACTCAGACCCTCATTTTATGGGTGAACAGAAGGGCCCTGAAGACCCTTATCCCTAGACTCTTCTAACTCTTCAGAATGCTGGGATATTTTCTCCAGAACCCCTCCTACTGATTTGTCTTATAAACAATAATCATGATTCATCCCCGTGGGTGATGCGGGTGGTGCTCTCCACTCTGTCTCCTGCTGATAAGGATTAGGAGCCCCAGGGGGTTGGTGTCTTGCTCAGAGGTCCTTGGTGCAGAGAGAGGTCCACACTGTCCATTCCTGGACCACACACAGCGCTGGGAACAGGCTGGTGCAGACAGCAACCCACAGCCTAGTTCTGGAGGGTGCCCTCCTCCTGGGCTCACCATCCTGCCTTACACTGGGGACACTTCCTTCTTCTTCCAGAGACAAAGAGGACAGTTAATTGAGCATCTTTTTTTGCCAGGGCAGAAGCAATACACAGTTGAGGGGACTTCCAGCTGAGCTAACCATAACATTCTAGCATCTGATTGAGGTTAAAGTGAGTGATGTTTTTCTTTTTCATGGGTCTTCAATGGCTTGTCTCTATTGAGGAGCAACATACTTTGGGGCCCTGGTGATTCCAAGGCCTGATGCTACCGACTGAGGCCCGAGATGGTGTTTGTTTGAGGGGAATTTTGCAGGCGTGTTTCCTGGGCCCCAGACCGTCTCTTTACCCTTCTTTATGACATTCTCTCCTGTTCTTCCCTGAGTCACTCGACTTTTCCCAGTCTCCTTCCCCTCCTTTGCCTGCCCACAGCCTAGGTTCACCTGGTCTAGTCCCCAGTCTTCCAGAATTCCTTCCTTGCTCCTGACCTATGGCTGAGGGCAGAAGAATGGGGGTGGTCTGTCTGGGGGTGAACACCAACTGGGTGGGGGGACCCCAGAGCTGTGGCCAGAGGTACAAGTCATTTCTGTGAGGTGAATATCAGAAAAGGGGATCAGGGACCCTGACATCTTATGTAGTATCAGGATTATTTTCTTTGTCTTAGTCCGTTTGGGATGCCGTAACTAAACGCCCGAGACTAAATGACTCATAAACACAGTTCTGGAGGCAGGAAGTCTGAGATCAGGGATTCCTTGTCTGATGACGGCCTGCTTCCTCACGGACAGGTGTTACTTCTGAGAGTGTTGGTTCTCCCCTGACCCCACCACCTTCCAAAGGCTTCCCTCTTCTTCAGACCATCACCTGGGGACTAGAACTCAGGAATCCTGCGTTCAGATTCGAGGTCCACCTGGGGAAGGCGGTGCTTCGTCATCCCTGCACCTGCACCCTAAGGTGGACGGTGCACAGCGGCCGTGTTTGCAGCCAGGTGTGGACCTCTCCATCTCCTACATTCCTTCCCGGTGACTCACAGGAAAGATCCGTGACCTCTCAGGTCACTCCTGTCTCTCTTGGTGTCACAGAAGACCCGAGCACTGGCCTGTCCAGTGTTTTATCAGCGAGGAGAACTGGAATGTGGTGGCTTGCAGGACTGAGTTGACTTGAGGCTGAGGGAGGTCAGCCATGATGGTGACTTCTTAAGTGGACATTTCCTCAGGGTCAAATGCTTTTCCAGTGATGTGTTCTGGGAAAAGGGCCCTGTGATTCAGCAGTATTTAGCAGTGGACCTTCATTATTCATTCATCTTGCAAGCTCTGAAGCGAAGTGTCCAGAGCTGCTGACATCTGGATGGTTTCTTCTTTTTGGCCCGACGGGGAGCCCTGTTTTCTACCTATGAATCTACTTAGATCTCCGTGTCTTGTCTCCCAAATACTTTTCCTTAGAGATGGGAAGCGACTGCTAGGATTCAAAGGAAGTATTTAAATCTAGCCCGACTCCCTTCAGCGACTTTTCTAATTGTCCCTCATCTGGAGGTAGTTTGTCAGATGTTTCTCCGATTTTATTGTTAGGTAAGGACCAGGACCTAAAGAGAAGGGGCAGGTTCTAGGTCATGGGCATGGGAGTGGACAGAGCCATTTTCCTTTGCATGATACCTGTGAGCCCACAGTGTGTGTTCTAGGCCCACAGTGTGTGTCTTTTATTTGTTTATCCAGCCTGGGACTGGATGCATGTGCGTTCTTTAGGGCATATTTCTCTCAATGTCCCAGATAAAGGAAGAGGGGGGATAGAGGTACATACATAGATAGATAGATGGATGGAAGGATGGATAGATAGATGATAGACAGCCAGCCAGCCAGTGCTGACATCAAGACAGGGTCTGGACTTCTAGACAGCTTATATATAGGACCTTATTATGCACATCCTGTGTTGCTTCAAGCCCCGTGAGCACCCACTGCAGGTTAAATCTGGCTTTCTAAGGACATTTGCCTGCCCAGTGACAGATGTGCCATGCACAAGCTTGGGACACTTGGTACTCTGTCCAGCGTTTTGCTGCTGAAGTTATTACAGCGAGGCACTTAATCACACGGTTCACAAAGTAGCTGTTCAAGGACGGGGCGGGATTGGGCGTGAGCTCGTCATTTCTGTATGCCCCGCTGTTGCTGCGGCGTCTCTAAGGACTCTGGAGGATGGACAGGCCCTGAGTGCCTCTGTTGGTTTGGAAGTCTATGTGTGAGCCCAGGGGTTCCACAAAGTGAGCAACTGTAGACCTGGGAGACAAAGGACGGGGTGGGGGGATCCTTTGGGTTCTTGGCTGATGATTCCCCTCAGCTGCAAGGTCTGCTCCTCAAACCTTGGACCCTTGGAGCGAGGCGCTGTGCTGGCAAGCTGGCTTCCCTCTGTGCTGGCCTCTCCCCTTCCCCCTCCGTCTCTCTAACACAGCTGCCCTTGGTCATCAGCCCTCTAATCTTTTTTTTTTTTGAGTAGCAAATTAAATGGGAAAATGTCATGGTTTTATACTGTACCATCTATAATCTATTTTATGGGAAAGTTACTGCCTCATAATTAGCAAACTGTAATGAAATTCATTTCCACATCTTGGTTACTAGCCAAAGAACTTAACATTTAATCTATCAGTATTAAGTAATTAAGAACATAAAAGCCGGAAATGATACCATAAATTTAGTATGACTTTACAAACCTCTATAAAATAAGCCGAGTAAAAATGGCACAAAGAGTTTAAATTTAAATTATTGTTCTTTTTTTTTATATAATTGGGCCAGAGCCTGGCTTCAAGTGTGCCTCACCCCAGCTTCTAAAGACACGTATGTCAGTTTGGAGATGCAGTGAAAGGTCAGGGAAGCCGTTTTCAGGTGCTGAGGCCCTTTCTCATCTTCTCATTCTGCACTGATGTGGCTTCTTCTTTCTTCACGTACATTTCAATCAAGGTTTTTTTGATCCCAAGCAAAATGATCCAGAAGCTCAGCTCCTTGCTTTGTTTCCTTGAGTGCCTGTGGTTTGAAGGAGCTGGGACGTTAGTGAAAATAGACTAAAATCCCTTTATGTGCTGGCTCAGGTCCTTTGGACAGTGACTTCCCAGGTTCACGAGGCTGGACCCTGTGAGTCCATACGCTCAGCCCAGGCTACCCCGTGTTAAAGGGAGAGTTGACTGCTCTCATTTTTACCCACTTGGAGAAGCCCTTTATCTTTCAGATTTGGGGTGTGGGTAGTGGAGTTTGAAACCACACTGGATCCCAGGGGGAAATGGGTCCGGCGCTGAGAATTGCCTGATAACTTGTCGAGGGAGGGAAGTTAAGGATGGACACCAAGCGTGTACGCCATCAGATCTGTGTGGGCTGCAGCATGAGTCCTGGGACCTCATTAGGGGATGCGTTGGTGTGTAGCAGCCTTACAAACAGGAAGTAACCGAATACTTGCTCAAATTTGACCCTTGGAATACTGCTGCCAGGTCAGCCAGGCAGGGTGGGCATCTTTATTTACTCATGGGAAACTGGTTTTTAGAGAATCCAATTGGTTGGCATTGGAGCCAAGACCATAGTCTTCTCATTGCTGGTTGAAGTTCTTCCCCCATCAGAGCAAGTCCTGAAGGGGAGACAAAAGAAGACTTCTCAGGGGCCTGCTCACTCCTGGAACATGGCTGCCTGCCCTTTGCAGTCCATGCTGAAAGCCAGGCTCCTGGCCTACATCTTTTGCGTTATATTATTTTCTTGTTTTTCTAGTAAACATTTTATATATCCTAAGTTACTTTTGAGGATATCTGGCAGGTTCCCTCATGTTTAGTTCAAAGACTGTCATATACTTTCATATTATTAGTTATAGATGTTACTCTCAGGGTCGGGTCCTCTCCCTTCCCCTCCCCTCTCCTCCCCTCTCCTTCTCTCCCTTCCCTTCCCCTCCCCTCCCTATCCTTGTCTTTTTAAGACAGAGTTTCTTGTAGCCTTGAACTCCAGACTCCTCCTGTCTCTGAGTGCTTGGGTTCCGGGATATGTGGACTCAGCCTGGTTTGTCAGGATATTTATTTCATTGGTATTGTTCATGTTTTCTGTTACCACAGACAAAAAAAGAAAGCCATGGCCAGACTGTGGCATTTCCTGACATTTATATATCCCACTTTTGTTTCAAGACCCCGTCACACCCATACACACACTCAAGTTAACGTCTTCACCCTCCGAGGGTTACTTAGGAACAGAGGATATTTTTCAAATTTCCCGTTAACGCAGAACACACTCTTTAAATTGTTGGTTCAGAGATAACAAAGACAAGCAAACTTATCTTTATGGGCAAAAGATTTTTTTTCCCTTGTCTGAACTCAGGAAAGAGCTAACCCCCTGTGAAGTCTTGTTATCAATTATTTATGTTCTTGAAGTCTCAGCCCTTCCCTAAATAAATCCCCCATTAAGCCAGAGCACAGAGTTTTGATCATTTTCCTGGAACTTGGAAAAAGAGGGGCAGGCGTATTGCCAACAGAGTGTGACATCTGGCAGTTCTGGGCAGCCCTTGAGGACCATCAACTCTGATGGCCCAGATCAGGAGCAAGTCTAGCATTCTTCTGACGTCTACCTTGCTCTCCCAGGACAGCCTTCATCACAGGAAGAGTATCCTGGTGGGGGGTTAGTAGTAAAAAGTCAGAGCTGGGGTGTTTCAGTGTCCCCTGGACTGCGGGCTAAGGGGACACTTATCGGGGTGTCTGAGCTGTGGCGGGCCAGCATCATTCTGCAGCACTGCTTTACTGTCTGCACTGAGGTGCCTTCTTGCTGCGTGGCCTGGCCTCCCCAGAGTGACCGCCTGGGTGGGGTGAACTTAGTGTAGCCTCTGATGCTATTCCCTGCCCACCTGAGAGACCCCACCAGGGAACTTCGTGCCAGAGGAAGAGCGTGGGATGGTGTCACAAATCAGGACAGAACAAAGCAAGCAGAACATAGACTCTACTTACCTTACCCTGGGTTTTGTTCGGTGTGGGCTGCCACTGTGGACTCAGGAACTCCCTGTGCCCCCTTGGGACGAATTTGTAGGATTTGATTATGTTCTGTGCCATGTGCTATGCTATCACCACACCATCATTTAACAAACCAGATCTTCTCGGTTTACAAAGTCGATGCAAAAGCCAAACTAGGAAATACCCACGATGCAAAGTGGAAGGGGAGGCCAGAGTGGGGACTGAGAGGAGTGGGTATCTTCATTCAATATCACATTAATAATATCACAATTAATATTCACCAGGAAAACCAGAAGAATCCGTAGTTTATGATGCTTCTACAGTTATAGCGCCTTGTTGCTTTATAGCCCCAGCATTTAGGCTTTTCATTTCATAAATTTTCAACTCTAATCTAAGTTCTTTTCTAGACAATTCTACCTCTTAGGTCTTTGTCAAACTCATTTGTCTCTGTTGTGCTCTTGGATGTGTGTATATCCGCACATGCATGCATATATGGGTACAGAGGAGAGACAGGGTCTCTCATAGCCAAGGCTGACATGGAACTCCTCTTGCCTCTGCCTCTTGAGTACAGGGATTTTAGCTCCTGCTGCTGCACCCAACTTATTATGATGCACTCTTGCTGTGGTAACAGCCTGGATCTACTGAAGATGTGTAGATCCAGTACGCCCTCTGGTGGTCAGACTGAGAGCCGCAGAGGACCAGCTGCCTAAGAGAGACCAAGGTTTCCTGAAGTCCACTGTGTCTAGACTCTTCTCTAAGGAGGGGACATTTAGTTGGGATCCCTTTGTGTGTCCAAGGGGTGGATGCCCCTGCCCTGCAGGTAAAGCTTCCTGGAGCTACCTATGTCAGGGGGCCAGAGAGGGGCTGGGGTGAAAGGTCTCTGGCATCCACTGAGAGCTGTGGAGGAGGGGGCCCTTACTAGCAAGTGTGTAGCTCAGATTCCAAGGCTGAGCAAATAGATACTCTGCAAGTGTGGGACCTCCCCTGGTTTTCAGGAGCTTCTGGCTGAAGGTCAAAGACAGTCAGGGAAGAGCCCGCAGCACCTGGTGAGCATAGAGGCAGCCTCCTGCCTCCAGCCTGGGAACCTGCGTGCTTCAGGGAGTGACTTAGGAAACTGCCGCCCTGAAGGATATTACAGAGCACTGCACGTGCGAGACGTCTGCATCCGCGTGCTAGCCATTGGCCAGTTCTTCTTCTGCTGCTTTTCCTCCTCCGTCCGTGGCCTCCATCTGGCCAGTTTGCGGTTGGCGGATTGGCTTCATGGGAAAGTTTTGACTCTGTCTGTGACAAGACGATATTGGCAGCTCTTGGTTGTTCCTGGGTTGAGTGAACGGTCCGCTGTGTCTCCCCACTACTTTCGCTGCAGTGAGCCCCACGGTTAGCTTGCTGGCAGTGTGGAGGTTCCTGTTGGACCCTGTGAGCTTAGCATGGTAGGCCTGACCCTTACCGAAACGGAGCTGAGGGGCTGCCCCGAGTCCAGAAGTCCTTCCCTCGTCTCAGCTGTTCTCAGCTGTGTGGCTTCTGTCCCCTCTCCCTACAGCAGTGCTGTGTCAAACACATGGCATGCAGGGAGCTCCCAGAGGGGCCCTGTCACAGGAGCTTTTCCATGACCCGGTGACACAGATTACAGCCTGCCTGCAACTTTCCCAGCAGTATCGCATTCCGGAAATGGTCCTGCAGATGCCTGTTTGGCTAGGCTCAAGGGATTGAACTTGTGGAATTTTGGCTAAGCGCCGTGGTCCCCCATTGACCATGGCCCAGCATCCCAAATAGCTTCCCAGTAACCACATGCATTGGGAGCCATGGACAAAAAATGCACGGCTTTTACCTCTCAGCTCTGTTCAGCCTTGTGTGGAAAGTAACATCTCAGGGCACCAGATGACAGAGGGACGCAGCTGGCTTGGAAGCATGTCCAGGGTAGAGATTTTCCTGTTCCTGCTTAGCTGGGAGCAGAGGCATCAGCCAGGCGCTAATGGGACCTCAAGGGCTAAGCCTGTGCCAGGAACCTGGGTTCTATCCTGCCCAGGAGTTTTCAACGTGTAAAGATTGTAGGATGTGTTCATGTTCTTGCCCCTTACGTGGGGTACACTATGCTATTGGTTATCTCGTATTCCTGTCTCCTGCATGCCAAACACTAACTGAATAACTTTCAAAGAAGAGATAAAGGGTGGATTGCACTCTTCAATCATCCAATTCCCTGCATTTTCTATGAAAACCCATGGAGATCGTCCTACCCAAGTTTTGCTCCAGGTATAATAAGGAAACATCTTTGTATGTGCTGTGGTTCCCTTGAAGATCCATGGTCCTATTTTTAGAATGTGAAAATTCAGTTAATGTTTGATTGAAACAGTCATAACTTATCCACTTAAAAATTTATTTCATATATACTAAATTAAAAAATATTTGGTTTAATTTATGAATAAGTGAGTTTTGCCTGCGTGTGTGTAGGTCTACTATGTGTGTGCCCAGTGTCCACACAGGCCAGAAGAGGGCATCTAATCTCCTGAAACTGGAATTACAGATGGTTGTGAGCCACCATGTTGGTGCTGGGAAACAATCCCAGGTCCTCTGCAAAAGCAGCCAGTGCTCTTAACCACTGAGCATCTCTCCAGCCTCTTAGATAACTATTACAGAGGCAGAATTTCAACTCATCATTCAGGATGAAGTCATTATGTAGCCCAGGCTAGCCTCAGACTTGCATCAATCCTCCTGCCTCAGTTTCCCGAGTGCTAGAATTGCAGCAGTCACACCCCTGTCCATCATGATTGCCTTTGATAATAGGGTCTTTTCTGTGGCCATTTATTTTAGAAACATTTATGTTCATTCTGGTTTTTGTGATTGGTCATTATCCCTTGAATTTAGACATTCCCTGCTTTGTCAACCTCAAGTGTTCTAGGTACTTCTTATGTGACTTTTTGGCTGAGACTCGAGTTGAATCTTAATCTCTTTTTATAGCTTTGTAAGAGCAGGGACATGATTAGGTATCACAAAGGAGCCCTTTCTCTCCACGTTTTACGAGATCTTTATGTGCTTGCTGTAGATAATACGGTAAGCAAACATTTTGGGTTTCTCCCGCAGGAAGCCCTATGTCAAGCCTAATTTGGAATGGCTGACATCAGTGCCGAGAAGGCTCTGCGTGCCGCCTTCTTTCATCTTCATAAACAATGGCATTTTGTTCCACCTCTTCAAGTTCCGAGTTTCTCTGGAGAGCATAGCCATAATGGCTTTCCTTGTTGTATACAGCCTTTCTTTATACAGATACAGACTGGATTTAAAATTCCATATATAGTTAAAATGACTTTGGGGGCTAGAGAGGATGAGTTTTTTTCTTGATGCATTCTGTTGGTACATACTTATTAGGCCCGGTGGCATAATTTGATGGCTGCATTTGGTGTGTACCAGTCAGGTTAGATCAAGGTGGCCGGCATCTCCCAGTCATCTCTTGTTTCAGTGCTGAAGATCTACACGGTCTCTCTTTGACAATTCCTTATAACAGTGAAGTCACAAAGCATGGCCACATCGAAGCTTTTGTGTAATATTTTACAAGCTTCTCTTGACGGCTGTCTGTCCCTTCCTCCGTTGCTGGGATTAGAACCCAGGGATCCACATGCAAATGCTCTGTTGCTAAGCCACACCCCCAGCTCCTTGGCCTTAGTGTTGCTCACCGTTGCGGTGGTAGGCCATAGTTGTGGTGGTCAGCTGTGCCTGGGACGAACTGAGTGGCCACCCTGTCCGTTGGCTCTGCCTGGAGCACATGGTGGGAACTGGATGACGGGCGCTCTTCCTCTCCCGCTCTGCTTTTGGCCTTGAGCTTAAGGGTGGTCACAGCTGGAGTACTGCCCACTGCAGCTGCAGAATCTGGCTTGGAAACTCCTGGCATTGATGGCCTTTGCACGGCGTGTCCGGCTCTCTCCTCTTCCCTCTTCCCCAGTGGAAATCTGCTAGAGGCAGGGACGGAGCATTTGGCTCGAGTGCAGCGTGCACTGAGTGCCAACTCATTGTATAGTTGCGTGAGCGCTCGTCCTTCTATCTGCTCTGTCTGTGTTCTCGCGGTTATCCTAGATGGACACTGGGCGTCCCATTATGAATGTATGGTTTTTACTAGAGAAAACCAGCACAATTAAAAAAACATGGAGAATAGTGAAAAGCTTGTGGAGGGAGAAGTCACTTCCTTTTTAGTTGATTTCAAAACTCTTGGGAGATGCAGTTGCTTAAGCACTTTAGAGACATTTGGGGAAGAATGTGTCCTTGTGTGGAGGCCAGTCTGGGAATTTAGAATTTCTTTTCTGTTCCCAGGAGTGTGAGGGGTCACCAGTGACGTGTGACCAGTCAGTTCAGGATGGGTGTTGAGCTTTTCCTACAGTGTGAACGTAAGAGGGTCTGTTTCACTGGCTGACATCATGCTGCGGATTCGTTTAATATGCTACTGGGAACCAGCTTGCTCTAGTGACCTAGATAAGGAAAGGCCTGGGGTGGGCTGACTTCATTTCTAATTCTGGGTCAGAGCTGACTCAGTGAAAATCTGGTAGGAATCAGTTCGTCTGGCTCCCGTCCCCACTGCACTCATTCCATGATTAAAATGAGAAATAAAAAAATCTTATCTCTGTTGGTCTTCTGGTGATCCTGCCAATATCAATTAAGTACTAAAAATACTCCACAGACACACTAGAAAGTCCTCCAATGGCATGCCCTTCTCTTTTCCTCCCTGGCTCCTGTTGGACTATTTGAGGAGATACAATTCAATTTTGATTGTATGATTTTTTATTATTTTGGGGGCCAGCTGTTCACAGTTCAGTTGTATTCTATTTTGAGCAGCGCTTTTCGACGTCTGAAAATGGGGCACTCCAGTTTGGTGACCCGAATCGAATGACAGCGTCTTTGCAGTCAGCATTTCCTGTGGTTGCATGGTGCCACCATCATGACAGTCTGAGGGGGAATGTGTCTGTTTCACCCTGCATTTGGACAAGACTTAGAGGTCTCCTTCCTCAGCACTCACTAGACATCCGGGAGAAGGATCCAGCATCCAGGTCAAACCTCATTCGAGGGCACATAGTGTGCTTGAATTGGCTCCTTCTAGTAGATTCCATTGATACTGGCCCAAGAGTGTTCCAAAGTATAGGAATTTACTAAATCCCCTCTCCTTTGATTTTTTTTTTTTTTTTTTCGAGACAGGGTTTCTCTGTGTAGCTTTGCGCCTTTCCTGGAACTCACTTGGTAGTCCAGTCTGGCCTCGAACTCACAGAGATCCGCCTGGCTCTGCCTCCCGAGTGCTGGGATTAAAGGCGTGCGCCACCACCGCCCGGCCTCCTTTGAATTTTAAAATACTTCCCCTTACTTAGTCATACGCAATTTCGAGATTTCTGACTTTGGCTCCAATGAAATGTACCCATGAAAGGCAGGGGTCGCCATCACACTTCTGTGTTTATAAAGACCCGGGGGATTGGTGAGACACTTGGCACTGCCAGGACCACTGGACAGTTTGGAGGAAAGAGCACTGAGTCTTCAGCAGTCACGCTGGCCAGCTCCAAGGCATGGTCTGCTTTGAAGTCAGCTATAACAGGTTACCTGCAGCAGAGAAGATGGACTTATGGTGTTTATTTTAATTGACAATCAAAATGTGGCAATCTTTCTAAAACATCTCTCCATCAGGCCCCTTGCTCCCTTTTGCTACAGAATGCACACTATTTCCGGGGTCAAAGGTTGGTCCCTCCTTCCTGTGTGTTCTCACCTCGCCAGTGTTTCTTTCCTGCTTGGTTTCCACCACAAGGCCTGACATCCCGCCCCAGACCCCCTGGGCCTTTCTCGAGCCCGTATTTCCTAGTCCGCGGATTCCTTTTGTCTCTCCTCGGACTTATTTTCTCTCATCTTTGGCAGGCCAGCCGAAGGTGCCGAGTCTCACAGTTTTTCCTCACCATTCTCTGTTCTTTCCCAGTGTATTCCACCCCGTCAAATGTTTATACCATGAATGATAGTCCTTATCTGAAACATCCCGTCTCTTATTTCTTTTCTGGGTTGGGGCAGAGGCCACCAGTAAATTTTGATCTTTTCTTTGAAAAGTTTACTTTTGAAAAGGAGCATGATCCAAGCCCCCTATCAAACTATTGATCGTTTGTGTGCTGAGATCAGAACTTTGACTCCGATTGTCAGCATTTCTGAGAGATCACAACATGACATCTATTGATAACAAAAAGGTGCCAATATAGTCAACTCACTGAAAAAAATTATTTTTAGTTTATAGACTTTGCATATTATATAGCTCTTAGTGTGTTCAAAACATTGTGTCAGGTGTTAAATATTAAGAACTTAACATAGAGCACCTGGAGAGGGCTTCGTCATCCATTCTCAGACACTCATGGTGGACTCTTACAATGTTGAGTGGTACTGAGAAAGGCCTATGCTTTAGTCCATTTCCTTTGGCAAAGCAGCCAGTAGGCTGAGCAGATTGGTGGGTAGATGGATGCATGGAAAGATGGATAAATGTGTACATGGATGGGAAGATGGATGGCTTATTGGATGTATGTGTAAATGGGTGATGAGTAGATGGGTACGTGGGTATGTGAGGTAGGCAGATATGTGAGTGGATGGATATGGAAGGGCAAATGGAAGGGGAGATAGATGTGTGGACAGATGAGTGGGTGAGTGGATGGATGGATGGATGAGTGGGTGGGTGGATGAGTGGATGGGTGGGTAGGTGGGTGGATGGATGGATGGGTGGATGGATGATGGATGTCGGGTGAGTTGGTAGATAGGTGAGATTTGTTGTTAGATTTGACTGCTCTGATTGGGAGCTGATGAGTTGTACCATGTGTCACCTGAAAGCCGGTGACTTCAGGAAGCCAGTGATGTAGTTCAATCCAAGGCCACAAGCCTGAGAACCTGGGAACTGCTGGCAAAGTCTGTGAGTCTGAAGACTGGGCACTTGACTTGTCATGTCAAGGACAGAAGAAGATTGGTGTCAGCCCAGCAGGCACCAGAACTGCCTTGTGCTCTGCTGTGACTCTGTTAGGTCCTCTGCTGGCTGATGTTCCAGCCTTCGTCACTCGGAGGCAGGTCTTCCTCACTCTGCCTCTGATGCAGATGCTGTCTTTAGAGCAACACCTTGCAGGCACAGCCAGAGTTTTGGACTCTCCTACTTGGCCAAGTTAACACCCCCACCCACCTGTCACAGTTGACTGGTCCTTTCTCTCACCCCCCATCTGACCTCTGTGCTTTTCTGCAGGGAGAAAGAGGATTTCCAGGGTTACAAGGTGTCATTGGGTTTCCTGGAATGCAAGGACCTGAGGGACCGCATGGACCACCAGGACAAAAGGTGAGCTTGACCGGAATGGAGGAGGGCCAACTGCAGGTGTCTCCAGTCCTGTGACAGTGACAGGAGCCATCCTAATGGAACCTCTGTTCTGTTGTAGGGTGATGCTGGAGAACCTGGGCTTCCTGGCACCAAAGGGACAAGAGTGAGTACAGTGGCTGGTGACCCTGGGGACCGAGGCACCCAGAGCACAGCGCAACCTTCCCCCAGGGGCTGCCTTCCTTCCTTTCCTCTCGGCTCTCTCCTCTGCTTCTCCTCGCTGCGTGGGCCACCACCCTTCTAACCTGTGGGCTGCCGTGGGCACCACCCTTCTAACCTGTGGGCTGCCGTGGGGCACCACCCTTCTAACCTGTGGGCTGCGTGGGCCACCACCCTTCTAACCTGTGGGCTGCGTGGGCCACCACCCTTCTAACCTGTGGGCTGCGTGGGCCACCACCCTTCTAACCTGTGGGCTGCCGTGGGCCACCACCCTTCTTACCTGTGGGCTGCGTGGGCCACCACCCTTCTTACCTGTGGGCTGCTACTGTATGTAAGCAGAATTCCTTTGCTGTATGAGCTTGCTCACTCCTGCTCATTCTTCTTTAAGGGTCCCTTATAGACACTTTAATTTGGAAGAGGGGGTGGTTAATTATCTGTCCAAAGTCATTTGAGGGAGAAAACATCATTGAATGTATAGAGACATTTTCAGAGCCCAGCTTGTTTATTTTCTCTCCTGCATCATTTCTGGAGGGTACAGATGATGCTTTCCGAGGCACTGAACACAGAAACGTAGGGCAGTGTCTTGAAGTGTTCGGCTGTGGTTACCTAGGGAAGAAGGAGGCGGGAGAGCGGTGTCTGTGGCACTCCTTGGCATTCCCATGGGCTCATGGGGCAGAGAGAGGGGAAACCTGGCCACCCTCTGGATATAGTTGACCGTACTTGACTGTTTAGGAATTAGATAAGGCTCTCACTACAAATAAATTGGAGTTTATCCTACAAACACTTCTTCATAAAGTGTTTATGGTTTTAACGTGAATTAAACATTAATTTTAACTCAGATACTACAAGGGATTCAATGAGGACAATGTTATTTGTGTGTTTTTCACAATCCCTTGACGCCTGCACCTTTTGCTGGCTCTCTGCCTCCTTCCCAGAATGCTCTCTGCTCAGTGCTCATGTTCTAAGCATCTTTAACTGGGAAGGTATGAGGTGGGTAATGTGGTGTCCCTGGAGTTGGCTGAAAGGCTTTTGTTCTGTCTTTACAGGGACCCCCTGGAGTAGCTGGCTACCCTGGGAACCCTGGACTTCCTGTACGTATACAAAATACACGCATCGATCGGTTCTGTGAAATATCCTACCACCTGGTGAGTTCCTCTTCTGCTGACTTCTTCCTTTGATTGATTGCAGGGTATTCCTGGCCAAGATGGTCCTCCAGGTCCTCCAGGTATCCCAGGATGCAACGGTACAAAGGTAGGCTGAAACCCGAGACCCTCCCTTGTGCATGTGCATGTAGCTTCACACAGGAGCATGGGGTTCAGTCACTGGGAAGTTACTTATCTGGAAGCTTGCTTTCTCAGATGAGAAAATGCAGTTTCCCCATGTTAAATATTAAATTAATATTAATATTAAATAGCAGTTCCTTTCTACTTGAACGTTTTAGCCTAAAATTGTTCTATTAAAGATTTTACCTGGAATCAACTACTCAATCAACTCCAAATCTGCTGCCCCAAGTCTTTAGTTTCTGTCTCTCTTTCTGGGGAGTGTGGTGTTCCCTCCATGAAGTGGCGCCCGGTGTCTCACTTGTAACAGACCATGCATGCTGCTCCCAGAGCAGCTGGTGGGACGGTGATGTCTGTTGTGAAGTGCTGGGGTGTGCATCCATGTGTGACATTTTCCATCTCTCTTAGGGAGAGAGAGGGCCGCTCGGTCCTCCCGGCTTGCCTGGATTCAGCGGGAATCCTGTGAGTAGATGATTATTCAAATAGGCTTTCTTTTTCTAATTATTGTTTTGGTGCTCATATCTTGCTACTACTAATGTTTTTGGAGAAACAAAACTGATAGCTAAACTTTTTCTTTTCTAGGGGCCACCAGGGTTACCAGGAATGAAGGTATGTTTAATTTAATAATTTTGTTCCATTTACCTGGTTTCCTTATAAATCGATTGAAAACACTTCAAACAAATGTCCTGAACTCTGTTATATGAAAAGGATGTATAAATCACTAGAGAGACGTAGGTGAGCATTCTGTGAGCCACATGAAGAATTCAGGAAGTGATTCTGGCATAGGCCACTGGCATTCATTGGCCAGCCAGCCTGGTCTACTTGGTGAGCTCTAGGCCAGTGGAAGAAAAAAGAAAAAAACAAAACAACAACAACAAACAAACAAAAAAACCCCAAACAAACAAAAACCAAGCTTGATGGTTCCTGAGGATCAACCTTCAAAGTTGTCCTGTGTCTCCCCAGCTCCTCAGGTCTAAGTCCCACCCCAGTATTGAGTGGATTCCAATTTTCTTTGCATGTCTATCAATATTTGCATCTTTTTTCCTTTTCCCCTCTTCTAGGGAGACCCTGGTGAAATTCTCGGCTTCACCCCTGGAATACCGTTGAAAGGGGAACGAGGATTCCCTGGTATCCCTGGGATGCCGGTAAGCCTTTGCTGCATACACACAGTTACCCCCTGGCTGGACTGCAATATTGTAATATGTTCTCTTCTCATGCCACTGTAGGGCCCACCAGGAGTACCAGGACTCCAGGGACCTGTTGGTCCTCCAGGATTTACCGGACCACCGGTAAGTTTTGAGGATAGTCACTTGGAGAAGGGTTGTGGAACTGACTGAGAATCTTGCCCCGTGGGTACTTCTTAGTTCAACTTCTTAGTTATGAAAAAAGTGTGGCTGAAACTTCCAGCTCCCAGTTCCCAGAACTGTGGGAAAAGGGTGTGCTTTCTACTGTGGCCTCTCAAGACATCCTGGGACAAATCGCCTGTCTGTGTGTCAGGGTTATTGGCTATCTATGAGTTCAGGCACAGTGGAAGCCAGACTTGAGGTCCCTAGGGTGGGCTCTGCCCTTCGTGCAGGGGAGGTGGGTGGCAGAGGCAGAGGTATATCAGAATTTAAGGGTCAGTTAGGGGCGGGGCACAGACCTGGAGAGGACCCTGAGGTGACCTGAGCATCTGGAGGTGACATTGAGGAGGCTGCCCCACCCCGGCCTCTGCACAGAGACCTTCTGTGCAGAAGGAGGGAGACCTTTCCTACACCCTCATTTTCAGAGCACAGGGAAATTAGTGTTAAACGACTTATTTACTAAGAACCAAGTGTGCAAGGAATGGACAGAGGTGATCAAGTTTGTGGCCTGCACACGACCCGACTGAGCATGCTCTCAGAAAGCCTCAGGCTTATACTTTAATCTTTTTCTTTTCTTTTTACATTATTTTCTCCACCTGTGTAAATAGAACCCATTTGCCTTCCTATGGATCAATGGCTTCTTTTTAGATGACAGAGTACCTGGCTTTTTTTTTTTTCTTTTTTGTTTTTTTTAAATGATTGTGGGAAGCATTCTGAAATTTTCTTGTAAATATGGGACCATTTTTTTTTGGCATCACCACAGTCTACTACCCGGAAGAATTGGTTTTTCAAGGTAGAAACCTGTATCTAAAGTGGGAAGTACTGTTCCCATGTGGGCAACTCCAGCTTGGAGCTCAGGCTGGTACCTTCTGGCCTTCAGCACCTGAGGGGCAGTCCTTACCCTTGGAGGGATGTCCGCCCTTCCTCATGATTGTCCTGACCCATAGCTGGCTATTTTCAAAGCTTTATCAGTGTGTGTCATAACCGTCATCCCGCCAACAACAGAGTCGCAGGATGACGTCAGAATGGAAGACTGTGCATGCCTGTTTCCCCTTTGTTGGGCAAAGTACCTAAAGAAGACAGTTCCCAGGAAGGACAGATTGGCCTTGCCTCATGGTTTCGGAGGGTTTGCTTCACGAAGTCCTAGATTCTGTGGTTTCTGTGAGGAGGCAGAATGTTGTGGTGGGGAACGTGAGGTGACATGCTGAGGAACAGGGGAACGGTGTGGGGACAAGATGCCTCCTTCAGAATCCTCCAGTGGTTCCTGTCCTCCAACCATGCCTCCCCACCCCCACAGGTCCCTTCCTTAAAGACTCATCAGTGGTTAAGCATCCCTGTGGTGCAGTCACCTCTCAGTGCCACCAGCTGAGGACCGTGCCTTCAACAGAAGCCGTGTGTGTGTGTGTGTGTGTGTGTGTGTGTGTGTGTGTGTGTGTGTAGGGGTACTTCATCTTCCAGGTCATAGCTGGCTTTGAATATTACTTAACTAAAATGCTCTCTCTTACAGGGTCCCCCAGGCCCTCCTGGCCCTCCCGGAGAAAAGGTAAAGATGTTTTTTCATTTATTTATTGCTTTCAGCCTTACTATAGGACTGTGGTGAGATTGCCATGATCCCTTCTGTAAGTTACTGGAAAGAGCTCTGGAAAATTGCCTCATTCTCACTCATGTATGAGACTGCCTGTCAGTATGATGTGTTGTCTGTCCATCTCTATTATCATCTGTCAGTCATTCTTCTATTATATAGCATTCATCTTCTATTCTCCTCCTCCTCCTCCTCCTCCTCCTCCTCCTCCTCCTCCTCCTCCTTTTTGAGACCTTCCAATTTCATCTACTCATCCCTTAGCTATTACTTTGGATTCATTGATCATTCCCTTACCTTTCTGAGCCCAGAGTTTAAAACTCTTATATTAACAAATTCTTTATTATATTTATAAAAACCATTGCACAGTTATTGCATAAGTGTGGCTTTTCTTGCAAAGCTTATGGTGTTTTAGGACAAAACTATTGTTTGAAGCCTAACTCTGGTCTCATCTGTGTGGAGCTTTTAGGATGTCTGGCCAATGTAATAGACAGCCTTAATAATAAAGTGTAATTTGTAACCAACAGGGACAGATGGGCTCCAGCTTCCAAGGACCAAAAGGTGACAAGGTGAGTTGAGTCCCCATTGCAGTTCCTCTGCGTGTTCTTGAGTCTGGAGGGGACATGGATGAGCTGCTAGGATTTACAGTTTATTCCACCTTGCCAGGAAGTAAGGCCAATGGTGGCGCCCAGTGACGCGAGGACACCAAGTCCCCTTATCCAAACAGGGCTCAGTCAGCACGTTCTTCAGATCTCAAGTTCACTTCAAAATAGTGAAATTTAAACGTTGGCCTCCTAGTAACATAACTATTAAACCCAACCACGAGAGCAGCCATTGTGAGGAGGCGGTGATGTAGGTGGTAACTGTCTCCCTTGGGGACCAGATGGGTACCAAGGATGTGTGCCTTGGAAGCAGGGTGGTGGTGGTGGTGGTGAAAACTGGACAAACATCCTTTTCTTGGCAAGAAGGGCAAGTGGTGGACCCCTGGTCCCTTGCTGTGCTCTCTGGTAGTGTCCCTGGGTAAGACAACAGGGTATGATTACAATTGCTGCCTGTCTTTGGGTGTGTAAGATGGTGTGAGCAACTGCCACCTGAAGATACCAGAGAAGGTGGGTCTGGACAGAGCCTGGGCTAATGGTTGTTACTGTCGAAGTCTTCGGCTCTCGTTCGTATCCGGCCGACTTTCCCTTTAGTTCCAAGTGTGGCTAGCTGTTAAGCTGCCCGAGGAAGGAGAATCTAATGGTGTTCTTGATTTTGGCTCACCTAGACTATCCCTATTCTTGCCAATCTCCTGTCAGCTGGTGTGTGTTCTCACTGATGCAGTGGTGTGTGGTGGTGCATGCACAGCTGATATGCACAGCTGGTGTGAGTTCTCATTGACACAGTGGTGTGTGCAGGTGCATGCCCAGCTGGTGTGAGTTCTCACTGACACAGTGGTGTGTGCTGGTGCATGCCCAGCTGGTGTAAGTTCTCACTGACACAGTAGTGTGTGCTGGTGCATGCCCAGCTGGTGTGAGTTCTCACTGACACAGTAGTGTGTACTGGTGCATGCCCAGCTGGTGTGAGTTCTCACTGACACAGTAGTGTGTGCTGGTGCATGCCCAGCTGGTGTGAGTTCTCACTGACACAGTGGTGTGTGCAGGTGCATGCCCAGCTGGTGTGAGTTCTCATTGACACAGTGGTGTGTGCAGGTGCATGCCCAGCTGGTGTAAGTTCTTACTGACACAGTGGTGTGTGCAGGTGCATGCCCAGCTGGTGTGTGTTCTCACTGACACAGGTGTGTGCAGGTGCATGCCCAGCTGGTGTGAGTTCTTACTGACACAGTGGTGTATGCAGGTGCATGCCCAGCTGGTGTGAGTTCTCACTGACACAGTGGTGTGTGCAGGTGCATGCCCAGCTGGTGTGAGTTCTCACTGACACAGTGGTGTGTTCAGGTGCATGCCCAGCTGGTGTGAGTTCTCACTGACACAGGTGGGTGCAGGTGCATGCCCAGCTGATGTGTCCTCACTGACACAGTGGTGTGTGCTGGTGCATGTCCAGCTGGTGTGAGTCCTTACTGACACAGTGGTCTGCTGGTGCATGCATCACTGATGCAGTAGTGTGTGCTGGTGCATGCCCTGATGTGTCCTGCAGCTGTTCAGGCTCCCAAGCTTGGGAAACACTTCTCTGGTTGTAGACACCCACTGGTCTGTTTTCCTACAGAAGCCAAGGCCCCTGTTATGAGAGGATAGAGTGCCAGTGTTTAACCTCTGGCTTTTACCACCAGTTCTTGTTCTGTTTTCGTACCTAATTAACCTCCACTTTTGACATGAACAGGGCGAGCAGGGGGTCAGCGGCCCCCCTGGAGTACCCGGACAGGCACAAGTTAAGGAAAAAGGAGACTTTGCCCCAACTGGAGAAAAGGTATGCCTGAGCTCTGTTCAGCGGATGTCTGCTTTCTAATGTTGGACAAATTCTGAGGGAGGAAGAGAAGCTGGATCAAAATGCAGATTCTCCAGCCATGACCAATCTTGCCCTGGGAAGTGGGTTTATAGGTGTCCTGTCCTGTGAAGTTGAGTAGCTTTGAGAACAGAAATGACTGTCCTGGGACTATTCTGTGCCAGTTCACCTAACAAAGGGTTTCTTAAATAAGCCTGGTTCTAGGGAGAGACTGTATGGATGGGAGGGGTCCAGCTGAGGGGTAGGAGGAGGCCATGTCCCATCCTTTCACCAGGGTAGCCCAAGCCATGCTAGGAAGGGGCTACCAGAGGCCAGTATGCATCTTTTGTTAATATAGGTGAAAAATAATATTTTTTTTTCAGGTGTGTGTATGTGTGTGTGTGTGTGTGTGTGTGTGTGTGTGTGTGTGTGTGTGTGTAAGTTTGTGCATGTGTGTACAGGTGCCAACAGAGGCCAGTGGCATTGACCCTCTCTGGAGCTAGAGTGACAGATGGTTGTGAGCAGTACCGTGTGGAGCTGGGAACTAAGCTCATGCCTTTTGCAGGAGGAGTATGTGCTCTTAATAGCTGAGCCATCTCTGCAGCCTGGACTTTTTTTTTCTTCATATGTTTGATGTAACATCTGAAAAACTGAACCAGGCATGGTAGTGCACCCCTGCAATCCTAACACTAAGAATGCTGAAGCAGGAGGATTGCCACAAGTTCTGGGCTACATGCCAGGCTAATCAGAGCTTCATCAAAAGATCCTGTCTCGAAGAAAAGAAAGGAAGGAGAGAAAAAAAGGCAGGGGGAAGCAGTGAAAGTGTGATATAGCTTTTAGATGGTGATTTAGCCATTAGGTGGGTGATTGAGCTATACGATGATACTGATCTGTCTCTTCCCAACCCCTCAATTCTTTTAGGGTCAGAAAGGTGAACCTGGATTCCAGGTGAGTACTCTGGCCCTTTTGCCATTATTATTTTTATGTGAAGGAGGATACATTCTGGTATTGGTATTTCCTACCAAAACCAAAGTGTGTCTGGCTTCATGTTGTATTTGCATATATCAGTGAGTCTAACTCTGTCTTCTCTTGTCTCTTTAGGGAGTACCAGGGGTTGGAGAGAAAGGTGAACCTGGGAAGCCAGGGCCTCGGGTAAGTGCTTCCCAGATCTGTCCACTCCTCACTGTAAACACATTCTCCTCTAATGCCCAGACTCATAGCAATGAAATGGAAGGATGGGTACATCTGTATAGTTTGCTAATTTCTTTGTCAGACTCCACTGAATCTGCTAGGGAAGGCTTTGGAAGGACAGCCTGTGCCTGTCCCCTGGGGACATTTACCCATCTTGTGCTTAGGTGTTTTTGTTGATCTTCCTGACACCAGATCTGAATCCCCACCCCCTTGCACGCCAGGCTTGTGTGTGTGGCTGGGACCCTGACAGGCTTACATCCTTCTCCCTATCTGGACTCAGCAGTAGAATATCTTCCTAGCTGCCAGTTGCTGAGAACATCTGATGCCTCCCTGAAGTCACGTGTGGAAAGAAGCAGCCTTATGTATCAGCCTCTGTGCTCGCTGCAAGTGACAAAATAACCCCTTGGTGCCTAAGACATTGACCTTGCAGCTGGGTGCTCTCTGCTCTTCAGAAACTGAGCCATCTTCCTTTCTGGTGAACCATCAACTCACGTGGCTTTCTTCCCTGCCTGTCTTGTACTTCACAAGGGAGAGAGATGAACAGAGCTGTGATGTGGCCATAGTAATTTGTGAAAGACTCATGTCTACTTCTTTATTGTGCAGGGAAAGCCTGGAAAAGATGGTGAGAAAGGAGAAAAGGGGAGTCCGGTAAGTCTCCGCCCTCTGAAGCTTCTGAGTGGACAAGGGTTGCTGTTCCCCCAGTGAGCATCCTTTCCCTTCTTTCCTTTCAGGGCTTTCCTGGTGATTCCGGGTACCCAGGACTCCCAGGACGGCAGGGCCCTCAGGTGTGTGGTGACGTTGTTTTGAGTTTTTACCTCTAGTGGGTCATTTACCCTAGAAGCTTGCTCATTTGTTTGCTAGGACAGAGAACTCTGAACTCGTGGGTAAAATATTTCACTCTGTGTGGATTCAACACAGTTTGTTGACTTTCCCAGGGTTGATGAATTATTTAAAAGAAGACTGTCACGTGACACACGTGGCCAAGCTTCTGTCTTTTTTGTAGAGATTAACTTTTCCTGATTATAAAGTAAGAAAGAGAAAGAGCAGAAATAGAAAGAAAAGAAACCATGGCCGAGTTCTGCCTTCTCCTGTTCCTCAATGAACACCTGCATGTCCCTTCTACAGCATGGGTTTGCGGGCCCCATCTTGCCTTTGTCTCTTCTTAATTTTTTTTAATATTTATTTATTTATTATGTTTACAGTGTTCTGGCTGCAGGCCAGAAGCGGGCACCAAATCTCATTATGGATGGTTGTGAGCCACCACATGGGTGCTGGGAATTGAACTCAGGACCTCTGGAAGAGCAGCCAGTGCTCTTAACCGCTGAGCCATCTCTCCAGTCCCTTTCTCCTTAAAATTTAAAAAGTTACCGCATTTGATTGGTTGACTGTGCATAGGCACACTTGTGTCATGTGTGGGGGTTGGAGGTTGGAGTTGGTGAGAGATCCGTCCTCCCCTTCCATCGTGTGGGTCCTGGGATTGAACTCGGGTTGTCGGCTTGATGTCAAGCCCCTTCACCCACTGAACCATCTCACTGACCCGCATCTTCCTTTTTAAAATGAACCATGTTTTGTTAGTAAAAATAAGGAGGCTCTCATCTGTGTGGACATCCATAAATTAGTTATATGTAGACGTTTTTAACATCTGTGCCTTCTGCTGATTGGGTTCTAGATAATTTTAAACTTGTTTGAAGTCAACACTGGAGGTCATATTGGGACGTTCAGTGTAAATCTAGACATTAAAAAAAACCATAAGGAATTAGAGTTAGATACTGTGCTTCATAGCAATTTAGAAAAGAACCCTTCTACTTCGAAAGGCCCTCTTAAAGGTCCTTCAGGACGGCTGTCACATAGGAGGGTGAACATTGTGTCTTCAGCCTTCCACTTAGGTGGCGTAGACATCTTTATTCCCATGTCACCTTTGTGTGACACAGAGGAGCTGGGCTCCTACAGAGTGACCAAGCCAGCCCCAGAGGGAGAGGGTGGGAGAGGACGAGCCTGGGGGTTGTGTAGCACCAACTTCTGTTTTACCAGAAAAGTCCTGACTAGCTTTCGGTATGGTCATCTGTGTGGTGAGGCTGCAAATAACCGTGCATGTTCCTTGCAGGGAGAGAAGGGTGAAGCCGGACTTCCGGGCCCCCCTGGAACTGTAAGTGATACGTGTGTTTGAGATGGGCCCTGGGTTGCCTAGGATACTCGGCAGCTTCCGCTTGCGTGATGCTCTTATCTGAAGTGGGTGCCTGCCATACGAGTAATTCATAGTTTACTCTGATTTTGACAATCACACTTTTATCATGTTTACCTCTGGAAATGAAAACCTTCGCACATGGGTAACCTAGCAAACCTATTTTGAAACCTGTTTTTTTTTTTAATTTTTAATTTTTATTTTTTAATTGTCCGTCGAGGAAATTTAGTAGGAGAAGCAGATCAACCATCACCTGACTGTTCCAGCAAAACAACTTTTGATTTCTCAGTAGCATTTGCTCCTTGTTCGTGTGCATCCGAACCCACTACCGTTTTAGCTATTCCGTTCCAGATCAATTTTTGAAACAGTGGGCACCCCTGTCCTGTTTGCTGTGGGTGCTGTGGGTGTAGGACTGTGCCACTCGCTGTGTGGGTGACGGCTTGGGGGCCAGAGTCATCCTTCCTGAGGCCACATTTCAGCAACAGGACTCCGGCCCTCTGAACGCCCTGATGAGCCCAGCATACCCGTGGCTCTCCCTCCTCTGTGTCTCGCCCCTGGGTGGGCGGGTCCTCATCTCACTTCAGTTCCACCCACACATCGTACTACTTAGTCTTAAAGGTTTTTTACTTCATGTATGGTTTGTTTTTTTTTTTTTTTTTTTTTTGGTTTTTCGAGACAGGGTTTCTCTGTGTAGCTTTGCGCCTTTCCTGGGACTCACTTGGTAGTCCAGGCTGGCCTCGAACTCACAGAGATCCGCCTGGCTCTGCCTCCCAAGTGCTGGGATTAAAGGCGTGCGCCACCACCGCCCAGCTCATGTATGTTTTTTAATTGACAAAGTTTACACGTACTTGGAACGTGCAGTGATTTTTGATACATGGGTATATAGAATGGCTGGGTCAGAGCTCCTTAGGGGCACGTTCAAGAGTGTTCCCTCATTTAGTTGATGCAGAGGGATACTGTAAAGAGAGTGTCCCTGCTTGACTCTGCCGTTTTCTTTGCTCTGTGGGGATTCAGGATTATGCTGAGCTAGGTTTCCTTTTCTCAGTGAGGTTGACTGGTGAGGTTGGCCATGCTTTCTTCCTGGTCTGTGACTGTGATTTTTCAGGAAATCTTTCAGGAAATCTGTGCCCTCTTCATCTTTAAAGAAACAATGTTCTCCAATAAAAGGGGAAAAAATAGTGTGTGTTCCTGCTCTGTACATCAGAAAAATCCTGACAGGCATTCCTCTGTTGTACTGTGAAGCAAGCCGTGCATTTCATGGCTTGGATGCATTTGCACATTTTAGACTAGGCCTTAGTTAACTGAGGGAGACCATCGCCACTGCCGAGGACAGTGTGCAAGCCAGCAGAACTGCCTGGCGGGTCCACACACAGCAGTACTTGGCCCTCTGTGGCTCTCCAGACCCTTTCCTTCTCCCTCCACACACCACCACGACGTCTTCGCATCCATTTTCCATGAGGTGATACAGTATACAGTGTAGTGTACCATCAGCTACTCCTGTACCAGTGGTGACCTGTGCTTTAATGCAGGTGATTGGCACCATGCCGCTGGGAGAGAAAGGAGAGCGAGGCCACCCCGGAGCACCAGGGTTAAGAGGAGAGCCTGGCCCTAAAGGTAGGCTGCAGCTTGTCTGCTTTCTTGCCCCTCTTCTCTTCCTCTCCTCCTGCCCTTCCTCCTTCTCTCCCTTCCTCCCCTCCCTCCTCTCCCCCTCCTTCCTTTTCTCCTTTCTAGCTCCCAATCTCACTGTCATGTGCCCAGGAGGCCTTTTCCTCTGTGACTTCCTGAGGATGCTGTCTCTGCAGGGGATGCTCTGCAGGGAATGTTCTGGGGACTCCGGTTCTGTCTTCCCACCCTGGATTGTGGATGCCTTCAAGTAGCCCTAGCTAGACCATTGCAGAGAAACAAAGTGTCTACTGCATGAACGACCTCACCTCACTTTGTCCAATTCTCTCTTCCCTTTCAAGGTTACCCTGGAATACAAGGCCAGCCAGGCCCTCCAGGTGAGAGTCCTTGTGTCTTGTGGCACTTTCTGTGGAGTGTCTAGCCCCCTGTGTCTGTCACACACGCTGTGCATGAGACAGGCTGAAGCTCATGTCTCTAGTTATCAGAGCCCGTGTGCCCTGGTGTGTGTTTGCTTTACATTTCATAGACGCAGGTTAGCGTGTCGTTCCCATTCGTAGGCTTGTTTCCCCGGGGACACTGACTTGTCCTCTGGGCTGGCCCTCTGGGTGCACATCTGTCTTTGCATGAATCTCGGCTCTGCCAGGGTTCTTCCAGCTGCTGGGCTGTAGTTGCCTCTAACACAGGCGGATGGCACGGCACCCCCTTCCTCCAGCATCTCTTTCTGCTCTGCACTTGTGCGGAGGCTTCCCGAGTCCTTCTGTCTTTACTGGGATCCACATGTGGCTGTTCCTTCCCCAGGACAGCAGGGCTAGCTGTGTGTGGCCCCCTGAGCTGTACTGCCCAGAGTCCCCACCATCAGGCCACCTTCTGTGACCCCTTAGCACCTTAGCATGTAGAGTGACAGATGTGGACTCTGCATTTTCAGACCTAACCTCACCTTGTCTTCAAGCCTGGCCCGGCTTGACCTCAGGACTTACTGGGTTGTGCCGATCTAGAGTGCCCCCTCAGTGAGGACCTAGATAGACATGGATAGAGTGTACACAGCTATCACGCTGCCTTCAGGCTATTTATATGATCTCCTATGCTGTTTGCAGGCTTCCCCGTTCCAGGCCAGCCTGGTGCTCCTGGCTTCCCGGGTGAAAGAGGAGAAAAAGGTGACCAAGGAGTCCCAGGTGTGTCTTTACCAGGACCAAGTGGAAGAGATGGAGCCCCAGGGCCTCCTGGCCCTCCTGGACCCCCTGGACAGCCAGGCCACACAAGTAAGTGCCCGTGTGTGTCCCATCAAATGCCAGGAGCCTAGGGCAGAGCTGGGTGGGCACTGTGACCGATGCTAGTTATTCACTTTTTGCTTGAATAGTTTTACAAAATTAACTATGCTACAAAAAATTATCACCAACAATAAAATAAACTTAAGGGGAAAATCGGCCCATTAACCAGCTCCAAGTCTCCTGGCAGCGGAGGTTAAAGGTAAGCAGGGTGATTAGTTTCACCTTGATTGACAGCTGAATGGATTCTGCTTCATGTAGAGAGACTGCATAATGCTACTTAGAGTACACAAGGGGACAGATTGCACTAGAATATGTCACGGCATAATGCAGACTAGACGGGGAATCACATGGAGTTTTCCTATACCAGCTTTCAAGAAAAGCTGAGCGTGAAGTATAAGCTCATGATTGGCTTATTGTGATGCTGTGATCTCATTTCAATAAGTATAAGAAAGTTCCAGAAAATTTAATATGGGAGCATATTAGACTTCTGAGCTAAAACCAGGGTGAGCTGTAGTGGGTATCCACAGTAGGAACCCGATCTGGGGGTGCTCACCATGGTGGGCTGTAGATGGGGGTCTGCAGTGGGACCCCTGTGTGTGGTTGGTCCCAGAAGGGTTATGAGCTTGGAGCTCCGATGACGTTGATTCCAAGAACTCAAGCCTGTCTGAGAAGGAAGTTCCCAGGATGAGGCTGGCAAGGAAGACAGATAAGGGCCAGGGGAGTGATTGAGTCCGGATAGGCGGCTCCCTTGGGAAAGGATTAGTGTGACTCTGCGGTGGGGAGAATGGACAGATTCTATGTGGCTTTATGGAACTTCCTCCTCTTTGGTGACTTTTGAAATGTGGAAAATGATGATGAGGTCTGGACATCCTGGAGACGTTCCATCCAGAACTGCCTGTTCTCTGTGTTGGCTTTGTTTTTCGAGTTAAAAAAATCACAGGCTCATTTGGAAGTAAATGAGGATTGAATTCCTAAAACGTTCAAATCAGCCTCATGGATTTTGGTTTGATAATCAAGGGTCAGATTGGGAGAGAGTAAGAATGCCTGGCTGTGTCTTTTTAAACAGTTTTTAAACATTTCTTTCAGATGGTATTGTGGAGTGTCAGCCTGGACCGCCTGGGGACCAGGGTCCTCCCGGGACTCCAGGACACCCTGGTTTGACAGGTGAAGTGGGGGAGAAAGGTAAGAGGTGTTGATTATTTTATTTTACTTTTTTAAAATGGCAGGTGTGTTTGTGCTGATCAGTTTCCCCTAGCGACTGGCTTAGGCTTTGTCAGACTGGGACAGGGTGCAGGCATAGTTCCTGCCGCTTTACTTAGGGATCTTCCACATCCACTCCCAAGAAGATGCAGTTCACAGCTCAGATGAGGCTGATGCTGTAGCTATGACGAGGAGTGGTGGAGAGACTCAGCCATGAGGGCCAGACAACTGTCCTTTTTCCTCACTCCCAGGATCGAGAATCCAGTCCTGCTTTTGGGTTAAAGCCTCCGCGGATACCACACGCTTTCAGTTCAGAGCTTGAGAGTTTCCTTCTCAAAGGACACACGTCCTTCCTTTAAGGCAAATCAGGGATCTATACTTGGGACACTGGCGACCTTTCAAGTGTTTGCGCAGTTGGGGCAGACAACTCTGCTGTTGATGGATTAACTAGCTTTACTCTGGGCTCTCAATTTTATCTCTGCCCTTTCAAGTGCTTGCTGGGATGTCAATGCAGGGCACTGATTTATCTCTTCAGCAGTTGGATCCGGAGTCTGTTGCTGTGTGAACCACAGGGCGAGCACTGACTTAGCCCGGACTAAACAATGGCATTCCGATATTTATGTGCTTGTTAACCTTGGAGCAGAACACACTGGGGCCCCATAAAACCAGTCCCAGGGTTGGCCACTTCTGCCTTGGACTATAAAGAATTTTGGCCCTTTAGAAGTCTAAATGTTGCATGGAAAACAGCTTCAGAGGACATCTTAGGGCAGCCATGTAACTGTCCTCACCACACGCTCCCTACTCACCGAGATTAGTTAGTCTATTCTTGTGATAGACGCAATGTCTGGAGTTTGTCCATCCAACTCATCCTCTGAATCCTAGGAGATGTAGTTAGTTAGTGTGTGTGTGTGTAAGTGTGGTGTGTGATGTGATGCTGGCGACTGAACATGGGCCCTGTGGGATGGATGTGAGAATACCTCACTAGTGGGCAGTGCTATGGGCCGGAGTGAGGATGGAGAAAGGAAAAGTGTGTGGAACATCTGCAGGACCCTCTCCTGCGCCCACTCTCAGCAGCACAGCAGAGCCTCCTGTTGGCACATCATACATGAAGCACACATGAAGCACACATTAACCATGCATGAGGCACACGCTAATCATGCATTAACCGTACATTAAGCACCCCATGTTTTTTCCTTCAGGTCAAAAAGGGGAAGGCTGCCTTGCTTGTGACATAGAAGGACTTCGAGGCCCTCCTGGGCCCCAGGGGCCCCCAGGAGAGATTGGTAAGTGGTAGGACGTGGGATGAAACATGTTAGAGATGGCCTTGGGGTCCGATGCCAGCTCCCTCAAATGCACAGGCATGGCGGTGAGGATGAAAGCTGTACCCAGGGTGAGCCCACGGGGACAGCCGTGGTCAAGGACACCTGCCTCAGTGATGTCGTGTGCTGTCCTGACAGCAGGACAGTGGCGGAGGGGCTCTCCCAACTCCACAGTCAGTCAGCTCAAGGGAAGTCAGCATGTCGGTCTCCCGGGGTGTTGGGGTTGCAGGTTGGGGGACCCTGCAGCCATGTGTCTCACTGACTTGTGCACAAGGCTCGTGAGGCTCCTCTGAGCCTGTCTTGGCAGTCTTTGTTAGACTGATATGCTGCTCTGGACGTCCCTCAACTGGTAATCCACTTCCCAGAAAGATTTTGATGTGGTTGAGTCTTGCTTGGGGCAAAGGGCTTTGGAAGACTTGTCTCACAGCTCCTGTGTACTCCTGTCTCTAAGGTTTCCCCGGACAGCCAGGGGCCAAAGGTGACCGAGGCTTCCCTGGCAGGGATGGCCTTGAAGGACTGCCGGTAAGTGCTGAGAGATCAGTCCCATGTTTGAAGTCAACACCGTAGGAACCACAGTCGTGGATTCTCGTTTGTGCTTGCTCCGCGTGTTACAGGGGCTGGTCCAGTGACTGCGGGTGCATTCTTTGTTCATGCTCACATGGGAGACTTAATCCATAGTCCACGCCCCCACAGGCATCTCACCTCACAGTGTTCAGGCTCCACTGGGCAGCACAGGGTCCTCTCCACAGGGTCTCAGGTTCAGATGGTGCCACCAGTGGCCACCTCTCTGTGACCACTACCAGTGGCATCCCCTTAAATCTTGTCAGGGATGGGTTCAGTCTAAGAGCCCCTGTTGAGGGAGGGAGAGAAGGTGACAGTCCACATCACCAGCATCTATTCTATGATTGGCTTTTCCAGTTTGTAGGTGAATCCACATAAATTCATAAGGTTGAACATGAAAACTTTCAGCTGCACAGAATTCTAGCTGCTAAGCTTTGTTCTGAGGAGCCATTCTGAGGAGAGAAGGGATCCACCTTTAATACTTAATTGTGTACTCTTGGTCTGTTGGCAAGCTTTTTTTCTTCACCCCTCCCCTGGCTCTATAAGCCTCGCTGGTTTCTGTATTTCTTTTCAGCTCCATGTTTTTTGTTAGAAATCAAAAGGTACATATTTGGCCTTACCCTTTTCTGATGAAACTCTTTAAAATTCTTCACTTTCGGATATTGCTCAGGGAGGCCAGGGCAGAACTGAATCAAAGCAGGACGGAGGCAGAGCCCGAATGGCCCAGTGGTGCCCTGCTTTTGAAGTCAGGTCCCAGCTCTGTGTCCCAGAACGGTGCTGGTGCCTAGAGGGCTGAGTGAGAAGACACAGTTGTTAAAAACAGTTCTAAGCGGAGGAGACGTTCAAATAGCGATCCGTGGTGGGGATCAAAGTGAGGAGAACTTTGAAGGAAGTAGAAAGTGTCTGTCCACCTCTGCCCATCGCTTCCTCCTTTATCTACCTAGTTTTCTCGGGGGTCCTTCCTGCCTCTGTTCTGGCTAGAACCTAAGGCAGACATTCAGCTCCCAACCCGAGACATCACAAAAATACAAGAAGAACAAAGAGGTGAGGGGGAAGGACAGCTGGACAGTCATCAGGACAGAGAACAAAAATCCAGAACACAGACGCTGCCTCCGGCTTTCAGGAGCCCGCCTGTCCCAAGATGAGCAAAGCCTCTGGAAGCAGAAGAACGTGTAAACAGCTTCCGGCAAGACAGTCATTCCCTTTATTTGAAGCTAGATCACAGCTTCAGATGTGGTCCTCATGATTTGAATGTGGCTGGAAGACATGGAACAGTGGGACATAGGCTGAGGCGAATATGTGTGGCAGTGGCTTTTCTTTCTGTTTAGTGTTTTGTGACCTTTGCCTTGGAAAGGCAACTGTTGGATTTTAGGAATGAACAAATAGTACAGGCACTGGGAGCATTTACCCACCAGCCAAAACGTGTTGTGTCTGACTCGGCTAAGTGGACAGTGTCAGAAGTAGGTAGTACAGTTGTCCCATCTTCCCTGATTAAAGCAGCCAGTGTCAGGCTTTCAAGGCAGCAATGGATCCCACAGGGGACATGGATCAAACAGGCTTTGGATAAGGCATCTTTTCAAAAGCATCTTGGATCAGGATTTTGTGTGCCAAAAAGGTTGCTGAGACGTGTTAGCATCATTAGTGCCACTTTGGAAGAAATCAAGGGGCTGGAGCAAAGTGGTTAAGAACATTGGCTGTTCTTCCAGAAGACCTGGGTTCAATTCCCAGCACCCATGTGGCTATCTACAACCATCTGTAACTTTAGCTCCAGGGGATCCAATGCCTTTTTCTGGTTTTCATGGGTACCAGGCACTCATAAGGTACACAGCCATTTGTGTAGGCAGAACACCCATGTATATAAAATAAATGAAAAGAAATTAGAACATGAGATTCTCTGCCTAAATCCTCAGCGTCTCTTTATCGCAGACATCAAGGAGGCAGATGGAAAGCTTTGGTTCTTCCAAAGCCTTTCAGACACAGGAGGGACAGGCCTGTGGACACATCATCCCAATGACGCTGAGTGGTTTCTGGAATGACAGCCGTATAACATGGTAGAAAGGCCTGAGTGTCCAAGGAAAGGAAAGACCATCTAGTTTCTTCCAGGATTTATAAGTCCATATCTGTGTATATTAACTCTAGAATACCAGTTAAGAGAGCCATCCCATTTGATAAAACACTGAAAGTCCCAGTCTTCCGCTAACATTTCCAGCAGGTGGCTGGCAGAAATAATCATTCTCCATTCTTCAGACTCGTGCAAACAATCTCATCTAGATTCTAGCTCAGGGCTAGCCCAGACCATCTGTCACTGTCCAGTGGAGTGCTCTGCCACACCAGAGGTATTCTGTGTTAGCATCACTTTTCGGCTTGGAATGCAGTGGCTGATGGTAGTATTTGAGCCCTTGGAATGCGGTAGCATGGCTGAAGACTGATTTTTTTCCAGTTGTTTAATCTAAATATTTAAATGGCGTAGAGTGAGGCAGAGAGTAGCTGTGAGACCTCCCAACCTTGGGTGAGCTTGCACTAAAGCTTCATGTGTGGCCCCCAGGGTTCCACAGGGCACAGCTGGCTGAATGACAACTTTCCTGTCCCTTAGCCTGTGTGCTTTTGACTCTTAGGAGGTCTATCCCTTCTTCACTAGTTCCAGACCAGACTGACTTTGAGCAGGCCACAGAGCCTCTGCAAGTCCCACCCCTGTGTGTGCCAGGAGGGTTCACTCTGTAACACCCACCTCAGCAGTGCTTAGGTGGTATGGAGACTGTGGACAGGCGTTAGAGACGGGAGCACTTATTTTTGTACCCAGGTGCCACACTGCCAGGCTGGGTAGTCTTAGATACACGACTCAATTCTCTGCTAGACTGAGACTCCCATGTTTCCTTGCAGAGTTGAGATAAGGGTCAGAAATGGTACATGAGGGTCATGTCACACATGAGTGTGTGACCAGTGGTTGCCATTTCTTTTTGTTTGTTTGTTTGTTTTTGAGACAGGGTTTCTCAGTGTAGCTTTGGAGACTTTCTTGGAACTCACTCTGTAGCCCAGGCTGGCCTCGAACTCACAGAGATCCACCTGCTTCTGCCTCCAAGTGCCACCACTGCCCAGCTTAAAATTAATTTATTCATATATTTTATTATTTTTTAAATATAAATTTTAATTTTAGTTGTATTTATGTGTATGGCCATAAGTGGGTGTCAGATCCCCAGAAGTAGAATTATGGAAGGTTGGGAGCTGCTATGTGGGTCCTGGAAATTAAACCTGAGTCCTCTGCAAGAGGTAGCCAGTGTTCTTAACCACTGAGCCAAAATAATATTCCACATCAAACCTGTTTAGAATTGATTTTTTTAAAATGTGCATTGGTGTTTTGCCTGCATGTATGTCTGTGTGAGGGTGTTGGATCCTGGAATTACAGACAGTTGTGAGCTCCCATATAGGTGGTGGGAACTGAACCCTGGTCCTCTGAAGAGCAGTCAGTGCTCTTAACCACTGAGCCATCTCTCCAGCCCCAGGCCATTTTTTTTTAAATTATAATTTTTGTGTGAGTTTTCCTCTGGATTGGTCTTCTAACCTCTTCCTTGGAGGAGTATACATTGTAAGTACTCACAGTGGTTTGTGATTGTGAATCATACCTACTCAAAGGGCCTTTGGATAGGGCTCGTGAAGAGAGATGAAATAAGGTGAGTTATGGAGAGTTTAGATTCTGCCAGGTCCTCAGGGGGTCTGGTGTGCCTGTCTCGTGACCGAGACCGGAACGGTCTGATGCCGCTGTCATCTCTCTGCACCTCGGCTCTCAAGACAGCTGGAGGAAGAGGGCTGGTGGGTGTGGACAGTCCTTGTAGATTCGACATCCCAGGATAAAAATATTCTTGTGTATCTCTTGACAGTCTTGAGAAAGTCCAAATAGCTTCCCCAAATCCCAGTTAAAGAGCAGGCCCTGGGCTCTTTTGCCTGGGTTTTCCCAATCCCTCGTGCCCTGGAAGCCCTTATCACTTCTGGACTGTGTGAATGCGAAAAGGAAGCTGAGCAGCTTCCGTAACGAACACCCAGACCAGTCAGACAATGGCGGCCCCAGCTCCAGCTCTGTCAGCTGCCTCCTCTTTCAGACACGTGTCTTAGGAGTCATGCATGTGCAGTGCTTCCTCCTTCAGACACTCTTCTTAGGAGTCACGCATGTGCAGTGCTCGCCTCCTCCTTCAGACACTCTTCTTAGGAGTCACGCATGTGCAGTGCTCCACCAGTTGCCAAGATGTTCTCTGGAAGGTTTAGCAATCATAAGGGAAAAGAAGTTACTCCAGGATTTCTCAAAGCTGGGCTCAGTGTTACTCCCCATCCCTTCTGGTCCATGTGGGATGCCTAACAGAAAATCCTAACAAAGTAAGGGATTTTAAGATGGCTGTGGATGCTGAGGCTTCATCACGGAGCTGCTGGCTAGCATCTACATGACATCTAAAGATGTGGTGTTCCCGGAAGGGTGGCTCCTCAGCTTCAAGACTGACTGACTCCTGATGCATCCCACAGTAGGTTCCTGGTGACATGAGGTGGTTTGTTTTTTACAGGGTCCGCAAGGTTCACCAGGGCTCATGGGCCAGCCTGGAGCTAAGGGAGAGCCTGGCGAGGTATTTTTTGACATGAGACTCAAAGGTGACAAAGGAGACCCAGGCTTTCCAGGACAGCCAGGCATGCCGGGAAGAGCAGGGACCCCTGGAAGAGATGGCCACCCAGGACTTCCTGGACCCAAAGGCTCCCCGGTAGGTCCATTTCCAGACTTGGAACATGTGCTTTACAAATGGGGATCTGCAGAGAGCAGAGAAATGAATGCTTTGAGTCTTAACTATGGAGCCTCCCTCAGACGGCATACACTGGCTTCGTGGCCAACATCCGTCAATGAATGTAGGGGTTAGTGGTTGAGACTTGTATAATAGGTTACAGATGGCGGAGTCTCTTTGATGTTTTAGGGACTAAAGAGATGAGTTTTTCTATCTTATATTCTCTGTGGGAAATAATTCTAAAGCGTACCTATCGTTTGAAGTCTGGGATTCTAGACCTCTAGCTGTGAAGACTGCTTAGGGAGAAGAATATTGGTGTCCCTTCTTAACTCCAAGTTGACCTGGTGGGGCGTGACGTCGTGAACAGTGGCAGCTGGCTGGACTCCTGTCACTGTTTTGCTGTGGGTGACACAGGAATAGATACAGAGATCAATGTTGTCTCTTGACCATCCTTCCTGTCTTTTGTCTCCTCAGGGTTTGGTAGGATTGAAAGGAGAGCGAGGTCCCCCCGGAGGAGTTGGCTTCCCTGGTAGTCGTGGTGACATCGGCCCACCTGGACCCCCAGGAATCGGTTCCATTGGTCCTATTGGTGAAAAAGGACAACCAGGCTTTCCTGGAGGCCCTGGGTCCCCAGGTCTTCCAGGTAAGACTTCAGGACCGGAATGGGGGGTGGGGTGGGAGGGTGAGGGGAGCTTCAAGGTCACAGAAACTGGGGTCAGGGGTGCAGGATGCACTGTTTCGTGTCTTCCCAGAAGAGGGATGTGACTAGATGAGTCCTTCAGTGTTCTGTACTCTGTTTCCCCTTGTGTCAGATGGGCCAGCTCATGCACAGGGACCGCAGATCAGCTCAAGTCAGCCTCTTGGGTAGAAGTAGGTGAAACATGAAGCCATTTTCTTCTCCTTTTGGCTTCTGTTTTTTGTTTTTGTTTTGTTTTTTGAAACAGGGTTTCTCTGTGTAGTTTTGGAGCCTGTCCTGGATCTCGCTCTGTAGACCAGGCTGGCCTCGAACTCACAGAGATCTGCCTGGCTCTGCCTCCTGAGTGCTGGGACTAAAGGCGTGTGCCAGTATAATCTTTATTTTTCATTGATGTTCAGGCATCTAAGTTGCAATGTCCAGATTGCCATTTAATTCCCATTGGCTTAGGTCACTTGCTGACTGTCTTTTGAGTGGTTTATGTGCCAAGCCCTAAGCAGGGTTGATTGTGAGAGAGACCCAGCCCCTGCCCGCCTGTGCGCTCCAATAGGGCCTGTAACTTCCTATGTCATCAGCACCCAGATGACTGAGGGTGGCTGGATTTGGGGGGGCACCCCTCTGCCTTCTGTAAGTGGGTACTCAGTAATTTATTTGCTCAATGTGATTCCACACTGACCTGAATGAGCCTCTCATTCCTGAGACGATCCGATCTTGGATAATGAGGGTAGTTGCCAGAAGTGGCTTGTCCCAGAGAAGGAAGTAAAGTGTATGTCCCGGGAAGGATTTAGAAAGTTATAAAGGTTAGTGAAGGACTTAGGGTGATTAAAAACAGGGCTAAGGAGCCCATGAACAGAATTCCCATCAGGAACACCACAGGCGCTGTTTACATGGTGGCTCTGTACTCACAGCTCTGGTGATGGTTTCCCTAGCCGTGACTATAGCCCAGACTTTGTCTGTTCCTGTCCTCATTGGGGACATTCTTTCCTCCCAGGATATAGGCGGTATTAGCCCTTGTTCAACGGTGAAGTCCAAGGGTGGCGCCTTTTGTTGCCTCCATGGCTGTGAGCACAGTGAGCAGGACCCCATTACTCACTGCACTTTGTTAATGGAGGACTTGGACTGTCCTTTACCACTCCCCCAGAAGTAGGGAAATACTGGGCTGGCTTTGGAAGACCCCAACGAGCCAGAGAGGGGGACCCTTGGTCACCTTCCCTCGTGGTTCTGAGTTCACCATCAATAAGTTGAGAGCTCTGGCTGTCCCCACAACTTGCAGAAGCCACGGAAGGAGTTAAATCAGACGTGAGAAAAATCAGCAGCGTAGTTCCTCGGAGATCCAGGCACCCCAGGGAAGAAGGATCTAGAAGGAGGTGTTGCTGGTTTTGTTGACCAGCTGTCCACATTCTGGAGAGTTCCTTGTCCTCCAGACCCCGTCAGCCTCTGGATCAGAAAGTTGACCTTTGATCTGCAGAGCTGTGTTTATGTGGTGATCATAAACGGTTGGATCCCAGGGGTTCAGGATGGCAGATGTGTCCTGGGGTCAGTCGGTTCTCACAGTCTGTAGTGAGAGGCCAGCCGGCCATTCCTGGACGGTCCCCTTCTCTGGAATTCGAATGTCATGCTGAGGAGTCCCTGTGCACACTTTGAACAGCTGTGTTCTGACCTCCCCTGGCTCTCTAACTGGGAAGGGGTGGGGCCTGGAAGTGGAAATCTTTGTGTTACCCCAGGGCACTAGGAATTGTGACACTGTTCCATAGGCTAAGACACAATCACTTGTTCGCCCATCATGTTAGTGAGCAGGTGCACATCCTGGCTAGATGGGAGGCAGCTGAGAGCGATTCTGTCTGATGGGGTGAGAACAGTGTTTGGGTTTTTTTTTTTTTTTTTTTTTTTTTTTTTGGTTTAGTCACTTTGGTTTTTATTTATTTATTTTTAGTTTTTGAGACACGCTAACCAAGAAATGACCCAGGGCCACCTTACTTTTTGTTATGGGAGATTTTCCAACTCTCTGTGGCTTGAATGTGAAACTCTTAAGGAATCCCGAGTCAAATAAACATTTTGGTCATTCTGGGGACACACATCTTAAGTAGTCCTGGGAGAGATTCTAGACATGCAAGTGTAGAAATGAGAAACCGCAAGGGCTTTTCTGTGCAGGGCTTCAGGGTGCCTTTGAGGATGGGGAGTGATGGCCACAGCCTGTGTGTCCAGAGCAGGGACTGTGCTGGAGAGTGGCGGCTCCCTGCTGTGTACTGGGAGGATGCTGGGAATGACAGCGCCCACACTGTCTTCAGAGAGGCTGAGATGTGACAGTTCACACATATGATTCTGTTTTATTCCCTCAGGTCCAAAGGGTGAAGCAGGAAAGGTCGTCCCACTTCCTGGCCCCCCTGGAGCTGCAGGCCTCCCGGGACCCCCTGGGTTCCAAGGGCCGCAAGGTACTGTTGAAGTCCAGCTTGCCTAGTTACCACAGGGCTCCTTTATGCATTTTCTCAAACTGATCACTCGCCTTTCTCACCACAGGTGACCGAGGCTTCCCAGGAACCCCAGGACGACCAGGCATCCCGGGAGAGAAGGGTGCTGTGGGTCAGCCAGGGATTGGATTTCCCGGGCCTCCTGGCCCCAAAGGTAAACCTCCAATGGGCCTAGTGTGGGGCCGTGACTCTGGCCAGAAGACCAGATGGGGACGGGTGCCCTGTCACTCAATGACTGGTCTGTGGTGAGGGGCTTGGCATCTGCTTCATGTGAATCTGCGAGAAAGAGGAGGCTGTGGCAGGGTCCCTCCCTGTGTTCCGGTCACTCAGATGACCGTGATCTTACCACCTCAGGCAGCTGGCTGAAGGTGATGGCATCATCTTGCATGGAGGGTTTGCTCCAGACACAGATGGCACATGAGGACTATGTGCCTGGCATCGCCACACACTGTTGCTGTCTACATGATGTATTAGTTACTTTTCTCACTACTGTGTGTGATAAAATCCCTGACAGGAGCGACTGAAGGGAGGGAGGGTCGACTTCGGCTCACGGTTGAAGGCGTATCATGGTGGGGAAGGGCCTGGCCCTGAACGAGAGGCAGCTGCCCACATTGTGTTTGTAGTTGGGGAGCAGAGAGAGAGGGGGGTGCCAAGGCCTGGCTCACATTCTCCTCTTCACTCAGTCAGGGACCCCAGCTCACGGGACAGCCCCGCCTCTACGGTGGGTCTTTCTACCTCACCTAGCCCAGCCCAGGCACAAACATGCCGAGAGGTTTGTCTCCACCTCGGGCGATTCCAGACTCAGGCAGCTTGACCGTCACTGACCAAGGGAAGAGCGTTGAGGGAGCCCTTACATCTGTAACGGTTTCCACCATTCTTCCAAACAGGTGTGGACGGCTTGCCCGGAGACGTGGGAGCGCCTGGGAGTCCGGGCCGCCCTGGATTTAATGGCTTACCCGGCAACCCAGGACCACAAGGCCAAAAGGTGGGTATTGACTTTCCCAGGCTGCCTGGTCCTCATTCTTGCTAATTGGGCATATAATGCATGGGTTATTAAACTTGGGGGATGGTTTTTGTTTGTTTGTTTGTTTGTTTTTAAATAACATAGTCTACAAGAAGCAGAAGGGAAAACATTTGTTTGAGCTTTGTGAACGTTTCTTGCCTGTGTCCTGGGTCCCAGTGTGAAGTGTGTTTCTAACTGGGAGTGACAGATGACAGCCCTTTGAGAGCCTCTGTCAGAAAAGACATGTCACCTGGGAGGGTGACACACAGGACATCCCATTCAAGGCTGCGGGAGCTGTGTGGGCCACCCTGGTGGGCCTTTAGCAATGGTCTCCCAGGGTTGACACCCACAGAGCTCCCTTCGGTTGTGAGAAGTGGAAGTACATCCCCTCTTTGCCCCGTGTGCCCTGGGCAGACGAGCCGCTGGCCCAACCCTGTGCTGTGTAGTTGAACAGTTTCTTCACCCTCCAGTGTCCTGCACTTCTTAGACTGGCTGGGAGTCCTTGGGTGGCTACTGGTCACACACACACCTTTCCTGTGTCATTAGAGGAAACAGGGAAACTGCTGGAAGGCATGAGCATGAAGTGGGAGAGAGGTATCACGGCTCTAGCTAATCATTGCTCATGATGGAGCCAGTCAGGTCCCGTCCTCTCTCTCTTGGGAGAGAGCAAGTGTTAACAGGTGACCGTGTTCCAGTCATCCAGAGCCTGCTTCCTGCCGACTGTCAGGTCTAGGCAGCTGAGCCGGGGAGGTCTGGAAAGACATGCTAATGCTGATGATTGATTGGCTTCTGTTGTCTTGGGGGATTTCCAGGGAGAACCTGGCATTGGGCTACCAGGACTCAAAGGCCAGCCCGGCCTTCCAGGCATTCCTGGTACACCCGGAGAGAAGGGCAGCATCGGGGGACCAGGCGTTCCTGGAGAGCATGGATTGGTTGGCCCCCCGGGACTCCAGGGGATCAGAGGTAATGCTCCAGACTGTGTCAGGGTATCCGTTCGCTTTGTGTCCCCAGAGCACCTGTTGTGGGCTCAGTCCACATTGATTGGGTGTGTGGGAGACTCTGGGAGAACAGTTTTGTGTCTGTGTCGGTTGTACAGATGGGTGGCGTATGGGATGGAATGCATTCTAGCCTCCAACTGATTCCCATCCTTCCTGACAGGTGACCCGGGACCTCCCGGAGTTCAAGGCCCTGCAGGTCCACCAGGGGTTCCAGGAATAGGACCACCCGGAGCCATGGGCCCTCCCGGAGGGCAGGGACCACCAGGGTCGTCAGGTGATGTGACTGTCCCTTCCTCAGAGCCTGTGAACTGTGGGGTGACAGGGGAGGTTAGCACAGTGGCCAGAATAAAGGGGGGTGGGGTGGGGGAACTCTAGTTTGTAAAAATGGGCTTGGCTGTTTGCTTAATTCAAGCACCTCAGATTCCTGTTGTTTTCTCCCACTGAGTCTGGTTGATGTGCCAAAGAAATCTCTGTCACATGGTCAGCCGCATTGAAGATCTTATTTAACGTGATGTCTTCCTATTATCTTTGTTAGGAGTGCTACTAAGTTGCTGATAACTTAAACTAATTGATTCTTTGTCTAGTTGCTTTTGGCCTTGTATCAGTAACCCTGGGATGATGCTAGTACTGGGGAAACAGGGCAAACTAGTGAAAACTCGCCTGTGTTGGCTGGGGCTAGTGGGCAGGCTTTACAGAGGTCATGATCCACGGTGGCTGAAAGGGAAGGGTTTTCTCTTCCGAGACGGCTTACCCGCTGTCTTGATGAGCCTGAACACTAGGCATCATTCCAGCCCCCAGTGCCGGCATGCTCACATGCTGCGCTCAGGAAGTACTCCACATGGTAATGCCCATTCTAGAATATTCAGTAAGTTGCTCAATTTGTCCAACCTCAGGTCCACCTGGAATCAAAGGAGAGAAGGGTTTCCCTGGATTCCCAGGACTGGACATGCCCGGTCCCAAAGGAGATAAAGGCTCTCAAGGACTTCCTGGCCTCACAGGACAGTCAGGCCTCCCTGGCCTTCCCGGACAGCAGGGGACTCCTGGAGTTCCAGGGTTCCCAGGTAAGTGACAGCTGAACTTTGCCTGGATTGCTCAGGAGGGAACATGGCTTACTTCCTCCTTTCCTGACTCCTGGGCATTTACCATTTGTGATGTAGGGACGTGTTCTTAACTTTCCTTTTGACCATAGGTTTGAAAGGCGAAATGGGCGTTATGGGAACCCCAGGGCAACCAGGCTCACCAGGACCAGCAGGCACCCCAGGATTACCTGGAGAAAAAGGTAGGGGGGCTGATAGCTTGCAAACCATGTGTCATACTGTCTTCTGTCTTTACGTTCTGAGAATCCTGGGAAGTTCCTGTGCTATCATAGATCACACTTAGTTTTAAGAAGTAGATGAAAGAAAAATGTAGGTTGCTCAGGGGCTGGAAGACACCTCTCTCAGAGGAATTAACTCCATGCAGATCAAGGGGCTGGAAGACGCCTCTCTCAGAGGAATTAACTCTATGCAGAGTGTGGGCACACAGTGTTCTGCCTGCCTCGCTGGTGTGAAGAAGATGGGAATGGCTGAGTTTCTCTCTTCAAGGAACTGTGGACTCTTCGGTCGTATGAGGGTTCAAGTCTTGAGTGCCTCAGAGCCCCATTATTAGAGCCCACTTCGTGGACAAGCCCAGCCTTCTATTTCTTGTTCTCTGAAACTGTTCCAAAAAAATCCCGTTCTTTTAAAAAGAAGAAGCTGACATAAACATGAGACGTAAATAGGGAAGTTGATGTGAGGATGCGGAAGTTTTCTATCCTATAATTTGTTTATAATTGGGGGGCCCTTGGGAGTGACAGAAGATGAGAAAGACACTTGGGAAAGGGGGGGGAAGGGTTCATCTAAATGGCATGTGTTGGAATCATTAGTGGACAACGAACTTCAGAAGGTGGCTTTGCCGTCTCTACCTGGGGTCGCAGTCTCCCTTGTGACTGAGTCACCGTGATCTGGTTCTTCCCCAGCTCTGCAGGCTCTAGCTGGAAAGAGCGCCTTCCAGACAGGGCTGGGCCTGCATCTCACCGGGCACTTGCTCTCTTCCCTCTACAGGGGACCATGGCCTTCCAGGCTCCTCAGGACCCAGGGGAGACCCTGGCTTTAAAGGCGACAAAGGGGACATTGGGCTTCCTGGCATGCCAGGGTCTATGGAACACGTGGACATGGGCAGCATGAAGGGACAGAAAGGAGACCAAGGAGAGAAAGGTGAGTGGGGAAGAGAGCCCTCAGTGACAGAGGTGACAGATGGGTCTCGCTGGGAAACCTATTTCTGCATGCACACCAGGTCACGCTGCTCTTCTGCAGCCATTGCCTCCTAAGCAGATGTGGGAGCTCATGTTTTTCTGTGATATACAGGACAAATTGGACCCGCTGGTGATAAAGGTTCCCGAGGAGACCCTGGAACACCAGGAGTGCCTGGGAAGGATGGGCAGGCAGGGCAACCTGGACAGCCAGGTAGGTGTGGACAGTATGGCCAGGGTCATTGTCAAGAAACCCAATTCTCTGTGCATTTCATAGATGATGAACGCTGGGGTTTTTCTCTGTTATTCTAGGACCTAAAGGTGACCCAGGTCTTAGTGGAACACCAGGAGCCCCTGGACTCCCTGGACCCAAAGGATCAGTTGGAGGAATGGGCATGCCAGGTAACCTGGATGTGGACATACACGGTGTGCACATGGGGCCGGTGGGATGTCTGCAGAGTGGCACTGCTCACCAGGAAGACGGAGGGCCTGCTAGCCATGTCTCTAGCTTACAGTCTCCTGTCCAGGATGGACAGCTTTTGGCCGACACTGTGATCATCGCTAAAAATGAATAAGTAATTCATACTGGACAGTGAAGTACGAGCTGCTCATGGACAAGTAGTTGGGGAGGTGGTTCTCAGCACAGGCTGGGAAGTGACAGCCAAGACTGGAAACCTGCCTGTCTGCTCCCAAGTCTTTATGAGGTGTTCCAGTTACTTGCTTTAACATCCTAGGCTGTTGGTGGTACCTGTGTCTATATGTCATAAACACACACATGGTGTGTAAAATTCTCCCCGCTGTCTCGGGCTCCCCTGAGCTGATGGTCTCATAGAGTTGTGTTTTGTTTCCCTCTTTATACAATGGTGGTCTTTAAGGGGCAGAGGGAACATTTCCCAGGGTGGCTGTGTTGCGGCTTGCCTGAGGAACCCCAGCTGTGTTGTGGGCTGACTGATAAGCACCGTGATTTGTGTTCTGTTACTGTTCGGTGTTAGCGCTATCAAATTCAAATTCCATTATTTGTGTCTCCAGGTTCACCTGGACAGAAAGGTGTGCCAGGCATCCCCGGCCAACAGGGCGTCCCCGGTTTACCTGGAGAGAAGGGGGCAAAGGGAGAGAAAGGACAGTCGGGTATACCTGGCATCGGAATCCCCGGGCGGCCTGGTGACAAGGTAAATCTCCCCTTGTGCAAACATCTCCCCTCTCTGTGGAAATGCCCCTGACGTGTTTTTATAAACTATCTGGGCACATTCAGGAACTGTGTCATGTAACACCCCTTCCAACTAACTCAAAGTCGTCTCCTCCTGCTTCTGCCTGTTCTCCCCAGGGGAAGATCTAGAAGCTCTTTGAGAGGTGAGGGTGGCCTCCAGGGAGGAAGGAGGGTGTGTAGCCGCAAGTTTTCTCTGATCCTGCCTGGCCCCGCAGTCCCATAGCCACTTATAAAACAATCACTCAGAGACTAATATTGACAAACTGTGTGGTCTATGGAAGGCCTCTTGCTAGCTAGCTCTTATATCTTAAATTAACCCATTTCTATTAATCTGTGTTTTGCCATGTGTTCCAGTCTGCTGGCGTGTTGTTCCCTGGGTGACAGGCTGCAGTCTCCTCTGTCTCTGTCTTCCTTTCTCCTGTCTCTCTCCTTGAATTTCCCGCCTGCCTCTAAGCTGCCTTGCCATAGGTCAAAACAGCTTTATTTATTAGCCAATGGGAGCAACACACATTCACAGTGTACAGAAAGACATCCCCCAGCAGGGGTGGCCTGAGGAACTTGGCAAATGGAAAGGAGACACTGTCAGCTCCACCTTTCTTAGACACGGGCTTCATTTCTCTTCGGGAAAGCCTAGCAAATGGAATTCTGCAGTGTGATATTCGTTGCATCAAAATCCATTACCTGCTTGAGTCCTTCCAGACCGTAGCTCATGCATCTGTTTCTTCATCGCAGGGAGACCAGGGGCTCGCTGGCTTCCCAGGCAGCCCTGGCGAAAAGGGAGAGAAAGGCAGCGCTGGAACCCCAGGGATGCCAGGGTCCCCAGGCCCAAGGGGGTCTCCAGGGAGCATCGGCCATCCAGGTAGTGGGGCTGGGTGACCTCTGGGCACTCGGTCACAAGCAAGGACAGTTCAGGAGCACACAACTTCTGCACTTTCATTTTTCTCTCTAGGAAGCCCAGGCCTGCCTGGAGACAAGGGAGACAAAGGCCTCCCAGGACTGGATGGCATTCCTGGTGTCAAAGGAGAAGCAGGTAGGGACCCTTTGCTGGCACGTGGGTGGGCAGAGGACGAGCACCCATGCTTGATGGGGGCTAGCGGGTGTAGTCTGAGCCTCGTGGGATCATCCTTCACTGTGAACCAGGCCCTAGGATGCTGTTTGGGGTCTGGGGTCAGCTGGTCCCCTTCCTCCACTTTCAAGGACTGAGTCTGTAGGGGGTTCATGGTTTTGGGCAGGTCAGGAACTAGGGCTAGCATCTCCAAGCTGCTTCTGTAGTGACGTGGGCATTTCAGACATTTCTCTCCTCTCTCTCTGTGAGCACTGGGTGTGGTCTATGCTGGTCCTAGCAGCAGAGAGGGTCCTGTGGGAGTGGGTCAGAACTGGTTTCAGGGATGCACATGCAGGGAACAGCTCCTTACGATGCCTGAAAGGGGTCGCTTCGTAGGAGCTATGGTGCTAAGGGGGCCCATGAGTGATTGTGTCTTCTCTCCGCAAGGTCTTCCTGGGACTCCCGGCCCCACTGGTCCAGCTGGCCAGAAGGGAGAGCCTGGCAGTGATGGAATCCCGGGGTCGGCAGGAGAGAAGGGAGAACCAGGTAGGTCCTGCTCCTGTTTCCCACTCAGAACCTGCACGCCTTCTTGAGCGAACACAGAGACACCCGTGCTGTGTTCCCTGCAGCTCCTAAAACAGATGTGGACATGAGGGATGGGCCTGGATTGGGCTGGGGATGCTCTTCTTATCTTAGGGGAGGGTCCAGGAGACACAGATGCACACTTGGGGAGAAATGCCACCTTTGCTACTTAGCTGATGTTCGCCATGACAAGACAAACAAAACGGAAAAGACAATTCCTCTGTGCAGCGTTTTCCCCAGTTTGGGAAAGGGTCCTAGTCTCCCAGGGTCTGGGGGTAACAGGGACAGTTTGAAGCAGGGGACCCTGGGTCAAGCCGGACGGGAGCGGAGCAGCGGGGCCTCCTCGCTGTCACTGCTGCCCATTCTCCAGTTCTTTTGTCGTTCTCTGTAAAGATGGTTTTAAGACACTTTCTACTTCCTCCTCCCTCTGAACCTCTCCTCTACCCAGAGCCAGTGTGTTGTTAATTTGTGTTTGCTCTCTTGAGGTGGTGGGCATCACTCAGCTCCCAAGTAAATCACACATGGAGGCTTATTCTTAATTATGAATGCCCGGCCTTAGCTTGGCATGTTTCTCGCCAGCTTTTCTTAACTTTAAATGAACCTGTCTGTCTTTAGTTTCTGGGCTCTCACCTTTCTCTATTCCTGTATACCTTTCTGTGTTTCTTCCTCCAGGGCTGGCTGTGTAGCTGCGTGGCCGGTCCCTGGGTCCTCCTCCTTCTCTCACTCCTTCTTTCTGCCCAGATTTCTCCTTCTGTTTATTCTCTCTGCCTGCCAACCCCACCTATTCCTCTCTCCTGCCTCGCTATTGGCCATTCAGCCCTTTATTAGACCATCAGGTGTTTCAGGCAGGCACAGTAACCCAGCTTCACAGAGTTAAACAAATCCAGCATACACAAAGGTAACACGCCTTAGAATAATATTCTACCACATTGGTGTGCAGCAGGCTCTCCTTCCCACGGCCCAGCCCTGCACTTTTCCCACCTCCTGTGAGAGCAGTGAAGCGTCGGGGGATCGTCTGAGGAGAGCCTGTCTGTGTGTCTCTGCGGTGGTCATGCTGCCCGGGACTAATTGGGGGGTTTTATTCTGGCCAAGTAGAACTGGAGAGTCAGCGTCGGCTCATGCTGCAGTCCCGTCCTCACCCGTGGCTTTACACAGCAGTGATTAGCAGCAGCATGTGCTGGTGCTTCAGCTCCTGAGGGTGTTGGGAGCCTCAGCTCCTCAGGAACACAGCTGTCAGGCCTAGAGTGCCTGGGACCCTGGGTTCTTAAAGCAGGACACGTTCCTGGAATTTTAGCAGCTGAAGCCTTTTCCAACCATTACTTTCTCTGCGGCTTCTGCTCTCTGTCTTTCCTGCCCTGGCCGTTCTCCGAAGCTCTTCAGCCCCTCTCCGGTCTCTGCTGCCACAGCCTCCTCTTGTGTTCTCAGCTCCGTCCGTTCTATTGATGATAACGATCCAGCGTGTGTAAGAACCCTGGCCTGCCCTAGTGAGACCTGCCGCAGATGAATAAGCCTAGGCAGGAAAAGACCAAGAGGAAGCCTCTTGGTGAACACCAGGGGGCAGCAGACTGGAGAAAGGAGCCAAGTGCCTGCTTATAAGGGGACAGAGGGGGTGTGTCAAGGGTGTTCACACCAGTCACAGGCCTTTTCTTCTCCTGGGCCACCAATGTGAGGTGCTTCTTCTGGGACCTGGGTGAAGATGGCTCCAGGGCCATTTAGGATTCCTGGGTCTTGACTTGCTATGTTCTGAGATGTGTTTGGGTCATCTGGAGCCACTGGAGCGTCCTCAGACAGTAATGGATCCAGACAGCCAGGTCACAATGAGGGTGGTCCGCTGGTACCAGAAATAGGTCTGCTTGGCTGATCCATTCCCTGCCCAAGGCTGCCCAGGCCTTCTAAGGGTAGGGTCTGCACGATGGCTGCCTGCTTCCATCGAGTCCGCACAGAAAGCATAGAAAGCATGGTGTTTATGATAAAGACTTAAAGCTAGATAGAACTCTCAGTTCTAGCAGTGATCAACAGGATGCCTCGCTGTGTTTACCTTCTGCCCTAGTGCCCCAGGGAGAGGTGAGGCCCCTGATCTGCCCCTAAAGGAAATGAGCGATCGTGAGCACAGGTCATTTCTGCTCAGCACCTCAGTGATCTGTACAGAGAGGTCCTTAGGGAGTACGCATGCTGAGTCCCCAGTCCCAGTGCGGGTGTCATGGCAACTGCTGGGATGTAACTATGCTCCCAGCTTCCTCGGAACTACTTCCCATGTGCTCTGCAAGGGACATGTGGCACCAGCAGAGGGGACATTGCCTCCTGCTGCCTCTGCAGCTGAGTAAAAGGCATGTCGTTCTGTCTTCGTCCTGTAGGTCTTCCAGGAAGAGGCTTCCCAGGCTTCCCAGGGAACAAAGGAGACAAAGGTAAGACTCGGTTTCACACACACCTTTCTGTCTGCTGGGGCCACCACAGTGGGGGAACAGGGGCCACAGTCCATGGGATTCGGCATGCCCCTCTTAGCAAGGCAGTGACTGTGTCCAGTGGCTAATGGATGTCCTATGGTTACACCATCTAATTCACGGTTGACATGGTATGTGGTACATCCCAAATACCATTTAATATTAGTATTGCTTAAGTTTTGAGTAAAGTGTAAACATGGGTCCTTGTTTTTTTTTAAATTAATTAGTTAATTAATTAAAAGTGTATGCCTGAGTATAAGTATATGTGTGTATATACTGTAAGCTGCCATGGAGGTGCTGGGAACTAACCTGGGTCCTCTGTAAGGGCAGTAAGTGCCCTCAACTGCTGAGGCATCTATCCAGCCCTGACTTTCTTATTTTTAAAAATAGCTTTTTTTTGGGGGAGGGGATAATGTTACCATACAATAGACAGCATATATTTAAAGTCTGTCATTCTTTAAGTTTTGACTCATTTATGCACCCATGGGAACAATGCATTCTGGGTAGTGTCACATCCACATCTGTTACCCTATAGCTGCTCTGTTGCTTCTGATCTTCCATCCTGCACCCCGACCTCCAAGACAACCCTCCCCTAAGCAAATACCCATCTCCATTTGGGAGCCAATAATGACCTGATATCATGCAAGCACAATTGGTCAGTCTGCACTTTTTGTGGCCTGACTTCATCAGTTCTCTCTCTCTCTCTCTCTCTCTCTCTCTCTCTCTCTCTCTCTCTCTCTCTCTCTCTCTCTTGCTGAGCAGTGTTCCACGGAGTTAGCTTTGTCCGTGTCTTGGAAAGAGCAAGCCCTTGGTTTTGTTAGTACGGTTGCTTGAAGACTCCAAAACACATAAGATACCTTTGTCGCAGGACACTTCTTTTAAAATAAAGAACAGCTGGGTTCTTTTTCTCAGCCAGGCCATGGAAGGAAGCTAGCACACCCCTTTCCTCCTGGAACCCTGAGGAAGCCTGCACTGAAGGAGCTTCCTGGCGGGTGGGAAGGGTTTCATCCCTGGCCGTCAGTGTGTGTAGCATCTCTTCGGTCTGTGTTCCTCTGGTCACTGTTGTCTCACCCCCCCCTCCCCCCCATGCAGGTTCCAAGGGTGAAGTGGGCTTCCCTGGCTTAGCTGGGATTCCAGGAATTCCTGGAGCCAAGGGCGAGCAAGGATTCATGGGTCCTCCGGGCCCTCAAGGACAACCCGGCTTACCTGGCACTCCCGGTCACCCTGTGGAGGGGCCTAAAGGAGACCGAGGACCTCAGGGTCAACCCGGCCTGCCAGGTAAGGGCTTTTTACCAGACACATGCTCAAATCAAGCTCAAAACCGGTCTTTGTGTTTTCCTTTCTGTTAAGTTTAATTCGAGGGCTGCAGGAAAGGAAATGACCAAGAAAGATACCACACAGATGACATTTGGGGTCCTGCTTTAATCAGGGCATGCTCTAATGCTTTCCAGCCTGAGCTTGCCTACCACGGTGGTGTTGTAGGGGTCCCCAGACACTGCGGCTTCAGGGACTTTGGAAGCCAACGCCGTGACGTTTTCGTGAACACTCTATAGTGATGTCGTACATCCCCACACTTCATCACCATGTGACTTTATTATTTCCTTTTTTTTTTTTTTTTTTTTTTTTGAGACAGGGTTTCTCTGTGTAGTTTTGTGCCTTTCCTGGAACTCACTTTGTAGCCCAGGCTGGCCTCGAACTCACAGAGATCCTCCTGCCTCTGCCTCCCGAGTGCTGGGATTAAAGGCGTGCGCCATCACCGCCCGGCTTATTTCTTTTTTTTAGTGGCACTGGGCATGGAACCTAGGCGTTGTGTATGCTAGGCAAATGCTCTACTGCTGAGCTACACCCCAGACCTTTATTATCATCATCATCGTTTTACTAAGTTGTCCGCACTGGTCTTGAACTTACTCACTCCGTAGCCTGATACAATGGAACTTGGTTTCCTACCTGCTTCAGTCTCTGGAATAGCTGGGCTGACAAACCTGGGCCACCACTGCCAATGGACAGGCCATGTGGATGTTGGGTCTGGGGTTTATAGGAGCATTCTTCCTTGATTTATTTGAGGCCTATGTTGCTCTACAAGGCCATGGGGCTGAGGTTGTAGACCGTTGATAGCAGTACCGACTGCACCATAGCACAGTGACACGGTCCGCAGGAGTCCCCACCCACCTTAACTCTGTGTCTTTTTGTCCTTCACATTAGGGCATCCGGGACCTATGGGGCCTCCAGGGTTCCCTGGAATCAACGGGCCGAAAGGTGAAAAGGGAAATCCAGGTTGGCCAGGAGCTCCTGGGATTATAGGCCCTAAGGGAGACCCAGGATTTCAAGGCATGCCGGTGAGTGGTGAAGTGTAGAAATGTTTTTCAAAAGGAGGCTTTTCTGGTCAAGAGTCTCCTATGTGTGTACACGTGTGTGACACTCCCCAGACTCTAAGGCAGTGCCTTCCTTTGGTACCAGCATAGGAAACCATTACAACATGTTTTTTTACAATCTACTTTATAGGAACCATTAAAAAGGAAAATGCTACAGTGCTGTAAAGTATAGTTCAGTGCCCGACTTTACAACCTCTTTACCAATTCAGTGGCTTCGTAAAGACTAGTTCTGTGTAGCCTTGCAATTGTCTTCTGGAGTTGGCAGTGGGACGGGTGTGTTGTAGGTGATGCCATGGACCAGTCTGCAGGGCATGTAGCTCATGAACTACTAAAAGTCTGTGTGTGTGTGTGTGTGTGTGTGTGTGTGTGTGTGTGTGTGTGTGTGTATTAGGGGTGTTAATTCAGCTTTGGTTTCCTCTAGTTCTAATAGAACCCTACTCTTAGGCAAAGTAGCTGTTTCTGTTGCATTCTGGGTCTGCCCACCCCCATGGCTGAGGTTCACATTGGATTCTTGGCTTCAGCCACCACCATGGCTAGAGTGTAGTTTTTATGCTTGCTCGTGGAGGTCAAACAGATGTGTTAGCTGAGGTTCTCCTCTGCGCCTGTGTCTGCCTCCGTTTCTCCTCTCTTTCTGCCTCTCTTTTTCTCTCTCCTCTTCTCTAATGCACTTTGAAAGAGAGTGTGAGTCCAGGGAGTTGGGATATGGCAGAGTTGTAGGTGACCCCTGCTGGGGTGGAATAGCACTTCGGGTTTTATTTGAAGTCCACGCTGGTGATTGTTCGTCAGTAGCGGAGAGGACATTGGGCACCGATTCAAGGGCAGACACAGAGCAGGCGAGCTTGCTGTACAGTCAGAACAAGTGTTACTGTGATTCTTCTGGGTTTTGTTTCTGGGTAGATCTAGGGATCAAGCCCGTGGCCCTAGGGAAACATTCCATTGCTGCTTTTAACTTCTGAGTCTTCAAGCTGTGAGGGTTAGAAATGATGGTGCAAACTGGTTCCACAGAGTGACTGTAGTCACTCTTACCCACCCCCCTGTCCTCCATGCCACCTGTGCATGCACCCCCCACCGTACATGGGGGAGATTCACGAGTCTGTTTTCATCTCCTTATATATTACAGTTTCTCAGTGTACAAGTAGAGGCAACTTTCCAGTTATTCACACAGTCCTGGTTTCACTCATCAGTCATACTCTCTACTGGTACCAGTCACTCTCCGTCTCTCTGTATACACGTTGTATAAATAAGTGTGTCTGCTCAGGTATACATGTTTTATACATGCCGATGTATGGAACTTTTCAAATTAGGATAAGCAGATCTATATCAGAAATAAATTTTTCTGCATATGGCTATGCATGCCTAGAGAAAGAGACAACTACATTGAAATAGCAAAGAGATGAGCAATATTCTTGAGTATATGTTACATACACTTAAGTATAGTTGTATTACAAAGGAAACTTGTCCTTCTTTAGTATTTTTAAATGTTTTTTCCATCACTAAAATCATAATTCACATGAGACATGAAACTGATTCCAAAGACCAGTCACTACTCTTTGATGGTTAGGGGAAGTTTCCAGGAGGGGGTGTGGTCCTTATGGCACTGGGTTTGTCTCTATGGCAAGTGTCCATGGTGTTCTGGCTGTGTTCATGGCATCATGCTGGTGGCTGGGGACAGTGGCTATAGGACTGAAGGAACTTACTGTGTATATGGACTAGAAGAGGAAGACCAGGGGACCAATGTTGCAATATCCTCTCCTCATGTTATGTCATTTAAGGAATCATAAGACCCCATCAGTTCACAAACCCCTGTGCAGAACATGGCAGGGCTTTCCACCTGACAGTGTGGAACTGACCATGGATGTCCCGAGCCATCTCCAGCTCACACTTCCTTTGTGCATCTAGGGCATTGGCGGATCTCCAGGGATCACAGGTTCAAAGGGAGATATGGGACCCCCAGGAGTTCCTGGATTCCAAGGTAAGACACTGGAGTCTGAGCCTGGCAGCCTTGCTGTCGAGGGCATGATGTTCCATGGCCTTCTGAGCACACATGCTCCAATATTCAGATGCCAGCATGGCTGCAGCAAGAGATAATGCTGTTTTCAAGTTAAAAATGCAGTAAATTTCCCTGTTTTTGAGACAGGGTCTTGCTATTACAGGCTGACCTTAAGCTTATGGCCACACTCCTGCCTCAGCCCCTGAGTGCTGGGATTCTAGCTGTTTACTACTGCTGCCAGCTAAAAATGACCTTTCTATGTGGTGTGGATGGCCGACTAAAGGCATTCTGATTTTCTTAATTAAGAACCAGTGGACCACATATGCCTCAGTCACTTGAGTCTCGACAAGAAGTTGTATATTGTTGGTTGTTTTTACTTTTTGCTCTTTTGGCTCTTTTGGGGGGTCCACCACCCAGCTCCCAAATAAATCACATATGGAGGCTTATTCTTAATTATAAATGCCCAGCCTTAGCTTGGCTTGTTTCTTGCCAGCTTTTCTTAACCTTGATTATCCCATTTATCTTTGGTCTCTGGGCTTTTACCTTTTTCTATTTCTTTCTTTCTTTCTTTCTTTTCTTCCTTTCTTTCTTTCTCTCTCTCTCTCCCTTCCTTCCTTTTTCTTCCTTCCCCTTCCTTCCTTCCTTCCTTCCCTTCTTTCTTTCTTTCTTTCTTTCTTTCTTTCTTTCTTTCTTTCTTTCTTTCTTTCTTTCTCTGTTGCTGGTTGTGTAGCTGGGTGGCTGGCCCCTGGCATCCTCCTCCTTCTCTCACTCCTTGATCTCTCTTCCTTTTATCTTCTTTCCTCCCAGATTTCTCCTTCTCTTTATTCTTTCTGCCTGCCAGCCCCGCCTGTCCTTTCTTCTGCCTCACTATTGGCCATTCAGCTCTTGATTAGACCATCAGGTGTTTTAGACAGGCACAGTAACCCAGATTCACAGAGTTAAACAAATGCAACATAAAGGAATGCACTACATCTTTGCATCACTAAACCAATGTTCCACAGCATAAACGAATGTAATACACCTTAAAATAATATTCTACAACAATTGTGGCTTTGAGCTATTCATTAGTTTATCAGTGCAGTCAGCAGACATGTTCTGGGTGCTAGCAGTCACTCTACAGGTGTCTTTGGTCTGCCAGACAAATTGTGACCACAGACTCCCTCTTGTGCCCCTGCTCTGATCGTCACTACCTAAGAGTGGCTGCTCATAAAAGGATGGCTTCCGTCTCTGGAAAGAAAAGTTTCATGAGCTACTGCAGCTGAAAGAATAGCATGTTTTCTTCCCCGGAGATAAATGGGAATGTGTTCACTGTGTGTGTATGCACCCATGATGTATGCTTTCATATGTGTGTGTCTGCATGCACATGCGGGGAAGCCACGGTGTGTATATCTTTGCACATGTACTGTGCCTGCATATGCATACACACACATTTGTGTATGTGTGTGAGTATGCACTCCTATATTCTTGCATATGGTTGAAAGCTCTGTGCAGTGACAATGTCCTTTCCCCCACCCAGGTCAGAAAGGTCTTCCTGGCCTACAGGGAGTGAAAGGAGACCAGGGAGATCAAGGCATACCCGGCCCCAAAGGTAGGTGAATTGTTAGTGCACCAGACTTGATCGATGACCCGGAGAGATGCAGATGCCACACAGGACTTGAGGGGGTGACTTTCCAGGTGTCAAATGAGTGGAAATGGAGATGAGAAATTCTTGTGGGCTGCTGCTGGAGTTTTCAGCTGACCTGTCTTGATAGCGGAATTGTTCAGCGTGACTCAGAGTCCAGGGGAGCGGAGAGGGACGTGGAGAGGGGCGTTTGCTGAACCACCACGTGTTGGGAATCCAGCATGTTGCATAGGCCTCGACATCAGACTGACACCAGCCTCTGAGAGTCAGGACGGAACAAAACCCCCTCTGCCACTCACCCTGCCGACTCCGATGGCTTGTGCTGTGCCCACGGTGTCAGGAGAGGGCAGGGTGCCAGCTCTTGGTCTCCAGCGTGGACTGGAGCCCGGGGTTGAGAGCTCAGGCTTAGTTAAGCAAGAACGCTGTAGTGCTTATTGAATGTGTGTTTGCGGATGGGACAGTGGCTGCCAAAGCTGCTTTTCATCACCCTGCGGACACTGAGCTGATCCTCTGCCTGCCATTCCCACAGGTCTCCAAGGTCCTCCAGGGCCCCCAGGTCCATATGATGTCATCAAAGGAGAACCAGGGCTCCCTGGTCCAGAGGGTCCCCCTGGTCTAAAAGGGCTCCAAGGACCACCAGGGCCAAAAGGACAGCAAGGTGAGGCCTCGGGTTGTGTGGGCGCCTGGGTGTCTGTGTGGGGTTTCCTACTGCCTATGTTCTAAGACCAAGAGTCTGAATTGTGGTTGATTATACAAACATGTTTAAAGTATACCAGACATAGTAATAAAGGTTTTGAAAGGAACCTTCCCCAACCCCGCCCCCCCCCCCCCCACACACACCAAAAGCAAGCCAAAATACAGGAAAACCACAGGCTCTTACAACTCAGCATATCTCGGCTTAGTTAGAAACATCCAGGGCTGGAGAGATGGCTTAGTGGTTAAGGGCACTGGCTGCTCTTCCAAAGGTCCTGAGTTCAATTCTCAGCAACCACATGGTGGCTCGCAGCCATCTGTAACGAGATCTGGTGCCCTCTTCTGGCCAGCAGGCATACATGCAGACAGAACACTGTATATATAATAAATAAGTTAAAAAAAAAAAAAAAAAGAAAAGAAACATCCAGAACCTTGCATGGCAGGGCAGCAGGCAGGGTGGAGCATCAGGCTCCTGTGGGCTCCTGGGATGGCTGCTCTCCGAGCAACCGGCAAGTGTCTGTGAGTGAAGGCCTTGTGGTTCCTTCCCTGTGTTCCCAGCACACCCTCCCCCGGGTGCTGGCTGTTACTGGCCATTCCTGTTTCAGGAGCTGGGGGGTCAGGGGCGGGCAGAGAGCAGAGGCGTTGAAGGCAGTGTCCAGAAAAAGTTAAACTTCAAGCTGCTTATGAGTGAGTTAACTGTACACGTGAAAACAGAAAACTGTCACATTGGCTTTCTGTGGCCTCAACACTGAGACTCTAGACCAGTGGTTCTCAGTCTTCCTGATGCTGCGACCCTTTGATACAGTTCCCCATGCTGTGGCGACCCCAACCATAAAACTATTCCATTGCTACTTCATAACGGTTTCGCCACTGTTATGAATCAGAATGTAAATATCTGATATGCGACCCTGTTGGGGTCCTGACCCACAGGTTGAGAACCACTGCTCTAGAGCATAGCAAGAGGGGAGGTTAGGCCAACCCCCACCCCCACCCCGTCCTCCTTACTTGGCCCTTTCCAGGTCTGGCTGCCACATAACAGCCACAGGAAGCTTGTGGGAGCTCAGGGGACATTTGAGGGACAGGGAGCTGAGACTCCAGCAGGGGGAGCCCTTGGCTCTGCAGGAAGCAGCGGGGTTCACCCAGGCCGTGATGGGCTGCCAGGATCCATAGGCCACTCAGGCACACCTTCTCACCAGCGGTCCAGGCCCTGTGCTTGCTTCCCAGAGATGAAAAATAACCTTCCAGAAGGGAAGAAAGAGGGACAGATTGCTGCTCACCAGACAAGCTCACAAATTCGTCTCCCTCTCCCGCAGGTGTGACAGGCTCAGTGGGCTTGCCTGGACCTCCAGGTGTCCCTGGGTTTGATGGCGCCCCTGGCCAGAAGGGAGAGACTGGACCCTTTGGACCACCTGGTAGGTCTTTACAGCAGAAACAATAGATCCAGGTCTGAGAAACCACAAAAGGAAGTTTAAGTAGTACCGACGGGCTACCAAGGAAGCCTGCCTCGTAGAAGAGATGGGCTCAAGGCGGGGGGAGGTGGGGGGGTTGGGGAGGTGGGAGTGGGGGTGGGGGGGTGGGGGCGCCGGGAGCTGAGACTTGTTTTCTGCATAGTGATGGAGATGAGCTGAGATGTGTGCTTTCCAGAGCAGTCAAGAGGGTGGGCCCCTGTGGCTTCCCAAAAACACGGTGTTCTGCAGCTACAAAAATTCTGTGGAGCCACAGCTAGTGGAAAGTAGAATTAAAAAATAACAATGTCAGTGTTTTTCTCAAGGCCGCTGGCATGGGACAAACTTCATGGGAAGCAGAAATTAGATGACTAACTCACAGTGATGTGGTGCTGAGACCTAGGTGTCCCCGAGCAAAGAGCACAGCCTTGCAGCCCTGGGGCAGTGTGAGGCGTGACTGTCCCAGGGAAGGCAGGACTGGGTGCCTGAGTCTGTGTTTTACTCCGGCTTTCAGATGAGGGTAAAGCTGTTTGAATGATTCTGTAGTGACCCCCACTTTGAGGGGCCTGGGATTCCTTATGAATGGAGCAGTGGAGTTAGAGCGCAGACTACTTCATTTACTCACTGAAGGGTGTGTCCCTTGCCACACACTGGGCTCATAAAGCCATGCCAAGGTGGGATGTGGAGGAGACAGGAATGCCCCCGGGAGGAGGCCTGTGTTATTTAGCTTCACTCTTCCCTTGGCATTTGTTCTGTGCCGTGAAAGGTCAGACGCTCCTGGTGCTTTCAGGATGCAGACAGCTAAAGTTCTTTGGAAATGGATTCTGGGGCCTTTGGAGGGGACTGAATGGTAACTAAGGCATTGATTTGTCTTCTACAGGTCCGAGAGGGTTTCCTGGTCCACCAGGCCCTGATGGGCTGCCAGGATCCATGGGTCCCCCAGGTACCCCATCTGTGGACCATGGCTTCCTCGTGACCAGGCATAGTCAGACAACAGATGATCCGCTGTGTCCTCCGGGGACCAAAATTCTTTACCATGGGTACTCTCTGCTCTATGTGCAGGGCAACGAGCGGGCCCACGGGCAGGACTTGGGTAAGATGCAGCTCTTTCCCTGTGTGATATGTGGTGGGTTCCCAACTCGATACACGGTGTGCTGGTCTCTGCCACAGTGTGGAGGGCCAGAGAGGCAGTGTCTCCTGAGGAGGGTTGCTCCATCTCCCTTCGCTCTCACACAATGACCCCTTAGATCAGCAGCTTCTCTTTGTCTTTTGAGAAGCCACGGACTATGAGGGCTGATTCCTTGGCTATGTTGAAATTGATAAAAGGTCAGCCCTCACTTCTGTACAGTCAGGGTTCCTGTAGTGGCGTACCTAGCCGTTTGCGGTTTTCTTAAGAATAGGGCTGCTTACTGGCTGCTCCTCTAGAAATGCACCCTGTTATTCTGATGGAGGCTCTCTGCGTCTTCTGTCCTGCAACCCCGACCCAAGTTCCTTCGGTTCATCAGGAAGCCATATGTCTGCCCATTATCTTCAGCTGCTCCTGGGACCCTCCACCGAGTTACACCCTAGTGTTGTGTACTTGTGATGTAGCTGAAAGAAGGTAGAACCGCAGTGGCCGTGGGACCCACAGTGACAACCCACCCTGTAGCCGCCCAACATTCCTCCTAGAACACTTGCCTCTGTTGGTGAACAGGGCATGTTTCCTTCCCTCAAGCACATCTGCGTGGCTCTTTACTGTTCTCTTTTTGCCCCATCAGGGGAAATCTCATCTGCCCCTCACTCACCATCATCCTAGCCTACTCTGTTTGCTTCCTTCTTTCTGACGAGAATGTCAAGTGTCAGTTTCCGCCCCGGGGGTGCTGACCGCAGGCTCTCACTTCGCCCTGTGTTCTCTCCGGTCCAGGCACGGCCGGCAGCTGTCTGCGCAAGTTCAGCACGATGCCTTTCCTCTTCTGCAACATCAACAACGTCTGCAACTTCGCCTCCAGGAACGACTACTCCTACTGGCTGTCCACGCCAGAGCCCATGCCCATGTCCATGGCGCCCATCTCTGGGGACAACATCCGGCCCTTCATTAGCAGGTGAGCTCAGCATTCACAGGGGCTCATGCAAAATTAAATAAGGAGCAGCTGTCTGTATTTGGCCTTGAACTTACAGAGACCACCTGCTTCTGCCTTCCCGGTGCTGGGGTAAAAGGCATGCACCACCGTGCTCTTTTGCCTTTTAAAAAACATATTGTGTGTGTGTGTGTGTGTGTGTGTGTGTGTGTGTGTGTGTGTGTGTGTGCGTGCAGGTGTCCTTATAGCCAGAGGATCAGATCCCCGTGGAGCTGGAGTTACAGGTGGTTTTGAGTCACCTGGAATGAGTGCTGGGAACCTCTCTCGGGTTCTTTGCATGTTCTCAGCCACAGTAAACCATCTCTCCAGCTCCCAAATGCCCTTCTTTTTTAAAGGGTGAATCATGACCCGTTGAATGGGTGCACATTACATTTCATTTACCTGCATATCCACAGCTCACCTGTCAGCGGTTATCGGGGTTGACTGTTCACTGACTAAGAGCACTCAGAGTGTGGGTGTTTACACCTGAGGGCACTTGGAGTGTGGGTGTTTACACCTAAGGTCACTCGGAGTGTGGATGTTCACACCTAAGGTCACTCGGAGTGTGCATGTTCACACCTAAGGTCACTCGGAGTGTGCATGTTCACACCTAAGGTCACTCGGAGTGTGCATGTTCACACCTAAGGGCACTCGGAGTGTGGGTGTTCACACCTAACCTCTTGCCTTTCGTCCTTCTGCTGCGTCTAGAATTGGAATTTCTGAGTCATACATTGGTGCTATTTTTAAGTGTTTAGGAAACTTCCTCCCTGTTTTTCCACAGCGGCTGTGCCCTTGGCATTTTGACATTCCCGCCAGTCCTGCACAAGGGATCTCTCCCCTTCCTCCATCTCCTCACTGATGCTTGCCATTTTCTGTTGTATTTTTTACGGTAGCCCAATGGTTGTGAAATGAAGCCCAAGGAACTGTAGTTATTGAATATATAATATATGACTCATCTGCTTATGTAGTGTTTATGCATAAAAAAATATACAGATTTATGTCACTCAAATATATGCATGATCCCCCGAACCACAGAATTAATTATGCAATAACGAAGATTCATCTCACATTCCCTCTTATTCCATCAAATTTTGCCCCCTTGAGGCAGTGTTACACCCATTGGGAATGCGTAGGTCTCTGGCTGAGTGATTCCTAAATTAAGCTTGTCCTCGCTGACATCTGGAGTGTTTTCAGTTCAAGAGCTTGCCTGGTGGGAAGTAAGACAGGAAGCTTTGTGAGTGAGAAGTGTGAGTTGTCCTATTTTTGCCTACTTCCATCAAATTAGAAGTCGACTGTTCAGCTGTTACTGAAACCTAACAGAAACACGGAAATGGACAGACGTCATAAAGAGTTTACTTTATTGACGACAGCAAGAATGAGAAGTCGGGGGTTTTCCTTAGGCGTTTAGGAGAGCACCAGGCGTTTCCAGATTCCCGTTTGAGGCAGGTCTCAATGTACAGCCCAGGCTGGCCTTGAACTTGAGATCTTCATGCCTCAGCTTCTTAAGTGCTGGGATGCTGGGTCTACCCCACCATGTCTGGATCTCCACAATCCCTCAAAACCCACAAGCACAAAGACAGCCTGGCAGCTCTACCAGAGGGTACTGGAGAACAGAACCACAGGCTGTCTGTGATTGTGCACTGAAGTCCCTCAGGACCGCCTCTCTTATTTTTATCTTTTGGAGCTATCAGAAAATTAATTTTATAGGTCTTAGGCTGGAGAATGTCATTTGTTACATTTCAAGGGTACATAGAGCACACAACACTCCACACACACACACACACACACACACACACACTCACACACACGTGTGATCTGCTGCCCAGGGTGTGCTAAAGGCCCAAGAAAGAGAATTAACTTTTTGTGTGGTTTCCTTTTTAGCTTTCCTTGGAAAACAGGTAGAAAATGATTATCATTTATGTTTCTTGATTACTTTTGGAATGACATCCATGCTGGTCTGGATTTGGTTGCAGATCTGGGGAAGTGTGTATCTGTGGACGTGTGTCTTCATGGGGCCCTCCTGGTTCTGTGAGCACACTTGAAATGCCAGACTTGTTTCAGTGTCTCGGGACTCAATATTCCAGGGCCCATGTCTCTGCAGCTTGAGGGGCCCTCCAGGTCCCACATGGGCCTTTATCCACACGTGTCTCTCTGATTCCCTGTTGTAGTGACATGACCCTCTTCTCGGGGCTGAGAGTTACTTTGATGGTTTCCAGCTACGTCTCAGGACTTCCAGGTTCCTTTTTTCCCATGGGAAGGCCCCAAAACGTCATTTTAGAAACACTGACACAAATCTTTCCTTTTGAGTATTGAGCCACGAAGGTGGGAGCTCTTGTCTTTGTCCTATTGGCCACGATTTCTGAGTACTTCCTCTGGCTTTCTTCAGACAGGAGTGGTGATAAAGCCACAGTTTAATCACCTGAGGTCGGAGAGCAAGGGACGCTGCAGGTGGCCTGGGCTGACACTAGCCATGGCTCTAGTGTCTTCATAAATACAGGGAATGGGGCCACTGACAGCCCGCTGGGTCTTCTGGAGGGCAGGGATGCCCTCTTTGTGGCCATCTAAAGCGCCCCCACCCCCAGCACTGATGCATCCTGGGAAGGGGGGCACTTCTACCAGCTGTCCTGTTTCCGTGCCTGAGAAGCAGATGGCAACAGATGGGCCAGGCGATTTCAATTCCAGTGGCTGGTGTTTAACGGAACCTATTAATTCATCTGCATTTGTGTGAATAAAGTAGAAAGCATAGAAAGTGTGTGCATGCACGTGGACACACACACACACACACACACACACACACACACACACACACACCACAGAAAATGGAATGACTAATCCAGCCGCCCGCCCACTCCCCGTCCATCCGTATGCAGAACTTGCTGTAATTATTCACACGTTTGTTCTCATTTAGCAGCGTGGCTAACACTCTCTTCACTCTGTGACTGGAATGTAATTATTTTGCTGCTGCTGTTTGTGTTTTTAAGCATGGCACTCCTCCCTCACCATCCGGTGCTCCCTCACCATCCGGTGCTCCCTCACCATCCGGTGCTCCCTTATTTGGGCGAGCTTTAGAACACTGGATGCCCCTACTGTTTCTGTCTGCCCTGGGATGCCCTGTCATGGCTGGGCTTGAGCCAGCCTGGCACAGGAGGAACCTTGTCGTGGGGAGGGACCTGGTCAGTGCTTCCCTCTGCCTCCTTTTAGGACCTGGCCTCCCCATCTTTCTTCTTTTAGAATAGGTCATTAAAAAGCAACTTTTTTGAATTGAATGTTTTAGGACAGGGATGGGAGGCCCTGAACTGGACCAGGAGAAAGAGGGAGAGAGGGCAGGGGGCAGGGCTGTCCCCAGGTCCCACCCACGCTGAATGCCTGCTCCCCCCCGCCCAGGTGTGCAGTGTGCGAAGCCCCAGCCATGGTGATGGCGGTACACAGTCAGACCATTCAGATCCCGCCGTGCCCCAACGGTTGGTCCTCACTGTGGATTGGCTACTCCTTCGTGATGGTGAGTGCTGGGGGGACTTCACTTCCCTGGCAGGGCTCCCACTAACGCCTGTTAGCTCCTCTGTCCCTCCAAGTTTCCTAGATCATCCCCCGTTGAGCATAACTTGGAGCCTGGCTTCTTGATTGCCCGTGGGCTCCACAGTGTCTCCAGGATTCCCTGCTCCTCCTTGTGGGAAGTTGCTGCCTGCCATGAGTAGGGAGCTTCTAGTGTGTGGAAGCTCCACAGCCGTGTGGCCAGCACCCAAAGCCTGACCAGCTCCTCCTGTGTGTTACTAACTCACAGGAGTGCCTCAGATAAGAGGGAACATGGGTATTACCGGGAGCTTGCGCTTCTTCAGCTACGGCAGTGGCCAGGAGGACAATCCTCTTGGGTAATTCTCAGGCTGTACCCTGGGCAGTGAGGGTCACTCCCTTATCCTCCCAGGTTAATACCCAGAATGCACCCTGGCCAGGGAGGCTCTCTTATCATCACCTGCCTGTTTTCAGATGTTTCTTGGCCCCTTGCATTCTTTCTCTTGAAAAGATAATTATTACAGGGACAATTTCCTGTGTGGAGAGCTCATTATAGCTTATTCCATTTTATCACCACACTGAAAAATATTAAATGCACACAAGTCCTGAACTAGTAAGAAAATGGGTAAGAATTTACCAACCTCAAATAAGCGACCCTACACGGACATCGTTGTCATTCTCTTTAAAATCCCTGGGGCAGAACCAAGTTGTTGGTTTGACCTACAACTTAACATTCATTAACCTTGTTATTTGACATGAAAAGGACTTCCTGATTACTTTCTGAGAAAGCTGGGTGCTCTTCTCCCACTCAGAGGAGCTGATGTCCGGTTTCTGGGATGGTGTAGGCCCGAGTACCCCAACCTTGCCTGCAGGCCTGGATGGTGGACCATCATGGGTATTGAGCAGGTGTTTGGGCCCAGAGTTTGTGAGCCTGGGGAGCAGGTAGGGGAACTTGGAGCTTCACTGAGGAGACACTGTGGCTCCTTCCTAGGGACAGTGACTTTCTCTCTCTGGGTGATGAAACCTCAGACTCATGCCTTATGTGTTTGTCCCACAGCATACCAGTGCTGGTGCTGAAGGTTCTGGCCAAGCCCTTGCATCCCCTGGGTCCTGTCTGGAAGAGTTTAGAAGCGCCCCATTCATCGAGTGCCATGGCCGAGGAACATGCAATTACTATGCAAATGCTTACAGCTTTTGGCTCGCCACCATAGAGAGAAGCGAGATGTTCAAGTAAGTCAGAATGACCCTCTGCTGGAGGGCTCTTGTCTATCGGTACCCTTTCTTTTTTATTTCCTGTGAGCCATCGAGTCAGAGTCTGTTCTGTGTGGGCAGATGACCCATCTGATTTTCAAAGGGGAACCAAGGTGATAGGCTTGATTCTGTGTGTTGGGGAGCTGAGAAAGAAAAGAGGTCATTTGCCGTGTTTGTGGATGAGTGTGCTAAAATGTTATAAAAAGCGGCTGAAATCTTCAAACAGCAGGCGAAACATTGTATCCTCAGTAGCCAGGGAGGAGGGCGGGCCACTCATCCCTGGGGTGTTTACATGGTGGGTGCAGGGTATGTGGAAGGGACATTCTAAGGAACTCGACAAAAGACCTTTTTTTAATTCCTTTCAACACAAATATTACTGAAACGATAGAGATGTCTTTCCACTCCTGTCCCTTCCCGTTTCCAAGATTCATCTGAAAACACTGGTCCCAGGGATGCCGAGTCTGTCGAGGTTAATCTGGTCCCTCTCCAGTGGTCAGGAGCACATTACGCTCCTCCATCCTCCGTCACGTGTCAGCAGGAGCAGATGCAGGTGGCTGATGGGACAGGGGAAGCCTCTTCCTGGTCCTCGGCAGATGAGGCTGCTGTCTCCTGCAGACAAGCCTGTCTGCTCAGCCGTGAGGAGCTCTGCAGTCATCTTGTCTTTCAGATTAGGTCATTCTTTGCTAAACACCCCAAAGTATCATGTTCTTGACTGCTAGTTTACAGGAAAATGTCAGCTGTGCAAACACAGTCTAGACTGTGCTCCTTACCCCTCAGCTTGGGGAGGGCTTCCTCATAAGGTTAGTAGCCGAAAATGGGATTTTTTTGCTGCTTTGAAACAGCCCCCTGGTTATAATGAACCAAAATGCCTCCTTAAACAAAATTAGATAAGATTTTTTTTTTTTTTTAAAGCTAGAATTTGCTAGAGTAAGCTCCTTCAAGTTCAGGACAAGAAGCTCTTACGTGTGGTGAACTACATTTAGTAGAATTTAATGAGTACCAATCAGAGTTGAGATTTTTACCTTGCCACTGACTCAAATAACGTAGAATTTCTAGGGTCAAGACAAGTCTCAGCTGCTAAATGTGCCCCTCTTTGGCTTCACCTCAGGCCGTGTGTATCTAAACACCTACAGGGTCATGGACACGTTTCAGTTATGAATAATGTCAGTTCATTATTCCAGGCCTGCCACTTCCCCCGTCATCCAACAAAACTGAAGGAACACTCACTCTTGGTTAAATATGGTGGAGAAAATATTCCTCCATACCCTGGGGAGGCTCTAATCCACTGGAGACAATGAAAAGATAATTATAGTGCAAAGCATAGGATGGTCCTGTGGCTGAGAGGTGACCTCAGCTGGGCTCAGGTGGGCTCATGCGTGCAGATAATACCTAAAACGTTCCCCTGTTGTGGAACCACGGTCCCGGGTCCTGGTGCGCGTCTGCTCAGAGTTCAGGTGGACAGTGGTTGCTCATTGTCATCTGTGTGGACGGGTGTGTCTCTGGTCCCTTAGATGTCACAGGGCTTGGGAAAAGTGCCTGGGGAATGTACCCGAGTTTCTGGTGGTTCACAAGTCGATGCTGATGGCGTGACTCTGTTGTGTTCCAGGAAGCCCACGCCGTCCACCTTGAAGGCAGGGGAGCTTGGCACTCACGTCAGCCGCTGCCAAGTGTGCATGAGAAGAACCTAAGGAGGCCCGCCTCTGCCGCCGTCACAACATGGTGCTACTCCCTCCTCGTCCTCTCCTCCCTCCCGTTTTATTTTTTAACAGCAATGAACCCTAGAATTATACCCCATGTACCTCACTGTCCACTATGAAAACCATAAAGTGCCTTATAGGGATTTGCGTAACTAACACACCCTGCTTCGTTGGCTTCTGTTTGCTGAAGGAGAAGGACAGACAGCGATAAGCTTCCCATAGTGGCACATACCTACCAAATGGCACTCATGATCCAATAAAAAATGAATTGCCTTTTGCAATCCAGTGCACTGATGTGTGAGGTGAGAACTCCATAAGAAACCCAAGGTGCTACGGGTACACGGTACCCTCCAGACAGCCCACAGCCCGTTTCAACCTGTCACCCCAGATGTGAGCGTCTGTCTCTACCACTGTCTAGTGTTTCCAAATCAGGTCCCTCGATGGTCTGTGCAAAGAGCAGGTCAAGGAAACTGGTTTCTTCCACCCTTTACATGGAATTCCATCTTTTCAGCCCCAAACACCAACTTATGCCCTGTGTGGTACTACGCAGCTGCTTTTGTGGAAGTCATGGCTTTTCTGTGGAATAAAGATGGTCCAAAGGTAGACAGAAAATAAATATATATATATGTATTAGTAATTTATATAGGTGTCAGCAATTAGGCAGGTCAAGTTCTAGTGTAGAGCCCGTTGTTAAATAAAGCATGCTTCGTTCTCCTCTCTCGAAGACTGTGCTGTTCCTTCACAGGGTCTCCAACACCAGACCACCAAATGTGAAACACCAGCTTTCCTCATTGACTCCCAAACCAAAGAAGGTGTTATTGCCAAAGCCAAACTCATTCCTAAACATGGTGTCTACGCTCATGAGCCCTGTGCTTGGGCGCTTACGGCTGTTACTCTGTTCAGAGTATTTTCAGGGTTTTAAACACTAACCACAGACTGAATGACTCACTTCCCAGAGCGATGACAGCCAAGGCCTTCGATAGCATCCCTCGTCCTGCATCCCGGCAGCATTTCACACCTGAGCACACACAGGCCACTTCTCAGGAGCTGTTGTTGTCACAGCTCCTGCAGGGAGTGAACAGGTCGCAGGAGGGCAGACTCGGACCACTATGCTTGAAGTGACATTTCACTAGAAGTTCCCCCAAAAAAACGTTTTTAAGACTACTAAGGCCTTCTGTGTAATTTCTTTAAATGTGTATTTCTTAAGAATTCAAATTTGTAATAAAACTATTTGTATAAAAATGAAGCTTTTATGGATTTGTTGCCAGAACTACCATTGAAACATTAAAGGAAAAGTTACTGCACATACCGCTAATAAACCTGTAAGCTTTGCTGCGTACCTTAGATCATTTTTATTTTGTATTTGTTCAAACAAGAGTCCTGGACTGGGGGTAATTTATAGTGATTAACTGCAGGGAAGAGACAGCCTCCCTTCCACACCCTTCCTTCCTCTGTCAGCCCAGGTCCCACTAGACACAGGGAAGTAGAACTTGAGCAAGCACATGAAATACAGATCCTGCCATTGAGATTGGCTCCACCGGGCCTTAGAGCAGTGGACACGTTTCTGTCATAGAGGGGACTGGAGCAGAAGGTTGGATTCAAAATCATCTGAGGTGGGAAAGACAGATGTGTGCTGGAGAGATGGCCCAGTCAGAGGATGTGACTGTGGACCTCCAGCGTACACATAAAAAGTCAGGTGTGATGGTGCATGCTAGTCTCCCAGCACTGGGGAGCCTGAGACAGGCAGATCCCTTTCCTGGAGCTTGCTTATGAGCCAATCTGACTGAATTGGGGAGCTCCGGGTTCAGTGGGAGACTGTCTCAAAAAATGAAAGTGACTGGAGAAGACACTGGGTGTTGACTTACAGTCTCCACATATACACACACAATGGTACAAAAAGAAGTTTGTTTTTTTGTGTGTGTATGTGTGTGTGACTTAAGCTTTGGCAATTTTGTGTTTTAAGACAGTGTCTCACTATATAGGCCCCCTGGCTGGTCTGGAATTTTCCCTGTAGACCAGGCTAGCTTCGAACTCACAGAGATCTACCTCTGCCTCCCCAGTGCTTGGATTAAAGGCGTGTGTCACCACACCCGGCAAGCTTCAGTTTAACCTGGGTTGAAATACAGTCCGCGTAGGATGGATGTGTTTTTCCGTTTTCACGAAAAGGTGAACTCAACCAGCTGTACCAAGGATGAATTAGGATAATACACGAGAAACCTTTATATGCAAAGAAGAAACAGCATCATGAGAAACACTGTGTAAAGACAAAAGAAGATAACACACTGTGAACCAAACACGGTGCCCGGAACACACTGAACCAAACACAGTGCCCAGAACACAAGGTGCCCGGAACACTAACCTTACTAGACCTGGGACACAGGGGAGGTCTGGTTTGGCTCCTCTGCCCACTTTTGACGTAACTGATGGACAGAGTTCTTGGTGTTTTCCTCTGGGAGAATGGAGAAGACTATCATAGGCTCCTTGTGGCCATCACCGAGTCACTCCCCCACGGTTATATCACCAAACCCCAAGGTTCTTACAGTGCTGCGACGTTTTCAGGCTCTCCCTCTTCCCACCACCATCTGCTCTCAGAATGGGGATGGTCTTGGACATGCTTGTCAAAAATCAATTGCTTTTAGATGCATGGGAGATACAGTCAGCTTAATTTTAAAAAGATTGTGTGTGTCGTTAAGGACACCACTTAGGCCCCGTGTGGTTATCTGGTTCTCAGACGGCTAGTGAGAGTGGCCATCATTTCTCTGCTGAGTTGATTTTGCACCTGTAGTTTAGCTGGCCACAGAAGTGAGTTATCTTGGGGATTACTTACTCTGTTTCATCCACCTACATGACTCCACTTTCCATATCAGATTGTCTTGATTTAGCTTCAAAGTAAATCTTTAAAAATAAAATTTATGTGGTGAGTGATGTGCCTGCACATGTGTACATGCGCCACACGGGTGCCCGTGCCTGTGGATGCCAGGAGAGGGCATCGAGTCCCCTGGAACTGGCGTTAAAGATGATTGTGAGCCACCATTTGGATGTTGGGGATCAAAACTCATGTTCTACAGGTGCATTAAGTGCTCTTAACCACTGAGCCACCTCCCCAGGCCCTGAAGACAATCTCAAAGGCAGTTCCCGAGTGTCCTCTTACCTTGTATATATTTTCCAGAATGGTTTAGCTGACTTTAATTTCTCTGTTTTGTGTATAAGCTTGCGATGCAGCTTTGCTCAAACCCAGGAAACACTCACTGGTGCTCTGACTGGAGCCACAGCTAAATCTTAATCCCTTTGGGCAGAGTCACCACCTTCGCTGAATGATACATATGTAATTTCAAGACAGGGTTTCTCTGTGCAACTACCCTGGCTGTCCTGGATCTCGCTCTGTAGACCAGGCTGGCCTCGAACTCACAGAGATCTGCCTGGCTCTGCCTCCCAAGTGCTGGGATTAAAGGCATGCACCACTGCCTGGCTAATTTTTTACACTTTTTTTTTTTTTTTTTGGTTTTTCGAGACAGGGTTTCTTTGTGTAGCTTTGCGCCTTTCCTGGAACTCGCTTTGGAGACCAGGCTGGCCTCGAACTCACAGATATTCTCCTGCCTCTGCCTCCCGAGTGCTGGGACTAAAGGCGTGCGCCACCACCGACTGGCATTTTTTACATCTTAAAGTAAGATTTATCTTTTGTTTTCAGTGTCTGTGGGTTTTTTTTTTTTTTCTCACCATCATTTTACAGCTCTTAGTACACAGGTGCTTGATGTGCTTCATCAGATTTAAATCACTGCTTTTGAGCCGTTGTAAACAGCATCTCTAAAAACTCGGGTTTTGCCTCTAGATGCTCCGTCCCTGGGGGCGTCATTGATTTCTGCGCACTGACCTTGATTCTATGATCTTGTTAAGTTCACTTTATAGTTCTTGAGGAACTTTCTTTTGTGCTCTTATTAAGATTCTTCACATAGGCAATTTTGTTGTCTGAAAATAAGGAAAATTTCATTCATTCCTTTCTGTATTCTTCTCTTCCTACTGATTGATTGGTTGGTTGATTGGTTGGTTGATTGCCCTCTGGCACTGACAAGGAAAAAGCCAGAGTCTTTCGTCATTGAAAACAGTGTTGACTGTGGGGCCTTTCTCTACAGATGTTTTTGTCTCTGCGCATACCGATTGTGAGTGGGTGTTAATTCTGTCAAATGCTTTTCTGCATCAACTGTTAGGATCATATTGGCTTTCTCCTTTAGACTGTTCACATGGTTGGTGACAGTGATGGACAGTTGAATATTGAGTCGGTCTGATATTTCCACCATGAGGTCCACTCAGTCGTAGTACATTATTCTTTTTATCTGTCAAATCTTTTGTTTGCTAACATTTTATTAGGTTCTTTTTTGTGTATGCTACTCAGGAAAGCTGCCTTTAGTTTTTTCTTGTGTTGTCGTGGTCTGGTTAAATTAATTTTCTTGTTGTTGTGCAGTGTGTCTATGTACCATGGTCTGCACATAGAAGGACAACTTGAATGAGTCATTCTTTCCTTATGCCGTGTGGGTTCTGGGGATTGAACTCAGGTTGTCAGGCTTGGCAGCAAGCACCTTTACCTGCTGAGCCATCTCACTGGCCCTTGGTCTGGGTTATGTATCAGAGAATGCCATTTACAAAACACACACTATACAATGTTCCCTTTTCTGTTTTCTGGAAGAGATCAACCAGAGTTGGTGCTGTTTCATCTTTGAATGTTCAGAAGAATTTGCCAAGGAAACCGTCTGGAGTCTGCAAATGCCTTTTTTGAAAGCTTTCCAATGGTGAATTCAATTTTAAATGGTTGCAGTACAATTCAGGCTCTCTGTTCTTCTCGGACGGCATGGGGAGTCTCCCTTTCACAAGGCAGCCCCTCCTGAATTACTGGATTGTCTGTGCAGAGATATTTATATAATTCCCCCACCAGCTTGTCTGTGGAGCCTACAGTGAGAATCTTTGTTTATTCCCCAGTATTAAAAATTATCATTTCCATTTTTTCTTTGTCAGTATCAATATTGATTTTTTTTTCCATGAATGAGTTTTTGTTGTTTCATGGGTTTTTTTTTTGTTTTGTTTTTTGTTTTTTGTCTCTCTGCTTTCAATTTCATTGATTTGCTAGGCACAGCAGCATAAGCCTGTTAATCCCACCACCAGGGAGGCTGAGGCAGGGGAATCATGAGCTCAGGTCCTGCTTGAGTTACAGAGTGGGATCTTGATTTGGAATATTTTTCTTTGATTTTTTTTCTATTCTCTTTATTATTTTCTTTCATGCTCTTACTTTGGATTTATTCTGCTCATTTTCTGGCTTCTTCTGCTGGAAGCTTAGATGAGCAGTTTGAGACTTCCTGTTTTAACATCCATGTTGGCTGTTCAAACTACCTCTGTGTGTGTTGACAGGCTGTGTTCATTGGTTGTGTTGTTCGGCCGTCCCATTTACATCCAGTCCAGAGCAATAGCTCATTCGCTTTGATCTATGGTTTATTTGAGAACGTGTTGTTAGTGTCCAAAGCGTTGGTGAGGCCTCCTGTGAGAGCTCTTGTTTTACTATTTGGTTCCGCTATGATTTCATTATGACCACAGAATAAACAACTTCTGATTTCCATGGTTTTACATTTGGTCAAGTTCCCTTTATAACCCAGGGTATGTTCTTTCTTGGTGAACGCCCTTCATGTAATTGAAGATATGGGTCCAATTAGTGTCGGCCCCATGGCTGCATACATTTCTATTGGAATCCATCTTTTACAGCCTTGTTAATCTTTCAGCCTCCAGATGCATCATCTCTGGAGATGAGAGATGATGTCTCTAGGGTGGGGGGGCCTGTCTTCTCTCACGGTTGGAACGGTCCCTACTCTTTCCAGCCTAGTTAACACTAGGCACGCACATTCTCAATGTCTCACGTCTCCCTGCTGAGCCGACATTTCTCAGGGCTCCATGCACTGTTTCATGTATCATAATTATTTTTTTTCTCAGAAATCTACTTTGTTTGATATCGATACAGCCACTTTTTCTTTTGGATCAGTGTTTTAGGGTGGCTTTTCTGTTTCTTCATTTTTATCCTGACCACACAATTGTTTTTCGAAGTGAGATTCTTGTAGACAACATATGGCTATATCGTGTTTTCCAAATCTGTTCAGGCAATCTCTGTCTTAGCTGATGTGATAGACTGCTTTTATGTTTAATTATTGTTATATTTGGATTTTGTGTCTCAGTCTTTGTTTACTTTTTATTTACCACCTCTGAGATTTAGCTTTTCTTTCCTTTTTTTTTTTTTTTTTTTTTTTTGACATTTCTGGTATGCTGTTTTAACTCATATTCTGTTGTTTGCTATATTGACACATTTTAAATCCAGAAGTAAAGAATCAGTTTTTGTTATTGTTTGGTCCCATACCCCAGGCTGGACCAGAACTCAACAAGTGGCTAAAATTAGACGTAAGCAGCAGCTCTTCTCCCTCAGCCTCCCAAGTGCTGGGATTGCAGGAGTGACCCACCCCATCTGAAGGATAATTTTGAATTTGCCAGACATTTCTCATTTCTATTTTCTCCCTTTATTCCTAATATACACAGTTTATTTCTAGAACAGTCTTTTGTTTGTTTGTTTTAAATATCTGAAGAGCTTCCTTCAGGTAGGTCTGCCGGGAACGGTGATCCTGGCTTCCCATCAGCTGAAAATGTGTCTATTGTCTTTCCCTAACGACGGCATTCTGAGCCCTTATCTCTCTCAGTAGCTCTCCATATCATTTTCTTCTCTTCCCCTGGGCCCCGAGGTTTCAGACGAGAGAACCTGTGTTCCTCCTGGTCATCACTCCCGGAAGAATGCACAGCGCTCTGGCTTTTTGTAACGTTCCTCACTGCCTTTGTTTAGTTGCTGGGGGAGGTTCCAGCTGCAAGTTCTACTTCACCTGTGTGCTGTGTGGTGCTCATGCCTGGCCGTTTTTGCCAGTACTGTCCAGATCTACCCTGTGAAGGCTACTGTAAGGGAAAACTTACCATAGCACAGTTTTGGAGGCTCTGGTGAGGGGCTCTGCTTAATCACGACATGGTGGATGACAGACAGCATGGCGGAGGCATGCATGAGAGGGAGAAGGAACAGGGTGAGAGACGGGAGGCTGGAGAGACACAAGGGTCAGGCCAACTCTTTGTGTAACAGCCCGTTCTTGCAGGAGTTGAATCCCTCCACTCAATGTACATTTGTGGGGGACCAGAGCCCACATTTATTTACCTCGGGACTCTTGAGGAAGGAGGGATAAGAGACTTAGGTAGAAATAAAGAGGGGAGAGAAGCAGAGAGAAACGCAGGATAGCCTTGGGTGGGCCTGGATCCTAATCTATGGGTCCTGACTGTCTCTGAACTAGGATATTTAAAGGAATGCCAAGGGGTGGAGCAGAAGACCTCCCCTCAGCACAGCCAAGTGCAGACCATCTCAGATACCTGGTACTCAGGCCTCTGGTCCAATCATCCTCTCTATGCAGACCTGCTGGCTAAAGCCACTATGTTGCTAGAGTTTTCCTGCCTGACCCACGGTCAGGGCAAATCTCTCTCACCTGCCAGTCCCACAGCCTCAGACCCAACCAAGTAAACACAGAGACTTATATTAGTTACAAACTGTATGGCCGTGGCAGGCTTCTTGCTAACTGTTCTTACAGCTTAAATTAATCCATTTCCATTAATCTATACCTTGCCACATGGCTCGTGGCTTACCGGCATCTTCACATGCTGTTTGTCATCGTGGAGGCTGGCAGTGACTCTCTGACTCAGCCTTCCACTTCCCAGCTTTATTCTCCTCCTTGTCCCGCCTACACTTCCTGCCTAGCCAATGGCCAATCAGTGTTTTATTTATTGACTAATTAGCAACACATGTGCCATACAGAACATCCCACAGCACTTCCCTTTTTTTTTTTTCTAAAAGGAAGGTTTTAACCTTAACAAAGTAAAATTACATATAATTTGGGAATTTGGGCGTATCTTCTCTTACTACTTCCTGCTGGAGGGGGGCGCTGTATCTTATGGGGACACAAAGAAAATTTTAGGATGATGGAATAGTCCATGAGGCTATATTGTCTGAGCCAGTTGCCTTCAAACCATTCTGGATGTTGGATCATCTGGGCCATGGTGTCATCGGAGACCTTTCAGGGGGTCTTGGCTGGTCAAACCTGATGTATCTTAATCTTGAACAAATCCATAGCCTCTGGCTTTCTGTGGGAACAAAAGAGACTCTTTTCCAAAGCAACATATCTTTATATCCAAATTTTGAAGTCAAGGTACCTTTAAAATATACATTTTGGCATAACTCAACAGCTTTTACAATCAAATGTTTTTCTGCAGTTAAAAATCCCAAAGACAACACAATCCAGATTCTCTGTGTAATATTCATCTTCATGTGGCATTTTTTTTATATTAATTTTACTGTCTCTTTAAAGACTTTATTTTTTAAAACTATGTATTTGTTTCTATAACTGTATATACCACTAGGAAACCCAAATGGGCTCCAACATACTTCTGTGATGCGATCACCTCCTGCTAGCCCCCTCCTCTCCAGGACTTGACCACCTCCCAGCATCACCACATTTAGGGACCAAGCATTGAGCATGTGAGCCCAGGAGAGAATCCATGTCTAAACCATAGCAGACTGGGGCCATTTACATCAAGGATATCAGCTGGCCACTTCATGAATCTGCGTGGATGGGCGGCCTGTCATGCCCGCCCTTGGCTTGCAAAATAGCAGGGTGATGTCTGAAACTGGAACAAATGTCTGAACTTTGCCATTTATACAGTTTTCTGCTCTAAAGGGATGTGTTTATTTGTGTGTGTGTGTGTGTGTGTGTGTGTGTGTGTGTGTGTGTGTGTGTGTCCGTGCATGTGCTGATTCAGAAACCCGAAGAGGCCATTGAATGTCCTCCTCTTTCACTCTCCAGCTACTCTTTCACTCTCCAGCTACTCCTTTGAGGTGGGGTCTCTTCCTTCACTTGTGGCTGTGTTTATTCAGCCAGGCTGGAAGTCAGCAAGCCCCAGCCATATTCCTGTCTCTATATCGAGGAGGCACATGGCTTGTTATACAAGAGTGGGGATTTGAACTCTAGTTCTCACAATTATGCGGCAAGCTCTCTTAACCACTGATCCATCTCTCTACCCCACTAAAATGCCTCGCTCTTTCCTAATGCTCAAGTGCACTGTACATCTCCATGCCAGGACTCTTCTGTCCCCGTATTGCTGCTGGCACTTCTCGAACATTGTCTGCTGTGGCCGTTACTACAGACAACACATATTGTTTGTGTTAGTTGGAGGACCTGTCAACTTCATACCAGAACCCTCACATCTTTGAACTCACCAGCTCATCCTGTGTCTGATTCCAAAGGCCATCGTGTTGTGCTCAGGGAACTAGAACACGACAGTTCAGCCTGAAGTCTTAAGGGTTGGGGATGCAGCACTGAGGCAGGGGTGAGGCCCCGTGCTCCATCCCCAGCACTACGAGAAAATAGATTCCGACCCTTCCACATACAAGTTACAAAAGAGGCTAGAGAGCTGTGTGATTTGGGTCATTTTTTATTTGAAGTTGTTTTTTCTGCACCGAAACCATAAGCCAGGAGGAAATTACAGGAAGAGGAAAAAAAAAACTCAGACTGTATTCCCTCATCTAGAGTTCCTCTACTCTCTGCTTCCATCTGTTTCCTCTGCTGTGAATTATCCATCCACCTACCCATCTACCCATCATCCCCCATCCATTTATCCATCCACCTACCCATCTACCCATCCATCCCCCATCCATTTATCCATCCACCTACCCATCTACCCATCCATCCCCCATCCATTTATCCACCTACCCATCTACCCATCCATCCCCCATCCATTTACCCATCTACCCATCCACCCCCCACCCATTTACTCATCTACCCATCCATCCCTCCATCCATTCATCCACCTACCCACACTTCCATCTATTATTCATATTCCCACTCCTCCGTCCACCCATTACCCATTGATCTATCATTTCTTCCATCTGTTTCTTCACCATTGACACTCCACAAGCTTACCATGTTCCAGGAAAAGTGGGAATAAATAATGCCCCGCCCTTTACAATGTTCTGTCAAAAAAAAAAAATCAAGTCATCGTAGAACAAACTCACAACTTGTCAGATGTGAAAATTAGGTCGGAACTAAAAATACAGTTATGCAACCGGAAGGGGTGGACCCGAGGGTTGTTCTGGAAATGAAATCAAATACTTGCCTACTTCGCAGTGTCACCATAAAGAGGAACGAGAGATGGGATGAACTGGGGGCCACGGCAGTGCACACGGCGGCGGCTCTTCCTCCATGCCAGCCCTGGACTATTTTTCTGCATTTTTTTTTTACAGGCAAGCTGATCAAAATTGCTCTGAATATGGTTCCATTGTTTGACTTCATTTGTGCTTGAATTACAGACACTCTGATTTAATGCCCACGATGCAATGCAGCATTTCATTTTCTCAGACTTAAGACGACCTTACCACAACAGTCCAATTGCCCCCAAGGTGACTTTTCAGTTTGGGGGTTTCATTGTCTCCAGTCTTTGCGACTCCGGATCTGAGAGATCTACAGGTGATACTCCGAGGTCCTTGTCCTTATTTTCACAACCATCTTAGTTCCATTTGGGGCTAGCCTGTGTCTTTCTGATTTCGGCTTCAAGAAAATGACACGTGCCGTGCCGTGCATGTGGGAGTGCCACCACTTAACCTAACGTTCCTTCGTGTCCTTTTAGTTTACAAAGCGGTAAACAGCCCCTCCTTACAGATTTAGGGTCACATGACTTCAGGCCATAATCACAGAGTGTTAACGATCACATATTGAAAGATACCCACTTTGCAGCGAACTTAGGAATCTCAAGTTCCCATTCTTCCTAAAAATCATAGTGAGTCATGCCAGCAAGGCAAAGATATTTTTACATGCATTAGGAGGAAAATTCCTCCCCATCCTACATAACTTCTAGAAAAATGAATTTTTTTCTATCTGTGTAGCCTTGATGGCGGCGTTGCTTACACTAAATTTCTGCTTCTGGCAGTGTGGCAGGCTCCCTTGGTTCTGAGCTGTAGTGGAAAACAACCGTGCTCCTCTCCGAGACCTGGTGTCTGTTACTAGGCAGCTCCTCCGTTCAGAGTTAAGTGTCTTAGAAAGGTTCAGACTCTGAGGCTGTGGGAAACCCTATCTTGGTTGCCCTTCAACTTCCACAAGTGTGCACACCAGTCCAAGCTCTGTAGGGTGGAGGGCAGGTGACACCTTACACACTTCCTTCCTGACCCCCATGTACTGTTGGACACCAGCTGCCAGTTCAGCGTGTTGTGAACTCAGCTGTCACCAGCTCCTCGTTGGCCCTCAGACCCCGTGATCACTGCCCTCAGGACTCACTGAACCTTTGACTTGTAAGTTGTAACTGTATCCCAGGAACAGGACAGCTGCGCTAGCTAGTCACGTCTGTGGAGTTTGCCTCCAAGCTCTAATGATACAGGAACACACTTTGTCTGAGAAGAGCGGGCCTCTAGGGTGTGGATCCCCAACCCCCACTCCGGTCGCACCTGCCCCCGGTGACATATCCGGGGGACAAAGTCTCCCGCGCCCACACTCGGCAGGATGCTGAGAAGTGCGTGTGAGCCGGGGATCCAGTGACCTGCGTGCATTTGCTAGCGCGGCGACGCACAGGGACAAGGGCGCGCGGGGAGCCAGTGGCCTGCGCACATTTGCGTAGGGGCTCAGGGAGGAGCAGCGCTGCAGCCCCACGCGTTGCGTCTCAGCTGAGTCACCTCCCCGCGGCCCCCGCGTGGGGAGCGCTTCCTCTCACACCCCACTTGAGCTTCCTGAGCTGCGCGGGCCGCGAGGCCGATCCACCGCCTCACCCGGAATAGCCGCACACACCCGCACCACCGCGCACTCGTGGCACTGAGTCACCGGGAAACTGAGTCACTCTCCCGCCACCAGGAAATACCTTTTTTAGACTGCCAGTCTGAGCGGGGTTGCGGGTGACTTCGAAGATTTGGTTGCTTTGCTGATCATCAACTCCCCGCGGAGGCGTGCAGGCCTGTTTTTTTTCCATTTTTTCCCACGCGACTCCGTTGGCTTGCTGCTGCGGGCGAGTTTGGCACAGCGTGTACCTCTGGGCGCCCTGCAGGGACCAGTTCAGGTTGGGGATGCGGATGGGAACTTCAGGCGGGCGCCCAGCGGTCGCCACACCCCAGGGAGAGGTTGCCGCCCGGTTTGAAGGCCGCTGTGGCACTTTCCGGAACCATCTGTAGGTGGCGCCCTTGCCCACTTGGTGTCGCGCTTCACCCAGGCAGAAGGCCTTGGTAGGCTGTGGACTTTGTCCGGTTTATGGAGCCCACTAGGACCACGCGTTGTTTAATAGAACTGCGTTGGAAGGGAAGGGAGTGGAGAATCATCTAAACCGTGCAAGTACAGGGAGAACACAGGAACCCGTAGTCAGTGGACAGGCTGGGCTGAGCGTGGCTCTATTGTTAAGGCGTTGTTTCCTGGTCTTAAAGGCTGTTTTGCTGCCTTAATATCCTCGAGCCTCACGGGAGCATGGTCAAACTCCCAGGGGCCAGCCCCTTAAAGAAAACTGAGTCCTTCCTCACCCTCACCCCTGCCAGAAGCCATCAACTGTGAAGAGTTGCACTTTGGGATCCCTGTCACAATTTGTAAGAGTTCTCTTCAATGGCTTTCTGCCTAGACTGTTTCTTTTCCTCAGGGGTGGGTGGGTTAGACTTTTTTTTCTTTTCTTTTCTTTGGGTGAGGTCAAAGGGGAGGGCGGCTGACCTGGGCGGAATGGAAGTAAATGTCATCGGGTGCATTATGTGAAACTCCCAAATCATCAATAATAGTATTAAATAATCAGTGAAATTACTATGTTGGGGAAAAATCAGTCACATAAAGCTAAAACAAAACAAAACAAGAGCAGGAAAACAAAACCCTGAGCCTTGCATCTTGTCACAGCCGACAGCTACTTCAACACATCTGTGAAGGCTCAGGATGACTTGGCCTTGCCGTGTGGAGGGTGAGGAGTGGCCAGTACCGGAGAGAAATCACGGCAGCAGTGTGGGGTGGGCTCCCCTAAGGACCCGTTCCTGAGCATTGGGTGTAAGAAAAGAGGCTTTCAGCGTGGCGTGCTCTGGAGAGAGCTGCAACAGCTTGGGTAGGGCTCCTGTCACCACCCACCTCTGCTCAGGGCACCCTTTCCCCAGGGGAGAGAGAAGAGGGAATTAGGGCTGAGCCACTCAGGAGGCAGAGTGATCGCTGGGAGTTTGAAGCCAGCCCGGTCTGTACAGTGAGACCCTGTCTCATTAAATAAAAAACAAACAAGTAGACAGGTCGATGGAGCTCTATAGAGCAGTCCGTCTGCCATTGATCTCAGGCTTCCACACATGTATACATGGTGAGCACCCCCCCACAGACAATGAATGTGCGGAGTACAATTCATACTTAGCATCATAAAGGCAGTGGTCTTGCTGAATGGCACTACCAAGGCGATCTGGGGAACTGCTATGAAGCACACGTGACATTTCATATCTGAAATTACCACGAATGCATATTAAGTGCTTTCTCTGTCACACATACGCCAGCGACCGTAACCCATGTCTGCATTAGTTACCTTTGCCCCCATGACAGAGTATCGGGATGACTGAGCGGTCTAAGACACCAGGCTTTTCTCATTACTATGATAAAGATCCGGAAAGAAGCAACGTGAGAGAAGTTTATTTGGGCCATAGTGGCAGGGGGGTCCGGTGTCGAGAGCTGCTCATGGCTGCGGTGGTAGAAGCAGAGCCTCCAATTTAAGTCTCAGTGGCTAACCGGATAATAGCCCTTAGGCTCGCCCCTCCAGCCCTACCTCTGCCAGTGAGGCTTCCTGTCCAAGAGGTTCCACAACCTCACAAAACAATGTCACCAACAGAGACCCAAGAGTTCAAAATCCTAACAGATGGGAGACAAACCGCATTGAAACTCTATCAGTGGCCTTTGGTCCTGATGTCAAGAAAGGCTACGTTTCAGTGGAGGTGGGGAGATGGTAAGTCCAGGACCCCTCCAGCAGGAAGGAATGAGTGCCTGTGGCAGGCAGGGGAGAAGGTGGGCCTCAGGCTGCCTGAAGGTGTGTTTGTTTACCTGGAATTCTCATGAGATGTTCAGGCTCCTTCCTCAGGCCCCGAGAGTTCAGTCATCTGCCTGGGACAGTGTGCCTGGGATGGCTGGGGAAAAGGGAGACTTTCATGGACTCTGGGCTAGCAGGTTTCTGTGTCAGCATGCCTAACGGCAGCACCTGGTTCTGAGCCCAGCCCGCCTGAGTCGGTTCGGAGTGAGTGCTGGCCGTGACTTAGCTGAGCCGGCTTTTCCAGGCAGCAGTGCTCTGCAGCGTTGTGAGCATGCTGGTGGTTCTGTGGAACATGCTTAGGACCAAGTGTGACAGCTGAGAGTTTGGGATCCGGCATCCTCTGTCAACTCTAGTAACAGCTGTGGCTTCCAGAAGAATCAAATGACCCTGCGCTCTCTGGCTGCTCTAACTGCTCACCTCTTGGCATGGCCAGCAAGCCGGTTATAAATAGGAGCTGGACATGTTTCTGTGTTCCGGTTGCTAGGTGATCCCCATGGCTCCTGTGACATCATGTCCCAGGGAAGCCAACCTTCATCACGGCAAAAGAACTCCATAAATAGGCCAGTGGGCATTAGTAGTGTTCCAGCAAATTCTGCCGAGTCTGCCATGCCTTATCAGGTAGTATTCAGGAGCTGTGGGTGACACAGTTCAAACACGGTCAGCCAGCAGCTGTCCATCCAAGTGACCACTTGACTTAGGAGCGTGGAGTCTGGCTCAGGACTAACCCATTTGCAGTCTCTCACGGACATCTTTTGTGTTGCGCTCCCAATCGCCTTAGGTGCTTTGCACCAAGGGAAGTCCCCGTTTATGACGGACTTCTGAACCTGCTGAGCCCTTTCCAGAGTGTTCATGCAGCGGACAGCAGTGGAGACACAGACACCAGACCCTGGGCCTTGGTTTTACTTTGGTGATTTTGTCACAGAGCCTCTGCCCCACCCGTGTGTTCTCCCATCCTCGTCACACGGGACAGGGTTGAGAGATGATGCTTATTAAGAAGTCAAAAGTCAACCCATTTCAAACAACCAGGTTTTCAGGCATACCGAGTGTCGTCTTCAAGGTCAGGCCCATCTTTACAGTGCTCTCACAAGACAAGCCCCACTTCGGCTAGAGGTGTGGTGTAGCTGGGGAAGAGTCTGCCCAGGATGTCCAGAGTCCCAGGGACTATCCCCAGCTCCACATAAACCTGGCATGGTGGCATGGGACTGTCCACTCAGAATCCAGGAGGCCGAGGCTGAAGGATCGAGGTCAGCCTCAGCTGCACGAAACCTCCATCCTAGGGTGAGTCTGGCTAGCGTTCCCTCCAATCTCCCTTCTCCCCCACTAGTGGGAAAAGAAAACACACCCCATTCTTCGAAATACTGGAAGCGCCAGTCACATGTGGCCATCTTCCTTCCCTGGTTCTGAGGACGAAGTCACAGGGCTAAGGAGTTTTGACATGGTTGTGTCATGGAATCTGTTCTCTCCAGGGTGAAGTGGGCCACCCACACCTGAAGGGCAGGCTTATTTCTCTAGGGCTGAGTTGGCCATTCAGCTGGGAAGACAGGATGCCCTGCTCTGTACAGGTGCTGAAGCTGGGGCATGCCCATAACTGAGGGTTTTCTGGGCATAGGGTTTGGGAGTCTACCAGACCCTTGGAAACTGCTGCCCAAGTGACTCTCTGTGCCTGTGCTCACATGTGGAGAGCACCAGTGTGTGCACACCCAGGACCTTAGGGATTCTTTTAATGTCTTTTGGCACTCTTCACTTGCACACATCTTACCTGTCCCATGGCTAGGTTTGGTAAGATCAGTCATAGATGTGCCGGAATCACCTTGGTTAGATTCCGTTAATCTGAAAAGTGTCAGCGCCAGGCAGCAGTGGTCCGCAGAGCTGTGGATGCAGAAGTGCCCCCTCCTCCTTTACACAGCTGCCCTAAGAAAATGTGTAAGAGCGATTGTTCTCCACCTCACTGGAGACTAGAAACTTCCATGGACTTTCATACACATGCCTGCGCACATTTCCCAGGGCTGCCCTGACCATGTCTGTACTGGCTGGTTTTGTGTCAACTTGACACAAGCTAGCATCATCAGAGAGGAAGGAGCCTTAGTTGAGGAAATGCCTCCATGAGATCCAGCTGTAAGGCATTTTCTCAATTAGTGATCAGCGGGGGAGGACCCAGCCCATGATAAGTGGTTCCATCCCTGGGCTGGTGGTCCTGAGTTCTATAAGAAAACAGGCTGAGCAAGCCAGGTGATGCAAGCCAGTAAGCAGCTCCCCTTCATGGCCTCTGCATCAGCTCCTGCCATCCAGTTTTGAGTTCCTGTCCTGACTGCCTTCAGTGGTGAACAGCAAGGTGGAAGTGTAAGCTGAATAACCCTTTCCTCCCCAGCCTGCTTCTTGGTCATGGTTTTATATAACAGCAACGGAACCCTAACTAGGACACATTGGTACCAGCATAGTGGGGTATTGCTGTGATCAACCTTACCATGTTTTCGGGAGGATTGTGGAAGGACTTTGGAACTTTGGGTTCCAAGAACCATTGAGTTGTAAGAGCCCAGTGGGATGTTCTGTGGGAACTTGGAAAATAAGAATGTTGAGAGCAATGTAGAAGATGGAGGCCTGGCTTGTGAAGTTTCAGAGGGAGGTTTAAAGACTCTGTCAGGGCCATTTGTTGTTTTGAGTTAAGATCCCGTGGTTCTGGTCAGCTGGGGCTGAAGAATCAGCTGTGATTAACAAGATATTGGAACTACTAAAGCGAAAATTTGCTTGGAGACTTGATGCTGGTCGGCTGAAGCTAAGAAATTAATGATGATTAAGAAGAGACCAGCGTCATTGAGGTGAAATTTTCTGGGGAATGTTCCCCGAGAGCACAGAGAAGCTGTGTTCCAGAGGCAGCCAAGGTTGTACCTCACGCTGGCAGCCAGACTTGGTCATGTGTCAGAGTCATCCACGTGGTACTGGTTTTGAAAGCATGAAGGGGTCGTGGAGAGCAGCTGAGGGGGGGTCGTGGAGAGGCCAGGAGAGGCCATGGGTGAAGGTGCAGCCTCAGTGGCAGTTGAAGGCCCAGGACGGTGGGGGTCATGTGGAGAAGTTGAGGCTTGGCGCCATGAAGAGAGCCTAGGAGAGGCTATTGGTGAAAGTGCAGCCCAGTGTCAGCAGAAGACCCCAGCATTTTGGAGATGCCAGGACCATGGGGTGACCACCGAGAACAGCAGCAGCCATGGAGTGGAGCCAGCTGGAGCCTGGAAGACAAGCTGTGTGTGCTGCAGAGGGCGGAGCTGGAGAAGTGACCCAAGTTCTTTGGAGGAGCCCGGGAGATGGTGAGTGAATTCCAGACATTGGACAGTTGAAATTTAGTTTTGCTCTGATTTAATTGTGTCTGTGCCCTGATTTTCCCTCTTGAAATAAAAAAGTATTTTACTGGAGCCCACAGTTGAAAGACTTTGAACCTTAAAAGACTTTGGGTTTTAAAAGAGATTGGATATTTTAAAGGGACTGAAATTTTAATGTGTTTGAGTTTGTAAAGACTGTGGGGCTTTTAAAGTTATTTATGTTTTTAATGTGAGATCTTGGGGATGAATTAGAAAGGAAGGGTTGTCACTTAATAGGATATGTTTATGTGTCAAGTTGATAAGGGGTCAGTTATACTGGCTGGTTTTGTGTGTCAACTTGACACAAGCTAGAGTCATCAGGAATGAAGGAGCCGCAGTTGAGGAAATGCCTCCTTGAGATCCAGCTGTAAGGTATTTTCTCAATTAGTGATTGATGGGGGAGGGCCCAGCCCATTGTGGGTGGAGCCATCCCTGGACTGTTGGTCCTGGGTTCTATAAGAAAGCAGGCTGAGCAAGCCATGGGGAGCAAGCCAATAAGCAGCATCTCTCCATGGCCTCTGCATCAGTTCCTGCCTCCAGGTTCCTGCTCTGCTTGAGTTCCTGTTCCTCCTCCAATGATGGACCATGATCTGGAAGTGTAAGGCAAATAAATAAACCCTTTCCTCTCCAACCTTTTGCTTTTTGGTCATGGTGTTTCATCACAGCTATAGGAACCCTAACTAAGACAATGTCCTAAACTGGGTATGCCTGCAATTCTGTCAGTCAGGAGTCAGAGAACAAAGCCATAGCAGATCTTGCCCCTTGACGACTGGACGGTGACTCCCTGGCCTTCCCAGGCTTGTAGGAGTTATGCTTTTGTCTTGGCTACGTCTTTATACAGGGGTCTCCTCTGTATCTCTGTCCTGACATGTTTTCCTCTCCAATGACAGCCCAATGATCAGGATTTGGCATGTCATTTCAGTGTGACCTCATCTTAGAGCTTATTTCCAAACAAGCACAAATTCTGAGGCTCTGGGGCTTTGGCTTATCATTCAGGTCAAGTGATTCAATCATCACCGCCAGGATCCTAGCAAGATGGACTCTACTTAGCAAGAAGCCCCTAAATTTCTCCACCCGAGGCGTATCTTTTCCCAAAAGATCTCTGATTATAGCTCATGTTATAGGCCATATATATATGTTTACTGACAGAGTTTTTAAAAATGTCAATGCTTTAGTTGAATGATATGGGCAGGTTTGTTTTTATTGTTAGGAAGTGCTGATTTCAAATGTCTGTGAGCTTATTTTATCTCACAGGAAATGTACCTGACTGATGTGTTTCTTTGTTGGCTGTCTCTTTTTGGAGGAAGGTTCCTAGAAAACCACAGTGGGCTTTGAGATGACTTGGGGTTGAATGCCACACAAACCCAAGTTATAATTATACTCTCCTCTGCCATAGATTTTCCAAAAACAGCCTCCCTGTTTCTCAGACTGAGGAGCCTCTCTAATAATGGCCCCATTTATTATTCACAATGTGACAGCCCAGTGATTGCCTTTTATTTAAGTGAAAGGTCAAGAGGTTTTGATTTAAACAAGGGTTGAATCAAAGGTGTCACGTCCACAGAGGTGACACACCGTGAAAGATGGAAGACAGACGTCCCGTGACCTGACTGCATGCTGTGATGGCTGCATTCACCTGCTGGAACATCACTGTCTCGTTCTGGGGAGGGAAACAGTCCAGCCCATACCTCACCAGCACTTCCACTGTTTCGGAAAGTCGGTCTACGATTTGGGAAGTTCAGTTCCTTACAGAAGACAACTGTCTTTTGGCAGGGAGGGGTCAGGAGTCAGGGGATACAGGGACTCCCCTCCTAATGTCCACTGGCGGAGAGAACAAAGCTCTAGAAGCCGTGGTACTTTCCAGCTGAGACATACCGGTCGGGTTATCTGGGAGGAACTGGTGGCTGTCCATTCTCCGAAAGGCAGCCACCCAGGAGAGAGACATTTAGCCTTTTTGCTGTAACTGACTTGAGGGGTCTCCGTCTCACAGAATACCCCCTTCTCACAATGTAGAGGATACACACTCACATCACCCCAGACTCCGGCCCTCTGTGGGGGTGGACGGGAGCTCAGAGGACAGCACCAAACCTCAGGAAGCAGCTTGGGTTCCAGCTATGCTTTGTAAGGTTCTGAATAACCCAGCGCTCCACACTGGGCAGGGAAGCTGGACCTGTCAGGTGCCTGCGGTGTCTCACCTCATTTAGTCCTCACAAGCCCGTGAAGTGACTGTGTGTGCTCTGACATTGCCGCAGAGAGGTGACACCATGTCCCCCGGTGCTCAGAATGAGACGCCACACTGAGGTCTGGCCATATATCTTTTGTATAACATTCAACGTGATCTCATGCTTGGGTGAGAAATCTGCCTGATTCACTGGGCTTCCCAGAGGGACAGACAACTTACACTATGAGAACTACAACTTCTCTCAGTGCATTGACCTCTCCCACTTGAAGAAGGGGCCTGCCTCCACAGAGGAGCTTCCCCACCTTGCCCCCGCAGGACCCCAGAAACAGCTCAAAATGAGGTCACCTTCATATTCAGCCTGTCAATGGCCACCAGAGCACTTCCAGGCCTGGGGTTCTCCTGCTGCACTTGAGGGCATCTGTTCATCTCCTCTTCCTGACTCTGAGTTAACCAGAAGTGACCCCCCCCTCCTGTACCTTTGTTACTGGCCAGGAACCCATTCTAAAAGCTCTCTGTAAGAGGGGCCCAACTCCAGTTAGGCCCCCCACAATACAGGCCTCCAAGTCTCTATCATTACTCCCATGCTGATCCCCACACTCCATCTCTGGGGGGCTATTGGGAGTTGTCTGTGTTCTGACCGGCTGCCCACAGATACAGAAGGCAGACTCTGGTGCCGACGGGCCCTTCTGCATTTCCTGTGCATCCAAGATGGGTCAGATAATTGAGCTCCTTTGAAAGACCCCCATGGATGTGCTGCCATGTCCTTGCAATACAAAAGAGTGCCTCTGTTTCTGCAGTCACCGGGCTCTGTTGACAGGACTTGAATGTTCTGGGGAAGAGTGGATCTGGATGTGGAGTGTTGGAAAATTAGGTTCTCTCCAAGAGAGATGTTGAGGAGCTATTCAAGCCAGAGAATGAGCCACTTCCTGTGTGCCATGCCTCTTGTCCTCGGGGTAGGGGATATGGTGTGTGTATGTGGGGTGTTGTCCGGGGAAAATGGGAAGTGAAAGCCAGGTGGTGGCAACCCTCTCCATGGGAGCAGAGTCCCAGCCATGCCTGGCCTGAGCCTGTCACTCACTGCTGGCTTTCCTATGTAAACCCCAGGGAGCTGCCATTCTAGACACCTGACTGCTGTTAACTGGAGAACGGATAGAAAGAAAACCAGCAAATAGCATGCCCCCCGATGTTGTGATGTCTGGGCTTAGGGGTCAAAGTGACTATGCAGATTTGGTGTGACTGTGGTTCTGGCCGAGGTAGGAGCTGCTGCCTTTGTTTGCAGGGACATGATAAATCATTTTTGTCCCAGAATTGAAGGTGGTCTCTGGACCTCCAAGACTATTCAGGATCAATGATTAGATCTCAGAGAGTGACTTCAGGATCATGCAGGCATTGAGGACCCCAAGCTTTTGCTTGTAGGTCTGGGTACAGGGCTTGTCCAGCTTCATGGGACCTGGGCACACATCTGGTGAAAACACCTGTCTTCATATTTCATGGTTATGTAAAGTTGGGTAATGGAGATACAGTGGTAGCATGGGTAGTCAACCTTGTCGTCTTCAGTATGGAGGAAACTCAATTTTATCAGCCAGTCATGACCTTTGTGAAGAGACTTTAGCAGGTTAATTATGACTGGGGTGTCCTGGAGTATCCCGACATTATTCTGATGAAACACAAGTCTGTATACTCACGTCTTTGTGTGTGTGTGACAGGGCTGAGGGTCTGTTACACCACTTGAAGAGTTCACACCCTCCCTGGCTGCATGTAGATGGAAGGAACTTGGGGGGCATCTTTCTTGCTCTTTTGAGCTCATAGGGAGAGTGTTTTGTGAGAACTGAGTAAAGCCTGGCCCACTCAGCCTTGGAGCTGAGCTCACTGAGCTCACTGAGCTCCTGTAACCTCCACCCATGCTGTTAAGGCATTTCTAAAATCCACCTGAGCTCACAGGACTGGGCCCAGGGGTTAACTGAAGCATGTGTATCTGCATGGAGTAGATCTTGCCAATGGCTTGACCTTGGTCAGTAGGAATGTCATGACTGTGAGCTATGGAAAGATGTAGGCCCCAAGCCCAAACCATGCAGGGATCTCTTTAGATCAGATTAGCCTGAGAACATGTCTTGACTGTTGATTGATGTGGGAGGACTTGGCCCACTGTGGGTGACAGCATTCCCTAGGTAGAGAGTCCCAGACTGTGTGAGCATACACAGCAAACACAGCACACACACGCATTTATTCTTTCTGCTCTTGACCATGAATATGACTAGAGGCTTCACATTCCTGTTGCCCAAACTTCCCTACAATGGGAGGGATAGATTTTTTTTTCAGAGTATTTTATCACAGCAACAAAAATGAACCGGGCCAGTGACCTCACCTGGAAGTCATGGCAGACCTAGCAGAGCTCGTGACAGAGTAGGCTGGGCTCTGAATCCGGTAGTCTGAGGTCTATGGGAAGAAAAGGCTGTGTGAAGTCAGAGGTGCCCAGAAAACTGTGAAGATGGATTCTCCTCTTGAGAGTCATGCTCCTCCAAGGCAGGGGACGGGGCAGAGGTGCCTGTAGCCATGAGAAGATGGATGAGGCAAGGGAGGCCCCATCTTCCCAAGACTGAGTACATTTTGGTCAAAATTTCCAGTCCTCAGACAGGAAAGAATGGATTTCTGGAGGAAATCCCAACTTGTACTATTTTGCTGCAGCAGCCTTAGGATGCTAACACGCCATTTAGTGAGCCCAACCCCCTGCCTGATTGACTGTTATCTCTACCCGTGTTCCACTTCACGGCACCTCTGTGCCTATGTAGGCTCCTCCAGGAAGTGGGCGTTATCGTGGAGTGGCGGTGTGTGCGACAGCACAGAGCGGTGCTGATGCACACTCCACGGACACCAGCTTTTGTTGCCCACACTTCTCTGCTCTGGTGTTCCCACAAAGGAAGGAATGGGACAACCCGGCAGGCAGCAGAGGCTCATCTGAGAGGTAGGCTCAAGATCTGAAACCCATTGGGTATGGTCTGGAGAAACTTGTTTAGCCTGTTATTTAAAAAAAAATTAATAAAAATTTTTGAATAGGTAACATATTTCCATGGTTTAAAAATACATCAAAAAGGGAACATTGTGAAAGCTCCCTCGTCTTCCATATTTACCCACCTCCTCCACAAGCTCTCCCCCACTGCCCCAGGAAACACTCTGATTAATTGTTCATGTGCTCCTGGTGTTTTTGAATGCACATAAAAGATAAAGTCACATGTTTTTATTCTCCCCTCTTGCTATTTTTGGAGAAAAGATTGCACAAGATGCACACTGTGCAGGCAGGATTTATAACTAAATCGATGGGTTTTCCTCTTGGTGAGGGCAAAGCCAAACCGAGCATAGCCAAGAAGTCATGGTGCTAAGACTCATTCCCCCCAGCGAAGAAAGAAAGCAATGGATTCACCACCAAAGCAGTCCTCTCCCCTACAAAGGAAGCTTGGAAGCTTTTCCCGGGAGCTGACACGTTCATCTAGGAAAACGATGTGCTGGTGGGCACATCCCGAGCATGCATGGTTTGAGAGGCACGCTACTGAGCATGCTCACTTCAAGGTCATGTTTAAGAAGGAAAGATGGCAGATGTGTGCTGGGCATGCCTGGCTCAGGGTTATGCACACATATCTGAAAGATTAGAACATTCCTGAGCACTTTTAACTTGGGTCGTAAAGATGACTGACACGAAATCTTCTGGGCCCCTTGGCTTTCGACATGCCTAGTTTCTTGTTCCCAGAAAGAGTAGGTGTGGCCACTTAAAAGTGTGCACATCTTCATTCACTTGGTCTACTCTGGAGGTCTTCAAACCCCATCCATCACACAGAGAACTGGCTCTGCTTCCCCTTTCTCTTGTCTGTTTTTCTTTTTAATTTGCAAATCTCGTTTTAATAGCTTCGTACACGTTTATGAAGTATTTAAACACGGCCACTCCTCTTACCCCTCCATTCTCAATGAACCCCCTCTTCCACACAACAGCCCTATTTCTTGGTTCCCCACATCCCCCTTTAGTTCTTGTAGTCTATTTGTGCTGGTTAGGTTTCTGTCACTTTCACAAGCTGGGGTCATCATGAAGGGAACCTCAGTTCACAAAATGCCCCTGTCAGACTGGTCTGTCAGCAAGCCTGTCGGGCATTTTATTAATGATGGGTGCGAGAGGATCCAGCTCACTGTGGGTGGTGCCAACCCTGGGTTGGTGGTCCTGGGCTGTATTTTTAAAAAGCAGGCTGAGCAAGCCACAGAGAACCAGCCGGTGAACAGCATTTCTCTAGGGCCTCTGCTTCAGTTCCTGCCCTGGTTCTCAATAATGGACTACAATTATAAGCTGAAATAAACCCTTTCCTCTCCAAGAATGTCTAAGCAAAGGGCCACCGGCTAATTGGACACACAACTACAGGCGCACATGCACAGATGACCTTCGATGGAGTCGGGAGATAAGCTGGAAGGAGGTTAATTTAGCACACCTCTGTAATTAGTTATTGCTAATGCTGGCATCTGTCCTCAGTCTTTCCCCATGCTTCCCTCTTGTCTACAAACCTCTTCGCTCCCAGGCTTGTGGAAGAAAAGTCATTTCCCTCGACACCTTTTCCACTAATGGTCCACACACAGTTGCTGTCTTACTAATGAGACCCATCATGCTTTTGGAGGTGAGATGTTTGGCATGGATCTCACTGGGCTGAGCTAATTGTTATCAAGGGATGGTTCCTTCTGGAAGCCCTGACGGAGAAGCCACTTCCTAGCCCCTGGCAACCCCAGTGGCTGCTTTTCTTTGCGGGTCAAGAGCCACACACAGTCCAAGAGCTGTAGCCACACCAACTGAGGAAATGCCACGAAAGGAAGTTTACCTTCAACTCATTATTTGTTCTTTTTTTTTTTTCCAAGACCACTTACACTGCGGAGGTGAGTTCACCCCCAGTGAAGTCCACAGAGATAAGGGGGTCAGACAGCCCAGGCCTTTGAATAGACACAGCTAGCGAGTGCCTGGAATTGCAGAGGCCAGAAAGGGGCAGATTGGACTGAGTGATGCAGAAGGGCACCTCTGCAGTGTGAGCTCAGGGTCAAGGCATTACTGCTTCTTTCTGCTATTGGACAGGCCCTGCCCCCAGCCCTGCCCCTCATCCTCCTCCCTGTACCCATCACCCCTGCACCTCATTGCCCCCCAGAACCTCATAATGCCCGGAATCACACAATCTCCCCCGGTGTTCCTCTTCCTTGAACTCTACCCTCCCTGCACCCCATCCTTCCCCCTGCACCCCCATTCTCCTTCCTGTGCTCATCTTCCTTTCTTACACTCCATGCCCCTGCCTGTACCCCACATTCTGTCTCTATACCTCACTACCTCCTCTGGAACCACAGCCTCTGTCACTACACTCCCATCTGCCCTTCCTCGTGGAAACCTAGAGCCTCAAATCACCCAAGTCACCCAAGGGCAAATGGGATTCATTTCTGTTTACAGCCTGGTGCCTTCCCAAGTACCCTGGCTGCTTGTCCTCTAGGGGGCAGCACACTCCACACAAAGTGTCAGACGGCTGCACTGTCCTTTGCCAGGGTACCAGCCCTGACCCTGAGCAGAAAGGTCATCTCCAGGCTGGCCCATTCCCGATTTCCTTGTGGCTCCCATTGAGTTTCCGGCACCTGACCACCACATGGAAACACCCACAAGCATGTTCACGCACACACAACTTTACTACTTACACACACACACACACACACACACACACACACAGAGTTTCACAGACACACTTATACACATTTACATATACATACCTACCCTCTCCCCATGCACATGGTCACATTCTGTCAGACACACACACCCCCCACAGTGTCAGCCCCGCCTCTGCCCTCCCCACCCCCAGCCATGTTCTTTGGTTATAGTTATAAGAAAGGGCAGCCCTGGGCTCCTGGTGCCAGCCTTGGTTTCTGTACTGCCTTGCAAAGGACACCTCAGCATGCTGGGTGGGTGACAAGGGAGTGCATGTGACTTCCCGGGGTGATCCCCAGGCCTGCGGGTGCTGACAGGAGCTACCTGCGTGTGTCTATATTAGGGGCTCCTAATGTCCCCAGGCATGATGCCTTGGTGTAGCCCTGACGTGAGCAGTGGTGACGCTCCCTTTGTGACTCACCCGCGTCCACAGAGAGTAACCCGGAATGCCAGACATGCCAACGACTCAATTGAGCACTTGGCACTGCGTGAGCTGATGGCTGCCAGCAGCATGTGACCTGGGGCTCAGAAGCCTGGGAGTCTCTGGTTGCCTCTTCTCCCAGCTGGTCCTTGGACGGCGGTTGGGCCTGTAGCAAAGGGATTCCCACTGCAGGTGGACGGAGGATCTCAAAGAGGGGTGTGTGGGTGGGAACTCTGGGAATCTGAGCAGTGCTGGGCAGAGGGAGGCTTACCCCCTGGTCCCCTCCCGGCTCCTTTCTGAGGGTCCAGTTCTGACCTCACTGTGCTCACCTGGAAAATGAAGGTTCTACATCCACAGTCTCAGTCCTTGGCGTTTGGAACCATGGGAATTGATTCTCTTATAGTTCTGTAGGTTGATGGATGCAGGCTAGGTTAATGTTGCAGCTCTTCGGAAGGTAACTCCTTCCAGCATCCTTAGATTCCGCTATGTCCCGCCAGTCCTAGCGCTGTGGTCCATGTTACTCTTTCTGTGTGTGCGTCCACACAGCCCTCTCTTTATGTGGAGCCCAGCTCTGGCTAAGCTGTCAAACCTCATTTTGTTCTAAGTTGTTACAGCCGGAGAGACTGGTGTTCAAGTGAGGTGACATCTGAGGTACTGTCCAAAGACTCCTGGGCTAGGAACTGAACACACATTTTGGGGGTGTAATTCACCCAGTAATTCTTCCTTTGCAAGGCTGTGAGGTTTTTGTACACTCAAAGATGGCTACTTAAGACTTGGTTCAAGTTTCCTTGAATAAGGGACATCGGCAAAGACATAAAACCTCAGACTGGGCTGCCCTCCACCCCCGCCACCCTCCAGTGTTCCCAAGCTTATTGGAACATCCGTCCTTGCCCTTGCCTCCTCTCTACTGCTCAGGCCACCTTAGGGTCTGCAAAGCTCAGGCCCTCAGACCCAATATTTCTGGAATGTGGAAAGACTCTGAGGATGGGTTTGAGCAGAGCCCACGGCTCCATCCCAGACTGGTTGCCCTGCTGTTGGTCCCAATAGGGAGCTGTCTCTCCCCATGCCATAACCTTCCTGGCTCCTGGACCTAGATCTGGCCTAGCGTCTGAGGCCTTCTGGCTGGCCTACAGCCTTCAAGCCTCAGGTCAGCAACCTTATTAGGCTCCCTGAACTGAAATGTAAAAGCCAGTCCCCAGCGTCAGCATAGGTTTTTGGGGTACACTCTTGTCACTCATACTGAAGGCTCACCCAGAGATGGAGATCCCAGAAAATCCTGGCTCCATCTGCTGTCAGACCCCAGGTCTGGAGCTTACCCTGTCACAGTCACTGTCCTCTGTGAGCAGAATGCTGCCTCAGGACCTGGAGACTGGGGGTAAAGGCTGTGTCTGTCTCCCTCAGCCTTCACTCTTCTCCCCTGGAAAACCACTTCACAGGAAGTCCGGCATCCTCACCACCTTCATACGTGTGCCTGTTGCTTCTGTAAATATTTGTTCCTACCACTGTGGTCCCCAATCCTTGTGACAAGAACAGTAAGTCTTTTGACTGCCACAAACACAAAGTGGCAGTCATTCGGGGAGGAACTAATAGGAGATTGACAAACTGTCCCAGAACTCTAAAGTAAGTAGCTCTAAAGATGGAGTGACCCGGGACTCCTAGCTCTATCCCCCACCCCCTCACCACATGAGCAAGCGAGCTCACCCTGTCTTAGGCCTGTCGTTGGTCCACTTAACTCCGAGGAAGACCCGTCTTCTATATCCACACCCAACTCAGCCCACAGCTCGTCTTGGCAGACCTGTTCACCAAGCTGCTCAACACACAGTAGGACTTAAGAAGTCTGGCTGCTTGCTATTGAGGGGCACACACACCGGCAGCCATATAGACGGCAATGCTCAGCACACAGTAGGGCTTGCTAGCTGCTGCTTACCGAGGGCCACACACACCGGCAGCCATTTAGAAGACAGTGCCAACAAGCAGTGGAGGGGCCTGGGACGCCGGGACTTTCCTTTCCTAGCCAAAGTCCTCAGAAAACCACAGAAGCCACTTTTGAACCTCACTCTCTGTACCTCTGAACTATGGTCACGACACTCACTGGTGACCACGAGGCTCCAGGCACTGAAAAAGACACGGGGAATGACATCTTAATGTTAGCTTAACTAAACTCATTCCGAGCCTCACCCATTCCTGAGAAACAGAGTTAGGACCTCTCTATTTTCCAGGATAAAGGAGACCCTGTGTGTCACGTCCCTGGAGGTTTGTGCAGCTCTGTGACTGCCAGCTAGATGAAGAGACCGAATAAAGGTCTTCCAAGGACTTCAAGGTTAGATCTTAAAAGGAGCGGAGAGTGTCACCAAGCCTGAATATGGGCCTTGAACTCAGATGACTCATTCCTCTGGCTCTCATGTCACATGAGCAAGACACAGAAGTACTTTGGGTCAGTTGCTGCCAGCCACTCTTGGCCAGGGTCCAGAGAGTAAATGCCACACAGGCTGTGTCCTGGGGAAAGTGGCTGGCATTGCATATCCTTCCCTAGTTCCTAGTCCTGAGATAGTGGACAGCACTGCATATTCTTCCTACTTGGGGGATCCTGTCCTGTAGTTTAAAATGTGATGTCTGAGAAGTACAGACAAATTGGATCACAGCAGGAGCTGATCACGCAGTGATGCCTGGCAGGTCTGAGTGATATCCCAAGTTCAAGGGTGCTCTGTACGGATTTCCCAGTCTTATTGTTGGGTGAGATTATCTTAAAATAACCTGTGTACCATGTGCTGGGCAGATGTGAGACTTTGGGAGTGGAACTGTTGTGTCTTAGACACCATTAAAAAGATGCTGGAAGGCCGTAGGAGTCTGTGAGGCACTGGGTCACCCTCTGAGGACAGGTACCGGTGAACAACTTTAGGCAGGGTTTCTAGTGTGTGATGGTCTGGGCAGCTCCTCCTGAGGGACTCACCTGTCTGCTTATCTGGAAAGGGCAGGGCTGAGGACCTGACGCTCAAGTCCCAGTTCATTGCAGCTCCCAGAGGTCAGGCTGTCACCCACTCCATGAGGGCATAGCTGTGGTCTAGCTGAAGCAGTTCCAAAGTGTGGCAGCTGGGCCAGCAGCATCACTGGAATCTGGTCACAGACACCTGGAGGCCCAGCCTGGACCCACTGAGTAAGCAGTCTGGGTGGGACCCGGCTACCTGTCCTAGCTTTAAGCAGGTTGGTCCCCTGGGGGTCCTGAAACAGCTCATAGTGTGAGAACACCAGGATTAATTAAACATCAATAAAAATACACCACATGACTCCAAAGTATGAGCACCTAAAGGTAACCCAGTCTTCTGTTTCTCCTTTTCTAGGTATTTATTCCAGGACACAGTAGTGTACAAAGATCCGGTCATGAGTTCTATAGAAATGGAAGAACAGTCTATAGACAGAGCAGCGGTTACGTGAGCCACACACACACAGACTTGCACATGGTAGGAGCCTCCGTTCTCTGAGTCAAAAGAGCGAATTGGTGGGTAGATAGGTTTCCCTGCGGAGATGACAGAGCTCTGCGGAGGAAAGGGTAAACGAACTATAAAGCAGTGTATAGAATGGAACCTGCTCACGGTTATGAGAGACTGCTCTTACGGGCTGAAAAATGCACAAGATGAACGTGTGTTAATTAAAATGTGTTTTATCTATCCCTGTTGTGTATATAGCATGTGCGTGTGTGTGCGCGCGCATGTACATGCCATGGCATGTGTGTGGAGGTCAGAGGCCAGCTCCAGGGAGTTGGTTCTCTCCTTCCACCATGTAAGTCCCAGGGATGGAACTCAGACCATCAGACCTGGTGGGAGGTGCCTTTATCCACTGAGCCATTTCGCTGGTGTACACGGGTGAGATCAATAACTCTTAAACCACCCCGTGGAACGATGTAACAGTCAACCAGTTCTATGGAGAGAGTCGGTGGCCTGCCCTTACACAATACCTCTGATTGCTCTCTGCAGCAGTGGTATGCCGTCTCACTTCCTCATGGCTGCCTTCTGTGGAGACAGAGTAAGATTCCATGGTGCTTGGAGACATTAAGTGGATCCCATGACACAACCTTTATTTCCACACTAAATATCTTAATATCAGCATCAAATGTTACCGTAAACAACCTTGCTTATCCCTGAAGTTCTGTGGACCTGTCTGCCCTGGTGCCATATGGAGCTGTCAGGCCAAGACAGCAGCTGACCTCGGCAGACAGGATTGGCCAGTTAGGATTGCCGTGCTCATGGTAACCGCTGGATGAGGGTGACACAGGGTTGGTGGATAAAATAGGTGGAGATATTAAAATGCAGTATGAATAAAGGGAAGGGGAGGGAGGGAGAGGGGAGAGAAAGAGGGAGAGAGAAGGAGAGAGGGAGAGAGAGAGGGAGGGGGAGGAGAAGGAGAGAGAGAAGGAGAGAGGGAGGGAGAGAGAGAAGGAGAGAGGGAGGGAGAGAGGGAGAGAGAGAGAGGAAAAGAGAGGGAGAGGAGGGACACACACACACACACAGAGAGACAGAGACAGAGAGACAGAGAGACAGAGAGACAGAGACAGAGAGAGAGAGACAGAGAGAGATTTTTTTTTCAGTTTGCAGGTCTTGACTATGACCCTTAGCTAAGTGCCCTGATATTGCTGTCTTCTTGTAGCTGCTGCTAGAGAGAATGGAGATCACTACATTCCACCATGGCCCTTCGCAGATTAACCCCGTGACCACCTGCTGTCTCCAGTTTCAGAGTACAGAAGGGACCATTGGTCCCCGGGCTTTCCAGACTCCTCTGGAAGAATTGCTGAAGAGAAATTGGGAGGATTTTCTTCCAAAGCTATGTCTTTACTCCAGCAGGAAATAACAAGCCACACAGGCAAGGACAGACACCAGTGCACAAGTCTGTGTCTGCCCAGTGGATCTTTGCAGATGTCACTTGGGTGGAAGGCAGCACTGTTGGCGTCCTGGGATCACAAGCAAAGGGTTTGGTTTTGATTTATTACCATTCATTCTATGGTTCTGCCACCACAAAAATACACATTTGTTTATTTTATTGGAGGAAAAAGGAAGTATGGGGTAAGAGTCAGCTTCTGTGGAACTATGCAAACCAAGAATAGGTATGCTTGGCTCCTATGGGCCAGATATCTTGGCAGAGGTCCCTCTGATATAGCACCTGGGTGGGGCCCTTGATCTGGGGAAGAAAGATACACAAAGAACGGGTTGGGGGGGGATCAATCAGTAATGTGCTTACACACAAGCGTGAAGACCTGATTTCAATCCTCAGAACTCACACAAGAAAACGGGAAGTGGTGATGTATGCTTACAATCCCAGCTCTGGGGAGGAGACATGAAGACTCTTGGGGCTTCCTGGTCATCCATCCCACCGAGCCAACTTGGTGAGTTTCAGGCCAGTGAGAGATGTCTCAAAATCAGAGCAGAATCCTGACCTGTAAATGCATGTACATACTTGCATACCCACCCATATACATCCACCCATGGATATGCAGCGGCACACACACACACACACACACACACACACACACACACACACACACACACCAAAGCATCCTGAAGATGTGTCTTGGTTGATCTCTGGCCTTCACATGCACACATAAGTAAATCACACCCCAGAAGTATGAGGTAGTGCTGTGGGATGGTCTGTATGTCAAGTGTGTTACTGATTGGTCAGTAAATAAATCACTGATTGGCCATTGGCTAGGCAGGAAGTATAGGCGGGACAAGGAAAAGAATGCGGGGAAGTGGAAGGCTGAGAGAGAGACACTGCCAGCCGCCATGAGGACAAGGAAGATGTAAGGTACCAGTAAGCCATGAGCCATGTGGCAAAGTAAAGATTAATAGAAATGGGCTAAATATAAGAGTAAGAGCTAGACAATAACAGGCCTGAGCTAATGGCCAAGCAGTTTAAATAATGTAAGAGTCTGTGTGTTTATTTTATAAGTGGGCTCTGGGACTGGCGGGACTTGGTGGCGGCAGCTGGAGAGAAATTCTCCAGCTACAAATGGCGCCCAACGTGGGGCAAGAGTTTCCACCTAAAAACTTAGAAAAAAGATTCTAAAACGGACCTAAAAACAGCTTCCTAATTGTCTCTCTCAAATAAGCGGCAGCTGCCGGTTTGAGCTACTATGGCGGGTTCCTGGCGTGCATGCTCAACCTGCCGCCGTATGGCGGGAATGAGGCCCCTGCAAGTGGCACATTAAGCTATGTGGTGGATTTAGCCTTTGCTAATACAAAACAAAAAAAGAGGTTTCTGGGCTACACGCTACTTTGGTAAAAATGTAGACCCACTATTTCTGAGAGTTACGGCTCCCAGAGCTGGCGGAAAGCGGACCACCGCCATGTTGGGAAGCTGAAGTGGGCGGAGCCAGCAGCCACTGCGCCATTTCAGGCTTAGAAGGCTGCAGTTGAAAAGGAATAGGCTCAAGCTAATATAAAAAAATAAGCCACGTAAAGATGACTACCACACAGAGAATCTGGATTATGTTCTCTTTGATATTCGTAACTGCAGAAAAACATTTGATTGTAAAAGCTGTTGAGTTATGCCAAAATGTATATTTTAAAGATACCTTGACTTCAAAATTTGGATATAAGGATATGTTGCTTTGGAAAAGAGTCTCTGCTCTTGTTTCCACAGAAAGCCAGAGACTATGGATTTGTTCCAGATTAAGATACATCAGGTTTGACCAGCCAAGACCCCCTGAAAGGTCTCCAATGACACCATGGCCCAGATGATTCAACATCCAGAATGGTTTCAAGTCAACTGGCTCAGACGATACAGCCTCACGGACTACTCCATGATCCTAAAATTTTCTTTCTGTCTCCAGAAGATACAGTGCCCCCCTCCAGCAGGAAGTACTAAGAGAAGCTACGCCCAAATTCCCAAATATACCAAGCTGGCTTTAGAGATGGAATTGGCTCACTCCCCCTCTAAACCCAGACATATTGCTCAAAAAAAAAAAAATGGTTAAGAGATTCTTATGTCCCAAATCAGAAGAGCCCTCTGGTGTGGGACAGACAAAAACCAATATTTTTATTTAAAGCAGGTTGATTATAAATACAATCTCTTTCTAAAGAAAAAAAGGGGATAGTTTAGATATGATAGGATGAAAGGGTAGATTAATGAACCTACTTTTAAAGAGTAACAACTTGTTTAAAATGTTTTACATCGCTATAGATTTTAGTTTATTGATACAAGTTTAAACTTAATTTTGTTATACTGTATATATATATTTCTATTCTTGTTTGAGGTATTATGTTTATGTAACTCATTTAAAATTGTAATGGATAATTAAAAATAGATTAATAGTTAGTCATCTATGATAATATTTGTAGCCATGTTAGTTAAGTCTTCTAGGTATACATAGATATATTTCAGATAGATAGGTAGTCTTCAAACACTTCGAAGACCTACAGAATATGGCATTTAAAATGTTTTAAAAGTTTAGACTTTTTGGACAATGAGACATGTCTGCTCCTGACAGCACCGATTTACTTCAGAGAGGAGGATGGGCATCGAAGACACTCCATATGGAGTTTATCTTCACCTTGACAAAAATAGCCATTTGGGCAAGAAACTGTTCTTGCCTGGACTGCTTGATCAACTGGACATGCAGGACCCATAGAAAGATGACCACTGAACTTTGCTTGACAAAATGGTCCTTCAGGTTCCTGCTTTGCAGAGAAAACTGCCAGACATTCTACAGGACACAGAGAAAAATGAATAAGAGACTCTAGGCCTGTGGGCTGAAGACAAATGCCCCAACTTTACAAGAGAACTTTGAATGACTGTCCAGGCTGCCAGCTGTCTCTGTCTACCCTACAAGACTCCTAAAAGTTGCTTATATCCTTCTCCATTTCTCAGGTAGTAATATATCCTTCTGAGGTCTTTGATATGGTTAAAGACTAGATACTTACAATTTTCCTTAGTTATAATAAAAGATAAGTTAGATATAAAACCTTAAACTCACAAATATAAGATAGATAGGATCTCTTCTTTAATATTGTAACTATAATTCTTGCTTGATAATTGTTTTGTTATATGTAATTTTACTATGTTAAAGTTAAAACCTTCCTTTTTAAGAAAAGAAAAGGGGAAGTGCTGTGGGATGGTCTGTATGTCAAGTGTGTTACTGATTGGTCAGTAAATAAATCACTGATTGGCCATTGGCTAGGCAGGAAGTATAGGCGGGACAAGGAAAAGAATGCGGGGAAGTGGAAGGCTGAGAGAGAGACACTGCCAGCCGCCATGAGGACAAGGAAGATGTAAGGTACCAGTAAGCCATGAGCCATGTGGCAAAGTAAAGATTAATAGAAATGGGCTAAATATAAGAGTAAGAGCTAGACAATAACAGGCCTGAGCTAATGGCCAAGCAGTTTAAATAATGTAAGAGTCTGTGTGTTTATTTTATAAGTGGGCTCTGGGACTGGCGGGACTTGGTGGCGGCAGCTGGAGAGAAATTCTCCAGCTACAAGGTAGAGAAATGTCATCAGAGTGATGTGTCCTGGATAGCTGAGGGGTCCTAGGCTGTGCCAGGCATTTGGTGAAGATTACTGGGTACACAACTAAGGATGGGTGAAGCTTCTCAGGCAACTGTAACTAGGGTGATATCTTATGAAAATTTGACAGTGACCAGTATCTTAGGTGGGTCGTTATAGCGAAGACTCGAGGGCCTCAAAGGGATTCACCTTTGGGCTGTCGGAGGAACCCCTACCCTCGATATATGGACCTTTGCTTATTTATTTAGTCTTTGAATTTTGAGATCCTAGGCTTTGTTCCTGTTAGACAATCACCTCACCACTGAGCTGTGTCCCCAGGCATCTTTTTTACTTTTACTTTGTGGTAGGGTTTTCCTAAGATATCCAGGTTGGCCTCAGACTCACTGTGTAGTCAGGCTGGCCTTGAACCTGTGATTCTCCTGGTTCAGCCTCCTGAGTAGCTGGGCTTACGGGCCTGCACCACCAGGGACCTTTATATAGTGTGGGTGGCAGCTTCCCCTGGGTGTCACCGTACAGTGTGGGGTCCTTTAGACTTCGCTGCTGCTTCAGCTTGTGAGAGCTATCCTTTCCCCATATGGAGACTAGCCTTCCATGCAGAAGTCTACTGCAGCTGCTGGGGAGCGTGTGGGCTGATGGACGTGCGGGTGTTTGTGAGGTTGGTTTTAGGGTTGAGCTTCTGGGAAGAAGGGCACCGGGAGCATTTGGACCTTTGAAGAGACAGACTTTTTCCCTCTTAAATACTTAGGAGTAACGTGGTGGGGCCAAACACTAAGCTGAGTAATACTCCATTGTGTAAATGTACCACATTTTCTTTATCCATTCCTCAGTTGAGGGACATCTAGTTTGTTTCCAGGTTCTGGCTATTACAAATAGTGCTGCTATGAACATAGTTGAGCATGTGTCCTTGTGGTATGATTGAGCATCCCTTGGGTATATGCCCAAGAGTGGTATGGCTGGGTCTTGTGGTAGGTTGATTCCCAGTTTTCTGAGAACCCGCCACATTGACTTCCAAAGTACAAGTTTGCACTCCCACCAGCAAAGGAGGAGTGCTCCCTTTACTCCACATCCTCTCCAGCATGAGCTGTTCCTTGTGTTTTTGATCCTAGCCATTCTGGCAGGTGTAAGATGGAATCTCAGAGTTGTTTTGATTTGCATTTCCCTGATGGCTAAGGGTGTTGAACATCTCTTTAAGTGTTTTCTGGGCTGGAGAAATGGCTCAGTGGTTAAGAGCACTGACGGCTTTTCCAGGGGACCCGGGTTCAATCCCCAGCACCCACATGGCAGCTCACAACTGTCTGTAACTCCAGTTCCAGGGGACCCAACACCCATGGCAAAACGCCAATGCACATAAAGTTAAATTAAAAAAAATTAAGTGTTTTTCAGCCATTTGGGATTCTTCTGTTGAGAATTCTCTGTTTAAATCTATACCTCATTTTTAATTTGATTATTTGGTTTGTTGATATCTAGTTTCTTGAGTTCTTTATATATTTTAGAAATCAGCCTTCTGTCAGATGTGGGGTTAGTGAAAATCTTTACCCATTCTGTAGGCTACCATTTGTCCTATTGACAGTGGCCTGTGCATTACAGAAACTTTTCAGTTTCATGAGGTCCCATTTATTAAGTGTTGATCTTAGTGTCTGTGCTATTGGTGTTCTGTCAGGAAGTTGTCTTCTGTGCCAGTGTGCTCAAGGCTATTCTCCACTTTCTCTTCTCTTGGGTTTGGTGTATCTGGATTTATGTTGAGGTCTTTGATCCACCTGGACTTGAGTTTTGTGCAGTGTGATAGATATGGATCTATTTGCAATCTTCTACATGCTGACATCCAGTTAGACCAGAACCATTTTTTGAAGATGCTTTCTTTTTTTCCATTGTATAGTTTTGGCTTCTTTGTTGAAAGTCAGGTATCCATAGGTGTGTGGATTTACATCTGGGTCCATTTCATCCAATTTCATTGATCTACCTGTCTGTTTTTAAGCCAATACAATGTGGTTTTTATTACTATAGCTCTGTAGTAGAGCTTGAAATCAGGGATGGTGATACCTCCAGAAGTTCCTTTATTATGTAGGATTGTTTTAGCTATTCTGGGTTTTTTTTTTTTTTTTATGAAGTTTAGTATTATCCTTTCAAGGTCTATAAAGAATTGTGTTGGGATTTTAATGGGGATTGCATGGAAACTGTAGGTTGCTTTTGGTAAGAAGGCCATTTTTACTATGTTAATCCTACCTATCCATGAGCATGGGAGATCTTTCCATCTTCTGGTATCTTCTCCAACTTCTTTTTTCAAAGACTTGAAGTTCTTATTGTACAGGTCTTTTACTTGCTTGGTTAGAGTTACACCAATATATTTTATATTATTTGAGGCTATTGTAAAGGGTGTTGATTCCCTTATATATTTTCAGCCTGTTTATTGTTTGTATATAGGAAGGCTACTGAACTGACTTAATGTTGTAACCAGCCATTTGACAAAGGTTTATCAGCTGTAGGTAGACTTTTTGGGGTTGTTTATGTATACTATCATATCACCTGTGAAAAAACGATACTGTGACTTCTTTCTGATTTGTTCCCCCTTGGTTTCCTTTAGTTGTCTTATTGCTCTAGCTACAACTTCAAGTACTATATTGAATAGGTATGGAGAGAGTGGGCAGCCTTGTCTTGTTCCTGATTTTAGTGGAATCACTTTGAGTTTCTCTCCATTTAATTTGATGTTGGCAATTGGCTTGCTGCATATTGCTCTTATTATGTTTAGGTGTGTCTCTTGTATCCCTGATTTTTCCAAGACTTTTATCATGAAGGGGGTGTTAGATTTTGTCAAAGGCTTCAGTTTGTTTATATGTCCACCTTAGTTTTTGAGACTAGGCATCCTTGGGGAATCTGGAGCTCATGGATTGGGCTAGACTGATCAGTCACTCATGGATCCTCCTATCTCTACCTCCTCAGTGCTGGAATTACAGACACAGGCCACCGTGTCTGGATTTTTTCCCATGAGCTCTGAACTCAGGGCCTCATGCTTGAGTGGCAGGCACTTTACTGACTGAGCCCCAGAGGTGACCACTTTCTGCTCTTTTTGTATCTGCTTTTTGAGCCTTCCTTTAGCGATGTTCCATCATTATGCCACACAGTCCCCTTGCACATGGTTACCAGATCTCCTCCCTAAATGGTCACTGCTTTCCAGTCTTACTCATCTCTGCCAGCCATAATAATGGCTGATAGGAGTGCATTCCTGTCTGGTAAGATCTTTTGTCTCAGGGCCCCAGGAGCCAGCATCCTGGTGGTGTTCTCATTATCACGTGAGGCATCCAGACTGGCTTCTGTAGATGCAACTCATGGACATGTGCTGATTCTCGGATCATTTGCTGTCTATCCATGGCTCCTAGAAAAAGGACAGTAAGCACTTAGAGATGCTTTCTACTGTCGTCATAGCATCTGAACATACAATGCAGAGTCCAAGAAGGATATGCCAATTTAGATATCATAGACTCATGGAGTAGGGTGGTCCACACATGCTGTTTAGCAACCTAGCAGTACCTGGAAAATGACACAATGGGTATTCACTGCTGGGGTGCATGGACAGCTGTCCTCCTGGAGGGTGTGTAGACGAAGAGAACCCCGGTGTCCTTCGGCATGTCACAAGAGTCTTTCTTTTGACTTTGGTAGAGTAGATTTTGAGGAATGAGTTAGTGTGTTTTCCCCAGCACAAAGCCATGTCCTGAGCACCTCCAAGCTTTGACCCTCAGCCCTGGCTGCAGGCTATAGCAGGGCTCATGAGAAACAAGGATGCGGAGGGAAGTTGTGTGGCATTGCACGCGTGTGTTGCCTCCCAGGCACCGGGGGACTGCTCTCTCTGAGAGCACAATTGTGCCTTGTTCTGAGAGTCGCAGGCCCACATGGCATCAGCTTTCAAAGGACTCGGACTAATGCGGTCCTGCAATAGTGGGAGATTCTGAGAGTGAGTTCGAGGGAAGTAAATGTCGCTGTTGTGTGGGGCTGTGTTTAGTGTTTTGGTTCCTGCAGACCTGGCTAGCTTGGCTCCCACTCAGCTGACATTGCTGTGGAACTGGGAGTGAGTGGTGGGGACGTGGGGAGCTGAAAGTACCAGTTCTGTGAGAAAAATCTCTGGCTAACTAGGGGAGCTGGTACCTTCAGCCTCAGGTCCTCTCTCAGCTGCTCCCTTCCAATCCCCAGTCAGTTTCCTAGGGCACTCAGACAAAGAATCCCAGTTGGGGGTTTGGGAGAAGAATGTCTCAAGCCCTGGAGCTGGAGAGCCTAGGTCAAGGAGTCTTAAGGGTTAGTTTCTCTGGAGGCTTCTCCTTGGCTGGCAGATGCCATCAGCTCTGCATGTCTTCACAGTCATCGCTCGTTGTATGTCAGTATCCCATGTCTGAGTTTTATAAGGACATCAATCATAGCCGGTCCCTCTAAAGACTTCATTTTAACTTAACTCTTCAGAGCCTCTGCCTTCAAATGCAGTAACTTTCTGCGGTTTGGAGGGACACAGTTCAACTGTATGATTGTCTCCATCCCTGACACTCAGCCAACACAAGCTGAATGGGCATCCAGAGGCTTCAGCAGTCTCCTCTTAGAGTCATGTGGTTATGGTATATCATGGAGGTAGAGTCACAGGATGACATCAGTGAAATCCCTCAGAGATGCTCTGTTCCGACCCAGTCTGCTGTGGGCAAGGACCCTGATGCCTATGAGGTATGAAGATGTGACCAAAGCAGAAGGCAATCATGGAATGTTCAGCTAGGAGCCTATTTCAATGGCCATAACAGTCAGGGTGGATTGCAGGGCACTGTCTAGAAGACTCCTCAAGTGTTCTGGGAGCTGAACTCAGGTCTTCTGGAAGAGCAGTAAGCACTCTTAGCCCCTGAGCTGTCTGTCCAGCACCTGGTATTCCTTTTTTATGACTCCCATCTTGAGATTCCTGATGCCCATCATGTAAGCTCCCAGGGCTTGAGAAATGTTCATAGAAAGTACCAATTTAAGGCCTTCAGTTGGCACTTGATTTTGTTGTTTCCCTGCTGAAGGGTGTGCCTAGGTACACACGCATGTGAAACAGAAGGGTGTGTATAGGTACCTCACCTGGCCCTCGGTGTTCTAGTCAGGAGTGTCTTTCTGTATACATGAGCCACTCTGTTTCTGGGAACAAGTTCTTGTTCTTTCCACGAATCTGGACCACACTAGAGCACTTTCCTCTTCACGGAGGATGGTCCAGCCTCCTCCCACTGGGTAGCATGATCATCCTGCATCTCCATCAGTCTTCAAGGTCACAACGCACAAGTCCATGAACAAGTGGGCTTGCCTGTGTCTTCGGTCCTTGTCTCTACTCATGAGGCTTACCTCACCAGGACTTATGCTTGGGGTTATCATGTGTTCTTTGTGTTTTTCTGATAAAAACAATGGGCTCTGTCCTGAAAGAGAACACATTGCTCTGAGTTCCATGTTCTCGTGGTATCATATGTCCCCTGTCTCAGGTTTCAGCAGAGCAGGTTAATGCTTCTCAAAACAACACAGGAAGTGAAGCTCCAATCTGCGGGGACAGAGCTCACTGCCACTCCTAGCACACTGCGCTCATCACCATGGAAGCAAGCCACCTCATCCTCAGGTGTTCCCATTGGAGACACTTTGTAAAATTTATGTGAAGCTTGACATTTCCTTAAATCATCTAGCTTATACCACAATATAGCCAGGTTTAAAAATAGAAACTAGGGTACCCCCTAGATATTTTTGAGTCAAAAACAAGATTCCTCATAAAGCTGTTCCATGATCAACATCCCAATTCCTCCATTATTGACCACCACAGCTTGAGGGACATAGAAGTCCAAAGCTAGTGTGAAATAGTGTTCTTCTGACTCCATCCTCTGGAGTAATCCAGGGTCAGTAGGTAACTTTCAGAGCTGGCCACATATATAAAAGTATTATTTTAAATCATCAATCAAGGCCAAAATACTCAGCAGCCACAACCATCTGGATGCTTGGGGTACATATTTGTCAATGAATTTACTCACAAAGAGACTGTGGGGACACACATGAGTACAAGGAGGTCCATGGGCTTATAATCTTTCTACAACGTCAATGGGAAACATGAAGTTGTTTTTGATGGCTTCAGAAATGGCAACTCTTTCTGCCATACAGACCTCGGAAGGCTCTTTGACTTGGGCTAGAGACCAGGGTTCCCCACATTTCCTCTTTGGTCATAAGCCAGGCCCTCTGTTTCCTGCCCATCACCTGTGAGATGGCGGTATCATGTCTCTTGTTGGCCAGAAGCTCCAAGGCCACAGCTGCCAGCAGGAGGCTATTTGGAAGGATGCCAGGCTGCCCAGTGCCACAGATGACACAGGGGGCCTAATCTCTCTGTCCCAAGCCACCCAAGAAAGAGGAGAAAGCAGCTTTCCCACCAGCACACTGGGGGGAAGTCAATTAGCGTAGCCTGATGAAAAGCCGCTTCCTGTTGTTTACTTTCTTAAAGAGCCAATTAAGTGTTCTAGTCATCAGAGATTCAAATGAAGCCTGCGGAACAAAGACCAAGCTTAAATTGATAAAAAGCCACACTTTGTTGTGTTGTGTCAAGAGGAGGGGAGTGCACAGACAGACAGACAGACAGGCACAGAGAACACTACAGCCTTGAGATGGTACAGGCTCAGGGAACCTGAAGCCAGTGGGGTGGGATTCAGGTCCTCTGGGGCACTGGCAGGAGAGACTTCTATACCCAACCTGCCTTCCACAGCTCCCAACATCTACTGCTCCCCACCCCTACTGGAAGGCAAACGTTTCCTGTTGCATCCTCAGGGTTTTAAGAAAGGAAGTAGCAGCAGTGTCACATGGCCTGGAGCTGGGACACACGGAGACACTGGTGAGGGTGCAGATGACTCACAAGTTAATTTTGTAGGTGAACAACACACAACAGAACCAAGGAACGAAGAGAAACCCCAGGGGATGCTTAGAGGACATGGGAAGTGCCAATGTTGCCTTGCGCTCGGCTGCATTTTCAAATGCCTCACTGTCGCTGTGCATCCAAATGCTGTCTGGGTGTTAGGTGTGGGTGTCATAGTCACTCAGGGGACCTTGGGTTCAGCTGCCTTGCAGGAGACCTGTTGATCCCCAGCGGGGCTGCGGTGTCTTGTACTCACATCTTTTTGCTCTGCTCCCGAGTTCAGGTCGCAGCTGGGGATGATGTTACATGTGCTTTATGTGGTGTCTTAAAGAGTGTCTCTCTGAGGCCTGCATTCTGGTAACTGCCCTTTCCATATATCCACGTTCCTTGGCTCTCTGCAGGTCTCTCCCTCTCTCTCTGACCTCTGGCCCATGATGTCTACCAGTCCAGGGAGCTTCTGGTCCCAAGGGCTTGCTTTGGAGCCTAAGAGCCTTAGTCTTGCCTCCTAGGTCTGCTGTGTGCTAGCTGAGTGCTTTGGGCTTGCCTTGCGGCTCTGACTTGGCTTAGCTAAGAGGTCTTGGCTGCTGATGTCTATTTACCACCTTTCCATCTCATGTTTTTGGTTGTTTTATTTTACTCTTTGGCTCTTTTGGGGGGCCCGCCACCCTGCTCCCAAATAAACCACATGGAGTCTTATTTTTTCTTATGAATGCCTGCCCTTAGCTTGGCTTGTTTCTAGTCAGCCTTTCTTAACTTAAATTATCCCATCCACCTTTGCCTCTGGGCTTTTTCCTTTTCTTACTTTTGTAAATCTTACTTTCACTCTTATTCTGTGGCTGGGTGTCTGGCCCCTAGTGTCCTCCTCTCCTTTTCTCATTCCTTAATCTCCCAGATTTCTCTTCTTTATCCTCTCTGCCTGCCAGTCCCACCTATCCTTTCTCCTGCCTCAATATTGGCTGTTCACCTCTTTATTAGACCAATCAGGTGTTTTAGACAGGCACAGTAACGCAGCTTCACAGAGTTAACCAAATGCAACATAAAAGAATGCAGCACATCTTTGCATCATTAAACAAATGTTCCACAGCATAAGCAAATATAACACATTTTAAAATAATATTCCATGATAACCTCAGATGCAAGGGACACCTCCTCTCTCAGGAGATGAGGGTAAACCCTCTAGCATGTATGGAGAGCTCAGCCCAGTGGCTGGCCTGGGCCTATAGTCTTTGTGTAGATGTGTCATAGTTAGTTGTAATTTTGTCAACTTGACACAAGCTGGAATCACCTGGAAGAGCATCTCAGTGAGAGACTTTAGATCATGGCGACCTGTGAGAATGCCTATGTGGAATTGTCTTGATGATAGTAACTGATGCGAGAGGACCCAGCCTGAAACTGGTGGCACCAATCTTGGGTTTGCGCTCTGGGCTGTAGAAGAGCAGAGAAATGGAGCTAAGCAGAGCAAGCAAGCTAGTGAGCAGTGTGTGCACCCATGCATTCTCTCCACACATCTTCGCTCATGTGGGTCTTTTTGAATGCTGTACCTTTGCAGTTTCAATCTCCACACCTGATACTCTTGTTTCTGGACCAAGTGTTGAAGTAGCTACCTACTAGCTGAATGCAAAACTCATGCTCTTCTCGTGTGCCCGGCCAGCTATGAGATGTCTCATATCCTTGCCTGTCTTTCTTACATGTCCAGGGCTGCATCCTGAACCAAATAGTTTGGGGCTGTTTTTCCTCTGATTAGAGGACGGTGGCATGCCCGTGATTTTTGTGCCCTTTCCATTTTCAACAATTCGATGGTCTGACTTGGCATTTGGGGCTGAGCAGCTAAGGGAACATCAAAGAGGCAGGCACTATCATAATTGGCATTAGTGGTGACAGGAAAATTTGGGGGCCCTGAAGGCACATCACTTCTCCCCTTGTCTCTGCTTTTGTTTCTGCATGAGGATCTTGCAGCATTTCTGTTTATACTGAAATCTGTGAAGTCCATGGTGTTTGGGAATAACACTTTTTGCCAGAGCTTCCTGACACTTCTGGAACTCTGTCCTTATGTTTAAATGGTCACCAGAGCTTCACATTGCCAAGTAAGGAGAAGTCTCACTTTCACAATCAAAATGTCACAAGGGAATTTTTTCATTTCATATTGAATTTCTGAAAATAAAGCAGATAAATTGTTATGGTCAGCAAAGCCACTGTTTCACTTCAATTGATGCAGAAGACTTCCTTTCCCTTTACATTAAATGACAATTCCTTAGCTGCCTTCTCCGTGGGTAACCCATTTTATAGGCCATGAGTCTTGTTATCTTGGAAGTAAGGACGGTCAGACTGAGGGAAATGACCTGGTGTTCTGGGCTAACACAGGCCTTGGAAGTTTTACTGTTTCCTGAGGGCAGAGTGAGTTGCTGTCTGTGTCTCTTGTCTGAGGTGAGGATAAAGGAAGGCACAGGTTTCTGGTTTGAATAGGAAGGTGGTACCTGAGCCCCAAGCATGGGCATCTCTGAGGTCCCTGCTATTCTGCTGTCTATCCATCCTGCAGGAACAGCTGGCCGGGGCTTCCCAAGAGGTCCTGGGGTTGCAAGTGACAGCTGGAGTCGGTGACACACCGGTGACGTTTAAGTTGTCTTCTAAAGGAAAATGACGCACTTCACAAACACGTAGTTGAACTGACAGATGCCAAGAAAGACCCATGGGCTAGAGTGCAAAGAGGCTTGTTTGCTGCCTTCTGTGTGAACCGGAGGTGGTGGGTGGTGATGTGGGTGGAGAAGACTCAATGAAGTGGGGAGGGGGGAGGTAAATCCTCAGCCTAGAGTTGAGCTCAGGCTGTCAAAAACATGTGATATCAATGTGGGAAATGCAAATAAGGGTTCTCTATTTTTAAAGTAGCTGATGTATAGTTCTTGCCTTTATGGCATTCAGTTTTATCATTTGATATTTATACTGGCAATGCACTGATCAAGAGAGGGTGATCAAGTGTCTCTTAGACACTGATTCCCTCCCCTGGGACAGATGTGCAGCAGGAGCTCAGCTGAACTACTGAGGCTTCTAGTTCAGATTCTTGGGAAGCCATGGTCCCACCAGTGCTGTGGAGAGCTCTGGGCTTCATCTCTTATCAGGCAGGGCTTGGCTTGCAGTGATAGGAGTCTCAGGTGGCTGATTCTCCACCCCTGGCATGTGAACATCTGTGCTGGCGGAGCTCAGGAGGTGTGGTTGTGCTTCTGTCTGCTCACGTTCCACTGTTTCCTACGGTTCACTCTTGGCCGACAATGTTATTTGCAAATAAACTCAAGAAGAATCATGTTTTAACCTTTTTTTCCCCCCAACAACAACAACAACAACAACAACAAAAATACAAAGTGTTCATTGAGACGTCATGTGCTGTTATGAGTTTTCATTGTGTAGTTGGAGTGACTCATCACAGTGAATCACCAGCCAGGGGCACTGGCTGCCAGTGTGCGTAGAGGACCAGGGGCTTAGAGTCCGAGATCCCACATGGCTCTGTGATCTGAAAGACACTTAGTAACGTGAAGAAATCATTTTGAGAGTTAAGGGAAATGGTGATATTTGGAGCCTCGTTTCTGAGTTTTTATTGGTGGACCGTGAAGGCCACTCTTTTGATTTTCTCGCTGGTGTGTTCTGCTCACAGAGCTCAGTAGTAGAAGGAGCAGGGCGCCCCTTCCACTTCCAGCTGACACATCCAAAGAGGCTCCTGATGAGAACGAACCCCCGACAGTGATGGAGAAAGCGAGGCCAAGAGTTTGAGGGGGCCAAAGCGTAGAGGAATTCTTGCCAGAGGGAAAGCATTTGGGATGGGAGGGGGTAGGAAATTGCATCCCAAGACAGCATGGAGTGGCAGTGTTTTCCTCGAGAGCTTCAGGGACGTTCCCACTTGTGAATGAAATAGGCACATGGTTGGAGCAGCTAGAATGACATGTTGTGGGTTGGTGAGATGGTGAGGTGTTTAGAGGGGCTTGCTGCTAAGCCTGAGGACCTGAGTTCAAGGCCTGGGACCCACGACATCAGGTACTTATTTAGACTTACAGGTCATCCCAGGACCTTCTCTTTTCATATACTTTAGGGAAAGCTGGGCACTTCCTCTAACGAAAGTGGGCCCTGTGCCTAGAAATAGCCCTAAATGGGCAAGGCAGGCACCTACCTCATACCCCAGCAGCAGAGGAGATAAGAACCTTTGTTCCCTGGGCGGTTGTGGTGCACACCTTTAATTCCAGCACTCGGGAGGCAGAGTCAGGCAGATCTCTGTGAGTTTGAGGCCAGCCTGGTCTACAGAGTGAGATCCAGGGCAGACACTAAAACTACACAGAGAAACCCTGTCTCAATAACCGCCCCCCCCCAAAAAGAACCTTTGTTCTTTGGATGGCTGTTGTAGAATTTTTTTGTGTTCTGTGCAGTTCTTACACATCTTTCCTTGCTGCTGGGTCTGCAGAAAGGACCCAGGTCCCCTCAAGGAGGCTGAGGAAGGACAAACCTATGCATTCTGGAGGGGAATATGTGTCTGCCTGACATTTGAGATGGCACAATCCTCCATGCAGAATTCAGAGTGGGTAGGACCTCCAGACAGCTGAAAAGATCTTAAAAGCATTGGAAAGAATGACCATGACCATAAGGTCATGCAGCTGCCCTTTGGGGTTAAGAGTAGTCACTCCTGAACAGAAGAGAATTGGAAATTTTCATATTCAAGGATGCTCAACCTTCTGACTTCTTTGGACCCTACCGGACAAAGAATTGTCTCAGGCCATAAATCAAATCCAGGGTGTCCGAGCACTAGCTTGGGGAGACATACATTTATTTTGTGTGACTTTGTGACTTGATATTAGCATCCACAAAGTTCATGCCTGAGACTCGTAATCCAGTTCCAAAACAAAATAATATTTTATGTTAATTTTTCATTATGTTAATGTTTTGTGCTTGATTGTGCTCATCCACAACTATCCTGGGCCACATGTGACCAACATTGGAAGCACTTCTTGTGTTTTGTATAGAATGAGTAGGTGAGTTCAGGCTGGCCAATGGCTCAGCAGGTGAAGGCCCCTGCTGTCAGGCCTGACTCCTGGTTTGATCCCTAGAACCCACATAAATGTGGGAGGGGAGGGCAGCATCTACAGAGCTGTCTTCCGGCCTTGACAGGTACTCCCTGGTACCCCCACCCCAATAATAAATAATAAAATAAAATGGACTATCCAGCAGAATGGATTCAGTTGACATAACAAATATCGAAGTCCCAGGGAACAATGCTAAGAAAATTTTAGCTTAGAAAATGTAAGTAGGGACATGAAAAGAGACAGTAAAGACATGAAAGAGCAGGTCTGTATCCCAGAGCTGAGGAAGAAATCACTAGAAGAGAGAGCACATTGGAGAAATGATAGGTTAGAAGGGTCCTTGAGGTAAAAATGATTACCTTTTCAGACCAAGAGAGCTGTGCAGAAAATCCTGCAGCACAGAGCCATGCCTCAGAGGGTCTCTGATCATCTTAGAAGAGCAGGGATGAAGACAAAACTGGGGGAACCCCCAGTCCAGGGAGCTTCAGCATCCTCCCATTACAGAGGTGAGAGCCGGGCTCCTTCCTCACAAGGCTGCTACAAGACACCAGGGCAAGTCTCCTATCAGACGCCTCCCTCAGTCATCACGTCTTCATCTCAGTTTGCTCTGTGCCAAGCATTGCTCTTGCCCGAGCGCACGGAGGGCTGGTGTTGACACTTGAGAGAGAGAACAGCAGGTGTGGGCTGTACCAGGCTTTTTCTTCAGGGCCACCAACCAGCTCCCACATCATGACATGGAGACTTCTTGTTAGTTATGAGTGCCTTATCTTATGCCTGTCCCACCAGCTCTGATTCTCTTCATCTGTTTTGTCTTGGGGCTTTTTACCTTTCTTTCTGTATGTCCCACTTTCACTGCTTCTCATGTCTGTCTGTCTGGCAGTTGCCTGGCTTCTGGCACTGGGTATGTCTCTCTGTTTTTCCCTCTATCTCTCCTCCTACTTATTCTCTGTACCCACCAGCCCCACCTATCCCTCTCTTGCCTAACTATTGGCCATTTTTTTTTTATTAGACCAATCAGATGCTTTAGGCAGGCAAGGTGAAACAAATGCCACACATCTTTACTTAATTAAATGTAACACTTCTTTACATTGTTAACAAAGGCAGCAGAAACAAATGTAACACATCTTCACTTAATTAAACAAATGCAGCCCAAACAAATGTAACACATCTTTACTTAATTAAACAAATGCAGCAGAAACAAATGTAACACATCTTTACTTAATTAAACAAATGCAGCCCAAACAAGTGTAACACTTCTTTACATAGTTAACAAAGGCAGCAGAAACAAATGTAACACATCTTCACATAGTTAAACTGATATTCTACAACCACAGGCAGTGGGACACATTGACCAGGAGAGAGTGGGAGGCGTGGGGTAGTGGTTCCCACTCAGCAGAGACCCAGGAGGAAGACAGAGGCAAGAAGAGAATCCCACTACAGCAAGCATGTGGGCCCTGACATAGGAAGCTGCTTATCCGTGTTCTGGGAGAATGAATTTAAACTTTGCTAAGGTCTGAACTATGTGTCTTCCTGAAACTCACATGCCAAAATCCACAACCTGCAAGCCAGTGGTAACAGGAAGTGGGGCCTTACAGAGGTAATGAGGTTGTCTAAGGTGTGGGCTAAGGTCCTCAGAGAACTCCCTTCTCTTTCTGCTCTGTGAGAATACAGTGAGGACATCTGATCTCAGAATCGGGAGGCAGAGTCACCGGATCCCATTCCGTAAGCACCTTGATCTACTTCCAGCTTCAAGAGTGGTGAGAAATAGGCTTCTGTGTTCATAAGCTGCCCAGACGAGGGTATTTTGTTATAGGAGCCTGAACAGGCTGAGACAAACCTGGAATCCTCTGTTATGCAAACATCTCACAATGTGTTAGGCCAGTAGTGAACACCTTTGCACTCTTTCCAACTCTGTTTCTATCTGTGCGTCTGTGCGTGCAATATGTAAACACTTACACAGAGAATCTCAACTGGTGTGACAGTGGTCTAAGCTAAAACATGGCCTGAGTGTAAGAGAGCGACAGCCAGGCTAGAGAGAGCAGCTGAATGGCTGCCTAGCATGTGGGAAGGGTGAGGCCTGGGTTCAACCCAAAGGGGCAGTAGAAGAAAAGGGAGGAAGGAAGAGAAGGGAGGAAGGGAAAGGAAAGAGGAGGAGAGAAAGAGCGAAAGAAAAATAATCAAAGCCATATAGTAGGGATCTGAGCATGATCCAGAAGAAGTAAAAGTAGTGGAAAGTTAAAAAAAAAAAAAAAGGAATAGTAAAAAAGAAAAAAAAAAGAGGTCACACCTGGCCTTTTTCTTTGGTTATTATTGTTACACACACACACACACACACACACACACACACACCACCGAGTCCATTTAGTGTTATATATACACACGATTTCAGGCTGAGCACTTGGTATTGGATAGCCGTCTAGGGCGCTTATCCCAGGAGAAGACTAATTTTGGTGGAATCCTCTCACAGTTGGAGGAAGCAATAGGTACAATGTCTCGTTCAGAAACTGTCCGAGAAAATGGCTTCTAGACCACAGCGCACTTGATGCTGGGTGGCTATGGAAATACATAGTTTACAAAGGCCTAGAATTTCAGGTATCATCTCAGTGGCAGGGGGATTCTTGACACAATCTAATGGTTGGTATAATGACTACAGAGGTCACATGGTAACATTGTGGCATTCCATGTTCCTAGAGCATTTACAGTTGATCCCCCCAATCCCTCCAATCCCCAATACAGTTGTCCCATGTTACACCAATGTCTTGTCTGCATAGAAACATCGCAGCAGTACAAATGGCCTTCTGATGGCAGGCTTCCATCCACATAGCTGGGAAGCTCTCATGACCAGGCATGGCAGCCGGCTGCTTCGCCCACCACAAAGGTCTACCCTCTGTGCTCCAGCCTTTGGAGGGTGTCTGACCTTTTGACACTAGAACGTTATGGCATTATCATTCACAAATGTGTTGGGCTGCCATCATGGCCGTTCCGGTCTCCTGGGGGCCATGCGCTGTAGACTGGGCATGCCTGGCACTGTCTGGAAATCAGTGGGGCTTGGCTTCTTCTACCTCTTTCTTTGTGTCACCAGATCTTTTAAGAGAAACAAAGATTGGGCTTGGAAGGCATTTCCAACCCAGGATGGAAAGATTTGGGTAACTTTTACTGTGATAGTTTATTTTAGGAGAGAAAATGACCTGACATCACGGAGGTCCAAGTGAGTGGTGACATCATCACAGGCCAAAACTGGGGCTGTAAACATTAGCGATGCCTTGTGGTGGGGAAATCTGAGGAGGATGTGTCGAGTCAGGCTGGAAGGACTTCAGGATGTAGGAAGAAAGGACAGGCCAGGACATGAGTGTGTTCTCTGTGGAGTGTGCTAAATGTCAGGAAGGAGCATGGTACCACTGTAACAGGAAGATCGTGGAGGGTGGACTCAGTCCCGGGCTGGGCAGGACCCCCTGCTGTTCCCTATAAGCCACTTGCTGGGCATCAGGAAATCGAAGAGAAGGTGTCTTGTGCACAAGAGTTAAATGTGTCAGCACAGAGTGCCTCGGAGGCAGAGTGACCGCAGAGAGACAGGGTGGAGAGCACCCTTGAACATAGACCTTGGACTCTGACACAGGGCACCCTAGCACTCTGAGAACCTCTGGATAAAACGTCTTCTAACCCTCCATGTGGAAAAATATAGCAACAGTGGAGTTAGATGTCTGCTTTTCCTCCCACAGTAGAGGAACTCAAAACACATGTGAACTTGAGACTGGGGAGGAAGAAAGCTTATAGTGGTTGTGACCCCCAAGATGTCCATACTCTAACCCCTGGATTCCTTCTAGTATGGCCGAGGAACTCTGCACCTGTGAAGAAGTGGAGGCCCCGGGTGGGGAGAACACCCTGAGCCATCCAGGTGGCCCAGAGCCATCCCAGGGTTCCTTGAGGTTGGAGATTCTTCCCCACCTGCCAAGCAGAGCTTCACACTGGGAAGAACATGAGCCTTGAGGGTGGAATAAAAAGCTCCAGAGGACCCACAGCTTCCAGGAACTGGGAAGGGATTGGAGTCACCTCGTGGGCCTCCACAGGGACCCCACCCTGATGATTCTTAGGCTTTCTTCAGTGGGCCTCACATGAGCTCCCAACTTCCAGAGCTTTAAATTGCTTATCAAGTTGGGGGAGTTTGTTACAGGGAAGCGGAAAACAAGACCAAGCCAGTTTGTGTTGCTGCTAACCCAGGACTGTGTACTCCCTGGGCAAGCGCTTTATAGTGAGCTAAATTCCCAACCCCAGGTTCGCACTGTTAAACCTCCCAGTCAGACATGCATGTGAAGGACTTCATCATCTGCTTAAACTTAAAGGACCTTTCAACCCACACCACCCTGCATATATTCAATAAAAAAATACATCCAGGAGTCAGGGAAAAAGAATTGATACTGAATAGATGGTGCTGTGATTTTTTTTCTCTGACAAACTGAGCACTTTGCACCCCAGGAGAGAAAAACAAAGCCTGCCCTAATTTCTGGCCACCTGTGTCACACTTGGGTCATGTGATATTGAGAGCATTCTGGTTCCCGAGCTAAAAATAAGCCGATGACACTGTGTCCTATTAATGAGAACACCATCTTATTGGAGCATTGGGCCTTGATCCACAGTGCACAGCTGAAAACCTTTCGGACCTCGTTTTTCCGGAGAACTCTGCCCTTCTCTTAGTTCCTCTGACTTGGTTACTAAACGTCATCACTAGTGCACACATGGATGTGGTCTCCCCAAAATGGTTTTAATGTAGTAATTCTCATGTCTTCCTCCTTTATGACGGCACAGTCCCCATCACTGCTGACAAGGATGGCAGATTGTTTTCTTTAGGCTCTGCCCTCAGCTGGCCCCAACACACAGACGTCTTTTATTCACGGTTCAAGGTTAAGTCTGCTGTTTGGAATTTGGCACAGATTTTTGTAGATAAACAAGGTCATAAAAGATGATTTTGTCCCTGAACTTAGTTGTAAGATGGAGCTGAATGAGTCAAATGTAAGTATAAGACTCCAGCTAGAGAAGGGGAGTCTCTCTCTCTCTCTCTCTCATCTCTCCTCTCTCTGTGTGTGCCTCTCTGTCTCTATGTGTCTCTCTGTCTCTGTCTCTCTGTCTCTGTGTCTCTCTCACTGTGTCTCTCTGTCTCTGTGTGTCTCTCTGTCTCTGTGTGTCTCTCTGTCTCTATCTCCCTCTGTCTCTTTGTCTCTTTCTCATTGTGTTGGGTGGGGGGTATCCACAGGTGGAGATGGTCTTTGGTCTCTTGGGAACCAGCTGACTGGGACACACACTTGGAGAGGTGAGTATTGTGGCAATCCACAGAAGTTTTGGATCAGGACAGATTCATTAAAGGATGAAATCGATAGCACACACTCAGGAACACAGAACGAAGGGACGCCACTGCTTCTTTGTCCCCAGGGAGAGATGAGAAAACTCCGGACAAGGTCCCTGACCTGTGGCATCCAAAATGGGGTGCTTGACCTTCCTCCTCTGATTCTTAAAGGGTCTCATATCTTAGAGAAGACCACGCCCATCGGGCCAACCCCCTCCATTCCATTGGTCATTAGACCCAATGGCGGAATTCCCACAACAGGTGAGGTCACTTTGCTCTTCTTCCAGCGTTCTATCCACAATGCCATGACCTTCAGAAGCTCTGGGTTCTGGCTCATAGTGGCCCTCTGCTGGGACAGGAAGCAGACTCTACATGTGGCAACTGCAACCATGGTCTTCAGAGCCCCTGAAGCAGCCTCTTCGGACTGACTTCTCCCCATCCTGGTTGCTTTTCCAAACCTCAAGCAGTCTTATGGGGCACCCTGTGTGGCACCCTCAGACTCGATGTGAGGCAGCTGGGCACATCCTTTCAGGATCTCTTCAGGCCTGAGAGAAGATAGGCATATAGGCTAACACAGAAGACGGAGCCTTCTTGAGTTTGGGGTGTCATGAAGGCTTCCTAGAAAGAGACATTTACACTGGGCTTGGACTAGGTCCATCAGAGCTAAGGCCATCTCCTTTGGAGTCTTGGGGAGTGGTGGACTTCCTAGGGGATTTTCAGAGTAGACTCTGTGCATGAACGACTCTGGAAGGCAGCTCCCAGCCTCCCGGAATGCACTCAATTTGGAGCTTCTCATGAACGATATGCCTGGCATTATATTTGGGGACGTCAGCTCCTTCACTGAGGCAGCCTCAGGTATGCACTTGGCTGGGGAGGAGTGAGAACTTCATATGTGCACTTCTGTCTTAGCTCAGGTTTCTATTGCTGTGAAGAGACACCACAACCACGGCAACTCTTACAAAGTAAAACATTTAAGGGGTGGCTCACTTACAGTTTCAGAGGTTCAGTCCATTATCATCATGATGGGGAGCATCATGGTGCTGGAGAATTAACTGAGAGTCCTACATCTTACAGGCAACAGGAAGTTGACTGCAAGTCACATTTCAGGAAGCTTAAGCAAAAGAGATCTCAAAGTCCGCCCCCACAGTGACATACTTCCTCCAACAAGGCCACACCTCCTAATAGAGCCACTCCCTTTGGGGACCACTTTCAAACCACCACAGCATCCTTGACAGAAGGGACAAAGGAGAAACATGGCTCCATTTGAGCCAAAAAACTATGTTCTCCACAATGGCAGTTACTGGATGAGTTCTCCATGGTACTGATTCCATGACACTCGCCTACAATGGGACCATGCTCTCCAGTGTGCAGGCTAAGGAAGATGTGCTAGTCACCCAAGTGGTTAAGACACATGGTAACCACAGGAATTGGATGCATGGGGTGGATTGGTTGATTAGGCTCCTGGGATTCACAGTTCTCTTTGAATCCTGCTCCCACATACCTCACTAAAAGAGACATTGAAATGATTTAAAAGGCAAGCAGATTTTGAGGGCAGAATTTGTGAAGTTTAAGTATTTATTTTACTTCAGAGGTTCCTAGTAGAAAAAGAAATAAAAGGAGATAAATCAAAAGAAAAATAATAAATTATCATTGATTCCCCCACCCCATAAAGTTAGCAAATATCAACAAAAAGCAGTCTAGGGGAATACTGAGTGGAATGTTGGTACTGGCTTTTGTTCCTCTGCCATAAATAGCTGAAACTGAGTAGGGTGATGTATACCTACAGTCCCAGCACCTAGGAGGCAAGGCAGGAGGAACAGGGTAAGGCCAGCCTCAGCTGCAGGAGAGCCTGTCTCAAACAACAAACAAAAACAAAGCTAAAACCTTGAGCCACGTATTCAACACAGGACGCTTGGACCCTGTGATCCTCTGAGGAGGCTGGGGCTCAGCAGCTTCCTGCAGGGGCTGGTCCTGAGCCTTGCACAGGAGGCAGGGAAGATGTATTGCTATGTGGCCTCCATGGATGGTGGAAACAGAGTCGGGCTTCTGAGGCACTTAGTGTGAGAAGCACTGAAAAGACTCACACAGAGCTCCAAGTCCTCAGACTGGACCAGTTCGGAGCGTCAGTGTGGCTGTGAGCAGAGGCAGATTCTAATAGAGCTTCTTACTGCAAGAGGCAGGGATCCTACAGTGGGTACCAAGAGATGGCACCACTCAACTCCCAGGCTTTCAAATCATTGAGATTATGGAAGACAGGTTCCAGGCAGAGGTCTGCCTCCACCCCAGCATCAAGGCTGCAAGGCTGCTCTAGATCCCTGAAACTTAAGGAGCCCAGAAGGTCCAATCTGCCACTAGCACATCAGCTGCCTGCCAGGATGATGTTCATATTTCATAAAGAAAACAAGAGTCCACAGAGTCAACATCACAGCATCTACAGTGTAAGCCACATACATAAAAGATAACAGTAGATGTAAAAAATCTAACCACAACTAGGAAGGGAAAAGGCTGATAGAGAGATACCTGTATGGTGGTATTTTATTTGTACTGAAATCTGATTTTAATTGTATGTTAATAAAGTTGCCCGGGGGTCAGAGCTATTAGAGCCATAGCAAAAGCTGGGCGGTGGTGGTGCACGCCTTTAATCCCAGCACTTGGTAGGCAGAGCTAGGTAGATCTCTGTGTGTAAAAGAATACAGCCAGCATTGGAGACACACGCTTTTAATCTCAATACCATAGAAGACCTGGAGGGCTGTACAACAGACAGTGATGATGCAGTCATGTGGTTGGTTTTACAACCAATGAGAAGGCAGAACAGAAAGTCTATATAAAGACAGACAGACAGGAAGTAGCTCTATTTCGGAGAGGTCTCTTGGCTGAAGAGGCTAGCTGCAGCAGGCGGGTAAGGCTCTTAGCTCTGATCTCTTGGCTTTCTTCTTTGCATTGATTCTGTGTTTCTTATTTAATAAGACAGTTGGTTACATCTACATACCTGTAAGTGACAGAAATGTTGGAATGAGTGGGTAGACACTGTTTTAAACAATAAAAACAAATGCATCTAAAGACAGAGACCAGAGAGAGAGAGAGAGAGGCAGGGAGGGAGAGGGAGAGAACAGACCAGGCTCCAGATGTTACTATTAAAACATGATGTGCTGGGCGTAAGTCAGGAGGCTGAGGCAGAAGTATCTATAAGTTCAAGGCAAGTCTGGGCTACAGAGTCAGGCATTGGAGTTTAAAACTGGATATATAATGTGTGTAAAGGAAAATTGTCTGGGTTGACTCATTGGCAGTTTAGATACTGTTGAAGGAAAGATCAATGCCTTTGAAAGTGGACCAGTAGAAATGATCCAAATGGAGAACCAAGAGGGAGGTGTGCATCAATTCTCAATAGGTATGTGCGGGGTGTTTACCCACTAACCCCACAGCTCCCCAGAGTTTTCTTGAGTGCAAGCAGCAGGAAATATTAGATAGAAGGATTTAGATTGTGGAGATAAACATAGAAAATAAAGGATAGCCTCAAGAGGGCCTGGAACCTATTCCAATGAGCCCTGACATTCTCTGGCCCAGGGTATTTATAGAAACGCCAAGGGGTGGAGCAAAAGACCTCCCCCCCAAGCACAGCCAAGTGCAGACCATCTCAGACACCTGCACTCAGGCCCGTGGTCCAATCATCCTCTCTATGATGGCCTGCTGGGCAAAGCCACGAGGAACCTGAAAACGGGCTCCCACAGTTACCTTCTTTGGAAATAGGGGCTTTGCATATGTGTTCAGGACTTTGAGGTGAGACCATCTCAGGGCTTCCTGGAAAGAGGACGGGAAGATGCCAGAGAAGCTTGGGAAGACGCCTAACTTTAAAAACTTGGTGGGGGTGTTTCAGCGACAAGAACTCTCATGTTCATGTCTACTCCCTGACAAGGCTGCAAGCTCTTTAAGAGGAGAGGGCATGTCTTACCCACCTTGACCAACGCAGGTTATCACAAAAATCATATCCAATAACTGTAGCTGTAAGTATTCTCCGGTCCCTCCTGGCTCCACTTGGCCCCACGGTCCTGCAGCTGCTTATAAAATAATCATTCAGAAGCTTAATATTATTTACAAACTGTATGGTCTATGGCAGGCCTCTTGCTAGCTAGCTCTCATAGTTTAACTCAACCCATAACTGTTAATCTATGTATTGCCATGTGTTCCGTGGCTTTACCTGCATCCCATTACATGTTCCTAGGATGGCAGGCTGGCGTCTCCCCCACTCCGCCTTTCTCTTCCCTGTCTCACTCCTTGGATTTCCCACCTGCCTCTAAGCTGCCTTGCCATAGGCCAAAACAGCTTATTTATTAACTAATGGGAACAACATATATTCATGGCGTACAGAAAGACATCCCCCAGCAAATAACTGTTCGCTAGATGCAGGAAGTGGGTGCCGTGGCATGGGCCACCAGCTTTTACCACACAGGGTTCCTGGTGGTCGTTTTACAGTACATTGTGATAAGACAGCATCAACAATGGTCAGTGGGCGGGAGCTCTCACTCTGGTGCATGTGCAAATGAGTTGTCGGGAGTGATGGCAGACAGACACCAAAGGAAGCTGGCCGGGCTCTACCGGGCACTGGCAGGACAGGATGCTGGAGGACAAGTGGGGTAGGGAATGGTGATTGACAGTGCACACATCAGCACACAGCTGTGGGCAGTCTGGGAACACTCTTATCCCAACAGGGTTTGCTTCCAGAAGGTTCTGTAGAACTCGGAGTTCTTACCGGTCACACTTCTGCTCATATGGTTGTCTCTAAGCTGGTGTGTCCAGACTCTGCATGAGTTTTAGCTTTACATTTTTTATGTGACCCCCCCCCCCATAAAGCACTCTAATAATCATTTTAATTAAGCTGCTTTGCATGATTGCCACGGGGAGCCTGCAGAAACGATCCTGGAAATCTCAGGTGTGGCAGTCCACATGCCAATTGTCCTGGGAGCAGAGGCAGGATTTGACTTGTCAGCAGAAAGCTGACCTTGGAAGTCAGTTTGGGAAGTCGCCTTTATTCATTTTCCATCTTGAAAATTACCATGATAATAGCAATTGTTTATAATGCTCAGGACTGTTCCTTGGGAGATGAGTGTATGGGCTTTGATAATTAAAATCTTTTGTCAAATTTCACCCAGGAGCACAAGCATTCCTAGTTATTCAAGAGTATTGAGGCTGTTGAGCATTTGAGCTGGATATTTGGCATGATCCATGTAGCTGAGATGTATGTGTGTGTTCATGTATGTGTCTTTTCATGTGTGTTCAGACACATCTTGTGCATGTGCGTCCATGTGTATGTGAAGGCCAGAGGTCAACCTTGAGTGTCATTTCTTAGTTGCTACATTTTGTTTTTAAGACAGGGTCTCTCACTGGTCAGCAACTCTTTAAATATCTCTGGCTGGCTAGAAAGCCCCAGGAATCTGACTGTCTCCACCTCCCCAGGGTTGGGATTGAAAGCGTGTGCCCAGCTTTCTTACTCAGGCTCTGGCTTGGAGCTCAGGTCCTCAAGCATGCTTGGCAAGTGATTCCACCACTAAGCCATCTCCTCAGCCCCACAGCTGAGATTTTAACCAGCTTTCCCAGCCCAGTGCTGAGATGTGAGAGGCTCCTCTGAGCGGCCGTGTTCTTTGGACTCTCACTTAGCCTGTGAACTCTCTGAAGAATTGGCCAAATGTTTCTGTTGTGAGGTCGGGAGCCATGGAGACTTCTCACATCAGGACAAAAGGCTCTGTGTTTCATTTTTGGATTATTTGTAGAGATTATAAGATATTTCTAAAAAAAATACTTCTAGGGACACACACATTTTTGGAAAGAAATTTAGAACTGCCTTTATGATTAAGAACAGGCTCTATGTTTGTGTGAACAGGTCAACAAGTAGAAATGTATAGAAATGGGGCAAGTTTACCCAAAGTATGAAGTTCCCTAAGCCGAGGTTTTTAGCCACAAGTATTAGATATGATTTTGTATTTTCCCTTCTTCTTCTTCTTCTTCTTCTTCTTCTTCTTCTTCTTCTTCTTCTTCTTCTTCTTCTTCTTCTTCTTCTTCTTCTTCTTCTTCTTCATACCTTCTGTGCTCACTCTGTCCCTCACCCCATCTACACATACATATGTATTATATGCATATAAAATTATCAAAGCAGTATCTAGACTCTATACAGTTGTTGAAATCATAAAGATCGGCTTGTGGTTCAGTCTTACAAATAAAGGCAGACTTGGGAGGCAGATTCTGAAGTGTAGTGTCCACTTCCAAGGGGCTCCTTCCGCAAACATTGATTAAACTGTTCCAGCCTCCTTACACAGGACTCAGACTGAAATTTAGCACTCACCCCTTGACTCACAGGACTTCCCAGTGGGGGGTAGATGATTAATCAATGTTCTTTGTCTTGAGTAAATTCTGGGAAGTTGAAAGTAGACATAGCCATCCTCGCTGCCTGAGAGGGAGCGGGCATGGAGATTTTACTTCGGAAGCTGGCAGAGGGATCTGGGATGGTGGCGCACTCTGCAGTGGAAGTAGCATGGTCATCAGGCTGTGGAGAGAAGGGCGAGGTGGCAGGAAAGAGCAGTAGGTAAGGGCAGACAGAGTGAGAACATGGAGGGTAGAGGCCCCATCTCACTGAATTGGTCCCTGTTCTACCAAGCATGTGTGCTCTGCCATGTTTCTGTAGATTCTACATTAAAGCTGCAGTCATCCCACTTCAGAAGTATGGAATCTTTTATCCCACTTTAGAAGTGTAGAATCCTTCCTTCCACTTCAGAAGTGCGGAATCCTCCATCCCACTTCAGAAGTGCGGAATCCTGCCTTCCTTCTGGGTCCCTTTTGCATTTTCTGCAGTCACACAGCAAGGTGACCCGAGGAGAAGGTGCAGCTGCACTGCTTGCAAGCATGCTTGAATTCCTCGTGCCCAAATGTATTTACTACTCACGAGCATGCATCTTGCCATTCTAGTGGAGCACTTTGAAGATTCCTAGAGAGTGTCGCACAGAAGCACCATGAACCACACCAGCTAGGTGCAAAGGGCAGCGTTCGGGCCTTGGGAGGGGTGGTTTGGATTGCACCGAAGGGAAGGCTGGAGACTGCCTCAGCACCACTGGGAAGCCATTAAAGTCCCAGTATAGTCTCCAAGGCTTCAGGCTCTCCCCTTCTCCTTTGGGGCTCAAATTCTGGGAGAAATCTAGAGTGGTATTTGGTAAGAGTTATAAACATTGTGTCTTTAATGACTGCATCTAACTGGCAAAGAAACAAGATAGTTAATGACCGTTATTTAGGGCCAGAGATAAAAGTCCTCACCTGGGCACAAGGAGGTGAATGGCTGCTGTCTAGACATGGGGCTTAGTGAGAGCCAGTGTTATACACCCTCGGTAGGTCACCAGTTTTCACTCACACAGAGCCCTGTGGTGGGTTCTCAAGACCTACTGTGAACAGCCCCCTGAGATGTTCAGCTGCATTCCACCTACCACAGGCAGGTAGCTCTGGATGGAAACTTCTTGGAGTTTAAAGTTAAGTCCTTAATGAAGCCAGTGAGGCTGGTGAGCGAGTCGGGCTTGGTACAGGGTGTGGAAGGGGTTCTCTTGGGAAAGTGGCAGGGGTAGTGCATGCCACTGCACAAAGGTGAGTCTCACACTACAGCCAGGATGTGATGGGAGGTGGATGCAGGAAGATCGGGAGTCCACCACCTCTCCCACACAAGGAATTTGAGAGCATGTATCAAAAACAAAAATAAATACAAACAAAATACCCCCTAAAACCCCAAACCCAAACCAAACCAGACTAGAACCAAGGCCAGCCTCAGCTACACAGAAAGTCCAAGGCCAGCTGGGGCAGCAAACCCCATTATTTGTGTTATGTAGTGTGGGAGCCCATTCTCGGGTTCCTCGTGGCTTTACCCAGCAGGTCCGCATAGAGGATGATTGGACCACAGGCCTGAGTGCAGGTGTCTGGGATGGTCTGCACTTGGCTGTGCTGGGGGAGGAGGTCTTTTGCTCCACCTCTTGGCGTCTCTATAAAAACCCTGGGGCAGAGACAGTCGGGGCTGTTGGAATAGGTTCCAGGCCATCTCGAGGCTATCCTTTATTTTCTATCTGTTTATCTTCGCAAGATTCTTCGCAATAAATCCTTCTATCTAATATTTCCTGCTGCTCACACTCAAGAAAACTCTGGGGAACTGTGGGGGTGGTTGGGTAAATGCCCCACAATGTAGCAAACTGAAAGAAGTTAGCAGCTCACCGAGGGAAGACGTCAGCACTCCGTGTGCATCCGAGCATCATTCACAGCTGTCAAGACAGACACAGACAGGTGCCCACGAGCAAAATGGAACGTTCTCCTTTGGAAAGGAGTGGACACTACCACTTGTAACGAATGGGTGAATTGGCAGAACGTGATGCTGAGTGATCAAGTCAGACACAGAATGGTGAACAACTCGTGACCTCACACCTTTGTGGAATCTTGAGGAAAAAAGTATAAAATGTACAAACAGTAAGTAGAAGGATGGTTACAGGGGTGAGGGAATGAGGAAAGGGAGGCAGGGGTGAGGGAATGAGGAAAGGGAGGCAGGGGTGAGGGGATAGGGAAAGGGAGGCAGGGGTGAGGGGATAGGGAAAGGGAGGCAGGGGTGAAGGGATGGGGAAAGGAATGCAGGGATGAGGGGATGAGGAAAGGGGTGCAGGGGTGAGGGAATGAGGAAAAGGAGGCAGGGGTGAGGGGATGAGGAGAGGGAGGCAGGGGTGAGGGGATGGGGAGAGGGAGGCAGGGGTGAGGGGATGAGGAAAGGGAGGCAGGGGTGAGGGGATGAGGAAAGGGAGGCAGGGGTGAGGGGATGGGGAAAGGGAGGCAGGGGTGAGGGGATGAGGAAAGGGAGGCAGGGGTGAGGGGATGGGGAAAGGGAGGCAGGGGTGAGGGAATGAGGAAAGGGAGGCAGGGGTGAGGGGATGAGGAAAGGGAGGCAGGGGTGAGGGGATGAGGAAAGGGAGGCAAGGGTGAGGGGATGAGGAAAGGGAGGCAGTGGTGAGGGGATGAGGAAAGGGAGGCAAGGGTGAGGGGATGAGGAAAGGGAGGCAGTGGTGAGGGGATGAGGAAAGGGAGGCAGTGGTGAGGGGATGAGGAAAGGGAGGCAGGGGTGAGGGGATGGGGAAAGGGAGGCAGGGGTGAGGGAATGGGGAAAGGGAGGCAGGGGTGAGGGAATGGGGAAAGGGGTGCAGAGGTGAGGGGATGGAGAAAGGGAGGCAGGGGTGAGGGGATGGGGAAAGGGATGCAGGTGAGAAAGTGTGGACTTGGCAATGGTGTGGGATGAACTGCCCTAGGTAGACTGTGGGCAGCAGGGCACCATGGGTAATACTGTCATTTTGCATGCTGAAATATACTTACTAAGCCATCAGACTGTGGCTGCTCCCACCGCAGACTAAGGGGACAGTGACACCTGTGTAAACTCCCTTGAGATCATTCCACAGTGCACGTCAGAAAATGATGTTATGCCCTGTGGTAGCTTGAATGTCATTGACCCCCATAAGCTCAAAGGGAGTGGCACTATCAGGAGGTGTGGCTTTGTTGGAGGAAATGTGTCACTGTGGGCTTTGAGGTCTTGTATACGCTCAAGCCACACCCAGTGTCTCCCTTCACTTCCTGTTGCCTTCAGATCAAGATCCTTCTCCAGCGCCATGTCTGCCTGCATCGCCCCCGTGCTTCCCGCCATGATGATAATGGACTGAACCTCTGAACTGTAAGTGACCCACCCCAATTAAATGTTTTCCTTTATAAAAAAATTGCTGTGGTCATGGTGTTTCTTCACAGTAGAAACCCTGACTAAGACATGCCTTTTTTATAGTTCAAAAACAAGCACAAAGAAATATGGATAGAAATAAGAATAAATGCATTTATGTCCCTGCTTCCCTTGGACTTGGGAATATCTAGAAGATACCGCTCTGCAAGCTTGGGGCAGCCTCACTTCAGGAGGGTAAGATGAGCCTTCCTGGTACAGAGTGAGAAATGAGTCAAGGGTTGGTGTGATCAAGCTTGTCTCCAGTTCTCTTCCCTAGGATGTTGTAGCTCTCTCTAATCCTCATTCTCCTTGGGTATAAAAAATGGTTAATAAAACGAGTCAGTTCACTGATTTTTGAATTCAAATGCTTTAGTCATAGATTTTGAAGGCTTACTGAGAAAATTAGAGTGAAATTATCTACATTATGTGCCAGCACCACTTGGAACTTGATGATCGGGCCATAAATGCTGGAGATAATGCTGGTGGTAGCTCTGATTTTGAGGCTGCAGGATGGGATGTGCCCACCTGTCCAGGGCCTTCTTCACACTAGGAAACCTTGCTATACTGTGTTGGGCAAACCAAGTCATATCGCTGTGGAACCCTGTGGTTCGCCTATAACTTCCTCTTCCAAAGCAAACAAAACAAAAAGCAAAGGTTGAGCGAGTGGTCCACAATGTCCTGGGCAATGTTGACTCAAGGATTCCAGGAACATGAGTACTAAGGACTGAGATGGTTTCTATTCTGCAGAGTCCACCTGCCTTCCTGTGGAGGACAGGCAGAACAGCCATTGTGGTGTGAGCTGACAAGCTGGAGCTTGCCCTGCCCAGAGTCTTCCTCTGGTGGTTATGACCAAGGTCCCGGGACACTGAGTAAGCTGACCGTGAGGCACCACGGATGTAGATGGAGCCCACACCACTCGGTGCATGTGCCTGATACACACAGAACACAAGCGTGGCTCAGGCATGGTGAGAAAGTGGGGAGAGTGTGGGTGGATGGAAGGAGAGAGAGAAGGACAGAGGAAGAGAGAGGGAGGGCCAGAGAGAGGGAAAGAGAGGAGTCAGAGAGGGGGCTGGGGGGGGGGGAAGTTAGGGATGGTTTGGAGCCTTGAATTAAATGAATTTCTTTTTCTAACACAACCAAGTGCTTCCTACCAACTGCTCCCTCCCCCACAGTGACCATGTTTCAGAGAAGCAACCTGGTTTTTCTTGGGCTCATTTGTGCCCTCAGAGCCTATCTGTTCGATTTATTTAAGTCCACTATTAGTCTCTTTAGTGAACAATAGAATTGGCTTTGGAGGTCTGGTCTGTACTAGAAGGATATGTGTGTACAGAAAGACGCATGGTACAACATCCACCCTTTGTTGATTTTATGTCCACAGTGTTCAGAATGGTCGTTGTAACCCTGCGCTTGGCCTGAGGTCTCCTTGGCAGAAATTCTTCTCTTAAGACTCCCCAGCTCACTTGAGCAGGACAGAAACAAGTTTTGCCCAGATACCTGAACAGTCCCTGTGCTTGGGACCATGTGGCTCAGGGAGTCCAGGAAGCTGGATGCCAAGACAAGTAGCACACATGCTTAGACCCTAGCGTCTGTATTCATGCTATGCTTTAGCTCTTTGTGAGGGCTGGAGTCTTTCATGCGGTCAGTGGCTGGCACCATCTTGGATAGTCAAGGTATTCAGCATACCCTAACTTCATACCCCTGCTCAGATCAACTTCTTTAGTCTATTGCTCAACTAAGTTTTCCCCAAGTCGAACCATTCTGTGGCTTCCTGTGTCCCTGCTGGGTTCACGTCCCTCTCAGTGAGTAGGCAGATTGGGCACTGGCCCCTTAGTTCTGTGTCCTTCAGCTTCCTCTCCTCTCATGGGAGGAGTATTAAATCTGGAATAGTCACCTAAATTGCTTCCTTAAAGAGAAGGTTTTCAGATGATTAAAATGCTGAGCAAAGTGCATTCTGGGAAGACAACATAGACTGGGGAACAGTGTTCCCCCTGTGTTCAAGGCTTTGTAAAATGGACTTGAGGAATCTCACGTAAAAGGCTTGGCTGGCCAACACAAATGTCCCTGAGTAGAGCTCTATGTTAGAACCTGGCAAGGTAAATGAAGCTGTTTACCAGAAGGCTCTCTCTAATCAGAGTCCTTTGAACTTTGTCAAAGGCAGTAAATATTTGCACTTGACTCTGGAAAAATAAAATAAAACCCAGAGAAGAGTTTGAGGTGGAGTGCTGCCACATTTATGCAGTGTTTGATTTAGACTCAATTCCTAGAAATCGGAGGAGAGGAATGTGGCTCACGTGTCAAAGCACTGAGATGAATTGACTGTCGCCTGATACACAACCAGCTTACATGAAAATGAATATATATAGGTATACAAATAAAATCTCTTAAGAGCAGTCAAGGGACATGATACATCAAATTTCTGGCATGTTGTATTAATATCCCCCAAGAGCCAATGTCAAATGATGTGACTTAAAGTTGCAGGGTGGGGGTTTCTCACTGTCCTTAGATAAAGTTGAGCATCTTTAATCTTGAATATCAGCAGGCCCTAGTTGGTTCTTTATCATTTGTAAACTTCTAAACAAGCTCCTTCCCCTGACACCAGCAAGACGCATAGGGTCATGACTCCACTGATGATGGTCTGACTACAGAATGCCTGTGGGGGGAGCGATGCCTTGTCTACATGCAAGTTTTGTTTTTGCTAAACATCACGGTGTGCCCGAGGACATAGCTAAATTGGGAACTCAGAGCAGACGTCAGAGTTGGCAATATGGTGAAAGAATCCGCTTCTGGTGATCTCAAGAGACAACAGCTTCTTCTGGTTGTACAGCCATGGGACCACCAGGCAGGGTCCTGGCCTGGCTGAGCTGGCACTGGAAATCTACTTTGTTTCCTGTTGGTTGGATCTATGAAAATTTCTGAAGAGTCCTAGGAGAGCTGTGGCTATTTCCTGGTGCCATCTGGGGTTGGCATTGGACATGACGTTGTTGTTGGTTTTTTTTTTTCCTACCTTAATTTATTTAACTTCTGTTTTTGAGGGGGAAGGGATATGAAGTGGTAGGCTTTTATTATAAGACATTTTCCTTCCTCTACGATAATACCTGGAAGGGAAATAAAAGGCACAAACTGCAAACGAGGCAGTTAACATTCTTCCTTATTTTCAATTCGTTCCCAGATCTGGGAAAGACTGCCGTCAGTATTTTTAAGTGTTTGTTCTTGGAGTTTTATCCCTTATGTTCACATTCGTGTTTTCTTTCTTTGTGCTGTCTTTGGTTTGGGAGCAGAGTCACCACGGGACATAGGTTTGCAATAGAATGTATGGCTGATGATCAATGAGCAGTACAGGAAAGTGTGTGTGTGTGTGTGTGTGTGTGTGTGTGTGTGTGTGTGTGTGTGGTGGCCTTTGTTGTTGCTGCAAGGGGAAGAAATTTGTGCCCTTTGCTGACCCCCTCGGCTCCCTTCATTGCCGGCCCTGGGAGCTCCTCTGTGTGATTGGCTTGCTGCCCACTCCAAAGATGATTTATTACTTCAATGTCCATGAGATTGAGTTGCATCTAATCTGATGCTGGACACCAGGGAACCCATCCCCCCTTTCTGTTTGTGTTTTAATCCTCTTGGCCAAGGTAAATGTTCGTGATATCAGCTTCAATGTCATCTTTTCGGGGTAAAGATCTGGCACCCAAAACAAAGGGGCAAATGTGGAGGACAGGAGATTGAGATGCCAAGTGTCTAGGGAACCTGGAGTAAGTGATGATGGAGGGCGGGCGGGAGATGGGGAACTCATGGTGTTCAGGGAACACTAGCGGGTACGGCTTGCAGCCTTCACGTTCATTTCTGTGTCTGAGGATGATTGTAAGTGGAAACACACCTCTAAGGAGAGATAATTGGAGTTTTCATTGCTGCTTAGTTGTGTTTGAGGCTTTAGAAACACAGAACTGAGAGCTGGATGGACAGAGCAGCATTTAGCAGCCTGTGGCAGTAGTTTCTGGTTGGGCTCCTTGACTGAACTAGAAGAAATTGCCAAGACTTGTTGGTTTTGCCAAATACATCCACATTTTACCTAAATGGGTGAGTTTCCCTGCCCATTCCCCTGTGTTTAAATGTGTGTACTGGCCCAGGTTAAACTGAGTACCTACATCATCCTTCAGGCCAAGTGCACTCAAGACCCACTGGGTGTCCCACGAGGGTTCCAAGTGACACCTCCTGTCTTTGCAGAGGAAAAGTCCGAGCTCCCAAAGGCAGCAGCTGCTTACGGCCGGTGGCTGGTGCCTGTGCAATTGATTTTTCCTGTGCTGTGATAAAATGCTCTCATAGAAATCACTTAAGGCAGAGAGGGCTGATTTGGTTTATGCCAGGGAAGGCACTCTAACATGGTAGAGGACCATGTTCACAGAACCGGAAGGAGCCAGGAATAGAGAGAACAGGAAGTGGGTTTGGGTTATAAAGACCAGGCCCATCCCTTGTGTGGTAGTTTGAATGTAATTGGCCCCCATAGGCTCATAAGGAGTGACACTATTAGGACGTGTGGCCTTGTTGGAGGAAGTGTGTCACTCTGGGGGTGGGCTTTCAGGTCTCCTATGCTCAAGATACCACTCAGTGTCACAATCCACTTCCTGTTGCCATCTGATGAAGATGTAGCCAGCACCATGTCTGCCTGCACGCTGCCATGCTCCCTGCTATGACAGTAATGGACTAAACCTCTGAACTGTAAGTGAGCCACCTCAATTCAATGTTTTCCTTTCTAAGAGTTGCCGTGGTCATGGTGTTTCCTCACAGCAATAGAAACCCTGACTAAGACACCTTGTGACCCAGTTCTTTCAGAAGGTTCCACAACCTTCCCAAGCCAAGTGCTTAAACACATGTGCCTATGAAGGGCATTTCACATTCAAACTACGGTAGTGCTGGCGCATCACCTCCTTCAGAGGCCGTGTGGTCCTAGGCATGGCTGGCCTGGAAATCTCAGGAGAAGGCCTGTCAGCACTTCTGTCCAGATCAAAGGCTGATTTCAATCTGCAGGACCTCCTCTCACATTCCTTAGGACTTCTAGATTTACAGTCACAGACAGCCCAAATCAAACCCATTAAGCCACACCCACAAGATGGTTGAAGACCCATTTCTTGTCCCAGAGACTCAGAGTCTGTGCGTCTGTAGGTCAGGAGAAGTGCTCTTGTAGAACAAGGTCAAAGGTGCCATAACTGAGTTGAGTGGTGGCATCAGGGAGGGAGAGGTGATGAGTCCCTTAAATTCCAACACCCAGGCACGGTAGATTTCTTTTTTCTGGCTTTCTCCATCCCTTATGTGGAATACTGTTGGTGTTGGTGACCCCTTTGGCTCTTTCCTTCCATGTTGATTTTCTAAAGGGACCAAAAGAGACACAGGAGCCCACAGGGGTCACTGATGTGGCCACACACAAAGCAGGAGGCTGTGAAGAACTTGAAGGAATGCAAATCTTCTAAAAACCTTGATGGCAGGGGGTGGGCATGGCGTCACATGTCTGTATTCTTAGCACTCGGGAGGCGGAGGCAGGAGGATCAGGAGTTCAAGGCAAATAAAGGCAGCACAAGACCCTATCTAAAAATAAAACAAAACAAAAAATCAGGAGGTGAAGGGATGGAGGGGGTCGTGGGTGGAGCAGGAGGTGAAGGCATGGAGGAGGTCACAGGTAGAGGAACAAGAGGTGTATCAAACACATCTTGTAGGGACATTTATTTCTAGAATGGCCCACCTCACATTGGTTCATTGGTCAACCGTGGCCCATTAAATGGCTCACTCTGATGGGTACACAGTGGCATCTAGGTATTCAGAGGAACCTGAAACTCCACAAGTAACAGAATCATTATCATTGGAGAACGAAGGTCACTATCCATGGCCTGTGCCCCTGCTCACTCTACAACAGGGTTAGCTATGTTTGACCAAGTCCTGTGATGACTGGCTTTTCAGGACAGTTTTCTATATGGTTCCGTCTTTCAGTCCAGGAGGCTGCATGCCTGTCAACTCTTGGTAGCTCTGGGGCTGTGGTGGTTGAGTTACATCAGCCACTGAGCCCCTGCTGTAAGCAACCCCACATGCAGCACACACCCAGTCTAGACCCATATGTAGACATTTAGGGAAAGCTTGAAGAGTCATTCTCTTTTTCTTTCTAGAAAATACTGTTTTCATGTCAGGGAGTCCAAGGGAACTGAGTCAGGGCCCAGCAGGTGTGACTCGTCCCTTCAGATAATTTGTGAAACGAGGCTTTGCAAATGGACACAGCCATGAAGAAGTCCTTCAGTTTCTCTGACGGGAGCCAGTCTCGAGCCAAAGCACTGTTTGCTCCAGCTGGCGTGCAGAAGAATGTCCTTAGCAGTCAGCTTCTCTCCCACGGTGTGCTTCACAGACCTGGAGGGAAAAAATATCCCACTTCCTCCCCCCCCCCCCCCCCCGACTTCCCTTGACTGTAATTTGAGAGTTTGAGGATGCTAGAGGTCAGGGTCTCATTCCTTTGACAAGTTCTGACTATAAACTAGCAAGTACAAATGCAAAATTTGAACCAACTGTAGGGAGAAAGAAGTGCAGAGGCTGGCCACTGGGGCGGGGAGTTGCTTGCAATTTGAGGATTAGAGCGGGTTGACCAAGGAATGCTCGTGTGATGGAATCACCCTGCATCCTGATTGTGACTGTGGATGTGGAAGTGTCCTTGCGGTAAAGCCACACTGAGCTAAAAATCCACAGACGTGTGAGTGCAACTGATGTCATGGTTTGAATGTGAAATGTCCCCCTGCAAACATCTGGTGACACTGTTTGGGGAGAATGTGGGAGTTTGGGAACATGGGATTGACTTCACTGGCCAACCCAGGGCCATGAGGGCAGAGCTAGTGAGTTGCAGAGAGATGGTTCAGGCCCAGGTTCTCTCTTTTTCTAGCCCACTAAGTTCGTAACAGTTCACAAAGCAATCTCTTGCCACCATGGATGGCGTCCTAGCTGCCACGCTGTCCTCTCCATGAGACTGTGGGCTGAAGTAAACACCTTTTTATCCAGTTTGCTTCTGTCAGACATTTTTCCCACTGATGGGAGGTAGCCACTCCAACTGGGGAAATCAGAGTGTGATGTGAGGGTGGAACAGTGTTGGTACCCGGCTTGTACGATTGTTCTCTACATAGCTTCAAAAGATGTTATCATCCACACAAACTCAGCAAACGGAGCCCAGGCTCTTGCCCCTGGATTTCTTAGAACTGTATTTGAATCTACATTTATTTTGACAAACTTTTAATGAAAAAGTTATATTTATCCCTAAATATAATTTCCAAATTTCTGAAAGTTGACAGAGCAATGGGGAAACACCATCTGATAAAACGCAGACGTGAAATGGCATCTTGATCGTTTTAACTGTGGAGAACCTTTTCCAGATGCTTCCACCAACGGCATAAAAATCGATTCATACACACTCTTTTGGGGCTGAAAGATGGTGCCCCATGGAGGTCCTGAGACAGACACATGTGGAGATCTAAGCTCTTGGGGCTGTGCTGGGGAGAACACTTCATTTCTTCCTGATTACAAGCAAGTGCTGTTTATAGAATGTTGGAAAAGGAAAGTACAAAGAAAGAAAACATGCTCCAACCCCAGGGGATGGGGTGGGGTGGGGCAGAGACAGCCATTCCAACATTAAGCATATACACCAGCTTTTTTCCCCCCTCTATTCAAATACAGGTTTATGTGCCCCAAGTAACAACATTTCTGTGGATTTATAATGTATCCTTAAGTATGGCTGTGTAAGTTTGGTGTTTTGGCAGTATCCATCCATCCCTACAGAGTTCAGGTTGATTGATGAGATGTCTCTTCTGATGCCAACATTATGCTTTACAAAACATGAGTGTGAAATATTTTATCATCCTAGACTGGACTCCACGGGAGTAACCATTTGCTTGGTGTTGTGTGGGTAGGTTGTTCTGAACTGTTGTTTATGAATCATGCTATAAGGAAACCAATAATGCCATTTCCCCTGAATTTGGGGCTCTATCTTTAGAGTGGATTCCCAGGAAAACAATGAATGGGTTATGATGATCGCTTGCCAGACCTTTGGCATGCATTGTAAACAGCTTTCTGAATGGGCTGTGGTCTTCCAGCTCACACTATGTAGGGTGTACAGGCTTCCAACTGTAAGCCCTACCCAACGATTCTGATGCCCTAGATGATACTGTTTTAAACACAAAGTGAGTAAGGAACTTTCCTGTAGTCAGAAGTTTTTCTGTGTCCCACCCAGTCTGCAGGCACTCAGACCCAAGGAAACACACAGAGGCTTATATTAATTATAACTGCATGGCCCTTAGCTCAGGCTTACTACTGACTAGCTCTTAAACTCAGCCCATTTATGTTAATCTATTTGTCACCACATTTTCTGTGGCTTTACCTGTGTGCTATTACATGCTGCTCCCTGGACAAAGGGCTGGCATCTCCTGACTCTGCTCTTCCTTTTCTCAGAATTCTCCTTGTCTGCTTATCCCACCTATACTTCCTGGCTGGCTACTGGCCAATCAGTGTTTTATTAAACCATTGTACAAAAGCATTATCCCACAGCACTTTCCTAGGTGTGTAAGCCATTTGCCTTGCAAGCATGAAGTTCTTGAATCTGATTTTTCAGAGCTCACTCCAAAGCGCCAAGCATGGTATACACATCTAATATCAGCACCAGGAGGGAAATACAGGAGGATCCCTGGGGATCTTGCATGCCAATCAGCTTAGTAGAATCAGCAAGCTCCAGGGCAATGAGAGACACACAAGCTCATCATTCTTTTTGTTTGTTTGTTTGTTTTGTTTTATTTTTCGAGACAGGGTATCTCGTTCTGTAGACCAGGCTGGCCTGGAACTCACAGAGATCTACCTGGCTCTGCCTCCTGAATGCTGGGATTAAGGGCATGCATCACCACTGCCTGGCGGAAGCTCATCATTCTTGAGGGACATCTAAGATTGTTCTATGCCTTCCTCAAACATGTGCATATGAGTACACACACACACACACACACACACACACACACAAAACTAATGGGTGTGGTAGTTTGAAAGAAAATGGCTCCCAAAGGGTGTGACACTATTAGGAGGTATGGCCTCGTAGATGTGGTCTTGTTGGAGGAAATGTGTCAAGATGGAGGTGGGCTTTGAAGTCTCATATATGTTCAAGCCACATCAGTAAGGCAGACCACTTCCTGTTGCCTGCTGATCAAGATGTAAGGGCTCTCAGTTCCAGTACCATGCTGCCATGTCTGCATGCTGCCATGTCCCACCATGATGACAATGGACTAAACCTCTGAAAATGTAGGCCACCCCATTAAATGTTTTCTTGTGTAAGAGTTGCTGTGGTCATGGTGTCTCTTCACAGCAATAGAAACCCCCACTAAGACAAAGGGTGCGTCAAAGTCTCCCTCAGGGAGACTCAGGGAAACGTGTCACGCTGTGGTGTTAGGCCAGAGTAATAGTAAAGTTCTTAGATTTGAGCAGTTGACGTTGAAGAGGTACAGGGTTCATCTGTGGGAGGAAACTGCATGGGCCCTGCCAGATGTCCACAACATGTGGACAGATGTAAACTAGCCTGCTTCCCATTTAGGGTTTCATTCGTCTTTCCTCAACTGCTTCCCGTTATCCATCTTTAAAGCATACAGTGAAGATAAAAACACAGAGCATGCATTGATTTTACCGTCATGGTTCCCTCCAGAGCAAGGAAAGCTTTTCATCCTCTGCCTCTGTAATTGAAACCATAGAAGTAGTTGCGTTTCCTGGAGGTAACTCATCTTTCCTAGAGTGAGTGAGCCCTTCCTGACTGCACACAGCGTGGTATGGCATGCCCTGTAAAGGGATCTATTCTTGTGTTGTGCACATGTCTCTATAGACACGACGCTATCCCTCACAAGGGCTTCTGATCACGGATAGCCAGAGCCCACCTGTTTGGAGCTGTGTAAATCTCCCCTGAGATCAAGTTGAATTATGTCACAGCAAGCTGGTGGTCACAAGTGTTCACACATGGTGACACACTCCTCCACAACACAATGCAGCTCCCTCCGCCAGCCTAGGAGGCCCTGCTTTCTGACTTGAGTGTATGTGGACAGGGCATCCTCACAATAAAGGCACGCTATGGAACCTGATTCTCTGCTCACATGTCTCACTGAGAATCTCCTGTATCAGGTGCTAGCAGGCAAAGTAAAGAGAGGGAGGTGTTTGTAGGAAAATACATGTAAACTACATTTTCTAGGGGCTGGAGAGATGGCTCAGTGGCTAAGAGCACTGATTGCTCTTCCAGAGGACCTGGGTTCAAGTCCTAGCACCCACATGGTACCTCAAAACTGTCTAACTCCAGTTCCAGGGGAACCGATACCCATGTTAAAACATCAATATGCATAAAATAAAATAAAAAAAAGAGGGTTGGAGAGATAGTTTTGTGGTTAAGAGCACTTGCTGCTCTTGCAGAGGACTTGGGTTTGGTTTTTAGCACCCATGTGGCAGCTTACAACCATCTATAACTCAAGTTCCAAGTGATCCAGCACTCTTAAAAAAAAAAAAGAAAGAAAAGAAAAGAAAAAAACTGTGTATTCTACTGGAAATTATCTCCCTTTAAAAACATTTTAAAGCAATTGTTTATGTGTATAAGCATTTTGCCTGCATGTATATCTGTGCACTGTATAGAAGCCAGAAGAAAATGTAGGATACCCTGGGACTGGAGTTACAGATGGCTGTGCACCACCATGCGGTGCTGGGAATCAAACCCAGATTCAGCGGAAGAACTGCTAGTACTCTGAGTCACTGAGCCATCTCTCCAGCCCCTAAAAGTAGCTTTTATGACATTTTTTTATTTTGTGTGTGCTTATTAGTACAAGGACGTGTGCATGGCACCTGTGTGGCCATCAGAAGATGACTTGAGGGAGTTATTCTTCCCTTACACCGTGTGGGCCTCAAGGATCAAACCCAGACCATCAGACTTGGTGGCAAGCGCCTTTACTCACCCAGTCGTCTTGATGGCTCAGCTCTCCCTTTCACTGGGTGTCTATCCCTCTGTTTCTCATCTCCGCAGTGAAGGCATGCAATTCCTTCTCATGGATCAAGCCTCAAATCTAATCAGAACATGGTTGTTTAACCCCACACCATCTGTGACACTGTTGTACTGGTGGGCAAACCTCCCCCGGCAGGTCAGTATTGTGGCATGCAGGGTTCACAGCTAGGTGAGGGCATTGATGACATTTATCCCTCCAGCAGCCAGTCTAGCACCTTCTGGCACCCTGTAAGTTAGCCGTAGGGAAGTTTCCAGCTCAGTCAGCTTGTATTCTCTTTGTCCTGAAACTAAGTGTGTGGTTCTTCGGCAACAGGGTCTCACCACACACCGCACTGAGCGCAGTCAGTCCTTTGTGCAGCATCTATATACCCTGCTCCAAAGCTCGGGGATACCACAGAGGAGGAAGCAGAATGAACTGAGGCTAGAGAGGAGAGCTGTGGAGTGCCGTGTTCTGGATGCACCATAGCAGTTGCATTCACGAAAACTGTGGTCACTGGCACAAAACCTGCAAAAGATTCTGAAGCAAGAGGGGAGTCTCCTGGGAAGAAGGTATTCCGAGGGAGTGAAGTGGGATATAAGAGAGGGGAACAGGGGCATACATGTTCAAAATACCTTATACACACGTATGACATTATCAATGGGTAAGTTAAAAATAAGAAAGGAAAATACATCATAAAATAAGTATATTTATAAACTATTTGTTAAAGTAGTTTATAGAAGTAGTGGGTTTTTTTTTTTTTTACATATATTGCCTTATTACATGAAGTCAAATCACCACTCATTCGCACATTATCTGGTAATCTCAAAATTGTCATTTTGTTAGATGAGATTTTAAAGACCAGGAGCCAGGCCCCACTTCAAGTCAGTGCTGCTGGCCCCAAGCTAGGCTGATAGGGTGCTGAATCTCCTAACCCAGTGTCCTGGGCCAGATCTGTCAGGAGTTCTGCTGAGATGTGTTCATGTTCACCCAAAGTAAGAAGCCGAGGGAGGGCTCTCATGGGCTCTGGCCACTGGCGTTCGGCAGCAGCAGCCCTGAGGGTGAGAAAGACTCTGACAACCGTCACAGGTGACAAGCACTCAGGGAAGGACATCCTGATGGACTGACTACTGTGGCCTGGCCCAAGCTCTGTGCCCACGGGGAAGGTTTTATGTCTTTGTATTCTTATCGTCTGACGACTGGCGTGTGTTCACAGTCCCTTGCCTTGATCCACTTCCTCACTGGCCACCAGAGACTTGGGGACAGGCTGGCTTTAGAAGCTGGTGTGCTACAACCCCTGACAGTGCCTGTCAAGGACAGCTGGATGAGCTGTCAGGTCCTAGTAGAAGCCTTGTTTGGAAGCCCAGTGTGACCGTTTAAGGAATCCTCTTACAGAAGTCAAGAGGCCACCGTCTAGAGGTTACCTAAGCAGTCAGCAGTCACCGGGGATGAAGACTCTGTAGCTGGGCTGCCTGCAATTTGGGTGGGAGCTGCAGGGACGCATCTTTCATGAGTCCTCATCCATGCCAAGATGGCCTCTGAGCCGCCTGCAGTCCTGTATGCAACCCCAGTAAACTCGTGGCTTACCAAACTAGGCGTTATTCTTTGGGTTGCTATCACCCCTAGGAAGCCACAGAATATGAGCCCATTTCTAGGGACCATGAACCCATTGGCCGCTAGCCATTGAGGGTGATTTTCTTTACTACCTAAGCCACATACACTGACACTTCGTTCTCTGGTGACATTTTGCTGTGTTTTGAGTCTCTATGGGTGACATTCCCTGGGGCTGACTACCTTTTTATTGCCAGCATGGGGTGGGGCATGCACAGGTCATGGTGTCCGTCTTTCTGAGTATGTTGTCTCTACTTATGGAAGAAGATTAGCAGAGACCTCTGTCTGAGGCTCACACTTCCCCTCAGGATCCCTCCTTCCTAGATATTGGCTCAAGGTCTGATTGTACCATAATAAGCTGATTTCTTCTCATTATTGCTTTGTGAAAATATCAGTGTCACATTTTCAAATCCAGTGGACATATTCACATACCCCGTGAAGATGATCTCTCCAATCATAACCCTAATAGTAAAGGAGGTTTAGCTATATTTTACTTAATTTCTGGACAAGTACACCGTAACACTCTGGCAGAATGAATGTGTCATGACTGTTCTGTAGATGGCTCAAAGCCATAAATCAAGGTAGCTTTGGCACTGTTAAGGGACAACAGGAAAGAGGTTAGGAAAAAGTGGAAATAAGTGAGTGTGTTCTCAAAGCAAAAACTCAGCCGCTCTGGGCGCCTCAGCCATCACTCTGCTTCACTGTTGCTTATCCTTTGTCTGATCCCTCTGTCTGGTCCTGTGGACCCAGGTGGATGGCTCATGCCTGCCGGGTCTGTAATCCCTGCAGTGGGTGTGGATAGTCACCTCTTGCAGCCAGGTGGAGATGGGCAGAACTGGCTCTCACAAGCATGACTAACCTTACTCTACGGTCGGCTCCTCTTGTCTTGCGCATGGCAAGACCTGACCACCATCACTGGGCAGCCCCACCAACTATTCCACCAACCGGAACTGGAAATGCCTTTACAGATCCCACAACACGGATGCCTGGAACCTCTGTGCAATATTCCTGCTTCCCACAGAAGTGTAGCTTCCCCCACAGAGTCATGAGATGAGACTTACAACTCAGGAAGCATCATGTTCAAAGACTGGACAGGGTCTATCAGAGCACACGCCTGATGATTTGTCTTCAAAATGGCCTAGGTTCATTTGCTGGTGTGGCAGCAAGAATTCAAATGGAAGAAGCATGGGTCATCTTTCCTCTAGCAACTCATGGGTAGCTGCTATAATCCTGCCTTGGTGTTGGCCAATAAATAAACAGTGTGTCTAATGTCCTCCTGCATGGCTATCTACCTCCTGGCTCTAATTTTGTTATTTCTTTTCTCTATTAGCAGACAGGTCTTTGGTTAAGGACCAGGTCAACCAAGGTGGCCAAAAGGAGGAGAGACTAAAACCTTTTGCTGGGGTCATTGGTAAGTTCCCATGATCCTTAGTTCAGTTCTTACCCTAGGGTTGATTTGAGTGGCCAGTAATGACTGACTGGTATGTTAAGAGGCAGCTGCATTTCTCCTCTGTCTCAAGTCCCATCACACTGAGCAACACTCCAATTCCAGAGGCCCCAGAGGCCCCAGGATGACATTAAAAAAAAAAAAAGAAGAAGAAGAAGCAGAAGCAGGGCTAAGACACAATAGCTAAACAATGGAGACATCTGACAACTGGCTACTTGATTTTGATCACTCAGGCACAGATGAAACCAGAGCTCCTGGGAGGCTATGGAACTAGTCGCAATTAGATGATGTTTATAGATAGGGTCTGTCAGAGCATAGAACTTTCTTAAAACTTCAAGAGCTTCCTTTTCCTCTCCGAGGGCTGGGACTAGCTAGCTCTGTGGGATCATGGGTTAACCATCTCAGCCAGTACTGCCTTCCTAGAAATAAAGATGTTATCAGTTGTTTAGAAGGTTGAATCTGGACAAACCTGGTTGATAATGGGATTTTCTTATGGGTCATTAACTGAGTATACAAAGGCTTCCCGATACATGCCGCCCCTCAGGAATGAAATACATCTTAAAAATTCAAAATATTACCTGTGTTTGGGGTGTGAGTAGAAACGGTCAAGCCATCTGAAATTCCGTGAGCAGTGAGCCCTGGAATATGAATACGCCTTGGAGCAGTAAGCTTGGGAGAACAACATGTTACAGTGCATCATGGCCCCGGGAATGACTTTTCTGGAACTTTCCACCTGCTGCCTCCCAGGCCTGCGCTTACTGGGGTGCAGTCTCACTGTCCTCAGCCACAGATGGTGTATTCACTGCCAAATAAGGTCTTCAGGGACTTCGCATTTTGCTCTTGTTTCTTATAGTCTACAAGTGGCATTATTAACAAATAAAGCCAAAAAAGAGATGTTTTTTTTTCTTATTCCAAAAGACATTGCAAAATAATGCTCTGGCTCTTGTCTTCCCATCACTGCTGTGATAAAATGCTGGACAGATGCAGCCGAGGAAAAGGACTTGTTGGCCCTCAGTTTGCAGGTATGACCCCTCATGGGCAAGGAGGCATGGCAGAAGGAACTGAGGAAGCAGATCACATCTCATCTGTAGTCAGGAAACAGAAAGGGATGAATGCTGGGGCTCAGCTCACTTTCTCCCATCCATCCCCACCCACCCCGCCCCCATCACCAAGGAGAGAGAGCAAACTGGAGGTCAGCAAGGCTTTGAGCTCTCAAAGCCTACTTCCATTGACATGCTTCCCCTAACAAAGCTTCATCTCTACCAACTGGGGACTCAGGGTTCAAAATCTGAGCCTGTATGTGTGTCAAGGGGCATTTCCTATTCAAGCCACCACACTGATGGCTGTGAGCTGTCCTCTTCTCAGGTAGCCTCCTGTGGCTGAGCTGCTGAGAGCTTCTCCCTGCAGGGCCAGCAGTAAATACCATTCTCTTGAGTGTCCAGCAGTGGGCTTGTTTTTCAGGGCCTCCGAATCTGCTTGTGCCATTTCAGGGGCGGGGATGGCTCTCATAGAGAAGGGAATGGGTCACCTTCCCAGGAAGTGACTAATGCACCTGTGTGCTCAACGTAGACTGTACAAGATAGAAGATGGGCTCCAGATAGTACAGAGCTCAACCTGGTCACAGTGTCATGGGACACGAGTGAAAAATCACACTAATTACAGCCCTCAACAGTGGGTGTTCTCTGGTCTTTGTCCACTCACAAGGCTGGGGTGCATGACTGACTACTGCTGACAAAGGGTGCTCTACTGTCCCAGGAGGCAGCAGAAGCTGTAGCCCTGAGGTGTAGATGCTCAGGTGTATTAGATAAGGGGTCTCCAGTGACAGGACCTATGAGATGTGAGATGAGAGCATCTCTCTCACTTGTATTTATTTCAAGAGAACTAGTGTACAGTATACTAAAGGATGGTGAACCCATAAACTACCAGGTGGGCAAGCAAGCTGGAGACCCAGGGAAGAGCTCATGTTCTCAGCTCAAGTCCAAAGGCCACCGGCAGGCAGATTTCAGCCAGTTGTGTGATACCCATCCAACGATGAAGAGTAATCTGTTTTATTAGGAGACTGTATACATAAAATTGTGACCCAAATATCTGGGTACTGTAGTCCAGTCAAGCTGACACAGTAATTTTACCATCATACAGAGCCATTGGAAAGGACTGAGGCCACACATACCTAGTTCTTCACTGAGGACACTCCTGATTCGAATTATTCCAGGCCCAAGTTCTCCGTCTCAAGCTGCCATGGATATGGAGAAAATTTCCTTCGTAATGGGGACTGAGTGGGAAGACCTCCTCCTAGTTCTTTGGCTTTTTGAGACAAGTTCTGAGGCAATAGCCAAGGCTGGCCTGAAACTCACTATGCAGCTTAAACTGGACTCAAACTCACAGCTATCCTCTTGTCTCAGCTTCTTGGGTTTTGCGATTACCGGCATCAGCCACTATGTCTTGCATTGAGGTGGTTTTGAAATGATCGGATGGTATATCATTCTTGCCTCTGCAGAATGCCCTCCCAGCACTTGGTCCACAGAGGACTCAGCCACACACACCGAAAATCAAGTGATGCAGTGTTACAACACAGACGCTTCTCACTGGAAATGGCCTTGGTTGAAAAATGAATGGAACGGAAGGAAGATCAGCTCTACTGGGCCGTGTATGTAAAGACAAGGAAATTTGCCTTGATTTTCCTCCCAGATTGAGGGAATTTGTGAGAGAAACCTGAACTATGTCTACATTTTACTGCACATTTGCAGAGAACGTTGGCTGATTAATACCATAATGAATTATTGAGACAGAAGAGAACACTCAGTGGTTATGACACGCTTCTGAGCTTTTATGGAGGCTGGAAGGAACAACATGATCCCTCCATGGTCCTCTTTGTACATGAAGCCACTTTGTCATGAGTTTTAAGGATGATACACATGGAGAAACATTATTTTTTTTAATGTCAAATAGTAAAAAAAAATAAGCTGCACATAGGCCAAGAGAGCTTCGTGTGTGGGAACTAAATGGCCTGGACCCTTCTGTGGCTATTTAGAAGCAGTCGGTTTCATTCTGTGTGGGGCTTGAAGTTCTTCTGAAAGAATGTGAAGGTGGCAGGTAGAACCTTCTGTGACGGCAGACTCTGAACTGAGATGTCAAGTTTTCTGTTGTGCCTGGGAGAACAGAGGATGCAAATTGTTTCAGCTTTGCTGAAGGAGGCCTAAGATGTGGGGATGTGGAGGGGGCTTTCTTGTAAAACCCCAGCACGCTGATCCTCGGGAGTGTTCCTATGTTCGGGAGTGCTGGGTCTGGAGGTGTGGCTGGGGTCTATGGGTGTTAGGTCCCTAACCTCACACCCAAGCCTTTTAACAAAGAAGCCGTCCTGTTGGCCACGGCTCACCAGCCAGCATCCTCTGCTTCCCACCCCTCTCTCCTTCCTCAGTCTCCACATTCTATACCCTTCCTCTTGCCCACAGGTGACCTTCTCTTCCCTGCCCTCCCTCTCACTCATTCTTCCCCAGCACTCTTCTGGTGTCTTCAATCTCAGATGCCCTTGCTGCTTGCCCGAGAGAACTAAACAATGTCTCCATTTTTGTCACCGTCTGGGGTTGTCTTCCCCTCCATGCTGTGGGATCTACAGCGTTCCCCCAGCCACTGGCACCACGGAGTTTTCAGGGAGACTGCAGGAGACGTCATGTCCCATGCTCACTGTGGCGTATTTGTTTTGACATTCTTACCCCCAGTTGCATACTCCAAAGACAACAGGTCATTCCACTGCCCCCAGCACGGGGAACACTCTGCACTGTGTTCTTCCATATACAGTAATGACCAGAAAGCCTAGGCCCAGATCCCTGTTATCAGGGAACGTTCTGTGGAAAGGACATACATGCATCTCTTTCTTGTAATAGCTGGTGAGGCACAAATAGGCTGAATCATATTTAGGGAATTTGGAAATAAAAGTATTATTATAACATTGAAATTGAAGTCGTTTGGGTGGTCCCTGTGTAATTATTCTGTGTGTGATTATTTGGGGGGAATTTTGGAAGATGTTGTGCCAACATTGTCCCCATAGGGAACAAAGATAGCCTGAGAGGTTGGATGTCAAAGCTGAACTTGGGGGACAGGGCTGAACTGGAGCCAGGAGTCAATGGCCTTGGCTTTGCTGGCTTGCGTGGATAAAGGACGTTGGCAGGCAGTGCTGTGAGTCGTGTGTGTGTGTGTGTGTGTGTGTGTGTGTGTGTACAGGTCCTATGCACATGCATGTAGTGTGTTTGTATGTTCATGTGGGAGTATGTGGAAGCCAGTGGTCAATCTCTAGTGTTTTGCAGGTGCAGCTCACCTTGATTTTTTGAGAGTCACTGTCATGGAACTCATTTTTATCTATCTATCTATCTATCTATCTATCTATCTATCTATCTATCTATCTATCTATCTATTTTAGGCTAGGCTGGCTGCCAGCAAATCCAGGCATCCTCCTGGAATTTCCACCCATGATGTTTTGACTCCCGTCTCCAGCCCCCGTGTCTCTGTAACTAGGACCTCTGGCTCTGGTTCTTGCTTTCCTCACAGTGGCTCCCCGGTGCAGAGGCACCTCCTCCCCCGAGCTCAGCACTGAGCCAGGGGCAGTCAGAGCTGCTTAGCTGACCCCTTTACTCCTTTCCTGAAAGTGGGTAGCCCACAGTGACCTCCGCAGAACAAACCACCCAGGACACCATGTCCTGTAACTGCTCTCGGCTCCCCATGCTTCCCCTTCTCGCTCCCGTCTACACAACCCCTTCCTTCCCCAGACAGTCTCACTTCCACTTTCAGAGGGTGCAGATCCCTGTGGCTAGCTCTTGAGACTCGTTCTTCCTCCAAATGAGCTGGAGGATGAGGAAAGCTGCTCACTTTCCCACAGTGCTTCACTTCTAGGAAGAGGGAGAGCAACACTGGGAAATGTAGAATGTCACCGAGCAAGACCAGTGACACCACTTAGCTGTTTTTAAAAAAGAGACATAGGGATTTCAGTCTCTCCCCTGCGAACCCTTAAGATTTCTGGGGACCGACTGTCCATCTGCTCTGTAGACTCAGCTTTGTGCTGTGTCACAAGCCACAGACACACTCTGTTTGGGGCATATCGGACCAGAAGCATCTGTGTTGAGAAGTTCACCATGAAATTATGCAGTGGGATAACTCTTGCCTCACATTGGGTTCTAAACATGTTCAGCCACGGGGACTGCAGAGCTCCAGTTGACTCCTGAACAGACCATGCAGATATTCTATAACAAGCCAGACAGTACCTGTTCAGTCATCTTCAGTCATCTGTCTGTCAGTCTGGAGCTCTGTCTGTTCATTTCTCTCAAATCTGCACACACTTTCCCTTAATACTCCCACACAGCCATGTCTGCAGCCCCAGCTTTCCCATTTCCATCAGTTCCAAAGGTATGTGGTGACCCTTCTCTTCCATTTCTAGTATTTCTTGCTTTCTCTGGAGGAAGCTTTTGGACTTCTTTTACTCCTCAGGAACTATCTGCACATCCTTCAAGGACTGGACCCCTCTGCTCTTAGCATCTTGGTAATGTCCTTTCAGATCTGCCCACACAGAATGAGCTGTTCCCTCCTTGCACTTTGAATCTATTTAGACTCTCACATCAGCAAGCCTTAGGGCAAGTCATCTCTTCCCATTAGATTGAGAAAGTTGGAGAGTTGGTTCAGCCATTGAAGGCTAGTCTCACAACCCCAAAGACAAGAGAAGCAGAAGGCCTGAGTTGGGCTCCTAGCACCCATACTGGTTGGCTCACAACTGTTGTGACTCCAGGTCCAGGAGATTTAACTCCCTCTTCTGGCATCAGCATGCATTGCACACACACACACACACACACACACACACACACACACACACACACACACGAAATCTTAAAAAATAAAAATACACTTGGAAGGTAGACTGGATGGGTTTGGAATCCCTGGACTTTTGATAAAGAGGATGCTGCTCATCTGCTCTGGGATTTGTTTTCTGTAAGTAGGAAGCTGGAGCAATCACAACATTGCTTGGGGTCAGGTGGATGGGTTGAATATGTGATGGCTGACCTGGGGGAATACATGGAACCCAGGGTTGTTGTTAGGGAGTAGCTTGGGAACTTCCCTCTCCTTCTAGAGGTTTGCCTAGAAGGACTGTGCACGCACAGAGGCCTGAGCGTGGACTTTGTAGGATGTATAAAGGACACTGCACTTTCCAAAGGGGGAACACCTGTAGGCTGCTTTCAGTTCACTTGAAATAGCCGAGAAAGGGGTGGAGAGAAGAACCCTGGGGGCCTCTGGGCAGCTCCTACCATTGCCCATGTGGTAAAATGGAAAGATTGTATTTTTAATTATGTGTAGGTGTGCACATGTGTGCCGGTGCCCTGCAGAGGTCAGAGGTGTTGGATGTCCTTTGGAACTCCAGTCATCAGCAGTGTGAGGCACCTGATGGTGCTGGCATCGGAACTCAGGCCCTCTCTAAGAGCAGTGCATACTTTTAACTGTTGAGCCATCTTTCCAGTCCCACCTCTACATTTTTAAATAAGCCCACAATCCGTATGTCCTTTTATTACTGTTTTGATTCAAGTATTCAGTGGTTTGGACAACTTTCTGCAGGCTAGGCAACCTTGAACTTTACATTAGCTACCACTGGTCTCAGCCATGCTACAACACTGCTTTCCAGGAAGTTGGACAATGATTCCGGTTCTGGTGTGAGCAGGGTAGGAAGACACCGGATTAGTATAAATCACTCTTGTGATTTTCACTCCCAAGCAAACAAAGCAAAAACAACAACAAAACAAGTGTAAAACCCAACAAAAACTCCCTTCTCAGTTACAGATTTTAAGCAGTGTAGCAGGAACTAGTTTAGAAACATTGCAAAGTCGCTTGGTTACTTTCCTCCAGGAGCTGACAAAAATCAAACCCAGCCAACACTGTCACATTTCCAGTTAAGTCTTGGCTGAGAGACTGGATGGCGACTTAGTGTCTTTTCCCATTGCTGTGATAATGTAACGCTGACAAAGGCAACTTAAAAGAAAGGGGTTCACTTTAGCTCACAGCTCAAGGATCCAGTCTATGGTAGAGGGATGCGGAAACAGTTGGTCACATTGTGTCCGTAGTCGGGAAGAAGAAAGGGATGAATGCTGGTGTCCTCAGCTGCCTTTCTCCATCCATCCCTACAGTGGGAGACCCCAGCGAGGGAATGGCCCCACCCACAGTGGGCAGGTCTTCCCACCTCCATTAACCTAATCAAGCCTATCTCCACAGCCATGTCCAGGGACCCATGCCCCAGGTGATTCCAGGTTCTGTCGGGTTGACAATTAACACCACCAGTCACCTTGTCTCTCAGTGCTGGGTTTCTCTTGGTGACTAAATCCACATAGCTTTAGCATCAGATGTGCCTGCAGGGAGAGGTCTTGGAGCCTTCAGTGGAGATTCAGACAGCTGCTGGAAGGTGCTTTGAGTCACTTGGGTGAAGGGTTGGGCGGAAGCCAGGTGTCCCGGGCCACTAAGTAATGACGTGTGACATTCTCCTGGTAGGACCCCAGCCTGACCCCAGCTCTTAGTTTCCCCAGTTGTTAACCACAGGGTGCAAACACTCCCTGCCCCCATGCCTCTCGCCTTGCCATGCTAAGCCTGGGGCAGGCTCATGTTCACAGGAGCAAGTCATTATCCAAATTAATTAGCTGATTTTCCTTTTGTATAAACATCCATGCTCAAGGCTAATTGCTCATTTAATTAAAACCTTCAGCTCTAATCAGGATTGCCTTTTATGTGATTCACACGCATTTAAGGTACCAACTGCTGCTGTTGCCTGTGCCATAAACGGAGACAGAGCCACAAAATGCGCAAGGATAACAGGGAGCAGAATTATGAGGAACAGCATGGGAGAATGAGCGCCAGCACTTTTTCCCATGCGTTGGATTGGCTTTGGAATATTTCCTACTGGGAGAGGAACTTAGGCACTTTTTAGTCGCTATTACCTTTTCCTTATTTTAGTTGCAACACTCTGCATACTGGTTTCCATTTATTTGCAAACATATTTTTGAGAGGGCATTATTTGACCATCATCCTGTCAGTGCTACTCACGAAACTACCTTTTAATATCCTATATTCTGAGAGCAGTGGGGATTTTAAGGAGTCTTTTTTTTTTTTTTTTTTTTTTTTTCATGCTCACTGGCAGAGTCAATTGCAAATGGGTTTGAGGTGGGTTGAGATCGAAGCAATGGGCCAGGATGTAGGCCAGAAGTGTCTTAGAGCTTGACTGTCCTTAGTGATGGCTTTACCTCCTTCCAGAATATCTATTATCTGAGTTTGTAGGAGATACAAATACAGAATGACCTGGGCTAAAGAGAGCAAGGGAAATTGGAATCTCATATGAGAGTAAATTTATGGGCTAAGCTATTTTTTACACACATTCGACTTGGGGACCAATCATGTCATCAAGATGCGGTTTTGTGACCCTCCTGGTGCCAGTCTTGGTTTTGTCTCAGACTTCCTTGAGGGAAGGGAAGTTCTCCTCACACTCCCATCTCTAAGGATGTCAGTGAAAGTCTTGTTTGTCCTGTGAGGACCTGTGTACCTGTAACTCAGTCGCCATGGTTGGGCAGACTTCCTATGCTCACTGGGGAGGAGTGTCAGCTCCACACCATGACCAAGGCATAGCTCATTTCTGCTGGCAATGACATGAATTAAGATGGAGAAAAGGGGGGTGTCATTCAGGGAAAGCTTGTGACATTGGGTGGATGTGGAATGGGAACATGACACACATCTGGAGACTGGATCAAGTGATGTGGTCACCATAAAGCAGGGGCTCTGACTGGGGTTTCCTACTGAGGATTCCCTCACAGGGATGCTTCTTGTATTTAGAGGTGGTGACAGATGGGGCCTGATACACATCCTACCGATATGGGGTTCCACCTGCCCCTGCCCAGCCCTGTGCTGAATCTATTGTAAAGTGATGGAAGTCTGCCTTCTCCCAGCCTCTGTCCCATTTTCAGGGGCTTTTGTGTCTCTGTGGCCCACTATCCACTCATCCTGGTGCTCCTGGGAAGTTGATGGTTTGAAGTGTATCCAGTGGAAATTGCTCAAGCATCCTCACTGTAGTGTAACTGGGATATTTGGGGACACGGCTGTCCTGCAGAGGGTCAGCTCAGACACCTATACACATTATATATAGCCACTGGTGAGGGCATGCAGGATGATCTCGTTCATCACCCCCCTGCTGTCCACCACCTCGTCCGTCTGGAAGCCCTTTGCCTTCTTCTCTCCTGCTGATCCCTTTCCTGGTGGAGTTCTCAGCAATGCTGTGGGCTGTTTGCTGGTACTTAAGGTGATGGAGTGTGAATAGCAGAAGAGAGAAGAAGTCCTTGTCAAAGCAAATTCATTATTAATGCTCGATCGTCCTGTCTGCATCACAGCTGTTCAGCACAGAGCCGTGAGGATGTGACTGTATTTGCAGTGGTGCCTGGGGAGGCCATGCGGGCTGTTACTTGTCCTTCCCAAGAGGACAGACAGCTTGACTTGGAGAGCCATTCCTCCTGCTGGGCCCAGGGAGAGGAGGAGGGAGACAAGGCAGGAGAAGGTCTCTACACTAGTTTCTTTTCTTGTAATCGTGACAAAATATCCACAAGAAACTGCTCAGGAGGAAGGCTTGGTTTTGGAGCACAGTTTAGTGGCTGGGAAGTCATGGCGATGTTTACAATGTTATTCATGACACTGGGAGTGGCTTGTGGCTGTGGAGATAAGAATAGGAGGCTGCTTGATCACATCTTGGTAGACCAGGAAGCTGAAAGCTTGGGTCAGAAGTAGGGTCAATTATAACCTCAGTCCCATTCCCAATGGTTTTCCACAGCCATGCATCACCCTTAAAGCCGTGGTTCTCAGCCTTCCTAATGCTGCGACCCTTTAAAACAATTCCTCGTGTTGTGGTCACCCACCACCCCCAACCATAAAATTATTTTCTTTGCTACTTCATAACTGCAATTTTGCTACTGTTATGAATCCTAATGTAAATATCTGTGTTTTCTAATGGTCTTAGGGGATCCCTGTATAGAGGTCATTTGACCACCCCCCAAAGGGGTTGTACCCCACAAGTTGAGAACCCTGCTCTAAAGGTTCCACAACCTCCCAAACAGCATCTCTGACTGGGGAGCAAATATTTGAAGTTGAGAGCCTGTGGGGACATTTCACACTCACATGGTAACAGATTTGTTTCTTAGAAATGAATGATTCTGAACGCACCCTGGGAGAAGACCTACTGTTTTCAGGACTTCCTTGGAGAGGGTTTGTCTGGTCTGAGTCCTGGCCTTGTAGGTAGATGGAGGGGGTGGGGAGGAGACACTAGAGCTGGATGCAGAGTTTCTGAGATGCTCAGATTATCCCTAGAAGTTGGTGGTACCACAGGAAACACAGAGGCCACAAGACACACCAGAGAAAATGGAGGGGACTTTGGGCCAGGGTGAGCAAGGTGCTCTGGGGTTGGAACAGTGGTGACTCAGGGTGCTTGTTTGCTGTTTTTCCCCTTGGCTGATTTTACTGTGAAGCTAATTAATAGCCTGAATTGTTCTCCCCCTCCCTGCTTCAGTCAGAACATATCTGTAGACAAATAATAAACAAACAAACAAACAAATAAAAGCATCAGAGAAACAGAAATGCTCTGTCTCTGGATTTGATTTAAAACCCAAAGGTAAAGTTGCCATCAGCGTCTCTCTCCTTTCTCCTTCCTTCTCTCTCCCCTCACTGGGGTCTTATTAAACATGACCATATTTTTAGTGCGGATGCTTCACCATGCCAGAAATAGTTGCTACAAGCAACTGTGGGGAGGGAGGGAAGGAGGGAAGCGTGAAAGTGTCATGGAAGGCATTAGCTATTTGTTGAGTGGAGAGCTGCCTCCTTATTCTGACTGCGAACATCCCTCCACCGGGGAGGAGAGGTGGAAGTCCCCCCCCCCATCTTTACACATTGCTGCGTGCCTGTGAACACGAGCAGCAGTGAGGGAAACCTTTGCACAAAGCCCCTCTGGCAGCAGACGCACACATTCCCTGTGGAGGGAACTCTAGCCTCTTTCCACAGAGATTCCATTAGTCACAGGTCATTGTAGTTGTTGAGGAAGTGAGAACAGTATTCTTCTCACAGAGGAGTTCTGGACTAATTTGTCGTGGGATTGTGTTTGGAGCAGTCTGCCTCCTTTTGGGAGCCTACGGAGGAGGGCTGAAGAATTGTGACAAAGATTTCTTATTTGTCCTGCTTGGTTGTCAACACACAAATATAAAGTGGTTGTTTCTTTTTCAGTGGTTATAAATACTTGAAATATGTGGGGGAAAGTAAATGAAGTCAAGCGCTGGCTTGTGGCCTCTCTGTGAGAGAGAACGTTTGCCTCTATGAACTGAGTGATATAGACGAAAAGATCTCTAGGAAAATACCAGGATCTCTCAAATTGCAGAGCATGGTCGAGCTCTCTGAAGAATGCGGTGATTACTCATTATGAAAAAAATACGGCATTTTGTGAAGGGTGAAGTTGATTGCAGACAGTTGAGTGCATAAGATATACTGAAAGTCAGATCTGTTGTAGACACAGCCCTTGTTTAAGAAAAGTGTTAGAATTTATTTTAAAACTGTGTAGTTAAGGGATTTGGGGGAGGGTTTTTTTTTTTTTTCAAGCCATGTTGACGTCTTGACAAGCTTTTGGCCAGTTCCCATGAGTCTCCATCTGCGTACGCACGTCGCAGCGACATCTTACTTTCCTTAATGTTTGTTCTCAGCCGGTGTTCTCCTCCACAGAGCGCTGTGGGTTGCACGGGATAAAAGGCACTTTGTGTGGTGCCGTCAGCAGCACGGTGGAAGTGAATTTTCAGTCTCCCTGTGAGTGGCATTGAAACTGCCTTGGCCTTCAAGCACATTTCCCCCCATGCTTCCTGTGGCTCGCCTTCTCTTTGTACATTCCCTTCGCGGTCATTCTGTAATCTAGTTAACAAAATATTGCAGTTGATGGAGTATTAGTTACCTTCTTATTGCTATGACCCAAAATACCTGGCAAGAAGCCACTTAATAAGGGTGTTTTTTTTTTTTTTTTTTTTTTTCGAGACAGGGTTTCTCTGTGTAGCTTTGCGCCTTTCCTGGAACTTGCTTTGGAGACCAGGCTGACCTCAGATTCATAGAGATCCACCTGCCTCTGCCTCCCGAGTGCTGGGATTAAAGGCATGTGCCACCACTGCCTGGCAAGCTGTGTTTTTTTTTTTTTTTTTTTTTTAAGTTTAAGGGCACAGTCCATGATGGCTGGGAAGGCATGTGGTCAGGAGTAGCTAGGTGCTCCTCTATTATAGGAGGTTGCTTGCTCATAGCTGGGTGAATCGTGAAGAAGAAAGCAGCCATGGGAAAGGGATAGGAAACCTCAAGGCCTGCCCCAAATGACCTGCTTCCTCCAGCAAGGCTCTCCATCTGCAAGGTTTCAGAACCTCCCCACAAACAGTGGTCTTATCTAGAGTCTACGTGTTCAAACACATGAGCCTGTGGAGAGCATTTCACATTCAAACCACACCTTTTATTTGATGCTCAGTGTGGTCAGTTACTGTAGATGGGGCCAGAATATGCATCTTTACTTAATCTTTGTGACAGTCTGTGTTAATGTATGGGTCAAAGTTCTGAGATTGTGTTACGAGAATTGGTACAAGATCAGGAGGAGATTGAGGCTCAGAAAATGTCTCATGACTTCCTATGTGCTCTCTGGTGACTTACATAGACTTAAGTCTTTCAGGGTTTTAATTTAAACCTTGGGTCGTAATGCAATGTCCTCAGAGCTTTCTGTGACACTCATGGGGCCAATGGAGAATTCACCCAAAGGCAGTGGATATCAAACGTTCAGTGTGTTTCTAGTCCTAATTCCTGACTTTTTCGGACACCTCTGTGTGGTTATCTAAGACTCTGCTGAGCACATTGAACCCACCGAAGAAGAACTGAGGCTGACAAACCAGTGCATGGTCTCCAGCTCATGGCTTGTAAGACACCTCAATAGTAGGGAGTGTGTAGTCCCCGCAAGTGATGAGGATTGAATTCCAGAAATATGACAATATAAAATAACGTCCTAATCTTGGGGGTGATTTTCTGGATAGGGCAGGATAGACTCAGATGACCTGAGGCACAAATTTGCTATCAGCCTTATTTTTGCAGCAACTTCTCAATGATTATGGGTGCCTTTGAGTTCTGAGTAACTCGGGTCTTAGGCTCAGCATCCCACAGTCTTTCCTATTGGGCAAAGCCAAAGCTGTTTCTTCCCTCCGGTAGCCCGCCCTACCTTTCAGTTACTGTGTCAAATGTTAGCAGGTTGCCAAGCGCTTCCTCTTCACGCTGGAACATAAGTGCTAAATGCGGGTTCGGAGTTTCTGTGAATTTTTATTACCTTCTAACGAGGCACGAAGCACAGTGCTTTAGCAATGTTTAAATTGCAGCTTTAGAGACAAATCCTCTGGAGGACAATGGTAACGCAGCAGCCGGAACGCCTTGCCAGGGCTCCACTAAGCTTTCTCACCTCAGAGGCATGCCAAGGTTTGTGAGCCTTGAGTACAGCTAGGTGGGTCAAAACCGCACCAGCCTCTGAGTGCTGCAAACAGAATAGCATCTGTCAGGAAGCCTGAAGCAGGATGCAGCTCTGGGATGTTTCTGACCCACAGACAAATGGAGGAAAGGAAGTGAATTGAGAACGTTCTTGTGTTAGTTACTTTTATCACTCTCACGGTGAAAACCAGCTTCAGGGAGGGGGATTGTTTAGGCTCCTTGTTAAGAAGGGATGGATTCCCTGGTGCTAGAGAGGGTAAGGCAGCTGATCACATGGTCAGGAAGCAGTGAACAGACAGCGCTGCCCAACTCACTTTCTCCTTTTCACTCAGTCCAGGACCTCAACCCATGGAGTGCTGCAGTCTGCATTTAGGGTGCATCCTCCCACCTTAATCAACTTGATCTAGAAAATTCTCACAGACATGCTCAGGGGTTTAGCTGCTAGGTGAGTCTAGATCCTGTGAGCTGAGGATTTGGATGAAGAGTGAGAACCACTCATCATGAATGATTCTGCATTCTTTGTGGGTGGGCACATGGAGGGAGGGGATTCTCCATTACCTTAGACACCTTGAGACCCCCACCATGGTACCTCAGCTGTAAGAATTCTTGGTTCACCCTAAGCTCCAGGTAGAATGTAGAACATCTGAGAATGAGGCAGACCCCAGTTTACCTAGACCTAGAAATCTGCCGCCAGCCAGGCATGAGCTCTGGCCAACCCTCCATCCACTTCTCTGCCTCTATTGAAGGGGAAACTCACTACACAAGCCAGCTCATTCACAGGAATGTCCTGTAAACACCGTTCAGGGGGTGGCCACTGGCTGTAACTTCTTTGTGATCTTTTGACTTCGTTTGCAGAGGAGACAGGCCTTGCTTGTCTATACGCTGATCAGAACAAGGCCATCGTGAAGAGTATCTCACCCACTGCAACTCCTGGCACTCTGCCCGGTGCCCTGAGATATTTAATTTTAATGTCACACGTGTCTTTGGCTCCGGTTTTCATGCTCATTGACTCATTTCACGCTTAGGAACTCCAACTGCGATTTTGTCGTTAACAGTCACAGGTTTTTAGCTGTTTTTATAAATCAACTTATTTTTACATTGAATTATTAGACCAAACACATCTCCATTTCTCCCTCACACACAAACACCTCATTTCCTCTTGTGTTTAGAATTCTTAGCACTGAATCCCAAGGCCTTTTTTTCTACTTAGGGGAACTTCCTTGGTTCTTATTTCAGAGTTTCTTTCAAAAGAATCCCCTTTTCCTCTCAACACATAAGAAGAAATATCAGTAGTGTTTTCCCGTAAAATGAGACTCAAAGTACTCACACCTGTAGGACTCCAGTAGAAATTCCTCAGAGTAGGCACCAAGATGTTCACCAAGATGTTAATGTGAAGATTTGAGCCTACAAAGTTTGGAGCAATGTGCACACATTTGTCCAGAGGCCCTGGTGTGTGCTTTTGCTACACAACGACCCACCATGTCTAGATTCTAACTGTCATGTAGGTGAACATCAACCTCCAGAATTCCGCTCTGATGTCTGTGGGTCTCTTCTGTCATGACAAAGATTAAATACTGTTTTGTGACTGTGGTTACATTCAAGTCTTCCCATTAGTAACCATACATTCATAAAACAGTGTATCAGGCATGTGTTAAGAGCTAAATTTTGAACCTCAACAACAAAATAAACCTAAGAAGTACTTTTAAGAATATCACGATGTGATAAAAGAGGCAGTCATTGAACAGACGGATTCAATGATAAATGAGTGTTGTCCCCAAATGTGGCTCATGCTTTGGAGGACAGAGCAGATCATTTTGTGAATCATGAGGGAAGTGAATTTGTCTAGGTGGTTACTTAGATATGGCAGAGAAAATGATAACTAATTTATAATTTTAAAGATGGGTCATGTGGAGGAGTAGGTTTATTCTGAGAAGGAACAGTAATGTGCAAAAGGGGAGGGGTATTCATCATCTGTCAGAGAGGAATAGGGCATCCAGGAGTGGCATATATAATTTCTACTCTCATACCGCTGCCTATAGCTTACCCATGAGAACATATCACTTGCAAAGAAGCTGTAATCTGAGAAATGTAATCTCTAGTTGTTGGCCAAGTGTGTAGTTAGAATCAAAATAGTATCATTTGGGGTTGAGAGAGCAGATTTCTGGGACAGACCTTCTGCCTTCAAATCCGTACTTCTCTATTTATCATATAACTAGAACTCGGTGATCTTAGGCATGTTGCCTCTGTCTGCTGGGTACAAGATTCCACATATGTTAAGTGTGCATAATTCCATCTATACCACAGGAACAAACTGTTACAGAGTCTTTAGGACTGTTTGGTGTACTCATGTGATCCTGTCTATACCACGGGAATGAACTGTTACAGAGTCTTTAGAACTGTTTGGTGTACTTACGTGATCCCGTCTATACCACAGGAATGAACTGTTACAGAATCTTTAGAACTATTTGGTGTACTCATGTGATCCCATCTATACCACAGGAATGAACTGTTACAGAGTCTTTAGGACTGTTTGGTGTACTCACATGCTTTGGCTTAGAGTGAAGGAAATTAACAAGCCAGCACCACTTAATTTCAATCTCTTCCATTTTGTACGGAAATATTTGATCAATAAGTAATGTTGATTTTTTTTTTTTACATTCCATCTATCTCCATCCCTACTCTACCACTCTGAACCTACTTCTTTCCTTATGGTGTAAAATACACTACTATACTAGTTTAAAGCTAAAGCATGGCCTTTTCTTTACCTTTCCATCAATCTTCACGATTCCTTATAACTTCTCAGCATTAATGACAAAGGAAGAAAGGAAGGAACAAAGGAAGGGAGGGATGGTGGGAGGAAAGAGTATGACTTCCTGTTCCCTAGGCTCTCAATCCTCAGTCTCTGAGCACTCTTTTTTATTGTCATGACATTTTCATAGATATCATTGTACCTTGACCATAATCACCATTTTCCCTCCCATATTTCCCCTCCTCTCTCTCTCTGTTTCTCCCCCAAATTGCTTCTTTCCTGCTTCAGCTATTTAAACCTGTGTCTGTCTTTCTTTTTCCCTTCCTGTATTAGTTAGTTCTCTCATTGCTGTGATCAAATACCTCGTGGAATCAAATGTGGGGAAGAAGAGCTTACAGGTTCACAGTTTGAAGGGGGTACATCGCATCATGGAGGGGAGTTATGAGAGCAGGAGCAGGAGGCAGCTGGCCACGCCACATCCACAGTCAGGAAGCATACAGCAATGGATGCCACTTCTCAGTGCATTTTCTTCTCTTGTGCAGTCTGAGACCCCAGCCCGCAGAATGCTACCAACATTGAATGTAGGCTTCAAACTCAATTAATTAAATAGAGAAGCTCCCCCACAGACACGCCCAGAGGTTTGTCTTCTAGATGAATCTAGATCTTATCAAGCTGACAATAAATATTAACCATCACAACTCCACCCATCATCAACTTGACACCCAAGCATACCACTTTATCAATAACCGTCCACCCATCATGGCCATCGTACAATATAAAATGCATTAAGTCCAACTTCAAAAGTCTCTATGGTCCTTAGCAGTTCCAACCTTGTTATAAAGTGTAAATACAGAGTCTCCTCTGATAAAATGAGTTATGTACTTCCAACACACAAGGGCAAAGGGGAAAATGCCGTGTGGGCATAGCAAAGAATGATCAAATCAATGCAAAAGCAAAACATAGAAGGGCAGACACCAAGCCCTGCAGCTCTGCATCTGGAGCTCATGGTGGGATCTCCTAGGCTCCAATAGGCTTGGCTTGGAAAGCCACATCTCTCCAGGACTGCGACCAGAGCACACACAGCATCTCTGTAGCTGACGCCTCTCCATGACTGCAGATTTCCTAGAGGACAGTGGGGAGGATTAGCTTTTCATTGCCAACTTATGACAATCTAAAATCACCTGAGAAGAAAGCTTCAGCTGAAGGATTGCCTATATAAGGTTGGTTAGTGGACGGACATGTCTGTGGGGAATTGTCTAGAGTCTACACTCTAGACGGTTAACAATGTAGGATGTCTCACCAGCACCATACCCTAGGCTGGTCTCTGAACTGTATAAGCATGGAGAAAGCAAACAAGCCAGGTTCCATTTATGTCCCTCTGATCTTGACCATGGATATGAGATTACTAGCTGCTTGAGTTCCTGTCTTGACTTCCCTGAAATGATGGACTGAAGCCTGAAAATGTAAGCCAAATAAACCCTTTCCTCCATAGGTTGCTTTTGGCCAAGGTACTTTATCATAGCAATAGAGAGAAAAACAATATTCCATGGTTCTGGCATACCCAATATCCTGGTGTCTCCACTACAACTCCAGCTCCATTGCCTTCCCTAAGTGGCCTTCAAGAATCTTGGTACAAGCCCCCACAATCCCTCACTCTTCCATCATTCATGACGATACACCAGGACCACCTGGATAGCATTGCCAAGTTCTGCCGACTGGGATGTCGCCCACTTTCCTTGCATCAGAGCTTCACAGGCTTCTCTGTGCCTTCCAAGTTGTCTCTAACCTTCCACAGCTCCTCTGTTTCTTTATACACCCATCATGATTTAGGGTAAGGTATTATAGAAAAGATCTGTTCCCAGCTGTGATAAGTAGCATTTGTCCCCCAGTACCCCTTCCTGTATGATTTGAACTTTGCTTCTTCAGCTTCTTAGGTGACATCAGTGTCTTTCCTCTGACCAGCCCTCCACTTGTTTCGTGGTTCTGGCTTAGACATTGATGGAGGGCAATGGAGCTCTCAATAGATGATTTTTGAGGAGGGAACCTCTGCAGGGTGGTAGTCACAGTCTCTTGACTTTCATGAGTTAGAGCCTTCAGTGGATATGGTCTTGCCCTCAGAGGACCCTTCCCATTGTACCAGTGCAGAGCAGGACTAGCCTGGTCTGCAGCTTTAAACTCCTGCCCAAGCCAAACAGCACTTTCTTCCTTCTCCTCTTCCTCTTCCTCCTCCTCCTCCTCCTCCTCCACCTCCTCCTCCTCCTCCTCCTTCATTTGTCTCACTCTGTATCTTGACAAGAGCAGTAACCATGACATAGCCTTGATGCTATTTGTCTTGAGGTTTTTTCCCCCCACCAAATTAATTTATTACTTTTGAATTCAGTCTCATGCAAATTCTCAGGACATGGGCAGAATACAGCCAGGTTTCTTTCTTTTTTCTCTCTTTCTTTCTTCCTTCCCTCCCCCTTTTTTTTGCTAAAATATAACATCCAGGCCCCTCATCTGGTTCCCAGTAGAGTCCTATTCACTCTGGAACAGCATGAATTGCACCTCCAATGCCCAGGTTTCTCTCGGCATCCTGGTCTTCCAAATTCCCATCTGGAAGCTCTGTTAAGCTCTGCTCACAGCATTCTGGGTGTCTTTAACTCAGAGTCCCTAACACTTCCACCTTCCCCCTACAAATCTGTTTTAAAGGTATCACAACCACTGCTCAGGTTCATCACAACAACAATAACCTTGCTTCTTGGTATGAATTTTGTGGATAAGTGACTTTTCTCATTGCTTAGACCAAATTCCTGAGAAATGCAACTCAAGGAAGAGTTGATTTTGGCTTCCAGTTAGAAGTCCAGTCTACCATGGCAGTAAGGCACGGTGACGTAACTCAAGCTCACACTGTGTCTGTGATCAGGAAGCAGAAAGTGATGAGCCCTGGTGCGCAGCTCTCTTTCTCCTCTTTATTCAGTCCAAGACTCTAGCCCATGAAATGGTGCAGCACACATTTCAGGTGGGTCTCCTCTCCCCACTTAACCCAATCTAGAGACTCCCCCACAGACATGCCCAGAGTTGTCTCTCCTGTGTGATTCTAGACCTGCCAAGTTGACAGCCAGTACTACCCACCTCATCCACATCACCGCCCCTCTCAGGCCCTTACCTTCCTGCTGTGTTCCCCTCCTGTTCTTGAAGAGGCCGGCAGAGCAGGTGTTCTGTGAAATAAGTCTCGCCTTGGCACTGTCGGGTACTTTCATTAGATGATGCTATACATGTTTGGGAAGAAGGCGTACAGGTGACACATGTCTGGTGCATGACGTAAGCCTGGCCTGTCACCTGCCTGTCTGCTTATTTGGACATTATATTGAGACGTCACACTACTTTCTATAGTCTACACACTATAAACAAGCTGTCGGGCTCAGCCCAAGGGCAGGGCAGGAGGATTTAGCTCTACTTCCCGGAGGGAGGGAAATCAAAGACAATATGAGACCCTTGGCATCCTCAGCAGAGCGACTCTGAAGCTACATGACACATGCTGTTGGTCCTTCCCTTCCTGTCATTCGGAGATGCTGTAATGACGGCTCCGTCCTCTGCTCCTCGACACCATCAGCTGGATGGTTTGTCAGGAAGAACCGTCTCTTTCCTCTTGTTTACATGTTGAATCCTTTAGATAAGCATCACTCTGAGACACTCTTCAGCTCCTCCTATCTGTTCCCACATGCCCAGCTGTGGCCTTTGGCTCTGTATTCCCACAGCTTTAGTAGAAAACTAAGGGCTCCTATGGTACTTGAGCGGCGTAGGTCTCTGACCATCAGGAAGGGCTGCTCCTGTCCCATTGCTCGTCAAAGGATAATTTTCTGCATGTAGTCCATGTACCCCATTCTGTTCACCATTGTCTCTAAGAATCGGTTAGATGGGAAATGGTCACTTCCTTGGAGCAAAGGTGCTCTTCCAGGAAGACTTAAATAAAGCTATACTTTTAAGGTCACTTTCTGCTGTGGGGTGACTTACATCACTATACCATCTTCCCAAATCCCCTCAGTGAAGTTCTGGCCTACAGTCCTTAGGAGGTACAGGGGTTTGGGAGAAGAAATCAAATCAAAGTGAAGTCATTGTTGTGAGTTTTGACCCAAGGTGACTGGTGTCCTTATATAAAAGGGGGAAAGGGAGGATATCTGTACATAGATACATGGGGTGTGTCAGGTAAAGATGAAGGCAGAGGTGAGGCCATGCATCTATGAGGCAAAAATAGAAAAGAACCCAACCTGCATGATGAGGAATAGAGCAGGCGGTCCTACACAAACTCCCACACAGCTGACCATACTGACCCCTCAGCCCTGGACTCCCAACATCCAGCACTGTGAGATAAGCTGTGTAATCTGAGACTGCTTTGACATGCTTGCAGCCCTTCCTGGGAGTGAACTCATGGCGTATGTCATCTATCACTGGAAAAGACAGAAGTCATCAAAATTCTCCATCTGTACGCAGTCAGAATACTCCCTGCCCATCACACCGAGGGACACACTTACTGGATCCACCTGCTTCAGCTTTGGCATAATCCCTGTGTGACCCTGTTCCAGAGGAGGGAGTCATGCGCCAGCCAGCCACGTTTCCAAACACATAGACACGCAGTTTGGCCAGTGCAAATTGAAAACCGGAAGTTCTCGGGGGCCACACACCCATTTGTTTATTAATTTCTCAATTAAGGTGTTCATCTTCATTACCTACAACCCTTCCAACTTCAGCTTATTACGTTGGGCTGGGCTCTCTCTCTCTCTCTGTGGACTAGGATTTGAACTCAGGTCAGTTGGCTCTGGAATCTACATTCTCAAATGTTGTGTTTACTGTCTTTATCTTTAGAAGAAAAAAGAAACATTTAAAATGGTATTTTTTTTTTTTTTTTTTTTTTTTTGGCCTGGAGTTGATACCTCTAGTCATACAACTTGAATTGCGTCGGCTCCCTTGGAAACCACATGCCATTACTACTAACAGCCTCAGTGTGTCATCTACAAAGCCTGTGGCTAAGCCATGGCTTCACCACGCTTGCAGTGGGATGGGGTTTTCTTAGCGCTCTCAGCACTGCTGAAGTCTTTCCCACTGTAGAGTGGTTTCAACATCCCCAAGCTCTCTCGGGACCCTCGTGCAAACCTAGCCAAGTCCCTACGCTTCCCGCTATTCACAGATGAAGCATGCCTGCTTTTATAGAGGGAAGTGTGCCTCAGGACCAGTGAAGTCCTGTGTATATTAGCCAGGGGTTGGATATTTCTAGGCGAGTCCTTGATGAATGCCCACTTGGGGCCCACCAGGCACTCTTGAGGAGGAAGCCAAGAGTGTCCTCCATAAGTGGCCCTGCAGCATGATTCAACCATGACCCCCCCTTCTCAAATATCAACATTTTGTGCCCTGGCCTTTACCCCATCCCCATCCCTCATTCAATAAAAGCTTAATTTTTAATATCAAATAGAAGTATATGCTGCCTTTTAAAATATGCTGCTTGACGAGGGAGGAAAGACTGGTGTCCTGGTGACGTAGTGATTGTACCATGCTTGCACATGCTGCATGAGACACAGACCTCATTACACACTGCTTTCCACTTTTGCATTTTGGATACAGTCTTTACACCCTGCACTCATACCTCATCCCCAAGCATCAATGGAAGTTCTCCCTTCCAGTCTCTCTACCCCGTTCCTCACTTGTAGTAGGACCTAAGGTGGGAAAAGTTACCCCAACTGTAAACCTTGCCAGCTCCCTCTCCCTGTCCTCTGGCCCCTGCCTCTTAGTGACTTTTCCTGTTGCCATAACCAAATTCCTGGTGACAAAATGCCCTGAGGAGGGGAGGGTTTACTGTGGCCCGCAGGGTGAAGGGACAGTCAGTCACGGTGGGAAGGTGTGTCAGCAAGAGCTGCTCACAGCTTTGGAGGATGGAGCTTTCTCACAACGATGCCGATCAGGAAGCAGAGAGAAGGGAATGGGATGGTGCTGCCCACAACCAGGGTGGGTCTGCTCTTGGGTTAACCTTTTCTGGAAAAGCCCTCGCCAATGCACCTAAAGGTACATTTCACCACTGCCCTAGGAGTGTCTTTATCTAGTCAAGTGGACAGCTGAAAAAAAAATCGCAGGAGTGGTGTCTAAGTCACAGCTGTTCCTAGTAGGATGCCCACATATTCTGCTGTGACCATGTTCTGGTTGAGATGCTTAAACAATATAAACAGGTCAGTGTTCTCTTGCCTGTCTTACACACACACACACACACACACATACACACACACACACACACACACAGAGCCCTCCTGAACCAAGAAGCTATCAGTTCACAGACCACTGGACTGTATCATCGTGTGAGCCAATCTAATCAACCCTTTGCTGTTTGGAATGGGTTCTGTTCCTCCAGAGAACTCTGACTAGTAGGATTTGTGCCAACCATGGATGGTGTCTGTAAAAACAAGTCTATATTCATAAATAAATACAACACAATTGGGTGTTTGACCATCCAAAGACTCGACTCTGTCAGAACGTTAAATGCCACGTGATTTCTGGGGAAGCTCGTCTCTGTTGTGAGGTGGGAGAGCTGGAGCTGTCTGTGTCCTGTCTATCAGGTTTGGTTAGGGAGGTTCCAGGCCCCTCAACCTGAGTAGCTTCTGCCTCTGGCCAGGCAGGGTAGACCAGGTCCTACTGCCCATCAGTCACCAGTAGCACACAGCTCCTGCTGGAGCCACACTTATGGCAACCCTGAAATCCCAGAGTGTTTTGACACCAGCTATGGTCCCTGAGAATGCCCAGGGCCCAGGAAGAGGGAAGTGAGAAACAACAGCATTGGTGGCATGAGGTCATGAGGTCATGAGTTGCACCTACAAAGAATGCATTATATGCCACCTGCAGCCCTTGCCAATGGACCCAAGCTTCAAAAGCATCCTTGCTTTCTAAAGGATTACTTGGGTTAAGGGCATTTCAGGTCAACAGGCTCCCATCGACCCTGTGTGCAGATCAGCTACAAGCTTTATGTGCTTTCTGCAGCACAGAATGTACAGTGCTGCCTTGCACAGGCAGAAGCAAGATTGCTGGATGGAAAGTCACTGCTGGTGACTGAAGACTTGGGATGTGGCTCTGCCAGCCCTGGGTGCACCAGCCTGGTTACGTCCATCTTGCTCATGGATCATCCTAGAGCTCAGCACACAGTAGGCCCTGTGTCAATATTTGTTCATAAATGAACTAGGAACCTTTGTAGTCATGTGTGGACTCGACTACTGTTTGGTGTATTTGAAGAAGGGCATGTCCAGCCTCCATCTCCTGATGGAGATTAGGTGACATTGAAGCTGCCACAGCACATTCTAACATATCTCCAACATACGGCTGGAGACATTTGGGGGGAGACATTACTAAATGCTTGTTGCAATGAGCAACTTGTCAAGAACCCATCTATCAGTGAGAATGTGAGGAGCCCTAGTGGGATCAGTCAAATCACCTAGTCATATTCGTACAGGATGAGAACCATGAGTTCTGTCTGCTTGGCAAGGCGGGTGGGGAGGGAGGTAGGCTTTCGGCACTCATGGCTTGTCACAGCCCCAGGGTCCTGACTGAGCGGATCCACAGACTACAGGAGAGAGCCGTGCATGGCTAATGAACATGCAAAGCCAGACCATCCAGGTCAGCCTGAGAGATTGCAGGCTTCCTGGTACTTACGCAGTGGAGTCACTCTGTCTTGGCCCATTGTCTTGGATTTGAATTCTTCATTTGGAAGCTTCTGCGGCTGCAAGCTCTCTACAGATAGATCCTGTTTCATCCTAGGTACCCGCCACTTCTGAATCTTTTTTGATTGTCTCATTTCTGTCAACTTTTGGCACCAGGGATCTTCACAACAGGGCTCAGAGAATGTTTCTTATTGTCCTAATTTCCCCAGTTAAATCTTAATTTCTGGGAGTTAAATGGATAGTTCCTCACACTTATTACCTTCCGTGTGAGTGACCTTGAGTTATTTCAGTTACTGTCACGGGTCCATCATTCAAATGCTCACGAAAGAGCCAGAGGAGGGTGGAAGAGATCACTCGGAAAAGCAACCCCGAAGCCTGGTACAGATGTCCACCTCTGTCTTCCCAGCGCTTAGGAGGTAGAAGCAGGAGGCTCATCCTAAGCTACATCGTGAGCTCAAGGCCAGCCTGGGGGAGACCCTGTGTCATCTCATCCTTGCTCCACAAAGGAACAACTCAGACTTTCCAGATACATGACACCACTCTTAGACCCTGCTCCTGCTTTGGACACTCTTGAGTGGAGCCAGGAGGTAGAGCTCATGGCTCTGGGGGACCCCAGGTGTGTGTATGTGGGAAGCTGGCTCTGTCCATTGTTTTTCTTGCTGCCTATTACTTGTGTGCTGTGCACCTCGAGACAGCTCTCCCAGACACATCACACAAATCCATGGTGTGAGCTCTGTTCCGCTCTTCCCCTACAGCCTGTTTCCTTGGTCACACCATACTGGGACCCGACTAAACGGCTAAAGGCTTCTCTTCTTTGGCTTCTAACTAGCATGCTCCCAATCTCTCAGCCTTTCTTTGTGTACCCCTCCCATGGCCTCCTGGCCCTGCTCCTCCTTCCCTGTCCTCTCCTCATGTTGTCACCCTGCAGAGGTCTCCTCAGTCATCACTGGGTCCTCTGGTGTCAACTGACAAATGTCCCTTCCTTTCCTCTCCTGAGACCCAGACCCAGATGGGTATTTATTCAGAGACTTGGGTTGGACTGCAGGACACCACTGTTCATCTGTGTGTTCAGGAAGGTGTTCTCCCATCTCATCCTGAAAGACCATACTCACATGACACCTGATCCAAGCCACCTCCTGTCTCCTCCTCACTATTTCAAAAACCTCTTTGGTGTCCCCTCCCACAGCTCTCCCATCCTGTTGGCCCCTGTGTCTCCCATGGGATCCTTTCCTGCCTGTGAGCATCCTGTAAGTCAGGCAGAGGGCTTTAGGGTTTCAGCTCTCATGAGCTGTCACTCAAGCTGGGCTGGGCTTTTGTGATGTCATCCACGCTCCTGTCAGTGTCCTCTTAGTCATAATCCTATCAGTAACCCCAATGAATCAATTGGTCCACCCAGCTGGACTTGGGTGGCATTGTTCCTTTGGGCTAGAGTTGGTTCTCTATCTGGGGTGAGTTGACACTTTTCCATGTCTCCCTACTAATAGTGTTACACAACACCAACGCTGGTGACCTACCTCTTCCAGGAAGGGCTCACTTCGCGACATTCCCACAGCCTCCCCAAACAGCACCAATAGCTGGGACCAAGCATTCAAACACAGACCCTGTGGGGAAGATTTTACAATCACTGTATACTCTGTGTCAGGCTCCCAAGGGTTAGCACCATCGCTATAGGCATTGGGTGATCAAGGGTCCTTCTACTCTGTTCTCTCTCCTTGATACAACTAGAATAATCAAGGCATTATCTTGCACATGTATCAATTTATAATCTTAAGAAAGATTGCAGTTTGATTATTACATGCACTCTGGGCTCCCAAATAATTTATTTTAGAGTTTTAAAAGCTATTGACTTTAACCTCACGCAGCAGTGAAAGCTATTTCTTTTAATACGTTTATTAAGAAACACAAATAAGAATTTAGGCCCAGAACTTGGTGTAAGATGGTGTGGTAATGAGCATATAGTTCTTTTACACACTAGCAATTGATTTTCCGAGTCTAAAATGATTACAAATCAAAGAGCTGTAGAAAGGGGTCTCGCTCAAGGAAATAAAGAACATCACATACTTCACAGAAGCCCAGCAAGAATTGTGTATATGTGTTAAAAAACTATAACCTGTCTCCCCTGCTTTCTGGGTCCTGGACACCTAGCGTGTACATGGAGCTTGGTATCATGACAGCCACGTTCTTTCCCAAGTCCTGGGGTGGCAGAAGAATCCACTGCTTAAACCAATACCGATTTATGCAGGTATCACTAGATGCCTGTGCTCTTGACTCCCCTAAACTGCAGGGTTGCCCCCGGCTGGCCCTGCCTCCCTCTCGGTCCCCACTGGCCTCCTCCGCCTTTCATTTGGCCCAGGAAACAGCTGTTTTAATGCACTTTCATTTCAAAGTGGGACGCTTTCATCTCTGATCAAATGTGGAGTGACATGTATCGGAAGCACATCTCCCCGGCCAGTTGACACCATTGCAGAAGGGACTTTAGTCATTTATAGCTTTGTCTTTTCAAATGTCACATGTGTCAGCAGGCTGGTGGAAAGCAGTCGCGGGGTGCTGAATGGAGCTGTTATCCCACTGTGCTGGGCCCGGCTCAGGAGAGCCTGCTGGGTCAAGTCCTCTGGAGGGGGCTAGTCAGAAAGGCTTGCAGGAACCCGTGCCTGATCAAGAAGCTGAGGCCCACGATCAAAGTGAGGAGCTGCAGACATCACTTGACATTGTCTAAATCCCCATGACGCTTATCTATGCTGAATCCTTTAAGCGGCGTGGAAAGCGTCTGAATATCAGAATCGTGGAAGGTATTATTTGATGGAAACTTGTGATGTTTTCAGGCAGAAACAAATGAGGAAACTAAACTGTCAAAGATGAACTCCATGTAGCTCCTGCTGTGTCGTGAGAAGAACGTCTCTTCAATCACAGAGAGATCTGGGCTGCTGGAAGGAAGGACCTGGTTGCTAGAAAAGCTGTCTGCTCACCCCCCGGCATGTGGGAGGAACTGCTGGAGAAGGAAGGTCTGAAACATCACAGTAATGTGGTGTGTGGCCATGCCCACTGTGTGCCCCTCGTGTACCCACCATGTGACTACGTGCCGTCACAGCAGGAGGCTGCAGCGAGAGACCTGCTGTGGCCATCCCTGAGCTATGCTTCTAGAAGCTTCCGGAACCCAGCACCTTACTTGTTCCAGTTTGCTTTCTTGTTGCTGTGATCCGCGTCATAGCAAAACTCAATTTGGGCAGGAAAAGGTTACAGGCCATAGTCCATCATCTAGGGGAGCCAGGGCAGGAACTGAAGCAGAGGCCAGAAGTGCTGCTAACTGGCTTTGCCACATGGCTGGCTCAGCCTGATTTCCTATATGACTCAGGGCACTGGGTAGCACTGCCCACAGTGGGCTGGGCCCTCCCATGTCAATCATTAATCAAGAAAATGCCCCATGAACATACCCATGGACCGGTGTGGTGGAGGCAATTCCTTAACTGAGGTTCCTTCTTCTCACTGTTACTCCCTCTACCTGTGTCAAGTTGGCAAAAACTAACCAGTGAACGTCTTCACTCCCAGAAGCCAGCTCTCTGTGTCCATTTGGTCTGTATTGATGACCCACCTCCGGGTTTACCATCCTGAGTGGCTTCCCTTTCTCTGCCTGGAGCAGTGGCTTCTTCCTTCTGTGATCTGGGGAGCCTGGCCTCCATTCCCTTCTGTTCTCATTCCACTAGAGGAGGAACCCTAAGGGGCTGCTGACCCGGGAGTTCCAGCTGACGGAGGGGATGCTGATGGCCAGCGTTGGGCTCTATCATCAAATGGGAGACTGGCAGGCCCACACCTGTCTGCCCCTCAGTCCACTCCCAGCCCTCTTCTCACCCAGCTACCATCTGGACGTGGAAGTAAGACCCCCTCCCCCCTGCATAAACACTCATTTCTCCTACAAAGCTCTGAGACAGCAGCTCTTTCATGATCCTGCCTCAGAAAGCTGGACACTGCTTGTTCCTGCTGAGGATGACTGCAGGCCCTGACCTCCTGTTCTCAGAGCATTTACTTCAGAACGCTTGTGTATGTCAATCTTTTCTCTATCCTTTTGAGATGTGGTTGGCAATCCAGGAATATCTCAGTTCAGGGCTTGGGAACCACATCTTGAAATGGAATCATCCAGAAAAATGGAGCCATGTCTCATGGGGGTGGGGTGGGGGTGGGAGCCGCAGCAGATGGCTAATCCTAGGGCTAGTCTCTCTCAGCATCTCAAATCAGCCTCCCTTCAGCACAACATGGCATCCCAGAAGCCTCTGCCTCTGCCCTCGATGGACTGAGCTACGCCTGTACTGGAATGTCCCCCTTAACCACTGTATTCTGAATGGCCCAACGAGCCTCCAAATCCGGAGACAAACACTGGTTTCGGCCATTCAGTACTAGGTGACTTGTTACAGAGTGAATTCTAGAACAGTGTACCTGGAATGTGCTCTCATGACAGAAGCTGAAGACCTGTGTCGTCATCCCGGACTGGAGGAGGCTGGTGAAAACTGGGAAACAGTCAAATGTTGGGTATGGCCACAGTCTCCTGGAAACCCACTTCCTATAGCAGCTGAAAAGAGTGGGACCCTACTGATGGACCTCAGGGTCTCATGGTAGACTTCCAGAGGAATTCTACAAGAACCACAGGAAGATTCTGTGAGCCTCAGGGCTCCACCCACAGCGCCGTCTCTGTCACTTTCTATGGAGGGCATTGAGAAGAGTTCAGACTTACAGACAGGAAGTGAATGACCTCTGACGAGAGCATCTCTGGCTATGAGGATACATTCCGTCACTTGACCACATCCAGCAATTGTAGTGTGAATTCTAATTGGTCTTAGCAATAAAAACCCAGAGTCAGTTATTAGGGGGGGTAAAAGCTAAAAGATCAGAGAAGCAGAGCAGCCAGCCACTAGAGTTCTTACCTCTACGAAATCCTCAGACTGAAAAGGGCCTGAGCTCTTGCCTCTTTCAGCCTTATATTACTGTCTTCACCTCCCTAGTGCTGGGATTAAAGGTCTGAGCTTCCCCTGCCCAGCTCTGTTTCTCTTTTAGACTAAATCCATCTCATGTAGCCCAGGGTGGCATTGAACTCCTGCTCTTCCTGTTTCCTCCTCCCAAGTGCTGGGATTAAAGGTGTGTGCCACCACTGCCTGGCCTCTATGATTTACTAGTGGCTAGATCTGCACTCTGATCTCCAGGCAAGCTTTATTTGTTAGAGGATAAACAAAATATCACCAAGAGGAGTCACAGACCTCAGGCTCTTCTTAGAGCTTCCCCAAGGACATTCTCAAAACATTCCTGAAATCTCATAGTCACACGGTACCAGGGCACTCTTGGTTCTGGCCTCCTCCTCTTAAGGGTTAAAGTCTTCTTGCCAGTGAAACAACAACCATCAGAATAATGACAGTAAGTGCTGTCGCCTGTGGATGCCGTCTTGGAAGGATTTTGAGTGCAGCGTTCACTGTTGGTCCCCAATTCACCCTGCAGTGACAGCCGTGTTCTTCCCCTGGGCACCGAGAGACAATGGAGCTTCCCAGACCCTCAAGGCTGGGGGAGGTGGCTCCCGGCAGCTGGTTCATCACCAGCTCTCTAGGCTCCAGTTTGGGGTGCCAAGGTCTGAAGACAAGGGGACTGTCTAGTTCCAGGGGAAGGAGAGACCCTGGGCACTGGTGTCCTCCACAGGGATCTCTCAGTATTAGCGGGGCAGCCCTGCTGGGTTCAGTGGGGCAGGAACTCTAGGGGCCTCTTGCAAGGACACTTTCCTGGGAAGTTCTGCTTCCTCTTGTGGGGATTTCAGGGAGCACTGGGGCATGTACTTCCTGAAGACTGTCTGCAACCACATGGCCGTCTGTCACACACAGGTGTAGCAATTCCTCTCAGCAAGGTGAGATATACAAACCTTGGTCATCTCCCAGACCCAAGAGACAAGGTTCTCAAAGGGATAATGATTTTCCAGTTTCATTTTACTCATGGATTTGAGCATATTTTGATAAATTAGGAAAAAAAAACAAGTACTTTTAGATTACAAACTCTACCCATTTTTCATTTCTCTACTGCATTCTTCATCTTTGATTTGAGGATGCTCATTATTGTATCTGCATAAAATTAGTCCTTTCTGATACGAACAGTGGGTATTTATTTTGAAGGCATGCCTTGTGTTTGTCCTGGCTCTGCTACCATGTAGTGCTCAGGGGTTTGTTTCACATACTGGTTTTTCAATACTTTCAAGGAGTGCGTGGTTTCCTGGTTTGAATGATAGTTAGATGGTCCTTCTCCTTCAGCAGAATTTCCTGTTGGAGATTTGATATTTTTTTTTGTCTTACTTTTATTCTCTTATCTATGTGGAATTGGCCTTGGTCTGCAGCACAAGCTTAGAATGCATCCACTTTATCACAGGAAATGGGCCATTTGTCATGTCCAGTAATACACTGATTCTCCATTGCGGTTCGGTGGTAACCGCATTGTAAACTAAGTCACCCCAGAATCTAGAATCTGTGCCTCCCTCTGCTGAGCCAATGAACCTGGCAGAGTGCTGGGACTACTCAGGTTGCCAGTTCTCTGGTCGTCAGGCAGAACTGGACAGGCTGCGCTGTTGAGTTTTCCTGGCTATTTGTGTCTTCCATTATTCAAAGTAAAATTTAGAATTTCAGTCTATTTCCAGTACTGAGATTTGGTACTTTTTTTTTTTTTTTTTTTTTTGGTGCTGTGTCAAGTGTTTGAATTAACTTAAAAGAACTCCAGCTTCTCTGATGTTGAGTTTTTCACAAATCTTTGTGTTTGTTCCTGTTTCTTGATGTCTTATAAAATTGTCCTGACACAGCTCTCTGGTGTCCCTCAGCATCACCTCTACCTCGCTGCCCCTTTTGGGGGAATTTCTTGTATCGTAGCTCATGGTGCCCTTCATGTGTGGTGCACGCAATTGTTTATCTTGGCAGCTGTGAATGGCATTGTGTCATCTGAGATCTGCTAAAATAAAGTCAATGTTTTTAATCTAGCTTGAACTTTGAACTCTTGCTGACCCAGTTTCTTTCCCTACATTCTCCTTTTGTAATGGCTTTCCTAAACTTCATGCATGATTTTCAATTTTATTTTGCTTAAATTTTATCTCATATTTCCTCAAGTGTAGCCCTTCTAAACTGACTTAAAATATGGGCATCTTCTCAGAGAAATGTTATCAGCCACCAGAGTCTACTCTTTAGACATGAACTAAGTGTAAAAATTCCCGCTCTGCTCACCAGAAATAGTAGTAACAGTACTACCAACACCTTAGACACTTTCCTCAAGGCCCTCCCTCCGTCCGTCCCTCCCTCCCTCCCTTCTTTCCTCCCTTCCTCCCTTTCTCCCTTCCTTCCATTTATATATCTACCACCAATCTATCTTCCATCTATAAATCTATTATCTATCATTTATTATTTTGTCTTTTTTCAATCTATTATCAATGTCATCTATATATCATCTATCAATCTACTATCTGTCATTATCTGTAATCTATCATCTAAATATTATCTACCTATGTTTCTTTCTTCAATCTATCTGTCTACCATCTATCTGTTGTCTATCAATCTATTATCTATTTATATATTTATCATTCATTGTTATCTATCTATATATCTATCAATTTACCTACCCACCTGTCAATTATCTCTACCTAGGTCTAAATGTCAGTGTCTTTCTATAATTCCCAGATGCCAGCCTAACCCCAACGTGGTAGTACTGAGAGGTGTGATGGTTAGGGGGCGCTCAGGACCTCATCATGAAGTCCTTAGGGCTGAATTTGGATGCACAAGGGCCAGCTGCCCCAGCGGGAAAACACTGCAGAAGTTGACATTCTATGAAGCAGTAAGTGATTCAGAAGCCCACTGGACATGAGCAGCTCAGCTCCAAGGAATAGTCGCTATGCCTACTACTTTGTAGAGTTTCCTAGCTTACAAGCCCTTGAACTTGGGTACATTGTCCATGCAGTCTGAAGAGACCCAGAAGGCAGCATGGTGCTGGCTTGTCCTGGGGTCCTGGGCTGCTGTGGGGATCCCTTCTCAACTGCTTTTGCTGGAAAGCTGGAGGCAAGGTGTCTGTGTGGATGGGAGGCCACCCTTCTGCCATGAAGGGGGCAACAGTGAATTTCATGGAGAGGCCGGGGAGTGTTCCTAGGCAGGTGAGACTGGGGATATGGAAGGTACAAATGTGGAGTCATGAACTTGGGAACTGGAACTGTTCCTTCAGATCATCTGTGCCAATGCTCAGCCTTGACTCTTAATGACTTATAGCTACACCCATTGATCAGCGCACCCCTCATCCCTCATCAGAGAAGCTCCTCCTTGTAGTAGATGGTAATTAGCACAGAAACTCCCTAATGTTGGCAGCCTTCCCCCCCCCCCCACCTTCCAAGTTCCCAAAGAACTGACATGGAGATTCAATAATAATTATAAATGTTTGGCTGATAGCTCTTGCTTATTACTAACTAGCTCTTATAACTTAGATTAACCCATATTTCATATCTAAGTTCTACCACGTGACTCCTGGCTTGTTACCCATTTCATACACATCTTGCTTCCTCTGTGTCTGGCTGGTGACTCCGCCCTTCTTCCTCCCAGCATTCTCAGTTTGGATCTTCCACTCAACCTTATCCTGTCCAGCTGTTGGCCAATCAGCTTCTTTATTAAACCAATTACAGTGACACATATTCACACAGTGTAAAGGAATATTCTGCACCCTCAAACTGGTTAATGTGGAAGGAATTAGAGGCTATGGAATGCTCAGCCCTACATGGGACACACATAGTACATCTCTCCTCCCAAGGCACAGAGATCTTTGTGGATGAGGGTATAAAAGGATTTTAAGAGCCACGGGTGTCAATAACATCAAAGAAACGGTGTTTTCCAGACACAATGGAGAAGTTTCATATATGAACTCACAACAGTTGTGACAACACACATAAGACCTCTGTGAGCTCCAGTCAAACGAAATTCCAGCATGGAGTGGGCAAGGTGGGCACAAAATACCAGCACGAGCTGAGACGCTATTGGCATTTGATAGCTTCTGGGAGAGGGAGTGTACAAGTTACTTTTCTATTACTATGAAAAGACACCATGACTAAAGCAAATTATAGAAGAAAGAGTTGATTGGGAGGTTACAGTAACAGAAGGTTAGAGTCCGTTACCATCATGGCCAGACCATGGAAGCAGGCAGGTAGGTACAACCCTTGCTGAAGCAGTGACTGAGAGCTCAGATCTGATCCACAAACAATGAGATACGAGGAGAGAAAGAGAGAGAGAGAGAGAGAGAGAGAGAGAGAGAGAGAGAGAGAGAGAGAGAGCGCTAACTGGGCCTGGTGTGAAACTTCAAAGCTTACCCCAAGTAACACACCTTCAATAAGGGCACACCTCTTAATCCTTCCCACACAGTTCCACCCACTGGAGAAAACGTATTCAAATATATGAGCCAGTGGGGCCATTCTCATTCAAACTACCACAGAGAGAATCATTTTCTTTAGTGATGTGACCCTGGTTACGTTAACCACACACCAAGGCAGGCTCCACTCCCAAGATTAGATGGGCAACACAATCTGAACTTGATAGGGAAAGAAAAAGAAGTCTTAAAGCTGGGAGGGAAGGGATGGAAGCCATTATGACTGGTTCTTATTGACCCCTCTCTTCCAGTCCTCCCCGGCTCCCATTGCCCCCATACCCCGCCACCCCCTTCCTTTCCTTAAATTCCCCCAGGCTTTTCCATTACACACCTTCCATCCACATAAGGCCCCTTTCCCTCGTGGCCCTGGTTCTCTTTCACAGGTGTGTACACACATAAATTTAAACCCACATTCCACAAGTGAACTGGCACTCGTGTGCGTCTAGTGAATGCCGCCGTACGGAAACTAATACCGTGCATATTTCAGTTTGCTATTGATGACAAACCTATTTCAATGTCCCTTTGTCTTTAGGTTCAGGGTTCAGTCTGGTAACTGGCTCTCATACAACCCAGGGCACACACAGGGTTGACCAGTCATCTTAGAAAACCAGGAGGGATTCACTTCTTAGAGAAGTTTGGGGTTTCAGTATCAGAAGACAGACTCCCTGAAATCCCATCTCCACTCACACAGTGCTGCGTTAGAACTGCACCGTGGGTTGAGGGCTTGGTTAGGTCTGGCTGTATTTGTGCACACAGGAGGATGAGGAGGAGCACAAGTGGGAGGAGGAATGAACTAACTCCTCCTCCCGAGGGGTGCAGAGCCACCAGGCAGGAGTCGCCGCAGGGAAGGCCCAGGCCTCGGTGTCGCTGGTCACTGCTTCAAAGTGGAAGCAGCTCTCCGTGACGCTGCCACACGTCTTGATGCACATCTGGTTTTGTGACCTCCACCAGGAAGCCTTCCCAGATACTCAGGCCAGAATGTCTCTCCTCCTCTGGGCTTGCACACCGCTGCTCTGTGACACGTGCCTGTGGCTTCTGGAGCACACTGTGGCAAAGGGACAAGCAAGGCTCTCCGCCCATCCACTTGCCTCCTTGTCAAGCTCTTTCCATCTGGCCCTCGATCTTCTCCCTCTCTGACGTTTGGCTGGCCAGGTGACTGCCTGGAGCCAGTGAGGATCAGCACTCCCGAGGCCAGGGAGGCCAGGCAGGTGTTTATGTGCTGCATCTCTCTGTTCCGAAACTCTGTCCAGCCATGAGAGCTTGTCTGAGAAAAGTCAGAGGAAGCAGAGTTGAGCCACAATCCTTTTATCTGAGGTCACCAGAGGCAAGCCACTCCTCTTGAAGCCTCCATTTGTAAGCAGACCCAGCCAGGCCTGTGGAGTTGTCTGGACAGCCCACACTGACCAGGTATGAACTCAGCCCTAGTCAGCAGAGACCCACAGAGTTGGGGATCCAATGGCAGTTCTGTGTTGCTGAGATTTCCTGTTTGTCACGCACATTGTTGAGGCAGCAGATAGCTGATACACTGGGCTGACGCTTGGCATGCTGGGAACTCATCTAAACCACACAAAAGGATCAAATGCCAGGACAAAGGGTATAACCTCCTGTGAGATATTAGAGCCTGTTGTATGCCTGGCTTGCTGTAGCGCCCATGAGGGCCCATCAAAGCTTCCTGCACAGTTTGAAATCACACTTTGTAAATTCAATGATTTCTAGTCCTTCTGAAGCACCCAGCCAGCAAATGTGGGTTTTAATTAAGCAAATGCGAACACTGAATGACCCAGGCTGAAAGTTGAAAGAAATCAGGAGGAAGAGAAACCCATGCCTCAATTTTACCCCATGAATTCCAAGTGTCTGGTGATAAATCTTAAAATGATCTAAGGTTTGTTTTTCCATGATGCCAGGGGAAAAATGTATAGAAAAGGGGTCATATTTTAGAAGAACAATAGTGTGCCTGTTACAAACACATATATATTTCTGTTCGTCATTATGGAGGTATTTGTGGGCTTGCCAAGTGTGCTACACGCCTCAGATTTAAAAAGCCAGAGAAAGATGGTTTTAATAAAGTTTCCTAATGTAATAGAAGACGCATAATAACATCCTGCTTCAAATCTCTGGGAAAAGAAAAGTTCTTTTTGAAATGCTTTTTTTTCCCCTTCAAGAATTATTTTCAACTAACAAGAAGAGGAAGGAGCCGTGAGGCCCTGAGTTGCCCCGTAGACTCATGGCTGCCTTTTTCATGTGGTTGGTTGTTGATATTATTAGGGGTTCAGATACGCTGTAATCAGATGAAACAGCCAGAGAGCTGAAGAGGAAGGAGTGAAGGAGGGTCCCCAGGAATGCCAGCTTTACATTTCTGTCATGGGTCACATCAGTCGATGACCTCATGTGAAACCAGCACACGGAGATCTGTGTCTTGTGACCCAGCACTGGTACTGGAAGACAGGGGCTGTTCTCACGTGAGTACAGGCAGTCCTTCAAGTCAAGGCAGTTACATAACTGCAAAGCAAAGACACACAATCTCTGCAGTCACCGAGGAACCTCTGGCAACCGGTCAGCCGTGACCTCAGTCGCACGCACGTCAGAGCAGCCACATTGGGCTGTGGGTCACGGGGACGTCTGTACCTGCTCTGTGCCTCGTGATTTAGTCTCAGGAGTAAAAGCACTGGGTTTTTATTATTTTATTATTTCTTTGCTCTGTGGATTTTGCTGGAGGCATGCACACTGGGCAAGCTGACGAACAGGACCTGCTCGGGGACCCAGGAAAACCCTGCTTCAGCCATTGGCTTGTTCCTAGAAAGGAAGGGGTTTGAATGGCACCTTTTAGTGTCAGGCAATGCCCTGGAGGAGGTAGTGACCTCAGTGCTCTTTGTGAGGGACAGAGACACCCAGGGGAGGCACTGTCCTTAGCAAACAGGCAGAGGTGGCTATTCCCGATCGTAATCGGGCACTTGTTGTCTGTGGAATTGTGATAAACTAGGACAGGTCCCAGAGGGACCGCTCAATGATAGCCTCATCCTCCAGCCTCATCTTCCCATCCTCCAGTTCCGGGTCTTCCCCCAGAACTCTGTCCTGGCTCTCAGAACCCTCCCCCAACTGTCAGGCGTACCCCAGTTTCTTTGCTTTGCCACCCTGCTAAGCTCAAAGGGGTGGTACCAAAATCCCGTGGTCTCTGAGCACACGCTTAACTGCTTTGGCAGCTGTTCTTGGTGTCTGTTATTCTTTCCACACTAGAGAGGAGGAAGCCAAGGTGGAGAGGCTGTGCCTGACGCAGCTTGCTTGCAAAGACATGCACACCCCAGGTCTGCCGGGGTTCAGAGCCTGGGTGATGCTGAGCTGTCTTACTGTGTGTGTGTCTTGTCAGTCATCATTCCTGGGTGGCGGGGTGGACACTGCTGTGATGTGGTGACCATTCACGATCAGCACCACGGCAGCAGTGACCTAAGCAGATGACCCTCCATCACACAGAGGAGTTCATCTGATGGCCAGAAGGTTTGGTCTTAACAGTTTGAGGCTTCCAGAGGGGCAAGATGGCTCTTAATCACCTCTGATGTTCCCTAGCACGTCCTGTTGGTTCACTAAAATGCTACCGAAGTGTGACAGTAAACCGCAGCTTGCACTTCCATAGCCCCTGCTCTAACTTCCTGCTTCCTGAAAGCTGCCCCAGGACAGTCCCAACCCCTTTACTCGGGATGCTGTGCTTTGTCATTCTTTCCTGTTTCAAGAGCCCGGCATTCACTGTCTAAGTCTCTGTTTCTGGCCAGCGTGGGCCACCAGGTGCATTATCTCTTCTCCCACGGCTCTTACAGAATGCCCTTCCACCCCCCACTTCTATCTCCTTAGTAAAGCTTTAATGAAGGGATTAACTGTGCGAGGCTTGGATACCTTCTTTCTTATCCACAGACATCATGGCCTGAGGAAGACAGTGTATCAGCTGAACTTCACCCCTCCCTCGGCATGGGGCTAACCGTTGTCTTCCTTGGTCAATGAGATCTGGACTCCGAAATAGCAGCCCAAGAAAGAAAGGATTTTTGTTAGGTGCTTCCTGACATCACCATGAGAAGATGCCCAGGCAAAGATGCTGGCCTCCGATACAGAGGAGGGGTGTGGAGCAGAGCCATGGACCCTCACCTCATATGGCCACAGCCAGCTCAGCCCCGGACCACAAGTGAGTCCATCAAGATCAGATGAGCCCCCTATTCTAAATCTGAAGGCAGCTATCAAGAGCAGATGCTTATGGTTTTGAGGCACTGGGCTTCTGGGTGTTTCTCACACTGCCCTATTGTATCAAAGGCAACTGATATCTATCTGTCATCTATCTATCTATCTATCTATCTATCTATCTATCTATCTGTCATCTATCTATCTATCTATCTATCTATCTATCTATCTATCTATCTATCTATATCCACATTTTAAATTAATACCCAGTTAACCCTGAAGTCAGTGCAATATAGCCCGAGGTTTGAGAATATTTAAAAGATGGTGAATATTAGAGAATTGGCTTTTTGATCCAAGCATTTTTTCTCCTATTATGTCAAGGATGAAGCTTGTTTTTCATTTCATTGTTATTGTTTTAATGCCTTTTTATGGGCATCTTCTTAGATGATTTGGGTTTCCTTTTAAACTCTTAATATGGTATATTAAAATACCCTTGTGTTCCTTGAATAATTTTACTTGAACATGAACTATTGTCATTCTAATACAGACATGGTCTGAAATCACTAGCATTTTATTTGGAATTTTAATAGGCCTATTCATAGCCTGTCACTTTCTTTTTTTGTGGCATCTCTGTCAGGCTTGGGGCTCAGAACTGTGCTGGCTTTGTGTGAGCACTGGGGAGGCTTCCTGTAACCTCCTCCTCTCCAGCGCAGCCGGGCAGTATGCTCCTGTAACCTCCTCCTCTCCAGCGCAGCTGGGCAGTATGCTCCTGTAACCTCCTCCTCTCCAGTGCAGCCGGGCAGTATGCTCCTGTAACCTCCTCCTCTCCAGTGCAGCCGGGCAGTATGCTCCTGTAACCTCCTCCTCTCCAGCGCAGCCGGGCAGTATGCTCCTGTAACCTCCTCCTCTCCAGTGCAGCCGGGCAGTATGCTCCTGTAACCTCCTCCTCTCCAGCGCAGCCGGGCAGTATGCTCTCAGGTCCAGAGCTGAAAAGAGCAAAAGCCCCCAGACTCCAGACCTGGCCTCTCTGGGGAATAATACACCACAACCCTTCATATTTCCCTTGAGACTGTTTATGTTAGACCACAGACTTATTCTTCAGTAGGATTTTTTGGGAAAAAAAAATTCCATTCTCTACCCTTCTACCCTTGAGAGCAAACCTATCCATTTCTGTAAGTTTTTCCAAGGTATAATCACAGAGTCAGCCATGCGCATTATGGGGGTGCTTACCATATTATTAATCTTCTACCCACTATGTTCTCATTCCCTATTTTGTATAATGTGTTTTCTCATTTTTCTGGAAGCGACTGCCAGATGTTTGGCGTTCTGATTCATTTTCTTTTTAACTCAAAGAACGAGCTCTTAGATGTGTTATCAAATCTGGCTTTATTCTATTTCTGCCCCTGATTTTCTTTTTAAAAATCCCTTCCTTCCTCTGTATTGTTTCCCTCCATTAACTTCCGAGAGTGAATTCTTCATTTGTTTCTGTTCCCCCTCCCCGACTGATAATCAGTGCTTTATGGATAGACTCTGCCTTTGAACAAAGACTAATTTTATTTCACTGTGGTCAGCATGCTTGGTCTCTGTTATTTCTGCTTTGAAACTCAGCGTGGGTTTTTGAATCTGGTCTGAGGCAGCCTGGACTGCTGTATATGTCCTGTAGATGCCCATAAAGAATGCACAGTTGTCTGCAGAGTACATGTTAGAATGGTACTGTTTTCATTTACAATGCTTTCACTCAGGTAGGCTGACAGTTGATCTTCTGATTCTGTTCAAGGCTGGGGGATAGTTCTTCATTTTCTAATAGCAGATTATTTGCTTTCTTGAATAAAAGGGCATTGATGAAGAGTGTCTCTAAAAGAATGTCTCCAGAACTCTCCTCCCATCCTTTCTCCATCTTGTGAGTCCCCTCACCAAAATAAAGGTAAAATCAGATGAACACATCTCACTATTGGTTTCTGTCTGCCCTTCCAGAAGCTTCTGTGGCTAGTCAGATAGATGCCACTGCAAATCCTCATTTCACACCTTGATTCTTGACATCTGTGATGACAATGTCTCCAGATTTAATCTTTTGAAAGTTGTGACATCTTCCTAGTTAGCAAAATAATTCCATCCTGATTCAAAGGAAGGTTAATATCCTTTGACCTGGAGTTCAGAGAGCACGCCCACACTGTCCCTCAGTGTGGTTTGTTGGAGGTGTATCTTTATCTGGTGCCCATGAGTTATCTTGTCTCTAAAGTCTAAAGTCTAAAGCATTTGTTTTTCTTGCTTTTAAAATAGTTCATGGTCTTCAGAGAAATGAAGAGTATAGTCAGCTATTAGTTTAGTCAGCAACACAGGTCAGAAAGGCACAGGCAGATGTGGACAGAGCGTCACCGCCAGAGATGGTGGGTGCTCTGCACAGTGTTTTCCTAAGAGCAGCATTTCAAGTCGGTTATAATCTCTGTGCTGATTTGCATGAGAAATGTCCCTCATGGCCTCACGTCTTTGAGCACCTGGTCTCCAGTTGGTGGCGCTGTTTGAGAAGGTTGTGGAGCCTTTGAGAGGTGGAGCCTCGCTGGAGGAAGTCCATCAGCGGAGGTGGGTTTGGGGGGGTCTATCATCTTGCTTCTAGTTCACTCTATGTTGTGTTTGTGGTTGAAGATGTGATCTCTCAGCCTTCTGTTCTGGCTGCTAGCTGCCACGCTGCCCCTGGCCGTTATGGCCTCTCTTTCTGAACTAGTAAACCAAAATACATTCTTTTTTCCTTAAGTTGCTTATGGCTGCGGTGCTTTATCAGAGAGCAACAAAAGGTAAATACACTCATTCATTCTTGATGCCCTACCGTGCCCGGGTTTGGCCCAGAGAGCACCCTTTACCATGGTTCAGCAAGCTCCATACCTCGCCGGCAGTTGCTTGCTGTCCTGTTCTCTGGGTTAGAAGCTGATGGAGAATCACCTGACTGAAGGCTGGTATCCGGAGGCGGCCAGTGCTCTGTGGATCCTGGCCCCAAAGCATTCAGGAATACGCATAGAGATCAATGTATTGGGGAGCTCATGGCTGCCTGAGTGTCAACGCTTCTGGGTGCTTGGGATAGTTTGAACATAAAATGTCCCCACAGGTTCATGAGCGTGAATACTGTTCCCAGATGGTGGAGCTGTTGGGACCAGCTAAAGCAGGTCACTGGAGAAGGGCCTTGAAGGTGATATCTGCTCTTGGCACTAGCCTGAACTCTGCTACCTGTTCCACCAAGGCGTGAGGGGCTACAGCCTCACGTGCCCTAGTGGCCCTGCCTCCCCCACCACAGTGGACCCTCTGAAGTCAGACGCTTTCCAGCAGCTTCTGTCGGGTGTTTTCTCACAGTGGCAGGGGAATGGATTAAGGCACGCCTCCAGGAATTGTGCAATGAGCTTACCTTGTTATTTTCCATCAAATTTTAATGTAATAGTGTTTATACATGCATATTCTGGCTTCATAAATGTGTCTCTTTTCACTCAAAATAGCAGTTTTGACCACTCACATCATTTGCATGATTACAAATTTATTGTGCTACATGAAGAAACTTTTTCCAAATACATAAATGTATTCTAAGTGCTAATCCGGCTGATGTAGGGGCAGGGAGCAGGTTGTTTCCTCTTGGCCTCCTTTGACCTTAGAGCAGAGTACTACATGCTAAGTAGACTTGAAAGAGACCTCCACGTGAATATTTGGTAGGTTCCAAAGGAAGTTCTGCTTACTCATCATCATAGGGATTGATTTTTACATTTAAATTGTATTTTGTAAACACTACTGAATTTCTTTTTACTTTCTTTATTTTTAATTCGTGTGCAAGTGTTTGTGTGAACGTGCGTCATACCAGGGCAGGCATCCATGGAGGCCAGAAGAGGCTATGAATCCCCCAGAGCTGGAGTTCTAGGTGGTTGTGAGCTGCCCACTGTGAGTGCTGGGAACCAAACTCTGGTTCTCTGCAGGAACAGGAAGTGCTTTTAGCCTCTGAGCCATCACTCCAGCACCCCACCCCCACCCCCCCAATACTGGATTCTTAGAAACGACGTGAGACAACAGAGGAGTCCCGCTCTGTCATCCTTGCACTAGCTCACTCTGTGAAAATGGCCGCACTCCCTGTTTATTTTCCCGTCTCTCATTGTGAGAGTCTACCTCACTATTGCGGCAGGCGAGTCCTCTGACGTCACCTGAGAACACGATTGCCCAGCCCTCCATGCCACAACTCTGTCCCCAGGCCCATCAGACATTTTGTTTAGGTTTGATGACCGTTTATTTAATGCCTACTGTAGATCTTGTAGCATTGATTTCACGGTCAACAGGACTGTAACACACCGTTGTGCCGTCACGGTGGATCAAGCGCATCCTCAGCTCTGTGCTTGGGGTGATTTTAAACCAAATCGATAATAAAAAGCGCAGAGAGTATTCTCACGAGGACAGCAGAAGGCAGAGCATGATCTGTGGTACCCCAGCTAGATCGGAAAGTTTCTGCTCGACACGCTCTCCCCGTGCACGTCCACAAATGTTGTAAGCATTGACCTTGGTATCCGAAGTAAATTTCAGTAAAAAGACAATTCACAACTATGAAATCTATAGACCGCGACTGTATCCCAGCTGAGTCTATCCACTGTAATTCTAACGTGAAATGTCCCCCACAGGCTCATGGTTTGAACACTTGGTGTCCAGACGGTGGTGCTGTTTCAGGAAGGTGTGGAGGGGGTGGGTCACTGGGCACAAGTCTGCGGTTTTATAACTTGTTCCTGCTTCTTGGTGTCCTAAGATGGGAGGCATCTCGGCCACGTGTTCCCACCATCACGAACTTCACCTGCCCTGGTAGACCACACACTCTCATGCATTCTGCAGTACTCTGTTTGCCATGGGCACATCTGCTATGCCCACTTCTTACCGATCAGTTGAGCTTCCTTGTTTGGGAGTTTTTCTGATGTTAGAATTAGCCATTTTGGCTTTTGGGAACCTATTCCCCATACTGGGTTGTTGCACCCAGCCTTAATACAAGGGGAGGAGCTTAGCCCTACCTCAACTTGATATGCCGTGCTTTGTTGATACCCATGGGAGGCCTGACCCTTTCTGAACAGAAACAGAGGAGGAGTGGATGGGGAGGGGGGCACAGGGGAGGTGGGGGTAAGGGGGAGGGAACAGGAGGAGAGGAGAGAGGGGAAACTGAAGTTGAGATGTAAAATAAATGAAAAAAATTAATAATAAATAAATAAATGAATAAATAAATAGAATTAGCCATTCTGGCTTTCCGGTTAATGTTTGGTTATAATATTGTTTTCCCACCTTTTTACTTTCTGTCTAGATCATTGAACCTGCCTTTGGCTGCCTTTTGTTTTGATTTCATTCTGACAATGTCTCTTCATTGGGGCTCTAAGCTGTTCGTATTTAATGTGGTCATTGAGACACTTGGGTTGAGTCTCTGGCTCTGTTGCTCAGGATGCCCAGATCTGACATTTGAGAACCCTGAAGCTGTGCTCTTTGACATCTCCATCTTGATTTTGGCACCACGAGACATCCTAGAACACCTCATACTTTCCTTGCCTCAATCCTGAAGCAGCTCCGGTTGTCACCGGAAATTGGCGTTTTGGAACCAGGAAATAGGTAGGAAGCATGCTCATTGCTTCTGAGTCAGTCATTGTCTTTAGCCTGATTGATGGGCAGACCAAGAAAAAGATCTACAGATTATACATGCCCATATCATATCTATTTCTAGATCCACATGTGTCTGTGTACACATGTTTACAACACCCGCCTCTCACTCCAACTCAGCCTAACAGCGTCCATGCACCCCCACCTTTGTGAGTAACTCATTTCTATCATGAGCCCTGGCTGCCGTTACCCCCAACAAAACAGCTCTTTCCCCCCCCCCCAAACCTTGGCATAAATTGGTTTCAGAATTGCCAACCCACACTCCCATAAAAACAAGCTTGCCAGAGCACAGTATTTTTAGCTCATCCTATTGGAATCTTGAACACCCTCCGTCCTGTGCAGAGGCCAGGCTCTGGGGCCCATGTGTCTTTCATCTATGTTGTATCTGCCCCGTTGACATTGCTTTCCTTCTTGGTGGCCCAGTCACCTCACCCTGGGGGGAGAATCTACTTTGGGATGATGGGAAATACACCCCACGCCCGGGGCAGACCCTCCCAGCTAGAAAAGATGAACTGATGTGGTAATTCCCAGAAGGTGCTGCTCCTGGCCCTTCCGGATGTAGTACCTGGCCCTGCCAGTGCCATTCTCCAGAGTCTGCTTTTCTTTGGTGGAACCAGTTTGAGGTGGTTTCGATAGCAATGGTCCCCATAGACTCATGTGTTTGAATGCTTGGCTCCCATAGGCTCACAGGGAGTGGCACTATTAGGAGGTGTGACCTTATTAGAGTAGGAAGTGTGGCTTCATTGGAGGAAGTGTGTCTCAGTCTCTTCCAGCTGTCTGCCGATCCAGATGTAGGACTCTTCAGCTACCTCTCCAGTACCACGTCTGCCTGCATGCCACCATGCTTCCTGCTGTGACAATGATGGGCTAAACCCCTGAACTGTAAGCCAGCCCCAATTAAATGTTTTTTTTTTTTTTTTATGAGAGTTGCCATGGTCATGGTGTCTCTTCACAGCAATAGAAACCCTAACAAAGGCACAGCTGAACCAACATGGGTAGAGGAATGCCTAGAACTGTCCTTGAAACCACTGAAAAGAGTTCTTGTGAGGCAGAAGAGAGGAGAGGAGAGGCCACAGTTCACGACCCAGCCTTGGGACCAGGGTCCTCATTTAACTTCTGGCTCTTAGGAAATTTCTGGGCTGGGAGATAATGATGCACGGCTTTAATCCCAGCACTCAGGAGGTAGAGCAGGTGGATCTCTGTGAGCTTAAGGCCAGCCTGATCTACAGAGTGAGTTCCAGGATGGCTAGGGTTACAAAGAGAATATCTGTCTCAAAACCAAAAACAACAAAAACAAAGCAAAACAAACAGAAAGAAAGAAGGAAAATTTTTAAAAATGAAAAAAAAAAAGAAAAGAAATCTCTGGTCTGGCAGAGCTGGGCACTATTATATCCCATTTTTTTCTACAACATACATCTGATTTCTTTCTTAGTTTTCACTTAAGGAAATTTGGAAATAAAATTGGAGGAAGTTCTTCATGCAAATATTCATGGAATCACTGTTCCTCTCTGCATTACTCCAATGCTAGAAAGTTGCTTGTCTGTTTACTCTGATTGTCTCAATAGTTAAGAAGATGTTAGTTACACTGTCTTAAAATTTCAACCTCTTTTTGGAGGAGGAGGGTTATTTTGCTACAGAATTCATCTGACTGGGATTTGGGAGGACGCTCAGCTCTGCGCCATTTCACACAGGCTGTGTAACCAGGCTGCATCCACGGCACCACCTCCGGATCCTGCTCCAGTCCGGCCGTGACTTGCATATGCAGACGGTAGAGGGTTAAATGGTTGCCAGTAACTCAAGTCGGCGTCCGCAGAAACTGTGCTTGGTCCTGAAAACTTGGTTCCCTGTTTTGTAGGTGACTTCAGGAAATTAGATTATTTCTCCTCGGTGCACAGATGACTGAGCACTTACAACAAGTATATAGTCCTTGGGTCACAGTCTGTTTTCAGACAAAAGACGAACCCCGCGTTCACACACTCCTGCTATTCAAAAGGTGGTACCTGTGCAGAGTAGGGTTTGAATTAGTCATTGCAAATGCTGTGTGGTCTCCTCTGAATTCGTGAAAACCTAGGGACGGCTGGGACCGCTGAGATGAAAGCCTGTGGTGGAACTCACTGGAGTCCGGCTCTTCACCCAGAAAGGCAATACCATGTGGAGGCCAAGTCTGATTTCCACTTTCCTCTTCTCAAGGTGGGAAGTCCACTGTGCAGCCCCCCTGGCGTCTATCACCAGAACCAGAGGGGGTAGTCATTCTTAGTCGGCAAAGGGCCCAATGTTTGTGTCTTCCTGAATTTCACCTTCAGATATCCCAAGCCTTATTGTGATGGTCCCAAGAGGTGGGGCCTTTTTGGGGGAGGGTAAACATGTGACGAGGATGGAGGGCACTCTGATGGAGTCAGTGGGACAAACGAAGCCAAGACAGGCCCTTACCCCCTGCCACATAATGACACAGGAGAGGGCCACAACCCAGAAGGGCCTCTCTGGCACCCCGTCCTGCCGCACCTCGGACACCTGCCCCCAAAGCTGCAGGAAATAAAAGAAACATGCTTCTAGGTGCAGCAACCCAAGTGGACTAAGACAGAAGGCATCATGCTATTGATTTGAAACTGTCCTTCACCATTCAGTAAGCCAAGCTTCAGAAGCCCCGGTGTGGACCAAATCCCAGTATCCAAGGCAGTGCTTCCTCCTAAAGAAATAAGGCACAAGACACCTGCTGGCAGGTCCAAACTCTTGCCGTCCCTGGCCCCCAGAGAAGGAAGACCTTGAGCAGTATGTGAGGTTCAGAAATTGGGAGAGAGAGAGTGCATTGTATGAAGCACACAAGCATGGATGAGGCAGCGCCCCACACAGAGGTCAAGGTTTTAGAAGGAGCATTGTAGGCAGAGTGTGAAGAGTGTTGAGAAGCTGACCGATCCTGTGCCCCGCCACCCTGGAGAGTGTTCATTCTCGGAAGGGTCTGCCTGCCGGCCGAGCCTGCTGCTGTCTGGTGTGTGTGTGTTGCTGTTTGTTCATTTCTTCGGAGACGGGGCTCACTAGGGAGATCAGGCTGGCCTCGAACTCACAGGCTCCCACGAGCTGGGATTACAGGTGTGCACCTCTGCCCCTGTAGGACCATTGCTTTGAAGGAAGCATCCCATTTCCTGAGCAGAATATGAGCCCTCTGCTGTGGGGGGTTTGGAGCTATTGTCAGAGTAGAAGGTGTTCTCTCTCTCTCTTTCTCTCTCTCTCTCTCTCTCTCTCTCTCTCTCTCTCTCTCTCTCTCTCTCTCTCTCCTGTCAATCATCTATCAATTATCTGTTCATATCATTTATATCAATCATTTACCTGTCCATCCATCCATCTGTCCGCCCATCCATTCATCCACCCATCCTTCTAATAAAGTGGAACACCAAAAATCAGGCAAAAGGGACTGTTCTCAAAGCAAGGAAAAGTCCCTCTCTTTTGAAAGTCAAAGGCCCGTGACCGAAATGGAAGACCCACACTGTCACACCTGGCCCACGAGGAGTCTTGCTTTCCTGGCTATGTGCATTGGTGGGGAGTCACAGTTGTAGGAGCCCCTTACTGTGGCTGAGGGAGGGAGGATGGATGGCTAAGGAGGCCTCTGGCCCCACTGTTGCCATTGTGAGCACATTGTGACAGAGATGTAGGCAAGCATGCTTGTCTCTCCATAAGGTCAGAACTTACTGAATAACAACAGATTCATGGAGTTTAGCAGTTTTGGTGGCAGCAGTTTGACATATAACCTACTTACCCTGACAATCTGGGTGAGTGAATGAGGTTCTTTTGCAAATTAGTATCATTTCCATCTTAATCGGTGATGTCAGCTCCCGTATTGCACAGCACAGAGTAAGCATATCTACACGCATATATGTGGTTTACAGAATGAACGCGAGTGAAAGAGGCCGTGGCAGGGTTCAAAAGGCTTCAGAAGTGGCTGGGAATGTCTGTGTTGATAAGATAAAGAACCAGACCAGAGGATGCTGCTGCCGGAGTCAGGGTTTGCAGGCAAAGCTGTGGAGTCCAGCTGCAAGATAAAGGTCTAACTGGGTTGGACGCTAGAAACAGCGGGCTAGCTCCGGAGGGGCAAACGGGCGGACTGGCAGTCAGTGGGACAGACTGTGCCAACAGTGGGGATGGAGCTGAGCTGGAGAGTCCTTGGTCCTTGATGTATACACCAGGTGCATGGGGTCCAGGTGAGGGTGTTACACTCTTTCCTTAGTCTGGTCAGCCTGATAAGTCCTCAGGCCTGGTTTCCCTAATAAGATTTCAACACACTCGTGTGCCCCCACAACACCCCCTGATAAACTCAGAGGGTGGCTTCCTTTCTACCTCCAGGAATGAGTAAGCCATTTTTATTTGTGCCGCAGGGTAATGCCTGGCAGATGGTGCTGTCTGTGTGTCCACCTAGGGGCTGGAGTTCATCCTTCTCCCTCAAAAATGGAGTCTCCTAGGGCAATGGGCAGCCTGAAGAGCCACTGTTCCCTACAGCACAGAGTATCTGGAGCAGGGCACAGCCTGAGCTCTACAGCTGGCCTGGTTTTCAGCCCTTGTTTAGAGTCTCCATATGAGGCTTCTGTTTGCCCTGCATGTCCCACTCAGGAGTCCACACCATGAAAGGAAAACCAAGGGAATGTCACTAGGAGTCGGGGCTGGCTCATGACTTTTCCCAAGCTCATTGCAAAGATTTCAACGTTCGCTGCAGGAATGATGTCACATCATAGACAAGGGCAATAAACACCTTGTATTGTGATCCTTTCTCAATGGAAATTATTGTTCACATGAGACAGACACTTGGGGAAAAGGTCTCAGCTTTGGCAAGGTGGGCGAGTCGCTCAAGGTCTTAGAGCTGTGAGAGGCAGGGCCGGAAATCACAGCTCAGCCAGTGAGCTTTCACAGCTGATGCTCTCCTTGTGGCGCACAGCGAGTGGGCAGGAAGGTAGATACTTTCACTTAAATGAATTAAACAAGTTTTTCCCACTGCCATAAATAATTCAATGGGGGGTAAGGCTTGGGCTGACCCCAGGGCTGGCACCAAGAGAGAAGTGCTGGGCTATCAGCTACCTTGAGACTTGAACAAACTTAATCTTCCCTGAATTGAGTGAATAGTTTCACAAAGCAAAGTGCACTCCGTGCTGGCTCTTAAGGGATAAGTAAATCAGCATTTTCTCCTTCCTTAAATTATCCTGAAAGTAAGAGGCAAACCACATGAGGCCACGAGCTTCTCTGCATCTCATGACGTCACCATATCTGGGGAAATGTGAACACATCTGGGGTCTCGGATGATGAGACCGTGATGGGCTCTGCTGGACTTCTCGAAACACTCCTTACAGCCCCACTTGCCATCTACCCCATAAAGCAAGGGGCACCAATGGTTGCGCTGGGCATTGGTGAGGCACAGTTCTGTTCCTGCTGGGCCAGCATTGGCTTAGGGATGAGGACCATGAGACATCAGCCCTTTTGTTCTCACTGGGGAGGGCAGGGATGTTGCAGTCTTGGTGGCTGGTACCCATCCCTTGGTGGAGGCTCCTTGTCCTGAAGGACAGCTGTGTCAAAGCTCCTGAAAAGCCTCAGGGACAACATACTGTTGGGACAGGAGTCATCATGTGAGCTTTGCAGTAAGCATCAAGCCTCCTGCTTCCTCTGCTCCAGAGCTAAAGACCTGTGCCCACAGCAACAACCATCTCTTGCCATCACTGACTGGGTCTTCATTCACATCACACTTCTATCCCTGGCCCGGACGAACTGGCAGAACAAGGAGGCAGTCATGGGCTCTGCCCCACCCGGGTGTCACTTTTTATTTTGTGCAGCAGCAGGTAGATGACTGATGTGGAGGCAGATGAGTTCTATGACACCAGCTTACGGTTCAAGTTCAACTGAGGGGCCCACACTTTAAAGGGAATGGTGGTGAAGCCTTTGGAAATCTGATTCGCCATTCTGTAGTTTACTACCTCTGAGGTGGAAAGGTAATATGCTTGCTTCCTTTTGCCTGAATTACAAGTCCGAGCTGAGGGTAAACCAAGGGGACAGTAGACAAACTTGAGTCACACAACAGTCGACCACCCATGAGAAATCTGTAGGGAGCAACATAAACACCCTCACTTAGCAACAGAACAACTACCCAACTGAGACCCAGCATTCACTGTCATCCGGATGCTGAGTGAAACCTGAGGCATCCTAATTTAGGGAGAAACCTGTGCAGACTTCCCCTGTCTTCTGGTGCATGAGAAGACAAGGCTGCTCCGTTTTCCTCCATGCTATGGTGGTTCCCTGAGGAGTGAGTCCTAAGCGCATTAATATGCACCGATGTAAGGGCTCCTCACTAGGGAAACAGATTCTGGTCCTTTGGGGAAGCTGTTATCGTAAAACCAGTGCTCTGAATGATCAGGTTAATTTAGAATCCATTATGCAATGGTAGCCATCATAGCAAATGTTACACCAGGATAGTCTCCGAGGGTTGTAGCCGTTGCACTCAGACAAGCTCTGAGCACGAATGATCTGTAGGTCTTTAGAGATGTGGGCTTCTGATGGCTGTAGATCATAAAAGTGCTAAAATGAACATTAACTAGTAGCAGAACACATGTCTCAAAAAGATTTATCATCACATAAAAGTAAAATCGATGGCACCCTCACCACTAGCAGAACGTGGGCAGCAGGGACATCTCTTCTGAGGAGCATCATGAGTGCTCTGCAGAAGGCACAAACACCAAGAATGGCAGGAGTGGCCGCCTAAGCCCAGCCAGCCGACACCCTGGAGTCAGCTATGGGTGTGACTGCCAAGGAGCTGAGGCTGGGGGATTATGTGTGAGGTGCCTGCCAGTCGAGATGAGGTTTGCTCAGCTCCTACTGGTCACAGAAGTGGGAGGCTTCCTTCTTGGCAGGCCTGGTGGAGCCACTGGGCACAGCTGAGCCAGGTCCTTGGATGTCCTAGGCATAGGCAGGCTCCAAGAAGCCAGGCACTGAGGAGGAGGCTCTTGGCGGCAGGTCCTGTCCAGTTCCTCTCCTCAAGCATGGCTCCATGGAGGACAGAAATAGCCTTTAGGTGTGCTAGCACCTGTGGTTGTAAAATTTATCTTTCATACAAGGGCACCAAAAGGTTAGGAATTTCCCCTAAACAGAAACATTAAAAATCCCAAAGATCACTAATTGTTTTCAGTGGCTAGATCGTAGGTTATGAAATAGATGGCAGATATTGATTGCACAATGTGATTTAGCTTATTTGTGCAGTGTTTTTGTATAAAGCTATTTCCCTGAAAATTGGTCTAAGAAATGAAAATTAGAGAAAACCAACAAAGATCACGAACTCTACAGAGGAAATCAAGTGTTCTAGTAATCTAATCAAATTAGAAATGATCAAATAGCCCAGTTCTGGCACAGGAAATAAACAGTTGTGCATAATTCAGTCTCCATGCTACTTCCACCTTGTGGTATATGCTAAGTGGTTAAACACCCCGTGTCTGTGGCCCCTCCAAACAAGGAAACAGAAGGCCAAGTGGGCAAAGCCATGGCAAATAAGCAATTTTAATAGTAACAAAGTTGGTTGCATTATTGAGATTATGCCTCTCTGTCCATAAAATATTTTGCAGTGGTTTCCATTTTTAAGGAAGGAGAGCCCTACAGTCTTTCTTTTAGACCAGCAGTTCTCAACTTGTGGGTCTAGACCCCTTCGGGGTCAAAAGACCCTTTCACAGGGGTCCCATATCAGATATCCTGCATGCCAGACATTTACATTATGATTCACAACAGTAGCAAAACTATAGTTGTGAAGTAGCAAGCAAAATAATTTTATGGTTGGGTCACCACACCATGAGGAACTGTATTAAAGGGTTGCAGCGTTAGGAAGGTTGAGAACCACTGGTTTAGAATCTCACTCCTCTAAAACAGTGCATTGGTTATTCTTGTGGCCTCACTAGCGATAGGAGCCCTCCCTCCAGTCGGAAGGACTAGAACCACTGTTAGCAGGAAACCTTTACAAAGGAGGTTTATTTTTGTGTTGTATGCGTGTGTTTCTGTGTGGATATGCGCACTTATGTGTGTGCATGTACCTACAGAGGCAAAAGAGCGTGGGATTCCCTGGAGCTGGAGTTACAGGGGGGAAGCCTCCCCATAAGGGTGCTGGGAACTGAACTCCAATCCTCTGTAAAGAGCACCAAGTGCTTAACGGTAAAACTATCTCTCCAGCCCCTCCCCAAGAAAGTCTTAATTATTGTTTGAGTTCTTAGTTTATCAATGAATATTGATACCGATGATTACCAGTGAATGAAAGAACTGCAAAAAATGTTTACTAAGGTGCAGAAGAGTGACGCCTGATCCTCCCTGGAATAAGTTTATATTTGGGTAAAAAATTAGTGCTAAGGTGAGATCTGTGGGTCTCCAGCACAGGTGAACACAGGTGTCTGTCATACCCGAGTGAGGACAGTAGCACAGTGTCCAGAGACAGTGTTTGCAATGTTTCCTGGGGTCCTAAATTTGAAACTTTTGATTTCGAGTTTTAAATTCTCCCTGTGAGTTCTAGTGACTTAATAACCAGGCTATACACATGGATGGAAGTGCATTTAGAAGGAGCATTCTGCCCCCTGACTCATGACTCTCTAAGCTGCTCTCTGTCTCTCTGCCTCCGTCTGTCTCTCTGTGCATGCATGTGAGTGCAGGCATGTCTGTGTCATAGCTCATGTGTGAAGGGTCTCCTCTTCAGAGCTGTTTGAGACAGGCCCTCCTGTGTTTCACAGTTGCATGCACCACGCTAGCTGGCTCAGGAGCGTCTGGCGGTTTTCTGGTCCTCACCTCCCCTCTCACGGAAGTGGAGCCAGGATTGCAGGTGTGCCCGCTGCATTCAGCTTTATGGAAGCTCCCGGGACCTGAACTCAGGTCCTTGCGTTGGCCCAGCAAGTGCTTTAAGCACGGATCCCTCTGCCCACCCCTCCAGGCTCTCAAAGGGCCAGCAGAGGTATCTGGGTGAGGCTTGCGGTTGCCACACCCTTGCTTGTGGGCTTGGCATCACTGTGATGTTCACTCAGGGACCAGGCACCCAGACTGCAGGGCCCTGCTTAGAAATGCCAACAGGGGGACTTTAAAGGACATTTTTAAGTTGAAATTGCCCAGGACTTCAGAGCCAAGCCACACATATGCTAATTGCATACAAATCACATACAAATCATATGCAAATATAGCTTTCATCTCTTCGGTTCTCCTCCTGCTTTGATGTGGCCCTGGGGAAGAGTCTTCCTGCAGACCATTAATCTAAAAAGTTGATTTAACAGCTTCTCCCTCTTTAACCTTTTGTTATCTAATTGCCTTCATTAGCTGGGGTGATGCATAAATGCACTGTCCAGAATTTCTTAAGAGGTCTTCGTTCCCATAAAGGGTTTCTTATCTGGTAAGCAGCCTTAGTACACTCACACACACACACACACACACACACACACACACACACACACACACACTAATCTACTCACACACGCACATGCATGAGTGTGCACAATTTGAAAGATGTCATAGAAATTAACATACAATAGAAGGGGTGGCTGTAGGAGGAAGTTTGGGGAGATGCCAGTCAAGATTCATACAACTGCTGATGAGAGGGGTTAGTTCTAGAGCTCTACCACACAGCCTGTGACCGTGGTAAACAGTGACAGACTGGGCAGTTGACAAGCGTAAAGGGAGAGAATGAATGTCCTCATGAAAATGAAAGGTATATGAGGAGCTGCTGTAATCCCTTCTCAGGGGAAGACACCTACCCTCCTTCTGAGGTTCCAGTAACTAACAGAAGCAGGACGGTACCAAGGTTCATTCTGAGGAACCGGAGAGTTTATTGGGTATAGGTGAGGGGTTACCTACAAGGGCGTAGACACTCCTCTCTGCAACAGGCCACACCTGGAAAGCCTTTACCCAGCAGGGATGAGGGCTTCCCCACAGCCAAATAGATGGCGTACCTCCTCTCCTAGTCTCCCCCAGCATGTATATTCTAGCTCCTCCCCAAGGCCACAAGCCATCAAGGCACAGACATACACCACAGTGGAAAAGAGAGGCTGGACACTCAGGTGAGGGTCTGGTGACCCTCCCCATCCCCCTACGAGGAGGTGTAAATAATCAGCAAGCCCAGCTGGGGTAATCTGTTTCAAGAGAGCATAGCTGAGATCTCCAAGATGGTGACTCACAGCATGAGGTGATGGGTGTTAGGCAGCTAGGTGCCAAATTCCGCAGCATGCTGATGCTTCAAACCATCACATTTCCCCACAGCAAACACATAACAACCCTGGGTCAGTTAAGAATGTACGCAGAAGACAGATTTGTCACAGTTCTTATGTTCTAGAGATGCTGTGTGTGGATAGGAACAGACTCTTTGGGAACTGCTCTTGGAAATGCTTTGCTTCCTGTCCTTGGGAAATCCCCAAACGCCCAACCAAAGCTGCACCCACAGCAATGGAGATCATTCAGCTTTTCAGAACTCTGTCAGGTACGTTGTTACCCATCATTATCCCTCAGGCCCCTGGCATAGAGGAGAGTCAATGACTTCATCTCTTACATCCATCGCCAAGTACACCCAAAGTACTCAATGAGTGTTTACAATTGGAAGAGGGAGCCACGGGCCTGTTGTGTAAGGCAGATAGCTCCAGGGAACGGTGCCACAGCACCCCCAGTGTGAGTCACACCAACACAAATTCCCCCTTGGATAGAGTCCCTGGGAAGCGGTAGAAAGAGCATCTGGGTTCCAACCAGCGGATGCCTCCCTATTTCACTTCCCTGTCTCTCTCTGGCTTCTTTAAGCCTTCAAAATCCCACAGAGCAGCAGCTGTGGGTGAATCCCACTTGTGCTTGGCAGAGGAATCCACCATAAGAGTGCAGAGCCCACTCCCACCCAGATCACCTCAGCAGCCAGCTTCCTTTTCAGCTCTGGGCAGGCAGTCATCTCCCTCCGGTCCTCTTCCCTCCTGCAGCCAAGGGCACTGGTCTGCAAACAGGGACAAGGGGTGGTTACTCCGTCCTTAGCTGGGCCGTGGTCCCGGCTGTTCCCTGTGATGGGCAGGGAGGAGGTTGGAACCTGGTGCAGTTTCAACATCCCTGAATTTATAGGAGGTCAAGGGAAAGATGTCTTGTAGTCAAGACATCCTGTTGCATCTGGAGATACTATCTGCCTGCCTGGACATTACTTCAGTGTATTTTATGATTCACGGAACTATTTAAAGTGGTACCTGTCATTAGTATTAAAGATAATAGACTTCAGGCGATAGCGGTGACCTTTTAAATGGCCCGGGCCTCTCAGGAACTACACAGACCCCAGGCAGAGAGAATCATCATGGACTTAATGTGAACACCTTCTGTTTTGTTCAGCATTTATAGTTGCTATTTAATGAATGCTGATATGGTGGTCACCATGTGCCAGGATCCATCCACGTGTCTTCCCAATATTAATTCTCTAAACATCCCTGTGTGGCATAGACCACTTCTGCTTTCAAGCTTCAGTGAATAATTGGACATAAAAGTCTGAAGTATTAACATTTGATTTAGGCAGAGTCAAACCCAAAGAAACAGAGTCTCGAAGCCTGAGCTTTGAACTGCTACATGTGGTGGTGCCTTGGCTTTTTTTTTTTTTTTTTTTTTTTTACCATAGACATATGTCTGCCTGAGAACTTTTGCCATTTGTGCCATTTGTTAGTCAAATGCAAGAATGATCCCCAAAGATCTGACCCTGGAAGTAGTCCCAAGAAAAGTAGGTTCTTTCAGAGTTAGGGAGAGCCTGCATCTAGGAGTTCCTCCAAAAACAAACAGAATTGGGTGTGATCTTCTGGCAGGAAGTGGCTGCCGAGGTCTGGCCATCTTCCATCGAGGGTGGCTGGGTTCTGTTCTGCCAAAGATGCAGGCCAGTCTTGAAGATGATGTGCAGAGCAGATTGTTCTCAGAGCCCAGACAAAACGGTCCCATGGAAGCTGAACAAAAAAGCACCTAAGATTTTAAAAACTCTGGTGAGCAAAGATAAGGTGGGAAGCACCGGACCTGGACCAAAGCAGCGTGCATGAAACCTCTCCTCCAGCTTCCCAGGGAGCCACCTTCATCTGCAGGGCTTCTGAACACACTGGGAAGCCAGGGGGCTCCAAGGCCATCTCGCACTGTGAGATCGCGCAGGGCTAGTTCCAAACAGCCACATGCTTCGCCTTGAAGATGAGCATTTGGGGCAGGCACGTTTCCAAGCCCCTCTGGACCTCGCCTGCTGCCGTCTGGACTTTGTATGTGTTAAATAAATCTTTGCTGAGTGAGCCCGTCACAGAGCTCAATTCATTCTGTTATGGTTCATCTTCAGAGCTGACTTGATCAGATTCAGCATCATGGGAGAATCTGGGGAGACACACCTCTGGACATGTCTGTCAAAGTATTTCCATAGATCAACTGAGGGACTGAGATCCACCCTGGGTGAGTGGCAGAGGGCCACACAGTACAAACAGGAAGAGAGGAAGACAAATGACTGCCAGTGTTTTCTCCTGCCCTACCTGTCACCATGCTGTGAGATGCTCGTCTCCACCACATGCTCCAACCACCATGATGCTGGTTGAAGCATATGGGGCCAAGCAAGCATGGCCTGAATCCCCTGAAATTACAAACAAAGGAAATCCTCTTTTCCTTCATGTTGTTTCTGCCAAGGATGTCATCACAGAAATGGAAAGTAACCAGTGCCCTTGATTACTGTGCTGGAGAGTTTTACGTCAGCTTGACACAAGCTAGAGTTGTTTGGGGAAGGGAACCTCAACTGAGAAAACACTGGCCTGTGGGCAACTCTTTGGGGTGTTTTCTTGATTCATGATTGGTAGAGGAGGGCCCAGCTCACTGTGGGTGGTGCCACCCCCTGGGCTGGTGGTCCTGGGTTCTATAAGGAAGCAGGCTGAGGAAGGCAGAGGGAGCAAGCCAGTCAGCAGCACCCCTCCATGGCCTTGCATCAGCTCCAGCCTCCAGGTTCCTGCCCTGACTTCCAACTTCCCTTATGACCTCCCCCACCCCACTTTTTATACAGTTATCAGTACTAATAGATCAGGGATCCACCCTACTTCTGGATGACCTCATCTTGACTAGCGATATCTACAGTGATAACCACTGCCCATTCAAGTCATATATCCTGAGGTAGTGGGGGTCAGAATTTCAGTTGGAATTCAGCAGAATTTCTAAGGGAACAAAAATCAAAATGTAACTGGTCTTGTTACAGCAAAACCAGTGACATCAGCCACAGTTGATTTTTACAGGTTCAGACAGGGACAATGGGAAAGGCTTTCTCATAATGCCTGTGGCCTCTACAGGAAGGACTCATTGTAGCATAAATCCTAATTGGTATTAGTAATAAAAACCCAGAGTCAGCTATAGGGGTAAATGCTAAAAGATCAGAGAGACAAAAGAGCAAGCCATAGCCACCACCTCTTACCTCGCCAATTCCTTAGCCTGAAAGAGACTGAGCTCCTGTCTCCTCTCACCTTATATTCCTCTCTCTGTCCAGCCATATCACTTCCTGTCTCCACCTCCCAAGTGCTGGGATCAAAGGTGTGTGCCATCACTGCCTGGTTCTGTTTCTCTTTTAGACTGGATTAATCTTGTGTAGACCAGGGTGGCCTTGAACTCACAGAGATCCATCTGCCTCTACCTCCCAAGTGTTGGGATTAAAGATGTGCACCACCACTGCCTGGCCTCTATGGCTAACTAGTTAGTTAGTGTGATCTAACTACTTGTTAGATCACAAACAAAATATCACCATAACTCACAAGTGATCAATGGCTGGAAGCCCTGAAGGCCTGTTTACTTCCATGACTTATGGCTGGGCTGGGATCTTCAGACAGGCCAGTCTGATTGAGTGCCTACATGGTCCTCCAAGCTGAACTTCCTCTACACATGGTGGCCTTGGTGCTCTGGGGGTGGAGGTCCAGAGAATGAGGAAGAAGTATCTTTCATAGTGGCTTTGGGAGGTCCACAGCCTTATTTTCTCCACATTCTATAGATGAAGCCCTACCATCTCCCAGGTCTGAGGGAAGAGGAGCAAGCTGTGCCTGTTGATGGTGAGTGGGAAGGAAAGTCATACTGAAGGACATGTAGGGTAGTGGATGTAGTACTGGAGGGAAGTGGTTTCATCCTACTTCAACTTGACCGTTGCCCACTGTGGAGCAGAGACTGTTGTGATGCCTTCAGACCTCAGCTCCAGAGTTGCAGCAGAGGGATAATAAGCAAGTGCCAGGGGGGTCTTTGGAGCAGTATGTGGGAGGGTCACCAGACCTTCACCCACCCTCCTGGCCACCCCCTCCTCCATCCGCATGTGTCTTGGAGATGCTGGTGTGTAAGAGGTCGATGGATGTCTGAGGATGAGAACTGCAGTGAGGCAGCTAGCAACTTCACATCCATGCTGGGACGGGGGGCGGGGGGGGGGTGGACGACTCTTTGGTGACACAGGTGTTTTGAGCCATCCAAGCTCCTCCTGTAGGTAGCCTCACGGCTTGTTATCTTACTAAGCTGAGCTTGGATGGAGTCATGTCTCTAGCTTGTTGTTGGTGCCTTATCTGGGATGGAGAAACCTTTCTTCATGTCTCTCCAGGAGAAGTCACACAACATGTGGTCATGTTTGAATTATTTTGCCTGCCACACTCAGCCTTCATGATGGGATCGGGGATGGTTAACTGTAGATGAATAGGCCATTGATGTGAGCCTGCCTGTCCGTTGGGGTTCTTGCTCATCTTATAGTTGTTTTTCTGTTTGAAATTATTTATCTATTCTTTCATAATTATATATATAAATATATATATGTATGTATGTATATATATTACTTTGTCATATTCTTCCCATTTTCTCTCTTATGCCCTCTCTTCCCACTGAAACCCCTTATGATTCCCAGAAAGCCATCCTACTGTGTTCTATTTGTGTGTGTGTGTGTGTGTGTGTGTGTGTGTGTGTGTGTGTGTGTGCATGTGTCTCACTGCATTTAATTAGGGTTGCTTATATGATCATGGGGATGGAGGAGTTACTTGAACAAAGGCGGCTCTCCAGTGGCTGCGTCACTGAGGAACCTAACTTCCGCGTTAACTGTCTACATCCCCTTAGGAAGGGGTGGGGTCTTCCTTCTGAGACCTCCCTTCTGAGACCGATGATGGGAGGTTAGTGATTTTCTCCCCATCCTCCCACTTCTTTTCACTCCCTTTCCCCTACCCTCCTCTTCCCCTCTTCCTCTTCCCCTCTTCCTCTTCCACACTGGACATGCCAGACATGTGCTCCATCATTGAGCCACTGTGCAGTATTGGCAAGAATGTTAGGTCTGCAGAATCTAAACTTTGTCCTCAAATAACGTCTTGTCACAAGGAACTTTCCACCCCTTCCTCCCACACACCCTGCACTGTGGATGCCTGCTTTTTGTGCATTCATAAGGAAGTTAGAATTAGTCATCATGTTTATGTAAAAATACATCCATTGGCTTTTAGGGGGCTTGTTTTTGGATCTTGGACTGAACATAATGTATTTCTTTGATGCTTAATAACTGAATCATTTAAGGATGAGAGTTTTGCCTCAAGGGACAGCTTTAGCTACAATTCTTGAACTTCAAAACTTTGTAGTTTTAAGGTTTTATCTTCAGAATAATTTGTAACACCCTCTATGGTAAACACTCAAATGTGATAACAATGGACCAGATGCAGGACCAGAGACCCTCTCCACAGACCATTCTGGAGACACCCAATGGACACAAACAGCTGTGAGCTATGCCATCCTCAGACCCTCCATGCGGTCTGACTAACCCTCTCAGTGGGCAGCTGCACAGACGCACCCAGCCCTGTGCACAGGATTGGACGGCAACAGGGGGAAACCCCACACTGTGGAAGAGGGAAATGCATGCTTTCCCACCGCGATGATGTCCGGATTCTGGGTGCCCTTCCAGAATACAAGGGAAGGTCTGCACGTGTCTGGGGGAAGGCCCACACATCCGACAGGGAAAGAACTCGAGTGTTTAATGGAGAAAATTATTTCTGAATCCCTCCTCTGGGGTCCAATATTTGAAGACCCAGGCTGATGTTCTGCGGGACCTGAGTGAATGCCAGGCTCTGGTAAGGTTTATAAAAACTTGAAAGTAAGATAGAATCATGTAGGAGCCACATCTCCACATGCCTGTAACAACTGGGTGGACCTGGGGAAGGGCAGGACCTGTTCACTGTCTTCTACTCAAAGCAAAGTGTAGAGGTCTTCATGTGAAACCATTCAGCATTTATCTCAGGCAGAGAAGAGGTGGGCAGCCTATACTCTACACTGGGGCAAGGGCAGGCCTGTTGACCAGTGACACTGGACTCAGTGTTCACTCATAATGAGGATGGAAGCTTGTCACATGTCTTGAGAGTGGGTCCTGGACGGCAGCAACTGTATGGGACGTGTGTGGGTGGGGTGTCCCAGGTACAGTCTTCCCACCAGGGACGCAGGCACCCTCCTGTTCTCCCACTTACTCATGAGAGCTGAGAATCACTCTTCATAATCTGGACATGGTAGATCTATCTTCCTACTTCCTCACCCCCGTTGGGGAAAACCGGCCACCACGATGGCTTTACTTGTTCCCACCACACAGCCCTGGCCAATGAACAGTAACCGGGACATCACCAGGAGAGTGGCGTAGACTTGTCTTCAGAGCTTCCTTCTTGGTCCTTCCACCCCGTTCTGTGGCCAAGAAGCAACCTGTCCCCAGATGTCCCGTTCTGATGGTTTTCCGCCAAGTGAAGTCTGTGAACGCCTTGGACGCCCCGTTTGGTGTGTTCACAAGGAAGTTAGAATTACTCATCGTGTTTACATAAAAACATATCCATTGAAATTTCTGGAGCTGTTTCTGTATCTTCTTGGATTAACTGTTAAGTTGTTTGTATTTCTTTTATGCTTAATACTTAGTATGTTTAAGGATAAGAGTTTTGCCTCAAGGGACCACTTTGGAGGCAATTTTTGGATTTCATTATTTCGTACTCTCCAGGTTTTATTTTCAAACTAATCTATAGTGCTGGGTTTAAATTTAATTTTGACCTGAGAGTATTTATTAAACTTTTTATTCTGGAGAGATAGGTTTTAATGAGAAAAATTACAAAAAGGAAATAAAACACACATTACAGACACCAGGCGTACTCTCAGCAGTCAGACACAGGACTGTCATCTGGTCTTAATTGTTCTCCCAGGGGTTCTGTTAACTACACATGCCACACATGTGAGTGCCCTTCCTGAAGGAAGCAAAGGAATAACACATTGCCTTCTACCATGTCACCTGACACAGGGGGAGACTAAGGCAGCCTGATCTGTTCCCGCTTAGGAGAGCCGGTTAGGGACTGTGTGCTTGAATAATCTTCTTCACCTTCTAGATGCTTCTTTTCCTGAATCTCCCTTCAGTGGTGCCAGCCTCACCCTTCAGGGGCCCTTCCCCTCTCCTCCACACACACAGACTCTTCGTCACCCCGCTGCTTTCTGGAGAGCTTCTCAAGCCCCTCCAGCCTCATAGACTGATCTTCCACGATGCCAACTCTGCAGTCCACCACTCCCCACCCTACACGCTTGCTGTGTTACATCCTGAGTTGCTTCTTTTCATGTCTCCTCTGTTTTCCTTTGGCATCAGATGTGTGGGCCTTCCCCCTGGACACGTACAGACCTCCCCTTGTATTCTGGAAGGGCACCCAGAATCTGGACATCATCACGGTGGGAAACCATGCATTTCCTTCTTCCACAGTGTGGAAGGGTCTGAGGATGGCATAGCTCACAGCTGTTTGTGTCCATTGGGTGTCTCCAGAATGGTCTGTGGAGAGTCTCTAGCCCTGCAGCTGGTCCATTGTCATCACAAGTCAGCAGGGAACATTTGTTCCCAGCAGCCTGTATCTCCAGTGTTTCCCACATGCCCAGGCCTCATACCCTTCCCCACTGTGACACTCATACCTGAGGCATTCTCACATTTCATGGTGTACATCTCGTAGATTTTGTGGGCATCCCTAGTTGTCTGTTATGGCAATTGACGTGACATATGCTTATAGCAGTAGCTTTCCTACCACTGTGACCAAACTAAGCGACAGAAGTAAGGAAAGAATGATGTACGCTGGCTCACTGTTTCAAAGGGCGTCAGCTCATTGTAACGGGGAAGGAACGGCATTGTGCTCAGTTTGCGGTGGCGAGGGCTGACCCTGTAATCTTCAAAGGCCAAGGGATCCATTTCTACCAGCAAGGTCATGACTCTAAGAATCTACAGCCCGTCCAACAACAACAACAACAACAACAAAAGACACAACCAAAGCTGGATGTCGTGGTGTATGCCTTTAATAAAGACAGAGGCAGAAGAATCTCTGAGTTTGAGGACAGCCTGATCTACATAGTCCGTTCTACTCTATGGTGAGAACAAAAACAAAGAACAAACACACTACCAGACGGGAATAAAACACTCAAAACAGGAGCCTCCGGGGCTGCTTCAGATTTGAGTCGTAACAATCCTTCAACATCATTTCCAACGGAATGGTCACCGACTGCATCCGTTCCTTCCCGGGGAGATGGCTGAAACGTCGTGGAAGGCCTGACGTCAGGGAATCACTAACTCCTGGGTGGCACCCAACAAATGACAGCAAGTTTGTTGAGTTTACAGGGCTGAGGAGAAGGGAGGAATGAGAGAAGGTCGAAAGAGGAGAGGGGACTGAGTTCTTGATTCCGAAATGTGCAGGATAATCAGAAGCACACGTGAGGCAGAAGCAGACCCTGTCCTGACTACAGACCAGAGTCCCGGTGGAGAGAGAGGCCAACACTAAAATCAAACAGGCCGAGAACATTTTGTTTTATGTGCATATATGCTAATATTTTTTTCTTTAAGAGCTCTCACTGGAATGCAAATTCTATCTGGACAGTTTTATTGATGTTTTGTTATAATTTTAGAAGCGGAGAACATATTATGCTTTTTATAAACCTCGCGGCTTGTAAAGCTGCTGGCGAACTGGCCAGCTTCCAGGGGTTTTTTTGCGTTCCGGTGAAGATTCCTATGTTGTTCTTTTCTGTGCTTTCTCTCCGCCAAGGGCCCTCACCGCCCCTCCACCTCTCTCATGGGAACCTCATGGGGCCCTGCAGGTTCCTTCTACAGCCTGGGACGGCCACATACACTTGGTGTCATTTGTCTACAAAGGAGGTTTTCAGATCTTTACAGTGCAGAGCAGGGACAGCATGGGAACCAAGTCCTACCACACAGCTGTCCCCACCTGGCTCACGTAGGTTTCCTCCCAAGCTAACTTTGGCTTATCATCTTCCCTTTAGGAAAACTTTCCTCGGGTAAACCTTGCATTTGCACTCACAGGGGGAGAGAACCTGGCGTCTCTCTGAGAGGGGCTAGTGACCAGGGGCTCTGTCTAGCTCCAAGCTGACTGGCTCTCAGGTTGTCAGCAACACAGAACACAAGTAAGCCTGCTGTCTGCCTAGGACACCCAGTGACTTGCCACAAGTGGTACACTGCAAATTTTCAACTTGCTTTAACAAAATTTTCCTTTAAAAGTGTACATTTTTGTCATATACTCCAACACAGAGGAGTGTGAGCCGAGAGCTTCTTGTGCCAAACTGACGCTTCCTGAGTAAGTCATAGCTAGAGTGGAAAACAGTCTGAACGCTCCCCTAATTAACATGTTAGACAGCAATTAATTAACTTTTCCTGTAGCACGGGGCATGGATGACATCGTTCATTACAGAGGAGACCATATCTCTGCTTAGATAAAATGCTAATTTGGGGTTCATAAGACCCTTGAAAGCTTTAACAAGCTAATACTATTTTAGCAGGGAATCTCCTAATGTCGTGGTAACTGACACTGATTGGAGAACATTTTCGGCTACCTGTAACAGACATCCATGTCACACTCTTGTCCCTTATCCTGTGAGTATTCTGGGGTACTGTACTGTCATGGGTCACTGGGGATTTCTCTGCCTCATAGTTTAGTGAGGAGAATGGAGTGTGTGTGTGTGTGTGTGTGTGTGTGTGTGTGTGTGTGTGTGTGTTAACCATGTCAGACTCTAGCTCAGTCCTGCACTCAGTAGGTCTGGTTTATTGGTGATGATAAAACAGATAAATGGATTCTCTGTTTTTCCCAGGATGGCTGCCTCGAACAGGCTTTTCTGTTTTCTGGGGGAAAGCACGGAAGTCCAGCGTTAGTGGAAAGGAACACATTATAAGAACTTGGAGAGAGGTGAAGGGTGTGGGAGCAAGGGTGTGGGGATTATCACAGCCACGCAAGCCTAGCTAGAGCGGGAAGAGTGCTGAGAAGCCAGGCAGACATGACTTAGTGTGCAATACAGCTTAAGGCTGAGGACCAGCCACATGTCTGTCTGGAGCTTGGTCCCAGGAGCCAGCGCGATTAACAAGGGGAGTCGCCCAGCTGGACTCTCCTGCTGTGCTCTCTCCCACTCTGACGACAATTCCAGGAACAGGGAGCCTGCAGGTGGAGGGGTGTCTGTGGTTTGGCAGGCTCCTCAGCTTGCGGTCCAATTTGTCCTCAAATCAGAGACCCTCTGGGGGCCAGAGGCCAGGAATGGAGACACCTTAAACCCACATCCACTTTGAGTCCCACAGGGACCACCATGCTTCCTGCCTCGCTACGCCATTCACTCTCCTCCCCAGATGTGCTTTTCCTGTCCCCAGTGACTGTGGAGAAGGCATTGGTGCTTCCAGCCCCGGGGCTGGGACTGTGCGGTGTAGTTACTGATGTGGTGTCAACACAAACTGACATCAAATCTGACAAAGAGGCCTGCTGGCAAGGGTGTACCTACCCCATAAACCACAGTCTCACCTGAGACCACCCTGGCACACAGATGTGCACACTTCATAAACTGTAGACTTGTCTACTCTGTGCACACTTGTACTCAGAATAACAGCAAATTGGGTTGAGAAGTCTTTAAAATGCAGTTCTCCACAACTGAGCATATTTGATCCAGGAATGTGAGAAAAGTCTTGGGATGAGCAGTGTATGTGTGTGTGTGTGTGTGTGTGTGTGTGTGTGTGTGTGTGTGTACATATGTATGTGTGTGTTTGTCTGTGGTGTGGTGCATGTGTGTGTGTTGTAAATGTGTGTGTGTAGGGTGTGGGGGGGTGCATATATGTGGTACGTGCGTGTTGTAAATGTGTGTGTTTGTGGTGCATATGTGTGGGGTATATGTGGGGTGTGTCTGTGTGTGTGTGGTATGTGTGTGTGGTGCTTGTGCGTGTGTGTGAGTGGTGCATGTGTGTGGGGTGTGTGGGGTGCTTGTGTGTGGTGCATGTGTGGGCGTGTGGATGGGCACATGTGTGTGCATGGAGCATTGGCTCATATGACAGCACCACCAGAAGCTCAGAAGCCGCCGTGTTAATCACATGGCAGAGAGCCTGGAAGGTGGGGGTAATTCAGTGGAGCTGGCTTTTGAAATCTTATTTTATACAATATTTTATACACTCTCCTACTTCGTGTTTGCTTGTATTATGAGGTTCGCTACAGTGTTTACGCCTCAAGAGTGCAAAGGCAAAGGTCACAACTAAAATGACTGAATGCTGTGCAGCGACACTGGAGCATTTGTACAACGGACCAGTGAGCCCATGACATGACTCTCAAACTAAAGCCGCAGTGAGACACCCGGGTGCACGAGTCAAAAAAATCTGAAACACCGTTCCCCGCACTCCCTCTTCTTATTCCAGATATCCACTAATCTTACGAGCTTGACTTTTTTTTTCTAGAATTTTATATAAATGAATGGCATGTGATCTTTTGCTTAGTAAGGTAAAAGTCCCTCCAATCTCTCTTTATCTATCTATCTATCTATCTATCTATCTATCTATCTATCTATCTATCTGTCTGTCTATCTATCTACATATCTATCTACCTACCTATCTATCTATCTATCTATCTATCTATCTATCTATCTATCTATCTATCTATCTATCTATCTGTCTGTCTATCTATCTACATATCTATCTACCTACCTATCTATCTATCTATCTATCTATCTATCTATCTATCTATCTATCGAGAGTAGTGGTCCAGGCTGGGTGTGCCTATGTTTACTCTGCTTCTAGTGAGTTTCCTTCTGCTTTGCCTCCTCCTTTATATGTTTTACATATTAATACTTTCTAAAACAAAAACTACATGTTACCTCTTATATGCGGATTCTAGCTCGCCATATCTGTCTGTCTATCTATATCTATCTGTCTGACTGTAAATGGGTGTAAATGTGGGTAAAGTCTAAAAATCACTAGAAAGGCCACCAGGCCATCAGGCCAAGACGGTTAAGAAGAGAAGCTAAGGAAGGGATGTGTGAAAAGGACACGTGTGCCATGAGAACGGAAAGGAACTAGGGGATGGCACAATGGAAGATGGGGACAGACAATGGGGGCAATAAGGGAGGCAGAGAATCGATGAGACACACTGTGGTTGAAAATTCCAAATGATATCTAGTGTCTATCATGCTAATTTAAAGTTAAAATGACCTCCATCCATTGTATACACGTATGAAATGACCCAAGAGTAAAAAAAAATTAATAAATAAAACTAAAAATTTGAAGAAATGTTTTGTATTTCCTCCTTTGGCTTACTCAGCTCAGATCTAGACTCCTACTCCCAAATATCCATTGGGTAGCCATCTTATCCGTTGGGCATTAGGTAGCCATCTTATCCATTGGGCACTGGGTAGCCATCTTATCCCTTGGGCATTGGGTAGCCAGCTTATCCATTGGGCATTGGATCGTCATCTTATTTAGTTTCTGTTGCTGTGGTAAAACACCATGGCCATGAAAGCACAAAAACCACTTATGGAGGGAGGGATTTATTTCATCTTACAGCTTACAGTCCATCATGAAAGAAATTCAGGGCAGGAACTTAAGTCAAAAAACCTGGAGGCAGGAGCTGATGCAGAGGTCATGGAGGGGTGCTACTTACTGGCTTGCTCCCCATGGCTTGCTCAGCCTGCTTTCTTATAGCACCGAGGTCCACCTGCCCATGGGTGGCACCACCCACAGTGAGCTGGACCCTACCCCCATCAATCATCAGTCAAGAAATAATGCCCTACAGACTTCCCTCAGGCTGATTCAACAGATTCATTTCCTTGATTGAGGTTCTTTCTGCCTAGATGGCTCTAGCTTGTGTCAGGTTGAAGTAAAAACAACCAGCACGTGGGGTAGTGTAGCAGGAATCTTAAAAGTTCTTATTAATAAAATCAAACCTGTGGCCAGTTATTGGGGTGAACACTGGATGGTCAGAGAGACAACAAGCCACAGCTAACCTCACCTGGCCAACTTCTCAGCTGGTCTTGTTTCCTCAGACTGGAAGCTTCTGTGTCCTCATCCCAATGGCTCTCAGCTGAACTGTGCTGCTGGAAGCCCGAAAGCTTAACCAGCCAAATGCCTCTAGTTTCTGGTCCTCACGCCTTATATACCTTTCTGCTTTCTGCCATCACTCCCTGGGATTAAAGGCGTGATGAGTCACCATGCCTGTCTGTATCCTTGAACAGATGGATTTCTGCCTCTGGAATGCTAGGATTAAAGGCGTGTGCTACCACTGCCTATCCTAAGTATCTAGTGCTTTTCTGTTCTCTGACCCCAGATAAGTTTATTAGGGTACACAATATTTTGGGGAACACAATACCACCACAGGGTAGAGCTCCATGGCAGAAGAGATGACAGTAGGGACATATTTTCCAGAGCTACATACTCTTGCCCTGTTTATCCCTCCTCCCCAGACATCCTTGGCACATCTGACTTCAGAGATGTTTGGCTCTGAGGTAGGGGAAATGTATTGAGGTACATCTACCTCGTCCATCTTGTTAATTGCTAACTCCTGGCACCAGGAGCCTGGGACCTGGGATTGGCTGAGAGGTCCTCAGCAGAGATTTGGATGAGATGAACTACAGCCAGATCCCCGTCCTCCCAGCTGAGGTCCTGAGGAAGGCAGCTCACTCATACTGCACCCTGGTCTGCTCCACCTGCTCACTCGGGGCCAGGTTCATCAGCCCAGAATGTTCACTTCCCCAGTGAACAGTGAGAAAGCAACACACCCACATAGTGACTTGAGCTAGCTAACCATCCATCCTGCCTTGGAGACAGAAGGACTCTGTTTCATTCTGGAACAGGAAGATTTTATAGGCACAGTCTTTCCGGTGTTTTCCAGTTACCTGACACAGAATGTTTTGATATTGTTCCTCTAGTCTAATCATTAGCCATGTGACCTATTGATACCATGCAGTTCATCATCAGCCCAGCATGGTGAACCAGGCTGGAAAAGAAGCAGCCCTGTCCTTTGGTATTGGGCTGGCCTCTGCACCAGCCATGGTACCTGCAGTGTGCAATAGGTATAAGAAGCTTGGATTTCACAGCCAAGGGACAATTCGTTCGTGCTGAAGCACACACCTAAAGTTGCACAGGGGTAGCAAAGAGCTGGGCATAGAGTCCTCACTTCTGAACTAAAATCCAAGCTGTCCACACGCTCAGCCTCCTTTGACGGCTTTTGTCTTTACAAAAAAAAAAAAAAAAAGTGAATTCTTCCAAAGTTCTTAGAGGTGTGATTTAAAACTGTTTTAACTCAAATATGCCCTGTGAATGCCTATGTCTTCAGACAAAATGCATCGTTCAGTCCCCACTGTGCCCTCAGATCTCTGTAAACAAGCCTGGATTTATTTAATTTTTAAATATCTGAGGTGCTTTTTATCCTTCTGAGAAACTGACACCAAAAGTCTCACATCTTTGAGAAGGAGGAGGAAGAGTGTGACCGTACTGTGCAATCCTGTCAGAGCTGATCCTGCTCTCTCTGTAGGCCTGGACCCCTGGATCCTCGTGTGCAGAATTTTCAGGGTGTGTATTTGGGATGATAAAAGGCCGAGGGACACTGTGGCTTCTTTTTCAAAAGACTTGAAAACATGACCAGTGTTAAGCAGCACCTTCACAAGGAGGCTGTGGAGGGTAAAGGTCACCAGCATAGCCCACAAGTCAATTGTACTGCCTCTCCCTAGCTGGGAAGCTGCCCTGAGTCCTGTGAGTCTCCATATCTATAAAGCAGAGATGCCAATAGTAACCCCAGGGGGCAGGGCTGCTGGGTGGAAACAGAGGTGTGACTTACTCTGAAGGCTTCATTCTGACTGTGACAGCTGCCTGCAGAGGTTCCTCTCACAGCCATCCTCTCCTCCTCTTCAATGGAAGCAGGAAGAGGGCACTGTATTTCTCTCCATGCAGCTCTCTGAGGTTTCTACTCACTGGCCAACTTCCTAACACCAGGGAGTTCTGGAGGACCCGGGAAACCAAATCTCTCACAGTGCAATAGGATCGGTGTCCTAATCTCTACAAACCCAATGCTGTCCCTCCTCAAACCCTGTCCATTCTCTCTAGCCAGTATATGTGTCCACTGTGACACTCTCATGTCCAGAAAAATGCTTGGGAATAACATTATCAGAGTTAACAGTCACTGTCCCCAGGATCCTCTGTCCTCAGCATCCTTTGTCCCTAGCATCCTGTGTCTCCAGCATCCTGCCCCCAGCATCCTACATCCTCAGCATCTGGCATTCTCTGACTCCAGCATCCTCTATCCCCATCATCCTCTGTCCCTATCTTTCTCCATCCCTAGCATCCTCCATCCTCAGCTTCCTCCATCCTTAGCATCCTTTGTCTTCAGCATCCTCTCTCTCCAGCATCCTTTGTCCTTAGCATCCTCTGTTTCTTGCATTCACAGTCTCCAATAGAAAATGTGCACAGCATCTGCTATCCCAGTATCTGTTGCCCACATTGTCTCCTCCTGGATTAACATAGGGAAGTTCTGTCCATCCACTGGTGTCTAATTTTTCTTTCCAAACACTGACTGAGCTAAGCATCACTCTGTATAGAATAGAACAAGACCAAAGACAGTGGTCCCACGTCTCCTAGGAAAAGACCCTTTGTGTTACTCTAGAGGTAATCCTGGTCTTTGGAGCATGACTGACACTCACATCCCTTCATAGAGGAGGAGCTCTGCCTCCGCTATCCTGTCCCATTTGCCTAGTTCCTGCTTGAAGGTGAAGCTCAGTCAAGCCACGTCCTTTATTCCTCTTCCTCCTCCTGCCTACAATCAGGGCTGTTTGGGGCCTGAGTCTCCTCCAGTCTCCTCTGGCATGGTATAAGCTCTATTCTATTTTTCATGGACTCTTTCTTGGTAAATTACAAGCTGCTGGAGAGAGGTGAACATGCTGTATTCCTCGCTCATTGTATCTCCACAGTCAAACCTGATGCAGGATGAATTCTTGACAAGCCTTGCCAGAAGGACTAGAAATTACTGGGCCAGGCCGCCAGGCAGATCCTACTCCCAAAACCATTCGTTACATTGGCCCCAGGAGTTGCAGCCAAGGCCACGCTCTATTTTTGCACGGGACAGTGTTATTCTCCTATGGACAGGACAGTACAGGCTCTGGACAGAGGCCCCTTGAGCAGACCCTGTCAGACAAAGCATCAAAACCCCTTGGTCTGGAGCAAATGCTTCTGCTATTGACTGCAGCTTTGTCAATATATCCTGGAACTTTGGAAATCTTGGGATTTCAACCCCTGTGGCTGAGTGACCTGGTCTGGGGTGTATTGTGGGTTCCAGAGTTCTGGAAGCTCACAGTGATTCTAGCCTGCACATGTTCATGCAGCAGAGGCTGCTCTCACTCCCAACGCCATTGTTACATTGCATCCAATTCATTATGTAAAGCATTTTAATTACACTATGAGATGTTTAATAAAACTGACATGGGAAGAATTCAATGAAGATCTCGCTTCAGAGGATAGATTTATTGAGGTAATTACATCAGCTGCTCTTCTTGTTGCTGTGATAAAACTCTTGAGAAAAGCAATGTAAAGGTTAATGTTGACTTGCAGTTTGGAGGTATATATAGTCCTCCATGGCAGAAGGCATGGCGTTGGGAACCTGAGGCCTCTGCTCCCCTGCATCCACAGTCAGGAGGCAGAGAAGGATGACTGTGGGGCTCAGTGTTCTTTCTACTTTTTATTCAGTCCAGGATCCCAGCCTGTGGTATGGTGTAGCCCACATTCAAAATGGCTTTCCTCCTCAGCTGAACCTCTTTGGAAACCCTCACAAACCTGCCCGGAGGTGTGTCTCCCGGGTAATTCCCATTCCCACCAAGTTGACAATGAAATAACTTTCTCTGCAACTACATCATTCTTGTGAGTCTATATTAGTTCCTTGAGTAATTTCTCTTCCTTCTGAGGAAAAAGGATTGAGGTTGAGTAAAGTCCTACTGAGAAGCTCTAAAGTAAGTCTGAGCCAGGAATCTGGCTCTGTCTCACCTGGACATCACAGGCTTCCGCCATATTGACCAGCTGGCCTCGGGATCTGTGATCAGACAGGGGGTCTCTGCGATCTGAGAGATGGCGCAGATCCACACCTCAGACCCACGGTCATTCTTCCACCCGCTCACCCCTCAGTTCTCTGTAATGAGATACGCCAGTGTTGATACTGAATAGTCAGTCAGCAATCTGTTAAAACTGTGTAGGGGCAGCTCATGGTGTGCTAAAATGTTGGCTTATATCCAACAGGTGTGTCGACAAAATAGAAAGTTAATCATTTCTCTGCCCTTGGCCCACACTTAGCTTTTATATCTGGTATTACAATCACTTCCTTTTATCCCCTGTCATCTCTTTGACATAAATTTTATGTTGGATGTCCCTTATGGTTTTCTATCTATTTTTATCCTCCTGTGAGCTTTAGAGTTGAATGACCTTCACTGGGAACACACACACACACACACACACACACACACACACACACACACACCCCTGATGTTTTCAAGGTGGATAGTCATGTTTTCTGTAGCATCTGCATTTTTTCAGACACAAGATTACCATCACATGTTGTCAATAGAATCTCTTAGCAACTGCCTCTACCAATAGTATTTGATCTCTTTGCAGCCCATTCGTCAACCTAAATCAAACGCACACACAGAGAAGCTGTCCCAACCTTAAAATTCTAACAGTGACCATTGTAAAGCCACATGGAAACAAGCAATCATCCAAACTCTACTTCAACCCATAACTTGTGTTAGAAAAAAATATGACATATATATATATTCACACAAAAAAGGGAATCTGAGGTATATGAGATACATTGTAACATTAAATACAAAGCCACATCTGTGAAGATTGCAGGAAACATCACATTAACGCTGTTTTAATTATATTTATTTATTAATTGGTGTGTATTCCTGTTGTGCGTGCCATGGTGAACGTGTGGAGGTCAGAGGGTAACACGAAGGACTCAGTTCTTTCCTTCTACCATGTGGGGTCTGGAGACAGAATTCGGGTCGTCAGGGTTGGTAGCAGCACCGTTACCTGCTGAGCCATCCTGAAGGCCTGCAGCATCACACATTTTAGGGTGTTTTGTGTGAAGAGTTGTAGAAGTGAGTCCATACCAACACGTAGAGGCCAGGGATGGGGGCGGGGGTGTGGCATTTCCTGATGCTGAGGTGATGTCGCTCCAATGTGTATCTGCAGGCCAACCTCTTCCCTTGCAGACCACAGCTATATGAAGCAGACTCAGAGCCCCTGCCACACTGCATGGGAACCTCTCTGTCCCCCACTTGCTGTCAAGGTAACAGGAGTTAGGCCTGGCTTGTTCTCCTACTGAGATCTGGACCTGTATGTCAAGCATGGGTTCTGTGCACACAGAAACCCTCTCTCACTTCATGTTTCAAAGTACAGTCTGTAGACCAGGGTCCTGGCATTTCCAGGAAACTTGTTAGGGAGGCAGAGGCAGAGGCATCCCCCAGACACACCCAAGGAGAACCTGTATTGTGCACAGATCCTGGGATTTGATCCTCACTTCCTCAGGTGATGTGGGGTCGGCTACCTTCCCCTAGGCTGCCCTCTGCTCTGGCTGTCTGCGCTTCCTGATCAGACTGTGGATAAGGAGATCCCAGGCAGGCCTGGGGCGGATGCCAATGCATGGCTGCTCTGCGCATGTTTGGGGCTGCTCACCATTGGCTGGAGAGTGAGAGCTCCTGGGATTAAAGTGGCTGTTTCTGTAGCATCACCCCACTTTTCCATTTCAAAAGGAGGACACCACTTGCATAATTATCTATTCACAGCCAAATACTAATAATTACTGATAATTATTGAGGATTAAACTCTAAATATCAGTATCACGCAATAAAGCCCATTATTTCTGTGTAGGAGAGAAAACCATACACCAATCTTACAGCTACCAAGTGTTGGTTTCTGACCCATGGCCTATCCACTTGTGTGTGTGTGTTAATTTATAGTCTCTATAGATCCAAAGTGCATTTTTTGCTTTGCATACACATACACACAATATGTGTGTGTGTGTGTGTGTGTGTGTGTGTGTGAGAGAGAGAGAGAGAGAGAGAGAGAGAGAGAGAGAGAGAGAGAGAGAGAGAGAGAAAGAGAGAAATATGAGGGCACATTAGTTTCATAGTGGGTCACTGTGGACTTATTCAGGTTTTATTCCTATTTTAAACATTTGAACCAGATTTAAAACTCAACTCCTAGGGACCCTGAGCTGTGTGTCTGTCTGTGACCTGTTTTCTTGGAGTGTGTATATGCATGGACTATGTCTGGCAGGGTTGGCAGGGTAGTGAGGAATTCTCCACATCTCTGAACAGACACAGACACCAGACAGACTGACACTTGCCAGGCAAAGCAATCACTCAGTGGAAATAGTCCCTGGCTTGTTGGGGGCATTTTGGGCCTCCAGCATTAGTGACCCAGTATAGAAATCCACTGCCCCACATGTAGCTGCACACAGGCCTGGGAGTGCTGATGGCCATGGGACATAGAGGAGGCTCCTGCGGCGACAGGCAGATGGCCACCCGGCAAAGCCCTCCGAATGGGGATAAACAGAGCCTGAGCTAATGTTGTCTCCTTAGTCTGTAGGCACCTCTGCCTCTTTTCCCTGCCTCTCTGAGTGAGCGCAAGACTTTGAACGTAAGAGCTATTCAATCAATACTTTGTTAAATTAAAATTCTCTGAAATATTTGTTTGGGTTGACATTTACAGCCGATGCCTGCTCTTGCTGATTGCTTGATTGCCTTTGCACGACAATTAGAAAGCACTTTCTGTAGTATTTTGAGCCTTGACTTGACAGGTGAACACAGGCAGCGAGGAAATCGGGGTCCCTGTGAGTTAAGCTTTAAGTCTGGCTTAAATGTATAAAGTTGATGTGGAAAAACAACTGTGTAACCCTAAAGCCGCATCACCCGAGGGTGGCCCGTACTGAGGTGTTCAGTCGAGAGTGAAGTGTTCCTGGATTTCATCTGAACTGGTGCGTGTGGGGAAGGCAGGCAAAATGCAGTTTGGATTGATCTAGAATGTAAACAAATAAATACATTAGGGCAGATTGGTAAATACTGACAACGTGGAAACAAGGCTCTTTTAAGGGAGCTGGAGAGACGGCTCAGCAGTGAAGAGGGCTTGCTGTTCTTCCAGAGGACCCAATATCGGTTCCCAGGACCCACGCGGAGTGACCCACATGTCACTCCAGCTCAAGGAGATCTAGTGCCATTTACTAGTACTCACACTCACGTGCACACACTCCCTCTACACCCACATGCACACAATGAAAAATAACACAAAACTTTACAAATAGAATCTTTAAGAACCGCGTTGTAAAGTAACGTGTGGCAGTTACACTGGGCTGCGGTAGGAGCCCTTTGTAGACCTGGCTGGCTGCACAGCACAGCTCCCTCTGTGGTACCTCCAGGACCCGAGCTCACACAACATCCCTATGACAAGAAAGCCTGGTGGTGGGAGCTGGTTTGGAAAACGGTCCAAAAGTTCCTGGGCATACCAGGCTCACAGGCTTATGGGCTTTCATGGTCCCTGCCCTCCTCACCCCATAGCTCTAAGGCAATGGAGCATCACCAGTGCCAAGGTCTAGTTGTCATGGTGATTCAGTGTCCCTGGGTGGATTCGTTGGGAATGATCAAGTCCATTTTGGCATCTCTTCCATGGGAGGGATGCAACCTGTGCTCTTGGAACATAGAGTGGGAAGGACCTTAGAGTGGATAGGAAGACCCTCGTCCCACAGATGGGATGACACCCCCAGGTTCCTCAGCACATCCTGTCACCTGGCCCACAACTGGAAGATCCAAACTACAACATAAACCATGTGATGTCTTACAAGAAGGAATTGTGCTTGAGGGAAGTCTGGCTTTCAAACCCATCACATCTCAACAGAGGGGCGTACACAGTCCTACAGACCAGCAGGAAACATCTGGGCTCCAGTGCCATCCTGGACCTTGGTTTTCTGTGTGGCTGTGACCAAGTCTCTTCATGATTCTGACAGCTTTCTCATTGGGCTGAAGAGTCCAGATGACACTTGCTAATGCCCAGACATCCTTCAGGATGTCCACACAGAACGCTGATCAGTGGGGAGTGCTTCTGGACTCTTCCTCCGTCCACATGCCCAGGAATTGCTCAGAAGAGGCTGCTGGCTGGCTGGCACTATGGCTCTCATCTGGCTTCCTTTTCTTGTCTTTCTAACACAGACAACTCAAGTTGCCTCTGAGAAAAGTCAACCCCAATCAGCCCAGATGGAGCTAAAATTCACGTACTAAAAAAACAAAAAACAAAAAACAAAAAACAAAAAAACAAAAAAACAAAAAAAAAACCAAAAAAAAAACCCCCAATAAAACAATAAAAATAAATAAACAAAATAAAAAACAAAAAAATTCACATACCTCTTGGGTCCTGTTAAGGTTTGAGTCTGAAATGTCCTTCAATTTTTACTAAGAAGTCAACTCTTCCAAAGTTTTTAGGGATGGAAATTAAATACTTATCTTTATTCAAAAGTGCCCTATGGAAACCCAGTGGATTGCTGCAATCCAGGCTGAACTTACGTGTGTGTGTGTGTGTGTGTGTGTGTGTGTGTGTGTGTGTGTGTGTGTGTGTGTGTATGGGACGCTAAGTGAGGTGCAAACCAATTCTGTGCACTCCTGATGCTGGAGCCTGGGAACTGATGCTGTCACTGAGAGGCAGGGTCTCCCGCTGGCTCCTTCTGTGCAGGAATATTAATGCCCCTGACTGGATGTTGAACTAACTCACATGGGGGGAGATGCTTCGGCTGTGGCTGCTTAATGCCAACAGCCTCTGGATGCTGGGAAGCTCTGGGGGTGTTTGGAGATGCGAACTGGCTGGGGGACATGGGTCACTATGGGTGCAGCTTGAAGCTTCTGTCTCATGCTACCTCACAAGCTGTTTCTGTCAAGAATTTTGGTCACAGCAGTGGGAAGTAACCGACACAAATCGACAATTGGCTTCTTAAGGTCGAATCTAACTCTCAAGGTGAAATCTTAGATTCAGAGTGGTCACCATTCTTCAACTGCTTGGACGACATTTCTCTGCTCCTGGGCAGAATACACACCATGCCCGGAGCTCAGCATGGTGTTGATGTCTATCCCAGCCCCCACCCCCACCCCACCCCCACTCTGTCTGCCTACCTAGCCATGAGGGAAGAGATGGCTCAGCCACCATGAGCATTCCACTTTTCCCTGGCCTCTGACTTGCCATCTTTTGAAGTCATTTTGTCTGTTGTTTGTTTGGTGATTTGTTTTTTTGTGTTTGTTGTGGTACACGCATGTGTCTGTATTTATACACGTGTGTGTGTGTGTAGGGGCCAGAGCTCGGCACTGGATATCTTCCTCCCTTGTTCTCGTTGTTTGTTCGTTTGTTTGTTTGTTGGTACTGAGACAGGTTCTCTTCACTAAGCCTGAAGCTCATCAATCAGACGAGGCTAGATAGCAGATGAGCTCTAGGGATCCACCTGTCTCCACCCCTCAGCGCTGGGCTTAAAGACACGGCACCGTGCTCGGTTTTTACGTGGGTGCTGGGGGCCTGAACTCAGGTCCTCACGTCTGTGTGGTGGGCCTTTCTCGGACTGAGCCATCCTCTGTTTCTGGGTCGGGAAGATTATCCTGCACAGAAAAAAAGCAGCATGTGCGGCTTCTGCGCTGAGCACGGCTGTTGTCGATGTCCTTACGGAACCACCACGTCCCTGCTCTGGCCGCAGACTCCGTGTCCCCAGGAGGGGCTGCTGACTGACAGAGGGACACTTGCCAGGGCTACACTTTTCTCCCAAGTCCCCAGGCGCCTATCACGCTGCTCTGACACATGTCCACGACACAGGGACAGATGGCAGAGGCTCCGCTCCTGGTCACAGGTGGCTCGGCTTCACTCAGCAGCAGAGAGGGGCTTCACCAAGGTCAGGGGATGATTGGTCAGTCAGGACTTAAAGAAACATTATCGGGAGTCATAAATCAGTAGACCAAACAGAGTCCCTCAAGAACAAGAGTAGCCGGCAGCAGATGCCTTGAATCTCACAGAAAATTTCTCTTTTAAGTCAGTGTTTAAAGTGACAGCATTCATGGGTAGGTGAGTAGGGTTCACTTTAACTAGAAAGACTTCTGTACTTGTTGCCAGTTCTTAGACACCTGGGGTGGGCAGGATCCTGGGAATACCCCTGAAAGTCCAGCCTGAACTCCAGGTGTACATCTCTCACACTTCAGAGGCCAGCCTCTTGAGGAAGAGGCCCTGTCTGGGCCCAGAAATGCATGGACTCACAGCAGTTGTGGAAGCCAGAGAGGGGCAGGTCTCGGCCTACAGCCTCTGGATGGTAAAGCAGCGTCTACATAAAGAGGATCCTGACTGGCTTACAGACACTGGTCTATCAGCAGCAGACCCTGCAGGCATTCTAAATGAGGACCTCCGAGTGGTTTGGGGCGAGCCTTCCCTATTCCCAGAATGCCCCTGCCTTCCTTGCTATTTTGTGTTCTTCTCTATTTTCTGTTCTCTTTTGAGCCCAGAGCACCAGCGTGTATCAAATCCACTACAAAATGTGATTGTGAAATGCCTCCTGCCTCAGCCAGCTCAGCGATGCTCCAACCAGGGCAACTGCCTTGTGTCATCATTAGGCCATTAGCAAGCTGTGGGGCTGTCCCTGTCCCTGGACAGACATCCTCACTCTGCCAGCAAAGAGACGAGCTGGTCTTATTATTTTTTTTTTCCACACTTCTCAAACCCTGACTGGAACCTAGGCCGGTCAAGCCTGAGACTTCACTTTATCTATGAATGGGTATCAAAAAGTAAGGGTGTGGCTAGCCCTCCAGTTTCTTGAATTTTTTGAGTGCTTTCCATACCCTTTGAAACATTATTTTATCAGTGACCTTTGTGGGCTCACTCCGCAGTTAATGGGAAAATATTCCGCCACTGTGAGTTATGTAACATTGGAAATTGTCAAAGTCTAGACAGTGCTGGGAAGGCCATAGCTGGAGTACATTCTTGGCCAAGAAGAACCATTTGGCAATGGACTACAGACCGGGGTGGCTCGCTGTCTCTGCCACCACCCCTCTGTCCCTCTCCTTTTTAGTCCCCATATCCTGTGTCTTTAGTGGGGCACAAAAGGATTAGTGTGGAGTCAGGGGCACTCCGCCGTTTGGGGTGTGCAGCGGGTCTGTGTTCACTGGGAGATTTCTCACTGCGTGTGTTTGCTGCTCCTGGTCGGACAGTTTGAACTGGTGAAGAGGTTTTCAGAGAAGCAGAGGCAAGAGCAGTGACTGCAGAAGATCCTGCCCCTGCTCAGTGTAAACGGAGTTGCTGGCTTCCTGCAGGCTAGAACACAGCATGCCTGCCCAGTTCCTCTGTCCCTCTTCCAGCATATGCTGTGGCGGAAGGAAAAGTAAAATAAATAAACAAACAAATAAAATTAAAGACCTGGCCACTCAGTCCTCACCTCCTGAGGCATCCCATGGCCACCCAAAGGGTGATGGGATGTGTGAAAAAAAAAAAAAAGAAAAAGATCAGGGACAGCCATTCTTGTGGCGGATGAGCCTTCAGAAACTTAAGCGGTCCTTTGTAAGCCCAGTAGAAGCATGTTTAGAAGCTAACAAGCCAGGTGTGTGTGTGTGCCGGGATCTCCGTGCAGGATGAAGCGGCTGCAAAGACCTGGGAGAAGACTTGGAGTTACTCCTTCAGAGAGTAACTTTGGATAAAGAGGGAAAAGAGCCCTCTGGTCACGGGCACATCACCTAACTCCGGGACAGAGATCACATGCAGGGGGTAGGTGTTGTGCTGCACACAAGTTTGGGACTCATCACACTGACGGGCTGCTGAGTTTGTCAGCTTCTGCCGCCTGCCTATTCTCCAGGCCCCTTGCTCGCTCTGTGCCATCATACCTAGGAGAAGGTCTGGGAGGGTTAGCTTTGCTGTGCCAACAGCAGACCTGAGACAAGGCTCAGGGGGGAAATATAGAGGACAAGAAGGTGGGTGTCTGAGGGTAAACAGCCAGGGGACCCCATCTACTTATCCTTAGAGGAGCCACACCACACGGCTTTCTCAGCATCTGACCCAACAGAATCCCACAGGTCAGCAGAACGTCATTTCTATAGAGTGCCTCATTTTCTCTCCTCTTCTCTGGATGCCCAAAGCCTCCCGTGTGATGCCACCTTTTGACATCACAGGTCAGGCCCTTGGGTGTCCCCCACCCTGGTTTGCCGCTGGGATCTTCAGCTCTAGCCCACCCTGTGCTGTCCCCAGGGGTGCTGGAGGTGAGTCAGCATGGGGGCCAGGGGTAGAGAAGAAGAGCGGAGCTCCCTGCACCAGCAAAGATGTAAAGGGACTCTAAGGTAGACAGGACAAGACTTGGGACCTTATCAGGACATCAAGCTTCCTAGTAACTGTTTCTTGGAAATGCTCTGATAGTATAACATTTATTGATTTGTTTGATTGACTGTTGTGCCTTGCGCTCATATCTATGTGTGGTGTGCTGTGTATGTTCCACACTGGGAGCTTTCTTTAATCACTTCTCATCTTTCTTCTAACATTTATTTTGGGGGAGCGAAGTCTATTGAGAAGCAGAGCAGAAGACCCCAGGCAGCGGGGAGCGGGTCTTAAAATGAATTGCCCCCCACTTTATGACATGAAGTCTCTCACTGAACCCAGAGCCCATCACTTCATCTAGTCTGACTGATCAATAAGTTCCAGGGATCTGCCTGTCTCCATCCCCACTGCCCAGCGCCGGTGTTATGGGCATGCATCGCGCTAACATCTAACTTCACCAGGGTGTTGGGGGGTCTGAACTCAGCCCACCATGCTTGTAAGGCAAGCACTTCACTGCCCGTAAATACTGGCTCAGCTCTGAAATCCAACAGTTTACTAGGGAAAGTTATCATCCCCTCGCTCTTCTTCCACTGGGAAGAAACATGTCTCCTGGAAGGATAAAAGGCTCATTGCTGACATGCTATAAGAAATGCAGCGTGCAAACAGGGCTGCTCTCCTTACCAAGCGGGTGATTCAATTAGTGTATTCAATTAAAAATGGATGGACAGCCCCCAGATGCTGCGGGATCTGGTTTCTTCAGCCATCTCACCTTGCAGGGTCTGGAAGTTACCTGCAGTGGGACAGATGCACCAAGGTCTGTGTGATTATTTGAGAGAGCCAAGGCTGCCAGCCTGCCCCATGAGCCTTTAGAGAATTACCTCACTCCTCAAACCAGCATGGCCACTTCTCCTGTCTGAGCTCACTGAGGGGGAGCGACCCACCCGAGACAATGATGCAAAATGCTGACCTGCCATTCCCTAGTGCATGAGCCAAACACTCGTGTTGGTTGAGTCTCCAGCCCGGAGAAGACTTTTCTGTGAGACTGCATGCACGGGTGTGTGTGTTTGTGTGTGTGTGTGTGTGTGTGTGTGTGTGTGTGTGTGTGAGAGAGAGAGAGAGAGAGAGAGAGAGAGAGAGAGAGAGAGAGAGAGAGAGAGAGCGTTTGCTCTCTTCCTCTCCAGTTACAATTTACAGCCCTACTGGAGATGACCACCTACACAGCACTATGATTGGCCATGCAGCTCAGAAACTAACCGACATAAACTGACTCAGAATAAAGGGATGCAAATCTGCACGATGGCCCACGTGTGGCCGGTGTGGGGTAGAAGTTACCAGGACAAACAGCTTAGTAGGGATGTATGGTCAAGGATTACTGCTTTCATGTGTCATAATTATTACCAATAAAATGACCTTGAGGGTTCACCTTCTCCCCACACTGAGAGCCTTTTGGGGGGTGACGTCCATCTGAGTCTTCCTGGAAGCTGAGGCAGGAGGTCTTGTGAGTTACCAGGAGGGATGACCCACCTGACTCATTTTACAGACAAGAACACAGGTTTGAGCTTCAATGTTTAAACAGCACTCACTTCAATGACACTAAGTCTTGTATTTCCTTAGCCACCGAGGATGATGTCCCTGTGACCAGCATTTGTTAAGTGCTTGGTAGCTCGCCAGCATAAGGCCTAGCGATAGACCACGAGGCACTTGAGGAGAGGAGGGTGTAGCTAGAGTTTTCCTGCCTGGCCCACAGTCAGGACAAATCTCTATCACCTGCCAGTCCCACAGCCTCAGACCCGACCAAGTAAACACAGAGACTTATATTGCTTACAAACTGTATGGCCATGGCAGGCTTCTTGTTAACTGTTCTTACAGCTTAAATTAATCCATTTCCATAAATCTATACCTTGCCACATGGCTCGTGGCTTACCGGCATCTTCACAAGCTGTTTCTCATCGTGGCGGCTGGCAGTGTCTCTCTGACTCAGCTTTCCACTTCCCAGCTTTATTCTCCTCCTTGCCCTGCCTATACTTCCTGCCTAGCCAACGGCCAATCAGTGTTTTATTGATTAATCAGCAACACATTTGCCATACATCCCACAGCAGGAGGGTGTTCGCTTTGCCTCATTTCTGGACCCTTCATTAGCTTGGTGCAAGCCTGTGACACTCGAGGTGGGGGTTGAGACATCACCTCCTGCTGAGGTATAGGAGCCCTTGACAGGAGATGGGCCTGTCACAAACGCTTGGGTGGGCGGGGCAGGGTGGCTGTGGTGCTTTCCGGAGCGTCTCACGGGTTGGTTTGCAGCTTGGAGACTCTGCTGCTTCAGTTCTTTCCGACCTCCAGAGATGCACTGCACACCTCCTCACTTTAAAAAAATTGTTTTATGTGTATGAGTGTTTTGCCTGCATGTATGTGTCGTGTGTGCATGCCTGGTGCCCATGGAGGCCAGAAGAGGGCCTCAGATCTCCTGGAACTGGAGTTAGAGATGGTTGTGAGCCACTGCGTGTGTGTGGGGAACCTAGCCTGGGTTCTCAGGAAGAGAAGCGAGTGCTCTTTATTGCTGAGACATCTCTCCAGCCCCAGCTCCTCTCTTTTCACGGTTAGCAAGACCGCTCGTACATCTTCCTGTGGGACCTGATATTCTCTCCTCTGCTGTCTGTATCCCTTTGTGCACTCTCAGAATGAAGTTCTGGTACCAGTCAGCCTCTGCCGGGCCATAGGGCAGACCAGTCTGGTGCGCTGTAGGAAGAAGGAGTCGCATGGTTGGTCCACTCCACGGCGACAGCTCACAGGGGCGTGCATGCAGTGGCGCTCTCAGGTTCACACGCTCCCAGAATCGTAAGGACACACTTGTCAAAGAAAGTCAGGCCGGGGGCTCAGCTACTTGGGAGGCTGAGAAGGGAGAATTGAAAATTCAAGGCCTGCCGAGGCTACAGAACAGTTGAAGGCCGGGATAAGTAAGGAATATTACAGTGAAGCCCTGTCTCAAAATAAAAAGTTAAAAGAGGTAGAATACTTACTTGCTTTGCATGTACAAGGGTCTGGGCTCAGTTCCCACTACTACAAACAGGAGAAAGAAAGAAATAAGGGAGAAAGGAAGGAAGGAAGGAAGGAAGGGAGGGAGGGAGGGAGGGAGGGAGGGAGGAAGGAAGGAAGGAAGGAAGGAAGGAAGGAAGGTAGGCTGGTAGGCTGGCTTATCAAAGAATGAACAAGAGAACAGAGTTTGAGATGGAAATGCAGCCCCCGCAGAGGTGTCCAGCTGTGGAGAGGTGCAGCTGAAACCCACCAGCAGACCTTACCTCCCTGCTCCAGGTCCGAGAGAGAGAGAGAGAGAGAGAGAGAGAGAGAGAGAGAGAGAGAGAGAGAGAGAGAGAGAGAGCGAGCGCCAAGTCCACAAGGAACATGTCCTGGTCTGAAGGGTTATGATTACAGCGGACTTCAGACAAGCTACTTGATCTTCAGGTTCTCAAGTGACTATCCATGGACCTTCTGAAAGTTCTTAGAGGAACATTCTAGAAACACTTCCAAGGATCCAGCTCCAGAGGTTCCTACGTTTAGTTTGACCCTCCCTCTGCTACTTAATAAACAGACACAGGACTCGTGGTGCTTGGGTGGGTGGCTTTAACAGGACTGTAGAGATAATGGGCCATGGCGTCAGGGACAGGCCAAGGGCAGGGAGGAGGGACCAGCAACATGTGCCTGCTCCCTGTTCCCCCCAGCATCCTCAGCAGCAAATCACCACGTTCATACCTGAAGGTACAATCCTTCCCTCACTGACATTGAGGTGAGGTGGTGCTTTGCAGGGTGGAAGAGATAGCTCCACGTCACGGAGGCCCTGGGACTCATCACTTTTGACCTTGGCTCTACCTTGTATTATTAAATTCCTGTGGGCTTCCTCTCAGATTCTCAGTTGGATTGGAGTCTGGTTTCAGCTAGGCAAGAATCTTCCAAGCAGTCATATAATTCATCGTGAGCAGACACACCCCTTCTCCGTCAGTACCAGTGGGACTTTCTCAGGATGCAGAGGATAGGACATATGGCAGGGATGTCTGGAGGTGGCCTCCTGGTGCCACAGCTGGCTAGCCTTGGAGACCTAGCAGAGCTGTGGGGTCGGCTCCACTTCTGTCCGCATCTAGAGCTCTGCCACTGGCTAGTTTTGCTTCCTATGATGTAGGATGGGTCTCCCCCTCCTGTCCTGTCATGGTTGTGCTCACCCATTGAAATGACAGAATGACTCCCGAGTCCATGGGCAGCTCCTCCATATACTTGCCTAGGTGGCTGGATGCCACAGAAGTTGAATGTCTGGTGTATTTTTCAAGTGACTGTCCCATGTAGTTTCTGGAAAGGTAGACTCCTGTCAATCTCTGAGATTTAAATGGCGGCCATGGCGGGGGTGGGTGGGTGGGGGGTGAGGGGGGGGGTGACTGAGAGATGGGTGACACAGTCCACAGCTCCTGACTTAGAAGGGCTTTGGAGCTGGTCTCTGCTTTGGTTCCTGCCATGAACTAAACTGACAAGGACCTATATTTGTGGGGCCCTCACTGTGTGCCCCACTTCTCTTTGTCGGGTTGGGGCTCACCCAGAAACAACAGCAGCTAGCTTTCTGAGAGACAGCGGCAGCATTACAGCCCCCTGCACCTGCCTCCACTTGTCCCCGAGGTTCTGCAGGACAGGCAGCCTTGACGACAGTCCTGTTATTTGTCACGTTTCAAGGCACTGGGAAATGACTGATGTCTGGTGACCTGGGGTCAAGTTCTTTCTCAGAGTTTTATGAGCCATGTGATCTTGTGGAGGTAATAACAATAAAAACGCGTGTAACGCCAGGGCTGTGACTACTGGGCGCTTGCTACGTGTCAGGTGTGGTACTGGGTTCTCACTAGGACATCAAAGCTGTACCCTGGGAGGCGGGGTGCCACAGACCTTATCGGGCCAGCGCCAAAGAATGCTCTGGGGATCAGACGTAAGTGTCAACATACTTTGCTCTCTGTAAAGCTCCAGCCGAACAGGCTGTGCTATTGACTGATCCTGTGGGAACACCTTCCTGACTCAGAGCGGACAGGACAAGGGGTGTGGCCAGGAGCTGGGTCAGGTTTGCACTGCTGTGCACAGAGGGGTCCCCTTAGTGTCATCCAAGCAGAGCAGGTGAAGGCACAGAGGGGTTGACTTCAGACAGGACGCCAGCTCTCCACATCTACTGCCCTGTGTGTGAAGGCCAGCAAACTGTCACTGTCCACATCAATTCCAACAATGGTGCCTTAATTTAAAATAAAGCTAACATTTTATGGTATCGCGAAGTCTGAAGCAAGAGCCGGCCAGTCAGCTTCTCGGGAACATCACTGCTACAATCTAACCCAGCGGCTTCCACGGAATGTCCGATAATTACCACTTAAGTATGATGTTGGACCTCTTTCAATGACTTCCTTAGTCCTTCGTCTAGAGCTAATTATTACCAACACACGCTTTATTGTCCCAAGTTATGTGCTAAATGCGTGCTGTGTGTGTGTACTTTGAACTCAACTATACAATTTGCCCCCAGGTACTGGAGGGAAATTGTATTTTCTAAGAGCAAACTTTAATCAAAAGCCAGGATTTCATTAAAGGCCCACAAACACTTGACAGTCGTGTGTGTGTGTGTGTGTGTGTGTGTGTGTGTGTGTGTGTGTGTGTGTATTAATTCATAATTCATGTGATGAATTATGTTCGTCATATGTTGGAGTCTTACCTTCAGACGCTCACAATCTGGCCTTATTTGGAGATGGGGGCTTTACTGAGGCCGTTAAGGCGGGATTTCAGAGCTCTCAGGCAATGTGCCTGATTCTCCTGAAAGGGAAAATATGGACATAGATGTGCACAATGGGGACATTCTGTGGGGAGGAGACAGGGCTCAGGGTGGCACATCAGAAGCCAGGGAACCCCCAGGGTGATCAGAACTTCACCAGAGGCTGAGAGAGGAGCCAGGATGGCCCCTCCAGCTCAGAGGGGCCGCCATGTGTCACCTTCTCCCTGGCCACCAGGTCCAGTGTGGCACGGCCTGATCCTGTTGTCGGAGCCATCCACCTGCTCTACATCACAGAGGCCTCAAACTAATACAGATTCACAGTTGCTAGAAGTCAGCAAGACGGGCAGATGGTTGACAGCAGGTTCATCAGCCACTGGGAAGCCACAATCCTTTTCTTACCTACTTTAATCCACGTGTACATGTCCTTTCATTTTTTTTTTATTAAAAATATGTGAAATCAAAAGTGCACATGAGTGTACAGGTAGATGACGTGGCCAAGAGAACACGCCTGCCTCACCTTCATTCAAGTTAACAAAACAACGTGTGACCTGCATTCCAGGGAACGCGTTCTTGCTGTGTCCCAGGCACTGCATGCATACGCCAGCACCCTCTGACTTCCATTAAGCACAGACTACTTTGTAAAGATGGGAGGAAATGCCAGCTGCCACTTGGTCATCTGTCATTCGTGTGCCACCACTGGCCCATGGTACTGAGTATTCTGGGTAGGCGCCACTCTGTTGCAGGACTACATCACAACATACTCCTGAGTTCACCATTAAAGGATGTAGGTATTATCAACAGTGGTGCAGGGGATGTTTGTAGTTAGTCTCTGGTTCACAGCCACGTGCAGTTCGGGTGAACAGGAAGCAAAGGGCGGAACGGTCGGACTGCAGAGCGTGTAAGTTGAGCGCCAGCTGATACTACCTATGACATGCTCCCCAGCGCCATTTGTTTCTCCTCCCCTGTCTCCTTCTTTCCCTTTTCTGTGTCAGTCTGTCCCTCTGCCTTTCCTGTCGTTTACGACAGCGGTTCCCCAGTCCCTGGGCTCGCTCTTCTGGGCTGCCATTCTCATGCAGTTCTGGCTGGTTCCATGGACCCTTCAGGGATGTGCTCGTTCTGGTCCTGGCTTTTTAAAATGGCTGCTTTTGCTGGGTGGTGGTGGCACATGCTTTTAATCCCAGCACTCGGGAGGCAGAGGCAGATGAATCTCTGTGAGTTTGAGGCCAGCCTGGTCTACAAAGTGAATTCCAGGACAGGCTCCAAAAAGCTACACAGAGAAACCCTGTCTTGAAAAAAAAAAAACAAAAACAAAAACAAATAAAATGGTTGCTTTTCTGGTCTACCCTTTTTGGGTACAGGTATGAAGAAATTCCCCATCCTATCAAGCATCTCATTAGAGATCTGCACTGTGCCCAGGTGTATTGTGAAGTCCTTACTCACTTCATGTATGTTAATTCTACAAAATATTTTTATTGTGACATCTCCATGCTATATATAAGGCATTTTGATTCTATTTACCCCTGACCACCCATACTTATGCCTCCCCTTACCCACTGCCTACAGTCCCCACTTGTCTTAGGGTTTCTAGCGCTGCATGCACTAGACACTGTGACCTCTTATAAAGGAAAACATTTAATTGGGGCTGGCTTACAGTTTCAGAGGTTCAGTCCATTATTGTCATGGCGGGAAGCATGGCAGCGTGCAGGCAGACATGGTGCTGGAGAGGTAGCTGAGAGATCTACATCTTGATCTGCAGACAACAGGAAGTGAACTATCACACTGAGGGTGGCTTGAGCATATATGAGACCTCAAAGCCCCCCTCCACAGGGACACACTTCCTCCGACAAGGCCACAACTACTCCAACAAGCCACACCTCCTAATATGTCACTCCCAATGACTAAGCAGTTGAACATGTGAGTCTATGGGGGCCGTTCCTACTCAAACACCACACCATTATACCATCATGGGTATTTTCAACTTATGACAGAAAACATGGGACATTTGCCTTTCTGAATCTGGCTTATTTTACTTATTAAATGTTGCTCATTTTCCTATAAATGGCATGCTCGTGTTCTTTGTGGCTAAGCAATAGGCCCTTGTGTGTACCCACCGCCACACCCACCACCACATCCTCATCTATACATCGGTTGGGCACCGAGGCCAGTTTCCTATTTTGACTGCTGTAGGTGGTGAGAAGTGAGCACAGCATGCGGTGATCTCTGTGGTGGGATGGCTTTCCCAGGAGTAGTGTAACTGGGTCTGTGGTAGCTCTATGCTTAGCTTCTGCCGGGTCCTTCATATTGATTTCCTCGGCTACTCTTCTCCCCACCCCAGCTTCACCAGCATTTCTTGTCTGTTTCCTCTGTGGTGGCCGTTCTCACTGGGATGAGGTAGCATCTTGCTGTAGCTCTGATTTCCACTCCCCTTTGGGTAAGGATGTTAACCACTTTAAATGTATTATTTATGGGCCACCCGTGTTCCTTCATTTGGAAGGCATACATTCAGCGGATTTCCCACTGCATTTCCAATTCTTTTAGTGGTGAAGTTCATGAATGAGGTTCTTAATGAAGGATAATTAACCTTGCTCCTTCCACTTCCAGGTAGCATGCATTTCACAACTATGTAGGAAATCTTGGCGTACCTCAAGGCCATGAAAATTCTCCACATCTCATAGAGCTCCCTCCTGTGTGGGCCGTGTTCTTCTGTTGGGTGTGAGATTGAAATAAACACTCTTGCAAACACAGACTTCGTGTGCTGCTGAGATCTTCACCCAAGTGGTGATATATCATCTCTGCACACGTGTGTATAAAACACTAGAACTCGCTACAAAATTGCAGTTGAGTGCACACTCTTCACTTTTGATAGCCTTTCTAATTTCCTATTCCTAAAGTACCTGGAGGTATTTTTGCTGAGACTGAGTTGAATCCATAGATGAAATCACAATTAGTGTCCAGCCCCTAATCCATGAACAAAGACTCCCTTTATCTAAGTGTGCCCCACTTATCTAACTTTTCCCCACGACATTCCTGCTGTGCCTGTGTTCCACGCTGACTCCTGGTGTGTGTGTGGGGGGTGCTTTTCTTGCATCCGCAGCTTGTGCTGTTCACAGTGTCAGATTCCCGCACGGTCACTCCTGGATCACAGGAGTGCATCGGCACTGGCATGCTGAAATCGTCCTCCTCTGCAGGCGACGCCAGCAGTCTGTGGCCCCCTTAGGTTTTCTAGCTAGAAAATCGTGTTTCCTGTGAGTAAATACAGATGTTTCTTTTCTTCTAATCTTCATAGTTATCTTGCCTTAATGTGTTGGTGAAGAACTCCTGGAGGATAATTTACCCCACACGGTGACACCGTCTCATGACTGACCTGTGGAGAGCTGGGACCCCTCACTGGAACAGCCTTTTCAGTCAGCTTCATCACTACACACCAGCCTTATCTGATTTCAGAAGCCCCCTTTTTACCACTAATAATGTTTTTAAAAATTCATGCCTATAACTGGGTTTGATAAGGTAACTCATTCATACATACTAAGGTTTGATTATTAATGTAACGGGTTATAGTGGTTGAATCATTTGCTTTTTGTGATCCTCTTACCTTACTTAGCCTTCTGGGTGCTGGGTTCCAGGTGAACCATTATTCTATGGTAACTCATTTTTTAATGTTGCGTGTCCCATTTCCTGTCCCATTTGGATGCCGAATTTGCATTTTAAGTATCAATTCAATTGTGGTTCGATGTACTGCTTACTTAACATATTAGCGGATTTAATTTTCTAGTATTATGTCTTAGAAATTTACATCCAGACAGGCAGGTCCTCCTCCAGCTCCAGCCCCATTCCTTCAGCGACAGAACCAGTGGCCCACACTTCATTTCAGTTCCCCTGGGCTCCAGGACACCCCTTTCCTGGGGCTACCTCACCGTCAGGGGTCTCCCTGGGGAACTTCTTGCCAGGCAGCCCTGTTCATCCTGACCCTCTCTGACCTGCATGGCTCTGCTGTGGGGCCGAGGCCCCTCCCTCACGCTGACTGCAGCCTTCAATACAACACCGTGACATGCTGTGACATGCTGTCGTGAGGACAGACCTAACACCACAGCCCCTGTTGAAATAACACCACACTTCCCCATTACCTGCAAGCTGAGGGCACACCAGAGAAGCACACCAGCTTCTCACATCCATTCCACACCTGTCCATTACCTTAGCATCACCTTTGGAGTCTGTGGCCCAGTTTGGAGACTCTCTAACACTGGTCACCCACTGGAATCATCTGTGGGGACAGAAATACCAAAGCAGCAATGGGCTAGCCCCAAAGAGCTGTGGGAGGGGAAACATGGCTTCCCAAGGTCTCTGAGCTGTGACATACAGCCATCTCTGGAGAGCAGGAAAGAAAGAGGGGGCACTTTGCCAAGGTGGCCCTTCTTGTCATCTCCATAATGGATTTCTCCCTCACTCCAATTTAGTGAAGATGGAAACAAATGTAAGAAATGCAGGGAAATCCACTCTTCCAGGAAGGAAGGCAGCCAGCGTGCAGTCACATAACTGTCCTATAGTAGTGGAACAAGGGGAAGGAACGCAGGGTCTGCAGCTGTGTTACAAAAGGACATTTGCCGTCGAGCTGTAGGAAATAAGGGAGTGGGGGTGGGGTGGCAGAGGCCCCTTGTTCTTTACAGCACTCTGCGCCAAGCTAGCATTGCAGTGAACGAAACTTAATTGATACTCTGAACTGGGGGGGAGGGAGCCCAGTTAGAGATTCCAAAGAGAGGGAAAAGGCAATGGAGGAGGTGTGGGGCATGGGGGAGTCAGAGAGAGGATGAATTTAATTCCACATTTTGCCTCATCTGTAATTTGCCAAGATATTGTAATGAGTATCTACCATGTTCTACCATGTTCTCCATGTAACTTTCTGAACTGACTCTTTCTAGAACAGTAGAGTACATTCAATTTTGTATTATAGCAACAGCTGGGTTTCCTGGCAGTGAGCAGTCACCTCAAAAATGTGTTTCTTAGTCTTTAATCCCAAAGGCATAGTTTTGTTTGTTTGTTTTATTTTGTTTTTAGACAGAGTCTCACTATGTAGCTCTGGCTGTCCTAGAATTCACTATAGAGATCTCCCCACCTCTGTTTCTCAAGTGCTGGAACTAAAGGCATGCACCATTATGTCCAGTCAACAAATATGTATTCCAAAACTTGTTTTTAAGGGGATGCTGAGTTCTATTCTCCAACCAACTAACAGGTCTCCTCCCAGGACAGAGTCCTATAGAGAGGGGCATTGTCAGGAGCAGAGCCCAATGGCAGATGGAGGTGACAGCCATACACCTGAGGGGTTCATGAGAGTTACGACATGGGGAGCTGTGGAGCCAGGGAGGTGGAAAGAATCATAATCCTGTGGTGATAATTGTGTTCCCCAATATACTGTGTACCCTAATAAACTTATCTGGGGATCAGAGAACAGAACAGCCACTAGATTAGACATAGAGGCCAGACAGGGGTGGCACCCATGCCTTTAATCCTATCATTCGGGAGGTAGAGATCCATTTGGATCTCTGTGAGTTCAAGGCCATACTGGGAACAGAGCCAAGCAGTGGTGGCACACACCTTTAACCCTAGCACTTGAGATCTCATGCCTCTGCTTGGGAAGGACACACACCTTAAATTCCAACACTAGTTAACCATAAAGGTCTGGAGGTCTGTACAGACAGACAGAAGTGATGTATCTGGGTGGAGAGAGGAAGTGATGGCAGGAAGCAGAAAGGTATATAAAGGCGTGAGGACCAGGAACTAGAGGCTTTTAGCAGCAGTTCAGCTGAGATCCATTTGGGTGAGGACTCAGAAGCTTTCAATCTGAGGATTCGTGGAAACAGGATCAGATGAGGAGTTGGTAAGGTGAGGTTGGCTGTGGCCTGTCCTGCTTCTCTGATCTTTCAGAATTTACCCCAATATCTGGCTTCAGGTTTTTTATTGACAAGACCTTTTAAGATTCGTGTTACATAATCCATCTCTCGCTCCCACAAATGCAGGGGCCCTCCCTCAGGTGATGAGGAGCAGCAGAAGGGGCCATAGGGTGCCTCCGGTTAATCCAAGGAAAGGGGATGCTCCTGCTGGAATGGAGACCCCTCCCAAAGACACAGAGTAGAAAGAGCAGTGCCTCGGGAGCTCCAAACGACCTCCATGAAGTTCAGAAGACATGAGCAACGTAACAAAGAACTAGTGAAATTCAAGGTGGCGGCGGCCATGCCTTCTAGGAAGAGTTAGAGCTGAGACAAAGCATTCTGGGGTGAGCAAGGAGTGAGAAGAAATGAAATGGCATCCCAGAAGGCTGGGGGGAAGGAAACGAGGCAACAGGGAAGGATGTTTAAGAGGAAGCTGGGGATGGCTCAGTGGTGTGAATGCTTGCTGAGCACGCACAAGGACATGAGGGCAGACTCCTCACACCCACGTAATCCCAGGAGTGGGGACTCTGAAGCTCCCTGGCCAGCCAGCCTAGCCAGATCTGTGAGACACAGGCTCAGTGAGAGACCCTGTCTCAAAAAAAAAAAAAAAATCAAGGTAGGGAGTAACTGGAGAAGACCCTAGTGTGGACCGGCAGCCTTCACACGCACGTGTGCATCCCACAGCCTTCACACGCACGTGTGCATCCCACAGCCTTCACACGCACGTGTGCATCCCTCCATTAAAAAATTAACTCAGAGGTCAGATAGAATTTCACAACAAACAGTGGAATAAAGATGAACCATGGAACTCCACTGGTGTCTCTTGACATAGAAGGGTCGAGAGTGCTAACACAGACCCTGTGTTCAAGCCTGTGGTACCAACAGGCCCAGGATGTAAGCCATTGACTTTACCGCAGTCAAAAGAACAGGGAAGGCCTTTGGGTATCTGGGCAATGAAATTAGTTACTTTATGAAGAAAGGAAATTCAGATCGCCTTCAGAAAGTCTAATGGCAACATGGAATGATATTTGTTATACCAGAGGGAAAAGTAAGCCAGCAAAAAAATTCTTTATTCCAGCATACGGTAGTTACATATGAAAGGGAAAGGCTATTATATGCTCAGAAACTTAGCCTTGTTCTCGTTTGGGCTCTCTCTCCCCAAAGAATGTGCTAGAGAAATTGGTCCAGACAATCAAGTTAATAAAAGGACAGTGAAGGAGACCTTGGAAATTCTGCAGGTGAGATGCCAGGATGTGAGGGAGCCATGGCTTTCCTGGTCACCAGGCAGATCAGGCACAGTCCAGAGCACATTTAGAAGCAGTGACCAGCCTCCCCCCCCCCCAGAGCCAGTGACCACATCTCCCCAAAACCAGCTGGACCACTGAGATAAGAGTCTCCTATTAGAAAGAGAGACTCAGCCCTTGTATTGATAAGCTCTGAGGTCAACACTGAGGATATCATGCTTCTAGGGGGACTGCGTGGTCTCTAGGATATGTATTAACTCACTTTTCCACATTCAAAGCAGAGTTGACAAGGAGCTATTTGGAAACTCTTCTTGTTTTTTGTGTCTTTTGGTACTTTCCAAAATGTCCCACTCTGAACACTTATTCATTGTATATGCCTCAGAAGTTTCTAGAATTTCCCCTTATCTACAGATATATTTAAATATTTACTTATGTGTTTAAATATTTAAATATCCAGAGTGAAGAGGTCATCACTTCCAAGGACTCGATTTGTGTGATTTTAAGATTCTGGTGAAAGACAAGACTAGATCTGAGTTTGAAAACACCTCCCATCCCTGGTAGGACACCAGCCTGGAGGGCTCTGCTGAGGGGTCACCCTATGTAGCTCTGACCTTAAGTTTCCTTATTCATTTGTGTTCCCTGTAACTTGCTCTGCATGTGGTCACTGTTCTATGCTTCCAAACAATTCTCCAGGAGCCTTTTTGTCCATCTCAAAATTTACTCCAAGTGTTATTAGTGACCGCTTCCTCCCATTGCCCTTCTGAGGCCAGCAACCAGTTACCAGTTATCGCGAATCACCCAGGGATCACCTGGTTCTAGTCCCATCTGTATTCATTTTCAACACATAACATCCTTTAACTGATCTGTACTTAAACTCAATACAGTCTCTGTGTGTGTGTCACACACACACACACACACACACAAACACACACTCTACTCTGAAACCCACCTCTAAGGACAATGAATTAGTTTATATTCCCAGAAGCCCTGAGTGTCGCTGTCTCAGACACACTCAAAGAAAATGTTATCAAACTTCTGCCTCATTCAAGGGATAAGAGTGTCCCCATGGTTTCAAGTCTTACCTCTTCAGAGAGAAGCCGACCTGCTTTTCCCCTGGTGTGAACCCTCATTCCATTCTTCAGCTATTAATCTGAGAGATACTCTTCTATATTAAGAAAGTAACTATTGCATCTAGCAAATAGATCACCATCACTTCCCCCAGCTTTGCTTCTCTCCTAATGCCATCGGGTCTTTTCAAAGTTTTCTGGGTTTGCAGCTTCCAAGTATTGGAGAAGTTACCCACGTTGGACACCTGCCCTGAGTCTGCAAGAGTGTCCTGTCACCCTCCATTCACATGCAAAAGTGACCTGGCCCTTGTTCTATACTTGTTCATACACAGCCTTCTCCATTCTCACCCAGAACACACAGGTCTGGAGTCCCCACACATCCAAAGACTCTCTTGCTGCTTCCATGGAAGTAGCCCGTCTCCGAGCTACGGCCTGATGCAGCTTTCATGGAAACTTCCTTCCCATCTGTAAGTCTCCTGACTGCCAAAGTTGGCCAGCAGTCCAGGTACCCTCCTACAACCCATCCCAAACCACTGGAGCCATCCTGGCCCTCCTCAATGTTTCTGAGTCAGTCCATCTGATCTTGTTGGGTTGAAGGCAAGGGTTTTTTGCCACAAATGTTTACTTAGTGTATGTATGATGGGTGACATTGCCAACCTGACAGAATCTAGAACAGCCTGGAATACAGACTTGTGGGAGTTTTGATTACATCAACTGATGTAGGAAGGACCCATCATACCTGTGGGCAGGATCTAGACTTAATAATCCAGGAGAGCAAGCTAAGAACAGGCCTGTAACAGCGCTGTTCTCTGTTCTTGGTTAGGGATGCCGTGTGGCCAGTTCATCCCAACTCCTGCTGCGTGACTTCTTTGCCTGGATGGACTGTAACTGGGACTGTTAGCCAAAAAATAAACACCTTCTATCTTAGGTTGCTTTTTTTCAGAGTATTTTATGATCACGGCAGCATTGGGAGTAGCCACACAGCCTTTTATGAGCTCTGCCTTGATTTTAATTATTATAACTTGTAAAACGCATCGCATGAAAGACGCACCACTACACCTTCGCCCTGCCGTGTTGACAGTGTGCGGGAGCCGCTGACTTTCTGAGCAGAAGAGCATGGCTGAACTATGACGGTTGGATACTTGCCCAGGCACCCCCTTCTCTAGGTTGGAGCAACTGAGGAAAACACCAACTTGGAATAAAGACAGAATCACTTCCTCTCTTAGGTCTCTTGAATTGATGAATAGCATCTTCCCTGCGTGCCTCTTCTAAGGCGCAGAAAGCCATAGTAGAAATACATAAGACAAAGCCCCCCACAGGCATCTGCTTTCCGACAGATTTCAACCAGAGCCGATGGACAGGTGAATGTGACTGTCTGGGCACTGCTGTGGGTCACACATGTGACAGAATCTGACTATAGAGAGAGACTGACCCAGAGATCCAAACTCCTAATCCTGAGATGCGTCACTGCAGGCTAGGACGATTCCTCACTAGGAAACACTCTGCTGAGTTTATTCATGGGCATGTCGGAAGAGGGGCCACTGTGAAAGTGAGGAATGCACAGGAGAAAGTCTACTCCCACACGGGGAGCAAGGAGCAACCTGGGGCAGGTCTGGCCAGGCATGGGGCAGTCTTCTCCCTTAATTAACACAAAAGCACGTCACGTGGGTGGGAGTGTTTACCCTCACTGGTGTGTCTGATGTTTTCATGAACCCCCTGCCATCTGCGGGGTAGATCAGGTGTACTGCTTCACTCTGTGCTAGAGGCAGCTGTCCTGACGTTCCAGGGATGGCTGCTGTCACTGTCACCTTCAGGGTCACTGCGGCACGTCAGAAGGTCCCTCGTCCTTTTAGGCGAGAAGATAGCAGGACCACACAGCAAAATGTCTTGCAAAAACAATGTGACCTTTCTGCAGGTCTGAGACACAGAGCAAGTTCAGTCACTTTCCCTTGGTCCTGATTCACAGGAGCTAAGGACATACGTACAGGGACTTCTGTGGTCCACGATGTTATCTACAACCCCCAAAACAGTGACTTTGGAGAAGGAACCACTCTCTCCTTGGACAGTGACAGATGTGGGGAGTGATGCTGGGTTTCAAGCCTGGGTTTCTAGTGTGTGCCACCCCACCTGTCACACACACTGACCTGCCTGCTTCCCTCCAGGGGTCACTTGCTGCTGGCTGCTTCCCTTATTTTCTAATGAGAGATCAACGCAGTGTGTCCCATGACAGGGCGGATGCCTCGGGCACAGCTGCCCGTGGACAATTATGCTGACAGCTGCTTCCATCCATGGTCTACTGAGGGCCGACCCACATGGCTGCTCTAGGCATCACAAAACCACAGCGCAACACTACAACATAAATATTATGATTTCAAATACTTAGATTAGCCTTATGACCATGAAGAAGGTGGTGATGTGTGTATGTGTGTGTGTATACTCTCTTTTCAAGATTTTACGGCTTTATTCAATTGTGTGTGTGTGAGTACACATGCACACACAGGCACAGGCTTGCATGTAAGCATGTGTGAATTGAGTCCAAGTGCCTACAGAAGCTCAAAGGTCGAGTTGGATCCCCCTGTAACCAGAGTTAGAGGTGGTCATGATCCACCCAACTTGGGTACTGGGACACAAACTGGGGTCATCTGCTTAACTGCTGAGGCATCTCTCCAGCTCCATATGTGACACTCGATATTACTAACGTGAAACTGAAATCCAAAGGCTCCTCATGCTGAGAACATCTCAGCTGCTCTGGTTCCAGTGACATTCAGAAAGGGGCCCTGCAGTACAAGGCAACATGGGGGTTGGAGTCACGCCAGGCAGGCTCCACCGGCCTCTCTCTTCCCAGGCAGCAGCATTTCTCAAGTTACACTGTTGGGTGGCCAGGATATCAATGTCATTGCCCAAAGTCAGTACGAACTCTGTTGATAATAAAGTGGGAGATGAAAAAACAAAACAAAAAAACAAACAAAAAACTAGATAATGTTGAACACCTGCACACCCAACAGAAACAAAGGTCCAAAGCAGGCCTGTAAGCAGCAGGTCTGGGACCCAAGGTGAGTTGGCTGGAGTTGCGTTGTTCTGTTAGCTCCGTAAGCTCTCCCTGTGTGGAGAAGAGCAACACTAGCCATAGGTGGGCAGGGGACCGCTAAGCCTCAGGGATACCGTCACTTAAACTGGCTTAGCTTTCCAGACAGCATCCTCCTCTCTCCCAGCTGGGGCCTCTGCTCACTGTCCTAGAACACCTCTCTACTGCTGCATGCCATACTCCAGAAGGACACACAAGACATGATTGTCACTCGCCTTTCCCTGAACCCTTTATTCTTGAGGAAAGAGATGGTGCCTTCCACATTCTAACTTTATTTACTTAGCCCTCTGCAGAGGCATTTGGAGATGGAGATGGGCTGCACCTGTAATCCCAGTCCTGGGGACATGGCAACAAGAGGATCAGGAGTTCAAGGTCCTCTTCGGCTATAAACCGAGTCAGAGGCCTGCCTCGGCTGTGTGAAATCCTGCCTTGGCTGTGTGAAAAACCCAAAAAACCCTGTTTCAAAAACCCAAAAAACAACAGAGACATTAGAGAAGAACATGCCCTTGTGGTTTGTTCTGAAGAGCAGGTACGCTGGGAGCTCCCCTGGCACCATGCACACACAACTCCCAACCTTTGTTCCTACCTCACAGGAAACAGCTGCCACTCAAAATGGTGACTCCCCACTTAGGGCTCTCATTCCTATCCAGCTTTCCTGTATTCTCTTAAATGACTCTTTCCCTCATAAATATATTTTTTTAAAGTGCTTCCTGCCCCTCTGAGCTATTGATATTGGTGTTCTTTGAGTATCAGAAGAAACTGACCTTTACAGATTGACTTGCACATCAATCTATTATACCCTTGAAGCTGTGGGGTATACTCACTAGAAACTTAATAGTAATAGGAGGTTTTTGTCTTCTGTTGCATGCCACAAAATCATATGGCCTACTAAAGGCTGACAGATTATGTTAATTTTTCTACACTAGAGTTAATCTAGTCAATGTATTAGTTTCTGCTGTGCTCTCATGACTTCAATAAAATGTATTTGTGTTTGTATATATGTCCTAGTCACTAGGGACAGTCAAGGTTGAAAATGTCTAATAGCAGGAAAGAAAGCTGGCCACATATCAGTTTGAACTACTTTAGAATTTCCCTTACATTGTGACCCCAGATGGAATAAAAGTGCACTGTGATCATCTGAACTGGGCAGAAGTAGGGATGAGTGAGTTCCTTCTCTGTGTTTCTCTGAACTGGTGACTTTTCCTAGGTAAAGAGATATTGCTTTGTTTCTGGGAGGAACCATTCAAAAGCAAATGGGAAGCCACCTTCATGAAGTTCCTCCCGTCCTTGACTCTACAGAGTGTGGGAGCCCTTGATGCACAGAGGCCAGAAGATCCCTGTTCCTCTTTGAGGCAGGAGCCCTCTCCACCACCGTGACTGTGGGGCAGGAAGCTGGACAGGGATGGCTTCTTGAATAAGTGGCCTGGTACTCCAGAGAACACAGTGAGTGTTAGTGCCAGGAGATCTGACACATTTTTAAGGGAAGGTGCAGGGGCTGTTGATGAGAGGACCGCCCACAGAGATTTCTCCACAGGACACTGGATCCCCTGGAGCTAGAGTCATGGGTGGTTGTGAATCATCCTATGTGGGTGCTGGGAACCAAACTCAGGTCCTCTAGAAGAACAGCAAGTGCTCTTAACCACTGAGCTATCTCTCCAGCATAACGTAAAACAACATCTTCGTGTGTGTGTGTGTGTGTGTGTGTGTGTGTGTGTGTGTATGTGTGTGTGTGTGTTTGTAGTGTGTGGTGTGCATGAGGGGTTGGGGAGGGGGAGAGAGAGAATATGGGTAGACATGTGCCACATGTACAAGGAGGGGTTTTAGTTCTCACCTTCTACCTTGTTTGGAGCAGCGTCTCTTGTTGACCACACCCCTGCTTAGCTGACCTGCAGTTTTCTATGGCTTCTCCCACCTCTACCTTCCATCTTACCCTAGGAGCTCCGGGATTACAGATGCACGTCACCAGGTCTGGCTTTTATGTGGATACTTGGGGATCTGAACTCATGTACTCATGCTTACATTGATAGTGTTCCACCCAGGGAGTCATTTCTCCAGCCCGACCTGCCTCAACCAGTAATGGAGAGCAACCTGCCTCCTGGATTAACTTCACACAGTCCTAGGAGCAGAGCAGAGCCAGATTCTGTTTGGGTGAGGGGAGATTCCAGAAAAGCTGTAACTGGAACTCGTCTCCAGTAGCCAGTGCTGTGTTCCAGAGGGAACTAGGGAGTGTCTCGGGGTACTGGCAGGCAGTTCTGAGTGCATCTATCATGTAGTCGTCTTTGCGTGGCTGAGTCCACCCTGGCCTCATTGGCACATGGCACACACACTCTGAGAAGATACAGAGGTTAATCTCTCATTTTGTCGAGTTTCTAAACTCAAAACCTCTGAGATAAGACTTGGAAATGGCAAATGAAATCTTTGCTATGTTTTCCTTGACTCTAAACTATGTTTTAAAATAAATGTTTCACTCTCATATGTGCAAAATACAAGTACCCCATCTTGTGGGGTGCTAGGAGAGAAGTTTTAAGACGGCTACAGACCAAGCAAGTTGGCCAAGAGTACTTCAGAGCAGTGGGCCGCTGAAGGCTTGCCTTTGTCCGGGAGCTTCCTGGGAATGGTTTTGGAATACAAGGTCCTGTTGGATAGACTTCCACCTCCCTGGTTCTGCTGCGTGTGCATCCTCTGTGTACAGGGATATGCTGCAAAGATGGGATCGTAACTGAGTGAGTGTCTGCAGGGGCTTGGTGTTTTTGTGCAGGAGAAGGGATGGGGTGCGAGTTCCCTGTCCCAGTGGCGCTATGGCTACAGTGACAGATGACAAGGATAAGTGTGTCTTAGGAAGGCTGATGCTGCTTGGGGGACAGAGCTCATGGGAGCTAGGTCCCTCCTGTGGGACTCTGCTTAGGGGACAGTAGACATGGGGAGCTGGGTCCCTCCTGTGGGACTCAGACAGTAGACACAGGGAGCTGAGTCCCTCCTGTGGGACTCTGCTTGGGGGACAGAGGGCATGGGGAGCTGGGTCCCTCCTGTGGGACTCGGACAGTAGACATAGGGAGCTGGGTCCCTCCTGTGGGACTCTGACAGTAGACACAGGGAGCTGGGTCCCTCCTGTGGGACTCTGCTTAGGGGACAGTAGACACAGGGAGCTGGGTCCCTCCTGTGGGACTCTGCTTAGGGGACAGTAGACACAGGGAGCTGGGTCCCTCCTGTGGGACTCTGCTGGGAACCTCTTTCTCTCCTTTTGGCTGTCACTCCTGGCTCTTGCCAGGCTCTCAGCCTGTGAGATGATCTCTGGCTTTCACTTTCTCATCTCCACCATTCCTGGGTCCTTGCGGGAAACCCACAGAGTAACTGCTTATTTCCACCTTCACTTCCAACGCCACACTACACATGAAGAAGCTTGATAGGCAGGCTGAAGCCATGAGCCAGGAAGGCCTAGATGTAGCAAAGGCAGCCTTGAGCTCATCCTCAGCCAGTCCATGGGAAGTAAATACGGGAGGCAGCTGGCTCTGATTTCAGGGAAGAGGACATGGTGAATCTCCTGACCACCCTTCACCCGATTCTAGTCTCGACGACTCCTCCCTCAAGTTCATCATCTTTCTGGGCTGAATGGTTGGTCTTTGGTGGCTGTCAAGCAACTGAATCATCTCGTTTATAAATCTCGAGATTTATAAATGCTCCATAATGCCAAAATGGCTCTACAATTTGGGGGAGGAAATGATAAATATGGTTTTTTAAAAAATGTTTTACAGCCGGGGGGTGGTGGTGGTGCACGCCTTTAATCCCAGCACTCTGGAGGCAGAGACAGGCAGATCTCTGTGAGTTTAAGACCAGCCTGGTCTACAGAGTGAGATCCAGGACAGGCACCAATACTACACAGAGAAACCCTGTCTCGAAAAAAAAAAAAGTTTTACTAGTCTTAAAGTGGTTCATCCATAGCAGAGCATATTTTTGTCACTGACTTTGAAAGTGGGTAGAAAGAACTTTGGTTAAGAGCTGGTGAGATGGCTCATGCCCATTGCCCAATGACTCAAGCTGCATCCTAGAGTCCACAGAAGGAGAGAGTAACCTCCCAAAAGATGTCCTGTAGCCTCTATGTGAATGCTGTGGGATGTGTGTGTATGTGTGTGTGTATGTGCATGCATGCCTTCACTCTTGCATGTACACACACACACACACACACACACACACACACACACACACACATGAATAAATGAATGAATGAACAAAGTATTTTCAAAAAGATATATGGTCAAAGGTCTGAAGTCTTGCAAAGCTAATGAACACAGATAAGTCTGAAACATTGTTTCAGATGTTTATTAAACAGCCAGTGAAGCAAGCCTCTGCAAGGGGCAAGTGGGGCCTTTTAAAGCACACAGGGTGTCACTCCCGACCTCTTCCTCACTAAAAGCCAAGGGAGGTAGAGGGCTTGTCTCTGCTGTTTGCTCAGTAAGAACTTCCAGCAGAAGGCTTTGCTGTAACCAGAGGCTTATGCAATGAAAATAAAGTGACCCCGTGGCCCATCCCCTTGGTGACTTCCCTTTCTGACTTCCTGGAGATTAATATTTCCCTATTGACTTAGCGCAGTGGTGTGTGTGTTGGGGGGAGGGGGTTTTTTAGAATCCAAAATATTACAAAGAGTGTTCATAAATATTGTCATCTGATCTAGGCACCATGCCAAGTTTTTAATCTTATTACAACATCAGAGAGGTAATTTTTTAACATGACACATGCCCAGGGTTCTATTGAAAGCCCGACTCTGGAATCATCGGGAGTAAACTGTGGTAGGCTTTGTCCACAGGAGTGGACGCAGCCCTGACGGACAGGGGAAAGTGTAGGTTTATATTAAAGCCCAAAGGAACTGGGTAAAAACTATCCCTTAGGTGGTTAGACACCAGGGTGGTTTCCATTACATCAACAAACAGGGAAGCCAAGCCGCAGGAAGAAGCGCACAGCGTCGCATGCATCTGTGTTAAAAAGGCAGAAAAGCCAGAGCGCTGGGTGCTGACGGAGTCATGCTCTGCCCTGGAGGTGAGGGGCTCCCTTCAAAGAATGTGATGGCAACTGTTGATCTGGTAATTTTACAGAATGATGTCTGTGCTACCCACCCCACAGTGGCTCTTCCTCTTCTCGCTGAACATCTTGGATGCTTCCTGGGCATTCATTTAAACCGCTCCCTTTCTGTCTCAACTGATCTGAGGACAGACAGCCCACATTATCAGTGAGTAGGCTGTATGAGAGAGGGTGTCTCTTCTACTCCAGGTTCAGTGACAGTGAAGTCTAGGACTGGCATTCATGGCTGGCCACATGCCACTTGGCTGGATTTCTGTTTCCATCAGAAATCAAGAAAATCTCATGGAGAGATAACAAGTGTTGAGATCCTTGAGTGTCTGATGGGAATCTCTTTAAAATTTTAGAAAATCTAGGGCCAGAGAGTTGGCTCAGTGAGGAAAGGCACTTGCCACCAAGCCTGATGACCTGAGTTTGATGTCTGAACCCACATAGAGTCAGGAGGGAACTGACTTCTACAAGTTGTCCTCTGACCTCCACACACAGTGAATGAATGAATGAATGAATGAATGAATAAAGTGTGAAAAGCAAGAAAATCTTACAAAGTCTCATAGTCCAGCTTTGAGCGCTGCTGCACGGCCACATAGAGACATCAGGTGTTCACAGACGACTTCCCATTGGCTGACCCTGTTCAGGGCCTCACTCCTTATCAAACAGAATATAGAAGGGGAGTGTTGCTCTACTTACAGCAAGGATTGGCTGGGGAACTAGAGCATCATTCTAGATTATGACAGCATTATGTCAACAGGAAATGGCCAATCAACACATAGGGGATTGTTCAGGAAATTGAAAGCCTGGTGTTTCAACCAAAAACTTTCTGGGCAACAGAAGCGAAATGTTCCCTTTACTCATCATGGTGACCTATTCTCATGGAAGGTGGCGGGAGCGGGAGCAGGAGCAGGGACGGGGCACAGGGTACTTTATTTAACAGTGCTGGGTAAAGCCCAGTGCAGTGGCTCACCTCTGTAATTCCAGCACTAGGATGGCTGAGACAGGAGGATTGCCAGGCAGTCAAGGTCAGCTGGAGCTGCAGAGCCCGACCCTGTCTCAAAACAAGAGCAATGGGAAGCTGCTGGGAGCAGGTGTTCTGGAACACCTGAGAGTGATAAAGCCAGACTCTGTCTGCATTTTGTCAGATTAGTACAGGAACCTCTGCAGCTGGGAGCTCCTAACAACAAACACATTACCTGCTGCGTCTCCCTTTCTCCCACAGCACCTCTTCTTCCTGGACATCACTGGGAATCTCCTTAGGGAGAAGATGCTCAGTGTCCCCATGACTCCCTTTACCATCCATTAAGATGACACTGTCTGTGTGGAACCACAGAAGAGGTTCCTTCTTTCATGGAAGCACAAGGTAAATGGCCACACCCCCCATGGGACAGAGGCGGGAGGATCCTGATGGCATCCTGTTCTATCCTGTGTCAGCCAACAGACTGACTGGGGGTGGGGGTGGGGGTCGGGGGGCTTGGGAGAGCATCCTGATGATGGCAGTGCTGGAGAGGGATCCCAAGAGGAGCTGGGCCGTGTGAATCTCCTGGTTTCCCTGTTGTCCTGTAGCACAAGGGAAACCAGGTGAAAAGAAAGAAGCAGAGATCTCTCCAGACTATGTCTATAACCGTCTCTTAATCTGTAATTATAGTGGAACAAAATAAAAAAGATCTCTGGAATGTTGATTTTAACTGGCCTTTCACTAGCCGCCTTAGCACTGCAGTTTGGAGGTCCAGGACGGGCCGAGCTCAGGGTGACTCGGACTTCTAAGGCTTCTTCACACCCATATCTGTGTGTCTGACACATCTTTTAAGATAGATTTTTAAAAACGGATTACCTTAAAGGAGGAATTTCCAGATTTCCACTTGCAAACCGTGTGCTTCCAGGTACTTTTCAGTCCACACTGTCCCTCTAACGGTCCCAGATCTGGGCACCGCAGGGTGGGCAGCAGCAGCAGCTGGGGATCTTCCTCCATGGGTTTGTTTGGATCATAACAGGAATTCTGGGTACTTTTCCCTCCAGGAGACTAAAGGGCAGTGTGAAGAGAGTGACAGCGCATGGCAGTGGAAAATCCCAGCTCCCATCGGAGGAGTGACTTCCCAGAGAGTCGCCTTCTCCAGTGGTCTCCTTTGTTTACAGCAGTCACATGCCCGGTAAGATTTATGCCTGTGGCACAGGACTCACGGGTGGAGTTTTCCCCTCTGAGATATGCAAATCTGCCTTGGAAACAATGGAGCTGAATTAAAATATCTTGCACAGAGCGCGGAGTCGCTGCTTCCTTGACAATGTTAGCAAAGCCATTGTTACCTCTCATTGTTACCTCTCAGCCCTCCGGTGACTGTCACATCTGCTCCTCAGAATGAAGTTCCCTTCTTAAAAGAAATTGCAGAACAATATTTTATAATTACCCAACGCTGACTGCAAATGAACTGCATTTTAATTTTTCCAAGGAATTCGAGACCGTTGCTATTAAGTAGTTCAAAAAGAAGGGGAAATGGCTGTGTCTGGCCTTTGAAGTCCTTTTGAAATTTAATTGACCATCAGGCCACTGAGCGTCTTGGCACATGACCATTTAATAATAGGAAACTCAGCCTCGCATCAGGAGGAAAGGTGTAATTCATCAACGCTACACCCCATTTACATGACCGTCCACCGAGATTTCTGGAGAAAAGTGCAGAACACACACTTTTAAGTAATTTATGAGCCTTTGGGTAGCGTTAAAGCCACTGAGTCCTGGCAGTAAGAAAAATGTTTGTCGACAAGTATGCTTAACACTTTTAAAAACTTGAGCCATGACTATACCTTGCCTGCTGCCCAATTAATAGAGTCACTGGGGTGTTTTTTTTTTTTTTTTTCTAATTAAGGATTCTGATAAATACAGGAATGCCTTAAAGTGTTTAATTTAAGCAAGACTACTGCTTTACATCCAAACAAAACCAATCTTCTGACAATTCTCATTTGATCCTCAGGAGACTCAATTTAAACATTACCAGTGAACTTTCATACTTCCACAGGGGCCCTGAGGCACGCTTATCATAAAGAGATAGAGTCACCTTCTTTTTTTCAAAGTTTGATCTAAAAACAGCTCAGGCCCTGTGGCCTTGGGGTTGTGGGAGGAGGACTCTGAAGTGAGGCCCTCCCTCCTCCTCTGAGTCCCCTGGAGCTCACGGGGACTCTGTAGCTGGTGCTGATCTTCCCTCTGAGGACCTCTAAAGCCAAGAGCAGTCAGTCACTCACGTCTGGACAGAGGTTTCCAGGTGTGTGATGCTGAAACCTCACAGAGGATTACGGTGTTCAGTCTTCAGTCACATCAGGACCATTTCCCTAACATCAAAGTACGCAGACCTGCACACAGTAGGACGTCCCCCATCAGTCTGCACCAAATGTCATATGTGTTATATACATATATAGGTGCACACAGCTGCAGCATCAAGACCTCTGCTATATGAATGTGTGATCTAATAGCCACCCCCAAATTAAAAAAGTGTTAGCACACAAGCATAAGAAATGAAACTCACGCCTTCTGTGCAGTCTTAAGACACCATCATGTATTTGGTACTGAGCCAATTATACACTCAACACCATACACATATATTACAAGTTTAACTTCCTCACGGATGGAGAGACGAATGACAGTCTGATAGGTCACTAACTTGTTCAAGGTCACGGAGTTAGGAAATGTGGGCGTACGGAACTCTTGAGGATCGCTGCAATCCTTAAACCCCACAGGCACCGACCACAGGTCAGACCCTGCCGGAACTGCCTGTACTGGGCTTCCTCACTGCACTACAATGCCTGACGTTGAACAAAGCCCTCCTCACCAAGCACGCACATCATCAGATGAAAAGAACACACCCCGCTTCATTTACCTCATGAGCACGTGTTTACTCAGTTACTTACAGAGCTTGCTTTGAATACGTGCAAGCAAACAGCGTCCTGGGTAGGTGAGTGTGCTGGTTGATAACGACCTTCTGTTCTGATTTGATAGGACTTGCAGAATGTTCCTACAAGAAGGTAAGAAGTGCTGAGACAGTAGCTCCGTGGGTGAGATGCTCGATGCGCAAGCCTGAGCACCTGAGTTCAGTCCCCAGCACCCACATAAGCAGCTGGGTGCAGTGGGCCACACCTGTAATTCCAGGCCTGGAAGGTGGAGACAGGGAGATCGTGAGAGCTTATTTGCTAAATAGTCTAGCCGACCAGTGAGCTCTAGATTCAGTGGGAGATACTGTCTCAAAAATAAATAAAACATGAATAAGTGGGGGGCAATCGGGGAAGATACTCAATGTTTAATCTCTGGAACATTCATCTATGTGCACACACGTGATCATACAGGCGTGTGCATGTTTGTGTGCGTGGCAGTTCATATTTGAAGAAGTTGGCCTCAGGTAAGCAAATCAAAATGATGACTTTAAGTTGCTTTTGCTAGACACACTGTATGATTTGCCAAACTGTATAAACAGCTATCATATAGGAGCCTTCCAAGATAAACAATGATTGAGTCTGGCTGTGAGCATAAATATTCAACAAGGAATTTCCCATTGGATTCTAAGGCCCATCTACACTGTCCATCCATGTCCCTGGGAAAGCACTGTTAATATAATTTACCATCTCGATGTAAGTTTTAACATCTGTGACGGAAGAATCTTCTTGCCATGATAAACACTGCACAACCAGCCATAAGGGGCTGTGCCTACGTTGAGCCATTCTGCCGAGGGAGTCACAAATGCAGCCTGCCCCACACATTCAGGTCATCTATTTTTTATGCAGGTTTGTGCCAGGCAGCTGGCTGCACCTCAGGAAATCTGTTCCATCTGACCCCAGAGTTCAGGGTTGGGCTGGGCACCCAATAACGGACAGCGCAAGCCAATCAAATACACGTCTTTCTCATTGTAGTCTCAAGTGACATTTTGCCTATATGCGATGCATTTGCAAAGCTGTATCTACAATAACGCAAGAATAGGACAGCACACTCCTGCACGTGTCAGGATCCTGGTAACTGAAAGTGACATCATCTCCAATGCAGCCCTTCAATGCATTCATATGAAACCTGTTATTAGCGTGTGTCTCCCACATAGAATGGGGCTGAAAGAAGGGACTAGTCCTAATATTTTAAACCACATCCTTTATTCAGCTGAATCCATTTACTTCAAATAGTCTACAAGAGATAAAAATTTCCCTGCAGGAACCCACATATTCTGGCAACACTTTAGTGGGATGTGACTTTGCAAATGCTCAATGCTATCTATTTTCCATGTTCTGCTTCCTGTTGGAATTTGTGCCCCTTGTATTTGCCTGAAATGTGTATAGTTACAGAGCTGCAGGGATATTCCTAACGATGTTTTTGCTGAGCTTAAAAAATAGTCAGTGCTTCAAGAGAGTCTGCTATGAAGTGTGGCTATCTGACTTGTCCCTAGTAAGTACTGCGACACACACACCACACTGATTTCAAAGCAAACAACAGCCTCTTAACGATAATTATTAATTAATTAATAGATAACAACCTTTGAAAAGGTGCCAAGTAAACTTTTCACCAGCAATTTCCACATTTAAAAAAATCTATAAACCTTTTTTATTTTGACAAAAATAACATACTCCAGCTTGACCTCATAACATTTGTTTTAGTTTTTTTTTTTTTTTTTTTTTTTTTTTAAACTCGAGTGTTTTGTTGCTAAATCCCATGTATGGCTGAGTACCTCATTTTGAAGAAAAAAATAGAGGTTCATGTTCTTTTAAGGGGGCATATCCTCCAAAACAGTTGACAGATTCAGAAAATGTGTTAGGAAGGCATGGAAAAACAAGCATCAACCAAACACCGCATGGCCACAGAGGCTTATGCTGTAAGTGTGTCCGTGAACACGCCCTCGTGGGCTGATGTTCACATCATGGGAAAGACACTTTGAAGAGAAGACACTGCAGATGAACGTGTCATACTGCGAACTCCAAGTGACCAATGCTGTGAGCAATAAAAGAGCAGGAAAGGCAAAGGGGGTGGACTAGGGTGACCTGTGAGCAAAGCCTGGAAGGGGACAGGAGGCAGGGGACACTTGGAGAAGTGTGCCTGGGTGGTGAGAGAGAGGCAGAGAGCTGGGAAAGAGGAGCAAAGAGGCGACACCAGGAGCTATCGGTCCTTGGAGGCACTTGGAAAGCCCCAGGCTTGTCTCCCACAGGGGTCCAGGAGAAGGTATCCTGGGCAAAGGGAACAGAGAGCCACAGTCCTGACTTTAGTGGGACAGACTGCTCCACACAAACATGTTCAAGTACTAGTCTACCATGACTGAGACATGCTTTGCAGAAGTGATTGGGTCCAGATTAGGTCATTAGAAAGGGTCTTACTCACCTATGACTAATTCACTACAAGGAGAAAGACATGCGGGTCCCACCATGGAGACTTAGAGACAGACTGGTTCTGTGCCCTACATGCTGACCTTGGAGCTGCTGTTTCAGAGACTTTTCTACGTCTGTGAAGAGACACCATGACCAAGGCAACTTATAAAAGATGGAGTTAATTGGAGCTTATGGTTCCAGAGGGCTACAGTCTATGACCACCATGTTGTGGAGTGTGGAAACAAGCAGGCAGGCATGGTGCTGGAACAGTAGCTGAGAGCTCACATTCTGATCCACAGACATGAGGCAGAGAGAGTGAGAGAGAGTGAGGGAGAGTGAGAGAGAGAGAGAGAGAGAGAGAGAGAGAGAGAGAGACAGAGAGAGACAGAGAGAGACAGAGACAGAGAGACAGAGAGCTGATGGGGAATGGCATGGTTTTTTGAAACCTCAAGCTTAATCCAAGTGACAGGCTTTCTTCAACAAGACTACTCCTTCTCATCCTTCCTAAACAGTTCCACTAACTGGGGCCCAAGTTTTCAAATACATGAAACTGTGGGGCCATTCTCATTCAAACCAACACAGCCACCATAGGCTGGAGTGAGGATAGATGGTCCCTTAGAATATTCCATGGCAGCACAGATCTGAAGACACCTCAGTTTCAGATTTAGAGCTACCAGAATGGTGGAGAATAATGTAGTGTGGCCCTTGGGTGGGGGTGGGGGGGAGAGTGAGACAAGTGTGAGGAACTGTATGCCTTAGGCTGATACTTGTTTCAAAGTGTTGATTCGTCCACAATGCAGGAGACATGATCTGACAATGCTAGTGCATGCTGGGGTGCCGGCTCTTCCTAGTGCATGCCGGGGTGCCGGCTCTTCCTAGTGCATGCCGGGGTGCCGGCTCTTCCTAGTGCATGCCGGGGTGTAGGCTCTTCCTAGTGCATGCCAGGGTGCCTGCTCTTCCTAATGCATGCCGGGGTGTAGGCTCTTCCTGGTGCATGCTGAGGTGCCGGGTCTTCCTGGTGCATGCTGGGGTGCCGGGTCTTCCTGGTGCATGCTGGGGTGCTGGGTCTTCCTGGTGCATGCTGGGGTGCCGGGTCTTCCTGGCCATCTCCTTGGCTGCTTTTCATCTCCTTCCCTGGTCTCTTCTTCAGTCTCTTGTACTCACAATGTGTGTACGACTTCTGCCATGTGAGAAAACACACATCCAGTCAGAAGGCTCTGACACAAGGCAGGTGCCTCGTAAACCAGCTGACCGGCAGTCCCTGCAGGAGGGATATCAAGTGTGCAGGTGGTGCTCGCAGCACAGCATCCCCCACTAGGGCTGCATACCTTCTCATCTATAGCTGTGTTGTTTACACGTGATGCACACACGTGTGAGGTGAGGCTCTTTAAATGTACCCATCAGCAAATCTACCAACAAAGGACTCGGGCCAGCTGCTCCACATGACTCTTTTAAAGAAGAACATATTAGAAAAAAATAACCATGCCATAATATCTATATTCTCTTTAAATCGACTCTGCTTCATCACTCCAACGTGCCAAAAAAGGAACAAACCCTGTTTTTCATGTCTGAGTAATTTGGCTGAGGCAGAGTCTGTGGACACCTGCTAGAGGCTGAGTGTAAGGAAGGGTGAGTGTGGGGGGGAGGGGTTTGAGAGAAGAGTGTGAGGAGGAGTGTGAGGGATGAGGGTGATGAGGAGGGTGAGGAGGAGTGTGAGGGAGGAGTGTGAGAGATGAGTGAGGATGAGTGTGAGGGAGGAGTGTGAGGGAGGAGTGTGAAGATGAGTGTGAGGAAGGAGTGTGAGGATGAGTGTGAGGGAGGAGGGTGAGGGTGAGTGTGAGGGAGGAGGGTGAGGGTGAGTGTGAGGGAGGAGTGTGAGGAGGTTTGTGAGGATGAATGTGAGGGGAAGGAGCATGAGGATGAGTATGAGGAGAGTGAAGGACGAGTGTAAGGGATGAGTGTGAGGAATGAGTGTGAGTGAATGAGAAGGCAGGTCTCTCTGTCTCTGGGATTCCAGCTGAGGTGAAGACCTTCCCTTGCTCAGCACAGACACCCCGGCTTCCTTCAAAATCAAATCTCCTGGTCTTGCTGGGATCTTCTAATCAGGAAGCCCCTGAAATTTCCGCCCTTGCCTTCCTGATGTGGCTGGTCCTGCCACCCTGGGTCTCCAGAGACCAGGGTCTCTCGCTATTCTCGTGAATACTTTGTACTTTTATCAAAGTGACCATGGAGCTCCCTTGTGGATGCCCCAGGCTTGTGCCTGCCTCCCTGCGTCTGCCCTGGGATAAGGCAGTGGGCTACTCCAGCCCCTGAAGTGGCAGCCACCCTGCCTGTAGGAAACCAGACCTCCTGGTTCCCTGCCCAGCTCAGGAAGGACACGCCTCTCTCACAGACATCCCGACTTCATCATGGTGCTGTGCTCTCTACCTGTTTAGCTCTGTCTGTCCACCAGTTCTGGGGGCCCTACCCCTTAGCAGCTCCAGGCTGCACACTGGTTCATGCAGGTCTTGTAGGACTTACGGCTCAGGAGGTCACCTCTCATGAAGACAGTTGCCCCTCTGTATCCGTGATCTCTGCCTCTGTGGATTCAATTCAGTGAGTTCAATTCAAGTCAGACTGAAAACATTTTTCTCTTGTATTCCATAGAGCAAATGGCTTTTGTTTTCTAAAAAACCACAGATAGGACATGCTTACGGTTTATGAATACACTGATATGATTTTGTAGTTAACGCAGAAATCTGTGGTGCCCTAATAAGAACCATCCCTGTGCAAGGAATGTCTGTGGCTTGGGCTGGTGTGTGAACGCACGGGCAATTGCAGCTGTGATATGTGTGATGTTATCGTCTGTGAGTACTGCAATCTCACCCGCAGATGAATCTTGGATTATTACCGCTTGTCCTCTTAGGTTTTTTTCCTTATGATTTATTTTTGGTACATAATTAAATATTGTTTTATATGTATACAGACATACTTAAAAAGAAATCTGCCTCTGTTCTGAGTACATGGTCACTTTCCCATGCCATTGCTTCCTAAAGACACAGGATGGCAATTGTGCTCAGTGCTTACATTATAATACATGTGTCAGTAACTTACAGATAGTTGTTGGTATAATGTGCAGAGGTTAGATACAAGACTGTGCCATTTCATGTACCCACTTGAGTGCCCACGTGTTTAGACAGCTGCAGGGTCTGGAAGGGCCGTGAACCTGCCCCCTGTGGATCCTGAGGGATGGCTTCTCAGTACCGCTCATCAGCATCCACTAGATCTACACCAGACACTCTACCCAGGCTCCTGAACGCCCCTCTTCCAATACCTGCTGACAAATGACAGGTCAAGGATGTTGGACGCGGCTCTGGCCACATTCCTGTTTGCAGGGCAGGCAGCTCCACCCCTTGGCTCTGAGGCCTTAGTGAAGCTCAAGGCAACATCGAGTAGCCACAGTTCGGACTTACCCACATGCTTTGCAAGTAAAGGAGTCCTGGCACACACACCTCCTGCTGCTCACTCAGTCCTGAGGGTCTGTTTTGTACGGAAGCTTGCTTTTCTCTTGGAAGGCCCTATAAAGGCCAGGTTTATTAATGGTACATCCCAATCCCCTGCCATCCATTTGGCATCCCCCAGGAATTCCCCTCTGCCCACACAGAGGCCTGAACATTCTCTTGGCCTGCTCCTAGCAACCGATGCCCATGAGTTTGTGGAAAAGCAAGTCCATACAGGAATGGATGTACTGTCTTCTCCAAAGGTGCTCAGGCTGGTGATTTTCCACGTGCAAGTTCATGATTGATTTTCACTCTGACCAGAAATGAAAGCATTCCCCACCTCCACAGAAAAGTGTGTGTCTGTCTCCATTGACACACAGCACAAGAGGTGAGCTCTCTTCTTCGGTGGGCCCAGAGCAAGAGCTTTGGAGAGAGAGGAAGTGAAATACCCTCCAGTTTGGAAACAGGAGTGTGTGTGGGTAGATGTGTTTGTGAGCACACTTGCCTGTAGAGGCCAGACAACCACAAGTGTCGTTTCTCAGGTGTGCTTTTATGAGACGGGGTCTCTCATTGGCCTGGAACTCACCAGGCAGGCTGGGCTGGGTGGCTAGAGAGCCAAAGGCGCCTGCCAGTCTCTGTCTCCCCAGTGCTGGGGTTACTAACACTCGCTAGCATGCCCGACTTTTTTAAAAGGTGGGTCCTGGGGGATCGAACTCATGACTTCATTCCTGCAAGGCAAGTGCCTTACCAACTGAGCCATCAGCCTCCAGGAGCATGCTTCATGACGTAAGAAATCTGCAGTGGATTGATCCAAAGCCAATGCACTGGCTAACCGGCCAATACTAAGCCAGACTCCCAGAAGACCCTGGATGGTCTTCTATGCAGCCACAAGCCCCTCCTTTCTGGTTAAGCACCCCCTAACTTTGTGTCAGCCACTCCCATTCAGTCCTATGTACCTTCCCACTCCATTCTTACTCCTATGGCCCATCTGTTTACAGCATGGCCATTCCCAAGACCACATGAGGCTGAGTCATGATGGCACATGGCGGGAACCCCATCCTCTCTATACCACTGGATGCAAAGGTCTGATTGGATTCAGGTCCAGTTCCCCAGCAAGGTTACCCGTGCCACTGTGCACACACAAAGTGGTTTGTCACCTTTTGTAATGACAACTTTTATTAAATGTGCTCTTTGACAGCTTCACACATGCGTATAGGGTGTCCTGGTTGCTCTCACCTCACCCTCGCTTATCTATTTATTATTATCTATTATTAAATATCTTATCTATTCGCCTCTCCTGTTTCTCACATTCATGTCTTTTTTTTTTTTTTTTTTTTTGCTTTGCTTTGTGATGCATTCAGTTTAATATTGGCCTGTGTGATCACCTGTGTGATTGACTGCAACTCTGGGCATGCAATTGAAGTCATGATGATCCCCCTTCCCAGTATCCATCAGTAGCCGGTGTCTAACGCCTTCATCTCAAGGTTCCTCTGGAATTGGAAAGTTCTTTCCAATTAATTTACTAGTTAGAATCTTTGGAGAGTGACTCTTCTCCTCATCAAATATCCTGGCACTTGCCATGGCGTGTTGAGGTTGAACAAAGAAAAAGTGTACGCTACTCCTTCCTCTTACCGCCAATCCAGAATGGTGGACTAATTTCCCACAGGTGCCCCCTCAAGCCACCAATGCTTAGGCTACGGTAAAGATCCTGCCAAATTGCCAAGGTCAATATATACATCAGCTGTCTGGAGGCAGGGTTACAAAGAACAGCTTCAGAAGCGATGTCTGGGACGCTTTCTCTGTAAACGAACTTCACATTTCCAGGGACCTGCCCAGCCAGCTGTGTGGAGTAGCATTACACTGGCCCGAGGCTGGCTGGGCCACTAAAGGAAGGTGGTCTTTCTGGGCCTGCTTATAGCAAGGAGACACTGCACAGGCCTCCCCCTGGAAGAGAGCAGCTCGCCCAGGCCCAACCTAGCACATTCATGCCATCGCCCTCCATTTGCGCACTGGGGGATCTGGAGGTGGTTAGATTCTAGGTACCCCTCTAGGTTGCAGCTGCTGCTGTGTTGGCAGCAATAGAAGCCACCCTCCAACATGAAGGACACCGTTAGGACCTTCAAGAAGCACAGGGCTGAGAATGTCCTCAGGTCGATGACTTCCTTCTGTGTCTCCGTGGGGTGGGGAGAGGGGAGGGGACGTTACTATAGCCCCAGTGACCCATGTGTGGCTGTCACTATGGTGTCTGCTTCCCATCCAGCTTCCTAAGGCAGACACTGAGGACCAGCATTGCCTCCCCCATGCCCAACGTGTGGCTCTGTGCATGGCACACAGATGGTGGCACACAGCCCAGCTCCCACCTCTGGCTCAGCAAATTACAGCATGCAGAAAAGCAAGCCGCTGGCAACTCTTCCCACCTGGCCGGTTTGGGGCTTCATGAGTCCTGTGCTTCCCCCATGCCGTGTGTGACATGGGGCTTCCAGAGAACACCCAGAATGTGACCCAAAGAGTCACTTGTATGGCAACGATCACCCCCACATCCTTTAGTTAATGACTCCGAGTGAAGAGGCCAGATCCTGGGTCTCTTAGTAGCCAAGATTCCTATGGGTAGTTCACGTTTAACAAATGCAGAGAGAAGAGCTGTACTCCTCGATCCAGGTGTCGGCCTGCAACTTCCAGCACCTGCTGGATCCACAATGTGGACACACTGACTTCCACAACTGCAGGCTGACATTTAGCCTGCTTGCTCCTCCTTTCTTCCAGTTGGGAGAAGACGACATCTCCCTGTACATGAAGCATCCTGGCCACCAGCCTTCTAGTAGAAGTGATGTACTCCGTACCCATGCAGCTCTAGTGGGTTCCTGTGCCACCTGCTGACTAGGGAACAAAGAAGCAGAGCTCCCACTAGTCTGTTGGACAGGAGGTGGACTGGGGAGGTCAGACCCCTTTGATCTGGGTCCCCATTCTTGTTGTTAAAAGAATTTATGTATTGATACAACAGGTCAGCAAGCGAAGCATCCATCGAGAAGAGGAAATTTTGAGAAAACCAACACCTATCCGTTAGGGGACAATTTGGAGTGCTTCACCTGGAGGATCATACTGAGGCGCTTGGGATAATGATGTAGGGTGTTTAGTGAGCAGCCCACAGCAAAAGATGTTTCATAACTGTATCTCAATGCTGGAGCTGGAACTACATGTGACTCAGGGCTTAGATCAGAGTCAGTATGGCACAGAACCAGGCTGACAGCCTCTGAGGGGAGCTGGGTGAGAGAGGAGGGCTCTTCACGGTCCAAAGGGAGGATGCATAGGAGAGGAGAGAGGACCGGGAGGGCCAGACACACAGCCTCTGGTCCGACACTCCTGTCTCACTCCGTGGTTTATGGAGTACTCGTGGTTCTGTCTGACTCCATTAAGCACTTCCATTTCCCTAAAAGACAAATTAATCTATTTTACTAGGTTGATAATTTGAGAGTATTAAACCTAAACACCACTTTAAAAGTCACTGAGAGACTTCCAGCTGCTTCTCTCAGGAAGTGTAGCTTGCTGGCTATCCTGGAGTCCCAGGAGTCAGCCGAGGACACTGCACTGCCCAGGCTGGGGCTCATCAGCCTCGTCCCAGTGGCCAACTCTAACTCTATGTGGATGAGATAGAAAATAGAGCTTGTGGCCACAAGGAGAAAGGCTCAGCAGTGAACTTGATGCCCAAGGCACCTGACAAGGGTCTTGTCTCTCATGGTGTCTTCCTTGTGTCCTTGGCTCTACTGTTCCCATTCACCCCCAGAGGCTCTGGTTACTCTCCACCTGCAAAACATTCCACCAAGCCTAGGAGACGCCATCAATTCCCTTCCACATCTCTCTCAGGAGCCCCACCTTCCTGGGGAGTCCCCCCTCCCTCTCTGTCTCCGGCCAGGTCACAGATCATTTATCCATTACTCAGGTCGACAGAGTAGGGTGTTCAAACTGGCTGAGGTAACAAATCATAGCTGGTGCTTATGTGGATCTTTCCTCTCTAGAACACTGCAGACAGAGGCCGTCCTGAGTCCTCGTCACCAAATGTGACATCGAGTTGATTAGTTACTTCCCCTCTTTGGTGTAACAAAATGTCTGATAAAAGCAACTTAAAACGGTTAACCCTGGCATACAGTTTGAAGGGATACAGTCCATCATTGAGGGGATGGCGGGCAGAAGGAATCCGAGGCAGCTGGTTACATTGTGTCCACAGTCAGGAAGGAGAGATGGGGGAAAGTTGGTCCTCAGTCCATTTCCCACTGTTGTTCCTTATTTATTCCCTTCAAGGGATGTGCTCATGTCTGCTGGTGTACAATGATCCACTCTACAAAGTTTCCTAATTATCACCCATCTTGTTTGGAGACAGACTGAGCTCAATTCCAGTCTCTGCTACTATTAAAATACCTGTTAGGCCCGTGCACATGTGGACAGCACTATATGAACTCAGTGGGTATTTGTTTTTAAAGAGAAAACACTAAGTTGGGAGGGGAAAGTGTGTGGTGGGGGGAGGGGGATAAGGTAAGAATGGGAAGGGAAGGGCGCTAAACACATTATATCCATGTGTGAATATTAAATAAAATAGGTTTTTAAATAGCCACAAGCAACATTCCTGGACATAACTTTTTTCACTCCCCCCCCCTTTTATTGAAAATAGATTCTTTTCTCATACAATATACCCTGATTACAGTTTCTCCTTCCTCTATTCCTACTAGTTCCTCCCCAAACCCCCTCCAGATCCATTCCCTTTCTGTCTCTCATTAGAAAAGAAAAGGCTTCTTTTTAAATTTTATTTGTTTTTATTTCATGTGCATTGGTGTTTTGCCTACTGCCATATGGGTGCTGGGAATTGAACCCTGGTCCTCCAAAAGAGCAGCCAATACTCTTAATCACTAAGCCATCTCTCCAGCCCCAAGAACAGGCTTCTAAGATATAACAATCAAACATGACATAATAAAATAAAATAAAATGAAGCAAAAACTATCATATTGAAGTTGGACATAGCAACCCAACAGGAGAAAAAGAGTCCCAAGAACAGGGCCAAGAGTCAGAGACACACTTACTGAACATAACTTTTAAGTGAGTAAAATATAACCACCTGTGTGGGGCTGGAGACATGGCTCAGTGGCTAAGAGCACTGACTGTTCTTCCAGAGAAACCAGGTTCAATTCCCAGCACTCACATGGCAGCTAACAACTGTCTTTAACTCCAAGATCTAACACCCTCACTTAGAAATACATGCAGGCAAAACACCAATGCAAATAAAATAAAAATAAATAAATTATATATATGTTTTTTGAGACAGGGCTTCTCTGTGTAGCTTTGCGCCTTTCCTGGAACTCGCTTTGTAGACCAGGCTGGCTTTGAACTCACAGAGATTCACTTGCCTCTGCCTCCCGAGTGCTAGGATTAAAGGTATGCACCACCACCACCCGGCAATAAATTATATTTAAAAGGCAAAAAAAAAAAAAAAAAGAAAAAGAAAGAAAGAAAGAAAGAAAGAAAGAAAGAAAGAAAGAAAGAAAAATAAAAGAAAGAAAGAAGACACCTGCTGATGCTGGTTACTTCCCCAGGTACACAGGAAAATGTCAATAACAATACCTTCATGTGAAAAGTCCATTGTTGCACTTGAAAGCAACAGAAATAATATGGCCAGTAGGGAAAATATAGATTATTAAATATTAGGTGTGGTGATATTGTGTTCCCCAAAATATTGTGCACCCTAATAAAGTTATCTGGGGTCAGAGAACAGAACAGCCACTAGATATAGAGGCCAGAAAATGGTGGTACACACCCCTTTAATCCTAGCATTCCAGAGGCAGAGATCCGTCTGGATCTCTGTGAGTTCAAAGCCACATTGGAAACAGCCAGGCGTGGTAACAAGAGCCTTTAATCCAGGACGTGATGGTAGGAAGCAGAAGGTATTTAAGGCGTGAGGACGAGGAACTTAACTAGGCCTGTTAAGCTTTTAGGCTTTGAGCAGCACAGTTCAGCTGAGATCCATTTGGATGAGGACACAGAGGCTTCCAGTCTGAGGAACAGGATCAGCTGAGGAATTGGCAAGGTGAGGTGGCTGTGGCTTGTTCTGTTTCTCTGATCTTCCAGAATTCACCCCAATACCTGGCTCCAGGTTTGTTTTTATTAATAAGACCTTCTAACAATTCATGCTACAATTAGGTATTGACATTTAGTATTAGTATAATGAGAATAGACAGCTTAGATTTTTATATCAATTACCAAAATAAGAGAATTAAAGAATAAAAACAGTAAGTTATAGGAAAACATGTGATTCTGATGTCTGACTATATAAGAAATCTTAAAGTATGCAGGACCACTAAATAAATGTTAATGTAAAATAGAGAACAATTTTCACATTCACTAAGAAATTTTTACTTTCTTAGGTTAAGACATGAAAAGAACAAAATTACAGTTCACCTAAATTCAGAAAACACCTAGAGTAGATGTATCATGAAGTGATATGGTAATAAAGGTATAGTAATAAACGTGTGTGAAAAGCTTGGGCAACCCAAGAAAAGACTGTAAAACTGCAGGAATTGGACCGAAGGGATTTCCCAGAGGTTAAGGGCATAGGCTGTTCTTGCAGAGGACCCAAATTTGATGCTTGGCACCCACATTGAGGCGTGTAACTGTGTTTAACTGCAGTTCCAGTGCACTCAGCGCCCTCTTAGGGCACCTGCATGCACACAGTGCACATAAATTCACACAGGCACACACATGTACACAAAAATAAACCTTTTTTTTTTAAAAAAAAACCTAATGGGATAGGTAGAGAATAGAGGATATACAGGTGCTCCTCTGCTGAGAACACTTGACTTTGTCATCAACCAGAGAAAAGTATACGATATGTCACCAGGTACAACTGTGACTATTCGAGCCTTGCAGTGAAGAAGAGTGAAGAGAGGGACATTCTCACACATAATTGGGACAGATCTTTTTGGAAGCCATTCAGCCGTGTATGGGACACTCTCTGCTCTTCAGTACCTGGGGATCATCACTCCTGTGGGTAGAAATCTGTATGGGAATGATGTAAAATATAAGCAAAAAGTGTATAGAACACATCCACTCAGATGCTGTATGTGACTTCAAAATAAATCCTAAAAGCAGTGATACCTAACTGCAGGAAAATGAAGACGCGCAAGTGTCCTGTGCATCTGCAGAACAGGGCACAGCCATTAGATGAGGTCCCTATGGTGGCTGGAAGCGCATCCCTCACAGGCAGATCCAGGATGGCAGGTGGCCAGCGGAACCCCAAATCTGCCTGCCTTGCTCAGGAAGCTCCCACAGTTAAGTGGGTGCAAGTGTGGGTACAGATATTCAATTCCTGGAGAGCGTCCGACCCTTGAACTATGATCCATAAACTCCAAGACTGGAGAAGCCCTTCTGGGTTCAGGACCTTGGAGAACTCCGCTGTGGTGGCCAGAGGGCTGATGGCAGCAGGCTCCAGTAGGAGGCCATCACCTCCCAGGGAGGGATGCTTGCTGTGGGGTCGCTGTTGCTGAGTCAGGCAGGTGGTAGCCGGAGAAAAGCATGACTGAAGCCTCTAGAGAGGGCAGGGCCATATCCATGGATGTACCTATACACAAGACCTGGGCCTTCTTCCTGAGCAGGTGGGAGAGGCTGAAGTGGGATGGAGCATTTACTGATCCTGTCTTGAACCTGGTGTGGTACAGAGTTCAGGCAATGTTACAGCTCCCTGAGAAGAGAAGGAAAAATGAAACGAAATGATGTCACCTCACTCGGGGGGAGGGGAGGTAGGCTAAAGGGGCAGTAGTGGGAAACCAGAGTGAACATGCCACTTTGTGGCTGTCCTTGGCTTTGGGCAATGTGTTCTGTTGACTTTGTCATGCAAACTAAGTTTATAAGGATTTGAGGGAGTTCTAAGAGTCAACAAAGCTGTAGCAACCCCCAAACACTCAATGCCATGCCTGTGCTGACCCCATGCCTGTGCTGACCTCATGCCCTGCGCTGACCTCATGCCTGTGCTGACCCAATGCCTGCGCTGACCTCATGCCCTGCGCTGACCCCATGCCTGTGCTGACCCCATGCATGTGCTGACCCCATGCCTGTGCTGACCCCATGCATGTGCTGACCCCATGCCCTGCGCTGACCCCATGCCTGTGCTGACCTCATGCCCTGCACTGACCCCATGCCTGTGCTGACCCCATGCCTGCGCTGACCTCATGCCCTGCGCTGACCCCATGCCCTGCGCTGACCTCATGCCCTGCGCTGACCCCATGCCATGTGCTGACCTCATACCCTGTGCTGACCCCATTCACGCAGTAACTTCCTGCACGTCGTCCTGTTTGTCCGTCTTGTGAAACCTCATCTTGATTCCATGTAGTGAGTCACTGAGTGTGACTTCTGGGGTGAAGGCAGCCTCACAGAGGGATCTGGGGTACGCATCCCAGTGCAACACCTGTTGGGGTACCTTGTGGTTGGTGTGGATTCCTGTGGCAGTCTTGACCACACAGAAGTGAGTAGCACAAGGAAGCCCTCAACATCAGGCTTTGATCTGAATGTAAAGGAAGGATGATTTACATGGAATTCGTTTTGCAAATAACCATCCATTCATATACAATGTGTTGAGAAAGTGATTTGCCCTTTTAGGATTCTTTCTTTTTTTTTTTAAAGTAACTTTGTTAAATATATTTTATTTAATGTTGCTACCTATTAGTGTGGCTTAGCACTATATCAAATTCTATTTGAAGGACATACATAAAGTATTATGTTCTTCCTAAGTAAAAGGGAATAGCCAACTAACACTTGCCTAGATTGAAAGACTGAATTCTAATACTTGAAGGGTAGGGTGATAATTTGGTTGGAGAAGTGATTGCCTTGTAACCATGAGGCCCTGAGTCTTGCTGGGAAGCCAGTCTATTCTAATCAGTGAATCCCAAGCCAACTGGAGATACCTTAAAACAAAACAAAACAAAAACTATAACATGGAGGGCACCTGAGAACTGACCCGAGGCTGGCCTCTGGCCTCCATACATACCTGCACACACAAAGATTTGAAAGCCTCTGATTTTTTTTCCCTTCTGGAAAATGCCTCCGCTATGTTCTATGAAATACTGGCTATCACATGCCATAAGGTATAAAAGAAGGTGACAGGGTCATATTTTCAGTTTCATAATCTAACCAAATCTGTTCGAGACCTCTACAGGAAACATTACAAGATTTTGTATGAAGAAAGTTGAAACTCTCCTAAGCAAATGGGGAAATGTGCCATATCTGTAGGTAGGGAACTTGGTGTCTTTGAAGATGTCCAACATTTCTAAATTCATGGCAATCCTCGTGAGGTGTCTCATTAAAGTTGTCAAACTAGTTCCAATTGTAGCAGAAACAGAGTTACCTGGTCATCTAAGAGCCTCTTGCAGAATGAGCTGACAGGGTTTGCCAGTAAGGGTTCCTTTAAATGCCTAGTAGTTAAGACCGTGACGTATCTAGTATGCCTCTGCTTTATCCAGGAGACAAGTGAACACTAAGGGACCCAGGAGGACCAGGAGACCTGGTGGACCAAAAGCCCTGGAAGACCAAGAATCCTGGGGAGACCAACATACATCACGGGACCAAGAGACCTGGGAGGGGACTGAGACACCTGGGAGACCTAGAAACCCCGGAGAACGTAAATCCCTGGAATTTGGGGATAGCACCCACAGTGGCTGTGGGACCACTGAGCACACCTGTGTCTGATGAGCCTGAAATGATTCACTTTGTCCTTCGGTCTGTACAACTTCACCGCCAGGCCTCATAACTCATAAGCATGTCAAGTGTGACCATGAGTTACGCAGGCAGTTCCTGGTACTGTCGTCCAGGGGAATCAACCAGACACAAAACACAACAGTAATCACTTTTGATTGAGTGACATTTACAGGCTTTACTGCAGTGTCCCATTCCTGTGAGATGGCCAGCTCCTAACCTGAGAAGCAGGTGTTGGCTCTCTGTGACATGGGCACTCTCAGTTCTCATATTAAATGTGTTAACTCTCACAATTATGTTTGAAACTGTAATCCACCAGGGCTTAAGAGAAAGGGGTTCCCTTCCTGTGGTAGCGACTAGGGACATCATTTTTGTTGGAAAGAGTAAACCTATTTCAAACCTAGAGAAGGAAATGACCAGAGGCAGGTGGACAGTGAACCAGTTACGTTTGAGAAGCACCTGGACAGGAAGGGAACGTCGTGCCGTGTGTAACTGTAAGAGTCACACATGGAGCTGATCCTTACATTTTACCCGTCCCCTGCCATTCATTCACTCCTGGAAGGTTCCCACAACACGGGCTGATGGTTACAGGCACCTCTTTAAAGCCGCGGTGCCCGAGACAGATCCAGCCGGCTTCCAAACCAATTTAAACATGATGTGCTCAAAGTCAGACACTGATGCCATAAAATAAAAGATGAGTGAGAACAAGATTTGTCTTAAGAGTTGCCACAATTCTCTTCCCGCTTGGCTACATTTATTCCTCTTCCTGTGCACACATAATTTTCTTCAAAAGGCAAATCTATTTAACTAGGAAAGAAGTTAACCTCCCTTCCTCCCTCCCTCCCTCTCTCCCCCTCCCTCTCTCTCCCTCTCCCTCCCTCCCTTCCTCTCTCCTCCTCCCTCTCTCCCTCCCTCCCTCTCCCCCTCCCTCCCTCTCCCCTCCCTCTCTCTCTCCCCTCTTTTTCTCTTTCATTTTGTTTTGTGTCTTTGTGTTCTGAAACTGCATCATTCTGCATAGCCCAGGATAGTCTCAAACTTTTGCAGATTCTCCCGCCTCTGCTGGCCGAGGGCTAGACCTCAAGCTTACTTACCCCATCACACCACATACTTGTTTCCTCGTTCTAACTTTGTGTCATTGTTTCCTGGAATCTTCCCAGAGGTAGACCCTAATGTGACATTTGACAATGAAACTCCCAAGGTTCAAAGATTAAAACCATATCAAACCATTCTATTACCATGTTTTAGTAGCTATACATAAAGTATGGTCTTAAGAGGAAAATGGGGTGGGGGAGATAGAAACCACCTACAAGTTGATAAGGATGGGCTAAAACAGCAACACTAGGAATTAAAACTACAGTTAAGAAAAATAACAGATGATGTCGTAATAACATGTGACAATTTCTGTTTTCCAATTCTATGTCACAACCATAGATGCGTATGAAGACCAAAGTCCTAACCACATAAAGAAGTGAGCCCTTATGGAGGCAGAAGGGTGCAGAAGCAGAGATCTGCACTCTGGATCATTGCACAGATTGAGGCTCCCAAAGTATCCACAGCACATTCAGTCACTTGATGTTTGCTGGGTTTTATGATCTGAGCTGAAGATACACTAATGGCCGGTACACCGGTCCATTCTAACACACACAGTGCAGGATGTGAATGTCACCCTGGACCCTCTATGGTGCTGTGAAGTCTTAAAATGCAGCTCGTATTCACGCAGATGAAGGTCAAATATCGGTACATCTCAGTTTTTGTTTTGTTTTGTTTTGAATTACACCGCGTAACGGGGTTTTCAAATGTTCAAACTCAGATCCTAGAAGGTGGGCACTATTCCACTCTATAGGGAGTAACATTTTAAAACAGGAATAATATGTCATTCTCTTTCAGCCTGGCAGCAGTGGTGTGGTCTCTGAAACACTGAGAAGCAGCAGCCAATGATGGAAGGCCTGCTGCTATTGATCTCCCAGTAGTAATTCTTAGGATGTGTTTGTCCATAGGGCAGTCTCCAGTCTTCAGTTCTTCCGTTTCAGGGTTTCAGGAGTTGTGGCTGCAAGGTTCCGCCTGCACGTCACAAGCTGATTGGGTCACTTTGCGTTTGGGAAATTGGGAATGCTCATACTTCTCAGTTACTTCACTATAGTTACTGTCGTTTGTGTTAGGCATGTGTGAAATAAGGCCAAAGTGTAAGACATGTGTGAAGAGGCAAAGGGCTCTGACTTCTGGTTGCAGCCTGGAATCTAACCCAGGGTTCCACTCATGCTGGGTCAGTGATCCACCATTGAGCTACATCCCCAGCCCTAATTCTTCTGTTTTAACCCTTTATGAATCTGCGGACTCATAGGACAGGTGGTGGAAATTCCCTGTTCAGGAATTAAAAGACTTCAGCTCAGCATCCCTGACTAAGAATCAATACTTAAGACACCTGCACTTGAGAGGGTGAAATTTTAAATGTCCCCACATCCTGCTAAGTCCGTCGTGTCATCGTGTGTGGACACAGCAATGAAACACTCTTACCAGTTCACTGTTGCTGAGACTTTTTTTGAGATTTATTTTTATAAATGTGTGAATATCTACACATATGTCTGTGCACCACATGCCTAAATGGTGCCCATGGAGGCCAGAAGAAGGTGCTGGATCCCCAGGAACTAGTTACAGGGAGTTTCTGGCCTCCACGTAGGTGCAGGGAACTGAACTCAAGTCATTTGCAAGCGTAGGAAGTGCTCTTAACCACTGAACAGTCTCTCCAGCCCTGGTAATTAATTTTTTAAAAATTTATTTTATTTGTGTATATGTATGTCTGAGTGAATGTCACGTATATTTGGGTGCCCTCAGAGGTCAGGAAAAGGCATTGGATTCCCTAGGGCTTTGTAGACAGCTGTGAACCATCTGTCACGGTCTTTTGGAAGGCAGTAAGAACTCTTAACCACTGACCTATCTCTCCAGCCCCAATTGCTGTTATTGATACTGTATGCCAGCTTTTGTTTTACATGTAGAATCCCAAGCATGTGATTGGCAGTGCACACATCAATCAAGGAAGAGCCTCTGGGTTCCTCCCCTCCAGGTAAAGAACCACTCTCTCTGAATGCACCACTAACTTTCCTACTGCCATCATTTAGCAACATAAAGTAGAACACAGCATCACCTAAACTGAGACTAAGCAATTCAAAAACGAAAAAGAAATGGTTGCATATGAGAATGAACTAAGGAAGTGTTAGCATACGGCTCTAATTAATTTGCTCAGAAACATAGCCATGGTGAAGACATGTGACCTGACACTTGTCACTCAGAGTTTTGAGGGTAGGTTTTCTTTTCCCCTCATATTTTTCAAAAATTTCATTTCGATATCTTTCTATGTGACTTTGGCTTATTCTAAAAAGAATCCGAGGTTGAATGGCCAACGTAGGGGAAAATGTGTTTTGCTGTTAACTCAGGTGTGATCTAGTAAGCATAGAATAACCCTGAGCTACATTCTTGATTGATTGTGTTGCTTTGTTTTCTGAAACTTTAAATCGTCATTGATAAACATTTTCCATCTGACTGTGCTGAAATGTGCACGGATTAGTTCTAAAGTTACTGGTCTGTTTCCAAGAAGTCTGTTATATCTCAAATCACTTCTGCTACCTTCCTCCAGGATTCCAGCAAAGTGAATATGTCAGGTGGTAAGCAATTTCACATAAAACCCTCCAGCCACCAGTGGAGGTATAGCTGTGCTCACTGGATGTCTTGGGGAGAGACGTCGCCAGTGGGTGGCAGTATGGGTAAGAGGCAGCCACATTTCCTGTGTTATCCTTAGGCTGGTTTAAACACCTTAAATACAGACTCTAGAAGCAGCCTGCTAACGGCTGAAGGGACATGGCAGGTTTCAGAGGTGGGCATAGTTCCACCAAACATCAGGGTACCTGGCAGGAGGCAGCTGGCTGTGTCTGTTACTTTGGAAGCAACCTGCAAACCAAGGCCAACTGCTTACTCCTGATCCACACACAACACTCATCAAGGAGCACAGGTCGACTTTGTTCTCCTGAGGCGCTGGACTGACAGAAGGTCACTCCCAGCTGTCTCTACTCTGCATCCAGAAAATATAGCTGTGTCATTTTGGAGACATTCTTAATGTCACCGACATCCGCTCTGTGGACTCAGGAACACAGTTCTTACTTCGAAAGTTAAGGTGATTTTAGCATCCAATAAGCTTTTATTTTAGGAAACCCCTCACTGAATGAACACCTATGACTATCAGAACTGTTGAATCAATATTTTTAATGAGCAGAATGAATACTAAAGTGGAAAGACATTACAATGTCCAAGGGATTAATATAATCAATTTATACAAACTCCTTTCTTTCTTCCTTTCCTTTTCCTTCCTTCCTTCCATTTGTTTGTTTTCCTTCATGTTTGAGACAAGTTTTCACTGAGCAGTCCTGACTGGGCTGGAGCACACTATGAGTAGACCTAGGCTGGCCTTGAACTACATTCACCTGTTTCTGCCTGCCTGTCTTTACAAATCCTGATTGTTGAACTGTTTGCACTGCCAGGCACAGATACTAAGTGGAGTAAACAACAGTTAACATTCTTGCAGGGAAGTTATCCTGTTGCAAACACAGAGTTCACATGTTACAAAATTCTTATGCAATTTCAGTTGAAACATACTAGCAAAGAGATGGGAGGGGGCGTATAATGCCGGAAGTCCTCTTATTAATCCTAGATGGGCAAAAGTCTGTGCAAGGTTCATTCACCAGAAATGCAAAAGCTTTGAATAAGCTTGTGAACCAAGTAACTGAGCCCAGCGAAACCACGCCATCCTTTCTAAAGAGTAAACAGACCTGCCAACATAAACTGGTGTTAGGCTTCCTGGAACACGTTTTAAGGGAGGGCTGTCCACACTGGCCATGTAGCTTTCCACTTAGTCAGTTTTTAGAGTTGACCTAGACAGAAAAGCCTGTCAGAAGAACTGAAGAAAAACTATGTACTTCTCTCCTATACTAGCCTCTCTACATGAAGAAAAAAAAAATCTATGATCCTTTTTGGTAATAGTATTTATATCATGGGGTTTTTAACACATTTTACCCACTTATACAATTACTAACTTAATGAAAATACTTAAATTACTCCAGGAAGAATTTTTTTTATTTTAATAAAAGAAGCATAGTTGCATGAATCTATGTTAAGAAAATCCCAAATCTTCCTTGATAACAAGCTATGGACTCTGGGTGTGGTGGCATGTGCCTTTAGTCCTAGCGCTCAGGAGACAGAGATGGGCAGATCTCTGATTTAGAGGCTAGCCTGGTCTACAGTATGAGTTCCAGGACAGCCAGGGCTACACAGAGAAACCCTGTCTCTAAAAACCAAAAAAAAACCAACCAAGCCAAACCTTATGGCTATTTGTCAGCTGTGAAAGGGAAAAGAGGAAAGATCCTAAACCAGGGAGAAAACCTGTAGGCAGGCTGTTCACTGGCAACTGTCCAGGTAAGTGGCACCCAGTCCTGTGAGCCCAGCACGTTGACAGATGTGAGGGGAACAGTTGGAAGATCACAAGCTACACAACCAGTTTCCAGCAAATAAACAACTTATCTGGCAGCGGGAAGGAGAGGGCAAGATGTGCTGAGGGGACCTCTCATTTTTGCACTTGGAGCTTCAGAATGACAAACACCGTGCTGTAAAGAGCCCTGCCGCCTCCGTGAGCAGAAACGTCCTAAGTAGTGGTGCCTCTCCCTGGCCCCTCCTGTGTGTCTGTCAGCCTGGCCACTGAGGCAGCACACAGAACGGGCCACTGGCCAATGAGGAGCTTCTGACTTGTGGTACTTCACATTAACACAGCCCCAAGGAAAACAAAGTTGGTGCTAGCCATGCTCCAGTGGGCATAGAACGTCGTCACAGAACGCATTCCTAAAAATCTAATTTTGTATGGAGTCAAAATAAGAAAGGAAACAACACGGTTACCAAAGATACTTTCTCAAAAGGAAGCACAGGACGCTGGCATAGTGGCCTCCTTGTCCTTTGCTACTGCAGGTTTCAGAACGCACAGGCCCACTGATGTGTCTCATAAAGTGGGATGTAAATTATCACAATCAATAAAATCGAGCCACATTTTCTTCAAGCGCTAAGACAAAAAACCCTGTCATGTTGTCATGTTTCTTCTGGGTAGAGATAACAGTTGGTGATAGAAGAGGAAGAGCCAGCACCCACAAGACAGGGTGTTGGGCACACACATGGGTGTGCAGTCACACGTATTCGCACAACGCAGGAGCGCACATTGGCAGCGGCCTTCGCTGCTCTTACTCTTAAAGGGTATAGTTTAAAATGCAAGACTAAATCCAACGCACCCTTGTAAAGGTAATTTTATGATATTTACTACATTGATGATTTTTCGCAAACTTTTGCTGCTCATCAATAATCCTAATCATAACCATATACACGCTATAAACAGAAGAGGTCCAATATTAGCTTGGGTTATCTTGGCACATAAAACTCACCATCAGAGTGTTTAGGGCACATTTTATACAAAGGTTAAAGCAACCATGGTCTTCAAAAATCACAATACACAACTGTTTTTCTTAAACATGTCATTGTATTTGTAATGATTTTTGTAAATGACGCAGGGCATTCCAAGGCGAACCTCCAGGACTCAGCACAAAATAACCAAGGTTATATTGTCAGATAAACTCTTGTCGCGATTTGTTTCATTTAGATACTTTCCCCCGGATGGGCAAGGGTTTGTTTTGTTTACCCACCTCGATCAGGATTCCTAGCCTGCCCTCTGTGAACTCGGATCACTGCCCTTTCTAGCGGCCCTCACTGTCAGTTAGGAGACGTGACGGGCGGGTGCTTATTTGCCCTCGACTTTGAAAGTCACAAAGGCCACGTAGATAGAGAAATTCAAAGCAGTAGTTCAAGGGCATCTTTGGCTTGGCTCTGTGCCCGCGGCCGCGCTCTTAGGTACGGCCACGCCCGCCAGCAACCCGGGTGCGAGGTGAGCAGGGCTTGGGGTGCGGGCCGGGAGCCATAAGGGCGCGGGGCGCGAGGAGGACGCCCGCCAGCACCCGCTCCCAGCTCCCCGCTCCCGCCCAGGCCCGCCCTTTCCCGGCACTATGGAAACCGCATTTTCCTACGCCAACACGCCCTCCTCCTCTCTCCTATTACATCCAGAACAGGCGACTTCCACTTCCCGGGAACCTGACAAGTGAATGGCTCTGATGACGCCCCGGAAAGAGCCCACGGCCGGGGGCGGGGGCGGGCGCCCGCGGAGGGTGGGGCGGTTCCGGGGCGCCCCTCGAGCGGCGGCGAGCGGCCGGGGAAAAAGCACGGAGCTGCCATCGACCCAGGGCTCGGGGCAGCGATGCTCGTAAACAAGCCGGGCCGCGCGCCTGCCACCCACTGCGGGCACCGCCCTGCGCCGCGCGCCCACCCCGGCTGCTGGGGTCCGACCCGCCGCCCCGCACGGGCTCCGACCTCCCGCCCCCGGTCCCCCCTCCGCGGCGGAAGCCTGGGACCAGTTAGTAGGGCTCGAGGCAGGAGCACAAACCCCGCACGCGCCTCCTCCGTGGCCAGCTTCCCGCCCTGGGTGGCATCGCCCCCGCCCGCATCCACAACGAGCCCCTGATTAATGAGCCCGGCCCGGCCCCCGCCGAGCCCCGGCCGAGCCTCGGCGGGAGGGGGAGGGGACGGCGGGAAACGCGGCCCCGGTGTCGGCCCGCCCCCCCCCGCGCCTCACGCCCATTGGTCGGGCTCGCCGTCCGTCGGGGGAGGCGGCGCCAATGCGGGGCGGTGGGGCGGGGCGTCCGCGCGAGTGTGCCTGCGTAACGCAGAGTCACGTGTTGTTTTGCTCTTAGTTCAGTCACTCGGTGCGCGATGTGTTACTCACTGTGCGGCGGGGACCGCGACAAGCCCGGGTCGTCGTTGGCGGCGGCAGCAGCAGCAGCAGCAGAAGCAGCAGCAGCAGCAGCGGCCCGAGTGGCGGCGGCGTGGGCCCCGAGTGTCCGGACGCAGCCCGGCGTCGCGCAGCGCGGAACGGCAGCAGCAGGCCGGCCGCGCGCGTCCTAAGCTCGGCCCCGCGGCTCGGGGACCCCGACTCTCGGCCCAGCCAGCCAGTCCCCGGGCGCCGCCCGAGAGCCCGGGAGGCAGCGTCCGCGGACAGTCGGAGCGGGGGGCGGCCACCGCCCGCGCCGAGCATCCTTCCGAGCGGCGGAGGGCCCTGCGCCAGCGAGCCGCGCGCGCCTCCTAGCCCACCGCTTGGGCCCGGGGGACGCGCGCGCGCGTGGCCGGGCGGCCGGGCGACGGGTGGCGGGGAGCCGCCCCCGCCCGCGCCCCTCGGCCCTCACCATCCCCTGCGCGCCCAGCCGGGCGGTGCGGCCTGAACTAGCGGCGATGGCTAGCGCGCCCCTGCCTGGGCCCCCCGCGCCAGCGGGCGGGGACGGCCCGAACCTCAACAACAACAACAACAACAACAACAACCACAGCGTGCGCAAGTGCGGCTACCTGCGCAAGCAGAAGCACGGCCACAAGCGCTTCTTCGTGCTGCGCGGTCCCGGCACGGGCGGCGACGAGGCAGCCGCGGCCGGGGGGTCGCCACCGCAGCCGCCGCGGCTGGAGTACTACGAGAGCGAGAAGAAGTGGAGGAGCAAGGCGGGCGCGCCGAAGCGAGTGATCGCGCTCGACTGCTGCCTGAACATCAACAAGCGCGCGGACGCCAAGCACAAGTACCTGATCGCCCTCTACACCAAGGACGAGTACTTCGCCGTGGCGGCGGAAAACGAGCAGGAGCAGGAGGGCTGGTACCGCGCGCTCACCGACTTGGTCAGCGAGGGTCGCTCTGGCGATGGGGGCTCGGGCATCGCGGCCACCGGCGGGTCCTGCAGCGCCTCTCTCCCAGGCGTCCTGGGCGGCTCGGCGGGCGCCGCTGGCTCCGATGACTACGGGCTCGTAACGCCCGCCACGGCAGTCTACCGCGAGGTGTGGCAGGTGAACCTCAAGCCCAAGGGTCTGGGCCAGAGCAAAAACCTGACGGGTGTATACCGCCTATGCCTGTCTGCGCGCACCATCGGCTTCGTGAAGCTCAATTGCGAGCAGCCGTCGGTGACGCTGCAGCTTATGAACATCCGCCGCTGCGGCCACTCGGACAGCTTCTTCTTCATCGAGGTGGGCCGCTCGGCCGTCACCGGCCCCGGCGAGCTGTGGATGCAAGCCGACGACTCGGTGGTGGCGCAGAACATCCATGAGACCATCCTGGAGGCCATGAAGGCGCTCAAGGAGCTCTTTGAGTTCCGGCCTCGCAGCAAGAGCCAGTCGTCCGGGTCGTCGGCCACGCACCCCATCAGCGTGCCGGGCGCGCGCCGCCACCACCACCTGGTCAACCTGCCCCCTAGCCAGACCGGCCTGGTGCGCCGCTCGCGCACCGACAGCCTGGCGGCCACCCCGCCAGCAGCCAAGTGCACCTCGTGTCGGGTCCGTACGGCCAGTGAGGGCGACGGCGGAGGCGCGGCAGCCGGGGCCGGGACGGCGGGAGGTAGACCGATGTCGGTGGCCGGGAGCCCCCTGAGTCCCGGGCCGGTGCGCGCGCCCCTGAGCCGCTCGCACACCCTGAGCGCCGGCTGCGGAGGCCGGCCGAGCAAAGTCACGCTGGCGCCGGCAGGGGGCGCCCTGCAACACAGCCGCTCCATGTCTATGCCCGTGGCGCACTCGCCGCCTGCAGCCACCAGCCCCGGCAGCCTGTCCTCCAGCAGTGGGCACGGCTCGGGCTCCTACCCGCTCCCTCCCGGCCCCCACCCGCATCTGCCTCATCCGCTGCACCACCCCCAAGGCCAGCGTCCGTCCAGCGGCAGTGCCTCCGCGTCCGGCTCCCCCAGTGACCCGGGTTTCATGTCCCTTGACGAGTATGGCTCCAGCCCTGGCGACCTGAGAGCCTTCAGTAGCCACAGGAGCAACACGCCCGAGTCAATCGCGGAGACCCCGCCAGCTAGGGATGGCAGTGGGGGCGAGTTCTATGGGTACATGAGCATGGATAGACCCCTGAGCCACTGTGGCCGCCCTTACCGTAGGGTCTCTGGGGATGGGGCCCAGGACCTGGACAGAGGGCTGAGGAAGAGGACTTACTCCCTGACCACGCCTGCCCGGCAGAGGCCAGTACCCCAGCCTTCCTCTGCCTCCCTGGATGAGTATACTCTCATGCGGGCCACCTTCTCTGGGAGTTCAGGTCGCCTCTGCCCATCTTTCCCGGCATCCTCTCCCAAACTGACCTACCACCCTTATCCAGAGGACTATGGGGACATTGAGATTGGCTCTCACAAGAGTTCCAGCAGTAACCTGGGGGCAGATGATGGCTACATGCCCATGACCCCTGGGGCGGCCCTCAGGAGTGGTGGCCCCAGTAGCCGCAAGAGTGACGATTACATGCCCATGAGCCCCACCAGTGTATCTGCCCCCAAGCAGATCCTGCAGCCCAGGTCGGCGGCAGCAGCCTTGCCGCCCTCCGGAGCAGCAGTGCCAGCGCCCCCTTCAGGGCCAGGGAGGACCTTCCCAGTGAACGGAGGCAACAACTACAAAGCCAACTCCCCAGCGGAGAGCTCCCCAGAAGATAGCGGCTACATGCGAATGTGGTGTGGCTCCAAGCTGTCCATGGAGAACGCAGACCCAAAGCTGCTCCCCAACGGGGACTACCTCAATATGTCCCCCAGCGAGGCTGGCGCTGCGGGCACGCCACCTGACTTCTTCTCAGCGGCTTTGCGCGGAGGCGGCGAGGGCCTCAAAGGTGTCCCTGGCCACTGCTACAGCTCTTTGCCCCGCTCTTACAAGGCCCCCTATTCTTGCAGTGGGGACAGTGACCAGTATGTGCTCATGAGCTCCCCTGTCGGGCGAATCTTGGAAGAGGAGAGGCTGGAACCCCAGGCCACCCCAGGGACCTCCCAGTTGGCTGGCACCTTTGGGGCAGCGGGGGGTGGCCATACCCAGCCTCATCACTCAGCAGTGCCTTCCCCCATGAGGCCGAGTGGTAGCGGTGGCCGCCCTGAGGGCTTCCTGGGCCAGCGCTGTCGGGCAGTAAGACCCACACGCTTATCGCTGGAGGGACTGCAGACCCTTCCTAGCATGCAAGAGTACCCTCTACCCACAGAGCCCAAGAGCCCTGGCGAGTACATCAACATTGACTTCGGGGAGGCGGGTACCCGTCTGTCCCCGCCTGCCCCCCCACTGCTGGCATCGGCGGCGTCATCCTCTTCGCTGCTTTCAGCCAGCAGTCCTGCTTCGTCCCTGGGTTCGGGTACCCCGGGCACCAGCAGTGATAGCCGGCAGCGCTCCCCGCTCTCTGACTATATGAACTTGGACTTCAGTTCTCCCAAGTCCCCTAAGCCTGGTACCCATAGTGGGGATACAGTGGGCTCCATGGATGGCCTTCTCTCCCCCGAGGTCTCATCCCCATACCCACCGCTGCCCCCACGTCCTTCGGCCTCCCCCTCTTCCCTGCAGCAGCCTCTGCCACCCGCCCCAGGAGAGCTCTACCGCCTGCCTCCAGCACCCGCTGCCACTTCCCAGGGCCCCACTACTGCTGGCCCCTCAACGTCCTCGGAGCCTGGGGACAATGGTGACTATACCGAGATGGCCTTTGGTGTGGCTGCCACCCCGCCACAACCTATTGCGGCACCCCCAAAGCCCGAAGGTGCCCGAGTGGCCAGTCCCACATCGGGCTTGAAGCGCCTAAGTCTCATGGATCAGGTGTCTGGGGTAGAGGCCTTTCTTCAAGTCAGCCAGCCCCCTGATCCCCACCGGGGTGCCAAGGTCATCCGTGCAGACCCACAGGGGGGGCGACGTCGCCACAGTTCGGAGACCTTCTCCTCTACCACCACCGTCACCCCGGTGTCCCCGTCCTTCGCCCACAACTCCAAGCGCCACAATTCGGCCTCTGTGGAAAACGTCTCTCTCAGGAAAAGCAGTGAAGGCAGTGGCATCCTGGGAGGAAGTGATGAGCCACCCACATCCCCAGGACAGGCACAGCCCTCGCCGGCTGTGCCACCGGCGCAGCAGGCTAGGCCGTGGAACCCGGGTCAGCCCGGAGCTTTGATTGGCTGTCCCGGAGGCAGCAGTTCTCCCATGCGCAGAGAGACCTCCGTGGGTTTCCAGAACGGCCTCAACTATATCGCCATTGATGTGAGTGATGAGCAGGGGTCCGTGTCGCCGTCTCAGCCTCAGCATCCACAGCCAGGAGACAAGAGCTCCTGGGGCCGGACCCGTAGCCTTGGGGGGCTCCTCGGCTCCGTCGGAAGCACTGGCGCCAGCGGGGTGTGTGGGGGCCCAGGCGCTGGAGCCTTGCCCTCTACCAGCACCTACGCAAGCATCGACTTCTTGTCCCATCACTTGAAGGAAGCCACAGTCGTGAAAGGTGAGGTCCTTTGACCTTGAGGCTGGGAGGGAGGGTGGAGTATTGGGTGGCTTTGGATGTCACTCTACCCCAGTGGTTCCTTGGCTGCCATGTTATTGTTGTCTTTCGCCAAAGAGCTCATCAGGAACATTGACTTGGGTTTTGAGTGGAGTTAATGCCTCCCTGTGGGCAGGAGAATTTGAGCTTTTTTTTCTGGCCAGCCATCTCTGGCCTGGGTCCGTGTGGTCCTGCCCTTCCCGTCTGCTGGCTGGGTGGGGTTTCCACAGAGTGGCCACGCCAGAGGAAAGTTGTTTAGGTCTTCACAGTTGATGCTGAGAGGCACCAGCTACTGTCTCTGTGTGTGAGTGACCGGGCCCCAGGTCACTGCTGCCCAGCCCTGAGGTTTATTAAAACATATCCAAGAGTCCCTCAGGAAGTGAGCATGAGTCTTGGTGGAATTGAGCATGAGTCTTGGTGGCTGCTCGTAGGAGCCACCTGTCACTTCAAGTTCACATGTAGACTGTGACAAGTTTGTCCATCAGAGGCACCATGGTTCTCGTAAGGGAAATGGTAGTAGTGGGGCTTGGCTTACATAGCCTGATGGCGGCTGTTCTCACCTGAGCATAACTGGGAGTTTCCTGGAGGGTTTCCTGTCTGTGGGTACTACTAGGCAAGTAAGCCTCCCAGGATTTCTGGTGCTGTAGGTCCGGGACTTGGCAAAATGGCATTGTTAATAAGCCCCCAGGTAATGCTGGAGCTGTTGATGTAAATCCCTGGGGAGGTTTGGGAACTCAGGAGCCACTGGAAGGCCCTTGTGGGCTGGGTGGAACAAGGAATAGGGTTGGCATAGGGACAGGATGGGCTGGGCTTCTCAGAGCACCCCAGGCAGTAACACTCAGCCGTGTTTCAGGATCAGGGATTGAAGTGCAGGTCTTTTCCAGAAACAGTGGGACTGGAGGACGCCCAGCACAGTCTCCTCCCCAGTTATCAAATATCCACCAGCATAGAGCTGGGCTTGCTGGGCAGCTGGCAAAGCCTCCTGTGTGTCAGAAAGGCTGGAGTGTAAGAGGAGTCGGGGGCTGGGGTGCTGAGCTCTGCTCTTCTTCATCTCGCCTGGGTTTCTATGTGGGGTTGCTGGCAGGACAGACTGGGGGCCACGGTGGAGCCGGTTGGTGTGATTTGGAAGCAAGGTGGTGGTCTGTTTCACAGGGACCTGTACATTTTCGGTTCTTAGAGTAACCGGAGCAATCGAATGCGATCTATATTCAGACTGTGTTTTCTAGTATATTTGGGGCTGTTAATTCATAGGCTTCAGGCTTATAGCTTGGGGGAAATGCCATTATTCTAAGGTAATGGATGAAAATCTAATTCTTCTATTATAATTAAAACTGGAGCAGAGGAAGAGGAGTCTCCAGGAATTACCAGTAGTACAGCGCTTCAACATCTAATTAAATCAACTAGAAGTTCGCAAAGTGTCTCCTCCATGGTCAGTCTCTCAGGTGAAGGTCATTTTTCAAAGCTTTATTAAATAGTACAAAATTTCTAATGCTAGGGAGTTGAGAATCAACTAAGCCACAGGCCATCTAAACACGGCAGGGTGTAACTGAATAGGGAAAGTCTGTCAGCCCCCACACACCCCTACACACACACACACACACACACACACACACACACACCCGCCACACACTTATTTAGCAACTTCTATGTCCTTGGTAGAGGGGGTGGGTAAACAGGCAGTTGGGGTTGGGTGGGTGGTCTCCACCTTTGGGAAAACCCAGACTGAAGTCTACACTGTGAAGCCTGAAGCCTGTGGTACAGTCACTACATTCAAAAAAGGATTCACTGGCAGATTAGAAAGAATGCTGATCTGCAGGGGTTAAGTTTGTTTAGACACCTGGTTCATCTAGTCCTGCTTAGGGTTTCCCACCAGGATAAAATTCCTGTCAGCCTGCAGGATTCACACATGTGAAATCCAAACAGTTCTTCCTACAGGAGACATCTTGGTTACTGTTGTTATTCTGAATTCTGTGGATAGTATGCTAAACTCCTTTCTAAAAAGGGGTATTTTACAGGAAGAACAGATAACTACAATTCATCTATTGTGCCAAAGCCACATGTTCAAAGGAGGCATGTATGCCAAATTAGATTTCTAGCAAATTGACTTGAACAGAGAGCAGCATGGGGGGGGGGGGTGAACAGCAATCTTCCCTCACAGAGCTGAGCTTGATGTCGGTCAAGCCACAAAGGACCACTGAAAAGGTAGAATTGGTGGTGTGCACAGATGAAAAGTTGTCTGTAGAGCAGTGTGCTTTGAGAGCGTGATTTGTAGAAGCCAGGCTAGAAGCAAGAGTGTGAAACTCAACTGCAGAATGCCTTTGCCACTTACCAAGCTGTGCCCAGGCTCTTAGCAGTGCCCTGTGCTTCTGCCCCAAGCTGCTCACTCATACTCTCCTGGACAGACCCCATTAGTTACACAGACATGGAATAATTTAGCTCAACCCGGGTAGATGTAGTACATAAGTAATTCAGACGTAAAGTCCTGGCAGTATTTCATAGTCGACTGCAGTTGAATTGGGAATGGGGGTGGGTTTTAAACACTCCTTATTAAGAAGCTGGTAAACCCCAGGTATGTGTATATGTATGTAGTTTGATTAATCTGTCAGAATTATCTTGTTTGGGAACTGGAAATTAATTGGATTAACTGTGTTTTAAAACTCCTTCTTATAAAAGTGTGCACATTATTGACAATAGGATTATAGATTGGTGTGCTCCTTAAAATGTTAGTTTTCCTCCATAGAGGGATTTTCATTCTGTTAGTTTCTGATGGTGAAGAGGCTGATTGGGTAGATAAGTACTGTGGAAAGCGTCTATATGTAGTTCTGTTTGCTCAAAAGACTATCCACACATCCTTCTCTAACAAGGTTGTCAGATAAATGAGGTGTTTCCAAAGGGGCGGGGTGGGGTGTGTGTCTTGGTTTAGTCTAGAAAGTTCTGCCTTTGGAAGTGTTTGATCCCTGGAGTGGGCACAGTAGCTTTGCCAGCCTTGGTGGGTGCCTTCTAGGCCTAGTGCCTGGGGGATGAGGTAGTGCTGTGCGGGTGGCTCTCACCTCCTAAGGCCGAGGCAGCTGAAGTGCTAAGGAAAACACTCTGGCTTTGGTGAATGAAAGTCACGTGGCCAGTTCTGCTTCCTTTATTGAAAGAAAAGCCTTTACAGAAGTGAGAAGGAAGGAGGGCAGAGCGAGGAAGCCGGGGTTCTGGTTGCTAATCTCCTCCGAGAGCCACAGACCCGCGCTTCTGGCTGTGTTGTCTACAGAACAGTGGATTCCGGTCCTTCCCCTGCTGGGTCACAAAGTCATGAAAAGAAGAGTGTCCTAAGCCCTTCCAGAGGGAGCGTGAGGAAAACAGCAGTTCTGTACGGTCAGGAATGTGGGCCGCCGCCACCGCCGCCGCGAAGGGACTTTTGGAAATGAGTGCTCTTGAATTAAAACTTAATAAAGACAACCCAAACTCAGTAGTCTGGGAGTGGAGACAAAGCCTTCTTAAATGCTTACCTTCCCTGACGCCTCCTTGGTTGTGCTCGGGGCTCTGAGAAACCCACCTCCGCTCTTTAAGAATTCCGTAAAGCCAGGTGGTAGCTCAGCCTTAGAGCAGTGTGAGAGAACAGCAAAACAAAACAAGATTTGTTCCAGAAAGGGGGAAAAAAATGAAAGTAACAATGTAGAGATTCCAATTACATAGTAGCAGAACAATTAAGAAAAACAGGTCTGCTGTCTGCCCTGGCTTCAAAGCGGGCTTTACATTCCTGTCTGTGATGTGCTCAGGTATTAAAAGCTGTTGACAAGATGAGGATGTGTAATTAGAATATACATTTTAAAAACTGACTCTTAATGCTGAAAGCGCTAACTAACAGCCAAGCCCTCAAACTTTAGATGTTTAATTAGCCGGAGTTCAGCAGGGATTCAGTTCTGTTTGTTGACTTAACTTGGGGGTCACTCCTGAAGTTTTGATTTCAGTACTGTGCCGTCTGTTTGTAGGATAGGAACATGCTGGATTCTTTGCTCTTCACCCCAGAAGAGCAATTTTCATAGCAGCAGCTGGGCATAAAGGCGTTCTGTTAGATTCCTGTTAACATCTTTCTGTGGAAGCATATTCTGAGAGCTAGGTAACTTCGCTATCAGATCTGGCAAGCCAGCCAGCTTTTTATTTAGTTTTGGGAGGGGGGCATTGGATAGTACAGAACTGAATGTTTTCCGCTCACCTTGGAAACTTAAGGGAAAATGTAACTTTATTCTTCTATCTACATTGCCAATTAGGGTGGGGGCCACTTTGACTCAGAGGGGAGCTCAGCCCCAGATTCAGCCTCTTTGCCTAGAGAACTGCGGTAGGGGTGGAGTCTCTTCAGTCTCCCTAGACCAGCACAAAAAGTGTATGTTTTCATGCAAGATGTGCCAAGCATTTTAATGTTGCCATTTTAGTACTGACCTGCTACAGAGGTGTGTTACTTATCCGGCTATGGGTTTTGTGGCAGCAGTGCTTTCCAGATCTAAACAGAATACTCTTTATTTTCATTGGTCTGAATTTATCAGTCAAGACTGCAGGGGGAAGGGGCGTAGTGGAAGGGATGTTTAGTTGAGGTGGGTGGCACCGGGAGGGTAGAAGCCAGTGTGTTTCTGGAAGGAGCTGGTAGGGGATGCTGGGGTCAGTGGTGGCCACTGGTCTTTTGTGGGTAGTTTCCTGGGCTCATACGGAGGGTGCCCTGAAGTAACACATGCAGAACAAAGTTGGAATAGACAGGGAAGCAAGCTGCACACCAGGAGCTGCTTGCTGGGTACAGAATGTGCCAGACACTCCTGGGCTTGGCAGACTTAATTGAATTCATTGTGTTAGAATGCCGAAATAGAGTTGGGTTAAAATACACAGACTGTGTATGGATGATAAAGCAGTCCATTTAATAATTGCAATTTCTTTTTCTGCTAAACTAGAAAAAGTACCGAGTTTTACACAGTCATAGTTATTTGTTCAAAGATGTGCTAAAAAAGAGCAGACAAATGATTTAAACACTGTCCCACTTTCTTGTGTGGTATTTATGCAATGACATTTGCAAAATATTTCTTCTTGTACATTTACTGAAATTGGGTCAAACGTTTGGATCCACAATATATCTTAAAGATAAACCTTTACATGAACTTTAAGTACCAAGTCTTTTAATATTTATTTTAAACAGCATCAAGTTTTCCAGAAACACTTGTTTAGAGCTGGTATCTGTGTTCCCATACTGGTTTTTTTTTTTTCCCAAAACCCATAGGTTTTTTTTTTTCCTTTCTTCCTAATTGAGACTTGAATGCATCTGTATTTTCTGAGGACATTCAAATCTTTATACAGTCACCTCAAGAATATTGATCCTCTATTCTTTTACTCTATAGCGAGTTGGTATAATTCCTAGTGATTTATCATGGTATTTAAGCTTGGGGTTTTTTCAAAGCATAAATGTAAGCTCTATAGTTCATCCTGGAATACCGTTTTCATTATCGCTTCAAAAGCCACATGTTGGCATTGGGGTGACTCTGCTTTTTCCACGTGGTCACAATGTAGTGTTTTAATATTTATTACTAGGACACGAAATTTCTCTACTCATTCTGTGGACTTAACTCAGCCCATCTTCAGGGACCAAAGTGTACTATTAACAGTCCAGAAACGTGGTAAACACAATATGATGCTGAAAGAATTCTACCCGTTGGGTGTGATGAAAAAGAAACGTATTCTGAGCAGTACTGAACGGTAACTTCACAGGGCACAGTGGGCGAAATTCAAACCTTTCTTGCATATGGTGTTTTTATTTCTGTAAGTATAATGTCATGTGACATTCATGCGTCTTATGATATATGCAGAATCAGCTTCTATGTGTATGGGTGTTTTGCCTATATTTATGTCTGTTTATGTCTGTGTACCACATGTGTGTCTGCCTGCCGACCAAGGAGGCCAGAAGAGAGCATCCGATCCCGTGGAACTGGAGTTACAGAGGGTTGTGAGCCACTGTGTGGGTGCTGGGAATCCAACCCAGGTCTTCTGAAGGAGCAGCCAATGCTCTTAAGAGCTGAGCCATCTCTCCAGCCCGACTCAGTTTTTGATGGAATTACAGAACCTGGTGGTCAGAGAGTCAAGTGACCTGTCCAAAGTCATTAGGACAAAAGGAGGGAGCAGTGTTGGCTCTTGAGTCCGTAGCCCAGGCTCTTTATGTTGGATTATCAGCTTGGAAAGCACAAAAACCATGCTGCCTCAGAATTTCCCAGCTGATCTTCTGTTTCCTGTTTCTGTCTGTGGCAGTGAGTTAATCTCCCCTTTTCCCTCTCACTTCCCTCCTTAAAATTTCAGAGTAAAATGGGAACAGTTCGGGAAGAAGAATGGAAGGATGGACGTTGTGGGAAAGCCCTCTCGGTTTTTAGTGTTTTTTTTTTTAAAGCCAGTTTCCACCTGTCAGTTTGAAGAACTTTGGTGTTAATTTCCAATCCCCCCCTTTTTTTTTAATGGGCCCGCTTTTGTCCATGGATTTGTGAGCTTAACACCTGGTGGTCCAGCCATGCTTCCCGGGTCTCTCCTGAGTGAAACATTTCTATTCCTCTAGCAGTTTTTAAGTTTTAGTAAAGAACACAGGACACAGACATAGTCCTTGATACAAAATTTAGCATCCACTTACATGAAGCCCCTTCAGCTCAGTGTGGGAACAGTAGGGGATGTGGGGTGGGCTCCAGAAGTGCATCTGAGGACACAGAGCCAGAATGGGAGCCACTGCTCAACAATGATTCAAGATCAGATTTAGCTAGGGTAGAGTAGTTATGAAGTACCACCAGGAGAGCATTGAGAAGGTGGTCCAGTAAGTCTCTCCTGGGGTCAGCCTGCTCCTGTGGATAACAGAGCAGCTGAGCATGCGCAGCGGATCCCACCGGCCCCTCTGCTGTTGCAGCCCGTTCAGGGAACAGCTTGGGTAGAGACAAGGATGTATTTGAGGGAGAAAAGCAAAGTGCCTAGTGAGAAGATTGCTCACAGGACAGATGGGGGGAGGGGAGAATGTCGTTAAGAAGAAATGTTTCTAGGCTAGTTCAACGTGAAGGCTGAGGCTACCTGGCAACCCTGTAAGCCTTTGCTCTTCAGGACAGAATCAGCCCTGCTGACCAGTGATGCAGGCTGGGTTAATAGTCTCAGCCTCGGTGTCCTATCCCTGGAATATCATATACCTCTCACAGCCCGTTAGCAGCTTCCAAAGAGATGAGTCATTAACTCAGTTAATGATGAGTAGATTTGGAAACACCAATTCAGAATTAGCCTCAGGACCAACCAGTTAGTGGCTAATCATCTGTTGCTGAGGTGGTTATCTTTTTGGGGGCCAAGTATTCCATGGGGTCTTAATGTTCTTAAGGTCCTTAAAAAAAACGTTGTGGGGAAAATCATTTAGCTAGATTTTTACATGATGACAAATGGGTTTCATTCAAATTGAATTGGACACAAGCTGCCCCCCTTCAGAGGTGGTGTGATTATAAAAGAATACTTAGGCAGAACACACCAAGAATTCATTAGATGCTCAGAGTTAAAACTGTGGGAGAGCGCTGGAAGGCCTAGTGCCCTAGGCGATTGTCTTGCTTATGCTGGCTCCATCATAGAAGAGGATTCCTTCTCACTAGCTGATGGCAGCCCTGGGCCAGGAGCCTGCCTTCACGAGCCGTGTGTGCCCAGAGCGGGCTGATGGAAGGAGACTTCCACAGGACAAGCAAACCAGAACCAAGGCAGCTTCTCCAGGTTCAAGGGAGGGTCGGGTTCAAAGCTGACCATCTCGGCCATCATGGGTCTGTGGAGCACTCTCTAGACACAGAATTTTTAGGACAGAAGATGGACTCTGGCTGCCCTAACAGACCAGTTCCAGCCACTGTCTCTGTAAGTCCGTTAAAGAGGCAAAGAGAGACTTGCTCCGTCAATAGAGGAGGAATGGTTCCGGGCATCTTGTGGCCACGGGTCCATCTTGGGGCACCGACTTGTGTGTTGAGTTTCAACAGAGGAAGAATTGGGGCTAGGGCCAGGGGTCTTGTGTAATTAAGCAGCCCCTGCCGAGCTGTGTCATCCTTATCTCAGTTCTGATTCTCCAGGATGGTCCAGAGAAGTACTTCTTGCCTGAGGGGACAGCTGGCTCCTGCGGGGTGGGCTGCCTGCGTGTTCATAGGTGATTGCCCTCCTCGTGGGGGTGGGGGTGCTGCCTGGGGAGTCTCTGCTGTTCCTGGAATCACAAGTGGCTGAAAGTCTACAACAGCAGCTTATCTCTGTTCCTTCAGCGTCGGGGGGATGGGATAGATTAGGCAGAACGAGGCTGGACTCTGAGCCAACCTGAGACACACACACACACACACGCACACAGCTAATATGTCAGGCTTTTGCCCAGTTTTTACTTACTTTGTGGGCTTATATGAGAAGGAAACACTTTTTTGCTAAAGTAGCTTCTAGCTGTATTTAATTATGAAGTTGGTCGTAAAAACTGGGGACTCCATTTTCCATCTTCTGGCATGCTGTGAAGAGCTCTTGCTATCACAAACATAGACGACTTTTCCAAGTATGGTGCGTGTGGATTCCCTGAGCGCGGCCCTGTGCCTCTCTGTAATTGAGCGCATGCCGGGGAAACCAGCTGTTACCGCAGTGACCCTGGTGTCCTCTGCCTTCTTAGTTGTCAGAGAAGCAGGGGGATCCTCTCTTCTCTTCTCCCCTGGGTTAGGCCCCCCTGGGCCACTGCCCTACCCTCACCCCTGCTCAGGATCTTGGCTGCCCAGCCTGGCAGATGGAGAAATAGTGACGTGGGGTGAGCAATCTTAGAAGTAGATTGAGATGACTCTGCTAGATTTTAAAAGTGTACAAATAAAGCAGGAGCATCAAGCGGGGTGGGTTCACCACAGTGGTGGATTAAACAGCACCACTGAGAAGCTGGTTTTGTGTGACGAGGTCAGAAGTGGAGCCGCTTAGGACTGTGGTACTCAGTGGGTATGGGAGGCTCTGGTGGTCACGCCGGATGCTATTCTGGATGTGGAGACCTGGCTTGCCTTGCTGTGAGTATGGAGCGGAGGATGGCCAGTGTGAGCTTGGAGTTCTTCCGGCCTGTTGGTGTGCGGAACATGCACAATGGATGTGTCCGGCCAACAGCACACGTGGTTTTAAAAGCTTGCTGGTGTTTGGAAGTGGTTCAGCCTCACTTTGCTGAATTCCATTTTAACGAGTTATTGTAGAGGCAATGCCTCAGAGCACTGTCCGTCCTGGCAAGCTAGGCGTGAGGCTCATCCCTCTGTTTACCTCCGTGGTTTGCCATCCTCCTGGAAGCCAAGGCATAACTTGCTGCTTTCCAAGGGAAATCGAGGGGAAAAATTCTTTACCATGGTTCATGTCAACTGAATTTCCCAAGTGTATACACATAGAAAATTCTTCATAGGCAGATCAACGTATAAGCTGGTGTTCCCGAGGGCACTCTTCTGACAGAGAGGCATTCTCACTCTGCGGCATCTCTTCGTCCCCATCCCTCCAGCATCCTTTCATAGCATCCTTTCATAGTTCATCCCCTCTGACAGTGAGATGGGGGCCGTCTCCCTGCAGACCTTCATTCTGAGGGGCCGTGCCTGGGTGCTGCTGGGTTTCCTTCTCTTGAGTGGTCCCTTCCAGCTGGTGCAGAGGGCTTGGCAGGAGACGGAAGTTCATAGGATGTCTGCCCCTGGGCTCCAATAGACCATTGTTTTGGGTCTATCTAGCTATCCAGGAGGTTGGCTTTGTCTGTACCCACAGCCCAGCTTTTCATCCTCTGTCACCAGGAGCCTTGGCCCTGTCTCTCTGACCCTGAGCCTTAGTGCCCTAATGTGGGTGGCTAGTAGAGGCTCTGCCTGGGCTGAAGTTGTCTTTCTGGAAGTGTGGTCCATACGGACTTGAGGGCTTGGGTCACCTTATGAGCACGCTGGTCACCTAGAGCACGTGCGCTGCCAGTGTCCCCGTGGATCATGTGGCGTTGGCTGAACCGTGTGCCCGCGGGGCCTAGAGGGAGGCAGGGAAGGGCTGTGTTAGCTGGGTGCTGTGCCACATGGTGGTACACAGTACGTTTTGACTTGGTTCTGTCTGTCAGGGTTTGAGGAGAGCAGGGAGGCAGAGACGCCCTGGCCTTCTGAGGCTCCTAGCTTTCAGTGGCCTGGAGTTACCTCCAGCAGGAGTTCCCCTTCCCCACTACATTCACACTGTCAACTGAGCTGGTTCTCCTTTTGCTAGGCCCTGCTTGCCTGAGTAGTTCCCTGTGCTTCCCAGTGGTCCCTGGGCTGCTAGAAACCGGCCTTGTTTGCATTATTCCTGGAAGCATCTTAGGGGGATGGGGCTGTGACAGCAGGTCCCCTTTGCCCTGCTCCTGTGACTCTCGCAACAGCCAGAAGAGCCAGCCTTCCTCAGCAAGCTCAGGGCCTCGGGGTCTGAAGAAGTCTTTGTAGTTCAAAACATGGCATGTGGCTGCATGCCTTCATGACTGATGTGAAGGAGTCTGGCCACAGAGTGTGAGTCACGCCAGAAGCATGGGCTCCTTGATGTAGAAAATCAATATTCATGTATGTTTTGTTTGTAGTCATTATGGTTTCTATATAAAATCTCCTTTGATAGTTTCACTGTGATACAGGGGTTGGCGGGGAGCTGAGCTAGGGAGAGAATATCCCTATCTTCAGGAGTGCGTGTGGTTGACCTAGCTGAGAAATCACCTGGTTGATGGTGGCCATGGTCCTCGGTCCACCTTCAGTCTAATTCTGGCTATTGTAACCTCATGCCTCCCAAGCATACATCCCATTGAACCAGGGAAAGCTGTGCAGGCTTCTGGGTGGTGGGGCTTCCCAGCTCTGTTAACCCAATCTAGAAATTTCTTCTCAGACATGCTCCAGAGGTTATAGATCCTATCAACTCTTCAATCAGTATGAGCCCTCATGTCTCCCAAGCAGATTGGCTATTAGTTGAAGGAAAGTACATGAATCTGCTCTGAATATTTATTCTACTTCTCCATAATTTGACAGGAAAAAAATAGGTTTTATAACTCCAATTGTAAGCATTTTTATTGTGTACCTAAAGCATAGTTTTTACATCTGTGTAAGCATCATACAGAAATGTGCTACATATGAAAAAGGTATCCTTAGAAGATACCTGCCATTTTAATGCCAGCTATGGAAGTGCAGCCCTTGGAATCACATGTTCGAGCGACCTGACAGAGATTTGGATTGATTATGAATTGCAGGTGAGGTAGGTGTCAGTTTCTCTTTGTGAAGCTGAGTATCCACAAAGCTTGCGTTGTGAGGTGACCAGATGGATTGTGTGCGGGGCTGTGCTGTGAAGCCAGAGAGGCTGGGTCTAAAGAGTGCCGGCTTCACACTCGGTCTTATGACTCGCAGGGTCCGTAAGAGGATAGCTTGGCCTTTAGCAGACAGTATTGCATTTCTGAAGAGCGTAAGCTTGCAGATAATTTCCAGAGGTATCGGTTAGTCTCAGGTGTAACACACAGGTGGAAAATGTGTGGTGCTATTTTGACAAACCTGCCTGTGTCTTCTCTTGTTAAATGTTGGTGGGTTCATGTGCCTTTGAAGGGTTGGCGGGCTGGTTCTGTGAGGGATTGGACAGTGCTTGGTTGTCATAGCTACCCAGCTGTGCTAAGTGAGTGACAGTGGCTATGATCCAGTAAGACTTTATTTACAGAGATGCGGCCGGCCCCTGCTGTGCACCATCATCCTTTGTGAGATGGAGAGTGTTCCCCTTCCTAGGTATCTGAGACACCACCTTCAGGTTACCTTTTGGAGGTTGTATTTATCTTTTCTGCCCAAGAAGTGGCGTAAGCTGTAAGGGTGTCTGTTGTTGTTGTTGTTAGTTGAACTTAGCTTGACTAAGGAACATTGTCCTGAGTGCAGAGGACATGAAGGCCAGAAGGCCATGGCCACATGCAGTCTAGCAAGCAAGCTGCTTTCTCAAGGCATGTGTATATCACCTAGTCTTACTCATTACATAGGATCAGATACTAGTATGGTATTTAATGTCCTTTGAAGAGAGTTCTATAAAAAGCCCATGAAAAAATTGCATGATCTCATACATAGACTATTAAAACAAAACCATCCAGGTTAAATGTACAGAGAGCAGAGAGCTCCATGAACCTGGTTGTCATGGGCTGGGTTAAGTGTGGAGAGGGGAGAGGGGCAGACGCAAAGAAGCCAGTACGTAGGGCAGATGGCTCTTTGGAACCTTCAACGTATGACAGTTGTATTAGGGAGTATTGTTTTTGTTTTAAAACAAGTAACCTTTAGCTGTTCTTGCTACCAAAATGTAACTAGAGGAGGTGACATCGGGGAACTGGTTAATCCACTTCTGGTAACCTTTCTACTCTGTAAGTGTGCCCCACAGCATCTTGCCGTAAGCCTCCTCTCTTACAAAACAAAACCGAACAAATGGTTCAGAGCAGAAGAGGAGATGGTGCTTGGGTGGACTCTTCTTATTCCCTCACTCCCGCTGGGCCCCAAACATCTGTCTCAGGGGCCAGAGGGGCCTCCCATTTGACAACCCTGGGGAGAAGTTGCCCCCGGCTCACTCGGGAGGCCTCATCACTCTGACTTCTCCCTCTGGTTTTAACCTGGGATTAGAGTGTCCTAGTTTGAGAGAAAGGGTCCACTAGACCAGAAGACTCTGGACTCCCAGGGCCCTGGGCTGGAACATGAAAACAGCTTGGCCCTGTGGCGTTGGATCTGCACCTGCCGGCAGCTGAGGGTTCCTGTCAGGGAGAAGCTCGCCCGATGCCCACATTAGGAAACAGCCATTGAAACCTTGGCTTGTAAAAGCTCCAAGGCTGAGCTGGCAGGTTCCCATGGGCAAAGCTTTGGGTGTGTAGAGAAAGTTTAAAGTGGGGTACTTCACAGGCCGGAGGCCTCTGAGCACACCGAGGCTGGGCCATTAAGAGGCTGTCTTCCTTGAAGGATTAAGCTGCGTGAAGGGCAGATGGCTCCGGCCTTGAGGAAGCTACATGGCTTCATCTCCCGTCTGGGATTGATTGTGTCGTTAGCAAGTTTCAACTCGAAGGTAGGGAGTTTGTTTAATAACAAGCATCCAGAATGAAAGGATTGTAATTGTCGGTGGAAGTGAGCGTTCACGTGAAAGAAAGTCGGACTCTCTCAAGCAGGTCGTCACAGGGAGCTTAATCATCCATGTTTTCCTTGTAAATGATTTTTCCAATTTAGATGAAAGGTTAAGTAACCGTTTGCTTTTCTTAGAATCTCTGGCGGCTTTGTTATCACACCCAACCTGACTTTTTTTTTTTTAATGCTCTTAGCAAAGTAAGAAGATACTAAATTATCAGGCATATTTTTCTAGGAATTTCTCTTCCAACTGAAAAGCCTGTTTTCCCAACTAGTTCTGTGTTTAAATAAAAAGCCTAAACTGGGCATTGAGATGGGCTTGAAGGTTATGGGACCTCACCAAAGGGCTCATTTCTTCCTTAATTTGGTTTGCTACTAGAAAAATAAAATGCGTGGCCTCTGGTTTTCTTTTGTCATGCAAATCAATATTCATCTAAATAGCACTAGTGATTCAGAGCCCTGAGCGCGTTAGGGAGTCCACACCTGCTCTTCTCTGCAGTTCACAGAACCTCCTGGGGCTCCAAGTGAGGGTCTGTGTGTGGCTCTTCATGGGAGAGAAGGGCTTGCAGAGGTCTGGAGACAGAGCCTGAGCTCCCCAGGGCAGAGCTGTCCTGACCCGGGTATATGCCTGGGATCTTGAACATGGACGTGTGAAAGGCCTTGATGTCAAACATGCGAAACCCAGCGTCTCAGGAGACATCCCAGCGGAAGTCCATCTGACTCAGCTGCCCCTATGTCTGTCTGATTTCTTGCTAACAGACTCTGGGGTTGGTGCTCAACTGGGTAGTGGAATGGGACTTCCTTGTTTTGCTACTTGTCCTACGAACTGTGAAGACCTTGTCCCTGGACTTTCAGCAGTGTGTCTGTCTCTGTCTGTACCTCGGTCCCATGTCCTCTCTCCTCCCTCGTCTGCTCTTCTCCTGAGATCTGAGCACAGTCTTTAGAGGTGGAGCCACTGGGGCTCATTGAATTCTTTTTGTCCCTGGGAAAAGGTGACCTGAAGGTTCGTCCTCAGGGACTGTGTCCCACGTGGTGCGTATCAGTGACATAAGTCATCGGTGACAGCTGAGGGAAGGTAAAGCATTAGCTGGGCTCTGTGGCAGAGCAAACGGACGGAAGTTGCTTTGCTAATGGCTTTCACTGTTGCTACCTGTCTGCTTTTTGTGGCTCCAGGCACTTGCTACTTTGCAGGGTTCGTCTCTGATCTTATGGATTTGGGTGTAGAATTGCAAGGGGTTTGTAGGTCTGTTCTGTGTGCAGTGCAGGATCTTCCTGGGTCTCTGTTTTACCACTGGGACTGGGCAGCGCCAAGTTTCTCCCTTCTGAAGGCACATGCAGAGCAGAGTGACCATAAATTAATCATCCTTGTGTTGCCTCTAGTGGATTTGACATAGGTAATGAATAAATAAATGTATACTGGCATTTTGTCCTTAGGAACTATAAATATTTAAGGTTGGGGATGTCAGATTAGCAGGGTTAGAAAATACTTTCCCTCCTTGTATTCTATATGAACCAGCCCAGTCAAAGTAAACAGAAAGGCATGGGGCACACGCATCCTGGTTCACATGCAGAGGGCACGCATCCTACTTTCCACTAGGGTCAGTTCCCAGCTCTGGTTCCTCTACTGATGGACTGGAAAGGGTTGGTGAGGGCAGAGGCCTGATCTTAGGTGTCTAACCCCCAGGCCTGGGCCAGCCTCCTGAATGTGGCCCACCTCAGGCATGGTAGGTCAGGGCTGTGGCCAGCATGTGCAACATAGATTTTGCTGCCTGCTCACACTGGAGAAAGGTGTTTTGGACGTTGATGTAAAGATAGCCATCTTCAGTCTTAGGCCTTCTTTTCATAAGGATAGACAAGTGGAAGTTCCTTTCTCTACTTCCTTCTTCAGTGGTACTTCCCAGTTTTAGGGCTCCATGGAGTGGGTGCAGCAGACTTTGTGGCCACCAACCAGCTCCCAAATCAAGACATGGAGACTTATTAGTTATGAACACGTGGCCTTATCTTAGCTTCTATTTCTTGCTATCTCTTATAACTTAAATTATCCTATTTCTCTTCATCTACATTTTAACCTCAGGGCTTTTTACCTTTCTTTCCTTCTGTACATCCTACTTTCATTACTGGCTGGCAGCTGCCTGGCTTTGAGGCCTGTCCTTCTCTTTCTCCCTCATTCTCTCCTCCTCATTTTCTCTGCCTGCTGGTTCAGCCTAATCCTCTCCTGCCCAGCTATTGGCAGATCAGCTTTTTCTTAGACCAATCAGGTACCTTAGGCAGGCAAGGTGAAACAGCAACCCGTCTTTACATAGTTAAACACATCTTTACATAGTTAAACACATCCTTATATCGTTAAACAAATGTGACACACCTTTACACAGTTAAATAGTCCACAGCAGAAACAAATGTAGCAGATCTTTACATAGTTAAATGTCTACAACATGTAGGTCCAGTGAGGCTCCCAGAGTCCCCTTGCTTCCCTGTTTCTGCAGCTCCTCCTACCCCCAGGATCGCTTCTGATGGCTCATCCTGTTTATAGAGGTTCCCCGGGTCTCTCACACTGTCTCTGTCAGCACTGTGGCCACCTCAAAGACTTGTCTTAAGGAACTATTGGTAACGGTGGTTCTGTCAGTGTGTAGACACACTAAAGACAAAGTCCCATGATCCTCAAGGAGTCCTGAGGTCCCCATACTAGTATTATGATCATTTGTAGACTGTAGGAGTGTTTGATCTCACAGCAAACAAATTCCATCACCTTGTACTGCCCTGGTGTATGTGAGAGAGAAAATGTGGGATGCGCCCATCCTGAGCACAGCGGTCTCAGCTGGCTGTGTGGTGCTGTCTCATCTCCCTGTCCTGTTGCGCGTGTGCTGGGCACTCGTTCATCTTCCCCTAAGATACTGTTTTTGGATGAAGAAACCTTACTCGAGGATAGAATTTAAAAAGAATCATATTGAAAGGACTATACATGGTGAATGAGATTCTTCCTGCTTCTGAGCTCAATCTTTGTCCTTAAATACAGTTTCACTTGATATGTACTCCTAAAGACATGATGCTTGGGGTTGGATGTCTCGGCCACATGGCATCCCTAAGAAAGTGCAGTCCTCACTGGCCCTTGAACACACCCGTGTTGTAGTGGGGACATGGAGGGACTCCCAGAGCTCCTTCCAAGATTGTGGGTTCGGCTTCCTCTCCCTAAGTGTTGTATAGAAATAAGTGACCTTGATTGGTGTTCTCCTGTAGGAGTTTCACTGGGTTAGGGTCACCTGAGTGACAAGATGCTGTCATTTTGTTGTGAAACTTGGGCCCTGCTTGTTAAGGTGTGCCAGCAGCCAGGTGCCACTGTACCCTGGAGTCTCTTGGGATGAAAAAAATCACAGTGGTCAAGGCAGGACCTAGATGGCCGACCTTTTCCTTAGGAAGAAATACTGAACTCAGTGTCTGTTGATTTCATTTGCATAATGTGTATCTCCTAGTTGTTGAAAGAACATAAAGCTTACAAAACAAACAGCCATGAGGTTGCACAGCCTCCAAGTGTCGAGTTCTCAGGGGAGGTAGAAGAGTTGGGGTGTTTGCTCCGTGTGTACAGATCTGTGCTTTGCTGGAGAGTAGCCACACGTTCTTGTTTGTGCTGGGTGTTCCTTAGGGGCTTCTTTTCAGCTTCAGAGCACACTGCAAATGTCCCTCCTGTTGAGTCAACCCTGTGAACTCAAGACCACACGCACATGCACACTCATTCTCTCTCAGTAGAGAATGAGGTTCAAGAGTCAAAGGTTAGAATTCCATTCGATGTTAGAGGTGTGTCTAGCTGTGTGATGGTATTAGAGCTAAGAGAGGAAAGGTCTGACCAGTTGAAGACCCAGTGCAGCCTTGTTGCTATCATGAGTGATGTAAAGTTAGTATGTCAGTTTATTTTAAAAGCCAAGGAACTTTGAAGATAAAAAGGCAGGGTCATCGTGATGTGACATCAGTTTTCCAAGTTATGCAGTCCATTGACGAAAGAACATAAGTGTATATGTACACACACACACACACACACACACACACACACACACACACAGGTAAACAGGGACTTTTCACACTAAGAGTGGAGACTGGTGGTAAAGGTGTGCTGACCCTCCATGGGAGGGGAAAACAGATGCAGCTGGTCACATGACCACATGATAGTCTTCCTGCCACTCAGCTCAGCAGGAGAGTTGGTAGCTTTGGTGCTTGAGGAGATGTGTACAGGCTAAGAGGTGTGCTGAGAGCCGTGTGACAGCAGACATGTGGCTGTGAGAACTTTCAAGTTTAGGCTGTGGTTTTTCCAGACAGGGTTTCTCAGAGTAGCCATGGCTGGTCTGGAGCTCACTGGGTAGAACAGGCTGACCTCGAACTCACAGAGATCCTCCTCCCTCTGCCTCCCAAGTGCTGGGATTAAAGGTGTGAGGTCCCTGTGTTAGTTTTACAATCATCTGTAGACTGTAGGAGTGTTTGACCTCACAGCAGACATGTTCCATACATTGTATCATCCTGCCCAAGTCTGGGTCTTGTTAAGAAGAGGGGATCCAGATAACAGGCAGTTTCCTGGGGCAGAAGAGTGGACTCCAGGCAACCCTTCTTCCCTGGAGGAGTCAGAGGTTGACAGTGGTGGCACAGCCCCTCAGCAGATCAGTGAGGTGTGCGGTGGCTGTCATTCACCCCAGTGCCTGGGGAGGCAGGCCGGTCCCTCCAGCACAGATGCTTGTCATGAAGGCCAGAACCCTGCCCATCCCCTGTGACTTCTTTGCTGGATTGCTTGGCAAAGTGTGTGGGGGAAGACATTTCTCACCTATGTGCAGGTGGATTTGAGTGCACCCTGCTGCCCCATCTCCAGGACAGCCGTCTTGAATTTACATCTCCCTAGTGTCTCATTTCTAGGGAGAGGCCCAAATCCCAAATTCAGGTCCATGGGTTTGGGGGAGCTCTCAGGTTGCTGTGGTCCCTGGAGCATGGCTCACCAGTTATCTGATCTTTTTTTTTTTTTTTTCAGAGTGAAATGCTGCCGGCCCCATCACCACCACACGGAACTCCGAATCCATTCGAAGGAGATGCTTAGCATGTTTCCAACCAACGCTGCTCACTTTCCTTTCAACGGGAGCAACTCTACATTTTGAGACTTCTGTGAATTGTATTAGATAAGGAACCAAGAGGCAAGGCCCCTTCTCTTGCCTGTTCCCACACGGGGCACTCGTCGCCACCACACTGTTTGTGTTGCGTTTTGTTTTGTTTGTGAACAAATGAGTTGATGGAGTACACTCCAGGAGATTGGACGTTCCCATTGGCCTTCGTTGATCCTGGCCATCCTTGTCAGTTCTCTGTTACTTTCATTTTGGCAAAGCGGATTAATCCCTCAGCATGCAAGGAGATGCTACAATACCCATGAAAGTGGTCAAATCTGGTATTTACTGGCTTATGGTCAAAACTACCACAGTCCTACCTCAGTTCAAGGTGAAGCCGAATTGTTTGGCAGGGTTCAGGGCAGCTCTGCCCCAGTGTGTCACATGCTGACCTCCGTCTCTCTGATAAGTGGGTGTGGATTCCAGTCCAGGTACCTGCAAATGTTTACTTATGCACAGAGCCCGGTGTGGGACTGACAATTCATTCTCCATGGGATTGGACTCGAAGACGGATTAATCCTAGTAATTCCTGAATGTGACTGGAGCAGCCTCCTTTTGGAAATCGTCAGCCGTCTTTGGGGGTAGGGGTAGGGAAGGGTAGATCTCTGTACCTTTAACGGGTTTCTTGACTCTTCTCTCTGTAGATGTTCATGTAAGTACTTCAGATGGTAAAAGCCTTTTCTCCTGCCCACAAGCCTCCTGTCTGAACCTTAGCTCCCATTCCTTGAACCAAAAACTCAGCGTAGGCATGCTCAAAGCTCAAGGCTGGTTTGGGTTTGGCAATTTTTTTTTTTTTTTAAAGATATTATCTCTGACATAATGTTGCTTTGTTGGCCAACAAGGCTGCCCTGAACAGGAGAGGAGGCATTCCAGCCGTGGTCCTGTTAATGGCAGAAGAGGAAAACCCGCCTCTCTCCCTACACGCCTGTCAACAGTTCTTGACAAAGACTACCCCGGTTCTGTTTTCAGTGTTCTGAAAATGTCAGTGTTGTGGAATTGTTTCGTGTGTCACCTAGAAGGGCTGAGCTTGCCAGCAGAATATCTGTCACCTTGCTGCTCCATCACAGGGCTAGAGACCCTGCCTCCCCCGCCACCCCACCCCCACCCTCACCCCCCAGTGCCTGTCTCCTTCATAGTCCTGTAGAGGCTACACTAATTCTTGGAAATGTGAGTTGCTGGTTTAATTTTTTATTGTCATTTTGTTTTTGTTTGGGAGAATATATATATATATATATATAAGTATATAGATATATATCACTATAGAATAATACATTGGTAGGAAGAGGCTTTTTAGAGGACGACCAAAAAATTCCATGTCTTAAAAATATATTTAACAGCAGTGCAGCTGTCTTCCCGCTTCTGTGCTGAGCTTGTAGAAGAGGGCTGGATTGCAAGACAAAGTTGAATGTAAATTGGCCCGCACCCCTCGCGAATTCTCAAGGTTTACCTTCCTGTAGTTACACATCAAAGCAGTGCACGGGGCAAACAGCACTCTAGTGAAGGTCCGTTTGGGTGTGTGCTGTACTTTATGAAGATGCTCAAGAATCCCCTGAAACGTTTAACGCGTGTTGGGTCTAGGAACCTGCATCGTGTTTGCTTCGTAACTAAACCCCCCAGGGACAGGAGGGCCGATCAGCCGACTACAGCACACTTAAGCAGATGTGACGCGCCCTCCGTGTTCGGTGTGCGGTCACCACAGGACACAGATGGCACACGTCCCTGCTGCGGCCAGAATGAGCTAAACGAGAGTACGCTAAATTCCCCTCATCCTGTACATTTCAAGAAGAGCAGGCATATGCAATATTTACATCCTCAATTTAGTTTACAGAATGGAACCAAAATGTGTGAGTGTTAGGTTGGCCACACTTCGTGCTGTGTATTGGGTCTTTGTACATTTTGCCTGACTTAATCTTAAATTTAAACTATTTTTTGCTATATAAACTTTTAACAGTTATTAAACAGTGTTTTCTTTGGGTACATGTTGTTTCAGGATTACCAAGATGTTAAATATATTTCTCGCTATTGTGTTTCAACAAGAGACCTGCCCGCCCTGTCGTCTTCCGCTGTACATGCTGTATATAGGGGTCACGTGATGCCGCTGAAGACGAGAATAAACTGGAGTAGATTAGTGTGCTGTATTTAGTCTGTATTGACCATGGATGCCCTCCTTAATAGCCATATGCAATAAAATAAAATACATTATTTATGAAATGAATACGGATTGGAGGATGTTTTTCTGCATACATAACCAGTTTAGCTTGAAACCAGTCTCCTCTGCATGTCTGGCATTAATAAGCAGTGTGTGTGTGTGTGGTTTGGGCTTTTGTGTGGTTGTTCGTTTTTGAGACAGCGTTTCTCTCTACCTAGCCCTGGCAGTCCTGGAACTTACTCTGTAGACCATGCCGGCCTCATAGAGATCCGCTTGACTTTGCCTCTCGGTTGCTGAGATTAAAGGCGTATGACACCACCCCTGCGCCCCACTTGGATGCCTTTTGATTTTAAAACTTTTGTTCTAAACCGAAAATGCCCCCTCAGTCATAAACTGACAAAATCTACTTAAGGAAGATTTTATTTTCTTTCACAGTCTGAGGGTCCAGTCTGCCGTGGCAGGAAGGTCAGAACAGGAGCTCGAGGCCGCTGGTCACATCACAGCTGCAACTTAGCTCTCCTTCCTTCTGTTTTAAGTGTGTGTGTGTGTGTGTGTGTATGCCATAGACAACTTTCAGGAGTCAGGTTCTCTCCTTCCACGCTGTAGGGCCCAGGGATAGAACTCAATTTGCCAGACTTGCCTGCAACCGTCTTGCAAGCCCCACTTTCTCCTGTTGATACAACCCAGGATGCCAGCCAGGGGACAGTGCTGCCCATAGTGGACAGCTCTTCCCACCTCCATTAACCTAATCAAGATAACCCCCCACACACATTCTCAGAGGCCCAACTCCCGGATGCTTCTAGATTCTGTCAAGCTGACAAACCCACTGTTTTAAAGAGAGAAAATACTGAGTCCTTGTGGTGACCTGGATGCTGTTCTGAGTGTGTTAATTCCTTTCTGGCTCACCACAGCCTCACAACACTGTGTTTTTCTCTTTTATGGATTGGGGGGGGGAGTGTGTGTGTGTGTGTGTGTGAGAGAGAGAGAGAGAGAGAGAGAGAGAGCGCACACGCGTGAGAGCGAGAAGTAATTAGCATAAAGCAGGCCAATTGGGGCAGGAACCATTCTCAACAGCACGGTGGAGTCTGCCCCTCAGGCCACTGTGCTCCCTTCAGACACGAAGACACAGTCTAACTGTCACACCTGAGGTGCGGCTTAGGAGCAGATGACACTGAAGTGACAGTGATAACTCACTGATTTTTTTATCCAGGGCAGCTTTGCCTCTGCTGGAAGTGACTTCTCTGCATATATCCATCCACTTGGCTCTACTTAGCACTTGCAGTTAGTTACTAAAACCTAAACGATCCTTACCTCAGAAAACCTCTCTGTAGGCTTTGTTCACTCAGACTAGAGAATAGGCATGAATCAGACTCCGTGGGACGTGTGCTCTGGCCTCAAGAACTTTCCAGACATTACTCCATTGCTTTCCCCTCACTGAACACTGCTAACCCAAGGGAGGGGGATCTCAACCCAGAGGTTGAGAACTACTAGTTTAAATGCTTGAAAAATTCTGCCTTTGCTTTTTTGTTTTGTTTTGTCTGGAGATTGGGTTCTCCTGCCTCAGTCTATCCAGTGCTGGGGTTGCTGGGTGTGTGCATCACACAGCTTTCTGCCTTTGCTCTTGAGGCTCACCCAGCATGAGTCTCAACACTGAGCACGTCACTGTATTTAATTGGGAAGACTTGGAACCCTGTGTGGCTCTGGATTTTCCTAGTTCGAAGGAACATTGTTTTTATCTTTGAGTTGGGACCGTTTCCCGCCATGGGGACCGTTTCCCCGCAGGCTTTCCCCTGACCTGTTCATCCATCCACGTCTCTGTGTGTTCACTGGATCCCCTCAACTTGCCTCTGATCAGTGCCTGTGTCGGCCGGGCCTGCCATATCTTCCTGTGGCCAGTGTATTTATGAATACTGTACAATGTTGGTTCCCATCTCGGCTTTAACTGTCGGCTTGACACAGAGTCACCTGAGAAAAGAGTCTCAATTGAGAGACTGTCCAGATCACATGGCCTGTGAGCGTACCTGTGGGGTGTGGGAGTGATTTTTTAGCTGATGTAGAAGGGCCTAGCCTACTGTGGGTGCCAAGCTTCCCTGGGGAGGTGGTCTGGATAAGAAAGCAAGCTAAGCTGGAGTCTGCAAGCCTCCATGGTTTCTGCTTCAATTCCGTCAGAGATGGACTGTGACCTGGAAGTGTGAGTCACGGGTACCCTTATCTCTTCTAAGGTGCTTTAGTCACAGCAACAGGAAATTAGGACAGTGGAGTTTCCTTCCTTTGCTAAACTATGTTTTAACTATTTCAACTTGTGTCTTTTATTTTGATAGCACTGGAGTTCCAATCCAAGACCTTGCACGTGCTGAATGAGGTTTCTACCATGAACCACATCTCCACCCTGATTTTATATTGATGGAAGTGATCGGGTTAAACTGATACAGTACAACCTCTCCCTTTCCCGTCTCTTCAGACTCAACCTTTGCCTCTCACCCCAGGACCCAGTGGTAGTAAAGTGGCTCTTTATTTTAATGTCACCAAATTTGAATCTCTTTACAGCTCTGTGCTTTGCATAAAAATCATTTTACAACCGTGCGCTGTCCTAGTGTATCGAAAGTTTTTTGTTCTAGAGAACTAGTCACTCAGGCGTATGAGTCAGGATGGGCAGGCAAGGCTGCCACACGTGCAACCCCCTGATCCCAGAAGCTTAACTCAAAACAGCACACCCAGTGGTTGCTGGCCACGGCAAAGCGTTCTGCTTTACAGTCTTCTAGACTCCTAGGAGGGAGGAAGACACCGTCATTAGCTCCATGATCCCTGCCATGAGTGGGAATCATAGTTGACTAGCACACCCTATGAGTTACACTCAAGGGACTTCTGTCATACCTGCTGTTTTCATTGGCCAGTGTGGAGCCCTTGGAGACAGCTTCAAAAGCAGTAGGAAGCAGCCTTACTGTGCACCTGGAGGAGGAAAACTAGGCTGTTCCGCAAGCCGACGATTTTAACATCCACACAACCCCTGGTCTTCAGTGCAGACCTGGTAACTCACCAGCTGGTTCCAGAGTGCCACCTCCATCTTTGGGTTTACGGTGTGAGTGCCCTCGAGGGAGAAGGAACCAACCGTGAGACACAGCAGCTGGCAACACCGTATCCCTGTCACATTGCCACTGTGCAGAGACACCACCCCCCTCTCCCGTCTCAAACTTGAAAACCCCTGATAATAAACCTGGGTGAGGAGGGTCTCGACCTGTCCCGTGTTCTGCTAGTGATGGGTTCAGGACTGAAAGCAGTCGCAGCTCTTCCTCACTGTCGTCAGAGACGGAGTGCAGTCTGTGACACGCCGTCCTGCTGCAGTGCTCACACTCAGCCCCACCCCACCCCTGCTTGCTCTGAGACCGGGTCTCCTGTAGCCCAGACTGGCTTCAGACTCACGCCAGGTTTATGTGGTGCTGACGGTGGAACCGGAGCTTTCTTCATACCTGCTACAAGCACTCTACCAACCGAGCTCCATCTCCATACATCCTTGCATAAGCATTTATCTCATCTGTTGGCTTTGGGGAAGGATGACCTCACTCAGGGAATAAAGCCCTGAATCGTCCTAAATAAACACCACTGAGTCCTAGTGACCCATTAGTGTCTTACATGCGTGGGAATCGCACTTGACATGTTACAGAAGAGGCCAAATAATAACCATCCTGGCACAGTTAACTGCTGGCGAGGAGACTCATGAGGTTTGTCTTGTTAGAACTGCATAGTCCGGGCTGGAGAGATGGCTCAGAGGTTAAGAGCACTGGTTGCTCTTCCAGAGGTCCTGAGTTCAATTCCCAGCACCCATATGATGGCTCACAACCATCTGTAATGAGATCCAGTGCCCTCTTCTGGCATGCAGGCAGAACACTGTATATATAATAACTAAATAAATCTTTAAAAAAAAAAAAAAAAAAGAACTGCTATGGGACGTCTCTCTTTTTTCAGTGAGAGGGCACAGATATGGTACAGTCACCTTGGTTCTGGCAGGCAACTCCTAGCTTGGTGCTCTACGCAGGTGCCTTGGGTCAATGGAGCGATTGGTTAATGAAAATTCACGAGACTCTGGAGGCCTTTCAGGCTCTCCCGCTGAGGAGACACGAGGAAAAGAAGTGTGCCGTGGGCTCCCGGCTGTGAATGGTGGCTGCCTTTGGATGCAGACAGGTGAGACAGGGTACTTGGTGTGCATCAGAGAGGCCCCTCCTCACCCTCCTCCTCCTCCTTGTGCAGCCTCCCTGGCCCTGGAGAGGGCGTGGCAGAGCTGGGGTCTTGTCAACTGGGCCACAAGTCAGAGAATTCGGACCAGGCTTGAGTGGAGGACAGGGAGAGGGCATGGCATGCTTGCTCGGTCCGTTGTGTGCATGAGAGGATGGGAAAGGTTCATTGAGTGGTCCAGGAAGTGCCAAGGCCCTGAGGCAGGGACATGCTCAACAAATCAAAGAGGCAGGAAGGAGATCAAGGACCAAGTTCTGCTCTGCCACACCACTCTTCGCAGCTGTCCGGCCAGAGCCTCTGTGTTCCGGTGAGAAGCAATTACAGACGCAATTGATCACAGTTGGCCCTCTGTGTGGCTGGCCCTCCCTCTCCTCTACTTTGTAACTCGGTGTGGGGTGCTAGAGGTGAAAGGTCAGCCTTCGGCAGAAAGCAGGAGCCCCTTCTTCTGAGGGTTCTCTGTGGAGGTGGGTCTGTTTCATGGCTGAGGGCAGGCCACAGATGGACTGACCTTTGAGTAGACAGTGTGTTCCACAGCAGGTTGAGGGCCAGGCATTGGTAAAATCCTAGGGACCAGTTTTCTCTGCTCCTGGGTAAAGGGTTTGGTTACCTTGGTGACCCCGCACTGCTGCAGAGACCCGGAGGCAGGACCCCGGTGCCTCTCATCTTTGCATGCCCAAGGACAGTGTGCAGGAAGGCTGGCCTTGCTGGTCCCCCAGGGATGACCTGCTGCACTTCAGCCCTGGTGCCTGTGTACTGTGTACGGCCAGTCTGGTTTCTGTTGCAGGACGCCGTGTGTGTACCTGTCACTGGGAGCGAAGGAGCTGGACCTATGCTAATGGAACAGGATGTTGATGGGACCATGGCCCCATGCTTTCAATGGCCCAAGTACCAGGCTGCATTTTTTGTTATCTACTGACGTACATGTTAGCCATTCTCTCATCTGTCACATTTCTAGAAAGGTCCATAATGCTCAGAGAAGGGGAAGCCAGTGACGGCTCCCTGGTCTCGGTATTGAATGCTGAACACATGATTAGCCGAGTCAGGAGGAGGTGGCCTCCTCCTGTCACAATAACCAAAGCAAAGGTTCAAGTTAGAACCCAGCTTATCTTTACCACCCACTGCCATGCTTGCTTGGTGCTACATGGCTGAGACCTGCCCCGGAGCTGTGGCACTGGCGGTGGGTGAGCAGCTTCCCTGGAACACACAGAGACTAGGTGGTGGCTGATGCCACTGCCCCGTCTTCCTGAACTTCTTGTGTGTGTAAGAACGAACCTGGTTCAGCCCTTTTGCCCCTGAGACAGAAGGAGAAAAGTCTTCAGGAGTCTGTGGCCATGACTTCTGTGGGATCACAACCACCCCATGGGTAAGCAGGGGCTGTAGGCTTGCCATGACTCCTGGGTGAAGTCCTTGGCTTTTTTTCTTTTCTCCTCCACCACTGATCCAAGCCATCCATCACTGGCTCTCTGTCCCCTGCCCTGCCCTCTCAGCCAGGCCTGGGCAGAGTCTGGCCCTACTGCTGGACTTGCTGGGGTCTCACAGACAGAAGCAGGCTCACGCCACTGCTTCTCCAGACCCAGAGGGAGGCGGCATGGATGCTCTTGGGCTTTCTAGGATCGGCTCAGAGTCGTCCGGTCCATGTCTGCGGCAGCTCCCTGGCCAGCGGCCAGGCTTTTGTTTACTGCTCTCAGAGCAGACATTCTCCTTCCTCCCGCCTGGGCCATTTTCTGAAGACATTAAGCTCTTGGCTCACTGTCCTTGCCTCCTGCTTCCGGCTGCGCTGCCTGGCACAACCACGTCCGGTCAAGCGGCCGAGCCAGCTCTGAGTTCCTCTGTCCTCCGAGCACAGGAGCACAGCGGGCCACAGCCAGGCCAGCGTTGGGTCCTCTGGCCAGGGCTCCTCCCTTTGTGCTGCTTTCCTCCTGTGAGTTATTAAGGTGGGTGCACTCCCCAAGGCTCTGAAGGCAGGGTGGGCACATGAAGCTCCCCCCCTCCCCCCAGGGAAGTGTCAAGCTTGAATAACGCCTTTGGTGTGAGTCAAGTGTGTGCCTCCCAACTTGTCGGAGTGACAACAGGTGCCTGGGTTTGCCCTCCACGATGTAAAGCCCAGCCTTCCTCTGGAATTGAACTTGCCTCCTGGCATCCCTGGCAGGCCGATGGAAGTCAGTAGGCAGCTGGCAGAAGCTCCCAGTCACTAGCTGTTGTCTTCTCTCCGAATGGTGTTGACCAGAGTTGCCCCCATCTATCCCTAAGGCACCAGTTACATTAGAAACGGCAAACACCGCCTCTTTGCGTGGCACTCTCCAAAGCAAGGCTGCAAAGCCACCAGGCTCAGGATGGTGGCCCATCCCTCCTGTTCACCCCACCCTGCACCGACATCCCACTGCTCCCTAGAAAGTTACCTGGAGGCACCCAGGCGCGGCTAACGGCCTGCGCAAGCCTGAGTCAACAGCCACACCTGAGGCCTCGAGGCCTCTGGATAAGCAGCTTTAGGCAGCTCCCTCACAGCACCTCCACTCACAGCTGTTCCTCTGGTGACTCAGTCAGGATGCGGGGCCAGATGGTTAGCTTCTTGGCTGTTTCAGGAAAGCTCCCACCCACAAGGGGCCTCACATGGCCACTTCCATTCTGGAGCTCCAGCCTTTTGTTAAGGGCCTTTACCAGCTATCTTGGAGAAGGGGAAAAAACATTGTTTCCTTTGTGGTCAAGAACAGGTGCATAAGTGAGACTTTCAATTGCAGTGTGGTACATACTACAAGTTAGTCTCTGCCTCCTGCCTCTGTCTTGTCTCTGTCTTGTCTCTGTCTCCGCTCTCTCTCTCCTTTCCTCCGTGTGTGTCAATTGCTAACCCTCTTACTCTTTTGAGACAGGATTTTTTAATGAACTTGGGGCTCACAATTCAGCTAGGCTGGTTGGTCAGCCTGCCAGCCCCAAGGATCTGTCTGTCTTTGCTTCCCTAGTGCTGGGATTACTGACAGTACGGCTGCACCCGACTTTTATGTGGGTGCTGGGGGGTTCATACTTCTATGACGTCACTTAGTGAGCCATCTCCCTAAGCCCCTTTGTGTTGTTTTCTAGACGATAAGAACGTCTCATTTTTATTTGTAAAATACCACCTTGTATATGGAGGAAGCTAAGAAGAGCCATCTATATGAGACTCAAAACTAGTGGCCAGTGAGGGACAGAGCATGTTGCTTTTGAACCTTGGGGACATTGATGATACAGGGACTGAGGGAGAGACACCCAGGCAGAAAGTTGTTTATGAAGTTCCCAGGCTCTGTGATCAGCAGGCAGAGGAGTGAGGTCCCTCAGTCTGTCTGTGTGTCAAGATGAAGCCCTCAAAAATCGGGCTGCAGTGCCTCATAATCTGCCTCGTTTCTCTGTGCTCTCTTCCCTGCTCCCCCAACAGTGCTAGGGTTTAGCTCAGGGCCTCACAAAAGCTAGACAAGCACTCCACCACTGAGCCACCTGTCCAGCCCTCTTTTGACTTTTTATTTCCAGATGGAGCCTCGCTGTGTCGCCCAGAATGATCTTGAACTCGTGATCCTCCTGCCTCAGCCTCCAGAGTAGCTGGGGGTTTCTTTTCTTTTTATCACTTGCAAAAGCCTAATTGATAAAGACTGAAACAAGGTAAGCGGAGGCAAGGCTGAAGGTTCTTTTGTGTGGCAACAGGCACAGGAGGGCCTCTCTTCTACATGAACGATCTCCCCAGGAATGAAACTCGGTCTCTGGCAGACGTCCTCCTTGATCACCCGTCTACATTAGGTAGAGGTCTTCCGTAGAAGTCATTGATTTTATGATAAGTGACAAGCTTTCAAATAATCCTGTAAAGGAACCCTGAAGGCCCTTCACAAATTCACTAAATGACATGCTCCATGACAGATGACAGAATCAAACAGCAGCTGGGAGCCTGTGGGAGGCTTCGCAGGAGCTGGAAGTGAAGAATCCCTAAATCCCGAGCCTAGGGGTCCCCCCACCCCATCACTGCATACGGATCCCCAGCCCTTCCTCAGCTGTGAGCAGACGAATTGCTGAGAACAGCTCTGCTTCCTGTTCTCCTGGTCCTGCCACGGATCCCCCCACAGCAATGCTGCTGCCCCTCTGAGAAGCTGTAGCACGCACGCACGCACGCACGCACGCACGCACGCACGCACGCACGTCCCTTTCAGCAGCCTTGCAGCTTGCTGAGGCCAACAGGATATGGAGGAGAACGTGAGATGAACTAACAGCAGCTTCGGTGTACCCATGAATCCAACTCCCTTCCTCCATGTGCTCCACACTGGGACCCTGCTCCCCTCTTCACTGCTTTCAGCAGCGGGGCCAACAGGACAGATGTGACAGTTGACCGGGTCCTGCGGACTATCCTAATTCGTCCCTGCTCGTACCCTGATCATGCCTCTGGCCAGCGCTGCTGTCTCCATGACTACCGGTAGCCACCTGTCATGCTCTCCATCCTTGGTCTCTCTACTTCCACCAGGGTCATTGTTGCTCCTGTCCTAGGGATGAGCTTCCTCCTTCAGGGCTGTGCTCTGTGGCCTTCTGTCATGGGCCAGCATGCTATAGAGCTGGGCTTACTTTCTCCATCCCCTCCTAGCCCCCTGGAGACTCCTCAGCAAGGTGCAGATTCCACTGCTGCTGGACTAACTCCCTCATGCGCACACCCTCCCTCCATAGAAGTCTCCTTCTGGCCTCACTTTCCCAGTTGCTTAATGGAATCACCTCCCACGTGACTTACGAGGATGATTGCGGGTAACACGGAGATGGCTCTTTCGGAATAAAACCTCATAACTCATTAACAGTGGAACCTCCAGCCACCACCTCTGTTTCACAGACTCCTTTCCTGTTGGACATCTGTCACTTGCTAATGTCCTGGATGTTTGCCTGGCTATCGGTCGTGTCTCTTTCCTATCAGAATTTGACCTGAGCGGTTGGACAAACTTGATTCCCTTCTGTTTCTCCACACGGTGGGCGCTCATTGAAGACTTTGCTAGCTTCATGTTACAAAAAACTTGGGCATTTCTTTTCCATCGGGTGTCATAGTGAATAGTCTTGGGGTTGGGGAGTCCCATGCCCTCTGGAGTACAGAATTCTGGGAAGGCACACCGGACACATGACCCGCTTTTCCTCCCAGCTATTCTGTGGGTGGGGGTTTGCTCTTCCATAGAGCCAACCCCTCTGTTAGAGGAGTCAGTTAACTCAGTTCATGACGTTTTTTTCTATGATGACTTAATCCTGCTCAGTCCTTAGACTTTGCATCCAAGCAGGCAAGCAGGCAGGCAGGCAGCTCGCTTGCTGAGGAGGGAGGTGCTGCCCTGGACATCCTGTTGTTCTTTTGGGCCTCAGTGATGGGGAGGGGTATGCTGGGGCCCAGGGAAGGGTTTCACGGCCTGACTGGGAGGTCTTCCGTATTCAGGCTGTTGTGCATTCCTCACAGCTCGATTTCTGCCAGCAGTCAGTTTGGCTGGGGGTGTGGGGTGGGGGAGATGATTCGTGTGCGAGTGTGCGCGCGCATGTGCATGCCTCTGTGTGTGTGTGTGTGTGTGTGTGTGTGTGTGTGTGTGTGTGTGTGTATGTGTGTGTCACAGGAAGGGCATGTCTGAGGATGAAGCCCAGGCTGTGTGTAGACACATGGGATCTCTCAACTCCTCCATCCACTGCAGGCTGCACTCTGGGCTTCCATATGAAGCCCATCACGTGTCCTCACTAATCTCCTTTTCAGAGGAGCCTGAAAAGGTCAAAGGACGGCATACTGGACGTGGACATGTGACAGACACATTCCTCAGGGCAGGCTGGTATGTGGTAAGCAGGAGGCCTCCTTTCCCCACACTCCTCTCATGGGGAGTTTAGGTTATAATTAAGCCTTTCGAGGACATACAGGTAAATACAGGAAGAAAACAGCCCTTTGGTTTTACTTCCAGCAAAGCTAGAATTTGATTCTGTTGAACATAGGCCACTCCTCATACCATAGATGTTTGCCTGGCTAGCTTTGTTGTCTCTTGCCTATCAGAATTTGACCTGACTGGTTGAGGAAGCTATGTTCACTCTTGTTTCATGCACACAGTAGACACTCACTGAATACTCTGCTAGCCTCATGCAGTGAAAAGGTGGAGCATTACGTTTGTGTAGCCGTCTACAGTCTTCAGTCTTAGGCTGGAGGCTTCAGTTCAGTTTGAGTCCCATGCCCTCTGCTACACAGACAACTATCTCCACGTGCTGGGACTGACTCTGTTGCTTACATTTTAGACTCATCTCTTCTTAGGCGTATGAAGTCAGCCTGCCTTTGCTGCAGATTACTGTATTACTGCATTTTATCGTTTGAACTTGGGTTTTGTTGTTTATTCTGTGTTGCTGTTTTAAACCGGCTTCTATTCTGTATCTCAGGCTAGCTTGGAACTTACTGTATAGCTTCACCTTCTGATGATCCTCCTGTCTCAGCCTTCCAAGAGCTGGGGTTTCCGGTACAAACCATTGCTGGCTTTCCCTTGGTTTTACAGAGAACGGGATCCCTTAGTTCTAAATAAATGGTTACTTAAGATAACCCAAGGGGACCATGACAGGGTCCAAATCATGACCCCAACACCTGAGGACATCACTGTGACGTGATACTACTTCCTTAGGTCACAGAAGCATTTCCTGTGTAGACCTCAGAGGAGGGCTAATTGTGGGAGATGGTTTACATCCTCACCACCACAGCAAATCTTCCATTACCGAACAATAAGCTGAGTTTCAACCTGGGACATAGTCTGATGGTTGCTCGGGTGACCGAGTGACTGCACACATCCCTTGGCCGGATCTTTTGTGCCCTTCGAGTATGAAGCCACCAGGACTCCCTCAAAAATCAGGAGATAAAACAAGTCCACCCAAGTATTCCTGCAGCGTGAGTCCTGCACACACCTTCCCCAAGCACTACGGGGGTGGGCTGGGGGGCTGGGGGATGAGAAAAACAAAAAACTAGAAAGAACTAGGCCTAACATTGAGGAAAGCAGGGCTGGAGCAGTGCCCCCCCCCCCCAGCCTCCGACCCCCACCACATGCTCAACTCTCTGTATCATGCATCCCTAGGGGAGAGGCCACAATTAAGCCTAAGACTGTTCGTAGAGGTAAGGTGTCTGAGCGGATGGGGATTTCAGAGTGAGCTACACACACACACACACACACACACACACACACACACACACACACACACACATATGCATGCTTGAGAGCCACAGAAAGCGAGTGTCTGTGCAGAATCCAGGCAGCCTGCAGGCAGTCCCGAAGAAAACACTTTAATTAATATGTAAAACAGCAGTGGGAAGAAAAGCCAGGTTAATTTCCAAACCACATCAGTAAGGGCACATTCGGGTTAGGAAACCTTGGAGACTTAGAGGCAGGCAGGCCGTCTTGTTTGAAGCCACAGAGGTGCTTTTGTGTGAGAGCAGCTTCCCAAAGGCCCTTTGATCTGCCCCCCACCGTGCATTCCTTTCTCTGTGCTTAAAGACATCCCGTTGACCGGCAGGCTGATGTCTTTCATTCCCAGTGTGCCCTCTGTTTTGTTGGGGACGTAGCAGCCGGGGCAGTTTCTCCTCTCATTTCTTGCTGCTTACCCCATCTCTAGGGCAGTCATCTTTGGCCTGGGTGACCAGGGGCTCCTTTCGGCTCCCCGCAAAACTCTTCTGCGCACGTCTACGCTAAGCCTTCAGCTTACCTATTGGGCTAAGGTCCAGAAATGACGTGAGCTGAGGGCATGAGATGCGTACAGTGCCCAGGGCCAACATCTGCCTGAGATCCTGGAGTGTTCAAGTTCAGATAGAGGACCCCGAGGGACAATGCTTTCTTCCCTTGGCCAGATAACCTCTACGCTGTACTGGCAGTGAGCACCATGAAAACACTCCTACAGCTTCCTGTGTGAGCTTCCTGGCTCCTCCGTGCAGCGTGTGTGTCTGAGATCCTGAAATTCAGAATAGCCTGTGCCCACCTCACCCCCTTAATTGCCAGGAAAGCCCCAACTTATCCACTCACCACCCTTAAGGCCCTAAGACAGGCAGGAATCTACCCCAGGTCACACACTCCTTGGAGAATCAAACTTCCTAGGGAATTTCTGTGGTGGAGCATTAGCCTAGCATGTTCAAGGCCTTGTGTTCGATCCCCAGCACAGCAAACCATTTGACAAATATGCAAGCTTCTTCATACTTCTTCAGAGGTTTCTACCCAGGAACTGTCTGTACCTTAGTTCCATAGTTCCATTTTCTCTGGCCTCTTGTCTGCCACTGGTTCTGGTCCGGGGAGTCGCTGTGAGCTCCCAGTCACTAGCTGCTGTCTTCTCCATCCTGTCGGCCAGAGTTGTCCCCCATCTATCCCTAAGGCACCAGTTACATCAGACACTGCAGACACTGGCGTGGAGATCAGATCGCGCTGAGCTCTGCATCTCTTGCTGCCTCCAGTGCGCCTGCCAAACCCTTTCCACCCATTTCCGTGAGCGCAGAGGCTCTGCATGGGAAAATGAAGCACACATTCCAGGACCATCCATCAAAGCAGCTCCTCCCATCAGATACTTGCATCCTTGTGGCTGGAGATGTGCGGGCAGCCTGGGTGCCAGCATTCCTGCTGAGGAGGTACATTAGGGCTGGCTTTCACCATCTGCCCTGGTCGATGGTCTCTGTCCAAGCTTCACATTCTCCCCGATCTCCAGGATGATGTGAGAGTAAAATTCACTTCCTCTGGTTGCATTTATCTTATAGTACAGATGGCATAAAGGCAGAAAGGAAGCTGCCTGGGAGAACAAAGGAGACTAACCAGAGGGGAAGGGGAGGGGAGGGGAGAGTATGGGGGGGAATGCTCAAAGAACATCATATACTCACACACAAAAAGGGGCCACGTAATTCCAGTCCAATAAAATATAAAAGTTGACAAACAAAACAGAACATTTCTTGTCTCTTAGCTGATCATTGCAGTCCCAGGGTTCTCCCTTCCAGGACCCCTCCGAACTCCATTCGTGAGCATTCCTGCTGAAGCTTATCCAGGGGCCTTAGGGTGAGTGTGTCTGTGGAGGGAGTCCTCTACCCTCAGCATCCTTTGCTGCAGGAGCTTGTGAGCACAGCCACCTGGAGGGTGCTGGCCACCACAGCTTTTGTCACTGGACATGTATTCCGTGCTGAGGGAGACTGTTTAAATTTTTTTTATGGAAAGCTCCATAAAGCCGGTGAAGTCAATGCTGAGTTTTACAGTTCAGGAAACCAAAGCTCCCACAGGATAAAGGTTTTCTCAGGGGGCCACATGGTGGATATATGATGTCGCCTGGGAATGGGGGTATCCGGCTTGCCTGCATCTCCACATCTCACTCATTGTTTACTCAGACCTGGTCTGGATTTCTCCACCAAGAACCACCGTGAACACGAGGTTGTGGATGTTTTTCTAAAGTGGATTACTTACAAGTTCTCTCCCTCCAACACGCAGTGAGGTTTTGGCAGCTAGAGAAGACTCATTCCCTAGCTGTTACCATGGGTGATTTTCCCAAACTACTGCTCTGAGCCTGGGGCCATCATCCAGTTCACAGCCTCTGTTAGCGCTGAGGAAGCCTCAGGTAACCCTGCCTAATGCACCTCTGATTTTGGCACTAAATTCCTGCTGGAATTTGAGTAAGGGAGACGGGACCGTCCTTCTCATTTTCCTTGGGAGCAGCGGGCAATCAGCTGAGCTTCAGAAGCAGGCCCCTTGGTTCCCATCTGCCCTGTCCTGCTTTCTGAATCTGAGATGGGCCACTGGAGAGTCCTGCTGCTTTGGCAAGCAGGTGGCTTAGCCTGAAGATCGAAACTGTGCTTCAAGTCTCAGGGTGTGAGTCCCTGTGGTCTGAGGGGAAACCTGTCCATACCGCTTCCTGTCTTAGCACAGATACTCAGGATGTGATTTACACGTCAAGGGTATACAAACTCAGCACCTTCGTGGTTTTGCAGGCCTCGTGTAAGCTCCCTGCCTTAACAGCTTGCCACCTGCCTCTTGCTTACGACCAAGTGAGTCAGCCTGACGATCCAAGGAACCACTGCTCTGACTTGAGTCCTTCAACCCAGACTCGAGAACGAGAGCCACGACAAAGTCAGATCTCCTTTCTGTTTGGGGACAGCTAGATCTTCAACCCTGGGGGCCAAGTTTGGGTGTGTGAGCAATGCCGGCCGCATCTGGACGAAAGAGGCACAACCTGCCCTGTCCAGCCCGGTTCTGACTTACTGCCCTTCCTCTCTCGATGATTAGGTGAGCCTTACCTGGGAGGAGCCCAGAGGAATACCTGGGTGAGGACTAAAGGAACATTTGGGGACAGAGGACACCCCATGGATTGTGCTCGTTAATGGGCATTGGGCAAGGTGAGACCCACATACTCTCTTCTTAGAGTGAAAATCTACCTGCAGTGATGGACGTGGAGGACATGAGGGTCTGTGCTTACTGGGAGCGACCATAGATCACCAGCACATGAGTGCTTTCCAAGGTCAGGCTCATGTGCATTCCTATTTTGCCTGCATGTATGTCTGTGGGAAGGTGTTAGATCCCTTGAGACTGGAGTTACAGTTGTGAGCTGCCATGTCGGTGCTGGGAATTGAGCCTAGGTCCTCTGGAAGAGCAGTCAGTGCTCTTTACCACTGAGCCATCTCTCCAGCCCCGCCCCCTCTCTCTTGAGTCAGGGACTTTTCTGGAATTCACTCTGTAAACCAAGTTGACCTCAAACTCACAGAGATCCACCTGCCTCCCCAGTGCTGGGATTAAAGGCGTGCACCACCACACCCACCTTCTTTGTTTTTGTTTTTGTTTTTTTTTTTTTGTAATAAGGTATATTAAATTTTTTTCTGATAAACATGTGACTTCACTTTTTGTACCACCCGCAAAATGACTTGGGTGCATTCAGACCTGGTGGGAGGAATGAGGATTGCCATCCCACGTTCTGTTGTTTAGAACCACAGAGCAGGGAGTGTTGCTCTGTTGGTAAAGAGCCTGACATACAAGAAGGCCCCCAGTTTAACCTCTAGCACCCACATGTAAAAGCTGGGCACAGTAGCATGTGTCTATCTATAGTCCCAGCACAAGCAAATGTACACAGATGGATCCCTGGAACACACACACACTGCCCACCTAGTCTTGTCAAATTAGAGGGCTCCAGGCCCACTGAGGCTCCGTCTCAAAAATAAGGTGCGTGAGTTGGCAAGATGGTTTAGTGCTGCCCGGCATAATGGCCTCAGTTCAAGCCTTCGGGCCTCCGTGGTGGACGGAGAGAATCGACTCCCACAAGCTGTCATCCCTCCCCCACACAAAGTAAGTAAATGGATGTAGTAAGAATAGTCTTAAAAATATGACGGGAGGTGACTGAGGAAGACTCCCGACATCAGTGTCAGGCCTCCACACTCACATGCACACACATGTGTGCAGACAGGTGCACATCCACATGCCGCAAAACACACAGAATTCCCACCAATAAAAAGCAAAATAAAGTAAAAACAGAATCACGGTGCTGTCTTCAGTTTTCCCAGTCAAATAAGAACTGCAAGGACCCGAGTGGAACTGATAGGTCTCCCCCAAGACCACACAATCACACAGTCTAGAGTTCCTGTGTCCATTGCTCAGGCCTGAGAGAGGCTGAGAGGTGTGAGTCCTCTGGTGAGTTCCAGAGGATTCCATCCATTCACCGCCTTGGCTGAGTCCAATCAAACAGCGTCTGTGACCTACTCCGACAGGAATTCGGGATGTGCAAAGGGGTGATTTTTCTTTTCCACTATCTTATCAGCCAGACTACTCGTCCATGCGGCATCTGCTCGGTTTTGCAGGCTTCAGCTATTCTCGGATCCGGAAAAAAAAAAAAAAAAAAACTTTCTGCTGTGGAAAAATCAATGCACTTGTCTCTGACATAGATCTACCATGTTGCAGGACCAGATGCCCAAGTGATACCTGGAGTGATCACCCTGATCCTATCTCTGTTTGATGAAGAGACTTGAAGTTAAATAAAATTATCCAGCTTATGTAGGCCATTGTTTTCATAACAAACTTGATGGTTTCAGAAGCAGAAGGAAAGCCACTAGAATGGCTTAGAATGATTTCCTGGTGTTTTTGAATCCAAGGTTCTGTTTGTAGTTTCAACAGTAAAACCTTTGAATTTGGCTCTGTTTGGAGCTCTGCAAATTAGTGTGAGTTGGTGGTTTTGTTTTTGTTTTTGTTTTTTTCTTTTCTCCTGGTTTTATCTGAGATTCTGTTTGGTCTGGGTCCTGGTGCCCATGTGTGTTTGTGAACAAGATCTGCTTCTATCGGAGCCTGTCAATGACAGGAAAAGCTGGGCTGGCTGGCTGCCCTGTACCCCTTCCATCTGCATTGTCCTGGAGGTGAAGAGCTGCTGCAGGCGCCAGCCTTGGGGGCCAGAAAGAGCTCTTAGGACAGTCAGCCAAGGGGTGGCCAGTCATGGCACACACCAAGGAGTCTGACTTCCGTGTCCTGCCCTCACACACCGGCTGAAGGGACCAGAGGGAGCAGCCTATTTTGCATGCTTGTGTCTCTGTTGGGACAGGGAAGGATGGCCCCACTTTTACCCTTGAGGAAGGACTGGGATTTGGGAATCTTGTCCTGTGAGAGTTGAAGGCGAGCTGAAGGCTTTCTGGCTCCCCAACTCTAACCTCTAAACATCCAGGTAGTCGAGACATGGCAACTGTAAACTTCAGCATTTTAATAGTATAAACGTCAGCGTGAACGTGGTTGTATAATTATAAAAATCCCACGTAAGTATAAATATTTTAATACGGCAGCAGACAGCAGCTCCCTTCATCTGAATGCAGGCTTATTACAGGGTCAGCAGCTCCCGCCTCCTCACACGCAGTCATTACACAGAGCTAGCTTGTCATTTTCGTAAGCACTCTCTCTTACCCTCCGTACTGCTGGCTTTCCCTGGACTGCAACATGCTGTGGAGCCGCCCTCTTGTTTCTCTCTTCACCAGAAGTGAGCTGATGTGGGGATGGGGGAGGTGACCCTCGGGACTGTTTCATGGGCCCCCTCATTCCAGGTGTAGATAAGCCGTGCTGGGAGGAGTATTCCTTGGTTTTCTGTTACTGGGCTAGAATTCAGAGACAGAAGCAAACTGAGAGGGTAAAGGGTTGATTTCAGCTCACAGTTCAAGGCACAGTCCATCATGGCAAGGAGGTCAAGGCAGGGATGCTTGAGGGAGCTGATCGCACTGTATCCACAACCAGGAACCAGAGAGATGAGCTCCAGGTGCCTGCCACTCAGCTCCCATTGCCCCGGGAATGGTCCTGCCCAAGGTTAAGCTGAATCTTCTCACATCAGTGGACACAACAAAGGGAGTCTTTCACAGGTGTGCTCAGAGACCCATCCACAGATGACTGTAGATTTTGCCAAGCGAGGGGACACTCACCCTCACACACGGCCACCCAGCCAGCAAGCTAAATCCTGAAGGTCAGTTTGGAGTCCATCATGGTGTACGACCCACACAGGCCATGAAGTTGGCGTGACTCTCTGCTTGCCTTGGCCTCGCCCTCAGTGATCTGAGCAGGCAGCTGAAGCACACCGTCAGAGGGGTGACATGCACTGAACGAACCAGCCAGTGACAGCAGCTGCCTGATTCATTTTCAGTGAGGCTCCCTCAGTGTGGTTCTTATGTGAATTTTTTTTTTTTTTTTTTTGGAGGGAGGGGAGTCTTTTTAAAAATGGAGTTTGAGTAGGAACTCAATGCCTTGCACATTCAAGGTAAGCATTCTGCCAGTATGCCACACACCCTAGTTTCCTCTTACTTGATTTTCAACAATAATTGGAACTCAAAAACAAAAATGTTCTTCCTTCCTTCTTTCTTTCTCTCCCTTTCTTTCTTATATCTTTCCTTCCTTTTCTTTTTTCTCTTCCCTCTCTCCCTCCCTTCCTCCCTCCTTCCCTTCCTCTTTACCTCCCTCCCTCCCTTTCTTCATTATTGGCATCTTGTGTATATACTCCTAAGCTTATCCACAGCATTTCACCTTCCTTAGCTGTGTCTTAATATGTCACCACAGTGACTCTTACAGAGAACAGAACAATCCCTTTGAACCCTGAGACAGGTGAATGACCTTTTGAAATACACACACACACACACTGTGGTGCAATGCAGCCAGGTACACCAAATGATTGACAGCTGAATAAAAAGTAGTTTTCTCAATTGAGGTCCAGCTGCCAGCCAAGGCTGGCAGCTGGGAAATTCTTGCACATTCTCCTAAGTGTCTGTCATCGATAATATCGAGGCTGTGCGTATGGGTAAGTAGTCACTGCTGTGATATTTAAAGAGCTTTGTTCTTTTATTTTTTTTTTTTCCTTCCTGGAATAGAGAACCCAGAGAACAGAGTTTTACAGACTGAAAACGAGAAGCAAACAGAACAGTGCCTCATTCTTCAGAGTAAACAGAGCAAAGGCCAGCGGTGGCAGATGCAGCCAAGAGCTGGCTCTGTGCAGACAAAGAGGAGATTATGAAAACAAAACTCTCTATCCACTGAAATCATTGTCTTTAATTACCGACCCAGGAGCCTCGTTTAATTCTTCCCGTTTGCACAAATGTTTGGAGCAAATGATGCTGAGAAGCACAGGTCGGAAAACAAGATTGTTCCGTGGACCGGGTGGGGAAGAGCTGAGAGCGACACAGATCTGTCCTCCCCTTCTTTTAGCAGGCTTGGACTGCTTCTTCTTCAGAGTCCTGCAGAGACCCCGCCTCACTGCCCCACTCCCACACCAATTCTCGCTCACCTCTTCCGTGGTTCTGAAAATCTACACAGTAGTCTTATCTCCACCACAGCACAGGGCACCAACTTCAGCGACTTCTCTCACATTGACACTGGGGACAGGAAGTGGGCTCTGTCCAGGACTCAAGTTTGGGAGATCAAATAGCAAAAGGGAACATGCCTCTGCTGTGCTCTGATATCTGTAGTTCCGGACACACCATGGCGCAGGAAGCTCCCCCTGGGGCAGGGTGCTCTGTCTGCCTCCTTTTCTCCCACAGCCTGAACATGATGCGTGAATGACTAAATTGTGAATGATTGATGAACAGATGTGGAAATGGGCCCAAGTGGTTGCACTTTGGGTTAAAAGAGATAGCAAAACTCTGCTTTAGCCAGTGTGGAAGGAGAACATGATGGGCTGTGAGATGACCCCAAAGAGACACCCGCAGCCCTGTGCACACGTTGGCAGCCTTCCCCTGGGCTCACCGATGCCCGACAACCCTGGTGAGGTTGCTCTGTGCCTAACAAGCTATGAGCACCCTAACAGGAGCCCCTAAAGATGGAGTAGGGTCAGCAGGGCAGCTGTTGTTCCCATGAACTCACTGGTCCTTCAGAACCCTGGGGCAAGTCTCTTTTCACGGGTTTTTAAACAGAACCCACTGCAGATTGTAAGGATGCCCAGTTAACATAGACGGCACCAAGTTCCTTTAACACTAACGATGAATTCTTGCTTTGGACTCCATCAGAAGTTCCTGCAAATGTAATACAAAGGACCGAGTAGCTTCTAAGAAAGGGTACTATCCCTCTCACTGGGTAAACATTCATTGAGAACTGTTCAGCATCCATCGGATGCTGTGTTTGAGAGACTAGCTAACGTTTCCATGACTTGAGTGTCATCTTTGGCCGTGGCAGTTGACACCGTGATCTGTTTCCACTTCAGTGGTCATGGCCTGAGGTTGGGATCATGGGCATCAGAAACACATTTGGTATAGAAAATGATTATTAACATGTGTGGCACATGTATGTGACATGGCTTGTAGTACTTTGTGAGTGTGCATATATACCCATGCACACCCATTGATATATCATTTCTTTAAACACTTCTTTCCTTTCATCTCAATAAAATATTTGTCTAACAAAAATATATTTGACATGTTTAGGCTGTTGATTCCAGAGATTTCTCCCTGGGAAAACAGACAAACAATTAAGATATTTTCAGGCCCATAGAACTGTTTGAGGCCTTCTACACTCCAAAGCCCAGCTCCTTAAACTGGGGATCATGAACCTGCATGGGGCATGAATGTAAACATTGGGATTGCAAAATTTTGACAAAGCAAAAAACCTTTGGACACGCAATGCCCAAAAGTTCATTCAGAATCAACCATACAGCACATCTGAGGTGATTCTCATGATACCTACTCCTGTATCAACTTCACTACAGCCTTGGCTCTAAGCACACTGCAAGTGTACCTTCTGTAGTGCAAGCCCTCACACCCCACAGTGCCAAAGAATGCTCCCGAAATGCCTCAGTTCATTCTCACAGCTCTTCCATGCTATGAATTTTCGTGCTTTGACTGCGTTTTCTGTCCTTAGAGAAACGTGACACTTTAATTATGGGAAACAAAGGGTTTTTCTATTTTCCTACCGTCACGTAAGCATCAGGTTACTATACCTTTGGACTACATTGTACTAGAATGTTAGATCTTAAAACTTGCTGCTTGCGATGTTGACTTGAATTTCATGAAAAAATTGTTCAGTGCATTGAAATTAGGACAGAATTTCTAATAACTTCTAAGTGGTCCCAACATACCCCTCCCTGTCTGCACTACACATTTATATGAAGTGGTGCCCTCAGCACTGTCATTTATAAAAGCAAAGTATCCATCAACTCAGAGTGGTGACCATTTAATCCTAGCACTCGGGAGACAGAGGCAGGGAGCTCTGTGAGTTTGAGGCCAGCTTGGTCTACATAGCAAATTCCAGGCCAGTCAGGGTTACACAATGAGGTCTTGTCAAATATTTAGCCAAGTTTTAAGTCTTTATGTAAAAATGAACAAGCATATCCATCTTATTAACATGCAAATGTGCTTTTCACTTTTAACAAATGGTAAAAATAAATGTACCAAAGACTTGTCTTAAAATTATGATTTATTATCCACAAGTATCTGATGTGTATACCTGTCTTATACAACTGTATACCCGAGGTCATATTGAAATTTATCAGGCGGAAAGTGGTCAGCAGTGGGATGTCATAAATCCTGCTTCAGATGGCAATGCTTCCTATCTGTGCATATAGTGTGTGTAGCTGTGTATGTATACAGGTCATGAAACCATAAACGAGAGCATGAGAAGGGAAAAGGTGGCTGTACACAGGGAGGATGCAGGGAGGATGATCAGCAAAATAGAGTGTGTAAGAAAATGCCACAGGGACCACTGTACTGCGTGTGCTGATTAAAAAAGCCCTATTTCTAAAACAGAGCAAGAACCGTGTTTAAAAAAATTGATATCGTTGTCCTTTCTGTAACCCAGGCCACATGCAGCAACAGGACAAGGAGCCTGCTCTGCTCCATCCGCCCCGGAGAGTTTTATGGCTGTCCCCTCCCACTAAGCTGCCTTCACTCTCTCTGCTGGCCCGGAGCCCTTTTCCATTAATCAGCCCCGCTCTTCATCTGTTCCCCGGACCTGCAGTGGCCCAGAGGAATTCCAAGAATTCCTTTAAAGAAAGAACATGAGATTTCCTGGTAGGACTCACAAGTGGCCCAGAGGCCCTGCCTGCAACAATCAGCCAGGAGCTGTGGCTAGATTTAGGAGCTGTGTGCCCACTGACCTCAGAGGACATTCTCCCGTCTTACCTGGGAGTTATAACTCAGTCTTTGCTTTTCAGAGGGTGTGTGTTAACTGGCATTATGACTTCCTAGGAAAAGGTTTGGTCTTCAAAGTAAAGTTAATTTTCTCTGGCAGTAAACATACACAAAACAGACGGAACATCAAAGTCTCCAAGTATTAGCCGACATCCACCCTGCCTCCATTTCCTCTCAGGAGTCAGTTTCTTCTGCTGTCCAGTTAATTAGGTTTCAGGACAATCTGACCTCAGGGTGGTTTTCTGGATCCATCCCCCAGGTGGCCTCACTCAGGAGGTCCCCCGGAAAGAGGTGGTGGCCTGGGTCCCTACTTGGCCAGCTTTGGTGTCTGCATGCCTACAAACACATTCATGGGGAGAGAAGCCTCTCTAGGACTCTGCCCCCACCCTGGCTGGCTGCAGGCAATTGGAAGAGTCCAGAAGCTTAGACTTCCCTAGAGGGCAAAGGTACCTCTGACATTTGTGTGTGCCTGGAATGTGTGGGCTGTGAGCTGTGTGCCTCACCTCCCTCTGCCTTCCGTCCTGAGTGTGTGCTCGTAGGCCTTGCTGCAGAGGTGAAGTATTTGCTGTGGCCCAGGTGGCAGGTGGGTGGTGGATGTGGACCTGCCCTGTGGCACTGTCCTCTGGCCTCAGTTCTGCTCTTGCGGCTTGCTTTTTCCCACTCCTGCTACCATCACGGCGTTCCGGATTCCTTCTGGGTCCCTCACTCCCATCTGTTGCTCCCCTTGGATGTTTGGAGGTCTGTCGGTCATGTATACCATGGATTGTTGGGTTGAGATCTCTATTAAGACTCATGTACTGCTCCCCATCCATTCACTCATTTTCTTTATTTGCGTGACTTCTCCTTCAGGACACTCAAGGTAGCAAAGCAGAACTTCTCACTTCCAAAGATCCCAGGTGAATGTCCTCTGCTCTAGAAAGTACAGCCACCACTGCCTGGGTTACTGTTCACAGAAGCTGTGCTACCGATGGAACTGTGTCTCCTCCGTGTTCACGTGCTAAACTGAAGGACCCCCAGTGCCGTATTTGGGAGCTAGGGTCTTGCCGGTCTAACTCAATGTGATGGGGACCCTTACTGAAAGAGGGACATTACACGTGTAGAGGTGCAGAGGGAAAACAGAAGGCAGGGAGGAAGTGGTGACGGAGAAGACAGAACACCAGACTCCCCAGCTACACCTCAACGTCCTGTGAGCAATAAGAGAATTGACCCAATCCGTAGCACTTCCGGTGGCTTCTGAGGTGGCCCCAACAGCGCAATAAACCCAGCAATAAATAGCCCAGTACCTCTGCGCTATCTGCCTTTAACAGCAAAATGCTTTGAACATGGCATCTGAGTTAACCCTCCCCCACTTTAATGGGACCTGTAGATCTGGGGCTGGGGCCTGAACCTGCCCGGGGATGGGCACAGCAGCACTGAGACACCAGGGCCTCCCGGTTTTGCTGTCATGGCGTGTTACTTTCTCCCTGCCTGTCCCCACTGTGAATTGTTCTTGTGTCTCAAATGTCAGCAGCAGCAGCAGCAGCAGCAGCACCAGCAGCAGCAGCAGCAGCAGCAGCAGCAGCAGCAGCAGCAGCACCAGCAGCAGCACACCACAACTGGAAGTTCTCCAAGTCAGGCGTCTTGATGTTGAGGCCTGTGGCTCTCAAGATCTCAGTCTCCCGAAGCCCAGGCTGTGCTGAATGGAGAAGGTGATCTCCCAGGCAAGCCACGGCCTCAGATCGGAAGCACATACGCTGTTGTTACTTCTGGCAGCCGATGAGTGTGATCTGAACAAAGCCAGCCTGGTGCTGTGTGCAGGCCGTTTATGAATAGATCACTGTTCACAGTGCATGGCTGAGCGTGGCTTCAGCGCCAGCCTGGCTCCTTGTCGTGTGGGTCATGGGTAGTGGCAGCAAACTGGTGGAGGGTGGGTCTGAGGGTTTCTATGAGGATGGGACATTTCAGCTCCTTCCTGACCTCATCCCTCAGGTAACTACGGGTCTTCCCATTGGGCAGGCCTCGCTGGGGGCTTTGAGACGTCGATTCTGTAGCTGTTTTACTATAGTGATGGATTCACATTCTAATCTTTGGTCTTTGCGAGTGAGTTTCCCTGAGCTACTATTTCTTTTATTTGATATGCATTGCTTTTTCCAGAGACTGACCTTTTCTTTTTTTCTTTTCTTTTCCTTTCCTCTTTCTTTCCTTCCTTCTTTCTTTTCTTTTCCTTTCTTTCTTTCTTTCTTTCTTTCTCTCTTTCTTTCTTTCTTTCTTTCTTTCTTTCTTTCTTTCTTTCTTTCTTTCTTTCTTTCTTTGTGGTAGGGTTTCTCTGTGTAGCCCTGGCTGTCCTAGAACTCACTCTGTAGACCAGGCTGGCCTCTAACTCACAGGGATCCGCCTGCCTCTGCCTCCCAAGTGCTAGGATTAAAGGTGTGCACCATCATCGCCTGGCAAGGCTGACCTTATGTATACATAGATTACCATACTAAATTATTAGAGACACCATGGTAGGTGTTTAGTGTTTCTAAGTGAACAAACAGAACTTTCCCCAAACATCACCTGAAGTAAAAAGTCTTCCCAAGTCTGGTGTCTCAGGTCTGCCATACCAGGCACTCTCGATGCTGAAGCATAGAAGAGTCAAAAGTTTAAGATCCGGGGCTGTAGAGATGGCTCAGTGGTTAAGAGCATTTGACTTCTCCTCCAAAAGACTCAGGTTCAATTCTCGGCACCCACACGGAGACTGGGCCACCCATAACTCCAGTCTCGGGAGATCTGACATCTCTTCTGGCCTCTGGAGGCACCGGGTGCATATGTGGTGCACACACAGATAGGCGGGCAAAAAGTTCATACACATAAAATGAAACTAAATAAATCTTAAAAAAAAATGAAGTTTAAGGCCTGCCTGGGCTACAGAGTGAGTTGAGGGCCAGCCTGGGTAACTTAGTGAGACCCTGCCTCAAAAGAAAAGAGGGCTGGAATGTAGTACCCGGGTGGAGCCCTCGCCTAGCATGCACAAACAAGGTCAAAGTTCTCCCCTTAATGCAAATCTTCAAGCCAGGGATTGCTCTAATTACCCTTCCTGAACCACTGCTCTTGTGTATCTGCGAGGTTCTTGCTGCAAAGGGTGACTGAACCGTGGATCTGGAGGCTGTGTGCTACACTGCTCCTGTAGGACTTCCTTTCTGGAGGAGTTACAACATAAGAACTTGAAGCCTCCACGTCCACCCCACTTTGAAAACACGTCTGACTTTACCATGCACACCCTTCACTTACACAATTGTGCTTTTTCAATAGTCCAGGTGAGAAACAGGCCACCCCATACCTCAGTGGGCAGTGAGAGGCCAAGGCAGAGAGAGAGAGAGAGAGAGAGAGAGAGAGAGAGAGAGAGAGAGAGAGAGAGAGTTGTGTGGACTGGGACTCCTCGAAGGAGGGTTTTAAATGCTGCAAGAGACATTACCCATCACCTAGGCAGCAACCCTTTACCTACTCTTTTTCTGCCCTGCTCAACTAGGACCTACACAATTTAAGAACAGAAAGGATTTATATCCTTGTGGACCCCTGACAGTTTTTACAGGAGACAGACTTCCAGTTGAGGGACATGTGGACTTGTCCAAGGTCACACACAAGCACACAGCCACACCGGAAGCTGTGGACTTGGCCGTTTCCAGCAGTCGCTTGTCAATTAGAGTAGTGTTGCTGTGTGGTGGATGGCCGTTGCCGGTTTTTACCCCTTGACCCCTGAGGGCCTAGGATAGAGCCTGGAGCCCAGAGCTCAACTGTGTGTCCTTAAAGCACCACGGGACAAAAGCCTCTTTGTCCCCATGGTCACTTTAAAGTGAGTCTAATATTCACTCAAGTATACAGACACCCTCAGCCCTTGAGTCACACCGCTGCAGTCGGAATGAAATTCACTTTTATTTTGCTACCTGTAGCTAATGATTGTAAACCCTTATGGGAACAGAAAACGACAACCTCCAGGAAAACAGGGGAATTCATGGCAGAATCCCCATGAACCTTCTGTGTAGGCTCCAGGAGTTTGCATCATCACAAGAGGAGCCACAGTGAAATGATCTGAACAAAGGGCATGTTAATGAAATCCTTACTCAATAGCTCTTGGTGATATTTAAGGCCACTGGGTCCCCCAGCACAGTCGTAGATCCATAGAGGTCAATTAAAGTTTTCAGGGATTGTTGAGCTATGCCGCCTCCAGGTACTGAGGTCCCAACCACCGTGGTAGGTGCTGCCATCTGCATACTCACTCAGCTCCTGTGGATCCAGACAACTGTGGGCTGAAGACAGAAACACTAGATCATTAAAATTAACTGCACAATCAAAACCAAATTGACAGCACACAGTATAGCTACACTTGCACAGTCTGGGCGCAGCATTAGCTTTTCAACCCAGAGATGATCTGAGGGGGGAGATACTGTGTGAACTCAGGGCAGTGTAACAGGGCCCCCCCCCCCCCCCCCCCCCCCCCCCCCGTCTCCTAGAGCAATACCCCGCAAGAAGCAGGCCTTTGCAAGTAATGTCGTCAGGCCATGTGGGCACAGTTCATTGTGTTCAGGGTACCAAGAATGATTGTGAACATTCCTGCAACAGAAGTCCCACATCCCTGTTCTTTTAGCCTCTTCCTTGCACCGTTCAGGAATCTGAGGAATCTTTCCTGTGGAGATCGTGAGCTGCTGTCTGCCCCCTCTGCCTTGTGCATTTATAAAAAAAAAAATGACGCATTTATGGCTTTAAAATTCAGATCTTCGACACAAACCCTGCTCTGTGACGGTCTGAATGTGTTCTAAGCACAAAGCCACTACTTTCCAGCTATACATAGGCGAGCCCTTGTTTTATTTGTTTTTCCGAGCTGACGGAAATTGTTTCCCAGATGACGTGGGAGCTGCAGACTGAGGAATGAAGCAGACCTCCGGGAGTCATGCCCTGGCTCACAGGATGTGGAGGTTTGCGTTGCCACTACAGACCCCAAAGCTGTAGAGTGGGTGAAACTCATCCACCCATCAAGGTATCATCAAGCTATGTAGACCGGCTGTCCTGTCTACCCGGCAGTAGCCTCGGCTACACCGCAAACATTCCGTCTCAATCCCATCTCATTCTCTGCCCTGGCCTGCTAATCTCTCCCCAAGTGCTAGCTGATAATTTAAAGTGTGGTCACTCCCAGGAGGATTGCATTTCACAAGGGGCCTCCAAGATAGAAAATACCTCCATGAGAGGAGCTGGAGGAGGGGAGGGGGCTGTTATATTTTAACCTGATCACACACTGAGTTTCAGATCATTGCATTCCCATCCAGCTAGAGCCCAGGGAAGCCTGCCCCCATGGACATGACAGCGCCCTCCATCCCCAAGAGCCCTCAGTACCTTCCTCCCTGGAACATAGTTCACCACGGTAATTTCAGCCTAAAATCTGGTTTATCTACCTGTGTCTTGGCTACAAATGGCGTCGATTTCGTCTAGAGCAGAATCTTGGAGACTGCCACTGCTTGCTGCCTTGGCAGCGTGAGTGTGGGAACTACATCTGTGGGCTCCCTGTTCCCACGTGCAGGTGGACCATGCCGTTGAAAAAAGAAGGTTGTATCTTATGCTTTGAGCTTAAAATACTATTGCAGCATCTGTTACCTGTTTGCTCAGGTATCTGTCATGCTTTGGGGAGGAGCCACCAGCCTACCAGGCTTGACTCACAGTGGTTTTATGTTGCCAATAGTACTTGTAATGTATCACTATAGATGTGCATGTATGCCATGTCAGTCTTTTCAATCCGTTATGAATGTCAGGAGGATTATAATAACATTGATTGATGAGTTCAAAATCAAATGTTTCCGGGGTTGTTTCTCCAGTTATCTGACACCACACCTGGGAATGTAGCCACAGATGCTCCAGTGAGAGGGGTTTTTCTTCTCTGTCTCCCGTTTCAGTCTTCTTAACACCCCAGTCAGGGGCATCAGCATACACTCACCCTGTGGGAAACAGGCTTTGTACAGGCTCCTTTTGCTTCCAAGGTGATGATGTCTGGTTTGGACTTGGTTTGGCCTACACCACACCTAACATAATGATAGTGTTCTCTTGAAAGAGGCTTTGCCCTGTGTTTTAGCTCATGTGGGAGCCCACAGAGGTTTCCTAGTGAGATCTGAGCTTTCCCTACCCAGCAGGGCTGCATAAGAGGATGATTGGACCGTGGACCTGGGTACCAGGTGTTTGGAAGGGTCTGCACTTGGTTATATCTAGCAAGGGGGAGGTCTTTTGCCTCGCCCCATGGTATTGTTATAAAAAGCCCTTTTGAATAAAGTTCTGGGCTGGTGGATAAGGATCCAGGCCCTCCCGAGCTATCCTGTGTTTCTGTTTCTCTCCCTTCTATATTTCTATCTAAATCTCTTATCCCTCACTCCTCAGAAGTACCTAGGTAAAGGTGGGGCTGGTCCCCCACCAGTTAAAGAAGATAGACCTCAAAGTCCCCTGGGTGGGACTGCACACTGCCCCAGGGGAGGGACATGTAGCAGTTAATGCCCAGCATCCCTGCTAATTCTTGGCAGCCATCTTCGTCCCAGGGTATGGGGTCTACTTTGATAGGAAGCAGAAATAGTATCAGTCCTCTTGAACTTGTAAAACTTTGGTGAATGACTGATGGTTGCTAGGTTTTCTTTCAATATCACCTTCACCATCATCATCACCATCATCATCATCATCATTAGCAGCAGCATTGCCATCATCATCACCACTGTTATCACCATCATTATCTTTGCCACAATTATCACTATGATCATCACTATAATTATCCTCCTCATCGCCACCACCATTATGACCATCACCTCTATCACCACCACCACCATCATCACCATCACCACCACCACCATCACATCATCACCACCATCACCATCACCACCATCATCACCATCATCACCATCACCACCATCACCACCACCACCATTGTCATCACCACATCATCACCATCATCACCACATCATCACCACCACCACCATCATCACCATCACCACCCCACCACCATCATCACCATCACCACCATCACCACCACCATCACATCATCACCATCACCACCATCACCACCATCATCACCATCATCACTATCACCACCCCACCACCACCATCACCACCACCACCCTATCATCATCTTAATTTGTAGTGCTAGGGATAGAACTGGCCTGATATTTTCTTCTATTTATTTTTGATTGACTGATTTTGAGTCAGGGTCTTGTTGTAGAGCTTGGACTGACCCCTAACTCTTGACCTTCTGCTCTGTCTCCCCAGTGTTGGATTATAGGCACACACCACCAATTTCACTGTCATGTAATCCTTACCTTTCATCTGAATAATACATTGTCCTGTGGGTTAAGAAACTTACTTTTCCCAGAAGCAATAAGGAGGTTCCCCTTTGGTGCTATGTTTTACAGTTGGTGAAAGGAAGGCAGAGGCCCCTATTCTGGTTTAGGAGGTGACCCCCCCCAAGCTGCCTGCACATTTAGCCACTTTCCTACCCAGTTTTGCATGCCTTGTAGGAAACTCTTCTAAGAAAACTCACCTATTTTGGGGCAACTGTCTTCTAAACAACTTTGAGGGGCATGTTCACTTCCCAGTGGATATTAGCCTTTAATTTAAAAACATTTTTAATGGGTAGTAACACACAAAAGCAAATAGCACAGTGTAAAGAGACACACCATCACCTACCCCTGGCAATAACAAATTCTCTGTCAGTTCCATTTCATACATTATCTCCCACCCAGAGTTAGAGGGGGTAAGTGAAGTGTCTGGGAGAACAAGGCCAGTCTTGTTGGTGTGTGTGTGTGTGTGTGTGTGTGTGTGTGTGTGTGAGAGAGAGAGAGAGAGAGAGAGAGAGAGAGAGAGAGAGAGAGTTCTGTAGGAGAGCTTGCTTTTCTAACATGTAGGACTGCATGTAGCTCCTTGAAATAGTAACATCTGTGTATGTCCTGAACATCCCATCCTTTGTCTTGCTTTTAAATTGAATGACTTCATGTGTGTATTGGCAAGGTATCAGATGGCCATATGTAAACAGAAAATTATAGTTGGTTCTCTGGAAGTCACTATCTCCAGATGGCTGTCACTGTGGGATGAATAGTATGTGTTCAGGACTGGCTGGTGGTGACAGCTTCACAGTGAACCTGGGTCTGGTCACTCCAGGTCACCTGAGGTGAGCCACAGAGTCCATTCTTTTAGGTTATACTTTCCCCTTCTTCCCCCCTTCTCTCTTTTGTTTTGAGACTACATTTCTTTATGTATCTCCAGATGGCCTTGAACTTAAGGTCCCTCTGCCTCTGTATCCTGTATGCTGATTACAGGCTGGTTCCTGAAGACCAGCTCGTTCACTGATTTATTAAGTACATATTGAGCAGCATCCCTATCAGGCGTTGTGGAGGACACAAGGCCAGTGCATCCCGTTCTCTCAGTCTGCGGAGAATGGCACAGGACTATGTGATGGTTGGTTTTAAATGTCGACATGCCATAATTTATAATTACCTGAGCAGGGAGCCTCAACTTAGGAATTGTCTTGATTGCTTTAATTGATGTGGGAAGACCATGTCTTAGTTACTTTTCTATTGCTATGATAAAGCACCATGACTAAGGCAATTTATAGAAAGAAGGGTTTATTTGAGCTTATAGTTCTAGAGGGATAGGAGTCCATCACCATCAAGGTAGGGAAACCCGGCAGCAGGAACATCTGGGAGCTGAGAGCTCACATCTGGAACCACAGACAGGAAACAAAGAGTGAACTGGGAATGGTGTGTGGCTTTTGAAACCTCAAAGTCTACCCCCAGAGACAGGCTTCTAGTAAGGCCACAACTCCTAAGCTTAGGATCATCTGTATCATCTTGAAGAGCAGCTAGTGTTCTTTACCATTGAGTATCTCTCCAGCCCCTTTAAAAAACATCTTTAAGACCTCAAATGGCAGGATTCTTGTGTTTCAAGGCCCCGACAGGCATCTGAGGGTTCGATCCCCCTCCTCAATCAGATACATTGAGGTAGGACGTTTCCGATCTCAGCTATTCTGTTACTGAGGGATGAGGAGATGGGGGTTATCATCCATCCTTGCAATGAGGCACTGAGAGCAATAGAGAAATCACAGCCAGGCGTCTTTGGGGAAGCTCTTAGCCAGATCACTGAAAACCGAACCTGCAGAATTCAGCCAGGATGAGGTGCAGAGCAACTGAGGCAGCCGAGAAAACACCAGGTTTCTAATGAGGTTGTGCTGACAGCAGACTCCCAGCAGAGGCGTGGAGGGCAGTCCCCTCAGATTGCTGGGAGCCAGACTCCCGCTAGGTCCCAGGCACACAGCCAACCTCCTCCGGCTATGTTTCCTCATCTGTGAAATGGGGTGTGCGGCCTGCCGCGCTTCCCGGTGAGCAAGGCTCTGGCATGAATGCCTGGCACGCCGCCAGCCAGCAGTGTGCATTTGCTGTTATTTTTATACAAGTGAATTTGATAACAAGCTAATTACTGAGAGTCAGCTTCCTGTGAAATCTTACTTGTCAAGTTCTGCCCCTGATTTCGTTTATTCATTTACTCAGGATAAAATACACATTCTAACTAGCTGTTTCTCCTTCAGGTGTTCATGAATATTCATCGAGAGTCTGCGACCTAAGGACAGGGGCTGGTGCTGAGTGGCTTGTGTGACACCTGCAGAGCAGCCGCCCTGCCTTGGCTCTGTGGGAGTGTGTGGTGTGTGTGTGTGTGTGCATGTGTGTGTGGTGTGTGTGTGTGCATGTGTATGTGGTGTGTGTGTGTGCATGTGTGTGGTGTGTGTGTGTGTGCATGTGTGTGTGGTGTGTGTGTGTGTGCATGTGTGTGTGGTGTATGGTGTGTGTGTGTAGTGCATGATGTGTGTGTGTGGTGTATGGTGTAGTATATGTATGTTCATGTGTGTGATGTATGTTATGTGTGTATGCATGTATGTGTATAGTGTATGGTCTGTGTGTATGTGTGTGTGTGTGTGTGGTGTATGGTGTGGTGTGTGGTTTGTGTGTGGTATATTGTGTGGTCTTGAACATCATTCTCACCAACCAAGGAGGGAATAAAGGCTAGGTACCAGTGAGGGTCACCACACTGAAGCAGGGGACACAGGGCTGACTTCCTGTGCCTCCACTGGCTGCACTGGGTTCAGCAGTGATGCTCACAGACTGGCCTCTCTCCCAGAGGAGCAGGGAAGGGAAAAGCTTGTCTCCTGTGCATGGCTTCCACATGGGAAGGACGCTACCGTCCACTAGCATCGCTCCGTGGCTTCCACTGATGCCCACACCGAGCTCTCTTCCTGTGGCCCGCGGGACATTCTGACGTGAGTGCTGTCTTTACACTGAATTCCCTGTTTTCTGTCAATGCTGCAGCCTGATTTTCTCAAAACGGTGCTGTTTCCATGGGCCTCCCAGGAGGACCGCTGGCTCCGCTCCAGGCTCCGGTGAGTGTTTCTGCGGCAGCTGCCGGACACCCCCACCCCATTTCTCCTGTGACAAGAAGTGCGTGTCTTTGCATCAGGTTGCATCAGATGATGTCAAAAGGCTGGAAGAAAACAAAGTGCTTTCCCGGGGGAGTGGATCCTTCGGGACCAAAGCAGAGATCCTGGGAGTCCCCGCTCGGGTTTCCAGCGGGGACTGTCTTCCTTCCTCACGGTGGGGGCTGTTTGTTTCCTGGTCTAGCAAGGCCATGGATGTGGCTAAGTAAGCAGAGGCCTTGCCTAGAATGCACAAATCCCTGCTTTCCATCCCCAGCACTGAGAACACTGGGCACTGGAATCTACTCTAATCTCAGCACGAGGGAGGTGGAGGCAGGAGGGTCAGAGGTTCAAGGCCAGCCTCTCCTACATAGCAAGTTCAAGACCAGCCTGAGCTTCATGAAAATTTGTCTCAAAACAAACAACAAGCGAACAGCAAAAACATGCAAGTGAGCAGAAAACCCCAAACCCTGAACCAGATGTGAGAGAGATGGGCAGAGGTGCCTGTGAGCCTGCTCGAAGGTGCAGCTCGGCATGCCTAGCCAAGCTGGGTCCAGTTCACAGGACCTTGTGTGAAGTTCAGAATGACACCTGTAGGTACGAATCACACCACGGTCTGATGCATAGTCACAGTCACAGCGTGAGGGCAAACAGGATGAAACCAGTCACACTCCTCTCCCATCTATAATTCTCCACTGCAGGGAAAACAGGGTGTTGTGAGCTCTGAAGGGTGGACCGTCCACTGGGTCTCCCAGACCCATCTACCTTGGTGCCATTCTCTGGGGCTGATTAACAGGAAGGACTGGTCAGGGGCTCTGTCCAAAGCTGTGTTTTTTCAAAATAACCTGACACTTTCTACCACACGTTCCCAACTACAGGCCACGAGGGAGCTGGAAGGCCAAGGAAAGCACTCATGTGTGGTCAGGGCCTCACCTTACCTGTCCTAGTTCTGAGTGTGTCTGGTCTGGTTCCCCTCACTCCCCTGTGGGGCTTGGAGAAGGTGGTGATGGAGCTGAGGGTGGGGAGGACCCAGGCTTGGCACCAGGGACTTTTCTCGGAGTCTTTCAGTTAATGGATGGTTAGTGAGTAGATGCCAGGCATCACACAGAGTCTGTGGGACGGCTCAGAGGGTAAAGGCCCCTGTAGCACAAGCCTGGCAACTTAGGGATGAACGAAATCCACAAGTTGACCTTTGACCTGCACCTGTGTCATGGCATGAGCACCCCACCTCTCTCTCTCCCTCTCTCTCTCTCTCTCTCCCTCTCTCTCTCTCTCTGTCTCTCTCTCTCCCTGTCTCTCTGTCTCTCTGTCACACACACACACACACACACACACACACACACACACACACACACACGCACACACACACACACACCCTCCAAAGTTGTCACACAAACCCAGGAAGACATCCAGTGGTATCATTAGAGTGAGCCCCCACAGCCTCTCCTGCCCCACCTTCTCAGTTCACTCCACCTCAGTGCAGAGAGGGATCATTTCTCCAAGGGGACGGGCCTGTCCTGCTTTGCCTACAGCTCCCAGCTGCCCACCGCTGGCACCTGCTCCCTTTCGACTCTGCCCACCATTCACAGCTCCTGCTTTCTCTCTGTATTTTGCAGCCCCGGGGTTTGTCCTGTCCCTTCCTCTCTGGCTGTTTGTGGGTGTTTTTCCCTCTTGCTTAAAACCACTGCCCCCTCCTTTGACCAGGCCCCTGGGGCCCTTCAGAGCTAACTACCTCAGGGAACCTTTCTGTCTCTCAGATGAGACACAGGATCTGGTGCTATCACTGGGCTACTGTGTGGGTGTTTCTTCCTCAACTCTGAAGGAACAGGCCAAATACTCTGGAAATGTGCTGAGGTAATGTCATGCTTTTCAGTTCCTGGAACAGGGTTACCTCCTCTCAGCCTCAGCAGCCACCTGCTAGGGTGAAGGGTAACCCACGAGATACAGAAAAATACAATTTATTCCTCCAGCAAACTCCAGGCCCTTGACATGCTGACTAGAACATGCTGACTGGGACTTCAGAAGCACAGAGGCACCCAGGCCCAAAAAGTAGGCTTTGTAGACAAAGAATAAGGCCTTCCAAGCTGGGAGTCTCTCCTTGAGACAGACCCACAGCCAGGCAAGATGGATTTGATCATGGAGGTCTGTGTTAGCAAGGTGCTGACGGCAAAGGAGGTAGATTGTGAGGGCCCACTGAACTGGAATCGGAGCTCAAGGCAGTGAGGCAAAAGCATGTTGTCAACCCCAGAGAGGCTCCTTGTGTCTGTGTGGACTGGGGGACGTGGGTGAGCAGAGAGCCCTTGCAGAAGCCCCTGGGTGGAGAGGTTCTGTCTGCTCATGCATTCTATGAAGACTTTGAACACATGTGAACGTGAAGGTTGCCTCTGCTCCCACCCCAAGTGGCGCCAGCACACACAGACAGACAGCGCCCAGTGCAGTGCATCATGATATTCCCACAGGTGTGTGGGGGCATGGAGAACACTGAAAACAACCCAGGGACATCTTAGAGACAAAGATTGCCTGGACCTGGAACTTAGTGGAAGTCAGGAACGATTTTAGGGAACCCATGGGCCAAGGAGCAGGGGTATTGGGTGGTGATTCCTGAGGAAGACAGAGGCAGAGTGAAAGGAAACAGCCATTCACTAGCTACCCGCTTCAGAGCAAAAAGGGTATCACACTGAGTAGGCATATGGTGGCTGTGACTCTCCAGGGGGAGGATTGCAATAGGCTGGAGCCCGACAGAGACTTGGCGTGTTTGTGGTTATTGCTAGCCATGGTCTAACCTGTGTTACATTCGGGTCTGTGTTTGACTCTTGCACCCATAACGAAGTAGAGAGCAGCAGAGATATTATTCAAGTTCTGTGGTCTCGGTAGCTGGCCATATCAACTTGGTTTACTGTTGTAAAAGTTCAGTGACACCAGACAAGTAGAGCTGTGAGGATGGAGCCCCCTGGACAGGGGCTCCATTGTTGAGGCCCAAGGTGAGGCTGGGCACCTCATAGCAGACAAAAGAGGGGGAGGACTAACTAGATTTTTCTTTCCAGACAAACTCTCCATAACCCACTTCTGCTAGCTAGGGCCCGCCTCTCCCTTTCCAATAAAACCATTGTATTATGAGTCTATCATGGAGTTCTTGAGTCCAATCACCTCTCAATGAGTCAACCACAAGCTGGGGACAGACTCCAACACATGGGCCTCTTTAGGGGTCATGTCACATTCAAACCACAACAGTGACAATCCCCTCGCCAACTCCACCTCAGTGGCTGCTACGGCACCATGCATACAATCGAAGGCGAACAGTATTCCTGGTGTCAGTACCTAAACCTTTAAACTGGAGCAGGAAGCTTATTTTTCAAGGGGTGTGTACTTGTGTTAATAATAGTGAATGGTGCCTAGAAGGGAAAATACATAATAGAATAACTAAGATGGCTCACTGCAGCATACAATAAATATAGTGGGATTAAATTTTCTTCCTTGACAACATGCAGAGTGTCATACTGACTTTGATACACAAACACATGCATTGGAAAGCAAATGACACTGAAAAATGTAGAAGGGAACTGATAAGGAACTGGAAGACAAATCGGAAAGAAAAATTAGTGTTAATATCAGTTGGAGTAGACTGTAAGGAGAAAATAAGGATTAAACTGGGTTACTCTACACTGAATTTAAAAGGGACAGTTTGACATAACATGATACCAAGGAGACATGTTTGGAAGAAGATGGCAAAGTCTCAGAATATCTCACAGAAAACCACTAGGCAGAGAGTAAGAACTTGGCAAAGTGTAATTTGAATAGGATACTTTAATAATATTCCTAGTCTTTTTAAATGTTTATTTAAATTTTTGTACACGTGTATGGGCATGAGTATACAATGGCACTTGTGTGGAGGTCTCAGGATACTTCTAGAAGTCACTTTCTCTTTCTACCATCCGAGTTTTGGGGACTGAACTCGGATTGCCTGGGTTAGCAGCAAACACTTTGACGCCCTGAGCCATCCCACTGGTCTGTCTCTGTGTTTGGTACACATTAAACAGATGTATTTTTTAAAGAGAATTGAATAGTGTGATCATCATGTTTTGTTTACTTAGAATTTGCTAAAAACAAAACCAAGCAACCAACCAACCAAAAATCCCTGCTCTGTTCAAATGCCTGTGGTCTAGTTACATTGTTGTAGTCTCAGGAATAGCACGCCAAGATAAAGACCAAGGCTGTGCTTCCTGCGAGGCACGACAGCCTTACCTAGAGAATGTAGCAGCCCCTGGAAATTAACAACACTCAACGGAGAAACTGAAAGTGATTAAAGAGATTATTAGAGGATAGGGATATCAGAATTCATGGATGTAACAGGGTGGGTGCCAGGGGAACCTTCATGAGTTTCAAGTGAGAAGTTGCATATCAACTCTCCGTCCACCGCAAAGCGGAGACCCTCTGGGACAACAGCCTAAAGGGAGGCAGCCAGGTGGGTAAGTGCCTGCTCTGCTGGGAGCCTGAGTTCAGATCCCAAGCACCCACATAAAAGCTGGGATACTGGTGCATGCCTGGAACGCCAGAGCCTAAGAGGGAGACAGCTGGGTCCTGGGGGCCCACGGACCAGTCAGTCAGTCTAGCTCCAAGGTGCTCCAGACTGAGCAAGAGATCTGTCTGAAAAGGTGAACAGGGATGGGGAAGACATTGGCAGTGACCTTTACCCTCCACATGCATGAGCAAGGAGGAGGGTCCTTGTACACACATGTGCACAAACACACGGACACCACACACAAAAGGAGGCGGGGTGGGGTGGGGTGGGGAGAGCGCAGCTGGTGAAAACCCCTGCTTTCTGTGCTCCTGCTGGCTGCCCTGGTCCCAGGGTGCTGAGCTGTGAGTGTCTCCCTGCTGGTTTGAGACGGTCCAGGGACCACAGGGGTGGGACAGCTTTCACTTCTCAGTCCTGGCTGGACTTCAGCCTGGCCTTAGCCATCTCTGATGCTCAGCTCTGATTCTCTCTAACGTCCCCATCCTCCACGTTTTTTGATCTGTTGTGTAACTGACTGACCCTCTCGATACACCTGGCCGGACTTTTTTATTTTTATGTTTTTCTTCTCCTTCTGGTCGCCCCAGAGGAGGAGGCTGCTCTTCTTAGCAGCCGGCCGGCCGGTGCCCACCCCCAAGTTTTGTTTTGCCAGCTCCTCTTGGGTTTTTGGCTGTTTTCGCTTCCCCTTCTCCTTCCCCTCCTCCCGCTCCTGACTGTAGCTGCTTCTCTTTATGGGTGCAATTTCCTCCGCTATCTCGCTGGCTCAATTGGGTGTTTGATTACTATTTGTTTCCTCCTGGGCCGGCCCTTTCGCTTGTTCTTCGCCTGCCACTATCAGCTTGGCGTGTTCCTCCGCCCGGGATGGCCCTCGGTTCGGTTTTTATGAATGGAGGGCCGGGCCGCTTTGCGCAGGGCTGGTGCGGGTTCCCTCTGCCGTGTACACATCTGTTTCCTGTGCAGCCTCTTCCTTGAATGGCCACTGCTGCTGCTTGGCCGTGGGCGAGGCAGCAGGAAGGCCTGGGCCACCTCCCCACGCTTGCCTGGGCCGGCTGCCAAGCTAAGGGAGGGTTTTCCCAGGAGCTGATAACTACATTACGGAGACTTCCTGGCTTTCTTGGTTCACGGCAGCCTGGTTGCCTCAGGAAAGGTTCGCAGCAGCCCAGGCCAAGAGAGCTTCCTGCGGAGGCAATGGGTGCAGCCCCCCATCCCCACCCCCACCCGGCAGTCACCTTGTGATGGGGTGGTTTAGCTGCTGTCTGCAGAACTCATTCATGGAAACTGAAAGGAAAACAGTATTTTTTTTTTTTTCAATCTCTAAATCTCTAAAACACTATTGCTTACTGAAGGGCTGTTTGTGTGCTGGCTTTCCCAAGCTTTGTGTATGGTTTGGGACTGAAACGTCTCTCAGGCTCAGCTGCCAGCCGGCGGTGCTTTGTGGAGGTGACTGGATTTTCGGGTCTGCAGCCTCTCTGGTGGCCTCATAGCTTGATGGCATTATTGGGAGGTCATGGAAAGGAGGTGGGTCCCCAGAGACCTGTGTCTTTCTTGTCTCTGGGCCCTCTCTATGTGTTTACTGGCCACCATGGGGGGGACAGCTCTACTCTGCCCCACGCACTGGTCATGATGCTCAGCCCAGAACTGATGGAGCCCAGGGACCACAGACTTGCAGCAGGCCACCACGCCTATCTGTCAGTCTCTGGGAAAATGAGTTCTGTCTTCATTCTTACGGGACACATACTTTAGTCCCTAAGCCATCCCTGCAGCCCCAAATCTTTCCTTCCTTTGTGTGGTTTATGCCAGGTATTCTGTCACCCCGGGACTGGATTGGACACTGCTGTCATCTTCTATCCACACTGGTTTCCCTGCGATGGATATTTTTTATTATGGCATCTGATAGGAATTTGCTCTTCTAAGACAGAGCCTCATGAGGCAGAAGGCAAGGCAACCCGATACCAATACTGGGAGTGTCCAGGGCATGAACTCCAAGCAAGTCCAGCTGTCCAAGAAGGATGTGTTTCCCTGGAAACACATGGCTGCCCTGGGTGCAGAGTGGCAGTACCCTGTGAGTTTGTGGGAGTCGCCACGAGCTTGCAGCCTGGACCACAGCCTTTGTGTCTGAGCCTCCTTCCTCTCCAGCTAAAGCAAAGGGCTAGTCTACTTACATCAGGCTTGCAAACCCCACTGGGAAGTGCATATCATTCAAGAAAGTATCTGGGCCTCATCTTGGGAAGACGTTCTCAATGCTTCTCCTCTTCTGCCATTCCATTTCCCCCCCTTTCTAGCACCGTTATGATTTCATTTATGTGTTTATCTTAAAGAAATAATACAACTTGGAAAATAAGTAAAGTGAAGCCCTCTGCTCAGAATCCCTATTGATTTCTGGGCTCTTAACCGTTAGGGGAGGAGGGCAGCACATCAGGCCAATTCCTAACATTTGTTTGACTGATAACAGTGCATTTGAGATCACATTGACTTCCATAGTATGTTATTCTCTTGCTTGCTGTTTTGATTGACTTGAATCCTAAACCAGGCACACATACAAATAGTCAAACTGTCATGGCTTTTGCCTGTTTAATATTAAGAACCTGAAGCTTGAAATGAGCTGATTATGCACCATGCTCAGGAGCCAGTGAGACAGGGGGCAGGAAAATGGCTTCTCTGCATCACTGATGACTGGACCCGAGGACAGTTCCCTAAGATTGGAAGAGAACAGGTCAGAATCATCCACTGTCAGGGGCCAATACCTATGCTTGTGAAAAGTTTGTTGTCAAGGCCCGGCAGGACTAGATGGTCTCGAAGAAGAAAACCCTGGCACACCTGCTGGAAAAAGTGAGCGACATTGAAGAGAAGTCTCTTAAAATATTGCCGTAGGACCCAAGAAGAAAGAGGCCATTTGGACAGAGCTCTGCCTCAGCCTCTGAGGACAAACCGCAGAAGGTTCCATCGCTTCTCACATACATGCCTTTCTGAGAACTGGAATCTTACCACGGGATGGCACGGCGTCCCTCATCCTGATCCGTACAGAAGTAGCTCATCCACAGTCTCCCTTTCGGGGGTGTGAAGCTTTGGGACTTAAAAGTGGAGGCTACACACAAAGCTCCATCATCCTTCAGGGTTCCAGAACCCAGCTATGTGGAGATGTCTCACAGCTGACAGGGGTGTGTGTCTAAATTTCCAGATGCCTCTTGGCACGTTTGGAGAAACATCCCCGTTCCTGGCAGAAAGGCTGTAGAGGTGCCTGGCTGTGGTTACAGCCCATCAGCACCACCTGGGATTCCGCAGCTCATAGACTTCCTGGGGTGGGCTCCCATCACACCATCAGGACCCCAGCCTGCTGTCTTCTCCAGAAGTAAATGTCCCTGCTTCCTCCAAGATGGGCTCACGGACTCTGACTCCATGACTCCTCTTCTTTCCTGTGTTGCTTCTGTGCAGGCTTCATTGTCTGTGGCAAGTCCCTTTCCTTCTCCCAAACCAGGCTCCATTCTCCACGTAATGTTCCAAGCTCCCCTTCTTGACTGCCTATCCTTTTAGCTACGTTTCCCTCTGAGTTCTCTTAGTGTATCTCTGGGCCAAGGAGCAAGGCTGGAGCGCTTGTAGTACCCAGTTTCTCACTCTTCAGATTTACTCAGAAAAGAAGCTGTGAACTTAGAACCCAGACACGCGGCATCCACTTTTTTTTGGGAAAAAAAAAAGACATGTAATTGGACTGATTCTAAGCTTTTGCAATGTTTGTGAGAAGCCTGCGTGAGTTTCCCTGTTTGTGAGAAATCCTGTGTATAACGTATAACCCGTATCCCAGTGAGCAAATGGCCAATGTTTGGAGAAAGAAAATGGGAAGGTCAAGGGTAGGGCAAGAAGTCAATCTGGGAACCAAACTCAGGGGCTTAGTGCTAGTTCAAGGACAACGCTTGAATTCTACTGGTTGCTGAGAGAGACCTAAGGAACTAAGCAGCTGGACTAGAAGCCACTGTAAATGGATAGAAGAGTGGAATGAATCCATCCTTTTCTGACTTACTTCGGTTGGGACGGAGGGTGATTTTTCCCAGCAAGCAGATGTAAGTAAGGGCAGTGGGTAAATAGCATAATCTTTTTTTTTTTTTTTTTTTTTGGTTTTTCGAGACAGGGTTTTTCTGTGTAGCTTTGTGCCTTTCCTGGAACTCACTTGGTAGCCCAGGCTGGCCTCGAACTCACAGAGATTCGCCTGGCTCTGCCTCCCGAGTGCTGGGATTAAAGGCCTGCTGCTGTGGGATGTATGGCAAATGTGTTGCTGATTAATCAATAAAACACTGATTGGCCGTTGGCTAGGCAGGAAGTATAGGCGGGGCAAGGAGGAGAATAAAGCTGGGAAGTGGAAGGCTGAGTCAGAGAGACACTGCCAGTCGCCACCATGATGACAAACAGCATGTGAAGATACCGGTAAGCCACGAGCCCTGTGGCAAGGTATAGATAAATGGAAATGGATTAATTTAAGCTATAAGAACAATTAGCAAGAAGCCTGCCACGGCCATACAGTTTGAAAGCAATATAAGTCTCTGTGTTTACTTGGTCGGGTCTGAGGGCAGGTGAGAGAGATTTGTCCTGACTGTGGGCCAGGCAGGAAAACTCTAGCTACAGCGTGCACCACCACCACCCAGCAAATAGCATAATCTTATAAGAAGGTTTGATATGGGTTTTAATGTGGGTTCAACAAAGGGGTATGGGGGCTGCATTCCCAGCTACGGTTTGGCAGTGCTCTGGGGGGTCTCCCAGCCTGGTTCCTCAGCAGAGAAGTGAAAATCTAGTCGGGGTGACTATGCAGGTTTCTTGTGGTGGACAATATCTTGCTTATGGGATCCCTTATAAGCTCAGTGACTCATTGGACGCTACTAGCTGAAGACACTCTGGAATTTTCATGATGGTAGTGGACCCTGTAGGCTCTGTCCTGCTCTCCACAAGTTTTGGGAACTTGCCAGCTACTCGCCTTGCCCTGTTCTCTGGCTGTGCATCTCTATTCTCTTTTCTCTTTATTTATTTTCATTGCCCTCAGTTCAAACCCAACGTGATATCCCCCTCACTGGCCTTCCATACAGTTCATCAAACATCAACTATCAAGTTACTATTACTGGCTCAGATGTCTTTCTGGGGAGCCATATAGCCAACCCCACAGGCATCATTCCCCAACATCTTACCTCTCACTCCAAGTGTACAGAGTTGAATTTGTGACCTCTCTTTATAACTGATCCCTTGTGATAGAAACTGGTTTCCTTCCCTCCAAAGTCACCTCCTCCATTCCTTCTGCCCTGTGTAACAGAGTGATCCCACTAAAACCCAAATCTAATCACGTTTTTCAACTGATTACAACTCTCTGGTTTCCTCTTTGCATTCAGAGTTCTTCGGAAGCTCTTTGTATCCCTTCAAAGCCCACCTTCTAGGCTCTTCAAGTGTTTGTTCTCTGGCACATGAGCCCTTTAGGCACACAGGAAGGTGGGCTGTTTTCTTTTGGCATGCACGTCTGTCGGTCTGGACACATGTACAGATGGGTGTACTCTACCACAATCAGGATTATAAACGGTTCCATCGTCCCGAACCCATCTCAGGTCACCACTCCAATTGTGCACCGTCTGCCCACTCCTGTTCTTGACAACCCTTCATCTAGAGAGTATCACGGCGGGTTTGTCTTCTCAATGGTGTCCCTGTCAGGTACGGGGTTTTAAAGACCGGCTCACTTTATTCTGCTCGCCGGAGAGCCTTTAAGATTCATCTGTGCCGCGGCTGTGAGCTCACCCCCTTTCATGGCTGAGTTGTAGCCAATGGCCACAAGGCCCATAGCTCGTTCATTCACTCACCTGTGGAGAGACACTTTGGTTGTTCAAGCGTGGGGCAATTATGACTAGAGTTGCCACACACACATTCCAGAGTGGGTTCTCCTCTGAAGACCTAGTTCCGTTTCTCTGGGGCAAACACCCAGGTGTGGTGCAATGAGGTCTCACAAAATATTGTGTCTTTGACTTATTCTGAGGCTCTTTTTTTTATTATTTTACTTATTTACTCATTTATTGTTTTCTCTAGACTAGGATTCAGGCCTAGGAACGTTCACCTAGCATGTTAGGTGAACCCTGAACCTCTGAGTTAGACCCCTTGGCCCTGTTTTGATTTTTAAGGACAAACAAAAGCTTTAAGACCAGAGCACTGACATTTCCTATTCTCGAGGCTCTGGGACAGACCATGAACTTTACCCTGTGGCAATAAGTTCAAAGCATTTCCAAATACATTTAACTACAGCATTAAGCAATATGACAACCACAAACAGCTTTAAGAAATTTTAAAGTTTATTTATTGATTGAGTGCGTGTATGTCGGAGTGGGGGGGGGGTTGTAATGGAACATCCATGGAGGCCAGAGACCAGCTTGCATGAGTCAGTTCTCTTCTTCTGTCACGTAGGTCTCAGCATTTGAACTCAGGCCTCTAGACTTTGTGACAAGTGCCTTTACCCACTGCCTGTCTCCCCAGCCTTCTCATGTACATCCTGAGAATTTACTATGTTGGGATAAAAGATGACCACAGTTACAGGGCTGTGAAGTTCCCTTTCTCCCTCTGTTACATCAACAAACTGATATAGCGGAAGGGTCCCCAGACACGGATAAGACATGGAGAACTTCTAAGTATGGCCTCATCCTACCTCTCTGTGATACATGATAGACAGTGGAAAAGATGTCCCCTCTGGCTATCTTGAGCGAAAGTATGCATGTCATACCTCTTCTGCAAACACGAGGGTGTGATTTAAGATTCCTAAAGAAGTATGTAGGTAGGCCAGGGCAGGGGCAGCCAGTTTTTATGTAGGAGCCAATTAATGTCAGCCCTCAGCCACACTGCTCTGATCTGCCTTGGGAAGCAGGCAGGCAAGAGTGCATTTTAGGGGGAAAGGTGCTGCCACAGGTTTCCATCCAGAAAAGGCTGCAGGTTGTCGGCCCTGGTTTGGAGGTGCATGTGTCCCAAGGAGAGCAGCACTAAGTACCAAGGGCAGTGAGGCCCCAAGGCTGAACTTCCTTGTGTTTTCATTCTCCATTGATGGACAATACTCGATTTTTGTATTTTCCCAAAACCCAGAAAACAGATTAGAAGTCATAATTTACCTGCCTGCTTTCTGTCTTCCTCAGGCTCCAGGCTCTTGCTGCTCAACCACCCTCTGAGGCGGAGGGACATAACCTGGAGCTTGACTCTGAGATGTGCAGTGGGGTGCCTGAGGTTGGCTGCCTACTCTATGCCTTCCCCCACAGGGGATGCATTAGCTGGGGATGCTGACCTGAAGGTCACTAAATCAGGTCATTGGGTCATGCCCCCGCACTGAAGAAAACAGACCTCACTGGCCAAGTTAGGCAAGAACGGCAAACAGCAAGGCCATCTGCTGGAGTACACAGTGTTTCCTGAGTTCTCAGTGTGCACGTGAACATCTGGGTGCCCAGGGATGCCGCACTTGGTAATAAACAACCACTAGTGGGGAAGGAAGCTGCTCCTGAAAAGACGAGACTTTTGAGTCAATGCAGTGGGGTCGCTATGATTTAAAGTGATGTGTGTACGGGACAACTGGGGAAAAAGCAAGGAGGAAGAGAATACAGGGAGATTCCACTTCTAGATCAATTCCCAGAAATCCCAGTAGGACCAAGAAACAGGCAACAAAAGTGTTATTATCAATGTGAAAAGGAAAGAAAAGATGGTGGTCTCCAGCCAGTAGGCTCACCTGTTAGCAACGTCCCTTCCCGAGGGACATTGAACACAAGTATGCGGCATTTAGACATCAGTCTCCAAAGATCCCTAAGGAGCATAAGATGACCCACGCTGGCCGGTTTTATGCCATCTTTACCCAAGCTACAGTCGTTTAGGAAGAGGGACCCCTCAACGGAGAAAAAGCTCCTACTAGATTGGCTTGTGAGCAAGCCTACTGTGTGTTTTCCTGATAGATAATTGATGTGGGAGGACCCATCCTGCTGTGGGTGGTGCCATCCCTGGGCTGGTGGTCCTGAGTTCTACAGGAAAGCAGGCTGAGCAAGCCATGGGAAGCAAGCCAGTAATCAGCATTCCTCCATGGCCTTTGCTTCAACTCTTGCCTCCAAGTTCCTGCCCTCACTTACTTGGGTGATGGACTACAAGCTGCAAGATGGAATAAACCTTTTCCTTCCCAAGTTGCTTTTGGTCATGGTATTTTATCACAGCAATAGAAACCCTAGCTAAGATGTAGATTCTGCTTACACCCATATACATGTTTGATGGTCTATGTTTCTTCCTTCATTCCTCCTTGACATCTGCTGAGTTCCTCTCATAAGGATGGTGGGTGCTTCCCCCTTATCTGTGAACTGGGAAAAGGCGAGGATGACTTTGGCACAGATAAAGAGTCTGTTTTCAGTTCTCTTTGTCCCATTGGCTGATTTGGATCCTACATCTTTCTACCATACCTCCTGCACCTTGTCAAGAGACAAACTGTGCTGTGTCTTAAGGGAAGAAAGCGTGCCCCATCCCCAGGCTTAGACTGGATGGTACTGATGGGGTCAGGCAGGAAGGCTTGGCTTGTAGCATTTTCCTTCCCAGAAGGGTCCTGGGGAAGCCACACTGGGGCAGGTTTTAGCTCCAGCCTGATGGTAGGTAGGCTCTGCTTTCCAGGGGTGTCCTTTCAGAGAGCTCATGGAGGACATCCCCATGATGCATATACAGGTTGGGATGCCATGAGTTAGCAGGAGAACTTTACTGCACTAATGAGACCAGGAAAGTCCAACACAGGGTAAAAATACACTGAGTCATTGGTGTTTAGAACTAAAGGCAGAAAAACACCTACTCATGCCACCATCTGAAATAGCTGGACATAGGATGCTCTTGCTCTGTGCCACATGACACATGCACAGAAGTGTGCCCACAATATCCTGCTGTGGTTCAGCCTGAAGCGGTTTCTTTAATAGGGTGGCTCTGGCACAATGCTAATAAGAAGGAGAAGACAGGGTGGCCTTCGGTTACGGGTCAATGTCCATCACCTCCTGGTACCCAAGTCCTGGCACAGGCTGTCTGCCAGCAGGTAGAGGAAGCACTCAGGCCTGTGTATGAGGCTGCAGGGTACTCCTAGGGACCAAAGGGCCACAGCAGCAGCTGATGGTATGGGTCATGTCACATGTCACTTCTATGGAGTCTTAGCAGGGTGGAAAACATGTCTTGACATAGCTTCAGGGATGGCATGCCAGAGTTTCTAATTGCATTTTCTTATAAGCTTGTCAATTAACACGCAATAGATTCTGTAATGTGAAGCAATCATGTCGCCAGCCTTTGGGGGACAAGGGAGGGGTGCGAATGTTGATTGGCCATGCCACACATGCAGAGATGCAGAAACGTCTAGGACAGAGGAGTTCTCTCTTTTCAGCACGAGTTCTGGGACTCAAAACTCAAGGCATTGATTGGGCTTGTAGGCAAGTATCTCTACCCGCTGAAGGATCTCTCTGCTTCTTCCTTCTCAAACATTTAAAATGATCATTCTTACTGGCGAAATGATGGAGCTGAGCACTTGAACACACTCTTGCCTGCTGGGTTTTGCCTCCTACAGAAAAGCCGAAGAGAGGCTCTGTTTGCCTGTACCAGCAGCAGTGCCTCGGGGTTGGGGGGCAGATCTGACCCTTCCTACGTCAGCCTCAGCGTTTGTTTTGTGATTGGCGAGATCCACATGTGACTGCCGACACGTTCTCTGCCCTGGCAGCAGGTTTCACACAGGGTTTGCCGGAAGGCATGATGGTGAATTGAGACTCGCCGCCGTGTGCAGACAGTTGGGGGGACACTTAGGCAGATGTCTGTCCTCTAAGCTGGAAGACTGGGGCCACCAGCACTGTGCTCACGTTCTGCCTCTGTTTCTTCAGCTGTCTGTGAAAATAGGACTCTGGTAATAACCACGGAACGAAGTGTGGCCACACGGAGTGTCAAGTCGTCCCCACGTGTTTCACCCATGCGTTCCAGTTTGTGAGCACCCACCCTCATTCTCACTGTAAGAAAAGGAAAATGGAGGCTGAGACTTGGGGAGTGCTGGGAGTCTTCCCACTGCTATTTAAGTGGGAGAAGGGAGGCTCAAGGCATCATGGGAAGTGTTACTCTGAATAGCCAATGGTATGGCACAAGGCTTCTTTGGAAACAGCTGCTAAGGACTTTGAGTTTCACTTTGAGATGCTCATGAGCCCAATCTTCCACAGCCTCAAGGCCAGGCAAGCCCATGCATATCCAGGCCTTCTGTGGAGAAGACCCAGCCTGAGCTCAGGGCAGCTGCTCTGTATGCCTAGGCAGGTGAGGCCAGGAGGCCTGGCTGTTGATTTCATAGAGAGCTGGGTCCCGGAAGGAGCATGTTCACTGTTGTTCAGAAAAGCAGAGCAATAGGCGTGAGCAAGGCTGGGGACTTTGTCAGGGTCGTGATGTGTTCACATTGATGGTGGATTACCTATCATAGAGTTGGGGGAAAGGAAACCAGAGACCCAGCTGCTAGAAACTGTAAAAAAATGCGTCGTCCAAGGCCATGCTCACAGGAGCACCCGCTGGACACAGTGTCAGGATTCGTCGGAGACAAAGACACTCAGCCTAGAGGTCTGAGACTTTGTACCTGTCTCATGAGAGAAAGCTGTGGAGGCAGTTTAAACATCAAAGTTGCAGAGGCCCAGTGGACAGGTGTGTGTGTGTGTGTGTGTGTGTGTGTGTGTGTGTGAGAGAGAGAGAGAGAGAGAGAGAGAGAGAGAGAGAGAGAGAGAGAGATTGAGAGACAGAGAGTGAGAGAGAGAGAGAGAGAGAGAGAGACAGAGGCACAGAGACACACAGAGAGAGACAGAGACAGACAGACAGAGAGGTCCTGTCCACAGCATGGATGGACACCTGTCTTTCCCTGACTCCATGTGTGCAGAGGGCCACACACATTCCCTGCGTTCTTCTCTGTCCCCTATTTAATCTGCAGGGTGTCCCTAAGTAAGGACAACACACACCTTCTCTCTTCTTGGCACCACTGGGTTCCCACCAGTCGGGCACCTGCCTCAGTTTCCCTTTGGGGGTATCAGCCCCCCATCGTGTGCCAGCTATTTCAGCTGGTGTGGAGCAACCCAACCTGGAGTGGTGTGGCCAGTGTAGGGCAGGCTCTCATGGATTAATTATTCACCTAACAAATAAGTGATTGAGTAAAATGACTACTCAGAAACTTGAAAATTCTGTATTCCTGGACTTGGTCTCAGGAGGGCTGGTGTTTGTTTTGATTTCTGCTGCATTCAAGTAACTTATTTATGCCTCTTCCAAAAAGAACATAGGGTATCTTACAGAATGTCCACACAATAAGATAAAAATAGACACTGAAACCACAGGAAGAAGGAAAACAAGGTGGCTACCTTCTTATAGACAGGAAACGTGTGTTTAAAAAAGTACCTCTCTGGTGTATTCCAAGGTAGAATACAAGAAATGCAAGGCACCCCAGGACGATGATTCTCCAAACATCAACGTGTATTCTCCTGGCTAAACCAAGGATTTTACCCTTAAAGCTATGACCCTTCCCAAGGGCACTTTCAAGGTTAGGACTATGGAAAGACCTTTCTCGGTACAGAAAAACAAAAAAACAAAAACAAAAACTCTGCAGTGGGTTACCTTTTTCTTAAGTCTTTGGCTCATTCCACAGCTTATCTGCCAGAAAACACTTGAACTGATAAGAAAAAGAGCAAGTCCCAGCCTTTTCCAAGCAGCTGCTGAGACATTTCTGTGGGCAGCTGGGCTCCTGGGAGGAGGCTTGCAAAATGACTGGAGTTTTTTTTTATTTTTTCAGCAAGAAGAGAAAACAGTCCAGTTTGGCAAGGGGAGGCTTTACTGTGTTCTAATTTTCTGATTCCCTAGATAACCAACAGTCCCCGCGCAGCCACAGTGACCCCCCTGGACTGTCTTAAGCATTAAGTAGAGGAATCTTCTTTAGGCAATGTACCCACAGAAGCTGTGCGCCCCTGTGTGCCGAGTACCAGCCCTTTCCACGGATCGAACTGCATCAAGTGACTTGCGAGGCTGCATGTGTTCCGGGACTCTGCTTCCCCGATCCCCGGCACCATCACAGGGTACTTGAATGCAAAAGTCCAGATTTGTTCCTGTCTCCGTGGTCCGGCAAATGTACAATTGGGCTTGAAACCAGTATGTATGTGCCTCCTCAACAGTGGCGGAGAAGCGATCCGTGGAAACAACCAAGCAAATGGCCGATTCGGGGAACACAAGGGACCCCTCAACAGCTGCAGGCCGTGGAACCTCACGGAGGCGCTTCCTTCTCTCTCCTCTGTCCCCTGTCAAGGTCATTGAGAGCGGACTTCTACTTAGCACGCGGAGCCCACATCTAGGCCAGCCCACCCATATTTGGGCTTCTCTGACCTCAGGCCCCCACACCTGTCCCTTTCCTCCTTATTTGCCTGCTTTCTGGCCTGCCGAGCCAGGCTCAGCGCCGGCGGATTTTCAGTACCGCGTCGCCTCCCCCCACCCCCACCCCCTACTGTTGCCTAACTTTTCCTTTAGCCCAGACCTAAAGGAGCCAGAGCCAGGGGCCTCTGCGCCTCGACACCGGGCTGCTGCTGGGTCAGCTGTTGGGATGCAGTGAATCCTTGCAGCCTGGGGTAAACATCACCTTTTCCCTAGTTGACCTGCTCTTGTTGAAAACACACCCACCCTTGCTGCTCAGATTACAAGTTTAGACTTGACCTTGAGCCAAGTTGCTTGTTTTCTGCTTCTCACTGGGTTTTGCACGGGAGGCCACTGGGCAGGCTGCTTGGACGCTACACAGGCCCTCTGTTCTTAGAGCTGCACACGGCGGGGCACATTGATTTTGATTAAGTGATACTTAATGTGGCAGAAGCATCCGGAAGGCCGTGTCTCACCTGTCTCACGTTTTAAAAGATATGTTGGTTGCCTCTCCAACTTTATTTTCTTTTCATGTAGGATGAGATCTGACGTCAATTTGCTTAATCCCTTGTTTGATCCTGGGGTGCCAGATGCCCTGTGGAGGTTCAACATTTGAGGCAATCGCAGGATGTCCTGGAGTACAGGTGGGTAGTCTTGGACCTTGGAATTGTAACTTGGAGATTAGTGACATCACCACCAGGTTGGGAAATATTGACACGCAACAAAAATCCTCAAAACTGAAACAGCACTGGGTAGGGCGTACTCCTTCTACAGCCAGGCTCTGATTAGCTCCATGTTTGCCCGGCTCCATGAACTTTAAACCAATGAGTCTTCCCTTTGTGAAGCAGAGCTATCAAACTGCACCATTAGATGTACTCGGGCCGTTCTGTGAGCCCATGAGCCCTCTGGGGATTCGTCTGCTGCTGTGACCTCTGATCCTGCTAGATGTGTTGAGGTCGCCCTGGATAGGGTACCTTATTTCATGCACTGCATCTCAGGGGTAGAGGCTTTCCCTGGAAAGGTGTGACAACTGTGTGTGGGGTTGTCATTGCAGGCGATGTATCCAGAGAGCTGGGCATTGAAGCCACTGGGGTCTGCATGTGTGGGATGCTCACCTTTGCTAGGGTGAGTTCCAGTATACTCATACACCTTTCTTCCAGTTCCCTTCCTAGCCCTGAACTGAGCACCTAGCCATCTGCCTGCCTCCACGTGCCTGGGCAAAGCCCTGAGCTTAGAAACACTGCCCATTTATCTCATCTGTTCATGGGAACGCTCCCCTCTTCCCTATCAGGGTGCATAGCCCATTGCCTCCTAAGAGCTGATCTCTGTCTCTTCAGTTTTAGCTATTCTTGTGAGGGACAGGCCAAGAATACCTTCCTGACACCTTCCCAGGGTTGAGGTCTCTCTGGGTTTCCTCTCCTCCCTTTCCCTCTCCGCATTTCGTGTGCTCCGGGCATTCAAGCCCCTGCCCCCCCTCACCATCACAGGATGTTCCATGGCTTGTTCTCACTTAGTAGGTTTATTGAGTTTGTTATTTGTGTTAGAAACTGGGCTGGACCTTATAGAAGAGAGAAAGAGAAAAAGCGGGTCAGCCAGATGGCTAGTTTAATAAAAGCGCTTGCTGCACAAGCTTGAAGAGTTCGATGCTCGAAACTCACGTGGAAAGAGGTGGCAGTGTGCATCTGCAATCCCAGTCCCCTACAGAGAGGTGGGGGGTGGAGAAAGGAGAGGTGCACAGCAGCGCACAGGCTGGTTAGTCTGGAATACACAGCATGGCAGAAACAAGAGAGGTCCTGTTTCAAAAACAAGAGGTGGGAAGAGAATGCTCCCCAAAGCTATCCTCTGACCTGCACAAGTATGCTCTGGCATATGCTCACAAGCAGTGCATGTCCACACACACACACACACACACACACACACACACACACTTAAACATGAGTGTGCTTGTACACACACAACAAATTGCAAAGAAACAAAACATTTAAAAAAGAAAGACAAGAAAAAACCCATTATTCAGAAAATTGCTCTTCCTTGCTTTCTCTGAGATCCAGTCTCCACATATCATATGTCTCTGAATGTTCTAGAACTCAGTATGTAGCTGATGATGACCTTGAACTCCTGATCCTCCTGTGAGCTGACATTACAGCCAGGAACCACCAGACCTGGTTTCTGCAGTACTGGGGATAGAGCCCAGGGCATCTTCATGTTCCACACACACTCCATCAGTTAAGTCTATTTGTAACCTCACAAATAGACTTACAAATTTGCTCAATGGTGTCAGATTTAGTTGACCTGTTACACTGGAGAGGATGAGGCTGGGAGGGGGTATCAGAAGCTCATTGTGAGGTCAACAAGGACCTCAGGGACTCAGCAACATAGAGGTATGGAAGACAGAGGCACTGGGAATGGCCCTTAAGGAAGGGCCTTGGAGTTGGAGATGGTAGGAGCAGAGGATGAGATGCTAAAACTGGCAGCTATAAAAAGCTCAGGGCTGGGCAGGTGGCATGGATCTGGATCATGGAGCAAGATCGCTCTGGAATCTCCCCCTCTCTCCACTGCTGGCGTTTGAATCTACCCCCTACTGACATCACACTGAACAAGCTCTGCTCTACCACAGCACTACTTCCAGCCTCCAGCCCTGGGAGCCAGGATGGCTGCAGTAAGCTGGATCAGGATGGTGATGTTCACATAAGGCTAACAGCGATGGGGATGTGAAGACACAAGTTACAGTCACACTGAGACATATGACAGTCCCCAGCAGGTGACATTGGGATGATCCAGACTTCTGTTTACTGGCTCTGGATTCCGTCTTGTTCATCCCTTCTGGTTTCTTCAAAAGCAGGCAGTGGCTGTGTGAGAGGCAGGTGATGGGTCCCCAGGATACACACGGTTTCACAGAGCTGGCACAGGTCATGAGGGCTTCCCTGAGCCCTGCTCATTGCTACAGGTCTTGGTAGCTTCGAGGTAGCTTCACGGCAGCTTCTTTCTCATTCTGTCTTGATGGTTCTTGATGCAACTCCCAGGTCCAGGGTTGATTGACAGGGTCCTGCACTTTTCTGTCTTCATCTTTTCCTGTGCCTTCACAGGGATTCCACGGGAAGTGGCTACTTCTGAATGCCACAGTGTGCCACAGAGGTGGCTAGCCCTCAGGAACCTGGGGTCTTGTTTTCCACAGCATTGGGAGGGGCCAGGGCACATTGTTCTTCAGCAGGCTTCATGCTGCACCCCAGGTGGTGTTCTGCAAGGAGCCCAAGGCTTAGAGTCTGAGACTTACCAGTTATGTAACCTGGGCTGTTCCTGAATGTAGAACATGAGACTTACCAGCCACCAGCACTGGATGTCTGTAACTTGATGAAATAATTCTGACTTGGTGAGCTAAGTTTGGTGGAGGATGTAATGATGTCATGTGGGATCCCGAAAGACCCTGTACTGGTTGGTTTTGTGTGTCAACTTGACACAAGCTAGAGTCATTGGAGGAAGGAGCCTCAGTTGAGGAAATGCCTCCATGAGATCCAGCTGTAAGGTATTCTCTCATTTAGTGATCCATGGGGGAGGGCCCAGTCCATGGTGGGTGGTGCCAGCCCTGGGCTGTTGATCCTGGGTTCTATAAGAAAGCAGGCTGAACAAGCCATGGGAAGCAAGCCAGTAACAACTCTTCTCCATGGTCTCTGCATCAGCTCCTGCCTCCAGGTTCCTGCCCTGTTTGAGTTCCTGTCCTAACTTCCTTCAGTGATGAACAGCAATGCTGAAATGCAAGCCAAATAAACACTTTTCTCTCCAACTTTTTTTTGGTCATGGTGTTTCATTGCAGTAATAGGAGCATAATTAAGACAGACCTCTTTCCTAATACTATCCCAGAGACACTACCAACGATGTTGTCCAAATTAAAGCTGTTTCTCCAGTTTTTTCTATTATTTTTATTAAGATTATGATTTAATTACATTTATCCCTTCCCTTTCTCCCTCCAACCACCCCTCATATGCTCCTCCCTGTTCTCCATCAAATTCATGACATCTTTTTTCAGTAACTGTCATTGCATGCATATATGCATGTGCATATGCATATATATTCCAAATATAACCTGTTCAGTCCATAAAATGTTACTTGTATGTACGATCTCAGGGCTGACCATTTGGCACTGAATAACCAATGGATGTGCTCTTCCCTGGGGAAGGCCACATCTTCTGCTCCCAGCTTGCCTCAGTTGCCTGTAGTTCTTTGTGTAGGGTTGAGACTTCATGGACTTTCCCCTGGCCACTTGGGCATATCCATTGATGTCACCGTTGTTCAGCTCACAGTTGGGTAGCCATGTTGGTGAGACTTTAACTTGTGATGTTACTAAGAGAGACAATCTCACAGCAAACTCATCCATCCTCTTCCAGTCTTTCTGTCCACAATGTCCCCCGAGCCTTAGGTGCCAGAATGTTTCACAGTTGTTTTTCAGGTTTTCAAACTGCACAAGCCTTGCGTGTGTGTTCTGTGACTAGCATTAAGAATTTGCAAAGAGTGGTGTAAATGTTGGAGCGGAGCTTCAAGATAATGGACAAAGTAGATGTCAGCGAGCCGAATCCATATCCTGCAATACAATAGAGTATGTCTTATTTGTTGCATGTCACATTTTAAACCAAAAAGTCTTGCCTGCGTTTGTATGTGGCAGACAAGGAGAGGATAGTGGCCACATGACCCAGTGAATGGATGAGCCTCCTCCAAAGTTCCTTCTCCAAGAGAGACTGTTCCTTCTTCCGTCTCTTGCCCTCTACTCTAGGGCCAGATGTGGTGTTTTGTAGCATCACATACCATCAGTGGCCATTTCCTAGCTAGTGGGGTCCTTGTGTGTGGATGGACTTTTACACTCCTGGGCTGTCAACGCCAGTGGCAAGGCCATGTGTGAGTCTTGCTTCATCCCAGCATCCTTTCTATACTTCCTTTTCCGGTGTGTGAAAATAAAAGCCTGGTAGCCCGGGGACTCAGGTCCCACTCTGCTGCCTCAGTTCCAGTGCATTTGAGGTTACGGTGTCTATGCAACAACAATAACAAAAACTGGAAGCCAGACACTGGGTTTTCATCCCTACCCAAGACGTTTGAAGTAGAGGAGGCTGCAGAATAGGAAAAGCCATTGACTCGATGAACAGATACTTGTTAAATCCCTGTTGTTTTCCAGGTATCTTGTGGCAACATGCTTTCTTGTGCTCCCCCGGGCCTTATCCTCAAGAAGCATGTAACCTGGAAAAGGAAGGTAGGTCAGATGCTGCTTGCCGCATAATGAACAATGAGAAGATGAGGTCTGGTAAGGGGTGGTGTCGTGCTGGGCCTGGGACCTGAAAGTTTAGATGGAGCTGTCAGGGGAGGCTCATGGGAACAGCCTGGTAGACCAGGATAGTTCAGATTTTACGTTACGAGTGCTCAGGCACACAGTGGAAAAGGATATATTTGAGATGTAGTTTACCAATGACATTTGTGTGAGTTTTAAATGTAATGTAACTATTTTTTCTTTAGCCCACACCCCACATTATAATACTTCTAGAGATAATGGCAAAATTAACTGAATAATGTGACAGAGTATTTATTATAAAGTGGAGATTTATAAGCCCACAGTAGATAGCTTTGAATCTATTTTAATTTTCACCCAAGGATCAGAGTCCCCAGTACTGATTTAATAAATATGTCTCAGTTTATTCTCTTCACTTAGCCCCTATCTAACCCATCACAATGATGTTTGGCTCTTGACTTTAATCAGTCTCTTTGACGGCTCCTTTTAACTTTGCTCTGTATCTTGAATGGGACTAACTGATGCCTTAAGACACAGCATTTGTAACTTGTATTCCTCACCACCACAGCGATGTAGGTTAAAGGCATAACATAATTATTTTCAAAACAAGTAGACTTAAAAACACATAAGGCTATTACATAGTTAGATTCATGTGCAGTTGTAGGAATAATAAGAACAGATTCTGTGCCAAGTTTCTCCCAAGGGGGAGATTTTGGAAAACTACAGTACATGGGCAGTATTGTACATGGGCTATACAAACGGGCCACACTGTGAGCGCCTGTAGTCTGTACTCAGTTCTTTTTCCTGTGCGGGTCCACATATCTGCCAACCCTGAGTGACACCACATCCTCTTCCCTCCCTCCATATTTCCTCCATCCTTAACTCCTGGAAAGCATACTATGTCTTACGCTTCTGAAATCATGCCATTTAAAAAATACTAAGCAAGATAGGTCTTGAGAGATGTCTCAGTGGTTAAGCACTTGCTGCTCTTAACAGAGGACCCGGATTCAGTTTCCAGAACCTGTATCAAGTGGTTCCCAGCTCCTTCTAACTCCAGTTCCAGGGGATCTAAAGCCCTCTTTTGGAGTGAGTGCATAGGTCAGATAGGACCCAACACATAAAGGCTTTTGCAGATACAAATGGTCCAAAGAGAGCTGGGGCTTTCTGGCAGGGTGCCTGCTGTCCTGGGAAGTGGTTTTGTCTCGTATCTTGCTTGGAGGGCAGCATGGATGCCTTGAGAACAGCTGTGGTGGTATTGTGTTCCCCAAAATATTGTGCACCCTAATAAACTTATCTGGGGTCAGAGACAGAACAGCCACTAGATACAAAGGCTGGAAAATGGTGGCACTCACACCTTTAATCCTAGCATTTCAGAGGTAGAAATCCCTCTGGATCTCTGTGAGTTCAAGGCCACATTGGAAACAGCTAGGCATGGTGACACACGCCTTTAATCCCAGAAAGCCAGCCTTTAATCCCAGGGAGTGAGGCAGAAAGATATATAAGGCATGAGGACCAGAAACTAGAACAATTTGGCTGGTTAAGCTTTCAGGCTTTGGAGCAACACAGTTCAGCTGAGATTCATTCTGGATGAGGACTCAGAGGCTTCCAGTCTGAGGAAACAGGACCAGCTGAGGAATTGGCAAGGTGAGATAGCTGTGGCTTGTTCTGTCTCTCTGATCTACCAGCATTGACCCCAGTACCTGGCCTCAGGTTTGATTTTATTAATAAGAACTGTTAAGATTCCTGCTACAAACAGCCCAGGGAACTGCCTGAGCTTTGGGGAGAACCAAGCCTTCGTTTTCTACTTCCATACTTACTTTCTTTCTTCATGTCCCAGGGTCTGTGCTTACCAGGCTATCAGGCCATTTACCTTTAGGTCTGTTCTAGGTTTCCAAGCAACGAGGAGATGCTGCTTACTTTCCCATCACGGAGGTGGACATTTGGGACCTAAGCCCAGGGCTCTGCCGTCATCAGGGCTTGGATAGACGTGTGCACCCTGGAACACAAAGCCGGCTTACTCGGGTTGAGAAATCAGCTTGTCCTCAGGGCCAGCTCCTACTGGCAGTTCTCCGTCTCCTATAGACAGCAAACGGCAAAACCCCTGAGAGGAGCTGAGTGAAAACACATTTCATTGAGTTGGGGTTTTGTTACAAAATAGATAAACTTGCACTGTTTCCAGGCCAACGGGATACAAACCGCTGAGCTGCTGACCAAGTTGGCAGGGCCTTCTGGAAGTCTCTCAGCTCCACTGGAATGAGCTGTTTCTCTGGGAGAAGCCCTCAAAGGGGAGCGTGTGAGCAAGCCAGGAAGTGGAGTAAACCAGGTCCCCCAGAACATTTGATTGTAACACTGGGCACTCGTCCAAATCCCAGGGGCCTTCGTCCCAGAAGAGATCATCGCGTAGTGGTGATGCTGGGTAGAGGTCATGTGTGCAGCGTGGTGGAGAAGCCAGGGTACTCTGTTTTTTGTGTCTCCCATTAGTTTCATTGTATTTTTGTGAAGGTGTAATCACGTGACGGGATGTGATGGTGTCCCATATGGTTGCTTGCAGATTATTCACAGAACTCTGTCGCTGACACCACAATCCCATGTCAGGACATTTTTATCATGCCAGAAAGAAACCCTCCATTCATCAACAGTCACCCCCGAGTCCCATCGACTCCACCCCCTGCCAACCACCAGGCTATTTCACAACCACAGACCCACATGTATGTGGGTTCCGTCTCTTATGGGTGATTCATGCTATATTACCTGCGCCCCAGTGCTCTTGTGACTACATACTATTCTGTTGTGTAAATAAAACACATTTTTTTGGTGCCTTCACTTTTAAAATCAGAATTAAAAACAAAACAGAACTATCCAACACAAGAGGCTGTCTTTGATTATGCCAGCCTCGACGTAACAATGCCTAAGTATTGGTGACGGTTCCTTTTGTGGTTTTGCTGAGGTTCCCATGTGTTCTCACCCCATGTGGCCTTTGTTCTCCTGCTGCTTGAGTGTGGCTTGGTGGGCACTCTGGGCTGGGTGTCAGGTAGCTCATGAGGTTTCCTAGCAAGGGGCTGACCCTCTGTGAGGCTCTGGGGCGGTGGACTGGGGGTGAGGAGACTCATTCTTTTGTCTCAGATATTTGTTGAGAAAACATGTCTATGTCCTCCCCCAATTCAGGCCCGAAGTCATGTTACCTGATGTACTGACCCGAGTCGCTGGTGGCTTCGTGCCATTGACAACCCACCAAGGGACAAGGGTTCCAGCTGGTCAAGGCAAGGAGTAACACTGGGCCAGTACCACGTCCCAGTGAGGCCTTTCTGGGCTCAGTCGAGGCACAATACCAGTGAGCCAAGTGGGGGACAGGATGTCCAACCCTGGGCAGAGGCAGCCAAACCCAAGGCTCTAGGAGTTCCAGCAGGTTCCCCGGGTGGCGGAGGTAACTGCTGCACAGTTGCAGAGTACCTCTTGTGAGTCTGTGGAGGAACTAATACAACGCCCCTCTCCACCAGGTGCCAAGCTGCAGGGGTCTGCACAGAATATGGGAGGGGAACCTTCAGCACAGGCAGCCTTGCTACTCAGGGCTTCGTGCCTTTGTACCCCAGTGTGGGGTGGGGGATAGGGGGTGGGGGTGGTCACTGCCCCAACATGACCCTGCACTGGATCCTTGCTAAGGCGGCAGCAACTCTACCTTCTCCTATGAAGTCTTCGGGAAGTTTGCAGGCTCTGAGGGCTGTGTTCCCTGATCTCTAGTTACTGCCTTTCCTGCTTCAGCCTGTGCAGAATCCGAACCAAGACATCCAGGAGACTGGCCACGGGACTGTCGCTTCGTCAACGGTCACCTGCTAGGCACATCACCCCCAGGTCTGTGTGTGGAGCCCAGGTGTGCAGAGACGGTGGAGACGACACAAAGCAGCCTCCGATGGACAGTTGCCTCGATGGTGGGAGTGGTGGACGGGCTGTGCTGTCTCCTTTGAGTAAACGGAGAGGCTGCCAAGTGCTGCCTGGCCTCTGCTGGCTGGCAGAGGCTCCTCCTGGCACCATGTGGCTGTGAACTTCCCCCTCAATCCCTGGATTTATTTTGGGATAATGGGCTGTGGAAAGGTTACAGGAGGCTGAGTCTGGTCTGACAATGAAGCTCCAGCCATGGCCAGAGGAACATGGGGCTGTGGCTGAAGCTGCCTTAGAGCCTGCCTCCTCTGAAGACCTAATGCCATCTGAGGATCCATGAAATGGCCATTGCCGAAGACCTTCAGTTGGTAGGGGATCTGGCATCCTTCTTGGCCCCACTTTCTCCCTGTGGCAGGGCCAATGAGCTTGGCGTGTCTGTTTTGGGGGCACCCTCTACCAGTGCTCTACAGTGGGTACTTTGGAACAAATGCTGACCGTCTTGGAGGAGGAGTTTTGGGCTGTGTTCTTAGTGCTGCTCAGTTTGGACAAGCGGTCCCTGCTGAGGAAGCACCAATATCTTTCAGGCCTCCAGGAACAGCCATCTAGGAGTGTGTGTGTGTGTGTGTGTGTGTGTGTGTGTGTGTGTGTGTGTGTGTGACTTCAAGGACTCCTTCCCTCAGTTTCTCTCCCTGTACCAGACAGTCTTCCCAGCTCCCCTGGCTGCGAGGCTAGAGGGTCCCTCACAGAGTCCGTAGTTGACAGCTCCTGACCTTTCAGCATAGGCTGTTGCGGAGCTCAGGTCTGATTGACACCAGGCTAATTGGTCCACTGTAGCTGTAGTTACTAAGCTATCGGGAGAGTTTGTACCCCCGAACCCCATGGCTGCCTTTTGGTGGTGATCAAATACCTGACCAGAAGCAGCTCACAGCAGGAAAGGTTGATTTCGGTGCGGTGTGGACTTACAGACTGCCGTGGTAGAAAAGATTGATGCACTGTAGGAGAGGCCCTCAGGGTGGCGGCTCACACACCGGGGAGGGGAGGAATAGGCGGCAGTGAGCAGACAGGAAGTGGGACTGGCCCCCTCCGGAGCAGCCCCCACTCCCCTGCCTCTCCCTGCTTCACCTGTGCAGGGAGGGGCCACCGGAGCGTGCTGCAGGGACCAGATGGGGTGGAGGGTACTTGGTCACTAGGGAGTGAGTGATTCACCACCCACGTCTACATTAGCCTTTGAGTCAGAGCCTTTCAGGCCAGAGGGCCAGAGAGCTGGATCTAAACGTTCCATCCATTTCCAGTGGGGGCCTTGGTTTTCCCTGACAATGTGAAGCCATTGGGGGGGAGGGAATCAAAAGAATAGAAGCAGAAAGGTTAAGTTTTCAACCAGGCCAAGAGGCTCAGGTGACCTCCTCCGGCGTCAAACAAGTCTCCTGGTGCAGCCCACCTAGGGCCTCCCTTTCCTTGAAGGCCGGTTAGAAGGCGCCTCCCCTTTTGTTTTTAAATCCCATTCTCTGTATAGCAGAATGTCTGCTCTGGCCATCCCCCTTCCCCTGCCTTGAGTGGGAAACAATTGTATTTTGACTGGTTGATTTTTTTCCCCTCCTTTAGAATCTGCTCCTTTATTCCCAAATGTAAAATTCAAGCTTCAAAGCAAATCCCCCTCCAATCAGTGCCAAATAAGGCAAGAACCCTCACAAAGCCTGGGATTGTCAAGGCCTCTGTTCAGGTTTCAGCCAGGCTTCAGCGGGGCATTCCTGAAATAGTGCAGGCCGCCTCTACCTCCAGGCACTTAGCAACCCGACGCCTTTGAATTTGCTTAAAACTATTAAGAAGTAATTAAGCAGTTAAAGGGTCTTTTTCAGCCGAGCTGAGGTTGGGGAGGAGGGAGGTGGACTCAGTGAATGAAAGGCCAGTGTCCCGGCCTTGCTTTCCTCTGAGCTGACCTTGCAGGGTAATACATTCATCCTGTATTTTTCTGCTACTGCCAATTTATGGCCTACAGGAAACTAATCTTGTACAATGACTACCTTCCTGTTCGTAGTCCCTAAGTAGAGGCAAATGGATTTGGTGGCGGATGGGCTCTCCAGCAGTTCCCGGGAAACAGTGCTGAGCCCAGCAAGATCTGATAGGGGCTGCCGCTCTTAACTGAGGCTGTATAATTAGGTTCCTGTTTTGGCTGCCCTGCACTTAAGAACAGAAAATAAAAAGCTGTCCTCCGGCCCCGCCTACCTCTGTGGTTTCAATTCCAAGCTAGAGAGGGAGATGGGCTTTGAAACGTGCTGGAGAGATGGAGTCACCATGAGTTTAGGGAGGGAGATGAGGGTCAGTCACCATGAGTTTAGGGAGGGAGATGAGGGTCATCCACAACACTGTGTCATCAAAGTCTTTAAAGAGAAATGGAAACCGGCTTTGTGATTAAGAAAAAAAAATATTCACATAGGAGTAAATTCTGTAATGAGTTAATGAAAGATGTTCTCATTTCAAAGTCAAATGCATTCCTTAACCAGAGAGAGAGAGAGAGAGAGAGAGAGAGAGAGAGAGAGAGAGAGAGAGAGAGAGAGATCTGGAAGAAAGGAGGTAAAGGGTCAAGATGGGTAGGAGGAGACAGAAGAGGGGGAAGGGGGAGGAGAAGAGAAAGGGAAAGAGAAGGGGGGAGCTTTTCTTTTTGGGGGAGGGGTAAATTTACAGGCTGAGGTGGCCTGGATTAAAATGTAGGATGTTGACAAAAGACAGGGTAATTAATGAATGAATATGCTCACCTGTGTGTATGTGGGCGGGGGAGGGGAGAGGGGCAGGTGCATATGCTCACCTGTGGGGGGGAGGGGAGAAGGGAGAGGGGCAGGTGCATGTGCTTTTCTGCCTGTGGGTGCACATTCCTGTGTGTGCAGAGGTATCTTCTTTTATCTCTCCATATTATTATTATTATTTGAATTATTTTCAGACAGGGCCTGGAGTTCACCAGCTGGCTGTACTGGTTGACCTGTCAGCTCCGGGAAGTCTCCTCTTTCTGCCTTCCCTGGACAGAGGTTATGTGTGTGTTCCACCACATCCAGCTTTCAGGTGGGTGCTGGGGGTCTGAACTCAGCTTCTCAGCTGAGTTCAGGTGAGTGATACCTTTTCAGATGTACAAATAGTGCAAACAGCTGAGGCGGGAAAAGGTCTCTCTGACAAGCTCCTGGCTTCCCCCAGCCCTGCTGCTCCCCTCAGCCCCGCCACCCCCCCCCAGCCCTGCTCCCCCCCCCCCCAAAGGCCTCACTGGCCCCCTAGCTCATTGAAAGAAGCCGGACTTCATGTCCACATCGATCTTCCTGTGAACTGCATTCACTTCCTGTTTTATCTTGTTCCAGAGCTATAATGGGCCTGATAATGCAGCAGGAGACAGACTCTTCTTCAAGAAGTTTGAAAACATCACCAAGACCAAAAGATAATGATAGAGATAATCTTATGGAGGGGCTAGAGAGACATGCTTCCCCAGTAGGTATGACCTCCTGTCTAGAGGCCCTGGCTTACAACTCAACACTGTGGCCCAGGGCTCAGTATTTCTCAAAAGTTCTATGGAGTGCGATCAGGCTTGATCGCAATGGGATTGGGAAGGACCACATTACCGTAAGCACAAAATGACTGAAGGCCTGGTTCCCTGGGGCCTCGGTCCTGGTCTCCTCTGAGGATGTCTAGATGGGCCAGCTGCTGTGAAGTAACCTTGAATGAGTAAGAAGGCTTGGCTTTGTCCTGGTCCTGGGCAGGGTTGTCCATCTCTGCGTCACACCCCACTGTAAAGGTAAGCACATTAATACCCAATTAGTAGCATCCTATCAAGACGAGGGATCATGGCGAAAAGGGAATGAATGTACATTGCACATGACCGAGGCAAACGTGATCTAAAAATTCTCTACGCCAGCGAGCAGCCAACTATCTTATTAGTAGAATTATTAACAACCATAGGCTTGTCGTCTGACTTAAGTACTGTCCATAAATGGAAGAAATGGTATGTTGGCCTGGGTGGTCTGGAGTGGGATGTAATAGCCAGATAAGGAGACTCCAGAAGGGGTTTTCCTCCTGTGTCTTTTTAATGGTGAGATCTTAAAAGTTACTGGGCTCTTGTGTGTAGGCTTCTTTCTGTGTGTCTCCTTTAAACATTTGAGCCTAGGCAGGAGTCAGGTCTGACTGCAGTGCCCGAGGAAGGGCACTCCAGTTGGCCAGAAGGGTTCCTGATGAGCTGTCAAGAGAGAGGAGGGCAGGGCCACAGTCTGGGCCAGTTCCCTCCAGCTGTAGCGAAGGTCCAAGTCACAGCTCGGGGCCGGCGCTTTGACAGTACAGAGGCCTTTGCTGAGTCCCCGCGGCTCATTACTTGTTGAAGTTGCACATTCAGACCTATGTGTTCTGCCCTTCCCTAGTCCCTTCCTGTCCTGAGACTTCATGGGAACCTCCTCGGAAGGGGTTGAAAGACGCATGTGCAGGGTGGCTCCTTGCATTGGACCATGCTGCCTCTCCCACACCAGCCATCTCCTGCCTGGTTTGTCAGATCGGGACCTGCGGCCTTTCTTTTTCCTACACAGTACCGAGCAAAGAGCAGCCTGCACGGAGCACATGGCCATCGCCGCTACATGCTGGCAGGATGAGTAGCAGAGGAGACACATGGAGTGACTTGGGGTTGTCCTCTGGACTTCATACCCTCCTGGACATTTTCTCTCCTCCCTCACCTCTCCTTGCCACCTAGAAGGGAGACAGGCTGGGCTGGGCTGGGTGTCCAGAAGACTTCTGTGACCACAACAGTGAAGAGGCAACAGCCCATTAACTAACAACTGCCGGACGGACTCACGGCTCAGCCAGCATCGCCACAGAGCTCGGTATCCATGGCAATATTTCCTGTGTGCTTCTGGACACAACTGCTGAAATAGTTGAGATGAATGGAATGGCTTTGTGCTCCGGCCTGGGTGTTGTCACTGCCCAAATATTTGAAAGAAAAGGCCTCCTTCAAGTCGAGGATAATGGATGGAGAGTTCCCAGACCACCCGCTCTTCATGCCTAGTATGTTCCAGGGGAGGTCACAATCTGCGCCTTCACCTGTCTTGAGTGGGACATTTCTAAAGAGTGAATTCACATCATAGGATTTCCAGAAAGTGAGGAGGTTTTCTAGGAAATCATAACCTACCTGTGTTGGAGGCCGGAACGGGAGCCTCCTATTGCCTCAGGCTGCTTGAGAGTGAGCTGCGTGGAAACGTGTTCAGAGAACTCTGGCTGTAAAGGGCTTTGATATTCAGGACCATGTCAGTGAATGTAAGCCTATAAAAAGAGAAATACTGCTCAGCCTCCCTTCCCCCAGAGGTAGTATGTGATGTGTGTGTGTGGTGTATATGTGTATGTGTGTGTGTGTGGTGTGTGTGTGTGTGTGTGTGTGTGTATGTGTATGTGTGTGTATGTATATGTGTGTATGTGTGTGTATGTGTGTGGTGTGTGTGTGTATGTATATGTGTGTATGTGTGTGTATATGTGTGTGTGTGGTGTGTATGTGTGTGGTGTGTGTGTGTGATGTGTATGTGTGTGTATGTATATGTGTGTATGTATGTGTATATGTGTGTGTGTGGTGTGTGTGTGTGTGTGTGTGTGTGGTGTGTGTGTGTGTATGTGTATGTGTGTGGTGTGTGTGTGTGTATGTATATGTGTGTATGTGTGTGTATATGTGTGTGTGTGGTGTGTATGTGTGTGGTGTGTGTGTGTGATGTGTATGTGTGTGTATGTATATGTGTGTATGTATGTGTATATGTGTGTATGTGTGGTGTGTGTGTGTGTGTGTGTCATGAGGGAAGAGGGTTGGTGACTAGAGACAGAGAACGTGAGGAGTCAGGTCCCCTATCCTATAGCACAGTCGGATGCCTGCGGTCAGGAGTCACTTACTGTATCTTTCAGAACAGCTCAAAGAAAGGGTCTGAGTGCTCACAGTGCTGAGAAATGGCCAGTTGAAATCACAGAGATTGTCACCTGCTGGTGTTGATCATTGAATTTCACACACGCTGGAGCATCACGCCACACCCAGGGACACACACAATTCTTGTATCAGTGTGCTGGCTAGTTTTATGTCAACCTGATACAGCCTGGAGTCATGTGGGAAGAGGGAACCTCAGCTGAGAAAGTACCCCGCTTCAGTGGCCTGTGGACTATTTTCCAGGTTGATGATTGATGGGGGAGGGCCCAGCTCACCGTGGGTGGAGCCATCCTTGGCCTGGTGGTTCTGGATTCTATAAGAAAGCAGACTGAGCAAGCCAATTAGCAGCACCCCTCCATGGTCTCTGCATCAGCCCTTGTCTCCATGTTCCTGCCTTAAGTTTCTTGTCTGGCTTCCCTTAGCAATGAGCCTATATACCTCTTTTCTGCCCAAGACACTTTTGGTCATGGTGCTTTATCACAGCAATAGAAATACTAAGACATAAAAAGGAGAGGAAGATGGTATAGAGGCCTGTAATCCTCGCGACTTAGAAGGCTGAGGCAGGAGGATTGCAAGTTCGAGACTATCCTGGGTCATTTGGTGAGCCCCCGTCTCAAAACAAAGAGGGCTGAGCACATAGTTCAGTGGAACAGTACCTGCCCAGCAGACATAGAAACCATGCTCCATCCCAGTACCAAAGAGGAAAAAAAAAAACAAAACCTAAAACATAGATACATAACAACCCAGAGGGACCATTGACAGCAGCTCATAAATCAGAATTCCCACATGTCCTGTAATGACTCACTTGGGGTAGGTGAGGTTCCAGTTGCTTCTTTATCATGGGCCCTGCCTCTGAGGGACAACACTCTTTGCTCCGTCACAGGATCATCATGACTGCCTCAGCCAGGTGCTCTCGAAAGTATCATGTGAGATGGTGTGTATAAGGACTTAGCAAGCAGCTGAATGGTATCACCATTGTCCCGGGGGCTAAGATAATCTCATCCCCCCTGGCTAAGTATTTGAAGAGAGTCCAAGGACAGCAGTGTCTGCACCCTCACATGTACACAGCCTGTGACTAACCTGCCTTACATTTCCTCTCTGACGGGGCCAGCTGATTGTCCCCAATCTCTGGGTGGGCAGCTGACAGAGATCAGCCGTGGGTGTCACTGCCCTTCATTTAGGATGCTGCAAAGCTGTGAGGGATTTCATCACTGAGCAATGTGTTGGCTTTGAGGGGTGTGTGTCTGTGTGTGCGCACGCACGCACTCACACACACACACACACACACACACACACACACACACGCATGCGCGCACACACACACTCGAGCTTTTCTTATTAAGCTGGGACTTGACTTGTGTGACCTAGGACTACTCTAAATCAGAGCTGTGGAGCCAAGTGGGCGTGGACTGTGAAGCTCCCACAGATTTTCAAACCGCTTTTGGAAAATCTGAATTGCTTAAAAACAAGTGTATACTACAGAGGGACCTCACATTCCAAACAAGCGACCTTTTCTTGTTCCTTTTGGAAATGACTTGTCCATCGGTCCCGAACCCTGCTCCGTGGCTCTTCATGAACAGGAAAACAGTGCTGCAAATTTTAGCACAGCCAACAGAGGTAGGGGATTGGATGACTCATTGCCACAGCCTGGTCCTCAGGCTCCATTCCTGTTTGTCTACAATGTACTTAAAAAAGTGTTTTTTTTTTTTTTTTTTTTTTAAAAAAAAAAGGAGCTTGGGCAATGGTGATTCATGCCTTTAATCCCAGCACTTGGGAGGCAGAGGAAGGCAGGTCTCTGAGTTCTAGGCCAGCCTGGTCTACAGAGGGAGTTTCAGGACAGCCAGGCCTACACAGAGAAACCCTGTCTTGAAAAACAAAACAAAACAAAACAAAACTACAACAACAAAATGGATCTATCTGGAGACTCACTCGTGTTCAGCTGCCAGATCTTCTCTTTGTCTTCCCAAGCCTTGTCTCGAATGCTGCTGAGCTGGGCCTGTCTGATGCTTCCTATGACTGGTCCACATGTAGCATCTTTGGCCGCAGAATTCCAGGGATGATCCTGTGGCCCCTTGTTCTAGTCTCCCTGTAAACAGCCTGTGACTAACCTGCCTTGTATTTCAGGTCAGTACTCTGTTACTCAGGTGGGCCTGGGACTTCCTACTCCTTTCTTCTTGAGTCAGTATGGTGGGGGTTATCTACTTTTAAAGATTTGTTTATTCTTATTTTATGTGTCTGAGTGTGTCTACATGTATGTTTATGTAACATGCGCACGCAGTGTCTGCAGGCTGGATGCCTGACTTGCTCAGGGTCAGCCTTTGCAGTTGTTAACATTTTAGTGTGAAGACACTACCTCATAACCATGCATGCGTTTGGAGTGGACGGCCACACAGGAAATGCCAACAAGCTGGCAGAGGAGACTGAGTTCACCACTGTAGAATAAAGAGCCAAGCAACATGATGGGGATGTGTTAGCTGCTTCTACATCATTGACCAAAACATCCAGCAGAAGCGACTTATGGGAAGAAGTATTTTTTTCTGTTCATGGTTTCAGTCCATTATGGAGGACGTCATGGCATCAGGTCGTAGGCTGTAACCTTCAAACGCACCCCTCTAGTGATCTACTGCCTCTACCAGCTAGGCTCTACTTCCTTGAGGTTCTGCAGCCCCCCAGTATAGTGCAACCAGCTTCAGAACAAGCCTTTAAGACATACACATGGGGATAATTCAGATTCAGGGATTTGGCCCATCATACAGGGACAGGCAGCCACATACACTTCCAGCTTCTTAAATCCCTCAGAGATACAGTGACAGTCATCCTTGGATGGATTGTCAGGGCTTGGAGACAAAGAATTTATGTGATTAAGTTGACATTGGACATCAAGTAGATAAAAGAACTTACTTTTTTCCCCTCAGACAGGATTGTGGCCCAGGCTGGCCTCCAACTCACTATGTAGGTAAGGATGACCTCGAACTTTGGATCCTCCATTTCTATCTTCCCTGTGCTGGGATTACAGGTATGTGTCGCCACACCCAGTTTTATGTAGTGTTAGAGATCACACTTAGGGCTTCGTGCATGCTAACTAAGCCTTAGTTCCTGGGAACTAAGCCCCAGGCCCAGCCTATAAAATGAATGTTTTTAGATGACATACTTAGTTACTGTTTTTTGTTTGTTTGTTTGTTTTTTGTATGTCCCATTACACTTTAGCCAATGTCAGGATACCTTCAAATATTTATGAAAACAAAAACTCAAGTGCTTATTTTTTTACTTACATTAAAATAGTCCCGATAGGGCTGGGAGATGGCTCTGGTTCGAGCATGAGGGTCTGAGTTCAAGGAACCTGTGTTGTGATTCACGCTCATCATTGTGGGGGAGCAGACACATGCAAACCCCTGGGGTGCTCGAGCCAGCTAGTCTAGCCTAACTGGTGAGCTTCAGGCCAGTGACGACTCTGTTTTAAGGAACAAGGTGGAATCTAGGAGGAGTTGGGGGAGGGGAGAGAATATGACCAAACTATATTGTCTGAAATTTTCTAAGACTAAATAAAACATGAAAAAAGAAACAATGTGGGTCAAAAAAATCAAGGTAGATGTCTCCTTAGGAACAACTCCCGAGGTTGACATCAGGCCTTCGTGTGCATATGAGCACATGTGCAAACACATACACACATATAGCTACACAAAATCTGGTTAAATTAGGAATTCAAATATAGGAAATGAAAAGTGTGAAGATCTTTGTTAGAACACTGACTAACCTAGAGAAGGCATTGTTTTAAGCATTAAGCGCACTGAAGAAACTATAGAAAAAGTCCATAGATCCAAATATGCCAAGCCAATATTAAAAATTCTTAACTAACAAAAAACAAAAACAAGAACAAAATTAAGACAGCTACAAAAGGCTAAATAATCTCAGTATTTTTTTTAAGTCATTAGTCCCCTATAGATACATAGTAGGCCTTGATTGATTGATGTTACCCACCAAGAACAAAAGGGTGACTACTCCAAAAAGGATTTCCAAGCACAAGAACAACAAAAACACAACTATAAATGGTCATGAACTTGACCAAGGATCACCAAAGTGGTGCTAGCTGACACTGAAGTATCCCTACAGCACTGTGTGTCCATTGCATGTGGTCATCACAGAGGGTGAGTTCAGTGGGACAACCATCACCACCATCACTAACATCATGACCATGACCACCATTACTTTATCACCAATATCATCATTACCATCACCAACCATCATCGTCATCATGACTACGATTACAATGTCACCATCATCACCGTCATTACCAACATCAGGATCACCGTTATAATCATCATCACCGTTATCACCACCATTATCATCATGGTCTTCATCTTGCGAAGGGGGAATTGAAAGTAGTGATTGACACAAATATCTCAGGTCAGCTACGGGTAGAAAGACTTCCCACATCCACATTCTATGGTCAGTTCAAGTTAGCACACTTGTTGCTTCCCAGGTCTAGAACTAGCTGGGCCAATCAAGACTCCCCTAGATCATTAGACAGCCAACACGATTCTCTTGATTTAAGAAGGAACATTGCGATTTAGGGAAGGAATGCTGTACTCTGTCTACAAACAAAACCTCCTAAGTAGCAAAGAAACAGAGAATATGCTAAAAGCCCCCCTTTCATCTGCTTCTAGTTTATTTTTTCAAGTTTTACTACTTTAAAGCGTAGAATATAGATTCTGGCTTTTCAAAAGACAACAGAGGCTTGAGTTGTCCTTTTTAGGTCCCCTCCCACAGCTTTGAAGATCTGATTTACAGCCCAGATGTTACATTTAACCTTGCCACTGGCAGGAATCCAAGCTGACCTGCATAAAGCTGGGACCCCAGTGTCCGGGCAGGGCCTCACAAATCCCACTGTGAAAAGATACTTGTTCGATTATTCAAGAAAAAAAAAATAATACAAGCAATTGGTAACATCTAAAACATGAACTACTTTCAAAAGAGGAATCTCTGGTATGATCTGATAGCATCCCTGTCAGGAGCCAGAGGTCTATGACTTCAGCAGCATACCTTCCTTCTGCTCCCTGAACATGCTGGCCCCGTAGCATTGGACAGACAAAGTACGGGCATTCAAGAGCCTCAGTGAATCTAAGAGCCAAGGTCATGTCGTGGGATGGGCATTAGCTGATCCTCTGTGCTCTGAGCCCTCAGGCCCTCTGCAGTTGCACAGGTTCTGGGTCTAGGATGTGCTAGACTGGGTCTCCCGGCACCCATGGGGTGGCCATTTGAAGGGTGTTTTTCTAAGTACATATCTAATTTCACATCTTCCAAAGCTTTCCTGTGTCTCACCCTTCCCTGCCAGGCTCTCCTCATCCCTTCGGGGTCTTGGGGTGCTTTCCTGGGCCACTCAACAAAGTGCCACAAGTTGGTTGACCTAACATGGCAGACTTGCGTCAGCTCACGGCTCTGGATGGGAGGGATGCAGTCACCCGTGGTCGGGCTGTTCCTAGACAGGAGGCTGACCCTACCTCTCTCTCCTCATCTGGTCCTGTCAGCAGTCCTAGGCACAAGCTGGTTTGCAGACACCTTCCTCTGACCTGCGCTGTCTACCTCACATGGCTTTTCTCTGTTTGCTGTTCTCATAGTTGTCCCCAACCTCTTAACTCACCCTCATCCAGCAAGATGTCATTACAACTGATTTTATCTCTGGAGATTATTTCCCAAATAAGGCGCCATTCTGAGTCCCAGGTGGACATGAGCTTGGCGTCCCACTCCAGCAGGGATAGTACCATTGTCCCAGAATGTGGTTCTGCCTAGCCCCCAAACCAACTGAGTTTTTAGTGCTGAGATGTGAGGGACTGGTGACCGTGTGGCCTTCAGGGTGATGGGATGGGGTTATGGCATTGATCTGAACAGTGTTCTTAATTCTCCTTATTTTGGAGGACTAGATCTTTTATTTTCTGGGGTTACATCCTTTCATCTTCTGCTTTTAAGACATAGGAAAGGGTTCAGGTTCACTTTGAAAACTGCCTGTAACTGGAGGCTACTCTCTACTCTGCCCTCTTGTTTCCTGTTTCTTTACCATCCGTGCCCCTGACCTCCACCATCACTGACACAAAATTCAGGTCTGATAGATGCAGCTTCATGGTAATCCCTTATACCTACCACTCTGTGTTTGGTGTATATTCTTTGAAAGCAGGAGAGGCATATCATTTATTTTTGTGTTTTTACTATTGAGTAAAGATATAAAAATAAGCAGGGCATGAGCCTAGCCAGAGATGGTCACTGAAGGTTGAATGAATGGGGAGTGAGCATGTGACACGCACAGGGCTGTAGGCTTTGGCAACCGCTATATCCAAGGGGCTCGACCTCCAACAGGACCCAGGGCAGGACTGTGAAAATGGAAGAAGGCTGTGTGTTCACTTACCAAGTTGCTCTGGGAGCTGCTGTCTGAGTTACAGGTCATCAGTCCTGGCTTTCTACTGGGGTCACTTATTTTTAGTAAGAAGGACTAAGGTGGCTATGGAGAAACACATGACATCACCTGCTCTCCACCACCTCCAGCTTCGGTCACCGCAGGCAATTCCCAAGGGCAAAGCCCTCAGTGATGAGGATGCTCATTTTTGCCCTGAAGTATTTTCCATCAAGGAGGGCCCTCAGACTTACTTCGTCTGTTGCTTTAAGTACCTCTTCTGGGAAGGATTCTTCGGCTGTGCAAACAATTCTCAGCCACTGCTGCTTCTAGAAGAAAAATAGTGGAAGCCTCAGCTGACCTCTGCCTGAAGGGCCATTACCCCAGGGCAAGGACTGGCTGGCAGGAACAGTGCAGTGAGGGTCTGTGGTGGCTGGTCCCTTGGAGAAGCTCCTTTTATGTTACGACACCTTTCCAAGGGATGCATTAACATTTATACATGGTGATGGTGAAAAGTTTCCTGTGGTAGGCTGATGAAAACATCCACCAGCTCTGTGTGTGTGTGTTTGTGTGTGTGTGTGTGTATGTGTAATGCGTATGTGGACACATTGAGTTGGAGTTCCATATGTAATACCTGAGGTCCTAGAGTCATAAATCATATTAAATCTCTAGATTTCTTCATCTGATTTATCTGCTGCTAGGTAAGCCTGACCCACAGCCACATATCCCCATCCCCCTGACTCCCTCCCCCATGACCACGGCTCTGCTTTCCATCTCCATATATTTTAATTTATTCGTTTAGATTTTACATAAGTACAATCACTCATGTCTTTCTAACTGCTTAGCTGAACAGGATGTGTTCTGGGGTAGCAGCTCCCTCCATTTCAGAGATGACTGTGGAAATGGCAGTCCAACACCACATTGCCCATTTTGAAAATCTATAAGGTTGCTATGTTACTGTTCTATGATGCTTTTTTTGGGAGACATCAACGAATGTCTCTTCATGCCAGAAAGGCCGCCGGGGGCAGACTGAAGAGCTGATTGATTCCATTTGGGTCTAGCTTGGTGAGCCCATGAGTTTACTGGTGTTTCCTACAAGAGCAGGGGTGAGGGGTGATTGACAGGAGCAGGGGTGAGGGGTGATTGACAGGAGCAGGGGTGAGAGATTCCCTACAGGAGCAGGGGTGAGGGGTTCCCTACAGGGGCAGGGGTGAGGGGTTCCCTACAGGGGCAGGGGTGAGGAGTTCCCTACAGGGGCAGGGGTGAGGGGTTCCCTACAGGGGCAGGGGTGAGGGGTGATTGACAGGAGCAGGGGTGAGAGGTGATTGACAGGAGCAGGGGTAAGGGGTTCCCTACAGGAGCAGGGGTGAGAGGTTCCCTACAGAGGCAGGGGTGAGGGATGATTGACAGGAGCAGGGGTGAGGGGTGATTGACAGGAGCAGGGGTAAAGGGTTCCCTATAGGAGCAGGGGTGAGGGGTTCCCTATAGGAGCAGGGGTGAGGGGTTCCCTACAGGAGCAGGGTGAGGGGTTCCCTACAGGAGCTTGGTGACTCAAAGTCAGGCATGCCACTAAGAATGTCCACCCTAGAAGGAGTGAGAACTTGTCAGGGCTGCATCCCTGGAGCTTCTTCACAACGCACAGGCCTCAATCTTCGAAGTTCCAGGAGGTTCCTTAGCCTTGGCAGTTTTATTTCCTTCTTGAGCCTTGTCAACTTCCGTAGCTCCATGAGCCTCCTCTTCCCTCCAGCAGGGAGGGTTTCAATTCACAGATATGAATTTGAATAGCTCCACAACATACCTCAAATAGAACAATCTCCTGTGGGGGGGGGGGGACACACGAGCATTTATTAGGGTTCTCTCTAGAACTGACCCTTGCTGAATGGGTGCAACACTAATTAAACCTTGTTGATTATCTCCCAGGTTGGTGTCTTTAAGTCAGCCAGGAGACATAACATGAGCGAGTCTGTATTTATCTAGACGGGCGTCCAGCCGGGACAAATACCAGATCCAGGTAACGGCTGTTGGTGAGACTTAGAACCAACTTACAGCGAGCGAGTTGGCAGCCTGGTTTGAGCTCATAGTTTGACAAATCTCTCCTAAAATCCCAGCCACAGTTGAAGGCTGTGCTCTTGGTCCCAGTTTTGCCCGGTGAGGGAGGGTACCATTGCTTACTATGACTTGCTCTTAAGTTTCTGGATTTGTAGCCTAGAAAAGTGCATCCATTAAAATGAACCGTTTGTAGTTTAGTCTATCCCAGGAAACAAACGTACTCTGGGGTGTGCAGCGTTCTGATGCTGTGGATTCAGACACACACGGATTAAAAAAGGAAAGCTGCCGTCCATGTCATTTGACACCTGGTTTCAGATCAGAGAGAATCCAAACGCGCTGTGTTCTGCCCTGCCTGCCTCCCTCTGAATCTCCTGAGACTCTTTCCTCTCTCAGATTAAACAGACTCACCTTTAATATCCTGTTTCTGCAGGGCTTGGGATCTCTTCTATATTATAAACCAAAGCTTTGCACTGGGATTCAGGAACCTTTGAAAGTGCAGTATTTAGATCCTGACAGTGTGGCCTCAAGCGTGGGCCACACTGTCCCTTTGTCTCAAAGACGGCTGCTCTAAGGACCACTCACTTCTGATGTTGCCCGTGAAAGTGGACGGCTGTTTTCTCGAACATGCAGTTTTACAAAGCCATGACAGAGGCCAAGTGGGCAAGCCGGTAGGAGAGGCACAGAGTCCAGGAGGTGAGTGCTGGGCAAAGAAGGGTCAGAGGCCATGTAGGGACACCGGGCATGGGGTGGTGTGTCTGCCGGTTGAGCTCACGTGTGAGACAGGAGAACAGATCAAAATCATCAAACACAGGAGTGCCTGACCTCGGGGAAGCAAATAGAATTCTCCCATCTTGATACCCCTGTTAGATCGACCGTATCAGAAGTCCAGATGCATTGTGACCACTTCAGCTCACAGAGATAAGTCATATGAGGGTGAGGGAAGCTGCTGGCTGATGTCCCCCTTTGGGGGGAAGTGTTGAGAGAAAAACTGGTGCCTGCCCAGGTATCAGAATCATCTGCCACCTCATGCTCCTGTTCACACGACACGGCTTGCATTTAGTGGATGTTTTCCTTGCTGAGCAGAGCGCTACAGGCCGGTATGTCACATGCTCTTCAGGGTACTGTTGCCTTCTGGGATGAGACACGGAGAGTGTCCTCCACACAGCCCAGAATTTGCCTGGTGCTTCAGTTTGGGAGCCAAGACAGAGTCTAGATTGGTCACTCCTGAGTGTCCCAGGTCCAGCAGCAGCCTCCAGCCTTCTGTGGAGTTGCTGTTACCTCAGGGAGGACATGCCTCAGTCAAAGCGGCTTCCTGGGAATCCGGGGCACTCAGTCCACCACAGGAAGAGGTTCACACTGTCCACTGTCCACACCGCTCTGCAGCTTAGCCACTGCTGACTCCCCAGAGAGATCTGCTTCCTGAGAAGGAAGTCTGTCCACAGCCCTTGAAGGTTTGCCTAGTGATCTACAGATGTGAAGACGTTTCTAAGACAAAGTTCCACTATCTGGCCTGGGCTTGGCTTACTCTGTGGTAATCCTCCTGTCTCAGCTTTCTGAGTGCTGAGATTATAGTTGCGCACCCCTGCCCCCCACCTATACATAGGATCCAGGCTTTTGGTATCCTACATGAAATCTGTCACTGCTGTGAGGTCAGTCTGGACTTGTTTCTTCCCTCTGCCCAGCTTAGCTGGCTGTTATTCATCGCCGGCCTGGGAGAGTTCTTGGGAAACATTGTGCTGGTCCTCCCATGACAGGAAGGAATTAAAGGGGAAGCTAAGCTCTGAGGGATTAGAGTCGAATTCTTCCTCCCATACTGGAAACAAGCCTGTGGATTTGGTCTGAACTCCAGCCTGGCTTAGCTCACCACACACAGTCAGCCCTGGCAGACTCAGTCACCGAGTTCATGCTGCCCTGACGGGATGCAGAGCCCTTGGCTCGGCTCCTCTCCAAAATCTCAGGGGAGACCTTTGACATAATTTCAGTGTGTCCAAGTTCAAGCCAGTCCGGTTCAAATCCACGGGTGCTTTCTGGCTTAGCCTCTAAGAGTTTAGAAACACGGTCACAAATCCCTGTCCTCATACTCACAAGCATGTGCACACACAGATGCCCAGGGTCCCTTCTAACACAGCCTAGCCACTCTTCCAAGGCATGAAGTAAGCCCTGTTTCTCTTTGAAAAGCCACGGTCTCTACATCTTTGGCTTTTTCTTCACAGTTTGCTTCCTCAGATTGCAGCCCCCCTCTTCCTCTGTTGCAAAAGTTACATCTAGATTGACAGGAACCGTCAAGAGCAGAACACCTTGTTCCAAGTGAGAGCCGGATTGTGACAGGGTTGTCCTCACCATGGCTTCCTGAGAACAAAAGGGTCCCTGCAGTCTCCACGCAGCCAGTGTTTGGCTGCGCAAGGGCCCTGCATGACAGCCGTTCTGGACACACAGATTCCATGCCTGTGGGGTTTCCCTGGTGGTCAGAGGCGGGGAAGGCAGACCTTGCTGTGTGAGCACTCCGAGTCTGGCTCCTTGTTAGCGGCCACGGATTTGGTGAACTATTTCCTGTAGGGTGGCTTTGTCTCGTCTTTTCTGATGGGGAGCTCCAGGGAAGAATCCTGTGAAGCATTTCTTCCTATGCTGCGGCCACACACTGAATCCTTGATGAGAGTTCTCTGGGGGAAGTTCATGCCCCTGGATGACTTCCCATTCTGGGATGTTTAGCCTTTCTATCTCAGGTCCTTGACAATAAGGAAACACTTCATTCCCAGCCTGTGAGGGAGAAAGCGGTTGCTGCAAGTTATGACAGGAAATAGCAACTCGGACAGCCACATCCCCCCAGACTCTCGTTTCCTCTCAGTGAACTTTGGCGTGGCCTGGCCGGAGCCATGGCTGGTTACCAAGAGGGTGGCTTCCAGAGGCCAGATCCCTCAGACAGCCACCGCGTTTCAGAACTTTATCAAAGTGACCCACGTCGAGGTCCCAACTCTGCGGCCTCTGTCTTTTCCTGTGAGGATGAATTCTTGGTGGGTGCTAAAGCTGGTCGGCCATGTTCACAACACCATAGATTGAGGGTTCAAGTGGACAGCCAGTACTAGTCTTCCTGTTTCAGACAAAATGGGTACACGCAGAAGGGAGCTATGGAGTGTCATTTCCTAGAAACTGCCAAGCTGCCCAAACCTTAGAGCGATGGGGGCCAGTCGTATGCTTTCTTGTCAGGGGGTCATTACAACTCCTAAAATTGTGTCCTGTGAACCACTGAGCCCGCATTTTACCCAATATGCTCATGCTATATGTGTGGATTTTCATTTGGCAGGAAAGGGAGGAGAATTTACAGGGCCTTCCCCTCCCCCCACAATGGGCTCTGACTGCTTGACACTTGTCCTCATTTGTCATTGATGGGCAGGAGGTCTCACTGACCGGCTACTCGCTGGCACAGCTTGGTTCTGTTTTTGTGTTTGGAGCAGGTGGCCCTCCCTTCCGGTCCTCTAAAATCAGATCAGATGCTGCCCTGTCCTCTGGTGAGGTTCCAGACACTTCTCTTTCAGCTGTTACCTCCCACCGGCACAAATGCAGATGGACCCTGGGCCTCGGGACTCCAGATGTGCAGGCTGGTCAAGGCCATCCTCGCGCTTGGTTCTGGAAGGCAGCCAAGGGGTGAGACGTCAGAGAGAGACAGAGCCACAGAGGGTTTTGTTGTCTGAAGGAGCTGCCAGAAGGTTCTAGATGCAAGGCCTCATTGTTCTGTCTCAGAGTTGATGTTCCACACACGTCTTTGGCTGTGTTTATCTGGCTACAGTGCGGCAGGCACCTTCCATTCCTTCTCACTGTCTACATCCTTGTCGGTAGCAATGTTTTCTCTTTTTTTATAAAAAAATAGCTTATGACATTTAAATAAGATTGCCAAAAATAGGAAAGCAATTGGATATTTTTATATGTTTTTATAAAATAGAACTTTTTTTTTGCTGTGGTTGTGTGTTCTTAGTAAATGTGTGTTGAATATATGAACAAATGATGACCTGCCATTGGAAATGGGCTTGTTTCATACTTTGAACATGGTTCAATTTGTATGTGTGTGTGGTTCGTATTTGTGTGTATGTGTGTGTATGGTGAGAGTGAGTGTGTGTGAGAGTATGTGTATGTGGTGTGTATATGTGCATATATGTGTGTGAATGTGTATGGTGTAAGTGTGGTGCATGCGTGTGTGTGTGTATGTGTGTGTGTGTGTATGTGTGTGTGCATGTGTGTGTGCTTGCACAGGCACATGGCCATGCATGTAGAGGTCAACATCATCAGGTTTCTCCCTCAATTGCTCTTCACTTTGATTTTTGAGGTAATGTCTCCCGTTGAACTTAGAACTTACTGATACATCTAGACTGGCTGCCGAGGGCACTCTAGGCATCATCTTGTCTCTGCCCCTATGAAGCAGAGTGTCCAGACATTCGCCACCACGACCAGCTTTTACAGAGGTGCTGGATCCAGGCTCCGTGAGTCAGCCCTGTGTCAACTGAGCCATCTCTCCAGCCCTCAGTGCTAATTTACTGAGATTTTCTTCTTTGAATAAACTTTTTAAAAATCTTGAAATAAGTTAGAGTTACAGATTTGATTTCCAGAGCCAGACTGGAGATTCAACGTTGATGACGTCTTGTATAATGATGAGACTCTTGTCAGAACCTAGCAATGAACACAGAGGGACTAACTTCCACTCAACTACAGGTCTATTGTAGTTAACCAGGTTGTTAAATGAATGCTCTTTCATCCATTTCAGGGTCCATTTCAGGATGCCACATTGCATTTACAACAAGTTGAGAATTTTTTTTTCCTTGTGAAATTATAAGAATAAAATGTCCTCAGAAAATAGCAGTCAATGGATTTATAAGAGTTTGGCAGAATTATTCTATAAAGAACAAGGTAGTATTTTAGATTTTATGGTCCATCTAATCTCGGCTGCAGCTGCTTAATCCTGACACAGCAGTGCAGACAGTGACACTTTGTAAGCAATGTGTGGGCCCAGGTTGCAATAAAACTTTATTTATAAAGACAGGTTGTGGGGAGAATGCATCTTGTGCTAATGGATCTAAGTAGTCCCCATCCTGCTCCTGGAATACTTTGTGCTCCCATGTTCCTTTCTCCTCATCCCTCAAATCCCTGGCCACCATGGCCCCTTTGCTGCCCCATAGTTGGCTACAACAGAATGTTGTATAGTTAGAATCTTACAGTCCTTTTCAGACTGGCTTCTTTCTATTCATAGATAGAATGTATTAAGTTTCCTCAATTGCTTTTTTTTGGGGGGGGGGTGTTGCGCTAGAAAGTTTTTTGGTCCTTAGCACCAAATGATACCCAACCGCCTGGATAGGTACCACAGTCATCCATTCACTCACTGAAACTGATCTCTCTCTCTCTCTCTCTCTCTCTCTCTCTCTCTCCCTCCCTCTCCCTCCCTCCCTCCCTCCCTCCCTCCCTCCCTCTCTCTCTCTCTCTCTTTCTTTCTTTCTTTCTTTCTTTCTTTCTTTCTTTCTTTCATTCATGTTCTGGTAATTACAAATAAAGCTGCTGTTTAAACATTGTAGGTATTTGTGTGGGCATAAGTTTTCAATTTATTTAGGTAAATAACCAAAGGATATGAATGCAGGATCATACGACAGGCATGTGTAGAGTTTTGTAAGGAACTGTCAAACTGTCCTCCAAAGTGGTATACCATTCTGCATCCTCCCTAGCAATGCATAGAAGCTCCAGCTGCCACATCTGTGCCAGCCCTTGCTGTAACTGGTGCTGTGGATGTTAGCCACTTAGTGGATGTAGATCGACTTTAATTTTCAGCTCCTGGCTGGCCTGAGGCTAAGCATCTCCACATGCTTGCTCTTTCTCACCTTTGTGTGAGTCACCCAAGGTCTTCCGACCGGTTCCCAAAGATGGCTGTTTTCTTAGTTTTAAACTTTAAGAGTTTGAACATGTGTCTTACAGTACACATACAGGATGTGGTATTATCTTTTTTTTACAGCAGAAGTTTTAAATTTTAATGAGGACCCCTTATCAATTATTCCTCAGGGATCTGGAATCTTATCACATATTTTGCCTGAGGACTCATCACCTTGCCCAAGACCGCAGGCTTTCTGCTGGGAGTTCTGCGGGTCTGTGTTTGCTTTTAGGTCTGGGAACCAGTTAGAGTTAATTTTCATGAAATCTCTCTAGGTTTGTTTTTAAAAACACGCAGTCCAGTTTTCCTAGCATTTGCTGGAAATGTCTTCCCTTCCTCATTGTACAGCTCGTGGGTCTTCGATAGGAGTCATTAACTTTACTGGTGAGGGCCTCTTTCTGGATCATCTGCCCTGCTTTTGCTGGTGTTTGTCTGTCCTGAGAACTGTAACGCTGTATGTAGTGAGCCCTCTAGTTCCAGCCTTCTTCAACACTGTGTTGGTTGTTTTGCGTTTTTTCAAGTCCTTAAGATTCTAGAAGGGTTAGGGATATGGTTTTTTTTTTTAACTCTGTTCTTTCTCTGGAGGTGTTTGCTGACAGGCTTTGAGTTTTTTCCTTTTCTTCAAATGTCCTTGGCACTCACACAGCTCTTTGTGTTGTTTCGATTTTCCTTCTGGGTTGACTGTGCGCATGATGCTTTTTGTTTTTGTTAAGTTTCTGGAAGTTGTCCATGCCCTGGTTAGATCATGTATACAACCCAGTTCGTGTTTAGTACTTGACAGCTGGAGACACTGAACTTCGCCGCGTTTATAAGGTGTGGCTTTTGGCATGCTTAGTGAAAAACAAAACAACTATAAAAAGGAATTTCTGAGAACATCTCAACTTATGAGTAATCTTACTTTACTTCCTGCTTGGTCTAAGAGCTGCTGACCCTCCTGGGAAGGCCAGGATCCACGGCCCTGGGAACGGGGCTGGTGATGGGGAGGTAAAAAGGAGGAGGTGGGTGTGGCGTGGTGGAAGCCTGAAAGCTGCTCCCATTGGCTTGCCAGTGGAGGCTTTGGGGCCCTAGGATGTGATGAAGGACTTAGGATCCAGGGATTGTTATTACTGGGGAATTTCATAGAGTGACGGATGTATTCATCACGAGGAAGAATAGGGATTTGTACGCTGATATTTACCACTCGGTTTTGGGTTTGTTTTGTTCACCCTCAGCCTTCTGGGCACCAGGCCATGACGGATTAGAAATCTGGGGAAAACAGTTGCATAAAGGTTTGCTTATGATTTTTAAAGGCATCACAGACCTCCTGCACCCCTGAATGTGAGTCTGCCCTTTGGAACCCTGGCCGAGAAGTCCCTTTCTGAAAGACGTATTGCCACATGTCCGTGTGAGGGCCGCCAAAGCATGTCACAGATGCCTGTGCTCTTTGAGCCGTGATGGTTTTCTCCTAATGCTACGGACCCTAGCCTGTCAGTACGCTATGGCCTATGGGTCCAGTGAGACCAGAAAGCTGTTTTTGTAAGTGAGAGGGCCTTGGACCACAGCCATGAGAGTGACAGAGGAAGTGGGACCTCCCCGAGTGCAGCCCATGCCTTCCTCCGGTTTCATCGCTAGAACCCGCCACTCCTCTCTGTTGCAGGCCGCTCGGTGCCCTCATCCCTTTCCCAGCCACTGCAGCTGCTCTCTGTTCCTTCCCACTAGACTCTGGCTAGCTGGGACCTTGTTTTTTGGACTCAGATCTGCTCTCAGGCTGTCCTAGCCCTGATAATTTCTCCCGAGTGATGCTGATATTCTAAACTGGAGTCAAGATCCCTCCAGTCTCTTTCTTCCACGTGCGTCTCAGCACAGAGTCTCAACAGAGCGTGGCAAGCCTCCCTTGCATCAACTCACACCCCCACGAGCCTCACCCCTGCTTTTCTCAGATCTGTACTGGGGCCTTGCTGGGAACAGGTGTCTGGCCTGTCTAGTTGGTTCCTATATCCCCTGCTCTTTAAACAGAGCTTACTGTGTGATGGCAAGTACTGGTTGAGAACCTGAATGGATAAAAACACTCTGTTTGCTGTTGATGGGTGACATGAGTCTCCCTTTCTTACATGACTACTGGGACAGTCCAGGGAGAGAGCATGTCTTACACCTGGCCATCATTCCAGCAAGTTCTTCCATTTGTATATCCTGAGCTCAGGAGAAGGTGATATACTGTGGTTTTAAGTTTCATTGAGGGGCTGAAGAGATTGCTCAGCAGTTGAGAACACTGGCTGCTTTTGCAGAGAACCCACATTCATTCAATTCCTAGCACCCGTTGACAGCTCACAACTGTCTGTAACTCTAGTACCAGAGGATTCAACACCCTCTTCTGGTACCAGCAGGTACCAGGCACACATGTGGTGAACAGACATATATATAGACAAAACATCTATATACATAAAATATAATAATTATGCATAAAACAGTATTCTAACAAAGAGTTTCATTGATTCCTTATTCAAGAATTCTTTGGACAACTCAGCACATGGAAAACAGAAATTCAAGGAAGCATGATGGGGGGTCAGGGTCCAATGGCAGAAGCTAGATTCCAAGTCAGGCCTAGGGGCTTATTGTAGAGCTTTGTCTCCTGACTAAGCATCAGCTCTCATGGCTGACTTCCCTCTCATCCACGAGAGAAGGAAAGCCCAGTGCTCTGAAACCCTGTGTGTGGAGAATGGGTTATCTTTTCCAGGATTAGTTCTTAAGAGTTTACTCATATCTGAAATGGGCAAGGCCAATAGAAGATTAAAAAATGACCGCATGGCTCACTGGAGTCTCTATGTTGTGATCGGATCCCCGGCTGTGGTTAGAGGGCCCTATGAAGGGTCAGCGATACTTCCAGGGACCCCTGGATTGCACCGAGCTGCACATCTATAGGAGGTAGCGATGGTTGTTGGGAGCTCAGGAAGGGTCTTCTGGGAAGAGTGGCTCATAGTGAAGATGCACTAAGACCCTCTTTGCTTCAACTAGATGTGCCAGAGCTCAGCTGGAAGGCTTTGTGTCATGACCCCTGCAGAGCTCAGCCCACATGGAGCACAGGGTGAGATGGCACCCTCTGTCACCCCTCATGAAAGGATGAGCTTTAGGAACCCGGCTATCACCCACAAAGGGCAGACTGGTTTTGATTAAAGACCAAGAGCAGTGTACATATCTGTTCCTGGACACAAGCTATCGTGACAGACATCTGTGGGCCTGGCGTTCGGCCACACACAGACACGAATGCCAGACACTGTAGAGGCACCAACCACGGGTAGACAGACTGGTGTGTCAGTGGGGAAGTATCTGCTCTGGTTATGTTGATTTGTTTGTAGAGAGAAGCCAAGCCAGGCCTGCTACCTTCTGCAAACAGCCAGGAATGCTCTTGAGGGCTGTTGAGATACTAAGGACCTTTGTGTTAAAATTAATACACATTTCGTATTAACTCATGACACCTTAGACACTTCAATACTTTCCTTTTTTTGTTTTGTTTTTTTGAGACAGAGTTTCTCTCTGTGTAGCCCTGGCTATCCTGGAACTCACTCTATAGACCAGGCTGGCCTTGAATTCAGAGATCTGCCTGTCTCTTCCTCCTGAGTGCAGGGATTAAAGGTGTGCATCACCATACCTGACTTTAAATGCCTTCTATCAGTGTGTTGGGTGGTGACTTTTTTCCAGTCTTTGATATACAATACCTAAGATGGTACCCATCCTCACACCAGCTCAGTGGTTCACTTGTCTGTCTTTCTTGCCTCCCCGAAGCTAACAAAGTCAAGGGGGAAATCTCAGTCACCCTGTGACCTTGGTCATCCTGTGACCTTTCAAAGCTCTAATCCTCACTGGTGTGCTTCTATGGCCCCAGGAACCCAATAGCTTTTCACCAGGAGGATCATCTGCTAAGAGCTGCTCACTTGGACTGAAGGATGACAGCCATGGGAAGATGGAGCTGCTCTCCAGACCCCTTCCTGTAAGCACAACACAGGGGAACATTTGCTTAAGTAGCACTCACACTTTGGAAATGGCTGGTGTCCCCGAGAGGCCAAGATCCTATACTATGCCATAGTTTGGGCACTTCAAATGACTACCATGTGCCTACACCTAAATAGTCTACGATTTAGGGAAGAGACCTTCTGAGAACCACCACTGTAGAGAGAGAGAGCAACCCCAGACCCAGGCATGCTACTTTGACTAAAACAGATTCATCACAAATCTGTCGCGAATGGGTTAACTGCGAACCGTATGTCAATCACCATTCCTTAACCCCTAAGCCATCTAAGGAGACACTTACCTGCTTGGCCACTAGTAGAATCCACAGATATGTGTCTACCTCAAGAAGGTGTTCTGTACAGTCTATGACAGCTGTGTTTGTGGTTTTGAATGAGTGAGCTTATTAAGCAGATGGTGAAGAAAGTTGACTTAGTCACTGTTCTACTGCTGTGAAGAGACACCATGGCCGAGACAACTTACAGGAGAAAACATTTATTGGGGATTTGCTTATAGTTTCAGAGGGTTAGTCCATGGTCATCACAGCAGGAGGCATTGTGGCTGATAGGCAGGCCTGGCGATGGGGAGGTAGCTGAGAACTACATCTTGATCTGCAGACAGCAGGAAAAGTGGGGGGGGGGAAGGGGGAGGGAGGGAGGAAGAGAGAGGGGGGAGAGAGAGGTGGGGGAGACTGGGCCTGTTTTGGGCTTTTGAAACCTCAAATGACACACCTCCTCCAAGGCCATACCTATTCCAAGAAGGCTACAGCTCCTAATCCTTCTAATTTTCCTCACACGGTTCACCAGCTGGGGACTAAGCTTGCAAACATATGAGCCCATGGGGGCCATTCTCATTCAAATCAACAAAAGGTAATAAAAATGGTGAGTAGCAAAGAGAAGCGACAGACAGTAACACACCACCTAGTCATATGCTCACAGCAGCAGAGATGACTGGAGCAGCCGAATTGAGAGAGCAAAAAATAAGACAACATATTAAATACGGGGAGAGGGGGACCCCAAACATGGAGCAGAAACTGGCCAGGGAGATGCCATTGAGGCAGCTGGCTGCAGCTCTTGATTGAGATAGAGTCCAGAGTAGGGCAGAGTGTAAAAGAAGCTTCCAAGGAAAAATCAAGGAACAACAGAAAGGTGACATCATCAGATGAAGCATTCTGGACGTCCAGCCTAAACCGACCGGGGAGGTTGACGCAGACAGCTGGTGTTCCTGATTGTGAGAGTCCTCTCCACACGGTCCTCTCCACCAGCATCATGGATCGGCTCCCAGCTTTCTCACTGACGGCATTTTTATGTCACAGGGCAAACCATAGTAACCTCGGTTGGAAACAAGTTTTCCTTCTAGGTGCTCCCAAAGACACAATGTTTTTTTGTTTTTGTTTTTAACACTTTGAGACTCCAGGGAAAGGGGTGGGGGAGGGAGCAGGCAGCCTGAGCCAGGGCAGGGTTTGTTTTGTTTGTGGACGGGGTGGGGGGTGGGGTGGGGGGTGGGGGTGGGGGGGGGGTGGGGGGGGGTGGGGGGGGTGGGGGGGGTGGGGGGGGTGGGGGGGGGTGGGGGGGGTGGGGGGGGTGGGGGGGGTGGGGGGGTGGGGGGGGTGTCGTCTTGGAAGACACTTGACAGAAACCCACTTCAGTCTGAAGTGTGGGGGCAAACCCCACTTCCATAGACAGCCTTTCAGTGAGCTCAAACAGCACATGGCTCTTTACCAACACAATGTACATTAGAAGAAATTAAGGACAGTACTGGGGAGTCAACCGGAACCTTCTAAGGTGAAGTGGGATGTGGGAGGGGAGGAGACCGGGACTCAAGCTGCAGCTGGCCGAGGGATCTGCAGATGCCCAGATGCGTCAGCGTGGGTGGCGGTGTGGGCTGCATAGCCTCTCTGAGGGACATTTCCATATAGCGTGTGGCTTCATTTGTGAAGAGTGTCTCTGCTAATGTGATCAGACTGGCACCATGCAGGTTGGGACAGTGAGCAGGCCAATGAGCAGCACTTACATGGAGGGGCGTTTGGGCACAGCTGCCTGAGTGAGAAGAAAAGGGCAGAATGGTGGGGGCACTGTGTCCACAAGCCAGAGGTTCAGACTGTAACCTCCACTGGTGGCAGAGAGAGAGAGGCAGGAGGGTCCTCTCCTGGAGCTGTGGCAGCAGACTTCAGGCTTCCAGAACTGTGAGAGGCGTGATGGCTGTCCTCAGCCACTCAGGTTATCATCCTTTGTGCCATACCTAGGGACCGGCACGGGGGCTGAGCAGGGGGGAGGGGTAGCCTGTATGCGGTGAGGCGACATTAGAGAGGCATTAGAGAGTGGCAAGCAGAGCGGTGTAGGTGTGGCACAGTGGGGCTGCCCTGGCAGTGACCGTGCACGCATTGGACCGTCACGGTGGCTGTGAGGTAGACTTTGGTGATGGGTTCAGATACTCCTATTGAGAGCAGAGCAGAGGTGGGACAACTCACCATGCGGAAGTGAGTGAGAACCAGGACGGGCAGACAGCAGAGCCCACAGGCAGCTTAGTATTAAGTGTGGCTTCCTGGGCTGAAGACCATCTTCCCGTCTACACTCTCAACTGTGGAGGAGTTGGCACCTCATCAGCCCACAGGTTCCCAGATAAGCAGTAGGCATTTAATTTAGGGGGACCTACCTTTGGGCAGGCCCAGCTTGCCCCAAGCCCTCCAGGGGCTAGGATGCAGTGCAGTTTCTTCCATCTCTGCCAGGGTAGCCGTGGCTCTACTCCCTCCTGTCACTGTACCACCCAGTCCTGCAAGGCTGTTCTGTGGGCAGTATCCCCAGCTCTCAGCCCTTTGGGCTTCCCATGAGGAACTCAGAAGCATGCTTGACTTCATCTAATCCTTTATCATTGCACATGGTTCATTTGACTTAATTCCCTCCAGTTTCATGTCTCAAGGAAGTTTTTCTTAAGTCGTGTTTCTGGTTCTTTGGGGAGGTTCTACCAGCTGGACATGGTACCTGTTTCCAGACCTCACAGGAGAGTGTTTCCGGTGTGTGAGGTACTTGTCTTGATACTTGGACAAACTACCCAACAAAGCAACTTTAGGAAGGAAAGATTTGGCTCACGGTTTGAAGGACAGTGCACCCTGGTGAAAAGGTCAGGGGCGCAGGGGAGTGAGACAGCTGGTCGAGTTGCATTCACAGCGAGGAAGCAGGGAGCAATGGACGCTGGTACTCAGCTCACTTTTTCCTTTTCGTTTGGTCTGGGACCCAGACGGTGAGATAGTGTCACTCACATCTAGTATGAGTCTTCTCACCTCAATTAACCCGACCTAGAAACTGTCTCAATGACATGCTCAGAGATTTGTCTCCATGGTGATTAAAATTGACAGTCAAGATGAACTTTTGCAGAGAGTAAATGAACTCAGGAGATGTGGGCCCAGAACCTCCTGAGGCTGCAGCCTGACTCAGGTGGATGGTCGGTCTCTTCGCTATTTCCATGCACCACTGTGCCCTCAGGGTACCTCCCACCAGCCTCTTCCCTCTCACCTTCCACATCCAGTCTGCAGTCTTCTTGTGGGATCAATAAGGGAAGTAATAGTTAAGGAACTGATCTTTTCCCCCTAGAAACAGATAATCAATTATCTATAATTAAAATCAATCAAAACTCACTATATTTACTATTATTTTAGAATCTTCGATGATTCGTCACAGTGACAGGAATATTTGTTCTGTGACTTCCCAGACTCCAGTGCATGCACTCTGTCACGGGCAGAGGCCCGCACAGTTCCCTCATCTTCCTTAACCTGGAATTTTCCCCAAAGAGAGAAGAACCAAAAAATGTCCAAAGGTGAGGAGGACCATCCCCCTTCTACCTGGAAGCGCTGCTGTCCTTTTCCTGGAGACTTGGATCGGGACACTAGCACTCAGAGAAAACAGTGTTCCCAAGCAGTTATGTAATCAAGACCACTGCACCAAACAAACAGGCACGTAAACACGTTGCTTTTTCGGTGTTTGTGGGGACCTATTGCGCAATCTGAATTCATTGCACTGACCTTGTAAACAGCAGTGAAAATCCCACTGGAAAAACCAGCCAGGGTTGAGCTGAGGGAGGACAGAGGAGAGGAGGTCAGACAGTAAACAGGCACCTGACCCAAGTTGGCCTTGTTCCTACCAAAGTTTCTGGACAAATACATGATGCTCCCAAGATTAAAAACCTAAGAGCTTGCAAACAGAAAAAAGAACCAAGAAAGGGATTGTGGGGAAAAGGAATCCAGGTCAACAATAGGTGAGAAAAACCATGTGTGTGGATGACAGTGTTAGGAACAGTGAGATAGAGTGAAATGGTGTCTCTAGTCTCCCCTCAGCCTTGGCCAGACTGAGCACTCTCCTCCGAGGGAACAGGAGTCCTGGGAACACAAATGTGAAATATGGAGAGTTGGTACCCTGTGTTTCCTCTGCTTCTGAACAGCACAGACTGGTGTCAGGCTATGAAAAGAACCAGTCTGTCAATATGTCGTTGTTTTTCTCTACCAGCAAGGAACACTTTCAGAAGCCCAGAAGATCATGGCTGCCTTTCTCATCAGATGCCCCCAGGACCTCAGATGTGGGAAGCTAGCTACACTTTCCTGAGGGGCAGTGGCAGCTTAGCTCATCTGACCCTGTGCTGTGGGTGACAGCACACTGCTTGGATCAGGTTTCCTCGAAGCCCACATGCCCCCACTGTGGGAGTACATCAGGCAGGAAAATCATTTGGTTTTACACTGCCCAGAGGAACACACACTTCTGCACAGTAAGAGATTTAAGAGAGGATGTCAGACCACTCAAGAGATCTAGGCCACCTCAAGATCCCTTTCCTGGAGTTGTGTCTTAGTTAGGGTTTCTATTGCTGTAAAGAGACACCATGGCCACAGCAACTCTTATAAAGGAAAACAATGAATTGGGGTGACTTACAGTTTCAGAGGTTTAGTCCATTATTATCATGGCATGGTGGGACATGGTGGCATGCAGGCAGACATGGTGCTGGAGAAGGAGCCAAGGGTTCTACATCTTGATCCATAGGCAACAGGAAATGAACCGTGTCATTGGGCATAGCTTGAGCACAGGAGACCTTAAAGCCCACTCCCACAGTGACACACTTCCTCCAACAAGGCCATGCCTACTTCAACAAAGCCACACCTCCTAACAGTGCCACTCCTTACGGGGGGCATTTTCTTTCAAACCACCACCAGTTGTGTGACTGACCCCTCTCATACCTGGACAGCCACCCTACTCAACACTTAACCCTCCTGTGAGTTTGGGAACAGAAGTGAACAAAGGCTGTCTTGTCCCCAGCAGGGTGGTGAGTAGAAAAAAAATGCAACTGTAACCTGTCTTCTGTTTACAGTCCCCTCTCCTCCTAAACACCTTTTCACCGGAGTCTTCTTGTCTTAAAGAAAGCAAGAATTTATATCAAGCTGTGATGTATTCTCACCTCCTGCAGTGGACCAATTAATTGTTCAAGGCTTTAAAGATTGTGTAAAAAAAAAAAAATAAACACAATCCCCAAACCACAGACACAGACACACACACACACACACACACACACACACACACCCCAACTTAGTGATTTTAAATACACACTAAGTGAGTGACAATATTATCTTTTATAAAAGGCCTTTAAATACAGACTCAGAAGAAAAACAATGGAAAATAATCATTTGGTATATTTCCCCAACATGTTGCCTTTTTACTTCTCAGTGTATGCATTTTAACTTTGGCCAAGAAGTCTGTCCTCCTGCTCATTGCTGATCAGGCAGCATCTCTAGGCACATCTGTCGCTATGGCAAAGGACTGGGAAGGATGGCGGCTCTGGCAATGTGTCATGCTCACACAAGTGTGGGCCTTAGAATTGTAAAGGATGGTGTACCACTAAATCAGAACCACAAAGAGCCATTTCTGGAGATGCAAGCCTCTTAAGAGTTGTAGGTGAGGGGCAAAGTCTGGTCTCAACTGCTCTCATTGGATGGTGCAACCATAATCACAGGAGAAGTTAAAAGACAGACTTGAAACAGGCAGACAATTATCTCAATGCCACTCGAGCATGATTAACCAGGAGATGAATTATTCAGATAAGGGCTGCTGTGGGAATCCAGATGAGGGAGGCTCAGTAGGCATGTTTGATCCAGAAAATGCTCATGGAGAAGAGGGCAAACTGATCTTCTAACACTGGTCAGGGTTGGGATGACCCGGGGAAAGTCATAGAAAAGGTAAAATGTATGTTGAGGGCTCTAGATGTTTTCTAAAATAGGGAGTCTGGTGTAAGGTCGGGGTCCTACACTGAAAAGGTTTCTGTCTGAGATGCTTTTTTGAAACGCTGAGGGGCATTATCTATTTTATCCCATGGGAAAGGAGGGGATGCTGAAGGCCTTTGGATGGGTTGTGTTTCCTGCACCTTTCTGAGGGATGCCAACTCTAACAATGACTGTCGTGTGCACACTGTTTGGTCAGCTCTACCCAGCTTGGTTTCAGTGTGGCCTTACTCCAGACCCTGTATCTAGGGAGGTATTTGAATCCTAGTGGTATTTTCCATTTTATGTTTTCTGACCACCTATAGCTCAACCTCTCCAAACTTAAGTTCCTAATCCTTATATAGCCCAGCCCTCAGTAGCTGCTTCTGCATCTCTCCCTAAGTTCATGCCTGATTTCTGCAACTGGCTGGTTTTCAGGGTTGCAGGGCTAAGTCAGGTTCCATCCCAACATTCTGGTGTTGTGGATAGTCCTGGCTTTTATATGAGAGGCACCAATAGGCCATACGTCTGGTCCATCTCTTGACAACGTTCTGGGTCACTCAATTCTTTTGCAACTGTGTCTAAGTGCCAATTACCAGAGGAGCTTCTGGATCAGTGTGACAGTAATAACTCTGTTGTGCCTCCCACCTTTCATATAGCCAACCTAGCCTTGTTGACTATGGGGGATAAAGACTCCCTGAGGCTGAAGAACATATAATATTGTGTAAAACACATTAGAAAAAATGGCTGCCATAAATGTAGTGAAGAAGCGTAGGCCTATGAGAAGTGAGATGATCTGAGCTATAGAGAGGTCAGAGTTTTAAAAAGTGATGTATGTGGGAGACTCAAGTAAAAGAAGGCCCAGGATGGATGGAGTTGGGTAGTTTATTGGCTCTGGGGAACAAGAGATGACTGGAGATGTTTCAGGGTGGGCTTTACAGAGAATGAAGAAGGATGCAGAAGGGGCTTTGAACTGGTGAATGGCTCAGTGTAAATTCACAAGGTGAAAGTGGGCATTTCTCTCAGTGTCTTCCAGAGAGAGGGATGGCCTTCATGGCATTTGAGGGAGTTTTCTGAGGCATATAGTACCAAGGCAGTTAAGTCCAAATGAGTGAGTTTGTTTAGAAAGAGGAAGAGGTGGATGCGGTATCAGAGGGAGAAGAAGGAAAACCGAGGGAGAGCAAGACAGGGACGTTGATGTGAGATGACTCAGGGTCACAGATGTCCGGAAAATAACACGATTTCAAAACGAACAGAAGGCCAGCCATGCCCTCTACCTAGAGGTCATTGTGAATACGGAACAAGCTCACAGTTGAGTAGTGAGGGGCTCACTGCATTCACAGGCATAGCAATTTCCAAAGATTAGCTAGACAAAGCCAGCCAGGCTGGTAACACCACACCTCAATGAGTTTCCACCTGGATTACACTTGGATGTAAGAGTTAAGCCTGAGAAAGTTGGCAGTGAGAAGAATGAAGGCTGTGTCTCTAATGCTTGTACTCTCTATCCATGTGCATGTGTTGGGCATGCATGTCTGCATGCATGTGTGTGCATATGCAAAGCCAAGAGAAATCAGTATTCATAGTTATTCCCAAAGATGGAAATGATGAAAGAGAGAGAACTTAGTGACTGAGAAAGGAGGAAGATGATGTTTCCTGGTCTGTCTCTTGACCTGTTTGTAAGCAGCCTGAGGTGAAATTGTTTATCTTGAAGTAGGTGTATTTGTACTATGTCTACACGGTGTGATGGGGGAGGCCACAGCACCCAACAGAGAGGGTGGGTTGTTTCCTATGTCGTCCTTGAGGCTACCATAGCAACACACCACAGGCTGCTGGCTTAGACAACAGAACACTGTCTCCTCACAGGTCTGAGATCACGTGCCAGCTCAGTTCCTTTCTGGAAGGCCTAGCCTGTTGGCGGGCGGCCTTCTTCTGTGACCTCAAGTGTCTCTGTCCTGCACATGTGCCCTCCTGCCATCTTCCTATGAGGACAGCAGTCCTACTGGGCTGGGGCCCGATTCTCATGTCCTCATTTACCCTGAATTGCTCCTTAGAGAAGCTCTTTCCAAGATCAGTCACACAGAGATCCTGGGCTTCACCATGCAAGCCTGGGGCAGAGCTCTTACTGTGACCTCATCCTTTGTCTCTAGGGCTTCGAGTGGGCATGGGAAGAGTCTGGCTGGAGAGGAAGCTGGAATGGCCTGCCCAGTATGCTCATGAGGACAGTCGCACCTTCCCTTAAGTCTGAAGATGGTACAAGCAGTGATGTAGAGGGAACAGAGGGGTGAGTGGCCACAGGGAGGAGGACCACGGAAATATCAGGTGCTCTAATCAGGCGCACACAGGTTTCCCACATGGGTAAAGTGCTTTCGTGGCACAGAAGGGTGTCTGTGGCACTGGAAACATGCAATGTCTCTAAGGGGAGCTGGGCAGTCCTCTGTTCCCATAGCTGTTAGAAAGCAAGAATCGGGAGACGGCTAGACAGCTCTCTATTTGTAAATACTTGTTTTTACTCGTTGACAATGTTGTGTAAGAACATACTGTTCTTCGCCCCCTCCATCACCCTCTCTCACTCCCCTCTCTCTCTTCCACTGAGGCAACTTCAGCAAGTGTCCTCCTACTGCATCATCTTTGTGACCCACTGAGTTTAGTAAAGGTTGCTTACAGGAGTGTGGCGGGGGAGGGAGGGCCCTTATTAACTAGACCATACACAACTTATCAGCAGCTATGGCAATGAATAAAGCGACACCCCCTCAGCTAGCACCCACTTCCTGTCTACAGGGTGTCCCTCAGTAAGAGATATGGTCTCCTGAGTCCCTTTTCCATGCATGATATCATGGTGACAGGCCAGTCTCGTGCAGGCTCTCACCTCTGTAGTAAGTTCCTGAGTGCAACAGCCATGTCATGTCCAGAAGACACTGTTTCCCAGCATTCCTTGCTAACATTTTTCTCACCCCCTGTCTTTGAATAGATGACATGTTGCAGTCCTCTTATGACCCTAGGTTAGAAGTGTTCCCAACAGTCACCTGCACTGGCCCAAGCTTCCCCTGACCATCACACAGTGTTGATAAAGTCAGTAGCCATTGAGCACGATGGAATGCTGAGTCCTGTCCCCACCATCTGCGATTACCACTGCACTCAATGTCACTCTCTGTCCCTCATTGTAAGACCGAGCTGCAGCATATTGGGTATCATCTCGGGCATTTCTGCTGTGGATACCAATGGCAGTGGGTGATCCACTGGGATCTTCATGGCTACTGGACCATAGTCTAATTCTGATGCTCTGTGTAGATTCATCTGTAACCTAGATTTTTTTAACTTCATAATTTTTAAAAAAATATAAGACAGATTGTATAAAGAACTCCCCTTCCCTCCCCTCTCTTCCCATTCTCTCCTTCCCCTCCCTTCCTCTCTCCTCCTCTCTATTTCCCTTCCCATCCCCTCCCCCTCCCCTTTCCTTCCTTTTCTCCCACCCTGAGAGAGTAAATGGCCAGTAGTAGCAGCGATTGGTGTTGGGAAGAGCCTCCTGGGAGTTCGGTCATTCACAGAAGCAACCATGTCCCCTGATGCACAATCCCTCTCCTTTCTTGCAGCTTATTAGTAAATCTTTCATCCCAGCTTCTTCCCTGGCACTATATGGCTTGCCTCTTCCTGTCTTTGATGCAGGGACCTTCACTTCCCTGGCCATCTGTGAGGTTCAATCCCCTGGCTTTCTCAGCTTCTGCTTTTAAACCAGGAGTGCCCCACTTCCTTCCTCCACATGCATCTCACCTACCTCAATCCACCTCAATCCGGCAAGCACCCTGGATGAGGCGGAGAATTTCTAATGGAAAGCTGCTGGTGTCCTACTGTCATGCAAAGCATCAGCCTTGCTTCCTGCCCGTCTTTCTCTAACAAATCCATCCCCAGTGAACGGAACACTTGGATGTCAGCATTAGTTCTCTAGGCCCTGGTGTAATGGGTTTAAAATGACAATGTTAGGAGAAACCTAGAGGCATGCATTACAGTTGCCAACAACACATCCTCCTGGATACATTTCCTGTGGTCTTGGATATTAAAAATGTATGAGGTCTGTGCATCACTTAAGTTCTCTGTTGGCGCGAGCCCTCCGGTATAGATCCACGCGGACATGAGCACTATGCTTTACGGCACACTCCGTTCGCTGTGAGCGTGCTCTTGAGTTTGAACTTGCTTCCATCGAACTTTTCACGAGCAAGAGTAACAGGTAATATGGCTCACGGAATGGGTAGTGGTTCAGTTGTCGTTAGTTGCTAAGATGTATGCTGAGAGGCCACCCCGAGCATCCTTCCACAGAAGAACCCCTGCATCTCGTTTCCTAGGTGAAGGCAGTGCGTCTGTGGGTACCTGACAGGCATCCTGTGGCTTTGGAAGCTCGACCTTGAGGTTGAGCAGCTTCTGCTCTTGCTGTTCCCTCTGCTTGTGAGCTGATGCCACCGAGTTCCTGGGGACAGCGGAAGAGACAGGACAGGAAGTTCGAAAGCTTATTGTACAGTTGGAGGTCAGACATTAAACCAGGTGGGAATGCATAACCAAGGGGGCACCAGCAGTGGGGGGTACTCGGCAGAGAGCCATTCCTAAAGAAGGGAATTGAAGGGGACATTGAAAAGTTGAGAAGTCAGGAAGTAGTGAGGCTGGCTCAGACCGTCTGTGGGGAGGATAGCTACACACCCATCTAGGTCTTGGCCTGTGCAAGGCTCATCTTCAAGACAGTGAGACCTGAGGCATGGAGGAAGCAAAGAGGGAGGTCTGAGGCCTCAGGGGCTGAGGAGTTGGGAGCAAGATCAGGTTTGAAATTTGTCAGCTTGATGAAGGTTCACACGGTATGGCCGTACATAGCCCGTCTATGTTTCAAACAGGGCCCTACATCTTGGGAATGAACAGGAAGATGCAGTGGTGGATTCCAGCTGAATGATGTGTCAGTGATGAACACTTGGCACAGCACAGAGAGTGGAGCTGACTAAAGGCACGGGGTGGGCGTGCATGCGCTAGCCGGTTTTGTGCAGTTTTGACCTGACCGTGCTTTTCAGGAGCCCAGTGTGCCTGGCTCTGACACACCCTTCCATAGACTCTCCAGAGCAGGCGGAAATGAGATGGGCGTTTCAATTCATCACGCACCTGACTGTTTTCTAGACAGGCCCCGTGGGTGGGATGGGGACCGGATGGGGAGAATAAGCTCTTGGGAGGAGAGAAGCTGAAGTTATGGACAAGAGAATATAGACTGGGAAGATGGGATGTGAGGATGGAAAAGGACGATGGGAGAGTGATGGGGAGAAGCAGAGGAGAGGGTCTGCCAGGCTGGAGGGAGTTTTTAGCAGATGGGAAATTTCTGGTCACTTTGAGCAGAAATGAAAATAATTATACCCAAGGAGGGTGAAGAAAGGCATGATGAAGATCCTGGTCTGTGTGCCGTTGAAATTCCTCCCATCTGGCAAGGTCAGGCTCTAAAAAACAAAAATGTTTAGTCAATGAGAAAGACTGGTCAGGAAATGACAGGATGCAAGCTTTGTAGTTTGGGGACGTTGCCATGGTTACCTTGATCCAAGCGCTATTCCCGGAGCTGCAGGCATAGCTGGAGTCAAGGCTGAGGACGTCTCCCTTGAATGGTGCTTCCGTACTTGTGGGCGGAACATGGCCAACGTTCAGCATGGAAAGCAGGGAGAAGGTGGAGAGGCAGACGTCGCACCGACATTGGATCTGGGGCTGGAATGGAAGACAGTGGGAAGCTGCTACTCAGGCTGAAGGTTAAGTAATCCTAGGGTGCTGAGGGCTAGTGATCCTGGGGGTGGCCATGTTGTTCCTCTGCGCTGGTACCTGGTACTCACCCAGAGATAGGGCCAGCCTCTGTCCTCCTGGGGAAGGCTCCTCCTGCCCTCCTTCATCGTTAAGACATTGGCAATGGGAAGGCCTTGTTGCCAATGTAAGGACTTCCCTAGAAGGAACACTTCTGCAGGCCCAGGGCCCCCCATGAACAGATGACCCCTGTCATCGGGCTCGATTTCATAGGATACAGGAGGAGGGGCCAGCAGCCATCTTACTTTAGCAGTAGAGACCTAGGCAGGAAATGAAATGAGCTGTCACAACCCACATTTGTGAGTAGACTTTCCTTTAATCATTCAAAACAAAACAAAACAAACAAACAAACAAAAACCTTCTAGAAGTTAAAAAAGTGTAAATATGGATTGATCTATCATCTTTTTAGGGCCATTGCCCTAAAATGTAAGTTTAACATTTCTGCATCCCTGTCGATTATATAACTTAGTTCCAGGCAAAGGGCATGGCATTTAGAAACTTCCAGGCTAGACTGTGAGATCTCCACCCCCCCCCCCCCCCGCCCCATACCTTGCCTTTCACTTCAAACTCCAGTGCAGAGCCCTGATCAGAAAGTGTGCCCTCAAGTCCCATGCTTATCTCATAATGTGAAATACAGCCCCAACTTTAAAAGCCCTCAAACCTTTAACTGCTCTCTTTAGAAGCCCAAAGTCTCCTAACTGGGAATTCCTATAAAATCGTGTTAAGCCTCTAACAAAGAATGGCAGGGAACAGACATTCTTATTCCCAAAGGGAAGACTCAGGGACACAGCAAGGAACTGTCACATGAAAACAAACCCCAAGCTCAACAGGGAAACACGAACTCCCACAGCTCCATGTCCAGCAACTGGGGCTTAGAACAGTGTTCTGGGTCCCGAAGGGCTTGGGTAGCCTCGCCCCTCGAGCTCTGCACACACAGCCCCTGCATCTCCAGTATCCTAGGGTCTCTATTGCAGCTGTGGCTTCACCATTAGAGCTTCATGAAATGGCTTCTCAGGGGCCCTCCGCAGGGGCTCCAACAATGCCTCGCCTTAGCGGCTCCCATGACCCTGTTAGTCTTGCATCTTTCATGCCTTCAAACCCAGCACCATGTAGGTGTTGCTTAGGGCACTGCTGAAGTCTGCTCCTGGGTGGAGATGTAGTCTGCCTGCATAAGTCTCTATTGTTCTTTGCTGCTGTGAAGGCTAGGCTTGTTGGCCTGTGAGCTTCCCTGGGAGTCTTCTATCTCTATATTTCATTTCCAGCTGGAGTACTGTGAATACAGATGTGTGCTACCAAATCTGGCTTCCCACATCTGTTCTGGTGACTCAGCTCAGCTTGTCAGATCTGTGTGGCAAGCTCCTTACTCAAGGTCCAGGAGTTGCACTTCATTTTATTTCATTTTTAAATCTCTGCCCCCTCCCCCTGTATCCAGTAATGAACATTGGGTAATGATGATGCCATATATGCCAAGCATTCTTAAAGTAAAACAGTTCCCTTGTTTTGAGACAGGGTTTCATGTAGCCCAGGCTGGCCTGGGACTGTCTATATAGCCAAGAATGACCTTGATCTTCTGATCTTCCTGCCTCTACCTCCTAAGCTTGGGATCACAGAAGTGAGTCATCACACCAGGCTTTCGAAGTGTTGGGGGTTAAAGCCAATGCTTCATGAGAGCAAAGTAAACACTGACAAGGAGATGCATTCCAGCCTTATTCTCCTGTTCTGAACTAACTGATTCAAGTAAGGCTTAGGAAGGTGAAGCATAACACTGAAATAATGTCAGCATTGTAAACAGACAATCCCAAAGAACGCCAGGAAATTAAGTGGAAAAGAGAGTGAAACACAATCACCAGGAGACAGTCCTGATGCATATCTAAAAAACGACAATAATTGCCCATTTTCCCAGGAAAACTCACCCAAGACCCTTACTTTGGAACGTATAAGTTTGAGGCCAATGGAGTACAGGGAAGTGTGGGCAAACCCCCTTTGATAATGGGTGAGGGAGGCAGGCTAGTCAGATAGACAGCTCCTGGGACACTGGCTTTACCTTACACCCGAGTAAGGACAGCAGATGTGACTCCAGTGAGGCCCAAGGTACCAGAGTTGATGGAATCTAGGAAGCATCTTCCCTGTTACTGATGAGGTTGGTGAATCCTACGTCTCCTACCTGTCAATTCTGGCTTTGTGTTCAACTACCAGGAACATGACAATCACAGCACATAAGAGGTATCAAATAAAAGGAAAGCATCCAGTGCATAGCCTCTGGACAACCATATAGCGTTGGCAGATGCAGGCTGTGTATGGTTCCCTGCGGCCTACGGAGCATGCTTGAGTTGACTTCATAATGAAGTTATAGCAATGCCATTTTCACTCAATGGGGTAAGTTTATTAGCACAGCTAAAACTCTCAAAATAATCAATTTATAAATTGAAATGAGCCAACAGGGTGAGAGAGCCCCTGCAGATACCAGGTCAACGTTTAAATCGATAATATTGGATGTCACTGGCAACACGTTGGTCATATAGCAGAGCTGACGCTACAAATAAAATCAATGGGCAATCAGATATGATTTAGCATCAAAAAGACATGTAGTGGCATCCATACACCTAGTTCCTCTGCCTAGGATGTAGGAAGACACAGGAGGTTTACATCAACGGAGTCTCTGGAGAGCAACTCGCTAAAGAGTTTTGGATATTTCCTATATATGAGATCAAAATGTGTGGGCAGTGGTGCCAGCGTGGCTTTGTGGAAATGGGACTGGATGGAAGCAGGGCCTTGGGATTCATGTTTGGATCCTCTGCTTCCTGGCTGGCTGACCTTGATGAGCCTTGTGTCTCTCTCTGTCTCCATCATACATCTCTGTGAGGTGGGGAAGAGCAGTTCCAGGGGAGGGAAAGTCAGGGAGGTGGAGGCATGTTGGGAGGGGCATAGCCCTACCTGGCCAGAGGCCCTGGAAGAGAAGGACAAGGTGGTCCTAGGTAGAACTCCGAACTCAGGCAGCCTTGCAGGTGAGAGCAGGTATTGGGCTTAGGGACCAGGGGCAGAGAGAAGTGCATCTGAGGTCAGGCTGCGCTGTTATGCAGGGACCACTAATGCTGGTATGGGAGGATGCTAGGCACCCAGCTCATTTCCCACTGTGGATTCTGCACATGTCCAGTTGCCAGAAGCCACCCTGCTGTATATGATCTAGCTCTAGCTCTTAAGAGCTTCTGGGACACAAGACCCCACAAGGGAGTTCCCGATAACAGGAATTTGTTTTTCCCGATTCCCCAAGTTCAGGGTCAAAGTGTCGGCAGCACTGCGTCTCTGTGAAGGCTCCAGGACATGCTGAACATTGTCCTTTGTCTTCATCTTCCCAACATCTGTGCTTCCAAACATCCCCTGTTGCTCCAGACTTGCACAGGCCTTAGTGGAAGCTCTGCCTTGACTGTCTGTCTTCCTGCAGGGTGTGTCTGAGTCTTTGCCTCTTCTGAAGATCCCGGGACTTAGGTCTCATCCTATACAATCAAAATGCCCTCACCGGAGTGTGCCCAACATTTGTTAAGATGCTGTTCACTATGAGACCACGTTCTGAAGTCCTTGGTGGACATGAATTTGGGTGGCTCTTTCAATGCCTGTTTGTCTCACCGTCTCTGACACTGCATCCTCAGGATGCCCCTGGTTCCTGCCACTTTTTGGCTGTGGGGCAGTCATCAGGATTGATGGCTTGGGAAGAACGGAGCTTCGTCCTGTTTTCCTCCCCTCTTCCTGGAAGCTTGGTCTTCAGTATTTCTCCTTGCAGTTATTACCTTCACCTTGGCCGCCATCACTGAGCTTTTGTGCCCTGGGAGGACTGTTCTCATACAGACTGCTTGCTATGGCTGGGAACAGAGGTCCATCTTCCTTGTTTCTGTCTCCTACCTTGCCTCGGTACATCTTACCTTTTATAAGCTGTAAAGTAATACCTCTCGGAATTTATACATAGTACACTTCCTCTAGTTACCAACACGTAAGGAGTGTTTCAAATCTATAAAATTATGTAAGTAGCTTTGGTAACTTTTTAACTATGGTAACCCACACGTTCCTTTATGTGTGCCATTCTCATGAGCAACCCTTGACTTGCTCATGGAAATACCTTTTCCTCTTTCAAACCTGGTCAAGGATGATGCAGAAATTACTGTCCTGTAGGTGATGCGTCCAGACAGCCAAACACGGTGCTGTGGAATGAACTAGCTCATGGCATTCCCCGGGTAGAAAACACAGGTACAGAGATAGCATTGCTGGCTCCATGAAACAAATGTTACCTCGGGTTTTCCTTGTAACGTCCAGTGCCTGCTGACTGCTTCTGTTTTGTTTATGATACCTCTGACTAATTAAATATTAGTGCATTTGATTACCTTTCAGGATAGAGGGCTTCCACAGGAAATAATGATTTATTCATCTCCCTAATAAAATTGATTTCTGTGCACTTTTCTCCTTTGTAGTAGAGGTAGCCTGGGCTGCTGGCTCCAGGAGTCTACACTGTATCTGGCTTTCTGAGTTAACATGCAGGAAATTGAAGTCAGCCATTTAACCTCTGTGCCTCAGTTATTCGATCTGCAAATGAGCGATAATTAGACTTTCGTTAGAGAGAGGAAGCAGGACATCTGGAGGGATGGGGAGGCGAGGAGCCCAGCATTCATCTTATCAGAAGCTCTGGCACGTGAAAGTGCTGTGTGTGCGTATTACTTGACTGTGAAATGTTTACATGCACCAACATTGTGTTAGCCATGGGCTCACCAGGAGGCTGAATTTTAACGATGGCAGAACCCTGCCCTTGGTATTTAATGATTTCCTGACACGATCAGAAACCACAGTGCTGGTCATACCATTTGGCATCTTTATGAGCGTCACACGCAAGTATGCTCCGGCTTAACCTCCCCAGTGGGAAGCAATGGGAGGGGACCATGGGCAGGAAGTGGAAGTTTTTGACAGCAGACAACTTGTGTCTTCCAAAGCTTTCTGCAGCCACTCTCCTAAGAGCTCAGAGAGTATATTCCATGCCAGAGTCCCCCCAAGTGTGACCCCACACTGTAGGGGACGTAGCCTTATGCATGGTACTCACCAATCATACTTTGGTCTATGTTGCCGCATTCTGTTTTAATGTGAGTCACAGTGCCAAGGCAGAACAGCTGAGAACAGTGTAAATCAATCAAGGGGGAACTCAAAAGATAAATAGGAAAGCGTTAAGCACATGACTGCTGGGCTGTGGTACTGGCAGAAGCCTGGACGCTGCTCAGATGAGCACAGTGTGAGACTCTTCACCACAGTCCCCAGTGACCAGGACACTAGCCTCAAAGCTTGGCAAACTGGTTAAACAGGAACACTTTGTTTTAATTCTGAACTCTTGCACAGGCTCTAAGGTGACCTTTGTTTTTCCCTTACACCTCAAGGCATCTTACCATGCTGGAGAAAATGTTAGGTGTTAGTGTCAGTGTCTGCACCACTGGGGAGCCGTTGGGTCTATTTGGTGCTTTAGAAGGGTGATAGTGTTGTCAACTTCACACAACCTAGAATCACCTGGCAAGAGTCACAGTGAGGGAGTGTCTGCATTGAGTTGGCCCTCAGGTTATCTTAGGTTAGTTTAGGCGGGAAGACCCAGCCCACTGTGGGTGTTACCATTCTCTAGTCAGGGGATCCTGAGGTGTAAGAGTGGAGACACTGAGCTGAACAAGTGAGCAAGTGACTAAATTTACATGTGTTAACTGCTCTCTGCTCACGACTGGTCGGGATGTGACTATCCATTGGAAGTTCCTGCCTTGACTTCCTCATAGTGATGGGCTGTTACCTGGAACTGTAAGCTGAAATAGAGCTCTCTCTCTCCCCTGAACTATATGTGTCAGGGAATTTTATCACAGAGACAGAAACGAAACTAGAACCACTGGAGATTTTAATCCTCAAGGGAACTCCCCACAAGTTTCATCTGATCTAATTGGGATGACTCTACCTGTGACTTTCAACAAACTTGAAAAAAAAATGCAGAAAGAAATATAAAGTGTGGGATAAATGACAGGAGTGGAAGGTCGTATTTTCAGGGTGTCTTTTGGGAGACAGAGGAACTCATATATTTTGTTTATATTTCAGGATGGTGTTGTGGAAGCCTTTGTGCTTTAGTGTTGTGGGCTTTGTTTTGTGCTGTGATGTTTCTTAATGGTTTCCCAGAAATTAAACAAATGAAAGTAAGGTAAAATGTAGACAAGAGGCTTCACCTCAACATGAGGTGGGGTTGGGGTCCCAGGTTAAGGAGCTGGGGGCAGTTTGTTGGGGGCCACTGTGGGGACATGAAGATGGGAAGGTGATGGATGCATTGAGGGGGCAGGACTGGAAAGCGGGAAGCCCCACATATCAGTTCCAGCCCTCAGGCTCCTGGGCAGACACTGGTCCTATGCGTGCACTCTTCGTGGATACAAGTTGGGTGCCCAGACACCTGACAGGTCTAGGTATCTAAAACGCATGTGGGGTGTGGCAGAAGAAGCCCCAGACCACCATCCTCTAGATTCCAAGTTCTTCCAAAGGTGGACAGGACCTGTGTTAGATGCACAACCTGAGTGTCTGGTACCCACATATGAATATCATTACCTGTCTAGTAGGGTAACTTGGTAGATGGGTGATGTCATGGTCTCTCCTCTCTTACTCCATCTTTAGATCTCTCTCCGTGGCTCAGTTGTCTTTCCCAGTGCCGCCCAGGTCCCCGCTCTTCTTTCCTCCCAAGCTCTCCCTTTACCCAAGGGGAAAGCCTTTAGAATTTACTATTATTACCATTATCATTGGAGACAGTGTCCAGGATGTCTTGGAACTCACTTTGTAGCCCAGGTTGGCTCTGAGATCCCAGCTTCCCAAATGCTGGAATCGCAGGCACGGACCTCAGTGCTTAGCTCCATTTTGACCTTCAAGAAGCCTCTTTAATGATTATCACAAGTCCACACGGTTTGTGGTGGATTTTTTTCAGCTTCCTTTTAGCATTCATTTGTTCAGGGCCATTGTTTCCTTGCTAATCACCTTCCACTTCATTGATCTTGTCTTTTTAAAAAAATTATGGAGTATATTTGTCGCTGAGATATAAAATGAATAAAATAAAACAAGTGTAAAGGATGACAGAGTTAGTTTACTTTTTTGTGCAAGTCTGTTTTGAAGACAGAGCTAGCATATATTGATAACTAAGAAGAGCAATTGCAAATCATTATCAGTTCAGACCCAAATTCAGTGGTGAGAGTTTGGAGATATGGAAGATAAGCACAAATGACAGATGACGGTGGGGCCCAGCAGACAGCCTTGAGACCCTGTACATGGCAGTGAGATACCTCAGCAGCCACAGAACCCTGCAGACTGGGATGAGACCCGCTGATGACATTGGACTCTTACAAACAGCTGTAGGACCTGGTGGATGGCCTTGGGATCCTTCAGATGACTGTGGAACCAACCAACAACCCCGAGACCCTGCAGTCCATGGTGGGATGGCTCTGCTTGACCATGCAGAGAAGTTCATCACCACACTGCTGTTTCCTGGTGCTTTCTGTAAAACTCCTTGTTCTTGCAGAACCTTTGGGAAACGTATGACAATGGGGAATGCTGAAACACCTGTCGCTCTGTCACGGGATGACCATTCCTGTGTGTATTTATCCTGACCATTAAAGTGACATTACTCTCCACAAAATGAATATCTCGATTCTCAAAATTAAAAATTATTCTATGATTATTTCAAGCATTTGTTCTCTGAAATACACGGAACAAGTGTAACATGATTCCTAATGTTTAGCTATTCTTCAGTTCTTAGAAATAAATTTAACCCAATGGAAAGGAAACACAACAGTTATGCAGACCTCACTGGTATTGTGCTTCTGGATGCAGCTTGGTGCTGGCAAAATTCACCCAGGATTCTGCTACTGCAAACACCTAAATATGCTGAACAAAAATAGACAAAGGTTCACTCCAAGGAAGGAACCAGATTCCAGAGCCAAAGCCAGTCCTGTGGCACTCAGTAGGAGCAGCTGCATTAGGCCAGTGGAGGGTACTGAAGGTTGGAGGCATCGCTAGCCCAGACACATGAGGACAGGGGAAGAGTTGAAAATCTTTGTCTCGTCTTAACCTGAGAACTTGACCTATCAACATTCTCAGAGAAAAGACAGCAAAATCCCTCAGTTTCCTGTTAAAGAAGTGACACAAATTATCCCCTTTCCTCAGGAAGACAGTGGAAGATTCTCTATGTTCTGGGAAGAAAATATTGTCAGCCTGGAATTCTGATGTGGAGAAGCAGTGAGGGTACCCAAGTGCACTTTTTGACAAATACCAGGAGTTCCACACAGGAAATGCTAATTGATGGAAATTCTGAAAGTTGCAGGAAGAAGGGAAGGATTTCCTGTGGAGTGCCCGAGACAAAGAAAAAGAGCACAGAATGGAGACGTGAGAGGGTGGGCTGATCTAAATGAAGATCAAGCATGTGGAGTCATAGCATGGTTCCCCAGGTAGCCACAAAGGGAAGGAAGCTGCATCGCTCCAAACAACTCTGATATCTGTAATAAGCAGATATTGGAAAGACTGGCTTGGCTTTGGACTGGCCTGAGCCCATGGGGGTTTTTGCAATGTCCAGAGTATCACTAAAGAATTATAGAGATGCATAGTTCTGAAGAGATGGATGAAAAGAGGATAAATAAGCAATGAAATGCATTCTATTAGTACATTATCAAGTGATGAAAACCAGTGAAGGAACATTCTAAGAGAAAAACAAAACAGATCACATGTTACACAAATGCACAAAACTCCAGAATAGTCACTTTATTGGCATATCCAACCATCATCAGACACATCAAAACAGGCTCAACTTTATGAGTGTGTATGTGTGTGTCTGTGTGTGTGTGTAACTGTGTGTAACTGTGTGTATGTGTGTGTGTAACTTGTGTGTGTAACTGTGTGTATGTGTGTGTAACTGTGTGTGTGTGTAACTGTGTATATGTGTGTGTAACTGTATGTGTGTAACTGTGTGTGTGTAAATGTGTGTATGTGTGTGTAACTGTGTGTGTGTATGTGTGTGTAACTGTGTGTATGTGTGTGCATACATGACTGGGCTGTTGTCTCCACTTGTATGGTGATGCACTGACCCTCTGTGTGACTGTATTGTATTTGGAGTTAGTTTTTAAAGAGGTAATTAAGGTTAATTGAGGTCACAGGCCAGGCCTTTATCCAATATGACGAGTGTCCTTCTAAGAAGAGCCGGACACTGGCATGTTGGCACCAGGGAAGAGGGCGTCTGAGGACACAGAGAGAAGAAGGTATCAGTTGTCATGGTGACAGGCCTCAGGAAAAAACAAGACTGGACCTCCAGATTTCCATTGCTTACACCTCCAATTTGGTTATAGCATGTTGGCGTGGAGAACATACACTAAGCGGTGGCATGTACGTACATTCTAGAACATATGAGGACGGGTGAGACGAGGAGAAGACAGGAAGGGACTTGCGGCATGTCGAGCTGGTGGTTTCTGTGGTGGGGGTGGACATGGCTGAGGCGGAAGAGCCCTTCGACATGCAGTGGTGAGCAAGGCTTCAAGCTGGACGGTGCTCGCCCCTGTACCTACCGTGGCTTACACTTGGCTACACTGCGTTAACTCCTCCATGAGCTGTACGTCTGCAACACAGACGGAAAAATGAACAATTAAAGAAAAGCTCAAGGAGCTTCCAAGTAGATAACTTGGGGCAGTGCCTGGCTTTATTTGAAAACGCAAACGTGAGAATAAAAGGCCCCGAGGTTGTACTGAGTGTCTTTCCGTAGACCAGGAGGCAGTGGGCATGCTCATCTCATCACTATGTATTTTTATAACGTGTCAGTATAATATCCATTTCATGTGTACTCAACACATCAGAAAATCAATTAAAATGCTCCAGATTTATTTATTTTTGTATGTGTATGACTGTGTCGTCTGCATGTATGTGTGTACACCATGTGCATGCCCGGTGCCTGCAGAAGTCAGAAGAGGGGGTTGAGTCCTTGGAACTGGAGTTAGAGACAGTTGTGAGCCATCATGTGGGTGCTGGGAATCAAATCCAGGTCCTCTGTAAGGACAACAAGTACTCTTAACCACTGAACCAATTCTCTGGCCCTCATTAAAAATTTAAAAACAAGAGCAAGAATAAAGAATAATGATGCTAGTGGGTTCAGAAATTCAACCATGTTTTGTTTATCAAAGACACCTAATTAATAAGATTATTGGGGAAAAAAGATTTGCCTAGTAAACCCCAAAATCCAGACAAACAATGGGGGTTTTAGGGAAGACTGTCCAAATACTGTCCGAGATCTTGGGGCACTATTCTGAAGTGTTGCCCCCTGTTTACAGGAGGTGCCTAGTAAAATGAGGAAGCTCCCCTTTTAGTTTGGAGTCTGGTGAGCCTACGAAGCATGAGATCATTCATGTTCTTGTTCAGAGCGCAGCACCCCACCTCCCCCTGCAAGACTGAATTCCCTTCTGACACCAGGCAGTCTTCTCTTAGCGCTGGGCTGCTGTACAGATGTATCTATTCCTTGGGCACCTTGCATGTGTCTAAGAACAAACTCATTATCTTGTCTCTTAAACAAGGTAATGGTTCCTCCCCGAACGCCCCTGTTTGTGTCAAGGATGTCGTCTTAGGATTCTTTGTTGCAACTGACAGAAACTCAATGGGCCTGAGTGGAGCTGAAAGACAGTCTGCGGCGGGATGTGGATGGCATGAGTAGAAAGGGAATATCCTTGGGCCCGGGGGTTGGGAGGAGGCTCTGGAGCAGCCTGTTTGCCTCACCTCTGCTCTCTGCTCTGCGACCTTGTTTCTCCTTGGGTGTTTGTAGCTCTCACATTGAGCGTTACTGTAGTTAGTGTTCATTTTCCCTCTTCTTCCTCTCCTCCTCCTCCATTTTGTTTTCTTTTTAAATTGCTGATAATCCCTGTACCCATCTGTGGGGGTATGATACGATGTTTTATAGAGTGATCATGTCAGGTATATTAGCATGTCTATCACTGCAAATATGTCATTTCTTTGTTGAGAGGACATTTGCAACCCCCTCTTTTAGGGCTTAGAAAATGCTCAGTAGGAAAGAGCATGTGCTCTTCAAGATGAGGACCTGAGTTCAAAACCTCAGTACCCACTTAAAAAGCTGGGCCAGGCTGTGTGTGCCCATGGCCCCAGCACTGGGCAGCAGTCAGGCAGCTCTCAAGGACTCACTGTCCAGCCCGCCTCGTTAGAGCAGCCGGCTTCATACTCAGTGAGAGACCGTGTCTCAAGGCAAGAAGGAGGCGAGCACTATAGGAAGAAACCTGATTCCCTGCCTTGTTTTCCACATGCACACTCACATGCTGGCACCGCATCCACACACATAACACACACACACACACACACACACACACACCACACATTCACACACATACACACACATACACATGCTCACATATAACACACACACATGCCACACACATTCACACACATACACACACATACACATGCTCACACATATAACACACACATACACATACATAACACACACATACATACATACACACATATACACATAACACACATACACACATAGCACACACACTCACACACATAACACACACACACAAACACACATAAAAATTCCAGAACTTGTCTCGCAACAGATTTTGAAATGTGCACTACCTCACTGTTAGCTGCGGCTGGCATTCTGTGCTAAGCACCCCTATCCAACTGAAGCTTTGATTTGCTCTTTAGGTCCCCTCTCCAGATGCACCCACTGAGTTGATTCCTTGGTAACTATATGTCTACCCTCTTCTGTAAGTTTGGTATTTATTTTTAGAATCCGAGTGACACCATAGGCATTTTATCCTTGGTGTTCTTGCTTATTTCATCCATGCTGCAAGAAACAATTGGTTTTCTCCCTCCCCTACTCACCCATCCCTTCCTTCCTTTCCTTCTCCCTCTTTCTCACTTGGACAGGATCTTGTATAACCCAGACTGGCTTCAAATTACTACTCAGCTAAGGATGATCTTGACTTCTGACCTTCCCACATGGACTCTCTTGCAGCTTTGTGCTTGGACTTCTATCGGGTCAGGCTACTGGGTGGGCCATGACTGACCTCACATTCCCCATTGTACTCACTGTGGTCACTGTGTGCTGGCCCTGGTGGTGAGAAGCTTTCCTTCTGCTCAGTCTCAAAGCTGAAGACTCTTGCTGTGAGTCCAAGTGCCCGTACCTTACTGCGCCTGACTGGCAGCCATGTTTTCCTGACCAGCTCCAGCTTATCATAAATCAAAGCATTCTGACTCAAGATCCATTGTTCTGTATACAAATCACAAGGCTGTCCCCAAGAAATGGTAGTGGATCCAGAGTCTGCTCCATAGTTCTGAAATCTCAGATATTTAGCTATATCAACAGCTATGACAATATTTGGACTTAAGGTCAGAGCAGAGCTCAGACTCCAAACCCAAGGTTGTTGCCCTTCTACAAAGCAGGGTTCAGAGCACAGACCACAGGAAGGGCCATCCACCTGTGCATTGCACCTCTCGTTAGCTCCTTGCTCTCAGGGTAGCCCTAAGGTCGGCATAGATTTTACAGGTGGAATTTTGGGCACCACTATATCAAATGTATTAGAATCTCCATTCTATGTGTCACCTCCATCTGTAAATCTGTTTCCATCAAACAAGCAATCAGAGTGTCTCTGGGAAGATTTGCCCCCCAGCACCTCTGATGGAGGATTTGTTCCCCCAGCACCTCTGATGGATGATGTGTACCCCCAACACCTCTGATGGAGGATGTGTTCCCCCAATACCTCTGATGGAGAATTTGTCCCCCCCCAGCACCTCTAATGGAGGATTTGTCTCCCCAGCACTTCTGATGGAGGATGTGTACCCCCAACACCTCTGATGGAGGATGTGTACCCCCAATACCACTGATGGAGGATGTGTACCCCCAATACCTCTGATGGAGGATTTGTCCCCCCCCCAGCACCTCTGATAGAGAATATGCCCCCCCATATCTGATAGTTTAATCACCCTGTGACATATTCCAGGCACACCTCTCCTTCCTCCATTGCTTACTGGAGACTCAAGATGTTGAAGATAATTCTGATCCTCCAGCTTGCACTGGTTATAACAACATTAGGTAGGAAGATGCTCCTATCATTCACCAATGAAGAAAGTCAAAGTGACGTGAAGTGCTTTGAAGCTGCCATCATTTTCCTTTTAATCACTTCAGATTCTTTTCAATTAGAAATTGGGGATGGAAGAACCAGCTTCATCTGTCCCTTCCTCTGGGGGCCTCCCAAACCCTTGGTGCACTGAAGCTGTGATTTGGGCACTCACTTTGGATGCTCTTCTTGTCCTGCTCGGAGGCTGCCCTGTGCTCGAAGGGCTGGAGCTAGGAGGTACTCGGCGGCCTCCTGGCCTCAGTCTTCTCAAGAGAACCTTGTCTCTGTGCGGAGGGCAGAACACTTCACAGCTGGCGTTCCTTGGTGGCAGAAATGCTTGAGCAAGCTGGTGGCCAGCACTGCAAGAGCTGCTCTGGCCCTTGCCTGGTTGTGGCTGCCGGTCAACGACAGGAAAGCAACATCTCAGAGTGGCTTTCTAGCTAGAACTGCAAAGGAGGGCGTCTGAGCCTCCTTAAGTCCCTTCTTGTAAAGCGACAACACTTTATTCATCTCATTTATGCAAAGGTCACCAAACACATGTACAGCTGATGAGTGGGAAAGAGTGAAGCACTTCAGAGAGCACCAGACTGCAGAGACACAGCAGGAAGATGCGGGCATCATTGCTGGGTTGTAGCAGAACCTCTGCCAGCCAGGGCATTTGTCAGGCCCCAGTGCCCGTCACAGGGTCCTGTCGAGCCTTCCCGTGGTGTCTGTAATGGAAAGGTCTGAGTCAGATCTGCAAACCACGCGTTTGAACATTCCCAGCTGTGCGTGCCTCTCCTGCCTGGACTTTGCACTTGAGGTAAACTCCACGCTCGCTCCTGACTGTGTATAAAGGGCAACAGATTGTGGAAAACAAGTCAGACTCGCCCCTGTTTACCACAAACCAGCCAGCTAACAAGGGAAGGGTTGTGAAACTGGGTAGTCCAGGTCACCCTTCTACATACCTAAGAGCATGGCCCTGTGGCGATAGAGCCATCTTCTGGGGAACAAGGGGCCGCCGGGCTGTAGGGTGACCTGTGTGTCACCAGCCCTTCCAAGCGTCCAGAGCATGAGAGGTCTCACTATGAGAATGGAAAGATGTCCTTTGCATGAAGCATGCAATGGGAATGATTGGGCCACTTTGCTGTATTTCCTGTGGTCTTCAGGGAATGTGGAGTTGAGGAGTCTGGGTGTGTGGGCAGCACTTCAAGCTTGCTTCCTTCAATTTGAAGAGGTTCAGCCCCATATGTTCCTCCATCATCCCTCTTCAAGAACCAGCAGTCAAATGAAGCTGCCAGTGGTGTCCTTGTGGCTTTAATCTACTCTTGCTTCCTCCTGTGTTGATGATGCTCATGATGACGGCCTTGCAAATTGTCAAGTGCATTAGCAAGGACACATGGTCCCTTTATAAAACATAAGGAAGACTGACTTTTCTAATCATCGATGATGAATGAGGGAGGAAGAATGTTTGAGTTTCTGGAACGTTCCTGGTTCACTTTGATCCATCTTACTAGATACAAGCTGTCTTGAAGAGTGAAGACTTTGAATGGCTTTGCAAAGCTAGTAAGTTTCTTGCAAAACCTTCAAGTCAAAAGACTATTGATTGGCTCTGACGTCAGCTGACCGCTAGCTGACCACAGGCTGTGCCTGGGGGAGGCCAGCGTTTTCTCATGACATCAGTCCTTTGGCCAAGGATGAGAGGGACAAGACAGGTCTTCAGCTGTGAGACTTTAAAATAAATGCCTTTTAAATAATTTTTGTTTTCTTTTAAAAAGAAAACTAGAACTCATTTTAAGGAACTCCGTAGCAAGCAGAAGCGGCTGCCAGCATGTCAGAACACAGCTTAGCACGCTGGTGCAAGTGCATCACTCGTCTGTAGGGTTTCCCTTCCCTGTCATCGGTGTGGAAGATGGGATGATTGCTAGGATCCACCTCCTGTTTACATTGTGAACATGTGACTTAGCCTGCAGGTCTTCCAGTGAAGTCTTTCCTGTAATTTTGGGGCAGTTGCAGCAGAAAAAGGAGCATCAGAACCTCTGGCATGTGGTGGATTCGAGGGAGCATTTTGCAAACAGCTGCAGGAGGCTCAGCCAGCTGTGTGTGTGTGTGTGGGGGGTAAGGTATTCACGATGGCAATTTCTTCTGCAGATTCACTTGTCTCGCCGGGCCTCTTCACTGGTTCTGTCCAAGCTGTGAGCACTCATCCCATAGTACTGTCTACAGGCCACGTTCCACTGATTCTAGCTGGTAGACAATTAACAGCCCACACTCACTGTCTTCAGTTGCCTTGAACAGTGGATTTGGTGACTCTTAAACCACTGTTGCCAGGGGAAGCAGAGGGATCAATTCTCCTGACATTCTGGCCACATTTCTACCAACTGCTCCACAGGCTTGTCCCATGCATGCTTCTGTTTAAGGAACTCTTATTTTGTGCAGGTGATAACTCAAGCCCAAACCAAACTTCTCTAAAGTGCACACATTTTCTGGAGGGTACATCACAGTATTCTTGCTCTACGAGAAACTGGGTTGCCCGTTGGTGTTGTGTTTGGGGGCTGTTATAAATTATAAATAAAAAAGCACAAAGGAAAAAAAAGACACGATGCTCACTCAATAGAAGGTGCTTATGTATGCCATGAGAAAGCTAAGGTAGGCGTTGCTGGGAGCATGGGCGTCTGAGGGGCATCCATACTCAGCTGCTGTGACCCTGTCCTTGAACCTTGCAGGCAGCATGGTCTTAGGTTAAGCTTGAGGGTGACTTGTACTCGGTCACTTAGCATGGCCACTTCCACCTGCCTGGCTGTGTAGACAAACCTGAGTGTGTCGGGTCTCACTCAGTCCCAGAAGCTGACTTCCACCCACTGCTTGTGCCCGTCAATCCAGAAAGTTTTCATGTCTACAGACACCTCCTCTGTTTTGGGTCCTAGCGATGCTGGTCTGACCACATCTCTGCAGAGGTCCTGGTTCTGAGGGTCTGCCTGACCAGTCCTGGCACAAGGCAGTCAAGACCAGGATCTTGAAGTCTGTTGCAGCTTGGACTTTGTAGTTTTGGATCTACACATAAGTTTTAGAGACTAGGTAGCTGTCAGACAGAATCGAGGACCAGCTGACCTAGCTTTTTAAACTGGGGTCACAGTTCTACACTGGGTAATGTAGGTACATATGGGGGCCATGAAAAAATGGGGAACAGTAAAAGGTTTCTGAATATGCAATGGGCAAAAATGAATTCAAAAGCAAGCACGTAAGGACTCTGAGGTGTTTTGGTGACTTCGTTGCCGCCTTGGTCCTAACTATGCAACATGGGCATTCTGCACCATGTGCTGTCATTTGCCACAGCCGTGAATGCAGCCTGAAATACCTCAGCTCAGACTGGATAACACACAGACACCGCTGTGTGTTATCAACTGTAGTGTTTTCCGGTACATGCTGAGTTTTCTTCTGGTATAGAAAGCTAATGCGTTCATGTTTGAAGACATACTGTTACAATGTTCCTCCTGTCACTTCTCAGCACGAAAGTATCAGATTAGTCTGTTTTGGGATTGCATTGGGTCATGTTGTTTGATTTTTAACAATTAATGTTTGAGTCACTGACTTGAACTTCATAACACACACACACACACACACACACACACACACACACACACACACACACGTTGGATGCATTTTAGCTTTGGATTGAAAGGGAATTTCTAACAATTTTTGAAAAGATCCTGACTACACACCTGCTATTTTGTGCTTTGTATTCTGTAAAGTAGTATTCTCAGCACTGATGGTTATAAAACTGAAAATTTCAGTCAATTGAAGATACCCTGTCCTGCAGTATCAATTATTCAGCCATGGGTTTGCTCTTAATGGAAACAACAAAGAAGCCTGCCCATCTCATTTGAATGGATTAGAATTTTACTTTTGTCTTTATTATTTGGTAACATTGTATGTACACTAAAGGACTGTTTTAAAATAGATTCCTTTGTAATTTATTATTAGTAAACCTTTGATTTGCTTATCTGTCCTATATACCTGGATGGCATATGTTTGTTGAATAAGGAGACATGAGGGGAGGAGTTTAAGGACCACTAATTTATGACTCTGATCTCTCCTGGCTTCAGCCTCAAAATTTTAACCCTAAGTGTGCCAACCAGAGAGGCTCTCTGGCTTGATTTGGGACTAATGTGGCTATCTGGGAACCTTTCTTGGGGGCTCTTCCTTGGGGCAGAGGCTGAATCCATGCATGACTTTCTCGGCACTCTGGTTTAGGGCAGGGCTCTTCCTTTCTTCGAATAGCTTGGAAAGATGCCCTTTGGCACCCTGAATACTGACAGGTGTCAGAGGCCAGAAGTGAAGGAGTGTGGTTTTGCAATCCAATGTAGCTTTCCCATGATTTATTGAAACCCAAGGAAGGCATGCAGTTTCAATTTACTCAATTTCTTTGAACCTTACACCCCATGTCTGAGAAATTCTGCTGATATTCGTTCATCTCCTCTTTATAGCACAGTGATGATCATGTGCAGAGATTTGAACCTTCTGAGTGTGTGCAGACACAAGACATGGCAGGGTGAGTCTGCAAGACTAGCCATGAAACTAAGCCAACATCTGACTATTACTATGGTATCAAGAAATACAGCACAGGGGATGCTTCTTCTCTGACACTCCACCATGAGTGGTGTGTGTGTGTGTGTGTGTGTGTGTGTGTGTGTGTGTGTGTGTGTTGCATGAACAGGTGTGTACATCACGTGTATATACATGCCCCCATACATGTGCTTCTGGAGGCAGAGGTCTACGTTCAGTGTCTTCCTCTATTGCTCTCCACTTACATTTTGAGACCACCGTGGAGCTTGTGGACTGTCTAGGTGGGCTCACCAGCAAGCCCTGGGATCCTCTTGTTCTTGTGTCCTAGTTCCGTGATTACTGGTGTGTGTTTCCATGGACGATTTCTAAGTGGATGCTGGCGCTCCAAACTCAAGCCCTTGTGTGTGTGCTGCAACATCTTACCACGGGGCCATCTCTCCCTCTTTTATCCAGAGGTTCCTAAAGAACAGAACAAATTCTCAGAAGCAAATGGGGTACATTAGAATCCCCACGCAATGCTTGGTTTTAACTCTGGGGTAGAAGTGAACCACTCACCTCTGAGCCGCAAGACAGGTTAGGAGAAGCATAGGTCAGTGGTCTCTTACCCGTGCCTTTCTTCTTTGTCCCAACAAAGAGCCTTGGAGATTGATTGATTGATTGATTGATTATTTTTATTACTTTTATTTTTTTACTCATTTGCTTTTGTGAGTGGAGAGAAACAGAATGAAAGACTCTCTCAGGGGCCTCAAAGCCTGGACTCTGTGATTTAAACTAAGGTATAGACATAATGCAACTCCCATTAAACATACCGTGGTTGTCGACCTGGGCAGAGTCTGGACATTTGGTCAGAGAGGCCCTGAAGAGAACAGCTACCTGTTCATAGAGCAGAGGCCCAGACATGGCTGACCCCGGAATGCACAATGAGCTTGTTCAGAGCATACCGTACCTCCATGAGGTCATCAGTGAGATGTGTGATACAATCATCTCACAGACCCGACTTGTAGTAGGTCTAGGGGTGGGGGCGAGGTTGCTTGAGTTTCCTGTGACTTCTCCCCTGCATTCATACTCAAACTCAATCCCCATGGGGGCAGAGTAAGTGGGCTAGGGCATGAGTAAGTCAGGCAAGCTGGGAGGAACCAACCAGGTGGGTTTCATTCTTCTGTCCTCCACAGCCATGTGAGGTCAAGGGGACATCTTGCAGCAGAATCTCCACCCATCAGACCCCAAGCATTCTCACCCTGATACTGGATACCTGGTTTCCAGAACCATCCATGAAGAACTCACTGCTCTCACTTCCAAATCCCCACTTTGGGGTCTTTTTTGAAGCACCAAGAGAAAAAGTCGCTTACAACCTCCCAACTCTGACAAGCTTTAAAGAACTCAAGTCTGGTCCCTGTCCTGAACCTCTGAGGCGTGACAATGACATCTCCACCATCAGGGATGGAGGTGGCCCTCTAATTCCTACGAGACAGTCCAAGACTGACCACCCACACCGAGCAGTGGACTTCACACTGTCCTCAGCAGTGGACAGTCCATCACTATAGGGCCACTCCAGTCACTGTACTGTAAGTCCCTTCCTCTGCTCAGTCTGGCCCTCCTAGGAGACAAATGTGGCAGCTATGTCCCCCTGGGGTTTCCCGTAATCTCAGTTCCTGCCCATCCTGAAGCAGGCGACTCAACTCCAGAAAACCACTTCCCCTCCAGATCACCATCTGCTTGGGATAAAAGAAAAAAGGGGTTTCTTGTCTTGGTTTATTATTTTTAAAACTCAAGGTCTCAACTAAGCTTCAGTGATTCCCAGGGACATCTTGAGCTCCCAGCCTTCAGGGCTAGAGCAGGCGCAGCTAGCTGGATGGTATGGGGACGGGGATAGCTTGTAAATCCTTCCGAGAGTCAGTCTGGACGCTGTCAGCGCCAGCTCCTCAGCTCTTACCGACCCGTGATACGGCATCATTACAGCCTCCTTGCACTCATCCTTCACACTTTTGGAATGGGGGAAAGGGAGATTAATTGTAGAGCGAGACTCTTCAGCAATTTGCTGAACCTATACATTCCTGGCATTAATCTTCCCCCAAGTGCCCTATCATTAACTTGGAAAACCAACCGGGCAAAACCATCACGTAGATACATGCAAATGCAAACACATAAATAGTGTACAGAGCCAGAGGGTGGGGGGAAGAGCTGTCGGGCACCAGAGAACCAGCTGAGAAGGAAGATGATACATGGGGCTCTTTCTCCGGAAAGCTCTGTCTATGACTGTGCCATTTATCTACAGCCATGCACTATTTATTAGAATGGCTTACTTTGGGCTTGGGCTATGGAAAACGTTTCCATGTCCAGGGTGTGCTCAAATCTTGTGAATAAAAATCCCTTCATTGTTGCTCTCCCCGAACACTCTTCTGCCCACTAAAGAGTCTAGGGACCATTTGCCCACTAAATTCTCCTCCGCTCAGAAGGAAAAAATAGGCAAAATATGCTGATTCTGAGGTTTTTCACATTGTAGCGATTTTTATTATGCCGAGTTAGATTAGTCTTATCACATATAAAATTGGCCAGAGCACTGGACTGCTCGACGCAGCCTGGAAGACTGACTGTCCACATAAAGATCTGATTTTTAGATAACCAGAGGTCTCTGTGCCCATAAAATCATACTGGCCAGCAAGGCAGGGAAATCTGACTCTAGAGGACAGTGGCCCTTGAGTCTGGGTGGAGGTTGCGGGCTTTGTTCCGGCCACTCCTCTGCATTCTCTACTCAGTGCGGACTGAAGTGGCCAAACCCACACTCAGCACTGCCAGCGTGGGGCGTGGGGGAGAAGAGGAAGCGTGGGCCCGTGTCCCCCCCCCCCTCGACAGCTGGTAAGCAGGGTCTTTTAAGTGTTTGGACCAAGAAGGATCTCTCGGCTTAGTTCTGTACCCACGTCTTCCAGCTAGCTGAACTAGCTAGAGCAGAAAATACAGGTACAGTAAATGAACACATAGCAACTCTGAAAATGGAGATTTGGGGAAACACCCACATTTAGGTTGTTTTCTAAGTTTATTTGAAAGGTGGGTATGTTTGTCGTACCAAGCCTGTGAAGCTGATGCTTGGGCACCAAATTAAAACCTGAATTTAAATTATTTAAAGCAGAGGTGGAACCTCTTTGCCAGGGCTCTTGAGAGTAGAGTGGAACACACGGTAAGAATTAGATCCTAGACCCTCCTGAGGCCATATGTAGAGATACCCCCACATTCTAGCAAGGTTCTTGAAGGTTCTTGCTCTTGAGATCTTTCAGCAAACAGAACCGGTGACTTGGGTTCTCTCAGCGAATAAGAAAGTGTGTTGTTGGGTTGTCATGTTAAATGTCAAGATCTCAGCAGCACCAGGAGGTGTAGAGCAGCAGCATCATCTTCCGTTAAGAAGAGAAGATGCTGTGGCCTCCGAAGATCAAAACCCCCTTCTATTTGAATCCTGCTCTGATTATCAGGAAAATCCGTCAGTCGCTATCCATGACACTACCTGAATATATAGGACAGTAAGTATGACAGTCACGTGACACTGCGGGAAAGCGCCCGACAGAGCAATGTAAGGGCTCGCAAGCTGGTGCACAGTTTCAGGGGGATGGAGTCCATCACAGCGAGAAAGGCAGAGCCTGTCTGTTGTGGTGGGAGAACAGTGAAGGCGGGTTTTTAACATGAGGAACAGAGAAGCAGACAAGAATTGGGAGTGTGTGCCAGGCAGTACCCTTCTAAGGCCCGCCTCTTGGGATCTACTTCCCCCGGCTGTGTCATCTTCCAAAGGTTACACAGTCCCCAGAATAGAGCCACCGGCTTGGGAACAAGCATTCAAACCTTGAGCCTGAAAGAGGAGATTTCAGGGTCAAACCACCTCGAATCACACACAGAGCATTACCAAAGTGAGAGGGGTCGGACTGAGTCCTACAGAAGGCAGTGGGTTTTAAAAGATACTTTAAGCCAGGAGGTGGTGGCACACGCCTTTATTCCCAGCACTTGGGAGGTAGAGACGGGAGGATCTCTGTAAGTTCAAGGCCAGCCAGGTCTACAGAAGTGAGTTCCAGGCCAGCCAAGGCTGCACAGAGAGACCAGACCCCATCTTGAAAACAAACAAAAACAAAAGATACTTTAAATTATGTAGCAAACTTATTTTTAAGGACTAAATATGGTAGGACCTGTGTACACAATGCATTGACAATGTATGGATGTTGGATTTCAATAGTATGTCTGTGATGTGGGATGTCCTTCTATATGCTATGAATATGTGTTGCTCTCATTGGTTGATAAATAAAGCTCCTTTGGCCCATGGCAAGGCAGGATAGAGCTAGGTCAGAAATCCAAGCAGAGATACAGGAGAAGAAGGGCAGAGTCTGAGAGATACCTTCCAGCCACCCAAGGAGCAACAAGTCAGCAGACCAGTAATGCCACAGCCATGTGGCAATACTTAGATTAAGAGAAATGGGTTAATTTTAATGTAAGAGCTAGCTAGTAATAAGCCTGAGCCATCAGCCAAGCATTTATAATTAATATTAAGCCTCTGAATGATTATTTGCAAGCAGCCATGGGACATGGTGGGACAGAGAAACCTCCGATTACACATCTGTATGCCTATGTACATGTATATGTGTGTGAATTCATGGGTGTCTGTGCACACATATGCAAATATGCATGTACATAATTTAACAATCTCAATTAGCAATGTGTGAATTATGCACCCCTGTGTAATCTGTCCAGGACTCTTCAGATGGTCTCCCAAGGCCCAGCCTGCTTTTTCATATACATGTCTATCATGTACTACTTATATTCCTTCACTTATTCGAGCTTCATGATGGGAAAGGCTGAACGCTTCTACATTGAACATTTTCCTATTACAGTGCTCTGATAGAATTCTTTGTATTTGGGTAGGGGTATGTGAGCAATCTTTTCTAATTTAAAAAGGGACACACATTGAACATGACGCCCAGATCAAACATTCCCGAGGCTCTCAGAGTTGGCTGTCCTGTTTTTTGAAGCTTGCTTTGCAGGTTAATTTTTGCCCCGAGAATGTGCCTAAGGGAAACATTTGGCTTCGGACACTCTAAAAAATTTCATCAGATGACTGGACACAGTCCTCACTAAAGATAGATGGCAGTCACCAGAGAATAAAAAATTACAGCTAGGAGTTATAAATAGCTTCTAGAGGTAGTGCTAGATGAGTCCTAGTCAGGAGCTCTGAGCTTCCCAGCCCTGTGATCACACACCAGTTGAATTCTTATGCTTGAACACTGCATGCTTTGTCTGCTGGGGGTAGGGGGCATGCAGCTGAAGGTCCCTGTGTGATGTTCCTTGTGTACCAGGAAGCATCTCAGAGTGAACACGACACAGAGAGTGTATGGCGGCTGCTGAGATGCTGTTCCCAGAATCCTGGTGTACAATGACTTGAGAGACTGCCAGCTGGAAACAATTCCATTCCTTACCTCTTCTAGATGAGACTGGAATGCTGTGTTCTCATTGTATTCTTGGAAACAAATTCTCAGAAACAAAAAGACATCATTTAGCTGCAATTACGCCAAATGTTCCTAAACAGGTGTTGGTGAAGAGATCAGAATCCTCACCCACGTTCCCTGGGAATGTAAAGTGGTGTAGAGACTTGGGAAAAGAGTTTGGCAGTCCCTCAGAATGCTAACCGCAGAGTTAGCACGTGACTCTGTCATGCCACAGCTGGAGACGTGCCCAAGAGACTCGAAGACTTCACGTCTACGCAAAAACCCGCACACAAATGTTCTTGTGTGCTTATCCATACGGGCCAAGTTGGAAGTAAGCACCCATCAACAGATGGCTGAGTAAACAAAATTCGGGGTGTCTGTGCCATAAAACACTTATCAGATATTTTATATATATATATAAAAAGATGAAGTCCTGATCCACGCTGCAGCATGCGTGAACCTTGAAAACATTATGCCAAGTGAAAGCCGTAGCAATAGGGCACATATTGTGTGATTCAATTTATACTGAAATGTCCAGAATAGATAACTCCATGAAGAGAAAGTAGGCTAGTGGTTGCTAAGAGATTGGAGGGGCATGGGAGGGAAAGGATGGCCACTGTTAATGTGCTTCGTGTTGAGAGGATGACAGACAGCAGATTTACAACTCTGTGAATAAAGGAAGTAAGTGACCGGGTTATATAGTTTAAAAGTGAAGTTTATGGTTATGGGAATGACATTTCAATACAATTATTGTGAAAAACACGAGCTCCCTCTTATTACTCTTATCGAATCTCATATACGTATATAAGGAAATGTGATCGTATCCATCCCCATGTCCCCTCCCGACTCCCTCCACATCCCTGCCCACATTCACCTCCTAACGTCATGCCAGCTCACCCCTGGCTTTCAACAGTGAGCTAGGTTTCCTTGGTTGCTGTGAGACGTGCTTGGCCTCCAGCTAAGCTGAAGATCAGAGCTGGAGACAAACAAGAACAAAGCAATACCAAGTTGCACTTCCACGTTGGAATTTCGTGTTTTCAAACATCCAAGGAAGATCATCCAGAGAATGAATCAGAAAGATAAGAGACTTTTGTGCAATACTGTCACAGATGGTCTGATTTAAACACATTTTGGGTGAGGATAAATACAGAAGCCTGCAGTGTTACAGGATATGAGACCAGATGAGCAATTCTTCTGAGAGAGTGTTTCTTCAGCGTCTATGGGAGCTGACAGGAGGTTAACAGCACCATTGTACCTTAGCTGGGGTGTTTTGAAAGGACGCCTCAACCAGCCATAAAATCGACATCCCATTCTCTTCGAGAGAACGTAATTTCAAAGAACAACCTATTCTGCACATAGTGTATGTTTGATAAAGGTTTGATGAAAGAATTCATAAAATAATAAGCGTGTGAATAGGTAAACATGGCTTATGTAAAAGAGCATGAACTGAGGCTCAGGCCCACCTGGGTAGCTAGCATCTCCCCTCACTTTTATATAAGCATTGAGATTTTAAAGCATTTTAAAAAGCCAAATATCCAAAAGTATGTCAAGCTACGTTTGTTTATGGCGTGTGTTCCAAATGGCTCTTTCTGGGTTCATGATTAATAGGAATAAGAATTTAAACAATAAAAAAATGAGAATAGTATTTCCTGGAAAGTAATTACTTCAGAGTAAAACTTGGTCCTAAGTTGCATCATGTGATTGTAAAATGCTTTTGTTAGAATAAAGGAACTCCAAGATAGCAGGAGGCTTTTCATCAATCTTTATTGGTTTTTCTCCCACAAACTCACTGCACCTAGAATTCCACAGAAATAGATAATGTTATGTGCACATCTATGGATATTTCCTGGTATAGTCTTTTCTATAAATGTGTGTTGTTTGCCAAGGGCACAGAGAGCTCACTGGAATATTCTCTAATATGACACTTTCCATGGATGGAAATTCCTTTGATATTTTGGGTCATTTCCAAATTCTGGAAACCTCCTTCCTTTTTTTAAATGTGAAAATTTTCTGTATCAGACTGACTTGGTTCACAGGTCTTGACATGTGATAGTTGCTACTTGAAGGACTATGAATGCTCTGGTTACGTTCTTCTGAAGTGACCAGTGACATGTATTACAGTCAAGGTTGTCCCCTATCCAAGTCTCTGACAAAGCCAAGGCTTGAGGATCGTAGTGGACCAATGCTTCAGGTAAACCTGCTGGTGTTGGAAGGTCGCAGAAACTCTTGGCTTGTGTCTTTCTGTAGATTTGCACACTCTGAGGTTAGCATGGAGTGAGAACAGAGGAATGTTCTTAAATTCGAGTAGGAATATGTCACAAAGCTGGTTACTCTCACTTTACCTTATAAGTAGAAGATATGTTCTCAACCCAGAGTCTAGACTCTCTAGACTTGACTGGCAAGCAGTGTCTTCCTCCATTTTTTGACCCTCTTTACCACAACTTTTAATGAATGAGGAAAACTTCATCACCCACCTTCTCGACCCTGAGCCCATGAATGCTGCTCTCGATGCTTCTAGGTGGCAAAATTCTCTAAACTAACCCTCTTTCTGCAACTTCACTGTCTCTTTCTGCTTCCGGGTGTCTTGACCACTTCAAAGTCTTACTACCCGTTCGTTTACCCAAACGGTGAGATGGCTTCATCCATGACAGGGCTTCCGAACCCTACACATTTATAACCCTGCTCCGTACTCTTCACGTTTATCACCTGTCTTGGACATGTGGCCGGCCCATTTACAACTTTGTTTTGAAGCTAATGTGTGTGTGTGTGTGTGTGTGTGTGTGTGTGTGTGTGTGTGTGTGTGTGTGCCAGGGGCTGGGTTATGAATCCTGGGAGATCAGCGAGTACTTTGATTGATAATTGCAAGGTATTCCACACGTGGTAAACTTGCAATAAACGTCTGTTGACTGAATGAGGGAGTGAGGAGAGATTAAAGCTGAGTCAATTGCTCATCTGAAAGGAGCCTCAATGGTGAATGATTAAACTGGGTGTGGTGACTTCCCAGATCTCTTCCTTGGACTTGCCTGTGTTTTGGAAGCTGAGGCGCCACGGTCACCGAGTAATCAGACATATGGACATCCTTCCCTGAACTGCTCTGGGAGGAAGGACTTTGATCACCACACGCAGTGTTCAGAGGAACGTGGCTGTGCAGAGAGCCCTGGCTTTTCATTCTGTACACTGTCCCTGTCACTCTTCGGTCCCAAAAGACATATCTGCTTCTAAAAAATGTAGAATTTCTCTCCGGAATCTATCCATGTAGCCCAAGACAGTTCTGTTTACCTTGAGTGACAATGAGCTTGCTCTTGTAATTGAGACTTTAGTTTTGGCTCCCCCCACAAACTTGCCCCTTTCCTTGCAGCAAAAGGTGGTAGTAAGAGAGAAGGATTCCAGCAGAGACCTGGGTACCTTCTCTCAATGGGCTGTTTCAGCACAGGCCCCTCAGGTACCAAGGGTCAGAGGCAGTCCAAACAAATGCTTGACAATAATAGGTACAAAGGACTCCTGTCCTTGGTGAATGGTTAACCATTAGCTATCATAAACAAAAAATGTCCCATACATCCGATAAACAGCCTTGCAGAAGAATGCAGAGCACACAGAAAGAAACCACATCTTTCAAATTTGAGTCAACAGCAGACAGTACCTGAAGGGCTTTTACTTTTGAGGGGTTTTCATTAATCATGTTGATGGACATCCTGCCTGATATCTTGGACCTGGTGACATGCTTGTATCATAATGAAAATGTATATTCAGCCCCCTGTGTTTCTCTGTTCCTGTCGCCATCCGGTAGCTATTTCATGCTGGTCCATCCCCAGAAGCCACAGTGTTGGGATGCCTCATGCTCCCTCTCCCCCTCCCTCACCTCCACTTTCTCTTACTCTAAGGAAGAGAGCAGCTAGCTCTGACACTTGCTGGGACAGGAGGACTGTGAAGCCTTGAGAAGAAAACAAACAAATAAAACAAAGCCAAACAGTTTGCTGTGTTTTCAGAGAAGCCTAAGAATAAAAGTGTGACTATATAAAAAAAAAAAAAAAAACACGACAAAACAAAACACAAAGACACCATCCCACATTTGGCTGGAATGTAGGTAGGTGCATGTGATCACTGAGTGGCCAAGTTGGAAGATTATTCAAATATTTTCCAGCATTTTAGAGATTCTATTGAGGATTTGCTTTGCAAGTGGTGTGAGAAATGATTTTCTTCTCTAGGTTCTGAGTCAACGAAGGCACAGGCAGAATTAGCATGGTTCTTGTGTAGAGGGGAGTATTTAGCCTTGCAGCTCTGATTGGAATGAAGCTTGTAGACCGGTCAGAGCCAGGGCAGACCTCAGGGACTTAGGTAAATTATCATAAAAATGAGAACGAATTGGACATGTCATAATTGGTGTGCTCGGCTGTCATGGGTCAACACAGATCCCGGAGAGGAACTGGTCACTAGAAAGACAAAGTCAGAATTTGGCTACAGAGATGGGTCAGTGGCTAAGAGGTTTGAGCTTTGGTTCCCAACACCCATGTAGGGCAGCTTACAACCTCCTGTAACTCCAGCTCCAGGAGATTAGATGCTCTCTTCTGGGATCCTTGGGCAGCTGCATTCTCACACACACACACACACACACACACACACACACACACACACACTAAAATTAAGAAGTCAGGAGTCTCTTCTATTCGTTCTCCAATACTCCTTTCTCAACTTTGTTACAGTGTCAAATGTCGGCAACAACACAACACAACACAACATGTGGACCCAGAATATTAAAGTCATGCAGGACCAGGGGCATTGCTGGAGACCAGGAAGGAAAAGGACTGACGAGACAGAGTGTACGCAATGCCAGCCATATATGTCTTCTGAAGCACAGCCTGAGGAAGTTTCCTGTTATGGCTGCCTTGCAGGACACAGGTGAATCTGCTGGACCCCATGTGCTGTGCTGCTCCGGCTGAACCAGACTTCAGGCTTACTGTCTGCTGCCTTGGGGACTCTGCTCGATGCCAGTGCAGAGTATGGAGACCAAAGCCACAGCCTTGAGAGGATATCACATCATACATTCTGTGGTTCTGTCACCACACAGTGTTAGCTCCAGGAGAACTGCTGCATGACTCCAGGACTCCTTGTTGGAGAGAACCCCTGCCTCAGAGGTGTCGGTGTTAAGCAATGGTTAAAGGCTGTAAGTCACCAAGTGCTGGCTCAGGGTATACCAAGAATACTGTGACAAAGTGCTGTAGCATGAATCCTAATTGGTTTTAATAATTAAAAACCCGGAGCCAGATATCAGTCACTAGAGAGACTTCTTACTGCTACTGAATCCTCAGCCTGAAAGGGGGCTGAGCCCCTGCCTCCTCCCACCTTATATTCCTCTCTCTGCCCAACCATATCACTTCCTGTCTCTATCTCTCTAGTGCTGGGATTAAAGACATGAGATCCCAAGTGCTGGGATCAAATGTGTGTGCCACCACTGCCTGGCTGTTTCTCTTTTAGACTGGATCAATCTTGTGTAGCCCAGGGTGGCCTTGAACTCCTGATCTTCCTGCTTCCTCCTTACAAGCGCTGGGATTAAAAGTGTGTGCCACCACTGCCTGGTCTCTAGTGGCTAGCTCCACACTGATCTCCAGGTGAGCTTTATTTGTGAGAGCACAAACAAATATCACCATAAAATACTTTCCTTCAGAAAGCTTGGACAAACAGAGGTGAGCCTGTCCTTACTGTTCAGAAAGGTATCCCCGTGACTCAACCTCTGGAGTGTGCCACTGTCTCAACCCACACAAGAGGACAGGGTTCTGAAGGAGCTTCCCTGTCTGCTCTTCAGCTAGTGCGTTGGCCACATTTTCAACTGTCCCCACAAGTTTTTGTCTCTTCTCATCACTGTTTTTACATTTAACATTTAAACCAGACACTTAATTGTTACCATTTTGATTTGTTATTTTAAGGGATCTCTCTCTCTCTCTCTCTCTCTCTCTCTCTCTCTCTCTCTCTCTCTGTCTCTCTCTCTCTCTCTGTCTGTCTGTCTCTCCCTCTGCCCCCACTCTCTGTGTATATCTATTTATCATACTGTTAAACAAGCTCGTGACTTACTATTTTTTTAAACGTATGCTCCCCATCTTAAATGTTCATCAGCCATGCTTTTATTTTTCTGATTGACAGTGGTGCTGGGAGTAAGTATGTCATCAGCTCTTGCTGTAGATGGAGCAGAATCCTGGCATCCCTGACTGTATTGACTTTCTGTGGTGTTCACCGTCACCATTTTACACTAAACACAGCAACTCAAGGCAGTTGTGAGAGAAACCTAAGTTTACCAGGACACAAGGACAAAGGCCAGATTCCAGCCCAGATAAGGTCGGTTCTAGAACCTCCCTTGCACTCTGCTGTACCTTTCTGCTCCTTTGTTCTCTGAGCTTGGCTACAAAGTCCTTTACCATCTTTAATCTGTAACTCCAGCTCTCCGAGTGGGTGACTTGTGGCAGTGTTTCAGAGACCCTCCTCTTCTCACATTGCATGGAATGCATGCCACACAGCAAAACTGAGAGTGGCTGGCTGTGTCTGGTACTGTCTGCCTGCTTTTTCTTCACCTGAGTCAGAAATGTGCCTTGCCATCCCGGCCCACTCTGAAACCCTCCTCCTGTCCTCAGAAGCCCTCCAATCACCTTCAAGGTGCCTTCGACACCTGGTGGCTTAGGAAAGCCTTTGCATCTTGGTCCCTGCCTCCCACAATTCCTCTTTCCTCTTTCTCCAGTTCACTCATTTTTCCAAACCCTGGGGAAGTGGATCATCCATGTGTCTGTCAGCCTATATACGTTTGCTGCCCACAGTGGGTCTGTCTGTCCTGCACTTGAGATGTCCACTCACACCACCCTGCCCACAGTGGGTCTGTCTGCCCTGCACTTGAGATGTCCACTCACACCAACCTGCCCACAGTTGGGCTGTCCACCTGCCCCTGAGACACCCACTCACACCAACCTGCCCACAGTGGGTCTGTCTGCCCTGCACTTGAGATGTCCACTCACACCAACCTGCCCACAGTGGGACTGTCCACCGGCACCTGAGATGTCCACACACACCAACCTGTCCACCTGCACCTGAGATGTCCACACACACACCAAGCTGCCCACAGTGGGACTGTCCACCCTGCACCTGAGACGTCCGCTCACACCAACCTGCCCACCTGCACCTGAGACGTCCACACACACACCAAGCTGCCCACAGTGGGACTGTCCACCTGCACCTGAGATGTCCGCTCACACCACACGCTCTAACTCCTCCACCAGCCATGTCACTGCATGAAATGAGAGCTGGAGGGGCGCATGTGAGCTCTGGAAACAGAAAGAGATCTCACCTGCTTCCAAATGTTCGCGCTGAGATTATGCCATTCTCAACTCAGGGCACACATGTGTTCCTGCTCTTCATTACCCCTGCTTCTATACAGACTCTGGTCTGCGTCTGGGGAGATATTCTGTTCGTGTATGAATACGGTCAGCTTAACAGACTAAATATGTAGATCTGTTTTTCCATCAAATAAAAGATGCCACTGCCTTACAAGTTGTTCTTAACCATCAAGGGTATAATAACATCTATTTTTTTTTTTAACTTGAGATTTTCTAAGTTTGTTAGGTCTCTTTTGGGACTGTACCTACATACCTGGGTCTGCATTTATGTCAATGAGTGACTCTGGGAGGGAAAAAACTCACCCTGAATGAATGAAACATGGGCTCTGATTTACCTCATAGGAAAGCTCAAAAGAAAGTTAAATGTAGTAACAACAACAACAACAACAACAATAATAATAATAATAATAAATCTCAAACAAATGAGCAGCAAAAGGTACTAGCTTTGTGTGAACTGTGTTTATCCTGGCTTTTTATCTCTGTAGTGTGCACAGGTGTCCCATCAGGGACTGTGCATTGGAAAGATATCGTATCTTACAAGAGTCAGCTGAAGAGGAAAGTTGGAAGGATGTGGAAAGAAATTGGGACACTCAGTTTTCTCCGTAAATAATGCTGGTTCTCCTGAAGAACTCATGACTGGTCAAAGTGCAGAGAATGAGTGACCGTGGAGTGTTCTGCTCTCAACGGAACGTCTACATCACTTCCCTCCCCTCACAGGCTCTGGGAACAGTGTGAGAAGAGAGGTCAGGACAGAGTCTTCTGGACCTCACACGGCTGGCCGGCCGGGGAACTCTGAACTCGGAGCAGCTGCTCTTGCCCTCACACAGATCAAGCCGGTCAACAGAGATGCAGAGTGGCTCCTGAGTCCTGCTTCTAGCTGTGGAGATTTTGCCAGTTGCTGGAGAGTTTTCTTCAGGGGTGTGGGCTCTAGTAGGGCGCCCATCCTCCAAGGATAGCTCCACAGCCCTGCAGCAATGGACGGCACTAACTGGAGTCAGTGTTTTCTTGTTGTTTTGTTTTTTAATGGAAGACAAGAAGTTGTGGAAGGCAGATGTGGCAGGGAAGGGGACCAACACGGTCAGATACATTGAATATGTAGCAAATCCTCAAATAATAAAATAACTTTATGTGGCTAATTTTTAATGAAATAATTTTATATTAAGAATACACGATGCAACCAGGAGCCCCTCTCCTGTTTCAAAACTGTCGCTTTCCTCCCCCTCCCCTTCTGAGCCATGGAACCTGGCAAACTCTCTCTGCACGGACTAACTGCACTTGGATCTGAGCATCCCATTGGAAAGCCTACATGCCCTGCCACCATCTGGATGGAGGCTCCGTTTTCAGGATTCCTCCTGCACCTTTCTCAGCAAGTCCCAGCCGAAGGAAGTCCTGGCCAGGGAAGTTATTCCAGTGTGGTGTTCCTTGCGACTCTAACTGACCAAGTCCCATCCCTTTCACTGTGGGGAAGAACCCAGCGTCCCTAGCTTGACATTTGCAGAAGGGCATGCTCCAGTCTCCGCCCCAGACAGACCTGAGACACAGGCCAGGAGGCAGCCTTGGCTTGACCAGCACAGGCTCACACAGGAGCAGGAAATCTTACCTGGGCTGCTGACATTCTGGATGTCTGGCACCTTCGATGCTGGTCACTGAGGAGAGAGAGGTAAAGGCTAGTGCTTGTTATTGTTGAAGGGGATCCAGATATTGAGCAGAACTGGAAGGGCCTTTCCCTTTCCCTCCTGTAATAGGCCATTACAGAAACACAAACTGTGGTGACTTGTGAATGGCAAGTTACCCTTTCCAGACCTGATTACCCAGGAAGTGGCCTCCAGAGGAGTTGGAATCATCCAAAACCAACACCTAGTGTCAGAAACGTCACACAGCTTTGTTTATATTTCATGAACCAATGGTTGAATCCTATTCTGGTTAAGTGAGACGTATAGGTCTCCCAGCTTGAGGCATAGGAAAGGTGACGGCATGGACTCTGGTGCATGCGTGGGACAGGCGTGGCTAGGCGTGGCTAGGCGTGGCTGCATCTTTCTGGGGAAGCACCTAACAGCTCAGGGCAGCTGAGTATGGAATGGGTGTCCCTTGGGCATGCCACAGCCAGTATTTGTAGGCCTTACGTTTTTCATGGTGACTCCGATTCTCACAGCGTAGGCAGCAAATCCACCTTTTCCCCATTTGATTTGGTTATAGAGTGAAGCATAGTGTATCCATGGTGGTGTTCGTGTTGGGAGAGCAAATGGAATGCACTCGAACCCAGGACAGCAGGCTACATGGAGGCAGAGGACATCCATCAAAGGAGAGAAGTCACAGAGGCGGTCTCACTGAGCCTTTGCTCTTTAGCAATTGGTCGTCGAATCGGCCTTCCCTCTGGCCAAACTGCCTTCCCGTCCTGGCTTTGTTGCCTGCCAAGCTATTGTGTTCTTCGTATTCCGCTGTGTGGTTCCCGCACAGGAACCTTGTCCCGTCCCTGAGGAAGAGCAGACTCCTCCAAAGGGAAAAGTCGCCTCATCATATGCAAATAGGGCCGTGTTCCTTTAAGGAGATACTGGGAGTGCTTTGTGGCCATCAGGGCCCTGGTCAGGATGGGGTGTCCAGTCTGAGACTCTTAGAAAAGATACTTAGCAGAGTCAGATGGGGCCGTGTGCCCATCCCCAAGGGGAGATGAAGGTCTACCCTACCTGACGTGTTTAAAACTGCTGCAGAACATGGATAGAGAAACAAGCCCACAGCAGCCGGTCCACATGCGGGCCTCACTAATTGGACTCAGTGGGGGTTATTTTAAAAAAAAAAAAACAAAACGAGGATGGGATTTGTGAACATACCTCAGTACTCAGTATTTAGGACTTAATTCCTTCAGACCCTGCTCCCCTCCTGGTGACTAAATGCTTGTTCTCCTGTCTGGGCACAGCCAGGCAGCACGTTGGCGTGTGGTAGATCAGGACTGGAGACAGACAGACAGACAGCAGGCGGTGATGGAGCTGTGGTGGGGAGAGGTGGAGTCCCGGGTTAGATATTCCTTTACCTGGTACTGTGCACAGCACCTAAGAAGACTGCATGGACTTAGATAACACCGAAGTGGTTGAGCTTAGTCTTCCAGTTGTTAGCTGGCTGTGTCTCCTACCTTTCCACGTGTGTTAGTTCTCTAGAGAGGCAGAACCATCCCTACCCCCCCACACATTGACACGTGCATACACTCACACAGGCACACAGTCACGCACACACTTGTGTACACTCACATGCACACTCATACACATACTCCTACATACACATGCATACACTTATGCATACACACACACTCACTTGCACATGCACCCTCACACTTGTATAACATACTCACATGTGCATATACTCACATGCATAACACACTCATGTACACACATTAACGCAAATACATGCATTCACTCACATGTGTATTAAAAATTCAGACACATGTACACACTCATGTACATACATGTATACACTCATACATGTACACATACACAAACACACGCACACACACATACACTCACACATTCACACTCACACTTGTACACACTCACACACACAGAGGACAGCACATTTGCTGGGCAGCGAGCTTTCCCACATGATGAACCTTGCATATTCTCAGGGGAGGCCTGGCTTGTTTCAGGAAGAGTGTGGGGCCTCTCCCCTGCTGGAAGTCAGAGTTCTTCATCTGAGAGAGCATCTGCATGGAAGAACACACACACCTACACACCGCACACACATAACACACACACACACACACACACACACACACACACACACACACACCACTCATACATATACTTTCTCACACACCACACTTATACACATATACACATACAAACACCACAATACACACACACCACACACACGCACACACGCACACACACACATACAGACAGACACATACACACACATATGGATGGTCACATACAACATATGGACATGAACCTGAACTGAGAAATGAGAGAAAAGGCAAAGACTGAAAGTACCCCTGGGATCTCTCTGGCTCCCCCAGTCAATTTTCAGGAAAACAGAAAATGTGAGTGAGAGTTTGATTTCAAACCCAAGGGAAGATCCTATCGCTACCAAATTCTAGCGTGTTCTGTGAGAGCTGTCAGTTAGGTAGACTTCTGAACTGAGGCTCAGCACATCTTCTGTTTAGATGGAGGGCGGCTTGCTGCCTTAGAATCCTCACCTCTGCCTGTGTCTCATGCTAGAGAAATCAACGGCTTTCCTACTTCAAAGGCAGAGCCGTTCCCAGGAGCCAAAACCTCTGGGTGGAAAACAGAGTGGACGAGAGGTGGACACGGGGCACGTAGGTGTGCTGATTACCAGGCGGCAGGCAGCGGTAGGGGATACTACCTGATAGACACCATGTCAACCAACTGTGACAATCAATTCAAGCTCCACCCACCAGAGAGCCAGCTTCTCCAGCTGCGTTCTGCCTCCCGAAGGTTCCATGGCTCCCCAATACAGTGTTAGGAGGTGGGGACCATGTTTTCACACACACAAGCCAGTGGAAGACATTGTGGCTATCAAGCCTACCCAATATTTCAAATAAACACAGTTGAATGTACTAAAAAGGAATTTGAATGAAAAGCTTGATTTGACATATATCAGACAGACTTGACAATAAATATCTCAATATAATACTCAACCATGAAGCCATTTATTACGTGAATTGATTGTTACCACAATTGCACACCAGATGTGCCCTGGATATCACTACCTGGGTGCTGCACTATCTCCATACAAGGTCCACACATGCAGAATTAGGGTGCTGTGTGGGAACATGTGTCTTGTCTCCCAGTGACCTTCAGCAAGGGCTGAGCAGCCTTAGGGTTTCTCTGCTAGAGAGAGGAAAGAGTTCATGATCTCTAGAGAGAGGGTGAAGACCAGACAGACGGACAGACTGGAGAAAATGGAGGGACATATTAGAGGGACAGATGGACCGACTGATGGGTCAGATAGATGATTGATAGATGACAGATGAATATGTTAGATATGTGACAGGCAGGTTGGTAGATAGTCGAGGGATGGAGAGATTAGATAGATGACAGGTGGACAGGTAGACTCACAGGCAGGTGAACATATTTGTTGGGGGGGGGGTTGGCTCATGTAGTTATGAAGGAAAGAAATCCCACCTAGTGTGATCTGTGAGCTGCAGATCCTGAGCTGTCAGTGGAAGGGCTCAGTTTCACTCTGCATGCTTTTGAGCTAGGGAAGCAGACACTATAATTTTTAGTCCTTGGGCAGAAAAGCTCCTCAGCAGCAGGAAGAAGATACCCTCTTTCCTGGCTTTTTGTCTTACCATCCTGTACTGGCTGGTTTGTGTGTCAATTGGACACAAGCTGGAGTCATCAGAGGAAGGAGCCTCAGTTGAGGAAATGCCTCCATGAGATCCAGCTGTGAGACGTTTTCTCCATTAGTGATCAGTGTGTGCACTGTACTGCCTCAGATTCCAGTGTGCAGGGCCTGCAGGTGTGTGTGCACTGTACTACCTCAGATTCCAGTGTGCAGGGCCTGCAGGTGTGTGTGCACTGTACTACCTCAGACTCCAGTGTGCAGGGACTGCAGGTGTGTGTGCACTGCACTGCCTCAGACTCCAGTGTGCAGGGACTGCAGGTGTGTGTGCACTGCACTGCCTCAGACTCCAGTGTGCAGGGACTGCAGGTGTGTGTGCACTGCACTGCCTCAGACTCCAGTGTGTAGGGACTGCAGGAGTGTACACTGCACTGCCTCAGACTCCAGTGTGCAGGGACTGCAGGTGTGTGTGCACTGCACTGCCTCAGACTCCAGTGTGCAGGGACTGCAGGTGTGTGTCACTGCACTGCCTCAGACTCCAGTGTGCAGGGACTGCAGGTGTGTACCACTGCACTGCCTCAGACTCCAGTGTGCAGGGACTGCAGGTGTGTGTACACTGCACTGCCTCAGATTCCAGTGTGCAGGACTGCAGGTGTGTGTGTACTGCAATGCCTCAGACTCAGCTTTAGCACAGACGGTAAGTTTTTAAAGGATGATTTCTGAGACTCTCTGGGACAACGAAAGGTTCACCACAGAGAAGTCTTGTTCTACCAGGAGGCTGTGCGGCCATCGCATTAATCCCAGAAGTTCTAATGTTTGTGTGTTTTTAAGGGTGCTCAGCCCTATGAGCTGTGTGCCTGTGTGCATGAAGGAACAGGATGGAGCCCTTGGACGTACACCCTGGGTTCCCTCAGGTTTTGAGAAGACCAGTTGTATCTGGCTATGTGGGAACTCCTCTGGCTTGCCTCTGTCATAGGTCAGTCTAGAAAGAATGGAAGAGAGACAGTATCATTGATGTAGGACCTGGATGCTGCCTGCTTTTTATAAATGAAATGATGAAATAGGTTCACTCTCTCTTGGCCCCTGGAAAAATGTCCCATCATACTCTGGGTGTCATACAAGAACACACCTGCTGTCCTACGGTAAGAATGGGGCCAGTCTAGCTTCAGTACAAATAAGCACAGTGGCCCCGGGGAGCTTGGATTTCCTCTTCCTCTTTCGTGGTTCCTCTTGGCAGGTTCTCATGGGAATCTGGCTTGCTGTGAGTGGACCTTTGTGCTTCTCGCTAACAAGGATGAACCGAGGAGAGGTGGCTAAGATTGGCAGTTGGGTTCCCATTGGTGAATGTGGGCAGATCTCTAGTAGATGACCGTCCATGACTGCTGTCTTTTTATTTGTGGACTCAATAATCTCGCCAACTAAGCTTTGATATCCCCAGGTGTAAACATATCTACCAATGGCACTGTGACTGTGATGGTGAACAGTGACCCAGGGTGAAAAAAAACCAAACAAACCAACCATAATTGTCAAACTAGGATGCTTAGTGATTCTTCCTATAATTTTTAATCTCTTTTTTCAGACTTTTACATTCAGGACACAGAATCTCTTGATAAACTCAGAACCATTCAAACATTAGGTGTAAAACCCTGGAGTTTTCCTTGATTGAACAGTGTACTTGAGAGCCTAGAAAGTTCAAGGGTGTGCCCAAGGTCCCAAGGCTCAGCAGGGGCAGAGGCTGGGCAGTGATACAGGCCTCCTCTTCTTAAGCCCCTGCTGCCTCTGCTCACTCAGTATAGGCTTATCTTGAATTCTGGGTCAAATGGAAACTTCTAAGTCACTCTGTGCTCACACACATGGGCTGTGTCATGCCAGTGACGTGCCTCCCTTGGAAAACAAAACACTGTCCCTCACAGTTGTCCCCTTGTGCGTAGACGGTGGCAAGTGCTTGTTTGCTGAGCCTCTGTCTCCTCCACCTCTGTGTCCCATTGAGATCATGGAAACACAGAGTAAATAACCACAGAGAAAAATGCCCCTGAGAGTATTTATTTAAGAGTATTGTTCCAGGATATGCACAAAGATAAAGACTGTGTAATGAATGGTAACTCTGGAGGCCAAGCACCAAAGTGTTCTATCCTGTACCAGCCGTTAACCCTGGCCAGGAAGAGGCCTTAGAACATGCCCTTATAAAAGAGTCACCTTGCCAAGCTGCCAACTGGTTCTCTTTGCCCTAGAGGATCAAGGAACAGAACAAAAGGGAGGCAGGCAGGTGGGAGCTGATCCAGTCATAGCTACAGGAGTATACAGACAGGCAGGGTCTCCCCCCCAGGGAAGGGACAACGGAATGGGTGTCACAGAAGAACTTCCATACTAGGCTGTACCTAGAGGTCCCAGAGAGCCAAGGTAGGGTTGTGGGCCCGTGAAACACTTGTACCCAGGAGCTATCGCTAGCAGAAGTGTGGGGGCAGGAGGATTCCAGCCTTGGAGAAGTCTCATGCCATGGTGGAACTCGGCATGCTGCTTCTCCAGGGCTACGAGGAGAACCCATGTGCTCCAGGTTCAGGTGTATCCAAGATGCAGGGAAGGCTCTGTGGTTCAGAGTCCAGTCCACTTAGCTTTCAGCACCCCCACCCCCGTGGAAGTAGCAAACAACCAGACACCAGTTTGGAAGTGTGTCAAATGGAAGGCAAAGCGGAAACCCGCTCACGTCTCTGCATGCTTAATGATCATTGACTTTTAAAATGGGTTTTGAAATAAAAAGCCTTCTGGAGGAAATACAGATTTGAAAGGATTACTAGAAAGCGTGGCTCAAGTACCCCACTCTTCTGCATTAATTCCCCCTTAGGTATGGGCTCGGCAGCCTCCTAATTTCCTACATTTGTGTATCTGCCATGCAAATTGTTGGGCAGCAAACATGTCTGAGAGGCCACGGACGGGACTAGGAACAGATTCTTCATAACTAGACCTGTTTATTCACCACTAGCCCATGAAGCCACTGCATACAGGGGCTTATGAGAAATACAATTAGACAAGGCAGGGTACTGCCAGCTTCCTGCTTCACAGAACATACACAATCACATCTAATTGACACAGGATGCTTTCTGTTGCTTTCTCTAGCTTCACATCTTTACTAGATGTGGTGGATTAGACTCCTGTTTCATTGATGCACAATTGGGCTGGGTTGGCTGGCCAGCCAGCTCTTTGGGATCTACCTGTTTCCATCCCTACGCAATCCTGGGGTTACTAGCCTAGGCAACCATGACTAGGTTTTCACATGAGTGCTAGGGACTTGAACTCAGGCCTCCATGCTTGTCAAGCTCTTATTTACTGAGTCATCTGATGCGTAAATCTAATTAATCTTATCAATAAAAACCAGGAGTCAGATATTGGGGTAAAAACCTGAAAGATCAGAGAAGCAAGAGGGCAGCCACAGTCGCTTCCTGCCTCTTCCATTTCCTCGGACCAAAAAGGGCCGAGATCCTGTCTCTGCCCCTCCTTATCACTTCCTGTCTCCTCTCTGTACAGACCTCCAGACCTCTATGGTTAACTAGTGGCTAGCTCCGCCCTTCGACTTCAGGCAAGCTTTGTCAGAACACAAACAAAACATCACACAACAGCTATCTCTCAAGCTCCTACATATGGAATGTCTGAGTACTAGCCTGGTATGGTGGTGCGCTCTGTAATTCTAGTACTCAACAGGTTGAGGCAGGAGAATCTTGAGTTTGAGGCCAGCTTGCTCTCTATAGTGAAGACACTGTCTCAAAGAAAAAACAAGGGCTGGGCATGTGACTCAGTGGCAGAACATTTGCTCTGAAGTGTGCATCCAAACTGATACATCCCAGTGGCTGCCTCTGCCTCTCCCTCCCTCCTGTCTCCCATTTTCTTCTGTCTCCTCTGTGTGTGCGTGTTTGTCTCAGGATAAGCTTATTTTTCCTTCACTGAAGATCTTCGGCAGAAAATTATATATAGTATTCCATATAATTACATCTAATACATAATTATATGTAATTCTGCTAGGGACGTTACATAGGAAGCAGAGTCTAAGCTCTTCACTCCTTAGTGAGTCAGATCATGGCGATGGTAAAAATGCTTTCTGATTGAGATGAACTGGGCTCCATCTTTGCCCTTTTGTTTACTTTTCTAATTTACTCATGTAGAGAACACAGGAAGGAACAAGAGAATAGGAACAGAAAGAGAGAGAGAGAGAGAGAGAGAGAGAGAGAGAGAGAGAGAGAGAGAGAGATAAGCTGAGAAAAACTGAGCAGAGACCAGAAAGCAATTTCAGGGAGATGAGTGGAGGGAGGAGAAGGAGACAGAGGAGGGCTGAGAACAAGGGCCTGGAGAGAGCACAGAGGCAGGACAGAAGGAGCACAGGACGCATGCTCAGAGTTCCATGAGCTCTTTTCTGTTTGATCTCCCAGCTACCCCAAGAGCAGCACACAGTGACTTGTGTTCGGCACCTGGTAACTTCTCTTCAGAAGCACTGGGGACCCTGCTCATTAGGGTCTTGTTAGGAGCTGGTGGCAAGGGATCAGAAACCTAGATCCAGTTCCTTCTACTTGGCAGTCCACAGTGCTCTCAGACAGAAGCACCCAGGACAGCGTGGGTGCCTTCCAGCTAGAAGAGGGGAGGGGAAGGGAGGGGTAAGGCAGGAAGGGCTGCTGGCTTTACCATGGCGCTTCAGCTCTGTCATTGGGTTGTTGCATCAGAGAAGCCAGAGCTCAACCAAGCATTAGTCACAGAATTTTGTTTTTCACTTTTCTTTCTGTTGCCTAACGTGGGCCAAAGCTCAGGTTCCAACCCCAGGGTAGATTGCAAGGTCACAGGGTAGGGCCGCAGTCCCTCCTCAGTGAGTCAGCACACCCAAGGCCACGGGAGCCTGGAGACACCATCAGATAGGGGTGCACAGGTACACATGTCACCTGCCAGCAGCTGGGTCCTTTCTCCTTTCTGGCTCAAATCACCTTAGCTTTTCCTCCCTCAGTATCCTGCAGAGAGGAGCAGTCAGCCGCCTGGGTCTCTGCTGTGCGCCCGTCTCTGTACAGTTGGAAGTGTAGGAAGCTGTTGTCCTGAGCTCAGAGGAAGGAGCTGTAGAGGACAGGAGGAGGAGGAGGAGGCCAGCAAGCACCAGTGTGTGGGCTGGGTGCCACGTGGGGAGGGGTAACTAGAAGGGTCCTGGCTAGCATCCTGACCTATGGACACATTCATAGGCCCCATCGCCCAAGAGGCAAGAACAGTCACTTCCCCAGGGTCTGCAGCTGCAATATCTCCCTCCCAGTCCAAAAACGTCCCTGGTCACTTCTTGGCATGGGGCAGCACTCCTGGGGAAAATGGTCACAGAGGGTGGTGTTGGGACCCACTTCTCACTGCTGTGTGGGTCCTGAGCCAGCAGGAATGTCACTGAGGGTCCCCCAAACAAGACCAGATCTAGCCAGTCTGCAGTGTGTGTGACTCTAAGAAATCTGTTCTCTTGAATAAACAAGCTGGTGGGAAGCACAAAGTCTGAAGGAAACCATAAACTCGCCCATGTTAGAGTGGAAGGTTCCCGATCATGGCTCCTCACGGTCCCTGGAGACACAGACATGAACTTGATTCCGGCAGCAAGGAGCCCGGCTAGCTCTCTGGCCACTTCCTTGGTCTTGGCTTTCCAGTAGTTCAAAGGCTGAAACAGCAAAAGTGAGTCAACGCATTGAAACCTCTGTTCGTGGTTAGAAACTTCAGAGTAAACAACTCCCACCAATTCTCAAACACAAAAAAAAAAGGAGCAAAGAGAAAACTCACCCACGGTAGAACAAACCCTTAAGTGAATTTTCAGTCTTTTGAAATGAGAACTACGATCAACAATGCTGTGGTGATCTTGTTTGTGATTGCTGCTTCTTTACCAGTTTGCAAAAATTACACAGCAGGGCAGAATGCCCCGAGCTGCCTTGCTTACTTGCTGGAAGATGTAACTCAGTCTGACGAGAGTGGACCATACCAAAAAACAATGTCAATATTTTGAGGCAGTGCATTAGAATGACATCACTTAGGTCTTCACTGGAACCTCTTTGGGCATCTGGTTGGGATTTAATGTACCGACTTAGGAAGGAAATGTATTTATTTTGAGTCATCCCATGTTGCTTTGAATTCCCCTTACACATTAAGATACAGGGATGGGTCCCGAGGGATGCAGCAGTCCACCGACACTTAAGCCGTGTTTGAGAGACCATTTGTAAAGTTGGTGACGTCTTAATGACCAATAAGACCTAGTCAAGCTCAAAACTCTCCATCTTGAGATAAATCATTCTGGAAACAAAACCAGTGAGTTTTCAAGAGTTTCTAAATGAGTAGATTAATGAACGTTTCTTGCTGTTGGACAACACAGACACCCTCGGTGCCTTCTGTTGTTGGCCACACCTGGAGGAACTCAATCTTACTTCCCTTTGTCTCTGGAAGAGGAAGAAGACAGGAGTAGCATGGGTAGAAATCTCTAAGCCAACGAAGCACCTATCCCCAAACATGCCCAGGGGCTAGATATTGGCTCAGAGCTTAAAGCGCCCAATAGGCAAACATGGGAACTTGAGTCTGAATCTCCAGCACTCTCGACTGGAGACGCAGAAGCAAACCTCTTCGGCTGGCTGACCAGTAGGCAAGTTCAGGGCTTAGTGAGAGACCGTACCTCAAAATAGAAGGTAGAGAGTGACTGAGGATGGCCCCTGATGCTGACCCCTGGTGCGCGCGCACACACACACACACACACACACACACACACACACACACACACACACACACTTGCTTATTACTCTGCCTTTGGCTGTCTAGCATCTCTGCTAACTTTGATTTCTGAATAAATCACTTTGCTCATTTCTCATTTCCTTACAGTCTCCAGTTGGGCATGGGCACGTTATGGTGCTTCACATTATTGAGTAACTCCAAGGTTCTGCAGAGGTGGATGAGACCCAGGTCCTAGTGACCCATGAGGGACAGTCCCCTGGGTTGGACACTGCTACAACTCCAGGGCCCATAGCCTTTGGACATGCATTTTCAGTGTGGCAGGGAAGAGAGACTTCATTTACAGGGCAACGGTCTGCCCAGTTACAGGCTGCCAAGAATCCAGCTCCTTTCCCAGAAATAATACTATTCTTAAGAGGGAAGATAAGTATTCCCTCCCAGCAGAGTTAAGGAGAGATAACTGTGATCGCACACACCCAAAGGTCGATCTGCCTATGTGTGCATGTAACAGGAACCTCTCATGGGAAATACAAGGGTTCGGGGGACACCTGGTCAGTGTCTGGGCACAGCAGCCCCAGACCTGGGCACCTGCAAGGGTGAGCCGCAGAGCAGCAAGAATGGGAAGGCCACCAACTTAACATCCTCCAGTTATCATGGGCTGAGACTTCAGGGAGGTGAATCAGGTCAAATCTGTTTTACTTGCAGCCAGATGAGCTCACGCAGGATCGTGCACAACAGCAGCTTCTCCTCTGCCCAAGGTCCTGGACCGCAGAGTGGGAGCAAACGCTGCTTTAAGGCTAAACACCTTGGCTTTGCTGTAGAGGAAGAGGAGACTCCCAGGGTCTACAGGGGAAAGCCGAGTATATTCTCGCAGTGAATAAAACACAGGAGAAGGGTCTCTCAGGCAGAACTTCCAGGGGACTGTAGAGCAGGTGGCAAAGGATGGAGTGTGTGGCAAAGGATGAGAGCCACAGGGGAGTGTGGCAGGGAGACTTCAAGGGCCCAAGTTTCTGCTGTGTATGGTGGCTTCTACCGTGTGTGTGTGTGTGTGTGTGTGTGTGTGTGTGTGTGTGTATGTGTGTGTGTGTTTGTGTGTGTGAATGTGTGCATATCTGTGTGTGAATGTGTCTGTGTGTCTCTGTGTCTCTGTGTGTGAATGTGTGTGTATCTCTGTGTGAATATGTTTGTATGTGTATCTGTGTGTGAATGTGTGTGTCTCTGTGTGTGAACTGTGTGTATGCATATGTGCATGTGTCTATACTGATGCTTCCTAGGTGACACTGGCTGATGGGTGCAGAACAGGAGGAAAGACTCTCAGAGAGGTCATGACTCCAAGGCGACATCTGCATATGCACTGAGCATCTCCACAGGCTGGAAGAAGATTTTGAATGTCTTAGCACAAGGAAACGACAAGTATTTGAGGACAGAGTTACAGGATAAGAAAATTCTTACTGAAATGAAGTTTAGAGCCTTTGCGGCTGAGACAGCTATGAGCTCATATCTGTGTGGGGAAGGGCAGCCTGTGCTGAGCTCACATCTGAGGGACAAGAGCAGCCTGAGCTGGGCTCACTTCTGAGGGACAAGAGCAGCTTGAGCTGGCAGCCACCTTAACCTCTGAGATGCCTTTAACTAAAGGAGAAGCAATGGCTACTTATCATTGACATGTGCTACTCGCCTGGAACTTCCCATCTTCCAGATTATTCCATAGTAATACTACAACGAGGCTGAAGTATGTAAACAATAACATCCTAAAGTGAACAAGGCACCCTCCAGAACACTCTTCTGGGGTAGTGCCATGAAAAATAACCTCCATGGCCAATTCATTTCCTCACACTGTGTGTGTACCATGAGTCTGCAGACACAAAGAGATGTCTACACTTGCACTCCTGTGTAGGTGAGTGATCCAGGCAGTGGAGCTCCCACAGCCATGGCCTGTGACCTTCCCCATACTCCCTATGGCTTGATGAGACAATGTGAAGCCTCAACATGCCAGCAAGAAAAATCCTTGCTGGTTAAAAAAAGGGCATCGTGATGATACAAGAGTTGATTTATCAACAGAGAGCAATAGCCTAAGAGGTAAATATTCCAGAGCTTATAAATACAAGAACTGGTAGTGATGAAGGAGAACTAGAGGAATCAGAAGTTGTCAGAGATCTTAATACTTGTCTCTCAACAGTGGAGAAAGAAAGCAGGGAGAGGCTTGGTGGGGATTTAGAAGATCCCAGTAGCAGCAATCAACTTGACTTAACATTACCGTGTTTCAAATGCTCACAGACTATTTACTAAGATATGGTTTTTTTTGGACATTAAATAAAGGAAATGTAAATACATGTGCACACAAGGGCACACGCACACACACACACACACACACACACACACACACACACACACACACACACTAATGTTTTGAGCTGTTTAAATTTTAATATTCCAGGTTCAGGAACAACCCAGTAGTCTACTAACAACTGAATGTAATGAGTGGATAAGTGTATTTGGTATGCCCCCCATGGGGGACCGCTCTGCAGGAATGAGGATGGAGGTCTGCTTCTGGTGTTTCTTTGGTGCTATTCACCTTGTTCTTTGAGGTAGAGTCTCACTTTGCTTTGAACTTGCCAGTCAGGTTAGGCTGGCTTCTCCTCAGCTCTGGGCTTAAAAGAGTGGACCACCATGACTTTATTTTTTCCTGTGAGTTCTGAGAATCAGCTTGTATCTCAGGCTTGTAAGGTGAGCACTTTACTCAGGATCCGTCTCCCTAGCCTTTCTTCTATTTTAGAGTGGCAGCTACTGTGTCCACAGGTCACCTGGAGGTAAGTGGCGCCAGAAATTGTTTGCGCTGCCTGTAATCTCCAATATTTGGAGATCCCCCTCCCCCGCCCAGTCACCAGCATTTGAGGACGAAATGGACTTCCACTGATCTGACTGTGGAATACCTATTTTGGGTAACCAGAAACTCGAGGAGAGCCTAGGAGGACCTAGACCATGCCAATCTCTAGACAGGACTTGTGAACTCCAAAGCTCTTCACAGCCACTTCCTCTCAGTTCTCCTTGCTGACTGCTGTCTGATATGGCGTGTGGCCTTGACTCATGCAAGGTTTACTTAAGCAATTCATCATGGTGGTGGTAGCTTGGTTTTGGAAAGCCCTGCCTGGAATCTGGAAAGATCTGGGTTGAGGGCTGCCAAACCAAAGCCACAGGAAAGAATCGTCCCATGACATTGGGAGGGTGAGAGAATCATCTGAGCTCCACCACAGACAAACTAGATCCCCACAAAGGACTCTCCCTTGGTCCCTTCATCAGATCCTTGGGAATGCAGAGCAGGAAGGGGACAGCAGAGGAAGTAGTGCATTGTGACAGTGACCTCACGTCCATGAGGATGCGGGATAGCCAGCCACACGTACCCCTGGGCCCAAGATGTTGGTTCTTAGGAGCAGTGGCAGGGATTTAAAAATATCTATTGTGTCACATCAATGATATATACTTGGTGGCCCTAAATTTTCCATTTATTACAATAGTTTTTCATTAGAGACATGTAGATAGATGATAGGCAGATAGATGATTGATAGATGATAGATATAGATGATAAATAAATGGATGACAGGCAGATAGATGATAGATGACAGACAGATGGCAGACAGACAGACAAACAGATATCATCTCTGCCAAAGACAGCAGGGTCTCTGATAAAGGAAATGAACACAGGTAAAAACCTGGTACATTGAAGGCAGACGTGACTAAAGCTACCAAATTCGGGAACTGTGCAGCCAATTAAGCCTCGTGTCAGCCAGGGAGGAGCAGGGGATTTACAAGGCTCTACAGACCAGCAAGCAAGTGCGGAAGGTCCTGGGACTGCTCCGCAGAGACCCCTTCTGAGTCATGCTTCTGGCTGAGGAGAGAGCAAAGCAGATCCCACAGAGCCTGTGAGCAGCATTCATTAGCGCACAGCTTGAAGCACCCTTCCGTGGAAATCTGATCTACACCTAGGTATGATTTCATTAATATGTTCACATTATTTCAGCTCCGATTAGATCTGAAGATGGGCCCTGGGCTGTCTAGATAGGAGCCTCCCTCAGATGCTCCGTGAGTACATCAAGGAAAGCAGGCAGGAGATAAAAGGGAGGGCCATGAGTATCCGGGGGTGTGTTGGGGGAGGGGGCGCGTGGGGGAGGAATACAGAACAGGCTAATCGCAGATTAGGGAGAGACACAGGCTGGATATACAGGGTAGAGCCAGCCTTTCCCTTAAGACATTGAGAAGTACCCAGGGAAACTGAGTCTAGGAGGCTGTGGGGAGGCTGCAGGGGAGCTGCATGTGGCCACAGGTCTTTCCTGTAGTTTGAAGCTGGTCTGAGGGGAACTGAGCCCTCAACTGCAGAGTGGTGAAGTCTTTTGTGGCCCCCGCCATGCCCATCCTGTGACCTCGGGTATGTGTGAACGGTGTTGGATCCCCCATCACCACAGGCCTCCTGAGTAGGGATACGGTCACTAAGGGTTATTCAGCATGTGGTCCCCTGCTAGTGCCGGACACTCAGGATCCTGACAACAATTGTCTGAGAAGATTTTAGCTTAAAAACATTCCAGAGCCAGCTGGCATTTAGCTGGGGAAGGAGCTTTCTTTCCTCCCAACCCTATTATCTGCCCGTTTCCATCTCTTTTTCTTCTTTGTGTGTTTATTGAGTGACTATCAGAGATGGTACCCTCAAAGACGGGCTTATGCTGTAGAAAGGAGGCAGGAAAGCTGCCTCAAGCTTCCCACTGGATTCCTGACGTGACTGACAGGAGGGATGAGCTGTTGAAGATCTCAAATAGCCTGGCCTGTGGGATGCTTATCTGATGCTTATGGCTTAGACTGGAGAATCCACAGCGGGCGTCTTTGCCCGATGAGTAAAATGCCCATCTTTTTGATACCAGGTGGGAGCCAGGTCACCTGTCTCTTGCAGCCCCTCCCTTGGGGTCTGTGATGGTGACACCAAACAGTCTGTTTCAGGACCAGGCTTAGGATGGGCTTCATCAGCGCTTCCAAGTCTGGGCATTTTTGACCCAAGAAGATGCAGATCCTGTGCAGAGGCAGTGGAGCCCTACTGTGTGCCTCTGTGCCCAGTAGGTACAGGAAGAGGAGTGGGTTCTGCCCCATGAGGTGTAGGGTGGGGAGAGTTGTTGTCACATGAAGAGATTCAGATGACCCAAGTGTGAGAGAGCACTTGCACATCTCCCCAAGTCTCTAGGCTGTCCCTGCATTCTTGTGTACTTCAAGTTTTTCCCCCTACATATTTCTTTGAGGAGGCAGGTAAAATTTAATATTTGTCCATTTTTAAATTTTCTTTATTTGTAACAAATAAAAATCATATAGAATTACAGTGTCTCACAGATGCACCGTTTTGTAGTAAGAACACTTCAAACTACCTAAGTTGCTGAGTGGGAAGGCGGCTCAGCTATGAAGAACACTGGCTGCTCTTCCGGAGGACCTGGGTTCCATTCCCAGCACCCACAAGGCAGCTCACAAGCATCTTAGAACTTCAGTCCTAAGAGACCCAACACCCTTTCCTGGCTTTCTCATGCACCAGGCATGCATGCGGTGTATAGACAGACAGACATACAGGCAAAGCATATGATTAAAATATAAGTGAAAAAGACCTCTGCAGTTTTTAAAATTGAGTAGAATCTTCTCTCATAGAATGCATCCAGATGACAGTTTTCCCTCCCTGCGCGGCTCCCAGCTTCCCCCCACTTCCGTTCTCCCCCAGATCCACTCTCTTTCTCCGTTTCCCTTCAGAAAAGAGCAGACCTCCAAGAGACAATAACCAAACAGGACAAAACAAGATACAATAAGACAAAGCAAAAGCTCTCACACTGAGGCTGGACAAGGCAACCCAACAGGAGGAAAAGGTCTCAAGAGCAGGCACAAGAGTCAGAGATGTACCTGCTCCCACTTTAGGACAGCTGCAGTTGTTAAGCATGCAGGACACTGTTTTTAATTGCAGTCAGTCACACAAAACGGCAGCTCTTTTGAACTTGTTCCTCCTCTGTAAACGAATTTTATGTCTGTGAGGGCTAATTTGGCTATTAGCTTGATGCAGTGAGAAGTATCTAAATATAGTAGACGGGTGCAAATGTCTGTGGGGGCCCGTCCAGGGAGGGCTAACTCAGCAGGAAGACCCTCCTTGAGTATAGGTGGCACTGTTCTAAAATTTGAGGACCTACATGGGATAAAAGATGGGAAGGAGTCTCTCTGTCTCTTTCCCACTCTCTCCTCTGCCTGTCTGTCTTTCTGTCTGTCTGTCAGTCTCTCTGTGTGCATATCTGTCTGTTTCTCTTTGTGTTTCTCTGTCTCTATTTGTCTATCTCTGTATGTGTCTGTCTATCTCTTTCTGTGTCTCTGTCTCTGTGTGTGTCTGTCTCTTTTTTTTGACTCTCTGTCTCTCTGTCTCTATTTGTCTATCTCTGTGTGTCTCTGTCTCTCTGTCTCTATTTGTCTATCTCTGTGTGTCTCTGTCTCTCTGTGTGTCTCTGTCTCTATATGTCTGTCTCTCTGTCTCTCTATTTGTCTCTCTGTCTCTGTCTCTATTTGTCTATCTATGTGTGTGTCTCTGTCTCTCTGTCTCTCTGTGTCTGTCTCTCTCTCTCCCTGTCTCTGTCTCTCTCATTCTGCCTCCTGGTTCCCACAGTGGGAGCTGCTCCGTGTTCCCCTCCTTCTCCCCACCGTGATGACAGACCCCTCTGCAAAGACACTCAAGCAAAGCCTGTCCCTGGAGCTGCTTGTCTCTAACACCCGTCATAGCAATGTGAAGCTGACACCAATCGATTTTATTTTCTCACTTTCAATTCGGATGTCCTTCATCTCTGTCCTGCCTAGCTGTGGCTGTCTAGGACTGTGTTGAAGAGAAGTGCTGAAGGCAGGCACTCACGTCTCCTTCCAAACTTTGACTTTGCATCGGGTCACTTCCCCTCTTTTCTCTGTATCTCCCCTCCCCTCTGGAGGAACCAAGTCAGTTTTGAGCCTTCCAGAGCCCGTGGAGTCTCTGATGAGCTCCCAGCCTGGGGTAGTTGGCTGCGTGCACAGCTACAACACAAGTGCTGTTTCCCCATTTCGGAAGGGGTTGGAAAGTCCCCTCTTTCAGCTGGCTGGCAAATAGCTAAGGAATAGCCCTGTTTTCTGGTCATTCTCATACAGTTCTGTTTGGAGATACAAAGGAAGCATCGAGGTCTCAGAAATAAAACTTCAAATTGTTAACTGCATGTTAACTGACATGGACGCTCACAAATATCCCAACTGCACAGCATGAACGGTTACGAGAGGCCAGGATGAGCTGTGAACTGCTTGTGCTGTACTTCTCCTTAGGAAAAACACCCCATGAACAAGCCTTTCGGGGATGGGTCTCCATGAAAGGCTTTGACACTTCCTCCTAGTCACAGCCAATTCTGAATACTTCTCCAGTCTCCACCATAGCTGTTGATACACCTGCCTTCAAGGTGGACACAGCACTCCTTCCTTTAAAGGTCCTCCCTCCTCTCTCTGTCTCTCTCTCTGTCTCTGTCTCTGTCTCTCTCTCTCTGTCTCTCTCTCTCTCTCTCTCTCTCTCTCTCTCTCTCTCTCTCTCTCTCAAGACTAGATTTCTCTGTGTAGCCCTGGCTGTACTGGAGCTCACTTTGTAGACCAGGCTGTCCTGGAACTCACAGAGATCCACCTGCCTCTGCTTCCCTTCCTCCCTTCTTATCTTCCTCCTTTCTTTCCCTCCTTTACTTAAGACACAGTATGCTGGCTTCTAGCTGCTCAAAAAAAGTGTAGCTGGACCAGTTGTAAAACACCAGTCACTAGCTTCTGCTCACTCACTGGGGGGTCAGCACTGCCCCATTGCAACCACATTCCCAGCTCCCCTGAAATGATAGCACCTCAGTGGTCCCCAAGAGTCCTTGCTCCACCTCCCTGGTCATGCCCTTGACATGAAAGATGCTGATTGTAGAAAGATTTGGGGCTGTACTGATGCCAGCACCAAAAATAGACACTTGTCCTTAGAGTTGAGGGGACACAGCAGAAACACTTGGGGGAAAAGAAGACAAATTAATTAGCTTGTCAAATTCTTCTTCTCGGCGAGCACGGATGCAGGACTGTTGCGTAATGAAGCATTATTTGCCAGCAAGGGGAGCTTCCATTTCTGTTCACCTCTTCAAATTCTGAAGGTGTTTTTCAGTCCGCACAGATTCCACAGCGGTTACACCAGAGGGATGGAGGGCAAGCCCCTGACACCAAATAAGTCAAAGGGATCTTAATGCTGCATGTCTGTAGATCTGGCTGTTACAACCTTGAAGCATAACGCGTAAACATGGAAACTCTGTAGATAGTGAATGAAAGCTCATGAACTGTTTAGAACAAAAGTAACAAATTCTCTCAAGTCTTCAAAAGCACATTTCAGATGGATCAGACACGGTGACACCCACTACCTGTCAGTCACGAGGAAGGTAGTTTCCATAACGCTGGGATGAGTCACGGTGCCAAGTATTCGGACCACAGGGAGCATCTTTCTGCTGTGGTTGGCTGTAACATTCTTCCGGAGTGAAAACCTGAAGCAAACAAACAATAAGAGAAGTGAACAGCCATCCTGCAGACCCTGCCACTGACTTCACTAAGAGTCACGTCCTGTGATGAAACGGAGGTACTTTTCCATTTCCTGCTGTTAGGCCTTTCTCTACGACCATAAACACAACATTTGGATGTGACAGGCAGAACTCTGGAAACTGCCTCAGAGATTTCATTAGTAAGCCAGGTGGAACGGCACATTTTAATTCCAGCACCCAAGAGACAGAAGCAGGAGGATCTCTGTGAGTCTGAGGCCAGTCTGGTCCATGTAGTGAGTTCCAGGCCGTAGTGAGGCCATATCTCATGAAACAAACAATAAATAGATACACTAACTAATGACAAAATATTTTATTGTCCATTTTATCTGTTCAATGTTGTGATGTGCTTTGAATTAAAATAATCAAAAGAATCCCTATAAAAATAAGAAATCTAAAATAATGCAGACATAGTTGCTGTGTCGCAGGCTGGAACAGACACTGTGTGAAAAGAACTACACTGTAGATCCACACTCAGTGACTATCCTGAAGTCAAATCCAGGAAAAGGTGATCCGAGCACACTGTAACCGCATGGGCACTGTAAGGACAATACCTGTCCAGCTGGGGGCAGGTCTAGGGGGTTGTATCCAGTCAGCAGTATGTTAGTTTGGTTGTCTGCATCCTTTCTGAACCCTGAGGTACATACCTTCATGGTGGTTCTTCCTCTGCTCCCTCTCCTCTGGGATTTGCCTGGATGACTGAGCCCAGCTTGCCTGAGAATGAAGCTTTTTCTCCAGGTTCTCTGGGTTTCTTCCAGGGGAGTGGTCAGGAAGGGGATCTGAGGAACTCATCACCTGATGTCCCACAAATGACGTCATTCCACTGCCAAAATAATTCCAGAGCTTCTGCAGTCATCAGTAGAGGAAACCAGTTCAGTGTCCCGGAATGGTAGTGTTGGAGTGGATGGGAAAGCAGGGTAGAGTTTATCTGGAAATGCTACCATCCATGCAAAGATAGGGCTGAAATTCCAAGCACTCTTCTCTTTCTTAGAAAGGAGTTAGATCATCCCTAGCTGGGAATTCTCAAGAGTTAGAGTTTCAGAAGCCTCATGTGAAGGAAGAGGAAGGAGAAACTAGTTTATTCTAGCTTTGGGTGGGGAAGGCTCTGGGGGACACCCACAGCGCCCTACAATGTCATATCTCAGGCAGGACATGACACCTAGTGAGTATCCTCATTAAACAAATAGCCAAGAGTAATTATGTTCATGAACGAACACCCGGAGTAGCTAAAAGAACTCACTTAAGAGCTTGGTTGCTGAAGAGAAGGCTCAGCAGTTAAGAGCTCTGTCTGTTCTTGTAGAGGACTCAGGTGTGGTTGCCAGCACCCACATGGTGGCTCATAATTGTGCACAATTTCAGATCCAGATGATCTAATACTCTTATCTGGCTCCTGAAGGCACCAGGAATATGTGTGGTGCACATACATACATGCATGGAAACACTCATCCATAATTTGGAAGAAATGGGATGTGTTCTCAAGATAGTGGCTGTCATTCCTATTGTCCTCGCCCTAGGAGGCCACCTTAGTCCTCAATGGGATGGATGCAGATGAGGCATGGGTTTCATGTTCTCTTTCCTGTGTTTTCTTAGAATACCTGCTGCATTATTCTGTTGCTCACTACATTTAGCTCTGCCGTTACTCTATGAGAAGCATATTACTGAATGCGAAGGCAAAAATCATGCGTTTCTATTTCCCTATCTGATCTCCGTCGATAGCTGTGAATCCAGAGAAAACTGAGGCCAGATCTCTGAGCTCCTCCAGTCCCTGGTCACACTGGCTCATGTGTTCTAGCTGGGAAGGTACACAGCAACCCACAAGGAACCCACAAACTGACTGTGAGTCGGGAGAAAGGAGACTTGGAATTTTTCTTCATTAAAAATATATAAACACGGCTGGATTCTGTGAGTAGGACTGGCTGGTGTTAAGTAGAAGGTGACTTCTCACATTTTAGGAAGGCTGAGCACCCCCTACGCAATGTGGAGCGGTTCCTGCCAAGAGGATGGAGGATCTCTAAAGAGATCTGCAGCTCCAGTGCTCAGCCGGAATCCCTGAATGGTATCTCTCCTGGTTGCCTCAGGACTGGAAAATGTCATTTTTGCCTCTGCACCCACGGACCCCTGGGAAGTTCTAGAATATTGATGTGTTTCTGTGCTGAAGAAAGGGGGCTTGTAGGGTGGGGTCCATGTTATAGCAAAAGTGCTGGAAGTGAATCTGGAAGAGAGACTTGGTGGAGGATGTGGAGCTGACAGGAACGAGAGAATAGTGAGAGGGGGCGGGGGTAGAGAGTCCTCAGGGTGTAGTAGAGACATGTACAGAACTGTTGAAGAACAGGGTTAACAGTTACAGTAGTGAGGGATCAGGAAGCGAACAAATAAACCTCAGGGTCTGGCAAGACTTCCTGGGGCCCAGCGACCACACTCCACCTTTAGAGCATCCCAAGATCCCCCATCCCTTCTCATTGTGACCCATTGGTGCTGAATCTGTCCAAAGGGTTGAAGACAAGGTTGTGGTACCTGAAGTTCAAAGCCACCTTGAATGTTAGCAATGAGTCTATATCTCAAAAAAGTAGATTTGAAAATGCAGTCTTGATGGATTTTTAAATATAACCCAAGCCTCATGAAGGACATTTTTAAAATAAAATAAAATAAAAAAACAAAAAGGGGGTATGGGGGGGGATCCTGAAGTCTCATGTAGCTGTGACACAGGCATAAAAGTGCTGATTCTGTGTGCTCAGGGCTCCCCTCCTTTTCCTATGGAGACTTAGTGTATTATGCAAATCACTTTACAAATTCGGCGCAGATGTCATTAATAAAACATGAAGGAGGAGGCATCGGAGTCGTCAATTAGCATTTTCATTGTGTTTCCAGGCTCAGCTTACAGCTTACTCTACCGGGTGAAAACGGTGTCTCTTTCCCCAGAATCCACTGCTGGCTGAGAGGTGTCGGGTTTGCGACAAAGGGTGCAGGTCTGATGGGGGACCGTGGAAGACAGAGTGGGAACACAGCTGGATAGAGTCACGGGTGCCCCCATCCCTGCTGAATGCAGAGTCGCTGGGTCACTGCTCCTTGGCTGCTGGTGGCAATGTGGTACAGGCTAGCTCCTGAACCCTTGCTGAGCAGCAGCCTCCATCCATCACCTCCAACAGCTTACAACATTCACTGCTTGCTGCCTTAGGAGCTGCCTCCGTGGTGTGGTTTGACCTCAAGGGACGTGCTCTTGGGTTTCTGTGAGGAAGGTCATGGGTTCTTGGATACAGCACTGGGTTCCAGAAACCCGTCTCTAGTCTGTAGACATGGAAAGCCTCAGCTGCTTTGTTCAAAGCAGCTCACGCTGCTCAATCCATGTGAACTTGTTATTTGAAGAGAATTAAGTTCCGCTTAATACCTCTTGTGAGACTCTAACCTGATGGAGACTCAGGTGGGAGGGTGGAGCTCTCACTTACTATGACAAAATACCTACAAGAAGCAACTTTAAGGAAGGGAGGGCTTATGCTGGCTCACAGATGTTCGTACAGCGGAAAGTCACGGCGGTGGGAGCTGGAGGCAGCTGCTGACATTGCACCCGCAGCCAGGAAGCGGGGAGATGGAAGCTGGAGCTCCACTCTCTTTCTCCTTTTTACTCAGCCCAGGAACCCAGCGTGTGGGAGAGTGCTGCCCACAGTCAGGGTGGGTCTTCCCATCGTAACCTACTGAGAGATTTCCTCACAGACACGCCCAGAGACTCTTCTCTTAGGTGATCTTATGAATTATCACACAGACAGATCAGCTACACGGAAACTCTATTAGTTACTTATCTATTGTGATAAGACACCATGGCCGTGGCAACTTATAAAACACAGTGTTTAATTGGGCTTCTGGATTAGGGAGTTAGAGTTCACGATGGTGGAGGGCAGGCATGGTGGCAGGAACGGCTGAGAGCTCACATCTTGAATCATGAGCAGGAAGCAGAACATACAAGAATGGTGAGTCTTTTGTCTCAAAGCCCACTCCCAGTGACACACATCTTCTATCAAGACCACACCTCCAAATCCTTCTCAAACAGTTCCACCAACTGGGGACCAAACACTCAAATTCCCAAAATTTGGGGGAACATCTCCTTCAAACACCACAGAAACCACTGAATGAAAATCACCCTGCAGGGGCCAGGATGAGAGAGACATCCAAGTCTCCTAGCTCAGATCAACTTGGGAGATATAGACAATCACTCACCACACAGAAAGCTTGCTGTTGCCCTGAACCAGGTTACCAGCAGCTTGTTCCCTGGGGACTGAGGAGGGCAGAGAACAAAGGAGGTGGATCTGATACCCCACCAGGCTGTGAGAGACAAACAGTCCATGACAGCCGACCACTCCGAGGTGAGAACACAGGCTTGGAGCCTCATCTGCCCCGAAGACTGATCCCAGGGAAGTTACTCACACCAGTCCTGGGTACCACCTCATCTCATCCCATACTGAGGAGGCACAGGGTGGGCCACACTTCTCTGAGTGACTCTAGCGGTATTCACCTTTCAAATATTTAACTTTTATCTGTTTAATATTTAGTAAGGTTGAAGGAAGAAAAGATGAATTATTAAAGAGATGAACGCTTTTAAAATCTGAAGAGGGAAAAGTTATAGACTCATAGCTTTGTGTCAAAAACTCATTCCATAGGCATTGACGTTTTGGGGGTTCGTGTTAGTGGAGGTACAATTCTTACTAACTTTTGGGGGGGCTTTGCTATTTTCCTGGGATTCCCTCTGCTGTGGACTCCAGAAACTATTCAAAAGGAACCAGCTGTGGAGGGGTTCATGTCCCTCCTAATCCAGAACCTGAAAAAATATTTGGGGGCACAGGTTGCCTGGCACCCTCTGCCCAAGGGCTCTGCCCCTTCAGACTCTAATTCCATAGACAATGTGCTCACCGTTGGAACTGTGCTCTCCGTGGGTAAGGAGAGGGCCGGGAGGCAGGTTGCCCCTCCCCCCAAGCAGAACCCATAGGTGGGTTTGTTAGGATGAGGCCATTGCTGGTGTCAGTGCAGCTGGCTGGTGGGGGAGGCGCAGGCATCTGGAGGGGAAGGAGAAAGGAGCACCCCGCCCGTCCGCCCCCCCAAAGCTGCTTTCTGTCACAGACGGGATTGAAAACATCACCTTTTACACTTGCCTGTGAGAAGATAAGATGCTGTACCTACCTGGTAAACTGAGGAAACTCCTCACTCTAGCTTCTGAGGTTGTTGTTGGTGGCACTGGGGACTGAACCCAGGGCTTCACGTCTGCTTGGCAGACAGGCAGGCAAAATAAACTACGCATGTCTGCTTGCACCAGCAAGATCCCTTCAGTGAGATTTGACCTTGAAGAATGAGTGAATCTATTGGTTGAATTTGCTGTTTGTCCTTGAAGAGGCTTTGGAAGCTACATCAGGTAGCTTCTTCTCTGGAGAGCAGCACAGGGGGTGGGGGGTGGAGCTCTCAGATGCCCTCACCCCTGAAACATCGCTGGGAATGAGCCTTCTCCTTTCCCCTCCCTCTTTTCCTCCCTCACCTTCACCCCCTCTTCTTCGGTTGAGCTCAGTTTTGTTTGTTCCTTTCTTCCTTCCTCCCTCCCTCCCTCCCTCCCTCCCTCCTTCCCTCTCTCATTCCCTCCCCCGCTTCTTTGTAACAATCCCACAGGATGTGAGCTCTACCTTTTTAACAACCCTGAAGGGATGCGGCATATTAATGTTGCCAGTAGCCACCATTCAGACCAACAGACCCCTGAGGTGCCACTGATCACCCCACTTTTCAATCAGTCACCTCCTGCTTCTGAGAATGCACTGTTTCCTTAGGTTTGTAGCATTAGGAGTGACCTGCAGATCAGTAAATCAATCCGTGAATCTTCCAGTGAGACGCCATCAGTTTGGGATGGGGCTTGGGAGTGCCTCCCTCTCCTGCCCCAGCAAGGCCTTGCTGGGATGGTTCTTGTCCGTTATTATTTTGAAAATACCTGGGCACGCCCATAGTTCTCCTTGATATCTGGACCCACACGTGCCACAGTCCTGAAATTAAAGCCCAATACTATTTTGTAAATATTTGGGCAGGTCCATGAACCTCCCTGATAAGTGATTAATACAAAATTGAACAAATTAGGTTAATGATTAAACAAAGTTTTGAGACCCAAGCCAGGGCTTCTTATTTCTGCTCTAAAACCAAATTCTGACTGTCCAGCCACACGGGTTGTCACGGAAGCCAGTGACAGAAGCCAGAGGACTGCTAACGCAGATCTCCATAAGGCGCAAGGGCTTGTGCTGGCTACCGCAGCCTGGTTCTAGACTGTCCACGAAGGCCCCAGGGGGCCGCACTGAGACCCTTTATGAGTCTGGGCCCAGTGAGAGGTTATAGGTCACCAAGGACAGTGCCCCGGAGAAGGACTGTGGGACACTGGTCCCTTACTCTCTCTGCCTTGTGGCTGCCGTACGTGAGGTGAGTGGCGTGTTCTAACACACATGGCTGCCCTAGTGTGCTGACTCATGACAGATCCAAGAGCAGGAGGGCCAAGCAATCAGGGACTGGAGTGTCCAAAACATGGAACCAAACAAACTTCTCATCTTTTAAAGTTGATTTTCCCAGGTGTTTTATAACAACAGGCATCCGAGTAACAGAGCCTGCTAGAGCGGCTTCGTGGGAAGGAGGAGACAGACCTGTGGCAAACAGGTGATTGTGTCTCTACTAGCCCAGTGATCTTCCCTACCTCGGGGCTGGTCCAGGAATACAGCCCATGGCACTTTTCCCCACTGTGCTGTGGGCAGGAGGGTATGTGTCCTCCATATGTAGCTGGGGAGACAGCTGTGAACCAAAGTCCCTTGCTCTGGAAACCTTGACAAAGAGCTGGAAGAATCCTCTTTATCAGATCTCATCGTGGACAAGGAAGAAAGGGATGAAGGAGATGGCTGGGTTTCTCAGCTATATCGGCTCAGGGCTCAGGACACTTAGTCTCTGGACACGAGCATGCTCATTGACAAAAGTGATCATTAAAGCTGCAAGTCAGTGCTATAAATGAGGGGTATTGTGAGTTCATCCGGATAGGGTGCTGCCTGGAGTGTCCACGGTGGGTCTTGTGTTAGAGGGAAGAATCGCATTAGAATGCAACAGTGGGATGGTAACATCGTAGATGGTGACCAGAAGCAGTACTCAGTCTCAGTTTCTCATTGTGACTTTAGCAAGTTGTCAAGTTTGGGGCTATTAAAGTTGTGACAGTTGCCAGGGAACTTCACAGTTTCATATGCATATTTCTGTTGCTTCTACACACAAAAATGAAGTTTAGACATAAGAAACTGAGAAACAGAACCCCACTAAACAGACTTCCTGACCCACAGGACAACTGTCTGCTTTTGGCTCCGCAGCAAGAGTACAGCAGATGTGCACACAGGTATAAATATGTTTTTGTCATTCGACACAAACTGAAGATAAAGGGTGAATTGGAAACTCGAGATAAAACGTCTCCAAGTATTAGAGGAAGTGAGAAGGAAAACACTTGTTATTTGAGGTTGGTGGAGCTCTGGTCTGTTTGTAGATGTGGGCGAACTCTATGCTTTAGAGAGCCTCCCCATGCCATCCTGTTCCCCATTCCACCAGCACACTGCTGGGGCCTTGCCATATAGAAAGGAGGCTCTCTCCTTGGAGAGATTCCAGGCGTGGGTTGAGCACCTGGCTTTGGGAATTGCCGGATCTCAGATGAACATCAGTGGGATAGGCTGCAGAGATGGCTCTGTCCGTCACGTGCTTACTACACCAAAGTCTGAGTTCAGATCCCCAGAATCCATGTAAAAACCTGGGGGTGGTGCCTTATTTACAATCCTAGCCCTGTGAGGGTGGAGATGGGAAGTTCCCTTGCCCAGCTGAATCAGTGAGCCCCAGGTCCCAGTAAGAAATCCTATTAAAACAAAACAAACCAAGGAGGTCTCCTGAGGATTGACACCTGCACATGCACCCGCCTCTATGAACACACACACACACACAGAGTATGTGGAACTGAAATTGACCTTTGACGCTCTCTAGCTGTCTGCCGCTGTGGTTGCTGCTGGCATCTTCATTTCGCAGAAGGGAAGTCTCTTGGAGCCTCTTGGAGACACCCCAGGAAGCAGCCGAGTGCTCATTCTAAGGCTCCACCTTTCACCATCCAGGCCAGCCTGAGCACAGGCTGGAAACCAAGCTTGACTCAGGTAACTCTTGATGCCCCAATTATTAAGTGACCTTCCAGAAACCACAAGATTTCTTCACTCGGTTTCCCCATCTGTACTCATTAGGAATGGTACCTATACTGGGTAAAATTGTAATGTCGGACAGCTAATCTTACTGCATGGACTATTTCAACGTAGATGTGAGAACGTTTTTGTTTACCAATTGATCTGTTTGTCAAGAGCTGCTGTGGGCCAGGACAGATGCTAGCCAGGGTGTGAGAGCTGAGGGCGACCGATGTGCCTTTCTCATGGAGCTTACGGGGCATCACGGGCAGCTGTTCATCAAATGAGGGTCTGACTCTGTATTTAGGACCAGGGTGGCACGCTTTGAGAGAGCTTTACAGAAGCTGCCATCAGGGGGCAGTTTGGTGGTTTTGGTTCATCCAAGCAGAAAGCATATGGGGGCGGCATATGGGGACAAGGATCTGAGGTGACACCAACCTGAGGTGATGAGAGTCTGAGGCTGTTATCTGAAGTTAGTGTGCTGGAGCAGAGGGAGAGAAGCTGCAGGGATGGTCTGCGGTGCACCTGTGGCCCCCAAACACAGGGGGAACAGATATTAATGGCATTGTGAAGCTGCTTGAGGGTGTAACCAGTGTCCCTTGTCTGTCTTAGCAACAGCAGACCACACAGCAGGGCTCTGCTGAGGCAGACATGGTTACCTCCCCTCTGTGCGTCGGCTAACAGGCTAGCTGAGGTCTGTAGACAGAAATGTTTACCTTGTTTTCTAAGCTGCACGTTGTGCGAAAGGCCCTTGAGCCTGAAGAGTGGAATGTAATATCACAGAGACAGATGCACACACGTGCTTCCTATGTGCTACTATTCACTGTCGCCACTCTAGGGAATCAGCTGAGGCATCCATCAGCAGAATGGATTTAGAAAATGAGATAGACACAGAGGAGTTGGGTTCAGTACAACGAGAATGAAATGGACACAATATCATCATCTTAGCAAAACGAGCCAGACTCAGAAAGACAAGCAACACATATTTTCCCTCATGAGGATCCTAGATTTTTATATACATAAAGTCTATGTATTTAAAAATATCCATAGTGGGGCTGGAAGGATGTCTCAGTAGTTAAGAGCATGCCCCACTCCGACAGAGGGGCGACTCAGGGTCACCTCTAACTAAGCTCCAGGGCATCTGTCATCCTCTCGCCCCTGAGGTCACTGTACACATGTGCACACCCCCACCCATACCTATAATTACAAATACATCTTTAAAAAGTACCCGTAGTGCTGAGTTTCAAAAAGACATGGACCTATGTGTCTTGGCTGTGTCTTATATTTTACATACATAAAGTTTATGAATATATATTCATATAAATGTATTCACACACATATAGGTATATATAAAACTGGAAGCAAGGCTGCGTAGAAAAAGGAGACTAATGGGTAGGCGAGGTGTGGAGAAAGGGGTGAATACTTGGCCAGATCCTATGAGGTGCTTACATGCAAATGTCTTCAACACCTGCTACCATGTGTGATGAATACACACCGCTAATAAAAACCAGGAAGGAATAAGGACACTTTCAGAAACACAGAACACAAGGAATGTTAATTTTGCTCCAACTCTGACATGTAAATTGTGGCAAATATTTTACACATTTGAGCCCCTGGTAGGAGCCGGGGAGAGAAAGGTGGTCAGGACAGAGAAATTTAGGAAGAAAAGGAATTTAGATCTCCCCAAACCAAGAGAATACATTGGTGCTGCTCATCTTGTAAATGAATATTAAGGAGAGTGATTTAAAATGTGAAAAGAGAAAATCATCAGGCCGCATCGGTGTGCGAATCACCAAGTAGGCAACTGACCAGGTGGTCCTGAGTCTAATGCAAACAGATGGTAAAGGAGTAGCCGGGAAAATGCAGAGGGAAGGCTGGGCAGCAGGAAGGAGGGAGGTTGGAAGGCCTGCGGGGGCACAGGAAGGTGTGATTCAGGGCACACAAGCAAAGAGGTGAAGAAAATGGGAGTTAAAAGGCAGATGTCACATGAAAACAATCAGAGGCTCTCCACATGGAAGAAACGCCTTCCCGTCTCCTCGGGTCCCACCAGGCACTGTGCCACGACGTAGCAACACCCCAATACAATTTAGAAATCTGCTGCTACGCTTTGGGTTGGCATTGGTGGTTGTCTGGTGGTCTGCACATTGGCCATGACAGCATGGCAGATGCCTGGGCAAGGGCATGGTTTTCACACAGGACAGGCACTGAGAAGGGAGGAGGAAGGAGGGGTGGGTGAGGAGAGCATAGTCAGGGGGCCTTTTGATGCTCAGGCAGTGACTGGGGCTGGAAATGTTTGGGATTAAAGGATGGGACCACAGGTTGGTTGAAGAGCACAGTCACATTTCCTAAGGGGCTCATGGGGTTGATCGCTCTGGGCTCTGTTAACTTCCTGGTGGCTGATGCAGGCACCTTGGAGTTACAGGGATGTGGGAGGCAGAGGGATGGAGTGTCCATCACAAAGGTGACTGTCAGGATGTAATGGGCATGAGGGAGACTTGAAGAAGAGAGGCTTGTGGTGAACAGCAGCCTGGGTGGACCTGCCTGCACAGGGTAAGCAGGACCCAGTCGTCATCACGTCTTACCTCATGGTGTTGTAGCAGGACACACGTGCACATGGCACCCAGAAGGTGGTCCTGCTGTGGTAGTCAATGTGTTGTGTTTTCCTCCACGAGGAAGCTGACTCTGGGAACAGACTATATATAACCAAGTGATTAAATGTAAGTGGATCCTTTTCACCCCATAGAGTCCTGTGGTGTACACTGCACAGCCCTGGTGGGGAAAGAGAGCAGCCACCATGCTCAGATACTTGGCTTGGCGTCTATACACTGTGGACATCATGGCTGTCTTCTGGAGAGGAAATGTGACCTGCTGAGGCTCTGATGGGAACTTCCAGCTCCCAGGATTCCAGGTGTGTCTTTCTCTTGTTGAAGCACCACAGTGGTCTGTTACAGTTTCTCCAGATAATGGCTTTCCCAGTGTGTGTCCCTCCCTTGCTGGAGCAGTGTTCTGTGCTCTAGGCTGTAGTTTCCATACGACAAAGTCTTTGTGCCATTGTAAGCAAGAGCATGGCACGGCGCAGATGAGTCTACACGTCAGTGCCCATTGCTAAGGTCACACTGCAGCTCTGTCTTGACTTGTCAGTATTGGTCCTGAACGTGGGTGCCCAGGAACATTTCATTGACAGTGAGCTATGTGAGGGATTAGGGGAGGGAAGAAGAATTACAATGAATGTTTTTAAAAGAAACGTCAAAAGGCATTTTGTTAAAGGTAAACTTTTAAGGAATGTAGCAGAAAGATTTGGAAGACAGCCAACAATGTGTGTGTGTGTGTGTGTGTGTGTGTGTGTACACGTGTGTGTACGTGTGTGTATGTGCATGTGTGTGCATAGTTTCTCAGTCTTCAGATTCTCTTAAGCAGAGACTTAACAATTCTAACAAGATTCTTCCCTACAAGTTCTATGGATGTTAGACCTTTCCCACTTGGTTGATGGGCTTTAAAAACAACACTCAAGGAACCAGAAGGTTCACTAACACATTTTATTAAAAGTCAGAAAAAGCCAACTATGGTTGTAGACACAGTGCATTTGTGGTTTGAATGATGGAATTCTCCTAAGTGTTGTCAAGGACTTGGTTGAATGTGTGTGCATGTGCTAAAAGTACCCGAGTATTTCTTTCCTGTCTTGGGTTCGGTGACAGACGGCAAGATGTTTACTGTCCCTGCTTTGGCCCTCCCGCCTCCCCCACCCCATCAGATGCTGAAATAGTTCATCAACTTTATTGATAAGAGAATGGCTTCTGTCGTTGGCCACAGTTCATAGCCTGGCGTTCTGACTTGATCGCCTCTCCTTAATGCTGTGGAATGTCTTTTCCACTCAGTCTTGCCTTTCAACTCTCATGGTTTGGCTCTTCAAGGGAATGATGAAACACAGAAGGCCCACATCAGACTGAGAATGTTCTACTGTGTGCTGGGATGGGACACAAACGTCCTCTGCTTACCCTTCCTCAGCTGGCTCTGCAGCTGGACTTGCTACCCACTGTGGGGACACAGCTAGGTCTGGAGGAGAGGATGGTAGATAAGGTGTGGATCCCCATCACCCTCCCTCACCCTCCCTCCCTCCACCCCCTCTCTTGGTTTGCTTTGTCGTTTCTATCCCTTAATCTTGTTCTCTTGTTTAAATTTAACATGCTGGTGAGACTCTTGAAGAGATGGTTAAGCAATGTTATTCTGATGGTTTACTCCTGTTCAGCCAATCATGTACAGCAGTGTGAGCTTTTCCCTAAGAGAGGCAACTGCATATATGTATCAGTGAGTGTGCATGTGTGTGTGTGTGTGTGTATCAGATATAGACACATATGTATATAGATATTTATGTATAAAATAGATTTATATGTAACTGATACAACATGTAAATATGTAACTAACATGGATAGAATTGATGTTCTGTATGTGTTTACTTGGCATATGTACACACATATATACTCACATACATATAGAACTTTTCTGTATCATTAATAGGGTATATATGATGACTAGCTCACACCTGTTTTTCTCTCCTGGAGTTCCCAGCAGGTTTTCCCTCCTCACTTGTAGCCCTGACATCACATGAGTGTGTGTACCTATTTCCATGTTCTTGCATTGGTAAGGGACTATGCTCTCTGCTGTCCCACCTGTTAGCACAGGTGGGCAGTGTCTCCTCCAGCCCCAGCAGACCTCCGCCTACTGCGTAGTTTAACCTCACCATCCTTTCTCTGTCCTCTGCATCAGTTTTCTCCCCCCTGGACCACTTTAATCATGAGTATGAGCTTTCTTTTTTTATCTGAAAAACTCTGCCTCAATCATTCGGTCTGTCTGTCCCGTTACTAATAAATATGTGCCTTTTTTGTCACAGGTGAAAGCTCCCACAAGGTTTGTCTGTGTTGATGTCCATTTGTCCTCAAACCTTGCACAACACAGAACTTGCCACATCCCTCCCAACTGACTGAATGATGATCACTAAGTATCAGTGAGTGTCACCTTGGTGGACAGGCCTCCTTAAACCTAGCTGCTGATGATTATTTTCCCCTGGACCTCCGTGTGTGTTTGGCATAGCATGCCTCCTTTCTCTTTCCCGAGAAAGCCACTTCTGTCTTTCTGCTACATATGTCTGCTGTCCCTCTGCACCCTGGTCTGTCTGTCTGCCCATCTGTCTGTCCTGTGCACTCACTGTCTCTCTGCACCCTGGTCTGCCTGTCTGTCCTGTGTACCCACTGTCCCTCTACCCCTGGTCTGTCTGTTTGTCATGTGTACCCACTGTCCCTCTACCTCCCTGGTCTGATTATCTGTCTTTCTGTCTGTCAGGTGTACCCACTGTCCCTCTATACCCTGGTCTGTCTGTCCTGGGCCACTGTCCCTCTGCACCCTGGTCTGTCTGTCCTGTATACCCACTGTCCCTCTGCACCCTGGTCTGTCTGTCTGTCCTGTGCACCCACTGTCCCTCTGCACTCTGGTCTGTCTGTCCTGTGCACCCACTGTCCCTCTGCACCCTCGTCTGTCTGTCCAGTGCACGCCCCACCCACCTACCTCTCTGTCATGTACACCACTGTCCTTTCTCATGGTTGAACCATGTGTGTTCTTTGCTTATTCCTTCCTGGACAGCAAGTGCCTTGTTTTGAGACACATGGAGCTGAAGATTTGTCCATTTTTTTCTCCTCCTGCCCCATACACTCCCCATGAAATTTCATCTATCACTATATCTGAAACACCATCTGTTTGTGGATAATCCCCGAATCTCAGCCTCTGACACAGCATGTCCCAGGAGGTGCAGACTACAGGCCCACTTGCCAGCGCTGTATTCACCCAGGCTTGCCAGGCCAAGCCCACCTCGCCCTTATTCTGCTCTCCCTGGGGCTGGTTTCCGCACAGTGCCGCCTGTCTCAGCTGGGGGCATCTCAGTGCCTTCGTTTGGTACTCGAGCTTGTCTTGACGCCCCTTTCTCTCCCATTTCTCATTGATTTTTTTTTTTTTTTTTTAGCATAAACACTTTCAAATGACACCCTTGACTCTCCAGACCTCCTGCAGCTACTTGATCCAAACTTACAGTATTCTTCTCCAATGACTTATGAAGTTGAAAATGGGCCTTTTCCTGCCTGGTAATGAAGGGGTTGAGAAATCGCCTTGGAGGGGACCTGTGGTATGTGTTGAGGGCCGGCACAGTGTATTCTGCGGCTTGGACAGACTCATGGTCTCTGGGGGATACACACAGCATTGATGGCAATCGGAGAGGCTTGGAAGGATCTAGATGTTTGTCCTCTGTGAGGGCAGCAGGTGAGCAGAAGGGGGTGGGGGAAGCCAGCAGTTGCTGTCTGTGCCCAGGAGACAGGAGTGCGGCTTCATGGAGCTGACAGAGGCAGCAGGGAGGGAGAGGCAGGATCCAGAACACAGTCCGACAAGGTGTCCTCACACTCACCTGAATCTCCCGGGATTCACAAACACACTGGAGTTGGCGCTTTGATACAGAAAAGACTGAGTCAGCGAAGATGACACAGCACAATAGAGAGAGGGATTCTCAAGAGACCAGCAGCCAAGGCTGCTGACTCATCGGACCCTCCTCCTGGAGGGAGCTGGGGGAGGGTGGGGGAGGGCGGGGGAGGGCCGAGTAATAGAAGCAGAGAGATGATGCTAGTGCAGCCCCACAGCACCGCGTCTGCCTCAGTCTTTCTGGGGACACTCAGCAACACATGTGAGGGAATCCTACCATGAAGGCTGCCTTCCACGGAGCAGAATGTGGTGATGTGAGGGAAGGGGAGACCCAACTTCACAACGTCCTCATGCTGAAGTGTTACTTAAAATACTTTCCTTGTGCACACGCACACACACACACTCAAGCGAGCATGCATATACACATACATATGCTCACACAAGTATGCAACAATATACACATTCTTTTTTTCTGTTTTGTCTTTCCAGGCAGGGTTTCTCTGTGTAACAGCCCTAGCTGTCCTGGAACTCACTCAGATTCACAGAGAGCTGCCTGCCTCTGCCTCCTAAGTGCTAGAATTAAAGGTGTGGGCCATCATGCCCAGCTCAACATATATCCTATATAAGCATGCACGCACACACATAGTTGCTCATACAATCATGCATGTACACACATACACTAACAAAAATGCATGCATATATACATGCTTTCATACAAGCATGTAAGCACACACAGATTCTCATAAAAGCATGCATATACATACAAAGATACTCATACAAGGATGCATGCACACATACAGATGCTCACACAGCATGTATGTAATACCCAGATGCTCATACATGCATGCACATACACACATACCCTTATACAGCATGCATGTCAACACACAGACACTCAGATAAACATTTATATACATACATGTGCTCACACAAGCATGTATGTACACACAGATGTTCACATAAGCAAGCATGTACACACAAAACATATACACACATATACATTCACACACTGAAGAAATCTTTAAGGGTAGATAAAATATGGATAAAAAGAAATCAGACCTGGGTGAAGGCAGACACTGAAGCCACATGCCCACTGCGGAGACCAAATCTCTCACCTATTAAACCTGGCCAAATATGAGTATGCATGTGCACATGTGCACACATGCCCACCCACAATGCCCTGCACCAGGGGAAGCAGTCACCCACTGAAAATGGGAAGCAGAAGCCACCGTGACCTATTTCTGTTTTCAAAGACTTGAGACACCACAAAGAGCAGAATAAAAATGGCCAAGGAAGTGGAGACAGTGTGAGAGGAAGGAGAGGAAGACGCACTGGCAGACTACTTCAGAACTGATTAAAATCAATGAACCAAAGACACCCATGGAAGGAAGGAGAACGTTGCCATGAAAAGAGCAAGCAAAAGAAATGTCGTTCGAAACTGCTGTGTGTGGTAAACGATCTCCTAGAACCAAGAGAGAAATAGCTGTGTGTTTGAAAGAACAAGAACTGAAGGAATCGTAGTCCTCATCCTCTCTAAAGGGACCTCAGGAAGCATGGAAAACACCCATGAGGGTGGCGTGATCAGCTGATCCAGCAGGAAGTGGGATAGTCTAAGCCAGCCCTGGCTGGAGAATGACAATCAAAACGTCAAAATTAATCTACAGCCAACAATATGAGACAGTAAGCACTGCTCCAGCCAGTCATCCTGCTGGGGGACGGTGAGCTGACAGCTCCACGTCTGTCTTGTTTGTGAGAAGACATCGTGTCTGTTGAACTTGCAATTTTCCATCCTAATTGGAGACATTGAGCAAATTAGGGAAAACTAAACATGATACAGAAAACAGAAAGACAAGACCAAGAGTTCAAAAGAAGAATGTAGAATTAAAATGCAATAGTAATCTCAATGCGTAAATTTACAGGATAGCAGAAGATTCCCGGATTGGGGGAAAAAATCACATTATGTGTCCTTTGCGTGAGATTTGCCTAAAGCCTATGCAGAAATGCTCAGGTAATTAATTGAAAAATGGATGCCAGGCAAAGAACAACCACAGGATGCCGGGCATGGCAATATTAATACCAGAGAAAAGAGCCAAAAGGCAAAACCACAATTACAGATGAAGAGGGCCATTATGTCTTGATTTAAGTTTAAATTTCCCAGGAGGTTATAAAAAGTCTAAATATTTATAGATGTAATAAAATAGTCAAAGAACATTTTAAAAAGTGACAGAATTATATGGAGATATAGGCAAATCAATTAATAGATGGAATCTATTCATATAACTTGGTTAGAGATTGATAAATCAGACAAGAAATATTTAGTACAGAGAAAAATATTTGAGCCATACAATTAATAAGCCAGGCTTCACAGACATTCAAGGAAAACTCAATAATTTCAGAATCATGATTTTCCTTGCTACAAAGGCAATTTACATAAATATCATGCCTGTATCACAAAATAAGTCAAAGTGAATTTTAAAGAATTAAATTACAACAGGTCACACTCTCTGATTACAATGCAATTAAGTTGTATATCAACAAGCGGAAGACCAAAGGTATTAATGATAAACACCCTTGAACATGAATACATTCCAGAAGTTTTAAAACTTTTGATTCAGATGTCAATCAGGAGATGGCTCGTCACTTGCTGGTCAAGCCTGAGTCCCTGAGCTCAATCCTGGGAATTGTGGTAGGAGAGAACCAGCTCTGCTAAGTGATCCTCTGACCTCCACACTTGTGATATTGCATGCACAATTCCCCCTACCCATAACAGTAAATGAAAACTTTAAAATGTAAAAGAAAACAAATCAAACAATAACGAAAATGGCATCTATCAAAATATGTAAGAGCATGTGCACAAGGAGCATCACATGGGGGGGGGGGGAGCCAGAGAGACCCAGGAGCTAGGTCACTCATTTGTAACAGCTCACTTCCAGGAGAACTAACCAGTGCCTTCTGAGGGCATACCTCTAATGACCTAACTACCTTTTGCTAGACTCCGCCCTCCTAAGGATCTACCATGTAATGATATGGGCACACCAGAAACCAATGCTGCCTTCCTGGGATAAGTCTCCAGCACAGTATACGCAAATTAACACAGGACGTAAGGAAAGAAAAGAAACCTAACTAAGACGGGCAATTGAATACACAGAGCCACTGTGTTCTCACTCAATCCATTATTGCAGGACAGTCACAGAGGCAGGGGCTTGAGGCATATGGTCACATCACCTCCACAGTCCAGAGCAGAAAGAAACTAATGAACCATGCTGTCTGCTTTCTCAACTAGCCTTCTTCATCTTACACAGTCCAGGGCCCCTCCTAGGGAATGATGCCTCCCACAGTGGGCTGGGTCAATTAACAGTGAAGACAATCCACCATAGACAGGCCAACCTGATTCAGACCATTCTTTAATTGGGACTCTTCTCCAAGATGGTTCCAGGTTGTGTCTAGTTGAGAGTTCAAATAATCAACACATCTACAGTGCATCAACAGGGACCATGCCTGGTGTGAGGTGAAGCTAAGGAGAAATGACTCAGCGTGGGGTGCCTTGGAGACTGCCAGTGGAGATTTGGAGAGGAAAACACCCAGCTGGAGTACTTAGAAACTCGGCTGAAGTTGTTTATGCATAAACGCAAACAAAACTCCATGTTTGTCAGCTGTGAGAGACGACAGACAGCAAAGACGGAAGGATTTAACTTCGAGAAACCTCAACAGAGAGGCCAAATGAGTGTTTATCAGTTACTTTTTCCACTGTTGGGATAAAAACACTATGACCAAAGCAACTTATGGAAGAAAGAGTTTCATTCTGGATTATAAGAGTCTGTTACAGCAGAGTTGTATGGCAGCAAGCAGCAGGCGTGGATGGTGGATGGTGTCGGGGAGGAGGCTGAGAGCTCACGTCCTCAACTGCTCTTCTTTAGTCAGGAGAGAAGGGACTTGGGGGACATGAGTGGAGGCTGTTATGAAACCAACAAGTCAGAAAACAGTGTGAGACAGAAATAGGAGAGAGTTAAGTCAACCCCAAGCCTTCCTGATTCCCACAGGTGCTGCTGATACCCCAGAACATTTCCCACCTGCCAGCACACTTACCATTCCAAGTAAAAAAAAAAAAACCTCAGACAGAGAGGGAACTGTTCAAGCCTGACTTCCTTTTTTTTTTTTTAACTCAGGAAGAGAAAATTATGTCATTGAGCATATAGTGACCAGCACTGAACTTCTAAAAATACCTGCAGTCCACGCCTGGAGTCTGTCCCTGAAGCCCGACCCTGTAGCCCAGGCCTGAAGTCCACCTCTGAAGTCCATGCTTCACTCAGGATGTGCTCCACATTGGTTTTAAAAACATAAACATTGGTCTATCACTTCACAGTTTGTTCCACATGCTGCAGTCAGGGGTGGGTGTCCAGACACTCCACCCACCCACCCCGAGTACTCTTAGTAGTTTTCTTACCTAACATTGTGGGGTTTTTCTTGTTCTATTTTTCTTCGGCCTCTAACCAAAATGCAGTAGAACTGTCAAGGATTTGTGGAAATGCCGATGACTGCAGCTCATCTTTCCAAATCCAGGTTGACGCTCCCCTGGTGGGCTAACGTCTCTCTCTAGGTGATCTAGCTGTAGTTGGTCTGAGGCTCGCACTGAAAAGCACTATTTTGTGTGTCAAGCTCCCCAGAGGTTTTGCTTATCCAAAGAAGGTGTTATTTGGGCCTGGAGAGATGACTCAGAGATTAGGAGCACTGACTGCTCTTCCAAAGGACCTGGGTTCGGTTCTCAGCATTCACAGTTGTCTGTAACTGGGATTCAGTGGGATTTGATGCCCTCTTCTGGCCTCGGGGGGCATGAGGCTAGCACTGCAGCCGTGCATGCAAGAAAAACACCCATACATATACAAAAAAATGTTTAAGAAGAAGGCATATTTGAGAGCATTTCACTGCAAGTTGAGAAGATGCAGTCCAGTTTCCTTCTTGTTGCTGTGATAAGGCCTCCCAACCAAAAGCAACCTAGGGGATAAAAAGGTTTATTTGGCCAACAGTACTGAATTATGGTCCATCACTGTGGGCAAGACACAGGCAGGTTACAGTCACAGTACATCCACACACAGGACAGTGAGAAATCAACGCTGCCTATTGTCACTTCCTTCTGCTCAGCTAGCCATTCTCTTTCTTACATAGTTCAGGGCCTTCTGCCTAGACAATGGTGCCACCCATAATAGGCTGAGTCTTCCTAATGAATTAAGAATGAAGAAAGTCCACTACAGACATGTCCACAGGGCGGCGGGATCTAGGTAATCCCTCACTTGAGTCTCTCTGCTCAGATGATTCTAAGTTGTGGGGAGTTGACACTTAAAATTAGTCAAGATACCTTTTACTGAGTATCTACCGACTGGTAAGCAAGTGTGTCTCCTCCCTATGGCAGAGAGCCCTCCACTTTACAGGTTCTGCTTCTGACGTCATCCAGGACCAGCCTGAGGCCACTTCTCTCTGTTCTAAGACACTCCTACCAGGACTGTCCTGTGAGAGAGATCATGAAGACTGTAATGAACTCCCAAGATGGAGTCCATATTCTTAGAGGAACAAAGAAGTGAAACCACTCAGCTATAAGCTGTTTGGTAATTTAGATGTCCCCCCCATTTCCTCACATCTTTGATGCTCTAGGCCAAGCTATCATTTAAAAAAATGAAAAGGTAAAAGAATTGGCATGCCTGTTCAAGAATCCATATTTAAATTGTTCATAATTTGATTATTTTTACTGGTTCTATTAATCAGAAGAGTAATTAAATGCAAATGTAAGCATTTAAGGCCTCAAAATTTATGCAGAAAAATCTGAGTAGAATTCTAAGAATATGTATGTATATGTGATATATAAATTATAATTGAAAGGCCTTTCCAAGAACATTTGCTTAATAAATAGAAATGAGAGTGGAAATTTTTGCAATGCTAATTACCATGCTACTTTTCTCTCTCCAAGTCTGGCAAGATGCTATGAGACATGTTACAGGTACCCAATTGGAAGAGACACAATCTCTAATGTCTATTTCATGTGAAGAACCAAAGATCAAAGAAAATCCACAGGATTGGGGGCAGAAAGGGCTTCCAAGAACCCTGTGATTATTAACGGATGTCTGTGTGGCAATGAGGCGGAAACACTCCACTCAAAGGCACCAGAGAGTGTCGAAGTCCAAGTCCAGAACATGATTTGGAGTTAGTCCATGCATCAATTTAAAAATAGAAGATGGAGAGGGCTGGTTTCAGCCAAGACTGCCTCAGCTACCCTTTCACTGAGGAAGGGAGTGTGGCGAGACACACACAGGTTTGCTGAGGTGTCCCTGAAGCACTCATGCTAGCAAGTGAGCAGAGGTCTCATGCCGTGTTCTGGCACCAACTGTCCTCAGGGGGTTCTGGAGATGTAGAGAGATCAGGCTGGAACTCAGGGGTAACCACTGGCACCTCACCTCCTGGTGAGTACTTTGTTCCCTGTGGGCTCTGCCAGTGCTTGTTCTCAGTCATTTGTGTTGCTAGGTAAAGGCTGATTTCCACAGTCTTCAGTGATTCGTAAACTAGGAAAATACATCACCAGGGGTTCAAAGCCAGTAACAAAACCTGAGCTCCCTAGAAGATGTTGGATATTGCTAAGACAGTCATTAAAAGCCCCTGCCTGACCAGAATCTCTGCCCTAGCCTTTAGCTTCCTTCTTCTCGCTATTATTGCTCACAGTGACAAACATGCAATTGTACCCAGTGGATTCTACCTGATTGGAACAGTAGCCGTGAAGAAAAATTATCAAAGCAGGTGGCACTGACCTTTAGCCACAGTGCTGTTTGCCCCTCAACTCCTGGGTAGGTCTGCAGTGGGAAAAGACATCAACTTTGCATATTGGGAAATGTTGTGGGTAGCAACCGGGTTCTTTATTGGAGTCTGCAGTGGAAGCCAGGTGCCAGTCAAGAACGTGGTCCTAGAGTCGTGCATTGGCCTAGAAACCTAGTGTGTAGACTGTGGGGGTGTATCCAGGTAGCTCCTAAGAACAACCAAATCATTACATCCTTCTGTAAGCATCACTCACTTTCAGGGGTAGTAGATTGTGCCAGCTTCATTTAAAATGGAAAAGACCGGAGAGAGTATCCTAGCACATGACCTAATTGCCATAACTCTATGGGGACCCCAGACTAATCTAGCAGAATTTTGGGAGCATTTGGTTTACCCATGACCTGCCACGTAGCTCACCCTACTGGAGCAGATCTCAGTGCACAAACTTGGTTCTTGGGTGCTCTTGTTTGAAGCTTAGGTGTGGGAACGGGAAGCAATCTGGACCCTCACCCTGACCTCAGCTTCTTCATGCACCATACATTCAACAAGACCCCAGGGCACTGCTTTGGATGACTGTTGTATAATGTGTGACTGGCTTCCCCATGATATTTTTAGTCACTTGTCATGACGTCCTCATCCCTTCGTGTACATGGGATACTATGGATCCCCACAAGGACAGTGGAATCCAAGGCAGTCATTTCTTTCTTAAACATAACATTCCTCTTTTGAATACTCTGTCTTCATGAACATGGAACCCTAATCTAGTGTGACCCCAAATGCAGGCTGTGGATTAAGCAAAATATATCATAAAAGAGTTACTGTTAAGTATCCACCTTGGACTTGGTGCCTCAGTGGCTTTTCCAGTCACAGGTTTCTGGAGTCCTTGCTGGAGGTGAATTCTGCTGGTCTCCCAGCTTCAGATCCATCCCACACTCACTGCTCTAGTTTCTCCTCAGTGTGGAGTCCCATCTGGAGGATTCTCCCTTTCCTGTCAAATCCACTGTGGTGCTCCGGGCTTGCCTCTGTGTGCCTGGATCTAACCTTGAGTTCTAATAGAAGGTCTGAGTCTTTGTTAATCAATGATCCTGGCAGCATCAGGGCAGTACATGGTTGGAATTTTCTTTGGGCTGCCATCTCACAAATAATGACACAGAGACTTCTTATTAATTATGAAAGCTTGGCCTTAGCTTAGGCTTGTTCCCAACTAGTTCTTATAACTTAACCCATGTGTTTTCATCTACATTCTGTTGTGTGGCTCTTTATCTCATCTGTCTGTACTTTCCATGCTGCTTCTTCCACATCTGGCTGGCCACTCCGCCTCTCCTCTTCCCAGAGTTTTCTTTGTGCCTAGAAGTCCCACTTACATTTCCAGCCTAGCTATTGGCCATTCAGCTTTTTATTACACCAATCACAGCAGTACATCTTCACACAGTGTACAAATATCCCACATCAGCACCACTCCTTGCTCTGTCCTCAGCACTTTCTAGCTGTTGCCTAGTGGGCAGGCTATGAGATACCAGTGACATGAAATTCTCTGGCATCCCTGTCAGGCCTTGGTGTGGGTCGGATGTGTTAATGTCTCCCACAGGGCTCCTGTGTTTGAGTACTTGGTCTCTGGCTAGCAACACTGTTTTAGAAGATTATAGAACCTTCAGGAGATGGAGCCTTACTGGAAGAGGTGGGCCACTAGGGGTGGACCTGCAGGTTATGTAATCTGGGCCATATTTCCCAACCACCATCTACTTCCTGATTGTCTATACAATGTGACCAGCCTCCTCATGTACCTGCTGCCTCGTCTTTCCTTTCGTGACGAGGACGGCCAACACAAGTCCTTCCTTCCTTAGGTAGATTTCGCCAGATATTTTGCCACTCTGATGGGACCGAGTACAGATCCCCTCTGTGTGGGGGGAGGGTGCTCTCCCGACATCAGGCAGCTCCTAATGTAATTACTTAATTTCTCACTGCTCCAATCATTGCCAGTTGCCCAGGAATTGGCATTAATAGTGATTCTGATTATATCGGTACCAGCCCAGGACTTCTTGACTGTTGTTTAGGTAAATGGTAATGGTCTGTGATGGTCATTCTCAAGCCTGGTATGGTCTCCATCCTCTAAAGTACATGGTTTGAGTGCCACACACTGTCGATCCTCAGGGATTCCGTATGGGCAAATTCCCCTCCTTATCTCAATTTCCTGGTAACTTCAAAGCCAAGATTCTTGGTGGTCCTGCAGTTAATTGTGGACTCTGTAACGAGTTGCCCAAAACTTGAGATGTCCAAAGTACTGGTGCCCTGCAGTTAAGGGGGAGAGGTCCTTTTCATGATCACCAGGGCCATGTTTCTACACTTTCGTGTCTTTTGTTGTTGACTTCAGTTTAAAGGCTCCATGGACAGCACCGCTCCCTGATGCTCTTTGCAGGAATACGCATGTGTGAGATAAACTTCATTTGGACTGTGTTTGGTCACAGGCTTGGGGCTACTGAGTCGGTGATGCATAGACCTGACAACATGAAGCAGAAGCCCACCTGAGACAAGGTCACATGCTGACCAGTTGATAAATCATGACACACAGAGACTCTCGGACCCTGAGCCCCAAGGTCTTCCCAGCATCAACATCTTGGCATTCACAGACTCAGCAAGGATCGTGTCTTCAGAACACAGTGGCTGGAGACATCAAGAATCCACAGCATTTCAGGGACACCCCACATCTGACACTGATATATCTCCTTTGATGGATCTGCTATGTTCCTGGGTGAAAATGACCTTGAATGAGACCAGACACATTCCTCCCAGTGAAGGTCAAAAGTAGAGACTCAAGCTCTTGCATCCAGACACCACACACCCAACTGTGAGGATCTAGGGGTGCTCTGTCTCCGACCACAGGAGCACAAAACACAAACTCTCTTCTTTAAGTTTCTTTTGTCTATTTTTCCTCCAGTGCAGAAAGTAGCCAAGACAGTCCAGGGGAGATTGCTGCTATGACACTTCTACCTCTGTCCAGAGCTCTGCAGGCACCAGGCGTCCCTGGCAAGTGTGGTGCTGGTGACTCCCCAAAGCTACGTTAGTCCTGTACTGTTTTAGAGCATATCCTGGGAGGGGGAAAAAAGTCTTCCTTGCCAATCATCTGGCTATTAAACTCCCATCTGCCAGTTCATTTCTGTAGGCTACAGACCATCTGAATGTAAAATAAGCCATTTCATAACTCAGCCCCTTACACCTTAAAAGAGGTGTCAAGTATTTTAATTGGTCTGGGAACTTACCTGCGGGAACTTCAGTTCATTCACTGCCGTGGCTTAGCATGAGGAGTTGTGTAAAACAGATGGTTCCTTTTTCCCCATTGCCCTGTGATTCATTCAAGCCGGTGTTCTGGTATTATTCAGAATTTCACTTTCTCTCTTATGACCACATCATCACCTCATGAAGAAATCCCAGGGAAAATGAGTTCCAACCCACACCAGCTCCTGGATTTAACTGTGCTCTTACATATTAATTCCTACCACTTATCAGATCACATAGTATAAGATAAATGGGAATGAGGGACTATAGTAACATCTGTGTGTCCTTGGTCATTCTACACGTATTAGATAGTTGCTACATTCAAGTGAAGGAATTAGTGCCACACAAATATTGACAGTATTGTGGGGTGTGTCCTGTGCATGTCCTCTGCCGCTACCCTGCATGTGTAAAGAAAGACAAGTGGGGGCCGAGGTACAGTGACCTATGGGCTGCTCTGTCTCATCCATCACCTGGAGGCCCCACCTGAGTTCTCGGGATGAACTTCGCCGAGCTCAGGAGTCAAGGCTCCTGTTTACGATGTGCGCAGGCACCGCTAACACAACATGAACCACCCCACTGGCAGTTCATCAGTCTTGTTCTAGCTTTTACTATTTGTGGTTAGCATTGAGTTGCTGTTTCTTCACAGACACAGCTCTTTGGTCGTCGGCTTCATGAGCTATCAGATGTCGATCTGCTTCTGGTGGAGAGACAGTGATGAGAAATGGATTGTTTTTGAACGCCTTTCCCTTCTATTAACATCTAAAATCTCTCCTGAAAATCATAAACAGGGCAGCCAGCACCATTCTCCATCTGCGATGATGATGAGACAGCCTTTTGTCACCTGGCCTGGTCCAGAAATATTTCTAGAAAACACAACTTCTGTGAAATCCAGGTTGTCAGCATGAGGGAAAAGCTGGCAGGACACAGGCTTCCGTTGCTAAGAGCTTCCTGGCAAGCAGCACGTGTGTACGGTGGCTGTGGTGACACTATGGGAGAGGAGAGAGTTCCAAATAGCTGGAAATGAAGTTTCACCGTGACAAGGAAAAGGGAGGAGATCCGGGACAGGGGCTTCAGCCAGACTCTCTGTCTATGCTGTGCCAGCCCTGGACCATGAGCAGTCACCTGGATCGGGAACGATGCGTTCCGATCAAGTAGCATCTCTGCCCAGTCCCATGTCATGCTGAGAGTGAGTGTGAGAATCTGGAGTTTCCTATGGAAGGGAGTCAGAGTGCCACACAATGGTCGGACAGCTTGGGTTTGCTGCAGCTTTTAGGGGGTTTTGAGTATAAAAGAAAAGGTAAACATGCCTGTTGTCCACACCTCTTACCTCTACCCCTCCAGAAAGGTCAGGGACATCCCGGGAGCTTGTGACATTTGTTGTCAGTACCATCCACCTGAGGAACTGAAGTGACCTTAAAAGCAGGGGATCCCATCTCTTTCTACAGATGAGGAGAAAGAGCCCAGAGGTTAAACAGGTAGGTCAAGGATGCACAGATAACTTCTGATCAATAGATCTGTAAGTCAAGGGACTGTAAGCCACCTTATTCCCCAGGTAGATTTCGGTAGATGGACAAAATTCACATATGGGACATGGAGCACCTGAGTCACTGGTCACACACCAGCAAAGCTCAATGAAAACAGGACCCAGAGGTAGGGCCACCAAAGAGCCAGAAGTAAGAAGGGTGTTTTCTCCTCTGCCGCTGCACGCCCTTCCCCTCCATTGCGTGTTGTGAATATTCCTCTTGTTTTTAAGGAAATACATTATATTTTTTCTAGGCCGGCTGCTCTCAAACTTCTGACACATTCTCATGGTATTTTCAGCAACTCAACCTGACAGCGAGACCCCTGACATTGACAAGGTCTCTCTCTGTCTTGATGTATGAACCACGTTTTCTCGCACATCCCTGCTTTGCGGCCGCTGTGGAACACTCACACCCTCACACAGTCCCCAGGACCCACAGCAGTCAGGAAACATGGCAGGAAGAATCAGAGATCCGTGACACTCCTGAGGCAGGGCATTCAGAGCAGTGCAGTTTTTCTAAAATGGAGAGATCATGAAGAGAAACAACAGAGGCCTGACAGCCCAATGCTGCTGGACAAGGATGAACGAATGGTCCAGCATCCTCCCGGTTTCCATGGGGACTTCCCCACCAAGCAGAGAACAGCGGGAACCTGCGTCATGTCTGCAATTCTCACAATCAACACTTGTAGTTGTGTTGTTGGCAGATAGAAAAATCCCCCAGTGCAGGATGTTTGAAGACTGTAGCAGAGTGTAATAAGGGGCCTTTGGACATGTGAGCCTCCTCTCTGGGGGTATTCCAATCTCAGCGAGTGGGGCCCTGACTCTGACACATCAGCCATGAAATCTGCTGAAGAGCAAGTTGTCTATCAGCTTCATTTTCTGCAAAAGACAGCCTACCTCTCGTGTTGCTGTAAGAATGAGATGTGTCCCTGTGTGGGAAGTAATCGGCATGTTAAAGATTTCCACTGTTTCTTCTTCTGCAAAATTAGGACAATAATGATAAGTGTTTCAGGAGCTGTTGTGAGTACTTGGTGGCCTACACTGGTCAAGTCCTAGAGGTTGACCAGATGTGTAGCATGAATCTTAAAAGTTCTTATTAATAAAATCAAACCTGAGCCAGGTATTGGGGTAAACTGGAAGATCAGAGAACCAGAACAAGCCACAGGTACTTCAGCTAGCCAGTTCCTCAGCTGATCCTGTTTGCTCAGACTGGAGGCCTCTGAGTCCTCATCCAGAATGGCTCTCAGCTGAACTGTGCTGCTAGAAGCCTGAAATCTTAACCAGCAAATGCTTCCAGTTTCTGGTCCTCACACCTTATATATCTTTCTGCTTTCTACCACCACTCCCTGGGATTAAAGACTCACTTTCTGAGATTAAAAGCATAAGTCACCATGCTTGGCTCTATCCTTGAACAGATGGATTTCTGCTTCTGGAATGCTAGGATTAAAGGCGTGTGCTATCACTGCCTATCTTAAGTATCTAGTGGCTTTTCTGTTCTCTGACCCCAGATAAGTTTATTAAGGTACACAATATTTTGGGGAACACAATACCACCACACAGATGGCTGGCTTAGATGTTGTAATGGTAAGCTTCCTTCTAAGGAGGTGTGATGGGATCTGCACCAGCAGCATGGCTCATCCACACTGTTAAGGGGATACTGTTGTCCAGCCCTCTCTGAAAGTGTACTCTCATGAATATTTGTATCAGCAAGGTGAGTCTAACTTGGAAATATATACTCACCAAAGTCATGCTCCTGGTCCCTGTGCTCATTGCCAAGTCCCTGGAATCTGTCCCTACACTACTCACTTTAACCACAGGATACAGGTTGCACATCACCCTTCAGCAGGACAGTCCTTTACAATTGGAGTGTTTCCTCTCTCCTGCACAGTTTAGTTTCCAAGGCAAAGGGCTAGACAGTTGGTGGACACTATCTCCAATCCACACATGAAGTGTATTATGTAGCTACTTAGGCAATATATCTGGGCTGGAACCAGTTCCCCCCAAATCACTGCACTAGGGGGTTGTACTCAGGACACAGTTGCAAGTTGAGGACCTAGTAGTGACTGATAATTTAAGTTTTTATAGCCAATGCTTTCAGACTCACTGGAGCTGAAAGAGTTTCACATTTACTAAACATTTAACATTGTCTTCTGTATTTTGAAAACCCGCATTGTAAACCAGAGTGGCTCCATTTTAAAATACTGTTGGTCTAGAATTGAAAATCATTTCCATGTTTTGCAGCAGAGTGGGGAAGAGAAAAGAGCAGAGGCAGTCAGAGAAGGAGGTGTGGGTGAAAGAGCAGGACTTTGGCATCCAGCAGTCCTTTCAGAGCTATGTGCTACTCAATGCCACCATTGACCTGCCACAAGGGAACTATAGCTTAAAAAGGGCAACCCAAAACATTACCACCTAAAACTATCTATATACACCAAAACGAGACAAAACAATTTTTAATTTAAAAAATGAAAACCGTGTGTGTGTGTGTGTGTGTGTGTGTGTGTGTGTGTGTGTGTACATGGTGTCTACAGAGACTAGAAGAAGGCTCTGAATGCCCACGTGCTAGAGTTATAGGTGGCTGTGAGCCATCCAGTCTGGGTACTGAGGACAGGACTCAGGGCCTCTACAAGAGCAGCGAGCACTCTTCCTAACTGCTGAACCATCTCTCTGGGCCCCCAAACAATGATTTTAAACCATAGGGTAAAAAGCAACCCCCAAATATTGTAATACAGAAATAAAAAGAAGGATTCCCAAACACTGCCCATCAGAATCTGCTGCACACAGCCAAGACAACATTGAATGGGAAACTGGAGCCTTAAGCAGCGTAAATAGAGGGACTGAGGCCAAGGAAGCGATGGCTGAACTGCACACATTAGAAAAGAGCAAACACCCAGTTAGCACCGCAGATGGAAAGTACCAGTAAATATAAGGAAGAAACTCAGTTATCAGAAAAGTCGGTGTTAAAAAAGGATCTTGGAAAAATGTAAAAACAGACCCACTGAATGCAAATGTAACTGCAGGCGTCACATGGAATATGTTTAGGCTTGCACAGTTTTGAAACGGTTAACGAAAAAGGAAAAAGTAAAAGCTTTATTAAGCCCAAGATTATTTGATTAAATATGTGCACCAAACACTGAGATCTAGACACATAGATGAGCCCAATACTAATGAAATTACCTGTCAGCGAGGCCCCGGATGCAGATGAATCATCAAAGAGGAAAGAACCAAGACTGAAAAGGCCTTTCTGAGTGTGTCAGCTCAGGGGGCGCTGGGGAACCTTTTAACTCCGATTCTGGAAAGCGCAGAAAGCCGATCCCCAAATTTAAAGATAATTCTACTATGAATTGTAAATAGGAAGAGATTTAGAATGTACGGATTAAACTCATGTGAATATCGATGTAATAATCCTACACTCACTTGCTTATGGGACGTAAATGCTTATAAAAATGACAACCACAAAGAAACTCTGTAGTCGTTTAGATCAGAAAGAAGGCTACATGGGGGAATTCTCAGACAGCTTCTATCTGATGCTGTCTCTATTGATCCTGGAGTTTACATCTGAGTCTGTTTAAGGACAGGTCTATGAACTAGGAATATACGGAGACTGCCTAGACATAAACAACTCTACATCTCAACACCCAACCCAACACAGCATCGTGTTTAGAAGCAGCAGTCTTAGTAAGAGCAGCCACAGGCAAGGAGGGTTATAGTCAGAGCCACACAACTTTTGCACTATTATATAAGCGGAAAAGAAACAAGAGGCATAAATTCTGGGGGGGAAATGTAAAATTTAAATAAATTAAGAAATATATGTGTGTATGTGGATTTCAGACGTTGTAACGATAACTTAAGTATTTGGGGAAAGGCAGCTTGATTAGTTATGGTGCGCCTGTTGCTTCTAGCTATTATCTGCAGGAAAGAAACTGATGGAGTGCAGTTTCCTTCCCTATTACCAACACCAAAATAAGCTTCATGTGGATAAAAACACTAACTGTTAACAACAGCAATAGAGTGGACCCCTAAACACACACGGACACACATGAAAACACACACTTGAGCATGCAACACACACACACACGAGAGAGAGAGAGAGAGAGAGAGAGAGAGAGAGAGAGAGAGAGAGATACAAAAACATTTATTAAGAAATGGGATTCCTAAAAATGAAAGAAACTCAGAAGACTGATGTATGTATTGCATTATAATTTTGAAATTTATTATGAAAACATGCACACAATCAAAAATCTCCTTGCGACTGCAGCTCAGTGATGGTGCTTGCTTTGGTATCCTGAGACCTTGGTTTTGATCCCCTGGATCATAAACCCGGAAAGCAATAAAAATAGCAACTACAAAATCCACTAGGAAATGATGCACTCAGGAAAATTACCAATAACACCAACTTTATTTTTTTTATCGTGTGTGTTCACAGTAGCAGATTAGACAACCTCTGAGATTCTTCCCGGATCTGAATTTTTATAACTGTGCATGCCGCATCCTTCACAGCTCTACCACCTGTGTGGGTACATCAAAATACTCACACTGAACTCCTCACCCAGAAAGCACCCAGAATGAAGCTGAGATGGATGAGTGTGGCAACCTGGAGAAATGGCCACCGGGGCTTCTGGAGGGTGGTGGTGAAGTCCCTGTAGGTTTGGACCTCACCAAAAAACTCCATAAAAATAGCAATTAGATACCCACCCAAGTCATGCCAATACCATTTACAACTACATAAAATAATAAGTTCCCCCTACGAACTCATGTATGAGTTGCTGGAGCAGGTCACACGCATCCTAAAGAAATGAAGGGCCATCTGAGAATGAAAGAGTCAAATCCTGATAAACATGGCCAAACACGTCACCAACATGAATGTAAGAACTGTAAAATCAAAGAGACAGAACTGAGCACTGGACTCGTAACAGACAAAACTTTCTTCCAGTTAGAATGAGATTTGATCTTGTGAAGTGAAATAGCATGTCATGAACATAAAAAAATCAGGTTAGATGAAATCAAGATATATTATCATTAAAATACTAAATATAGAAGAACATAGGATTATTTGAGCACATGGCAAGGTGTGGCATAATACGTTCAGAGGAGAATTAGGATGTCGTCAGGTTCTATTTTTGAAAGCGTCCCTGAAATGCACCTTTGGCTTGGGGGTTTTCCGGGCACACGCTTTATTTCATGGACAATGTAAGACCCATGATGTAAACGCACAAACACAGTTACTATAAAAACATTGTGCATTTGTCCCTACCCTAGCTTGCTGTAACTCCACCTTCCCTGGGTCCTTGATTGCCTAACCTGAGGCAGGAGAGGATGTTACCGCATGAGACAAAGGGGTGTCTTTCGGAGCGAGCACTAAAGGCCAGCAACCACTGGCTGAGGTCTTTGGTGTGCAGGAAGAGACTTTGGTTCTGCCTCCCTCGGTCCCTTTGTCGGATGCTGTTTCATATTGCCATCCCGAGAGAGACAGGTTTCTGAGGGAAGGCACCGAGCGCCAAGCATCTAATCTCCGTAAAATTGGGCGGCTTTGCATAACCAGAAAAGACCTGTCTATTTCTTATAACTGAGCCCCTTCGATGCTTGTAGCCTGGGTGCTATTTGGGAACAAAGATTTTGTCTCCAGGTGAGAAAAAAGCTAAAGCCACTCAGATAAGCAGCGGACAGGGAAGGGCTTGTCCCCCGTCCCCACAGTGAGGGTCTCCCAGTTCTTCCCAGTTAATCCCTGGGTGGTGTCTGTAAGTGGGAAAGTTAAGGGAGCTTTCTCTCTGCCCAGCTTCTCTTTGGGATGAAGTCTCCCATCATATTGAAGTGCTCTTTGCACCGTGGAGTCTGAGAAACATTTACACAGTGAAAAATCCCAGGCCGCATGTCTCCCATCCAGGGGAGGGAAATGCGGCCCCCGTGGCCCCAGGCTCTGAGAAATAACGTCATGTTTGTCAGGGATGGAAAGGTCGCTCCTACTTGGGTGTTGCTCACCATGGACTGAGAATAATAAGCCAGCTGGGAGTGAGCAGGCGTGGAGCGACGTGCTGTCTGTCTGTCTGTCCACTCCCTTTCACATCTTCTCTCTCACTTCACTCTTCTTTTTGCAGATCGTGACCCCCCAGAGGGGAAGGAGCCAAGTGGTGACACCCGCGGAATTCTAAACAGAAAACAGACAATCAGCTCGGTTCACAGGCAGGTCAGCTGTGAGTGAGGAGTCGGCAGGAGGACTCCGAGGCCACAGTGACGCTGGGAGTACAGTGTGCAGACTGTGCACCAGCGTGCAGTCAGGGTGCTCTCACTCTGCTCTGTGTGTGTGAGTGTGTGTATATTTGTGAGTCAGTGAGTGTGAGTGTGTGTGTGAGTGGTGTGTGAGTCAGTGAGTGTGTATGTATGTGAGTGTGTGAGTCAGTGAGTGTGTGTGTGAGTGAGTGTGTGAGTCAGTGAGTGTGAGCATGTGAGTATGTGTATGTGAGTGTGAGTGTGTGTGAGTGAGTGTGTGTGTAAGGGTATGAGTGTGTATGTGGGCACGCATGTATGTGTGTTCATGCTCAGTTCATTGCTTCGTCCTGTGGTGTTCATTCTTCATCTCGGATCATAGTCCACAATGTAGATATTTCCGTGTAGACCCCATCACTATTCTCACACTGTGCTCTCCTTCAGTAGCACTGTGTGTCTTTAGCTGTGCGTGTCAAGATGCTCATGGAACCGCGAATCCTTCCGGAGAGGAGAACTGGGGGCTTTAACACCAATGCCCACTTACGAGGCTGGAACGTCACTGTGCAGCCAGTGTGTGTGAGACAGGGAAACATGATCTACACTCAAGCAGGGTCATCATGAATAAACGTGCAGAAATAAGACCGTGCTGCCTCGGCTTCTGAGGTGGTTTCTCAGCAAGCGGTGCCTCCTCCACGGCTTGACTGATCTGGTCTTTGACCAGGAAAGCGGCTCTCTGAAGCAGAAGCCCTGATTAGAGCCTGAAGCAGTCAGAGTGAGGGTATTAGCTCAACTTTGCCTCCTCAGGACATATCCTGTGTCGTTCACAGGGGAGGTGACTGTTGTCAGTCCCGGAGGCAGAGAACACAGGGCTGTAGTTTGTGCTTTGGCCCAGAGTGACTTGGAGATGGCATGTGGTCTAGAAGGTGCCTGCTGTCCTGGGGGAGGTTTGGCACGGTAGCTTTGACAAGCACAGGCTGAGCCTAGCGTTCCAACATGGGGGTTTGTAGGGCTCCTCAGACACAGTCCCCGTCTCCACACCAGCTGGCATCCTACATACCGCCTCGGTTGTCACATTTGTAGTCATGAGAGAAATTTACAGCCCTGCCTAATCTGATCAACGACTAAGTCTGGACCAAGAAGGTCCAGGACATTAATGGCACGTTTTGGCTGTATTTATGAGTTTCCAGGGAGGTTCAGGTGAAAAGAAAAGGTGTGGTTTGCACATTGAGGCACCTCCCCTAGGAATGGGGTCCCAGATCCAATAAAAAAGGAGCCAGGAGAAAAGCCCTCTGTACTCTAGCCTCTCTGCACCCCAGCCCCCCTGAACTCCAGCTCCCTGCACCCCAGCCCCCTGCAACCCAGCCCCCTTGAACCCCAGCTCCCTGCACCCCAGCTCCCTGCACCCCAGCTCCCTGCACCCCAGCTCCCTGCACCCCAGCTCCCTGCACTCCAGCTCCCTGCAACCCAGCCCCCCTGCATCCCAGCTCCCTGCACCCCAACCCCCTGCACCCCAGCCCTCCTGCATCCCAGCTCCCCTGCTCCCCAGCCCTCCTGCACTCCAGCCCCCTGCACACTAGCCCCCCTGCACTCCAGCTCCCTGAACCCCAGCCCCCCCACACTAGCCCGTCTGTACTTTAATCCTGATTACACCACCTAACTTCTCCTTTAATCTACATGAGGGTTTTCTTCAGCAGACCTTGGTTGTGTTGATTCTCTCTAAATCTGACCAAGATGGCCTTACAGGGCCTTGATCCCTCCTTCTTCAAATACCCAGTGAAGGGCCACCAGCCCACTGGAGCATGTGGCTCTGGTAGGCCTTGCCCTTCTCCCCCATTCCCTCTGCCTTGCTAAGAACCCTTAGATGACATTCCTAAAACTAGCCATCAAGGTCTGTTCCCTTATCTGGCCACTTCCTCCCGCTGAGGCTGACCACCAAGGTCCAGCTATCAAAGTATTGAAGTCCAGCAATCAAAAGCCCCCTTTGGCTTACCTAATTAACATGCCCAATTAAAGTTAAAACCTCATCCTAACACGGGGTTTCCCCCTTTACCTTTATAAACTGCCACTTTCCTGTGGGCCACGCCTGTCTCCTCTCTATCCAGAGGCTGCCTTTGTCCCTGCAGGATAAATACCCCTTTCTCCTCTCCCTTGTTTCCGCCCCTTCTCCCTCTCCCTCCTGTCTTTGTCCCTGTCCTTCTGTCCTTCTGGGACAAATAAATCTCTTTCGTGCTGAGAACTTGGTCTTGGAGTGTCTTGCGCCCACTTTGAGTTTCCCTGCCCGGAGAGGGTTGAAAATGTAGAGCAGGGGTTTTCTGAAGCTGTCAAACAGCCATGAGGGTCAGTGATCCTCAGGGGCAGAAAGAAGCAGCAAGGGGCTGGCAGTCTCCAGTACCTCCTGTCAGGAGACTCTCTAGGCTGCCCTGCAGGGAGGGAATCCCCGGGGAGATGAAACAGGAACCCACAGAGGCCAAGTACGCAGAGCCCCCAGGAGGGCTCCAGGGGGAAGAGCTGCAGGTCCCTGGAGAGAACGCTGAAGGTTGCAGAGGCCCTTGGGACCTTCAGCCCGAGGGCACTGTGTCCCAACCAGGACACGACCCCACACTTGGGAAAGAACCCTTTGAACAATCAGGAGGAAGAGTCCCCTGAGCTCCCACAGCCTGGGAAGTTCACATGTTCTGATTATCTGGAGAGAAGACTGGGCATCAAGAGGATTTTCAGAAGGATATTGCCTCAGGAGTGGGCAGGCTCAGCCCTGAACTAAAGGTCACTTTGGCCCCACTTTACAGAGCCAGGGTGCAAAACGTGAAAAGACCCAAGTGTTCCCAAGTGGTTTAACTGTGTCCTAGATCAAGGAGCAAAGATGTTTACAGGGACATAGAAATAACCAACACCCAGCAAGGTCAAAGATGTAATATTAGCACACCAATCAGTCTGGCATGAAGAAAAAAAGAAAAAAAAAAAAAAAAGGCAGATCAACAGACTCGAAACACAAATGCACCTAAAATAGCATTCGGAGTTGGTAGGACAGGACAGTGTGGGAACCACGTGGCTATGGCCTTGCGACTGAGAAGCTGCTGGAAGACAAAGCTTGTTTGAGGCAGACACAGAAAATGAAGCCAGAGGCTAGGAGCGCACCCAAGGGAAGCGGTGATGTCTAAGAATGTAACACGGACAGCGAGAGCAGAGCATCCCGACGCACACACCAAGACTGGTGGGTGAGGACTTGGGCAAAGAAAGCACCCGGGATGAAGAACAGCAAGGGGTTCCGTACCCAACAGTTTGCCTTGCAAACCGGAGGACCTCAGCTCAGCCCACAGGATAAAGGAGAAGAGAAAGTCAGATGTAATGGCATTTGCTTGTGACCCGAGTGCTGGAGTCTGGAGTCTGGAGGCTTGCTAGATGGCCAGTCTAGCTGGATTCATGAACTCTGGGACAGTGAGAGACCGTGGGCGGGCAGCATCTGAGGAGTGACCGCCTTGGTTGTCCCCTGCTTTCCAGCTCTCTCCACCTGCGCGCCTGCACTGGTACTCACAAGTGCATCTGCACACACACGAACACATACAGGCACATGCGTGTGACCCCTCACCTATGCATCACTAGAGCCCTTAAAGACAGCAGAGAGGAAGAACAAGAGAGGCATTCAAGAAAAATGGTGTCCCCAAACTGCCCCAACATGGAAAACAGGGATTAAAATTTCCCGGGAGGAGAAGCGCCCTAAGCATTTGCTTGTGTGCATATGTACACACATGTACATGGCAGGAAGCAAACACCACCGGGGTGCTTGATGACTAATGCACAAAGCGACTCACAGCCAGACAGACCTTCAGAGGTTTGCCTTGTAGCAGGTATTTCCGTTTTGATCCCCAGAGGCACCTTCTTGTCCCTGAGTGTTCACGGGCACCGCAAAGGACTTGAAACAGGCTGCCTCAACTTGGTCTCGAGGAACAACTCGTGGCTCTGCCACATTACCTACTGTCCTGTGCACCCCTCGGGCAGGACACAAACAGTCATCTGACCTGTCCCCAGGCATCTCAAGCCTTGGGGAGTGGTGGCTGCCCAGACCACCCACCGCTCTGCTGGTTTCCGTCCTGGGCCACCTCGCTCCAGGCTCAGCGTGGATGGCCTCTGCCGTCAGAATCATTGTGACCTGTGCCTTTATTTCTGGGCTGAGATGGACAAACAGCACATGCTGTCCCTTCCTGTCCTTCTTAGCCATGTTTTATCAACACACATGCATGATACAGGCAGCAGGGTTTCATAAGGACAGTTCCTGCTCTCTTTCAGCACACTTGGCCATGTTCACCCTCCTCCCCTTCCTTCCTCTCCCCTTCCTTCCTCTCCCCTTCCTTCCTCTTCCCTTCCTTCCTCTCCCCTTCCTTCCTCTCCCCTTCCTTCCTCTCCCCTTCCTTCCTCTCCCCTTCCTTCCTCTCCCCTTCCTTCCTCTCTTCTTCCTTCCTCTCCCCTTCCTTCCTCTCCCCTTCCTTCCTCTCCCCTTCCTTCCTCTCCTCTTCCTTCCTTTTCCCCCGCCCACTTCTGCTGGTTTCTTTGCCTCAGTTTGCCTTCCACAGGTGTGGGCTTGCTGTTCTTGGAACTGCTGGCTGGGTGAGCCATGAGCAAGTCGCCTGTTCCAGTTGTGAGCCAAAAGGAAGGAATTCTTGTATTTCAGTCTAAAAAGGGGAAACATCTTTTAAGGTTTTGTAAAAAAAAAAAAAAAAAAACAGCATTAAACAAAGTCATGCTTTAAACCAGCTTCGTCCACCAGCTCATGACTTCACTGTGGCTTAGGGAGTCTTGATTGCACTCCTACATTTCTGTACAGAATAGTGGACATGTACCCAGCTTTGTGGATTTTATTAGGGTAGTCTCTTCATCAATTTGGGCTTATCTTCTACATATAAAAGTGCATGGATAAATCGTTACATATTCAAGTCATCTGCCATTAGGTCTCATGCGTCTGTGAGAAGCATTGCAGTATGTTTTTGTCCTTCCTCATCACTCCCTCCTGGTCTCTCTTCTTGAGGCAAGCTTGAGACCCTCTATCTGTTGAACCAATATAAAATACTTGGAAGCTTAAAGGACATGCAAGCAAGTGCATGCACGCGTGCAAACACACACACACACACATTCATGCACACTCCTTGCATTTTGGGGGTAGGCACATGAACACATAGCCTTGCCCATGCTCAGTTGTTATTTGGAGTAAAAAGTAAAATCCCAAGAGTGGAAAAGTTGCAGTTCGCAGTAAATTCAATTAAGAATGAAGATGCCTCGTGATGGGTGTGACAGTGAATGAATAACTCATTGGTTTTAATTTTCAGACCACAACAGAATGCAGTGAAGCTTTGAAAGAGTTTCCAATCCGTTGGCCTCCCTCGATGCTTTATTTGAGTGCACAGGGTTATGTCTCCTGGGTGAACAGACAAGAAAACTGCGGAGCCTGTGGCTGGTGATGAGGAGCTGAGCAAACTGACTATGTGAAGCTGGTTCTCAGCAGCTCTGTCCTCACAGCATGCAGAGGGGAGAGAGGTAGCTTTCCACCCTCCAAACTGACCCATGATGTGAGTCTCTCCCCATCTGCTGGAGGACAGATACACTCCACAGATGTCTTTGCAACATACAGAATGTGCTTCTGCTCTATCTAGATTCATCCATGGTGTGTTGTATAGACCCTGTCATCAAATGGCTTTGCCCCAAGGTTCCAGGGCAAACAAACTGTGTGATGTATTTTGAGAGCGAGAGCAGCACCAGGGCCCATTCAGGTGGCTGCCTCAGACATGGTATCAGAGCAACCACTGATTCCTCTAGAGGCCAGCAGGCAGGAAGAAGCATGCACTCACCAGATCTGGCATTTTGGCTCTAACCTTATCTATTTACCAAATCAATTTTAGTTTTTGCTGTGGGATGGTCTGTATGTCAAATGTGTTGCTGATTGGTCAATAAATAAATCACTGATTGGCCAGTGGCCAGGCAGGAAGTATAGGCGAGACTAACAGAGAGGAGAATGGAGAGAACAGGAAGCTGGGTGAGGAAGACACTGCCAGCCACCATCAGGACAAGGAAGATGTAAAGTACCGGTAAGCCACAAGCCACGTGGCAAGGTATAGATTTATAGAAATGGATTAATTTAAGCTGTAAGAACAGTTAGCAAGAAGCCTGCCACGGCCATACAGTTTGTAACCAATATAAGTCTCTGTGTTTACTTGGTCTGGTCTGAGCAGCTGTGGGACTGGCAGGTGAGAGAGATTTGTCCTGACTGTGGGCCAGGCAGGAAAACTCTAGCTACAAGTTTTGGTTGGGTCTTTGAAGCCAAGGTCTCACCCTGTAGCTCAGGCTGGCCTAGAACTCACTATGTAGGGACAATTCTCTTGTCCCGGCCTCCCAAGTGTGGAGAGCATAGGCACTAGTCATGTCACAAAGTCTGGCTTGCTTCGCATTTCTGGATTATGTGACAATATCATTCAGCAACTAACAGCTATAATTTGTATCTTCTTTCCAACATCAGTACGGTGTTTGACATGATTTCAGAAGTGATATTCTTCACTTGGGTCTCCAGGGTTTGCTAGATGGGAGCAAGTGAATGGTGATGTCACCAAGGAGGGTTTGAGCTGGTCATGTTGTCCAGTGCTTAACATGACAGATAAGTGAGTTCCAGAGTCTTCTTTAACAATAATTTTTTGTTAGCCAGGCACAGAAGAGAATTACATCTAGCACATGGGAGGTAGAAGCAGGAGGATTAGAAGCTTGAGGCAAACCTTGGCTACTTAGTGAGTTTTAGGGCAACCTGTGCTATGTAAGACCCTGTCTCAAAGCAACAATGATTTTGTCAGCCTAGCGATGGGTTCACAAAATACAACATCCATGTTCCCAAACACACTCTTTGTCTGCATGCCTGCCTGCCTATCTGTCTATCTATCTTTCTGTGTCTCTGTATCTATCTCTCTGTGTCTCTGTCTATCTCTCTGTGTCTCTGTCTATCTGTCTCTGTCTCTCTGTTACTGTCTATCTCTCTGTTGTCTCTCAGTTACCTATAGATTGCCAAATATACTAGGCTGGGTTGCTGTGGGATGTTCTGTATGGCAAATATGTTGCTCTGATTGGTTGGTAAATAAAACACTGATTGGCCAGTAGTCAGGCAGGAGGAAGTATAGGCGGGACAAGGAGGAGAAGAATTCTGGGAAGGAAGGCTGAGTCAGAGACACTGCCAGCTGCCGCCATGACTAGCAGCATGTGAAGATGCCGGTAAGCCACGAGCCATGTGGCAAGGTATAGATTTATTGAAATGGATTAATTTAAGATATAAGAACAGTTAGCAAGAAGCCTGCCACGGCCATATAGTTTGTAACCAATATAAGTCTCTGTGTTTACTTGGTCGGGTCTGAGCAGCTGTGGGACTGGCAGGTAAGAGAGATTTGTCCTGACTGTGGGCCAGGCAGGAAAACTCTAGCTACACTGGGTGGCCATGGAACTGGAGAAATCAGCCTGTATCCAGGCCCCATCACCAGGATTACAAGCACACTCTGTTACGATCATGGCTGGCTTTTAAGACGTGTGTCTTAAAAGGGGCATATGTCAGGTCCTCATTCCTGCATGGCAAGCACTTTACGCATGGAGCTACCTCCTCGCCCCCACCCCGGCCCCCGATTGATTGCTTTGTTCAGCTGGGCATGGTTGCTAGTTTAGAGCTGAGTGAAAGTAGCTGAGGTGGGCTGGGCTGATCTGGACACAGGTGCAGCCATCCTCCTCCTCACAGTAGTGGATCCATGGTGTGCGTTCCTGACAGAGAAGAATGTCTTTCTAATCACCTCACCACAGAGCATTGTGAATGAAGAGACCTCATGATTGGTCCACGGGTGAGCACTCTGCAGAGAGCAACAGAACTGTCAGGTGAGGTGGACAGACACCAAGTCAGCTCTTACCAGAGCTCTAGAAGGCTGGGTGTGCTTCGTTATACAAGGAGCAGAGCTGCAGTCGGGGCCATGCTTTTGTGAGCAATTGCTGATGACTATTTAGTTTTGAGTGTATGTATGTTTTTCAAATGCAGCAGGAGCTTTTCGGCTCACAAGCTTCATTATTATTTTTGTTGTTCTTGTTGATTCTCAGCCATGCTCAGCCGGCCCGACAGCACTTACCATTCCTGCTCTGCTGCAATGCTATGCATCAGTAACTGTGTCTGTTAGGGACATCTCAATCCATTATCACCAAAATGTATTTAAATATACTTTAATTTTAAAAGCAAACTCACTCAGCCATGGTAGGACTTTTCTCAGAGAAGAGAGAGCATTGACAAGCTGAATAATGAGCAGGTAAATTCCGGTTGGTGCAGAAATCACAGCCCTAGAGCTCCTGAGGTCTCTTGGGTCTGGTCCTCCCCAAGCCTTGGGTTTTATTTAGATATTTGAAGGAAGCAGTGGTGGACAGCTTAGAAAGCCTGCCCACACTTCCAGAAGCTCCCATTGTTTCTGCATTTCTCCCTCGAGTCTGTAAACTTGATATCTGGCTTTCTTTCTGGCTCAGGGTTCACTTGGTCTTAAGCTAGAGTCTTAAGCAGCACAGGATGGAGCATCTTGGCTGAGGAGACGATGGCTCTTACTGCTTAGAAGGCTGCTGAGCATCATATCCCATCTCACACAGGGCATCATCCGCTGCTAACTGGAGTCTCTTAGCTCTTCCCTAGCCTGAACCGAATCCCATGTCCACTCTGGATCTCTGGGCACATGGGAGGAAGTCTTATGTCTCTCACATCTAGATGTTCAGGTATCACAAGGAGGTTCTCAAAGGTTTCCAGTTCTAAACCACTGAGTATTCTGTCTACCAGTCTTCTGGAACCCAGGGCTGTCCTTAGACACGGACACTGGTCACAGCAGGAGATCATCAAGGGCTACTCTCTGTTTCTGGTTGTACTTTTTGTTAGACAATACACACACACACACACACACACACACACACACACACACACACGTCTTTTGCTCTGTCCTGACTATTGAGCATGAACTTGGCTTTGACTCTGTCTGCCATGTTTGTATAACGGAGCACCGCCTCCTCTTTTGGACCCCAGGAAAGTGGCTGGCTTCCCCATGAGGCATCCTCCAGGACTACTGGTCTACCTCTTCCCTAGTCTTGCCCTTGAGGACTCTATAATAACCTTAGGTGTGTGGTTTGGGGACAACATCTAGGAAACAAGCCAGTCTCAGTGGTAACTGTGTTCGGTGTGATACCGTGTGTGCCTCCGCAGGCATAGTAAGTGAGCTGTTTAGTAGTAAGTGAGCTGTTTAGATGCTAGGCATGACCATGCTGTTGATCCTAAATTATCAAAAGGCATTGGCCTCAGTTTGGACTGTGACTTGAAACTCAAGCAAGAATGTCTTCTCTCCCTTCAATGGGCACTCTGAGCACTAGCCAAAGCAAGCCCTGTTCTTTAAACATAGGAACATTTTCTGGAAACATCCTTGGTCTCAAGATAGCTTTGACCCTTTCTCAATTGTGTGTATTGTTAAAATTCTTCCCAAAAAGGCTGAAAGGGAGGAAAATAATACAGATACTCGGACACAGCAGGCTATGAAAATAGAACATTAGATGGACATTCTTGTGTTTCTGAGCGTCCAGGATCCCACACGAGGGGTCAGGAATTTCCACCAGATTTGTTCATGGTTATAATGCTGTCATGGTATCTGGCACAATCAGCAGAAATTACATTTCAGAAAAGGGAAATAAACAGCTAAGGGATGGCGACATGACCAGTACTTGTAATAACAGGGATGAAGAGGGAGGGAAGGTGGGTCCCTAGGGCTCAATCTAACCTCATTGATGAGTTCGAGCCAGTGAGAGACTGTCTCAAAAAAAAAAAAGGTGGATTGTGCCTGGGAAATAGCACCCAAGGCTGACCTCCATCATCTACAGGCATGTGCACACATGTGCATCCATAATTGCACATACAAGAGTGCCCACGTGAACGTGCATATATACATATGTGTGTACATGTGTGCATATATGCGTAAACACACATGAACACAAAAATTCAAGAACTGTTGAAAGCTTGTATTCCACTTATTTATTTTATTGGGGGGTGGGTACTGCACACCACGGAACACATGTGGCCGTCAGAAGACAGCTTACAGGAGTCACTTTGTGCCATCTACTATGTGAGTCCTGGGGATCAAACCCAGGTCACCAGGCTTGGCAGCGAGGGGCTTTGCCCCCTGAGCCTCCTCTCTGGCCCCAAAGAACATTTTTAACGGCAAGACTCAGTGTTGTCTGAGTTGGACCCGGCTGTGCTGCATACACGACTCAAAATATTTTTGAATATTCAAAAAAAAAAGCCAACAAAACCTGGCTTTTTTCCCCCCTGGTACTGTCTTTTTATTTTTATTTTTTCATTTTGTAACTCTAGCTAAGTGAAGTCACCCCCACAGCCAAGGTCAGCCGAACTGAGAAAACAGAACAAAAACACAGAGAACGGTGATTTTTCAGAAGGAAACGCAGCATTCATGTCCATAGAAGCAAACTTTAATCCCGCAGCCGAGAGGGGGTGAGAGACACAATGGCTGCATGGGGCTGATGGAGAACTCCGGCTCCATTCTCCGCTGGAATATTTCATGGATGCATTCATCGTGCGCTCTCCAGAATGAAAGCCACGAAACAAACGAGGGACCTAATCTTTAGTTCAAATACATGAAAAGAAATTGAAATCCACTTCATTCCCCAGGAAAAAGGAAGAATACAAATGAGGCTCATTGTGAGGTTTCTGGAAAGGAACGACACACCACAGCTGCAGGAATGTGGCCTGACAGCCTCTGCCTGTCAGCGGGGAAGTTCCATTTGGTCAGGAAGGGTGAATGCCGCAGGCTGCAAGGACTGAGTGTGTCCTGCACAGGGCAAGAGCAGTCAGGTTTCTGCAGACGTGCTGTGGCCCTGACTCCCCATCTGGGGTTTGTGTGTGTGTGCATGTGTGTGTTCAGGTGTGCATGTATGAGTATGTGTGTTTAGATGTGCATGTGTGCATGTATGTGTTTAGGTGTGCCTATGTGTGTGTATGAAGGCCAGAGGATGATATCAAGTTTCTTTCTCAGTCGTTGTCCACCTTAGTTTTTGAGTTAAGTTCTCACACTGAGGCAGACTGGCTGACCAGGGATCCTCTTGACCATAACCTCAGGTGTGCAGCTTTTTCACATGCGTTCTGGGACTCTGAGAGCTCAGGGCCGAATTCTCGTGTAGCATGTTCTTTACCAACTGACGTATTCTCTCCCTCGGGCCCCTCCTCGATCTGGCTTTAAAGCATAACTTTGGGCAACAGCTTCATTCTGCGCACAGGGCAGTGAGGATTGCTGTCCTTTGGACCTTGCACGTGCATAGATGGTGCACCCCGAATCCATCAACATGCTTAGGTGCCTCTGTCCTTACAAACTGGATGTGCGGATCCAGGAATACACACATGCAAAGAAAAGAAAGTCTGTGACTTAAAATGCTGGACTGTGGCTTTTTCCTTCTTTTGCTTCTTCCTCTGTTTATTGGATGTGGTGAGAAATGCTTGCTTGGTGCATGCGTATGAGTGTGTGTGGTACCTGCATGTGAGTGTGTGGTACATACATGTAAGTGTGTATGGTGCATGCATGTGAGTGTGTGTGGTTCATGCATGTGAGTGTGTATGGTATATGCATGTGAGTGTGCAGATATGAATGCAAGTGTCTTGGTGCATGCATGTGTGTATGGTGCATCCATGTAAATGTGCAGATATGCATGTGTGTATGCAGAGACCTGAGGAAAGTGTTGTATGTCTTCCTTTATTCTGTCTCATTGCTTTGAGACACAGTCTCTCACTGAACCAGAAATTGGCCGGCCAGAGAACTCCCAGCATCGTGTGTCTCTACCTCCCAATGCTGCAGGTACAGCACAGGAATCTCTGTCTGGCTTTATGCTGGTGCCGAGGATTCGAACTCAGCACCCCGCTCTTGTTTAACTGAGCCACTGGCACAGCCTGATGGATGTCACTTTGACTACCATCTCACGTCCAGACAGAAAGAGAGGAATATGTGTGCGTGCTTATAATTTCCCCTCTCACTATCCCCCCCGCCCCCTTGTTCTTACCAGACAGAGACTTATCTACTGATGTTTGTGGACAAAACTGTTCAATATTCCTTGCTGTGGACCACTCAGATAGTCATGTTGTCTACACAGAAAACCCATCTCAAACCCAGGCATCGCATGCATGTCCTCCTGAAGAACATGTTCTTTAAAGGACTTCATGTAGCATCATGCAAAGCAGGACGTCAAGGCCCAGATGGTCACTCATATTAATGACCCACTGAAGGGCAAAGCGTGCCCCTTTGGCACATGTGTTGTTCTCTCAGCCCTTGTCTGATGTGTTGTGTCCCAGGGGTAACGTCTCAGAACTCGGGCTGCGCAATAACTGAGTTAGAATGAGCTGGACGACGGCTCCTCCTCAACTTGCTATTTCACAAGTATGTAAAAAAGAGAATAGGGACAGACTCATTAAAAGCCAATGTAGCAAACAAAATCTGATAGCAAACTAGACAGCAAAATTCATTAAAAAGGAAGATTTAAAAAAATGATTTCTTACAATCTTAGAAAGGGTATTCTAAATAGAAAATGATGTTATGAAAGTTGTCTCCATGAGTTCAGCCTGCTGTTAGGAAGGACCATGACGGGGCTGCAAAGGCAGCGTGGAGCTAGCTAGCTCTCCACTCTGCCCTCCGGGAAGCCAAGACCCTGGCACAGCAGATGTAGTGTCCACAGAGAATCTTTTTGTGGTTCATGTACAGTCTTCTCATTGCGTCCTTCCATGGCCGAGAGCAGCTTCTCCCTCTCCTTTGCTAAGCGTTCCTCACCACTCACCGTGATCTCCTCTGCAAAGGGCCGCCCTCCCCCTTCCCTGGGGACTCAGATCTCAAACATGAGTTCTGAAGGATACAAATGAATACACCAAATACACCGTCTGTCACGGAGATGGATAACACATTTTTGACTACAACATGTTCACCATAGAGAAGATGAAAAACAACAGAAATGAAATAAATAAGAGAGAAAAAGCCACCTGCCTTCCATTGAGAAGATAGAGTGTTAATGGCTGTCCTAGGTAAGCTTATTCACAGCGGCAGTCACACCGCAGAAAGAGCTTGGGCTGTGAATGGAAAATCCACAATGAGATATAAAGAGCGAACAGAGAAAAATCTGTCTTGGCAGTTACCAAAGAAATGCAAATCACAGCCGTACCTGTAACCACCTTGTCTCTGTTCAAGAATTTTGAAAAGGGCAAATCCCAGCTGGGCCCACAGCAGGGCCGCCATAAGAGGCAGTATTGCCTTCTGGAGGCACATGGGCTCCACAGATAATGCCATGATCAGTCTGGAAACAGTGACTCCAGGTCCAGACTCCGACTGTCCTTCCTAAGATGGACAGCTGCAGGAGCAGCCCTCCTTCCCCGGCCCTTCATATGGACAGGATCTGGGAAGGAATCAGTCGGAAAGCTTCCAGCCTGTGGAGAAAGTTGGTCCCTTTCTGAAGGGCCCAGGGAGTCAGTCTCACAGTGTCATCCACGGGCCCACACCATGTCCACCTCTGCAAGCTTCCTCAGCTTAATTTGGCCATCTGGGACAGCTGTCCAAGAGTGTGGCTGCTTTACAAGGCCAGACTGCTGACAACAGCCAAGTCCTGCAGTCGGCCTCTGGGCCATCCACGGGAGAAAATGCAGTGTGTGTGTACATGGGATTTTATTTGTTCATAAAGAATAAAAAGTCGTGTCTTTTTGTGGGAAAATGAGTGGAATAAAAAGTTAATATATTAAACAAAACAAACCACACACATATGGGATGAAATGGAAAGGGGGCATTTAGGACCAGGAAGAAAACTGGCAGGATACATTCTCTGCCTCCTTCCTTATCTTCCTCCTCCCCACCCTCCTCTTCACCTCTACCTCTCCATCCTCCTCCTCCCCATTCTACTCCTCCAACCCTCCTCTGCCTCCCCATTCTCCCATTCCACCTCTTCATCCTCCTCCCTCTCCTCCTCCTCCCATTCCACCTCTTCATCCTCCTCCCTTTGCTCCTCCTCCCATTCCACCTCTTCATCCTCCTCCCTCTCCTCCTCCTCCCATTCCACCCCTTCATCCTCCTCCCTCTCCTCCTCCTCTCCCATTCCACCTCTTCATCCTCCTCCCTCTCCTCCTCCTCCTCTCCCATTCTACCTCTTCATCCTCCTCCCTCTCCTCCTCCTCCCATTCCACCTCTTCATCCTCCTCCCTCTCCTCCCCCTTCTATTCCTCCCTCATCCCCTCCTCCTCTCGTCCTTTCTTTTTACTGTATACTCTCGCCTTATTTGTGTTTCTTTCACAACATATACCTGCCACTCTGACATGCTCATCTACAGTATAAAATAATTTTTGTGATCACTTATTCAGAAAGAATAAGAAGTAGACTTCTGCAGTGGAATTGTGTAGGGAGGTGGTGGATTCTTCTGCTTGTCAGAATATCTTCACTGTGCTTCTGAGGGCTCACGGCTTTGCTCCCAGGGCAGTGTGTGTGTGTGTGTGTGTGTGTGTGTGTGTAGGGGGTGATGGGAATCTGTCCGTGTTTTAAGTGGAGCCTGAGCACCTCCTCTGAGTAGCTAATCATAGGGTGAACTGGGAAGAATAATCACACCCACAATAAAGTACTAATAAGCCTCAGGAACTATTGGTCATTGCTTTTTTTTTTTTTTAAAAAATCTGAAACTGCCTAGTTTACACAAAATACACTGAGATAGGAGTCCATATTTCAAGTTTGAATTATTAAATCAAGAATGGTTGTTTGCTGATGTGTTGGGAAAGTCAGCCTAAAGCAAATACAAAAATGAACAGATAAGCCAGCCCCACACTAAGATTTCTTTATGGGGATGTCCACTTGCAGCCAGAGTGACTGCTGTCAGTGGGTGTTGAAGACTTAGCTGCAGACGGGATCTTCTGCCCTGTCCTAGGCTCCTCAGAGCCTGCAGCTAACACCTAGGGTGTGGTGACGTGGGTGTAGAGGAGTCTTTATTTAAGCCATCTACACACAGATCCTGGCATAATGAAGCTGTGGTTCCTTACCCCCAGGGGACTCCGAATCCATCCTTTTTGGGAGGTAGGAGTGGGGTGGCATCTCTTGGTTCATACAAAAGTTCCAAGGAGGCTAGGGGGATATGAAGTGCTTGCTTGTAAACACAAGGACCTGAGTCAGGTTCCTAGCATCCACATAAAAGGTGCTGAGGTTGGTAGGGTACACTTAAAATCGCAATACCGGGGATGTGGAGACAGTTGGATCTCTAGGGCTTGCTGGTTGGCCAGCCTAGGGTACTTGGCGGATTCCAAGTCAGTGAGAGATCCTGTAAGGTGTGGATAGTGCCTGAGGAAAGCCTCCAGGGTTGAATTCTAGCCTCCAAGTGCATTTACATGTATGAGCACAGGTGTTTGTAGGCAAGAATGCTCCCATGAACACTTGAACACATGCACAAGCACAAACATACACACTCACAAATACATACACATTCCCAGAGGGAGCAAAAGACAACCGTGCTCATGTTGGTGATGCTTGGAATCATGGCAGCCATCCTGTAGCCAGGATTGGTGCTAACAAGGAGTGTCACTAGAAGGAGAAAAGTCTAAGAAAGTAAAGGACATGAGGAAGTGTGATACATTTGTACAATGCATTTTGGTCATTTCCATCCACCACGGTCTCCCTATGGCTTCTCCTAATGCTTACCCCCATCTTCCTCCCAATTTAAGCATATACTTCATGAGTAGAAAAAAACATAGGTGATATCAGACCAAGACTTCCATTTAATAAGACTATATTAGTTGGGATTCATGTTGCTGTGATCACACTGATACAGCCGGGACCTTCCAGCCTTGGAGAGCTTGATCTGAGCTGTGGCTTTCACACCAGGAGCAATGCTCAAACCCAGAGACCAGAGCTCAGCGTGAGTCTTGCCACTGCCATAGGCCATAGTCTCTGTGTGTAGCTTCATCTCAACAGCAAAGGGGGGCCACCCTGGGGAGCAAACATCCTGGAGGAGACTGGGACCTTCTAGAGGTTCTAATAGGGCAAACATTTCCATAAACACGTCGCTGAACATTTTCTTTCCCACATCTCACAAGGTACAGGCGGCGTGTGCCTGAGAGTGGCCTTGGACTATCACAGGGGATGTTATGCAGATGTATGGGTGAGAGTCTTGCTGTTGTTTCCAAAGCCAGACATTTAAAAGATCTTCTGGAAATGTGAAACTGCTCCATTTTATAGACCTGCTTTTAAATAGAGGCATGTTTTCATGGTGCCATGTGATGGCTTTCATATCCATCACAAGTAAATGAGGAAATGTTTCCATTTTTTTTTCTAAGCTAATTTTCAGCTCAGCAAGTATTAGTAGAATCAGCCCACACAGAGCTTTGTAGAATTCTTCAAAATATTACTTTTAATGCAAAGGGGCCTCAGACCAAAATACTTGGCCACAATACATAAAGACAAACACTTAAAACATATCTTATTCATTTGTTGAAGTGTCATGTATTTGCACAATGGATTTTGATCATATGATCCACTTTTATCTACCTCTAGCTTCCCCTGGTATTGCCCCCTTCTCCTTTCTAATTTAAACATACATGTTTTGAATGGAAAAAGAGAACTCTTATTGGTGATTGCAGCCTATGGCTTTTTTTTTTTTAATATAGACTGTACTAGTTAGGACTTGTATTGTTGTTGTATGTAATACACTAACCAAAAGCAACTTGGGGAGGAAAGGGTTATTTCATCTTACAGATCACAGTTCCATCAAGAGAGGTCAGGACAGGAACTCAAGGCAAGGACCTGGAGGCAGAAACTGAGGCAGTGGCCATAGAGGGACGCTGCTTACCAGGTAGCTTCCGGGATCACACTCAGCTAGTTTTTAAAGTACAGATCAGGTCCACTTGCCTAAGGATGGCACTGTTCAGAGTGGGCTAGACCTTCTTCTATCAACTGGAATTTAAGAAAACATCCTAACACACAGTTTGTCCTCTAGGCCCCTTCTGGTTTGGGTAGTGGCCTGGCACTGTAGCCTCCTGAAGTCTGGGATGATGTAGGTGGGATATCCTATCACCCCTTGACCATTTATAGACTTGGTGCCCCTCTGCCCTGGCACATAAGGACCACTCCAGTTTCCATTGATATCAGAGGCTATAGGAAAGTTGATAATTGACGTTGTTTTATTCAAATTCTTAAAAGTGGATGATACTCTTCTCATTAACTTTGGCCTTCTAGATCTATCCAATTCTGTCTTAAGCATTTGAAGCCGTGGCTGAGATGCGGCTTTCCATCTGTAAACCATTGGGAGCCATCAGCATCTGGAGGCAGAGTCGATCATGAATGCATATGAGTCCATGCCTGGCTGTGAAGTTCATATTAAGATGTAATTTGGATAATGAGTTGCCTGCTATTCATTAAATTACTGCGTGCCATTATTAGGCTCTGTTGATAATGCCTTTTAATTTCAGAACACCATGATTCCCCATGGATGCGGAGGAAGAAGACAGAGTGTTAGCTTATAGAAGACAGGAAGGAAAAGGTGGAGCTTGAGCTCCAGCCACTAGGGGCTTTCCCCAGTGCACACACAGACACCGTGACAGCAGCTGGTCTTCCTCACAGCACCACATCTGGCAAGCTGCGTATTTACTATGTGTGACTGAGAGAGGCTGGTGGAGAGGAAGTGTGGATATTACAAGTGATTAAGGCGGAACTGCTATGAGAGAGGGGGCAAAAGACAGCAATGGTTTGCCATGGAGAGCATTGGGGCATCTTTTAGCTCCTCCCTAAGCCCAAGGGTGGGCATAAGGAGGAGAGCGGTAGTGTTGAGGGGACCTCTGCACAGAGCCTGTAAGGCCTTCATCTTGGCAGAGGAGAGAACACCAAGTTGCTTGTTTCCTGGGTACTTGGATGATGGTGTCTTGATTATGGGTGTCTAAATACAATCAATGATTTCATTGTGGGACCTGTCATTCTGTGCTCGGATCTCTACTGAGGTCAAGTAGAGACTCAAAATCCATTTTCTGGGAGAACTAACACACACATGTGATGGGAATATTTGTTTCACTCTCCAAAGATGCCTGCTTTCTAATCCCCAGAATGTATGCAGGCTACCTTTTCGGCCAAATCGACTTTGCCTGTGATGGAGTTCTGGATGCTAACATGGGGTGATCATGCTGGGCCACCCAGGTGGGACCGACGACGTAATGACACTGGCTGGTTTAAGAGGGAGAGGGAGGCAGAAAAGCGGGCCGGAGGCTCAGAGTGGCAAGGCTTGGTTAGCTGTTGCTGCCTTTGAAGACGGAGGAGGCGATAAGCAGCCAAGGACGAGGTGAGGGAGAAAGAAGCTGGAGTCTCCCCTAGAGCCCGCAAAATGAGTGCAGCCCAGGCTGGGCCGTGGCCGTAGCCGGGGAGACCAGTCGGGCCTCAGATTTGTAGAAGAATGTTCGCATGGTTTCACGTCACCGAGCGAGTGGCCACCGGCTGCTGCAGTGCAGGAAACACGTTCAAACAAAGGTTTGTTAAAATCAAACCAAAGAAAACGGCAGATTTGCAGTGTGTGATCTACCAAACAGACGCAGAGAAAGAAAGATCCTAACGGGCCTCTAGCTTCTGTTACCGAGTTCTTCCATTTCATGTTTCAAAGGCTAAGATGAGCTGGGACTTGATTTCAGATTCAGAAAACAAGCTTGGCCTAGTGGCCCCCTTCCTCTTCCCATGTATAAAAACAGCTGCTTAGGAGGCTGAGGCAGGAGGGTTGAAGTTCAAATCCTGCCTCGGCTCTGGAGCGCATTCAAGGCCAAAACTGAGCAACTTAGCAAGACCTTGTCTCAAAAGCAAGAGGAGGGTTTAGGATTTGACTTTACGCATAACTGGCATAAGCAAGCCTTGTGGTCAGTCCCTAGCGCCCCCTCCCAGTACCCCCCAGAAGTTCAGAGGGATAGGAAGATGGCTCAGTAAAGTGCTTGCTACATAGGCTTGGTGACCTGAATTTGGATACCCAGAATCCACATAAAGAAAGGTATGGTGGTGTATGCTTAGAACCTCGGTGCTGAAGAGAATATGGAGCTCTTTGGGCAGCCAATCTTTCTGAATGTAAGCACCACACTCGATGATAGACGTCACCTCTGAATAATGAGGTGGTGAGCTAGAGCGGAAAACATCCAGTGGTTCCTCTGGCCTCCATGCTCACACACATGCACGCCCCCCCCAGGTATGCACATACCAGGCTCCTCTGGTCTCCATTCTCCTCTCTCTCTCTCTCTCTCTCTCTCTCTCTCTCTCTCTCTCTCTCTCTCTCTCACACACACACACACACACACACACACACACACAGAGGTATGCACACACCAGGCTCCTCTGGTCTCCATGCTCACACACATACACCCCCCCTCACACACAAGTATGCATACACCAACATGTATACACACCCCACGTAAGTTTCAGAAAAGAGAAAGCTCCCTAGTTTTGCTACATGGTAGCTAAGGTGATGGGTAATTATATCTCAACTTCTTTGAAGCATATCCTGGAACTGGGTTCAGAAAGGACAAGACAGTAAACTGGATGGAAAATCCCTATTTCCATGTCTTTGTCTTCTTTGAGCCAGTATTTTTGTATCTTTATAAAAATCAATTAGAAATTGACTTAAGAGTCATTTTAATAGATTTTTATTTGTGATGGTGGTCCCTAGGAATGAATCCTCAGTTTACTTTCTGCGTAAACTAAGGAGGTTAACCCTTTATTTTTAAGAGCAGTAGTGATTTCTTAAATAAAGTGAGAATGGCCCTCCCTGTCTATGCATCTGGCAGGAATGGGGGGGGGGTGTTCCATTCCGTATTTCTATGGTAGTTAGTTAGCTTATTTCTATGGTAGTTAGCTTGTTTCTATGGTAGTTAGCTTGTTTCTATGGTAGTTAGCTTATTATTTCTATGGTAGTTAGCTTGTTTCTATGGTAGTTAGCTTGTTTCTATGGTAGTTAGCTTGTTTCTATGGTAGTTAGCTTATTTCTATGGTACTTAGCTTATTTCTATGGTAGTTAGCTTGTTTCTATGGTAGTTAGCTTGTTTCTATGGTAGTTAGCTTATTATTTCTATGGTAGTTAGCTTGTTTCTATGGTAGTTAGCTTGTTTCTATGGTAGTTAGCTTGTTTCTATGGTAGTTAGCTTGTTTCTATGGTAGTTAGCTTATTATTTCTATGGTAGTTAGCTTGTTTCTATGGTAGTTAGCTTGTTTCTATGGTAGTTAGCTTGTTTCTATGGTAGTTAGCTTGTTTCTATGGTAGTTAGCTTGTTTCTATGGTAGTTAGCTTGTTTCTATGGTAGTTAGCTTGTTTCTATGGTAGTTAGCTTGTTTCTATGGTAGTTAGCTTGTTTCTATGGTAGTTAGCTTGTTTCTATGGTAGTTAGCTTGTTTCTATGGTAGTTAGCTTGTTTCTATGGTAGTTAGCTTGTTTCTATGGTAGTTAGCTTGTTTCTATGGTAGTTAGCTTGTTTCTATGGTAGTTAGCTTGTTTCTATGGTAGTTAGCTTGTTTCTATGGTAGTTAGCTTGTTTCTATGGTAGTTAGCTCGCTTTCATCACTGCCGTTTACCTCTGAACTCTACATTTCTGTAAGCGCTTTCCTCAGAACCTCAAGGGTAGTGTGTTATGAAACTTATTTTTTCCCCAGTAGCTGTATAGATCTACTGCTCTCTGATGAGATTTGGGAAACATTTCAGGTTTTTTCCTTAAAATATTTCCCTTTATTATCCTTTGGTTTCTAAAAATAGGCTGGCATTAAATGTCATGTACCTTTGGAATTCGTTTTACAAACATGCTTGGTAACTAGGAAACTCACGTCGTCATTATTTATAATCCAGAAATTGTTTCCATGGCAACCATTAGAAGGTCACAATTACGGAGTACGGTGGAGGCCGGAGACTGATGAAGAGTTTGCCCAAGAAGAAGGCTGGCTTGCAGGAGGAGGTGGCTGATATCCTGGCTGCACACTTCTTTAGCTCCATCTCTGCTGCTGTGATAAAACGCTCACCAAAGCAAGCTGAAGGGGGCAAGCTCATGGACCACAGCCTGTGACCCAGGGAAGCCACCCCAGGAACACAAGGCAGGGACCTGGAGGCATAAACCAAAACAGAGGCCACAGAGGAATGCTGCTTGCTGTCTTGCTTCTGGGTTCACATTCATCCCCCTTTCTTATACAGCCCAGGCTGCCTGCCTACAGATAGTACCATCTGCGGTGGCCTGGGCTCTCCTGTTATCAATTAGCAAAAGAAAAGAAATGCCCCGTAGATGTGCCCACAGGCCAGTGTGGTAGAGGCCATTCATCAACTGAGGGTCCTTCCTTCTGAATATATCAAGTGACAACCAACCTTAGCTGTCACACACAAATTAGGAAGGAGAGGTCTCAGGGAAGAGGCAGTAGGCCATTTAGTCAGGTGCTGTGATCCACAAGGCTGAGGAATTGCACACCCACCTCACTCCAGGCTAGGCACACACTTATAGTGCTACTCAAAGACTGCTTGGTCTTGTGACGTCAGGAGGAGTTTGATGGGGCTTGCTCTTAGTGCCTAGGGTGTAACTGAACATTGGAAGGCACCGTCTTTCTGATACTTGGGCTGTTTCATACAGAGCATGTAGCATCCCAAAGCTGGGCTGGCAGAGCTTGGCCATAGACCTGCAGGAGAAGTCCTGATCCTCTGTTCTTACTGAACCCCCCAAAAAGGTGGAGACAGACCTCACAGGGCCCACATCAGCATAGTCCCCTGAGACTGTAGAGGAGTCACAGGCGAGTGAAGGCCAGGGGTCAGACACTGCGCACGGAGTTTGCCTTTCTTCTTTTCCAAATTTGTGAAAGACTTGACTCAAGTCTCAAAGTATTTACAATCTGAAGCAGAATCGTTGGTGCAATTGTACACGTGTGTACGATGATTTGGGGAGGAGGCAGGGTTGTGTTCTTTTTTTTTTTTTTTTTTTTTGTTTTTTTATTTTTCGAGACAGGGTTTCTCTGTGTAGCTTTGCGCCTTTCCTGGAACTCACTTGGTAGCCCAGGCTGGCCTCGAACTCACAGAGATCCGCCTGGCTCTGCCTCCCGAGTGCTGGGATTAAAGGTGTGTGCCACCACCGCCCGGCCTAGGGTTGTGTTCTTAAAATGAGGTTTCTCTATGTAGCCCAGGCTGGCTTTGACCTTGGGGTGATTCCCCCTGTTTCTCTCTCTCCAGTGTGAGATCAAAGGTGTCACCACTACCTCAGCTGTCGTGTGAAGTTTGAGAATAAGACTCATTAGGATAAATCTATGATACCAGTAAAGGACAAAAGCTCTGTATCTTTAGAACTGTCCTTGGGGTTAAGTCTACTGTCACTCTGTCCCTGTTGCTGTTCATTTGCCATAACCCAGTGATGTGGTGCTTAGACATGCTGCTCAGCCAAGCACAGCCCCACCAAAGAACAGAGACTCTAGTCTGTTCCATGCATCTGCAAAGGGAAGGCTGGAGACAGGGACCACCGCTCTCAGGCCCCAGTGAGCACAAACTGAAGGGTGATGCTTCTTGTCCACCCCAACGGCATCATGAGACACAGAGTGTAACATGGTCCTTCATGAGGAACTGCACTCAAGGTGTGCATTCCTGAGGTATGGTAGTCCAGACAGGTCCCATGGTACTGCACGGCTTGGCTGCTTTCTGGAGAGGTGCCAATACCTCTCTTCATGAGACCCTGTATGGACAGGTCTTCTACTGCTGTAGGGCTAGACTCAAGGGCTGTCCCAGATGTCTACTTGATAAAAACCCTCCTCCCTGGACAACAGAGAAAAGAAGGTTATGTCTTCAAAAGCTCCGGAGCAGAGCATGGCAGGAGCACAGCAGGCAGAATGCACACACATAAAACAACAACGCAAGGAAGCCCTGAGCAACTCAGAAGTAAGCCTCCGGTTCTACTGCACAAAACAGACTCATAGACAAAGTCAACTTCTCTAATGAAATGGAAGAGGTGGTGGAATGCAGAGGTAGTGGACACCTTGGTGGTCAACCGAGGAAGGAGACCTTTGTTGTGCCCTTGGGCATTACTTCCAGATCCCACCAATACAGGCCAGGACATATTGCCTGAGGCCATCTCTGTGTGCTGCGTTACACAAGGAGGTGTGTAAATGGATATTTCCTATTCTGACTGTCTGGTCCCAAATAACCAGCTTAGAGGCTGAATATGAATTACAAATGCTCAGCCAATAGCTCAGGCTTGTTACTAGCTAACTCTTACACTTAAATTAACCCATATTTCTACTTATGCTTTGCCTCATGGCTCAAGGCTTTTTACCTCATTTTTTACATGTCCTGCTTGTTAGGTGGATGGCTGGCATCTCCTCTGACTCCGCCCACCTTCTTCCCAGAGTCCTCTGTGTCTGGCCTATACTTCCTCTGTGTCTGGCCTATACTTCCTCTGTGTCTGGCCTTTACTTCCTGCCCAGCTACCAGCCTGTTAGCTTTTTATTAATCAATTAGAGTAATACATATTCATAGTGTAGAAAAGGATTGTTCCACAGCAGAGGTATGTGTGTCAATAGGCAGTCATGCTGAACCTACTCTTTACAAACCCTACATACTTTCTTTTGGAGGGGGACAAGAAAGGGTTTATTTCACTTCCACATCATAGTCCACCACTGAAGGAAGTCAGGACAGGAACTCAAGGCAGGAACTGAAGCAGAGACCACAGAGAAATGATACTTACGTGTAGGCTTACTTGCCCAGTCTACTTTCTTATACATTTGGGGGCCACCTGCCCAGGGACAGCACTATCTACAAGGTTCTGGGCTCTCACATATCAACAATTAGTCAAGAAAATACCCCACAGACATTCCCACAGGCTGATCTGTGGGGACAGTTTCTCAATTGAGGTTTCTTCTTCCAAATAATTAGCTTGTGTCAAGTTGGCAAAAAACTAACCAGGTCTCTCTCTCTCTCCCTCCCTCCCTTCCTCTCTCCTTCCATCAAGGGTGCAGAGTCCATAGCTCATTCTCTAAAATTATACACACACACACACACACACACACACACACACACACACACACACATATATATATATATATATATGCCACAAAAAAGCCTTACCAAATGCAAATCATCTTAATAACTGGCTAGGTCTTATCAGGCCATGATGAATGGCACTAGATTATTAGTGAGAAAAACTATAGAAATTACATAAATACACAGAAACTGAAAAATATACCCTTGAATGACCGATGAGCTATTGAAGAAATTGGGAAGTTTGAAAATTCCTAGGTTCCAATAGAAATGAAATCACAACTTACCAGACCCATTAAGTCCCACATACTTTCATAGGCAGTATCTCTTCTGTGTTTGAAGATTCCTGATCTGGAAGATAATGCAAATATGAGTTTGTTATGTATACTTTATCTGTTAATAAGAATGAAAGCACTAGGTCAGTATGACATGGCATAGGAGTGCTTAATCCTAAGACTGAATAACACAGCATGAAAGGAACATGGGAAACCCTGCCACACATGGCTCTCCACACATGGCTGGTTTTACTGGTGTGTTAGTGAGCTTTTCCAGGTTGTGTTCAAAGTATCTGACAGAAACAAGCAAAGGGAGGAAAGATGTATTTGCTTACAGTTTCTGAGGGTTTCAGACTGAGGATGGCAACAGGGATCACACACACACAACCTAAGACAATGACTCTGGGCTTGTGAGTCCTTGGTGGACAGTGTGCGGGAGATCACAAGAATGGCTGGATTAGATTTCCAGACAGAACTTAGGCCAGTGATGATGGAGACACAGATTAAGATCATGTGAGCAGGAGACATCTGATTTGACTCACACACGGTTCTCTCTGCACATTGCTCTTTCTGTTTGCATATTAGTGAGCTCTTCCACATCATATTCAAAAGATATAACAGAAACAATGGAGGTTAAGGAAAGGAGGATGCACTTGCTTTCAGGTTTAGAGGGTTCCAGCTACCATGGTAGAAGGTATGACAGAGAGCTCATTTGAGTGTGGGCCAGAGAGCAGAGGAAGGGGTCTCAGAACTCCGCTGCCTTTCTTCTTTTCCTTTTCAGTCCATCCTAGACTCTGGTTCCCGGTGCTGCTCACATTCAAGGTGGGCCTTCCCCTACCAGCTAGTCTCTGCAGGTCCAGAGACATACCTCACTAGTCTTCTTGGTGATTCTCAGTCCAGCCAGTTAGCAAGATGGGAAGACAGTGGGGTGGTGACTCAAACCTAGACAATTAGTTAGTGGGTCAGGTGATTACACGCTACCAAAATGGATCAGCCAGCAGAGTGCACAAGTTTAACAGATCATCCAACCATCGCAGGATAACTTCTAGCTCAGGTACCATCCTCTCTCTACGGTTGAGCCAGCCTGGGTAGTGGGTACCAATGACAATGATGGCAGAACAGTGATGTAGGCTGTCCAGCCACATGCTGGTTAGGGCTGATGAACAAATAATAAAAAGTCTAGAGCAGTGGTTCTCAACCTCTCTAATGCAGTGACCCTTTAATACAGTTCCTCATGTTGTAGTGACCCCCAACTACAAAACTACTTCATTGCTACTTCTTAACTGTAACTTTGCTATTGTTATGAATCCTGATGTAAATAACTAATATGCAGGATATCTGATATTCCACCCCTGTGAAAGGGTTGTGACCTCCAAGGGGGTCATGACACACAGGTTGAGAACTACTGGTCTAGAGGACGGAAATTTTTAGTGCTGCTTAAGTAGCAAGAGACCCACAGCCTTGCTGGACTCTGCTAGTGCTCAGGTATCCACAGAAACATTCCTCTGCAGGAACTGGCCAGTCACATCCCTCTGCTGGTGGGGACAGACATGCAGTCAGTCCTACACACGGAAGAAGAGCTAGCCTAGAGCAACTGCAGCCATGACTGGTCACTGATGGCATTCACAAACACACTTCCCCATCGTCCACACGTATTCCCCTGATCAGGTGACCCGAGGCCAGCCTCCAGTTCACAGTCCTAGTGCAGATATTTTCTGTGCCGCTCCGTGCCTGTCAGTTAACTGCCCTCGAAGGCCGCCCGGAGGAACCCATGTAAAAGGACACGGTGCAGAGCCATTCTGCCCGTAAAATACATCACTGGAAATTGATTCTCCTAGGTTTGTTGTTTTCAGTTCATTGTTTTGTTCAACATAGAAACAGGAAGAAGGCTTGTGATTACAAGACTAGTTTCTATAGACTTAGAAACCCTCCCCCTAAGAGGAGGCTCCTCTTGGGAGGCACAGAAGCTCCAACTTCTCCACTACGGCAGATAGTGTTGCCTTAAATTCCCTCTTTTTAACTTCTAGGAAATCCTCCACTTTGAATATTTGTTTTTATTTTTATTTGTGTTTGTGTATATTGGGAAGTGGTCATGTGTGTATGAGTGCAGGTGATAAAATGAGGTTATCACCATGGACTGGGTAGGGAGGGCCACAGTAACAGCAGGTTCTATAGGCACATCACAGACCACAAGTCTTCAGTCAGTTCTGTTCCCATGCTTCTGAACACACAGCAATCCCCATTTATCATCACACCACACACACTTCAAACAGCAAACTACGTCCTCTGTGTATGTGTATGTGTGTGTGTATGTGTGTGTATGTGTATGTGTGTGTATGTGTGTGTGTATGTGTGTGTGTGTGTGTGTGTGTGCGCGCGTGTATGTGTTCTTAGGTTACAGACTTCAATGAGTGTTGCCAAATAGTATGTGTTGCAAAACTTTTGCTGTCACAAGAGCTTAACTCTCAACTGTTTCCTATAGACATGAACAATGTGACCTTGATTATTTAGGAAAAACAGAGATATTGACTCCAGGGTTAGAGAGATGGCTCAGCAATTAAGAGTTCTCTCTGCTCTTCCAGAAGACCAAAGTCCGGTTCCCAGCATCCACACTGGACAGCTCACAACTGCCTATAACTCCAGCGCCAGGGGAAGTCAATGCTCTCTTCTGGCTTCTGGTGGAAGACTCTGGGCACACATACAAATAAATAAAAAATAAATCTTTTAAAGTGCTAATTTATTATTTTTACTTATACAAATTATTTGTAAAACTTAGAGACTAATTCTATTCCCCCTTTACCTTAAAAATAATCTATATTTATCTTTCTAGTGTGTGTAAAAGTCCTTTATGTTTTCAGTACAGGTGAAAGTTCCTTAAGAGGCTTAAGTTCCTTAATGGTGGGGAGTGTCTATTTCAGTATTTGACATATTTTTAAATAGTAATAGCAAACCAGTAGGCCTAGACTCCAGATCAGAGCATGACGTATAAGTGGGAGAGGAAGACTGGCAAAGTGAGGCCAACGGATGCTCAACATGACCAGCGTGATGGTTAACTGTGATTTTCAGTTTGTGTGTGTGCTCATGGGTGTGCATGCACATGTGTGTGGAGGTCAAAGGTCAACACAAAGTGCCTCCCCAAGAGCTCTCTGCATTATTTTTGAGGCAGAGTCTCTCGCTGAATCTAGAGCTCATTGGCTTGGCTGGCTGGCCAGTGAGCTCAGGGGATCACCGGACTATACCCTCCCAGCACTAGCATAAGGGTGAGTAGGTCATACTGTGTCTTCCCATGTCTCTACTTTTTGGCTAAACCCTCTGAAACTGTGAGAAAAACAAGTCTCTACTGTTTTAGGTTGCTCAATTAGATATTTGCTCACAGCAACAGGAAAGTCAGTGCTACCGGCCTCGTGAAAGGCTTCAGGCTATAATCTTGGATGACAGGTGTAATGAACAAGACAAGTAAGGCAAAGGACCATCATGCCTTTGTGATTGAACAGTGACTGGGACATTCTGGCTTTTGGAGGTTACATCAGGGGGGAGGGGAGCTGTCTAAGGCATGACTGAAGAGGCGGGATGTGTGTAAATCTACAGAAGCAGAGACAGCAAAGGGGAGAAGTTACAGGGACAAACGGTGACAAGTTCTTGGGGTGCGGGATGGGGCGGGGGCGAAGGAGCTGCCATTGGGGAGGAGAACATGGCATCAGCTGGGTTGAGGTTCTCAGGAGCCGGCCAGACAGGGTTTTCTGCCATGCGGCAACATCCAATCAAGTACATGGAGGTAGAACATGGAAGGGTTTCAGTGAAGAGCCCTGCAGTGGTTCCACGGCCGCCATTCACTCCCAGGGACCATCTAGCTCAGTCAGCCGCATTTTCGGTGGTCACAATGGTGGTGTTTGCCAATGGTGTCTAGTGGGCAGGTCTTAGGCACTGCCCTTAAATACTGACAAACCTTCCACAAGGCGCAGAGCCCCCCACACCATGTGACAGTGACTTAGCTGGGCCCAAGTATGAGTGGCAGTGAGACAGGGAAGAAGATGAGATTGGCCGAGTCCTGCGTCTGCTGCCATCAGGAGAATGCATGGCAGAACATGAGCTACATGATATTCTGCCTGGAAACCAAGAAAACATACACGTAAAACAAGCAAAGCTTTGGAGAGGAAAGAGGAGGAAGAGAAAAAGACAGAGGAAGAGGAGGAGAAGGAAGAGAAGTTGCAATTCTGAAACTGAGTTCATGGTCTCTGGTACCATGGCGGAAGGTTCCAAACTGCCTCTCCTGTAGTCTTCAGCCCTGCTCTGCGTTGGTGCCCTCACCAAATCTGTGGAAGACACCCTCCACTTCACATTCTATTGTATTCTCAGCACCTGGGAGGGGGACCTGGCTCAAGGCAGATGCTTAACATGGGAGATTTAAATAACATCACAAATGGAGATGCTGTGCCTTGGGAGAGATTGTATGACTAGCTAAAGCTCCCGGAGCTGGTGGGGACAAGAGTAACCCAGCACCAGCTCTGAGTGGCAGCTCATGATCAACTCTGTTGGCTCCCGTGTTTTAGTTGGCATTCTAACTTCCCAGGACCCATGCTCCTTTTTCTTAAGCGCTGAGGTCTACCCATTTCAAAATGAGCTTTAGAATTTCTTCTGTCCTCTGGCCTGGACCTCCCCTTCAGTCATTGTAGCTCTTACTTTCTGTCCTGCAATGAACTGCGGGAAACTGACCAGAGCCTGTGCACATCAGAGCCTGTTGTGAGCAGGAAGAGGGAGGGACCCTGTCCTACACACACAGCTCCCTCTTCATCCTATCTATACAGTCCTTAGAATCCAGGGCTCGGTAATTGGCGGGAGGTAGAATTGGGATATGCAGAAAGCCTTATTATGGGTAAGGGGAGGGAAATTACACAGAGCCCGGCCACAGGAATGTGTTGACTCCTGTGTGGAACCTGACGGTGTTTGTTGCTGATCCGGAATACCATGTGTCACATTCACACCCGTTATTATTATCACAGGAGGGTGGAATATGTTCCTGATGGAAGGGAAGGCTATTGATAGCCTCCTGATTCCCACAGAAATTCAGCATACCTTCACACAATGGAAGAGTGGACCCAGAAAGACCTGTCTCGTCCTCTGCTGGGTTTAGTCTTATCACAGGTAGCGGACAGTTTGCCTTAAACTCTTGGGCTTCAGCACACTTGAGTAAAGAGTACCTGAGGTGGGGTGGGTGGTATCTGGGAAATGACTGGGTGTGTGCTGAGGGTTGCTCAAAAGCACAAGGTCTCTCATTATGCTGCCTCCCACATCTGCCTCATCAGCACTAACTACATTGTAAGTGGTAGCGGCCAAGATCAAAGATTCACCGTCACACCCAGGTCCACTCAGCTGGCCAGGTTTGCCATCCTGCTGGCCTGTTAAAGTGATGTAAAATGCAGACAAGGGTGTGCTGAAGGTCTCTGCTGGTCCCTTTGTGATGACCAAGATGATGGACAGGAGTCCTTATATCGAATTTATACGATTCTAATCACAGCCAGGTTCATTACTGCATCCCTTCTCCTCTGCCCACAGGGATGTGCACCCCCTTTCTCCACCCTCGCTGCTTTCTCTTGTATCTTTCCTCCAAGTCAATTTCAATCCTTCTGGAATCCTTGAGATTTGCAGACTTCTCAGAAACAGCTTTGTCTTCCTGTGGGGTGTTTGTTAGAAGCTCTCTGAGTCCCCAGAGGGACTCGGCACACTTTGAAATGACAGAGATCCTAGAAAAGCTATACCAACTGGAGTTTTCTGGATGGCACCAAGCTGAGCAAAGTGAACAGAGAAATTGCCTGAGAAACCTTGGTGCTCCTGGGGCAGAAGAGCCCGGTTTAGGATGTCAGTCATCCTCTGAACACGACTTCTGGAGACAGACAGTGTATCCTTTGCTTCTCGGATCAAAAAGGACAGAGTAGGGTGGTCGGATGAGCTAGCTGCTGCAGGGTCCCACTCCCCAGGCACTGCCATGCGCACTAGGTCCTGGGAACGTCTCTCTCAGATGCTCCAGGTATAGTCACCATGGGGGAGAGGAAGAGAGAGAGAGACATGGCATCCGGCATCCTGCAGGAGCCTCGTTGTGGTACTTCTCTTTAGACACCTGCATCGCCAAGGAGACCCATTGCCCTGCCTTGTCTCTGTCTGTACCTGGTCACAGGACTGCCTCTTTCATCATGGCTTGAGAGGTGAGAGCATGTTTGATTTTCTCAAAAGACGTAAGTGATGGTGGGCTGTCAGAAACAAGCACACAGCCTGGAGACTCCCCAGTAATCTAACAGTTTCCTCAGGGGTTTGCCTCATGTGGTGAGGGATGAACTCGCTGGATGGTCGCCACACACAGACCCACCAGTGGTTTTGAAACAGCGTCCTCCGTGGTGAATGTGTCATCCAATGAGGGCACTACATCCTGGTGGCTGCTTTTTACAAAGTGGACCCCAGGTTCAAGATGGCCCACCGTGGTTTTTTTTTTTTTAAGTGCTGTAAGTGTGGTGTGGAAGGAACCCTGGCCCCTAAAAGCAATCTGTCTCAGCAACCAAGTATGGAATTCACACAGGCCAAAGGGAAGCACACATATCACCCATAACCTTACCATACAAGGGGCTTGACTCTATGAAGAGCTCTGGCATTGATATCCTGACACTACACACATAATAAGAGGAACAAGCCCCAGCCCTGCTAAAAGTAACCTTTCCCAAGGGTCACAGTGGAGTGCTGTTCGTGTGTTTCCATTAAATAGAATTTTCCTGTGCATCCTCCCTTTTAGTGTCTCACTTACACTTTTTTTTTTTTTTAAAGATATTGGCAAATTCCACAGTGTACGCATCCTGAGAAGTGATGATCCGGGACCCTCCAACCGTCCACTCCAGCTTTATTGTTCTAAATAAGGAGGTATATTTACCCTTCCCTCCAGGCCTCCAGGCCTCCAGCCCCATCCAGGTGTTCACGAGTCCCTGACACAATCACAGCTGGGTGTGCATTACTCGGCCCAATGCTGTGTCACAGCTGGGCTCACACACCTCCAGTTTATGGGAGTATGCCTGTCAGAGATTTCCCCACATATTTTATTACTCAATAGTACATAAAGAGGTGGAATTCTCCTTGGAGGATGCATATTTCAGACATTGCAGGCCATTATGTTTTTAACTGCAGACACATACATTCCAGAATATGGTTTTAAACTCTGGTGTGTTTCATCCTAGGGAGGCTCATGTTTCTAGTGAGGTACCCTGGTAATGACCCAGGTCCTGTGGGGCCTGTTCACTGGGTGTTTGTCAACACAGCTCACTTCACCACACTGGAAGAATGCTGTGCTATAATCTGAGGTAGGGTTGCAAAGAAAAAGAAGAAAAAAGTATATGTAATTTGTTTCAGAAACATTGGTCCACTTATATGCTTAAGGAGACGGGAACCTGACAAGTGAGTAGAAGTGTGAGCCACCACACACAAGGACACCCAAAGTTACCTAGGGTCGGCACAGTGACCAGGAGCTCTGGAAATTTCAGATTATCCCCACTTCCTCCCAGCCTATTCCTTCTGTTCTTTCTTGAGCACATGCTCCTGAAGATGTGAGTTTGGATCCCAGCTCAGTGCTTGTTAGGGGTAGACTTCAGACACAGTATTTAATATCCCTAAGCTCTGTTTTCTCAGAGTAGACTGAAGACAGCATCAGTTCCCTCCTCATGGTATGGGGTTAAAATTCCATTTAAGTGAGGTGTGCACGTAAGTCTCAGGGCTTGGCTCCTTACAGCGAGCCACACGTGTTAGCAATGACCACTTTGCTTTCCAAACTTGTATTCGCCTTAGTGAAAGAAGTGAAAACACACCATTGTAACCCGAGTTTTGGTGTGAGTATGCCAAAAAGGAAAACGACGTGTTCTCGAGTAAACGGTGCCATTTGAATGATCAGCGCGATGGTCGTCAGGGGAACACTTCAATTCAGAGCAATGACTGAGACACTGTGGCTTTCCCAGCCAGTTTGCCGCCTGGAGCAGCCCTGGAGGATATCGGGCAATGAGACCAGGTGAGCGAGGAACATACTCCATAGCATGAGCAACCCTCCTGAAGAGTGTGCTATGTGAGAGACGCCTGCACGGTTCCCAAACACACAGTGGCCGCAGCAAGAACAGTCGACAAAGCACGTGTGGTGGTCTTGTGTCCCCCAAAATGTCGTGCACCCTAATAAACTTATCTGGGGTCAGAGAACAGAACAGCCACTAGATACAGAGGCCAGAAGATGGTGGCACACACGCCTTTAATCCTAGCATTCCACAGGCAGAGATCCATTCGGATCTCTGTGAGTTCAAGGCCACACTGGAAAGAGCCAGGCATAGTGACTCATGCCTTTAATCCCAGGAAGTGATGGCAAAAAGCAGAAAGGTATATAAGGTGTGAGGACCAGGAACTAGAAGCTTTTGGCTGATTAATCTTTTAGGCTTTTCAGTAGCACAGTTCAGCTGAGATTCATTCTGGATGAGGACTCAGAGGCTTCCAGTCTGAGGAAACAGGATCAGCTGAGGAACTGGCGAGGTGAGGAAGCTGCGGCTTGTTCTGCTTCTCTGATCTTCCAGCATTGACCCTAGTACCTGGCTCCGGGTTTGTTTTTATTAATGGGAACTTTTAAGATTCATGCTACAAGCACGTTTGTGATTGACAGGGGATGAGATGTCAAGGCCCAGCTTAGGCAGTGACAAAATCTACACCATGAAACACCGACAAGCAACACTCAGTTTGGTGCCAAGTCCACTAGAGCCCACGGCGCCACGCTGCAGAAAGTGACATTTAGGACACGGGAATTAAATCCTGCTGTAGAAAGTACACATCGCATGGACTTAGAGCTCATCAGATCTGACCAGAGCTGGAGAGCTGAGGAGTCAGCTAATGGCTTTGTAGGATTTATTAAACAGAAAGAGAGACAAGTAAGTGCTCATCCAGGGCACATACAACCTTCCAGAGCAGTCACCACACACACACACACACACACACACACACACACACACACACACACACACACACACGATGGCAGGTTGACTGTCTCCGGCAGCACAGGCAGTTCTGAGTCGTTGGAGGAAAGATGTGAGCTTGCCTTGGGTGGACGGTTGTCCCTGCCTGTTCCACTTTGAAGGCGACTTTTAAACATCTCCGAAGGCTTGTGTGTTTGAACGCCTGGTCCCCAGCTGGCACTGCTGTGTCAGGGGGTCATAGAGCCTTCTGAGCTTGGGCTCTCACTGGCCGGCACTGGATCATAGAAGTCAGGCTGGAACACCACTTCCTGGTGGACTCTTCAGGTCTTGGAGGACCAATGCTGCCACATGGACCCCCATGACCTCCGCCAGGCCTTCCCACCACAAACGACTTTACCCGCTCAAAGTGCAGGCTTAAGTAGACCTTCCTCTAGCAAGCTGCTGCTCCTTTCAGGTGTTTCCTCATAGCCCTGACACAATGCTCCTTGCCGTGCTTGCCATAGAGAGGAGCTCCTACTGCTTCTGGGTCATCGGCACCATAAGTACCAACTGGCACAAGTCCCCGAGCAGAGCACCCTGAAGAAAACCAAGCATGGTTCCAACTAACAGCTGAGGCTACAAGCTGCGAAGGCCTGATTCCAAAATAGAGCAGGAAAACCTTATAAAATGAAATTAAAAGGTGCAGTCAAAGCAATTAATTTTTAAATGCCATGGGCTGAAATGTGTGCAAAAAATGTTGGTGTGTGGATTCACAACCCCAGCACCTCAAACTGAGCGCATGTTTGGAGACGGGGTCCTGATGGCAGAATTAAGTTTGGGCAAGGTCCTAACATCAGGCTTTGCAGGAATGCTGTGGGCACCTTTATGGGAAGGGAAAGATGGAAGTTACTTGGAAGAGAGGCGCGAGGGGAAAAGGTAGCTCCCACAGCCGAGGAGAGAGAGCCCAAGGATGGAGATCTGCTCAGTCTCCGTAGTCAGGCTTCCAGACACTTTGATCCAGGGCTTTGGGCCTCCTGAAGTTTGAGACAATAGATCTCTGTCAGTGTGACATCATCTCAAGTGAGTTAATATATCAAGGAAAATGCCAATTAGAACCTCCACGTCCTTCTGTGGAAACCATAAAGTCACTGAACTGTATAAGGCTGCAATGGACCAAGGAGAGGTTTTGACATAGTTAACACAGACATAGGTAACTAAAGGGTTAAGGGTGGATAAGAAGGTAAGAACTGATGGGGGATGGGTTCCTGATGTATGAAAATGGGTTTTAAGATCTGAGACTGAGTGATGCTAATATTTAAATAAAACTTTTAAACGTTGTTCTTAAACACAACGGATAGGAATCATGCAGGTTGCAAAAAAGGATGACATTTAATAATTAGATATTCCCAGAGCATCGTCTGACAGGGTGTGAAACCAGAACAGAACAGAGGTTCTTTTTCTAGTGCAGGAATGAGTACTGCTTCCATCTGAAGACGGCAAAACCATGGGTATGTACAGCGACAACAAAACCCATAGCCTCATCATGGCTCTGCCATAACCGTCGAAAGCAAACACTCCTTGAACCTGGGGGAAATGCTGACTTTTTGATCACCTCATCCTCCCAGTTGTGAGCAGTGAGGCTTTGCAGGTCCCAGGAGATGTGGTGTCATCAATGAACGGGTGTCCCGATGCCCTCACCCACCAGTTTGGTGCAATGAGGGCTTGAATGGTAGAAGTCCCTAGAATCTTGTATCAAAAGTATTGGTAACCTACATGAACGTGTTTTGAATATCGGTAGAGTGCCTTATATTATTTAATTGGAACCATTGATCATTATCGAAATTAAATAGTAAATGCTACTTCTAAAATAAATATTAGGGCTGGCAGGAGTCTGAGGCAGGTGAATCACAGGCTCAAAGTTTGCCTAAACTGCAGAATGAATTTAAGGCCAGCCAAGGAAACTTAGTGAGACCCTGTCTCAAGTGAAAAATAAAAAGAGGATCCTTCAGTTGGTAAAAATGCTTGCCAAGCGTGTGCAAAGCCCTAAGTTCAAGTCCCCAATTCCTAAAATAAAATAAATGCAGACTTTGTTGAAAATTAGAGTTTTAGATATTGTTATCATGAACATTTTATTAATTCAAATAACAGTAACATTTTGGAAAAAATATATATATGTCTAAGCATTGAAAATTTGACTCATTTTCAGAAGGACAGTAATCTCTTCGGCTAACGAAAGCAGCCCGCTTTCAGTTGTACAGTTCTATACAAGCATTTGGATTGGAGGTCACATAATGAGTTAAACCAAGCCGACTCGTGAATAAGACTCAGCAGTAAGTCACGCCGTGAGTGTGATGGCAGTGAGGCTGGACACATGGACCTCAGATTGCATACTGTGGCTTGCACATTTTGAGAATAACTGCCGTTTAGTATGACAGATCACTCCAAGGAAGACTCACATCCCTCCCTTGAAGTCCTCATTCCCCCATGGCTTTGGAAGAGTCCTATGTAGTCTCCATGTCCAGTGAGACTCCTAAGTGCCTCATATAACTGTTGACATTGGTGTTTAGACGATGACAAAAGCAATTATAAAAGTCACAAATTGTTTAGAGGTTTCCATCACCTTAGGGAAAGCAGTGCTGAGCACACTGTAACGGTAACGCCCGCGTTACTGTCACCCGTTCACCATGTCCGAGCGAGGGGCTGTGGATTAAAAAATAAGGGACAAGAAACAGCGAGTCATTCGCCACGGCTGTAAGCCGGGTGCCAGCCGAATGCCGTTTATTGAAAGAGGGAGGAAACCTTAAATACAGGCTTACAGCACAATGGCGGATCCCCGGAGGGCAGAAGTTTGCTACTGAATGTTCTACATTCTTGCATCTAAGCTGTTAACGCCCAATATGCAGGATACACAAACAAGGAACTTCCCTAAAGCATTCAGGAGGGTGGATACCGGCAGGGAATTAGAATAGGGAGGACATCTGGTCAAGGTCGGCAAGCAGGCAACGGCTTTACTCAATATGGGAGGAGACCAGGGCCCTACAGGTCCCCCCTTATTACTAAAAAATGAGCTTCTGACTTAGGTTGCGTGGGACGTCAGCAGGTCACCTTACCCGTCATGGAGACACCTGCCCAGGCCCCGCAAGTGCTCTGTCTTAGGTTGGTGAGCGCCCCCCAAGCATTACCTGTCTCTGAATACTCATTATCATACAGGCTCAACCACGTGAGCTGTAGAGTAAACTGTTGCCAAAGATCTCAAAGTGGCGCTGGGCTTGCAATCTGTGCGACCCAGAAAAGACCAACAGTAGTCCTAACCCACCCATAGCCAGGAGGCTAAAGGCTATTGAGCCATTCCCTTCTTAAACGAGCCTTACTGTAAATTGGAGCCCTTGTAAGGTGGTATCCCATACACAAATGGAACTTGAGTTTAAATAATTTTTGCAACTTTCAAAGCCAATTTAAATGTATATAACTGTTGAATTAAATTTATCATGCCCAATAGAATGAAAGATTAACTAACTGTGGTAGCTACTTTTGCTGCCAGGGTCTCCATTGTGCTAGCTGTAGAACCCAATTATGAAATAGCCATCCCAGAAATAGTAGCAGCAGTGGCCACCACCGCTATAACAGCAACAACGGCAACAGTGATGTCAGTCTCTTCTGGAGCGTGTTAGCATCATCTGTGTCTAACTGCCATGGTCCACTGGCATGGACGCAGCTCCAGGAACACGAACCACCAAGGCCCATTTTTCTTGATCCCAGCACTACTTAGGCTGGCAGGTCTGCAAAAGAACAACTAAGAACCATAAAGAAAACAAAAACAAAAACAGCAAACAAGGAGCAGAACTAGTGGTCTCATAAATGGCTACATTCAGGCTCACAAATTTTAAGGTGTCTACAAAAGAGGCTAGATGAATTTCAGGAGGCCAATAAATGTTGCACAGAGCCATTCCTGAAAAGTAGGTACTACACCAGCTTGAAGAGGGTTGCAAAATGTGAAAAGGCTTAGCTGGCATGTTACTATTAACAAATGAAGGTCATTGACCTTCAGAGTTATCCTTAATCTCCAAGGTGTGACACATTCTCAACATTTTTGAAAAAAGTTACCATACATTACCTTCTGAAGAATCCAACCACATGGCTACAGTCCCTAGGCTTACAATAATGTTTGCCAAGGCTGGCCGTATTGGGCTCTCAATCCCCATTGGCATCAGAAGGGGAGAGTTTTTTACGAAGGCCCAATAGGTCTCTGCCATGTCAGGATTCAGCAGCAGCCACAGGGTGCACACAGCGCTCAGGAACCCAAAGAGGAACTTCATTGTCCTGTGGAAAGACACAAACAGATCCCCGGGCCCACACCAACACCGGATCGGGTCCCCTCTAAGTGCCAGTAGAAAGATCCTTCCATCGCACCAGAGGATGATTTGCAACAGGAGCCCTCCAGTGCTTATCTGCAGTGGATACTCCAGCAGAATCCACCAATAAAAAATTTAAAATATATAAAACAAGGGAAAGAATAGAATGTGGAGAGGAGAGATGAGCCCCTAGCTCCCCCCTTTTTACTTTAGAAATATATGTTTTTAAGGTACGATGGCAGCGTTCTACTATAGCCTGTCCTTGAGGATTATAAGGAATACCAGTCTTATTAACAATAGAAAAGTCTTGGCAGAATTTTGAAAATCCCGTACTGCTGTAGGCGGGACCATTATCAGTCTTTATGCATTTTGGCACTCCCATGTAAGCAAAAGCATTAAGGCAATGATTCTTTACATCCTTAATCTTTTCCCCTGAATGAGCAGAAGCAAAAATTAGAGAAGAATATGTATCAATAGACACACGGACATATTGTAATTTTCCAAAGGAAGGTACGTGTGTGACGTTCATCTGCCACACATGATTAGGTAAAAGTCCTCGGGGATTAACTCCCAAATGAGGAACAGGTAAAAATTCCACACAAATAGGACATGATTTAACTATCTGGATGGCTTGTTCCCGGGTTATGCCTGTATGATGACAAAGAGATCCAGCATTAAGATGATAACGTTGATGCAACTGAGTAGCCTTATCAAAGGTGGAGCAAATTAATGTGACAGCCATACGAGTAATGGCGTCAGCCCTCTGATTACCTTCACTTAGAGGTCCAGGCAATTGAGTGTGAGCTCTAATATGGCCCACATAAAGGTTATGTGAGCGGGACCATATAAGTCCTTGCACTTGCAATAAATATTCATGAATGGGAGAAATGGATGGTATGTAGGCTGTTGTCTCCAAAGGCATAATGGCATGTGCCACATATTGACTATCAGTATAAATATTTACACTCTCATCAGAAAACATCTGTAAAGCAAGCAACAGCGCCTGTACCTCTGCCATTTGGGCAGAAGTGCCCTGGACTTTTATTCTCTTTACTATGTTACCAGAAACCACCACAGCAAAACCATGTGAAGTGCCATCAGTAAATACCACACGGGCCTGAGGAATAGGAGTCATCTGTACTATCTTGGGAAATATAACAGGATGCAATTTAAAAAAAATTTACACACATCATTGGAGGAGTAGTGAGTATCAAACTGACTCTGCATGGAGCATGTCAATATGGTCCAATCATTATCATTAGCTTGCAACCATGCTATTTGAGACTGGGTGTATGGGGTCACCACAATATCTGGCTCCTTACCAAAAGTTTGAACACTGATCTTGATTCCCTTAAATATAATCTGAGCAATAGCCTGTGGATAAGGAGTGATGTTTTTTGCTGGAGAAGCTGGGGAATGTACCCATAGAATAGAACCTGTTTGCCAAAACGCTCCAGTAGGTGAATGAGAAAAACAAAATATTCATGACCTAAATAATGATAGGGAAAAGATACCTGTACCTTTTCTGGGGCAATCTGTAAATTAGCCAGGCTAAGAACCTCTTGTAATTTAGAAAAGGCATCAAAAATAAGTTTTTTATCTTTAGCAGCCAATAAAATATCATCCATATGAGTCAATCACAATTAAATGCCAATGTTTAGGAATTGCCACAGGAACAGGCAAGCCAGGTTGTGTTGCTCCCATGAGAAGCATGGTTTTATTTACAGCTCTAAGATCCTGTAATAGCCGCCATTTTCCTAACTTCTTCAAACAGCATTGACTTAGCATTCTGTGTCCTGACCGAAACCATTTTTCACCAGAAGTTAGGCCCGTTTAAACTTTTAGGCGCTAGTCCCTCTCCCGGACTCTGCTGGCTTGGTCCATTCTGTTGGCCTTGTGGCTCCACCTCCTGCTTTGGCATACCTGCCCACCCACTGCTCCGGGCTATCTCACACACTGCTGCTGCAGCATGTGCCTTTGACCACAGCCATACTGGACATGCAACACACACACACACACACATTTCTGTTTAAACTTTTAGCGTTAGTCCCTTCCTGGGCCTCTGCTCACTTGGAGCGAGCTGAAGCTGTGGCTTAGCTTTGGCTCCGTCCAGTGCCCAGGCTCTAGTGCTGGTGCCCGCCCGGGCCGCGCTCCATTGCAGCTCCACCTCCCACCGGCCTGTACCTGTCTGCCCGCCGCTCCGAGCTATCTTGTGCATGTCCACCACTGCCGCCGCTGGGCGCGCGCCCCGCACACACAAACTCATGTTTAAACTTCCTACTCCCATGAAGGGACTACCTAATGAGTTATTCCCACCATAAGGGAAAAACAGAAAAACATTTCCCACGAAGGGATCCTAAATATTGAATTATTCCCACTCTGAGGGAGAAATAAAAAGCATTTGAACCAAAATAAGCAAACAGACAGCAGAACTTCTAACCTCTGGGCTTGCTTGCTAGTTCAGCCAGCAGCAATGAGGCCTACCTGCCGACTCTTTGTAATTCAGATGCTGCACTGCAGAAAGAGCTCAAAGTTTCAGCTATCCTGAAAATTCTAAAATTGGAAAAAGTCTTTTCTTCCTCCATTACCACTGGGAAGAGGCTTCTCTCTTTCCTTCATCCTTCCTCTACAGGGCCCTAATCTTTAGGCCTAGTTTCAAAAAATTTTTCCCCTTTTTACCGGGAAAATCCTTTTTTCTTGATTAAAATTTTCCTCCCTTTTCTAACAGGAAATTTCCTTTCCTTCCTTCTTCTCTTTTGGGAAGATTTCCTTTTTTATTTAAAATCTTTAGCTGTCTTGCCCTTTCTTAACTTCGGTGCCTTCCTGCTTCAACAGTCCAATCAACTGACTGTGAGCTAGCTGCACCCATTTCAATTCACCCTCATCTTTTCTTTTTTCTTTAAATTGCTGGCCAGCCTTACCTTTCGGGTGTCCATCAGCTTGTCCCTTCTTTCTCGGATCTCGGTAACGTCTTGGTAGAATCTCGGTAGGGACCTCCATTTGTAACGGTAACGCCCGCGTTACTGTCACCCGTTCACCATGTCCGAGCGAGGGGCTGTGGATTAAAAAATAAGGGACAAGAAACAGCGAGTCATTCGCCACGGCTGTAAGCCGGGTGCCAGCCGAATGCCGTTTATTGAAAGAGGGAGGAAACCTTAAATACAGGCTTACAGCACAATGGCGGATCCCCGGAGGGCAGAAGTTTGCTACTGAATGTTCTACATTCTTGCATCTAAGCTGTTAACGCCCAATATGCAGGATACACAAACAAGGAACTTCCCTAAAGCATTCAGGAGGGTGGATACCGGCAGGGAATTAGAATAGGGAGGACATCTGGTCAAGGTCGGCAAGCAGGCAACGGCTTTACTCAATATGGGAGGAGACCAGGGCCCTACAGCACACCACGTGCTAAACATGCAAAATACCTGTAACACAATTCAGTTAAACAGTGTGTAAAGGAGGGTGTGTTTCTGTTTGCGGTGCTTATGTCTGACTAGTTAATACATGATACACATGAATGCATTGGACATCATCACTCCTGTTGTAAAGTCTTGTGTTACCACAAAATCACGAGTCTTCCCAGTAAGCCATTAAGAAAACATATAAATGAGAGCTGAAATAAGAAAAATGGAATTTTACAAAATACTTCTTCCCTTGCAAAATTAGTTTAAACTTCGGGTTTAGTGTGATATCTGTGTCTTATGTTGCTGTGGTAAAATAATACCCTGACATGAACAGCAGAAGGAAGGAAGGAAGAAACGGTTCACTGGGCTTACGACTCCACTGCCAGTCCATCGCTGCAGTGGAGTCTCAGCTGGTCACATGACATGCATATTCATCAGGAGTGGAGTGACAATGGACACATGCCTGAGCGTGGCTCACCTTCTCCACACTCAGGTGGTGCAGATCCCCTTCCTAGATGATTCTCAATTGTGCTCAGTTCACACTGGAAATGAACCTTCACAATCAGTTTAAATTCCCTCAGAGAAATGTCAGGAGTGGTGCCATTGACAAAAATATTCTGACATTTCTCAGGAAGATCAATCGTGAGAAACGACTAAGTTTTTGAAAAAAAAAAAAAAGAGTAAGGAAGACATATTTTGTTATGGGTTATCGGGGGCTGGTGGGCCAGGGAACAGATTGAGGGATAAACAGATGAGGTAACAGAGTGGAGAGCTAACCTACAGAGTGGGGGATAATCTTTGCCAATTATAAATCTGTTGGATGATCACTATTAGAATTTACAAATAACTGTAAAAGTTTAGCACCACAAATAAATAAGTGGCACCGACGGCATGGATCTCACCCGCTGGACTGAGGGCAAGCAGGCAGAAAGCGAAGCTCACACTCCCAGTCCTTTTACCCAGACTGCCACCAAAAATGCCACCCACGTTTACTGTGGGTCTTCCTGCTTCAAACAATCTGATCAAGAAAATCCCTCTAGGAGCAGTCAGCAGCTCATCTTTAGGTTGATCCCCGAGCCAGCAAAGTTGACAATCAAGATTGACCGTGACGTATGGATGGCTTGGATGCCTCTAATAGCAGATGACTGAATAAAAAAAAAAAAAAAAGTGGTCTATTGTCCCCGGGAGAGCAGATCTGGATTATGTCATTTCGGGGAAAATGGATAGAGCTGGATATCATCATGTTAAATGAAATAAGTCAGCCTTAGAATTACAAATATGTCTTAGAATGACATTTTTCCTCAAACACGGAATCTAGATTTAAACATGAATGAACACACACACACACACACACACACACACACACACACACACACAAGAACACATACGTGCACACCTGGAAGGAAGGCTGTATAGAGGAAGGAGGAAGTTCTTTGGAAGGGAGGAATGCTGCCAGAGAGGGTGATGGGAAGGGAACAGCAGCAACAGAGAACAGTGACAAGCACGCACAGACATTTGATCATGAAAATCGTTATAAAAGAGAGAATACGCTGACTTACTTAGGAAATTGTCAGTGAGGTGAGCTGCCACAGTGTGGTAGTTTAAATGCAATTGGCCCCATAATCTCATAGGGAAAGACACTATTAGGAGGTATGGCTTTGTTGGAGGAAGTGAGTCACTGTGGGGGTGGGCTTTGAGGTTTCCTATGCTCAGGATACCACCAATATCTCAATTGACTTCCTGCTGCCCACAAGATGTAGGACTCTCAGCTACTTCTCCAGCACCATGTCTGCCTGCACACCACCACGCTCCCCACCGTGATGATAATGGGCTGAACCTCTGAAACTGTGAGCCACACCAATTAAATGTTTTCCTTTATCAGAGTTGCCGTGGTCATGGTGTTTCTTCACAGCAATAGAAACCCTGAGTAAGACACACAGTATTGTTTAAAAGAAAAGAAATACCATGGCGTTACTCTAAAATAATGTATCGCCTTTTAAAGGAAATGTCTGCAGCAGTAGGTTCCAGGGCATGTAGGGAAGACACAAGGGGATACTTTTCAATTTCCTAGACAGTGTCAAACTTTATAATCACAACAGCAATGAAAGAACACAGTGGAAGTACCCCTCACATCAACACTTCATGAGAATGAAGTGTAAATCAATAGGTTGAAAATAATAGGACAATGAGGATGGCTCTCGGAGGTTGCCAACGGATGGCTTATTAAAGAAATAATACATATAATCCATATACATGTTGACGTGTCTGCCTCAGGAGGCTGAGAAGACACGTGCTCAGTGGACGAAATACGCGTCACGCCAGCAGGAAGGTCTGAGTTCAGATCCCGAGCACCCATGTACAATCTGGAAGTGCTAGCATGTGCTTGGGATCACACCACTGGAGTGGCAGAGACAGGAGCATCCCCAGGAGCTCACTGGTCAGCCAGTGGAACTGAGTTGTTGATCTCTGGGGCAGCGAGAGACCCTGTCTTAAAAATCGGGGTGGGAAACAATTGAGGAAGGCATTGAGCATCAACCTCCAGCCTTCACATACATGCCCATGTGCACATCCACACAAACACGTGCACATCCACACAAACACGTGCACATCCACACAATATAAAAAAATAAAGGGTGTTTACCCCAGCTTTCAAATTAAATAATTTTTATCATGTTAATGACTGTTTCCTCTTGAGTGTATTTACAAAAATGTGTGGTTGTGTGCTATGGCCTTATTGTAAAGTTACTATTTTCCATGTGGTTACTAACAACTATGAGGTATTTAAGATGTTCCTGGCTGGACTGCAGGTATCACTTATCCTATGGTGACTATTCTTGGTGGGAGCAGTAATTTCCGTGGTGTTCATTAACGGGGGGTGGGGGGCAGCTTTCTATTTCTGTTCTTTATCATATGCCTGTAAGCTGGATTTCTGCTAAAATTAAAATTTCTCCATCAGCTGACTTTCTATTTCTGCTCTGCCTCCTCTCTCGGTTGAAAGAGTTCGTCATCTGTGGAAACACCAGACAGAAAATGGGGTGCTCAAGTGAGCCAAGCTAACTTAACCTGCCTTTCCTGGTGTGTGGTACCAAGCATGTATGTCTCCTCTGTCACCAAGAGGAACTCACAGGGTCTCAGAGAAGGGATGTGGATAAGGCATCTTGTCAGCATTTATCTAAGGGGCCCAGATCCTCTCATCTGAGAGGAGGTGAGGGGCTTTGGCAGCTCAGCACTGTGGATGTACGAGTTTTGAGTCATATTCTGGAACAGAAAATGGACACTCATGGGACGGTTGGTGAAATTTGAGTGAGGTATGCAGGATGGCCGATAGCACTGTAGAGAAGCACCCCTTTTGTCCAGGATTGACTCCAGCATCATGGCTACTGAGAGGTTGTCGCTGGGACAGCAGAGGTGGAAGATGAACAGAATTCTCTATACAATGTTTGCGACTCTTTAAAGTCAGCAGTCATTTCCAGATAGCAAGTTAGAAAGCATATACTGTGGGTGTAGTGGCCCTTCGGGTAGATCTTATCCACGCGCCTCCTGGGTTTTAACTACTTTCCGCACTGTATTCTGGATAATGACCCTTTTACGAGAGTGTTAGTGTTTCTGGCAAACACATGCTATAGTCCCATTTATAAAAAGTATTGCCGCATTTCACTGCACAGAATAATAGGTTTCATTTTCACATTTTCATGCATGCACATAACATTCTTTGATCTTATACACACTCCCCATTATCATCTCCTTTAAAATGATTGACAATGTCATACTTGAATATAGTACCCTAGGATTACATCCACCCCAGTTGCCCTCTCTCAGTCCTTCACTCCAGCTCACTCCCTTCTTCTTCCCCAAAACTCTTTCTCCTGCCCTCACTTCTCTCCTTGGTTTTCTCTATTTTTTGCTCCCTGACCCTGGGCAAGCGGTCATGGCTGCTGTGTGTTTGTGATTTTACCATCAAGTTGTATCCAGAGACAGCGCGCCCCCACCCTCTCACTGTTCCTCATTCTGGCTTCCAGATCGTACAGTCAGCTGTTCCCCGGGCCTTGGACAGATGGACATGGATGTATCTCGGGGTTTTAGCACTCACTAGTCACTCATTCTCAGCACTTGACTAGTGATGGATCCCCATACAACACTGTGATGTTTGAGAGGTTTAGTTGGGGGTTTATTTACAGGAAAGTCTCAAGCTGACCATGTCCCCAACAGAACAACCATTTAAAAGAGGTATTTGGAGCTGTTCAAATGTAGCTCACTACTAAATAATCTGAATTGTTAAGTTGCTATGATCAGGTGAGTCACCAATTGAATAGGCATCATACACCCCTAAAAAAGAAAAAGATTTACTCAGACTACACAGTGGTTATATTTGGCTATTTTGGATTCCTTTGGATAGTTCAACCTTCAATGACTCATATGTCGGTGGCAACCAACAGATGTGTAATTAAACTTAAGAACTATTTAACAGGAGGGAAATCATGCCTTATACTGGAAATTTAACCAGCCTTCTGGGGCTAGTGAGGTCACGGACCTTAGAAAGGAATCTATTACCACCACTTAGCTAGAACAATGTAATCTCTTTCTACATTCTAAATCTTACCTTATATCCACAATAAGTGTAGCTACCACACCTCATCAAAGCAGTCTCTCCTTAAAGCAAATGGAGATCGTCACAGAAAATCACAACTGCTCACAATACAGAGAACAGGTTGTGGGCAGCTTAACACTGACAAGTGCGTCTACATCACAACCCTACTTCTGTCACTTCAGGAACACTGTAGATGAAGGGATAGAATGACTGTGAAAGCCAGGATACAGGGCAGTGTGTGATGAAGTAGTCTCTCCTAGAAATGGCTGTGAAGACTGGAACAGTGGCAGCATCAATGGGCATGTTGATGTAAAAGGGGGGAAATTTCATGAGGCACCACCCTCAGAAAAAGAACTACAGGTAACTAGCTGTAATGACTGCTGGGAGAAGGACAATTGGTCTCTTCCAGGAGTGAATCCCCTAATTGGTTGTGCAATGCAGAGTGGTTAGCCTTGAAACCATATACACACAAACAACAAAAATGGACAAGTTATATTTATATTTTTATGCATACATACATACATACATACATACATACATACATACATAAGTCTAACAATAATATAATCAAAGAAAGAGAGGCTATCAATTTGAGAGTTGGAGGACATGGGAGGGGCTTGAGTGAAGAAAAGGAGGGGGGAAGTGATGTAAATCTGTTTCAATTAAAAACTTATTTCAAAAAACAAAAGTGCTTCCTCTGAGCACAGTGGCGGAATAGGCTAATAAGATTATGAACTTGATCATAAGTGTTCTGTCCATTGAAGTAAAGTGGAATCAGTTGACCATCATCACACAAGAAAATGTTTCTGTAACTTATGATGAAAAAAACAGAATTTAAGTTTTATGGTACTGATGCCAATTGCAGCCTACAGCATCTTAGATGGTTTGTACTGATGCATAGATGAAAGAGCAGAGAGAGAGATTACAGACAAGCGAACAGGCAGTTATAGACAGAAAAGTGGATGACAAGTAATTGGATGAATTGATGGATGGATGGATGGACAGATGGATATGTTAGTGGATGGATGGATGGATGGATGGATGAATATATAATGAGTAGATAGATTGTTGAATAGATGGGTGAATGGATATGATGGATAGGTGGGTGGAAAGATTGAAAGCTGGATAGATGGATGAATGGATAAATAGATGATAGATAGATGGATAAATAGAGAGATAGAAAGATAGATAGATGATAGACAGATAGATAGATAGATAAATGATGGGTAGTTTAATGATTAGAATGGATGGGTAGATGGATGGTTGGGTAGATAATAGGTAGATGATTGGTGATAGATAGATCGGTAGATAGATAGATAGATGAATGGGTGGGTAGATATATGGATAAATATGAATAGGTAATGAGTGATAAATAAGTGAATGATAGATAAATGGTCAGATAGACAGACACACAGACAGGTAATACATAGGATACAGAATGCAGAGAGATGTCTGTGCTATATTACACTGTCCAGGAGTATTGTTGTGTTTTGCTCTTTTGGGGGGCCCACCACCCAGCTCCCAAATTAATCACATGCAGAGGCTTATTCTTAATTAAAAACGCCCAGCCTTAGCTTGGCTTATTTCTTGCCAGCTTTCCTTAACTTAAATTAGCCCCATCTATCTTTTGCCTCTGGGCTTTTCCCATTCACTTACTTCTGCAAATCCTACTCTTACTCTGTGGCTTGCTGTGTAGCTAGGTGGCTGGCCCCCAGAGTCCTTCTCCTTCTCTGGCTACTTTTTTTTCTCCCAGATTTCTCCTTCTCTATACTCTCTCTGCCTGCCAGCCCTGCCTGTCCTTTCTCCTGCTTTGATATTGGCCCTTCAGTGTAGCTAGAGTTTTCCTGCCTGGCCCACAGTCAGGGCAAATCTCTCTCACCTGCCAGTCCCACAGCCTGACCAAGTAAACACAGAGACTTATATTGGTTAAAAACTGTATGGCCGTGGCAGGCTTCTTGCTAACTGTTCTTACAGCTTAAATTAATCCATTTCCATTAATCTATACCTTGCCACATGGCTCGTGGCTTACCGGCATCTTCACATGCTGTTTGTCATGGTGGCGGCTGGCAGTGTCTCTCTGCCTCAGCCTTCCACTTCCCAGCTTTATTCTCCTCCTTGTCCTGCCTATACTTCCTGCCTAGCCAATGGCCAATCAGTGTTTTATTTGTTGACTAATCAGCAACACATTTGCCATACAGAACATCCCACAGCACTTCAGGTCTTCAGGTGTTTTAGACAGGCACAGTAACACAGCTTCACAGAGATAAACAAATGCAACATAAACAAAAGTAATACACTTTAAAATATATTCACCAACACAGGAAAGCTTGGGAATGAAAACCATGCCTTCGCCGGGCGTTGGTGGCGCACGCCTTTAATCCCAGCACTCGGGAGGCAGAGCCAGGCGGATCTCTGTGAGTTCGAGGCCAGCCTGGGCTACCAAGTGAGTTCCAGGAAAAGGCGCAAAGCTACACAGGGAAACCCTGTCTCGAAAAAAAAAAAAAAAAAAAAAAAAAAAAAAAAAAAAAAAAACCATGCCTTCAGTTGTTTCAGCTCAGGCCTTTGAACTCTCATCCAGGTCATATGGGCTCTACACGAAGTTCTCTACCAAGATTCTCAGGTACTGCCTGGGACTTCCTAACTTTTTTCCTATTGCAGTGCCCTCACACAGGCTTCTTTCCAGGGGGAAACTGAGGCCCACATGCCTCTCCAGTGCTTTCTGAGCTCTCACACAGGAAAAAAGTGCCTTCCTCAGTGCGTGAAACTAAGGCAGCTTCATGGGATGGCTGTGTTCAGATGGGAGCTCTGAAGTTCCTTGGAGAGAAACCATCACCTCTTCCTGCAAATGTGGAAAGAGACTGAATCCAGTACTTTGACAAGCCTTAGCAACCCTCCCATCTCCATCCCTACTGTATTGGAGTTACAGGCACAACGTGGTCACACACAATTTTTTACGTGGGTTCTGGGGGTTTAAACATGGGTCCCCAAGCTTGCACAGCAAGTGCCCTTATCCACTGAGCCATCTCCCCAACCCTATCTATTTCTTTTTTCCTAAGATTTTTCTGGATCAAATATTCAATCTTATAATAAGAAAAAAACATAACCTTCCCTGCCCAAAGGGATCAGAGCCAAATGGGAAGTCAGAAATAGGGTGAGAGAAGCCGTGTCTGCAAAAGATGTGGTCGGTCCAAGAGGTAGGTCGTCCATATATGCTAGAATCTCTATTAGTGGGAACAGTTTGATCGTTGGGAACATACTGAGCCACGCCAGCCACGCAGAGTGAATTCCATCACAGCCTCACCTGCCTTCCATGGCACCTCAGACAATTTATGACTTGCCACGGATATGCGCAAAGATATAAAATCAAACAAAACTGCTCTTTCCTTCAGAACATCTGTCTCCCGTATGTGGCAGTTATTGGGCAATTTCCTGAGGAATTTATTATTAAACCAGAGGGAAAAAAGAAGTCTCGGGATAACTACAGAAATCCCACTGTGTTAGGCATAGTGGAGAGAATGCGCCCTGAATGCTGGGATGCTAAGTAGACTTTTGAAGAAGGTTTCCTCACCTTCCAGCACCAACTCAAACTCGTCCTTTGCCTTGGCTTTTTGGGATGAGAGACCAAGTTAGAGATGAGGCAGGCTCAGCCCCTGTGAGCACCAAGGCCCCATCTGAAGGCTTGAAACATTGTGATGTCCACCTTCCTTCAGAAACTGTCAGCTAAACTTATATTTTCTCCAAGATCCCACAACAAGCGCCAAGTTAAAAGATGAGTTCTGTAAGGGAGTGCTCAATGTCTTCAAGACTGTTTGTATTTGACAGGAAGATCAAGACAGCTGTACTCTCAACTGGCCCTCCCCTTCCATCCTTTTCTCCCTCCCTCCCTCCCTCCCTCCCTCCCTCCCTCCCTCCCTCCCTCCCTCCCTCCATCTATCCTTCCCTTCCTCCCTCCCTCTCATCCTTCTCTCTTTCCTTCCTCTCCCTCCCTTTCTCCCTCCCTCCCTTCCTCCTTTCCTCCCTCCCTCTCATCCTTCTCTCTTTCCTTCCTCTCCCTCCCTTTCTCCCTCCCTCCCTTCCTCCTTTCCTCCCTCCCTCCCTCCCTCTCTTCCTTCCTCCCTCCCTTCCTTCCTCCCTCCTTCCCTCTCTTCCTCCCTCCCTCCCTCCCTTCCTCCCTCCCTCTCGTCCTTCTCTCTTTCCTTCCTCTCCCTCCTATCTCTCCTTGACTTCTCTCTCCTCATCTGCTCCCCTCTTTACCCTCCCTGGCTCCCTTCCCACCTTCCTTCCACGTTTCCCTATTTTCACTCTCCTTTAGCTTTTTATATATTACTGTCACTCAATAGCAATTAATGATAAAAGAATTTTACTGGTTAATATATACTTTTTTTTTTTAAATTTGGTGGAAACAAGGATAACAAACAGGCTCTGAATAAAAAGGCTAAGATGTTCATGTTGATCTTCACATGCTGTAGAATCCTGGACCCTCACAGCTCTGCATTATTAATGTCACATGGGTATTATTGTATGGCTGCTATTGTGACTTTTATTTTAACAAGCCAAGGAGAGAAGAAGACCGCTTGCTTCGCCATAGTGTTCACGAGGGTCAAAGGTGTAAGGATGTCATCTGACAAAGCGGCACGGAGGATCCTCGGTGGGGCGAGGCTGACATGCTGCCCCTCCTCTTCCTCCCCTTCACAGGTGCTGAGCCAGGCTGGGTTTCTGACACCCACTTTGTCAAGGCCCCTGCATGGAGGGCACCCCAGGGTCTATCCTTTCTCCACATGGGAACATAGGTGACCCTTTCGTTCCTAAGTAATAAGAGGCATAGCACAGACACCTCTTCAAACATCGTCGGGAGACAATGCGGTGCAGCGATTCTTTGTTCCAGTTCTCTGTGAATTCTAACGGGATTTCCTTACAAGTTCCACCGCCCATTCCAAACGCAGTTTCTTGGGACAGGGAAATTATGATCTCACCAGAGGGAGCAGACTGCTGCCCCTTTCCTGATAGGGCCTCCTAAAGGTCTGAGAAAAGGAGCTGTGGAGATTTTTCTTTTGGGGGGAAGGGGGTGCAGCACAATGAAAAACAAAATAAAACTCCCTTCGCTTCATGTGCTTAGAAAGCGCCAATGTTATTTGTCCCGAGGTGTCTGCTCTGGAAAACCTGCCAGCCGCAGGGCAGGGCACTTCAGTTCTTTGAAGGTTACATTGTGGTGAGTTGAATAACCCATAATATAAAGTCTGAGTGCACGAGTTGGAAAACTTGCAGCGTATAAACTTTTACTGAGCTAAACGTCCCTTCATTAAAGGGGACAGCACCTTTGAGCTGTGGGGCGAACGTCTGCGTGGTAATAAGCTGCATGTGGATTATGACATTTCTATTTGATGTTTAACGGTTCTCGGAATGGCCCCGCATTTCTGAGAGTCTGACTGGAGTGAAAACTCTTGAGTTTACAGCAGCCTAGCTGAGAGCCTCAGCACTGGCCTGCCCAGCTTTCTCGGGGATTAACCCTGGTTCTGCTGCTCTGAGGAGGAGCCTCGGGGGCCTTTGCAAACAGCTGGGAGGAATTTTGTTCAGCCTTGCAGGCACCAGGCCTGCGCTCACAGGCAACTAGGGTGCTGGTGAGAACAGCCTTTGCTTGTGGCTGTCACTCCCCTCGGTGAAGGCCTAAGGACAAAGGAACAGGGGCTCCAGCCCAGGAGAGGCCGGGTGGCAGGAAGCACAGGCCTCACTCCAGGGATGGTTTTGACAGCCAGTGCTTGCAACTCACAATGCTCAAAGGGAGGCTTTTGGCAGAGGGCTGGAGGGAGGTGCTCCTGGCACTGAGAGCCACAGCAGAGCAGATGGGCTCTCCCCGTCTAGACAGAATGGTAGTGTCTCAGACGGAAAGGTCTCCCAGGCCAGACAGTCCTGAAGCACCACCCTGCTGCGGGGCCTCCGAGGCCCAGGAGGAGGAAAATAAGAGAACAACAGCAGTGTCCTTGCTGGCGGGGTAATTAGCAGGGTGAGCTGTCTCCACAGCCTGTGTGTGTGTGTGTGTGTGTGTGTGTGTGTGTGTGTGTGTGTGTATGCCCGTGTGTATGTGAGTGCATGCTTACATGCATATGTGTGTGTATGTGGTTTGCAGCTCCCTACACATTACCCATGAGCTCTGTGTAACAGCCTTCCACCTGGTTTTCGAGGCAACTGTAGAAAGTAAACCATTCTGTAGCTGGATTTGCTTCGCAATCAGGACAAAGAAATTCCCTTTCCATAGCTGATTTCAAACGTCAGATTTCTAAAGCAGAACCCCGAAACTCAGAATCCAAACAATGATTCGACTAAGTTGCCTCAGATTTTGCATTTAAAAGGATGTGTAGGAATGAATATTAGTGGGGAGGATGGATATTTTCAAATTGTGGACTCAGCAAACATGAAAATCTTATGCTTAAGGCACAAGCCCTTTGCAGCTTTTCTGTGCTGAGGGCCTGACTCTGCTGTCTTCTCCAAACGGAGTGCTCCTTGCATGGCTCTTGTAGCTACTGGCTCTGTGTGTGTGTGTGTGTGTGTGTGTGTGTGTGTGTGTGTGTGTGTGTGTGTGTGCATACATCAGCTTGACGGTATTAGCATAAATTTGAATGCATTTATTTCTGTAGATCTTGATTTGCAAAGAGCATCGGGGAAGTGAATTGGTCCCTTTCCTGGTGGTGTGCTACAAGGCACAAGGCATCTTGTACCTGCCTTAGAACATGGGTGTCTTGGGTTCATTTATACACAGAGCAAAACCATCTCAGTGTGTCTCAGTGTTTGCTCCGATCAATGCCTGGGCCCTCTGCTTGTAGACCAGGGCAATTAATTGTCTTTGTCTAAAGTTGACACAGATTCGAGACACATGGTCTGTGCTGTGTTCATGGGGTTAACCAGAGACCTGCTTTGTACAAAACAGTGCGGAACACTAACACTGAATGTGGATGTTTCCTCCACTGTTATTTCAAGACACCTTTTTAAAATATGCATAGGCCTTGTGAAAGGTGCTGCATGGCAATGTCCAGAATGCCATCCTGCTGGAACAGGCCCCACAGTGGATGGGAAAGTGTGCATGACAGCAGAGTCTGCTGCCCTGGACTCCGTGTTCTACAAAGAATGTGCATGTGGCTGTTCCAGAGAAGCATTCACCTCTCTCCCAGGAGTCTTGATGTCCATGAGGAATGCATCCCAAGCAAATGAGGTGACATGACAGTGTATGGAAAACGTGGTGCCTGTCCTCAGTCCCCATTCTGCCTTGGTCCTTATGGGATCAAGTTGAGAAAAGGATAGAGGCTTTGCTACATGCCTGGACACATGGCTGCCAGGAACAGCCACGAGTCTATTTTAGCCTGTGTTTTGTTGACCTCAGCACTTAGTGTTATGCCTGATACATAATCTAAGATTGCTGTTGGAAATAAAATCTAGAGAGGTCTCTAGAAATGGGAAAGACATGGCAATCAGATAACAAACAGTGTCAGCCTCCATACAATAGGCACTTGGCACAAACTGCAAGACACAGCTGTTGCTCCAAAATTGTCTCTCCAAATATGGGTTTAGAATGGCTAAATCTCACTGTTAATAGAGCCGAGAAGTTGCTGCCTTTGAGCTTGGGCCTATAATAATTTAAGGTCCCATTATACGATGCTTAGTAATTTAAGGAGAATTATTTTTAATTCGATAGAAACATATCATAAAATAATTTACTTCAGAGAGGAAACTATTTTCTATGCTCTGTGGAAATGCTCATCATTTCTCTGTCCTCGGCATCAAACTAGTAAATGAATCTTTTCTCAAAAACTAAAAGTCCACATCTCTACATAAGAAAACAAAAAAGCCAACTACAGGCAGAGTACAACGCGATCATTTCTCAAGCTGCCCCTGTACAGGTAACTCTAGGGTTAAATAGAGGCTTATACTTGAAATGGCTATGGAAATGGTGGTGAGTGGGTGTTTCAGAAAGCTGGAATTCTAGGGAAATTATTTTTGTTGTACATGAGGTTTTTCTGCTTTCAAGTTTTAGCATCAGCAATATATTGTGGTAAATTTTAAAACAATAGAAATACTTTTTTCAGCAGTTGACAAAAGAAGATCGCCTGTGGAGAGGCTGGAGCGAAGATAGTCCCATCGGTATTTCTGAGCTCTGCTACACATTCTTGGGGGTCCTTTACAAGTACTTCCTAGAGCCTCACTTTCCCCATGGGCCCTCTGGGGTTGCCTCCTTGGCTTTGCACATTGCACCTGCTCCTAGCAAGCAGCTGTCACACCTCACCTCACTGCCACCACTGTCTGTAGCTCTTCAGTCTACTGCCCATCCCAGCCTCCCTTGGGAATCCCATAAGGCATTTGATGGAGACGCCTTCCCTTCTCCAGGCTGAATCCAGCTATATGTTTATATCATCCTTTCTGCTCTGAAGTCACATTGGGTTTTTCACCCAATGTAGGATTTCAGTAGGAATCCCATGGCTTATCCTGATTGTGCCTCTCTCTTCCATGGGTCCCCAGTCACAGGGTCCCTATCAAAGATCACCTTCTTCCTTTCACCAGCCCTGGCGACCAGTCTGGTTTTCATTTGAATGCCCTCGTCTAATGACATCTTCCTCTGTTTTGAATCTTTCAGTGGCTTCATAAGTTGCTCTGAGATAAATTTGAACTTGATATTCTGGCCAGTAAATTTCATGGTCCTCTTCCGAGCTGTTCATGTGGTCAACTTTTCCAAGACTTCCTGGCGCTGAACAATCAATCTTTCCTTCACAGAATATTTCCACTCTGTGATGGGGAGACCAAGCTGCTATCTCTTACTCAAAACCAGATCTACCACCATCTACCCCAAGAAGCTTCATGGAAAACTAAGTCAGAATCCTCTTCAGATTCAATCTATATACTGCCTGAGGGAGACACTGTGGTCCCAGCAACATGTTAATGTAAGCAATTCTGTCACTGTGAAAGCATCACGCACATGGAGAAACTGGTATACCTACTGCAGGAAAAGGATACTCACTGGTTTCCCCATTCATAGTCCCCATCACTTTTCATTTTGTTTCAGTATAACCACGGGATATGAGCTAATGCTGGTGAGAACACTGTCAGTGGAGTTTGAAGGCTCAGGGACCACAGTGGGATTCCACTGAGCCCAAGAGAATGTAGTGTAAGTATGAGACAGCAGAACCCAGACCCAAGGACCAGGAGACACACAAGACACTGCCCATGTCCCAGGGCTGACTGTTTTACACTGAAGGTCATTTTTATAAGTGGAAGTTTTATCACTCTAAAATCATGATAGAAAAGTGTAGACTGGGAAACATATACATCAGAAAAGAGTCATTCACCACCATTATCGCACATGGTGCAATGTGCGCAGCTGAGTGTGACGTCTTTGTGGGATTAACACACCACCTGTGTCACCCCAAGTGTGTGAGCGACATACTGAGCGCACTATGACATCACAAGGACTGCCCTGGCTCCGGGAGGCAGGGAGCTTTTGGTGGCTCTGTTTTCGTCCCAGTGTTGTGCATGTGGGTTGTCAATGACTGCTGTTGTTGTGTGGTTCCGTGTGCCCTGGCCGTCGCTTTCTTCCCTTTGTCTTAGAGACAGGCCCTGGCAGGACCCCCAAGTCCTGTGCCGTGCGGTGTACAGTTGAGTATCTGTCTCTTGGGTGAGTTGGCAGATGCCGGACTATGTGTAACAGATTTGGATCTGCTGAGGGACAGAACTGGCTCATCATCTTGACATCAGGATCTGTCTTGCCTCTCCCTGGGTTTTGTTTACAATCCCTGTGGTGGGGTGAGAGGGACCGATACCCAAGGCCACAGGTGACGGAGACACGATGAGGGTGTGTGGAGTCACCAAGCAGCCAAGCCTCCGGGCTCAAGCCTCAGTATAGCCTTTCCTGACCCTGTGACCTTATTCTGACTGCTGAGATGCTTTCCGCTAAACACACACCACCCGGGAAACTGGGAGACGGTTTAGCAGGTAAAGCTCTTGGGATACAAGCTCATATGAGGACCCGTGTCTGGTCTCTGGAACCCAAATTAAGGAAAAGAAAACAAAATTGGTGTGGCGGTGCGAGCCTACAACCAACAAAGTGGGTGTGGTTGTTTGTGCCTGTAGCCGCCAGTGCTGGTAGGACAAAGACAGGCAGGTGCCTGGAGCTCACTGGCCAGCCAGTCTAAGGAGGAAGGCCCCAGGTTGGTGAGTGTGAGCAGCCTCAGCTCAATAAAACAAGGTGGAGAGCAACTATGGAAGATGCTTAGGTTTGACCTCTGGCCTCTAGCCACGCGTGTACACACCCCCACACACCCGTGTCTCACCTGGGGCCTCTTTCTACAATGCCCATGTGGGCGGTGGCCCCTGGGTGGGGTGAGGAGAGCTTCCCCGGGCAGCTGCTCTCAGCTCTAAGAACTGTCATTTCCAACCGACCATCCCTTCACAAGGTCAAAGTGCTTTGTACAGATTTCCCGAGTTCTGCTGGACATTTGTCTCCACACAGCAAGGCTTCTCACGGCTCGTTTGTCTAAACTGGGCATCGTTCTAGGTTGCCATTGTGCTTTTCTTTACTTTCACGTTATGTGGTGCCCTGATACACAGTTTGAAAATAAGTCAATATTCAGAAGCAGTGACAAGAAATATTGACCCAGCGTCTCTCACTTAAAATCCTGATGTTCACCCAGATGTGTGGCGGCACCAGCGCCAAGTCTTCTTCTCACAATTTCACATTTCTTCTCCTCTGAGGCGCATCTGCCGTACATTTAATTACCAATAATTGCCCACCAGGTGGAATGGTACAAGAAGTAAATATCAATAATTAGTAATTGTGTAAGACAGTTCATTTTTTTTCCTTTGGAGAGATTTATTTCTGCCATTGCTCTCAAGCACAGCCCTTGAAATATGAGATAATGGATTTTTATTGATTTTCAGCTGAACATTGAAGACGTACAAAATACATTTCCATAACTTTGATAGCTATGAGCTTGAGGACATATTGATCTGGGAGACATGATACATTTGTTTGTTTAGAATATGATCCTTATGAAAGGAAAGGATGCTCGCCAGCAGATGGATAAGGCATACTGTGCTGGAAAAGGAAGCGTGTAGATTGAATGCATGCAGTCCTGTCCAGAGGGTTCAGAGCCCCCTGCAGGCCCATGCTGGGCCAGCTCAAGAGTGCCCTCAGCCTTCTCCATCTATGTGAAGTGTGCACATAGGAGCTACCATGTTTAGTGTGTGTGTGTGTGTGTGTGTGTGTATAAGGAGGGCTTGGAAGAATGCAAGATCACACTCTAGTTTTCTCAATAGCTAGCTAAGTGGCTTTGTGGTCAGGGTCTCTTCCAGGGAAATTATTCTTCCTTGTGAGCTGCCAAAAGCAAGCGCCTCGGAGGCTCTTCAATAAGGAATCCTCTTTTCTTGCTGAGATGAGAGAGGTCTGCAAAGTTCATTCAGATGCAAATGGTATTAGTGAAAAATGAAGTGTTAATTTATTTGTCAGAGAGCCCCCTCGGCCTGGATAAAGTAACCGGACCGCAGCGGCCTCACTCAAGTCACAGCAGCCATCTTAAAAAGTAAATCAGTGGAAGTAACCTATCCTGTCACCCCATCTGTCTATTGATCTGGAGGACTTCAAGCAGGAACCTGACAGCTCCCAGCCAGTGTGGCTGCTTTTACCAGTTCCAGTGGAAGTCAGATGGGATTTAAGCCAGGCCCTGGTGGCTGGTCATGCCCTGTTCCTGTGGTGCCCTCAAAGGGTAGTGGAAGAGCCCAGATGCACAAGACGCAAGATGGGGTTCCCGCCTCTTTTATTCATTCTGTGTGACTTGTATTAGAAAAGAGCACACATAAAAAGAGAAAAAAAAAAAAAAGATACAACTCACACAGCTGCTGTCTGGAACCTTGGCACAAGCATGCAAAAATGTGTGAAGCTAGACAATGTCTGCCCTGCTTATATGGGAGGATGTGAGCAAGCCCTGGAAGTCAACAGAAACACAGAAGCCAGTAGACAGAATCAAAACACTACGCATCGCGTGGTAAAGGTCTGTCTACATGGCCACTAAATATACGGAAGCCGAGCAACTTCATCGGCAAGGAGAAACACAGGTGGCATGTCCGTCTGGTGCCCGCTCCTCCGGTGCTTCAAGGTGTGAGCTTCCGGCAGGCGGGTGGTCCGTTTCTCAATACTGGATTTCTATCTCTGCTCGGCTGTCTTCTTAAAGCAAACCCTACTAGCTTAACGTCCAAGGTGTTGAGAGACCAGCTCCTAAGAAGCATCTGTTGTTGCCCACAGCCTCATCCTTTTTGAAAGACACAAGTGGAAGCTGTGTGGTATAATTCTCAGCCTGAACAGCTTGTAGTCTGATTAGGGTCTGAGCACAATAATTCAGAAAAGTTCAGAGCAACGTAGTCAGAGAAATGATCTTGCAGTTATGTAGCCAGATGTTTCTCTGGGCCTGCCTTGCCCAGCAGTCCAGATGAATCTCTCCCACCCACGGTCCCACAGCCGCGTATAAAATAATCACTCAGAGGCTTATATTAATTACAAACTATGTGGCCTATGGCTTCAGCTTCTTGTTAGCTAGCTCTTACATCTTAAAGTAACCAATTCCTGTTAAGCTATGTGTCGCCACGTGGCCATGGCGTTTCCGGTCTGCTGGCATCTTGTTGCTCCTTGGTCGGTGGCTGGTCTCTCTTGATTCTGCCCTTTTTTTTCTCTGTATCTCTGCTTGGATTTATTGCTTGGCTGTAAGCTTTCTTGCCATAGGCCTTTATTTATTATCCAATGGGAGCCATACATATTCACAGCATACAGAAAGACATCTCATAGCAGAGCTGTGTGGATACCAGAGTCATCCAATCTCCCTCCCCCTGAAGTAGGAGTGTTAGTAGAAATGCAGAAATAACCCACTCTTGAATTTTAAATTATAACCAGATTTTTTTTTTCTGCTACTGAAATTATACTTTCAAAGATTCCCAATGTTTCCAAGAATAATTCATTAATAGAAGCAAAGGAAAGTGCACGCACCCAAAATAGAAGGTCATTATCTGGTATTTTTTATGGGAGAAAGTAGCATGAATATTGTCAAAGAAAGTGTGTTTAAGAGCAAAGTTGTATTTAAAAATTAATCGCTGATCTTTTCTAATTGTATCCTTTGTTCCCATCCAGGATGTCCTTTGTCTCCACGACTGGAGGATTCAGCCTTCCAGCGTCACCCGACTCCCGGCTTGCCTGCTGGCCCTCAGCAGTGCCAAGACTCCATGTGTTCAGAGTCTGCCCAATGGGGGTTTGGGGTGGAAGTGGGTTCACGTAGCCCTTGCCTGTGAAGCCTGTCGGCCGTGGTCCCGATGTGGCTCTTATCTCACTGTGTGCAGACAGATTCATTCTAGGCTATCTGCAGATGTCCTCTAGCTAACTTCAGTCACACTCCAGGCAGCTGTGGCTCTTGTGTCCCAGGGCACCCTGGAACGGCCATACAAGACCTCTCATCACCAGAGAGGAAACAGGCGCAGGGATTCCAGGAGACTTGCTCGGTGATGATGTCAGAATCACTTTCCTGGGACAAGGCCACCATTTGCTTCCTGAGCACTCCACAGAGAAGGCAATGGCTGTCCAAGAAGGGGAGAAGCCTATTTGAGTCAGGAGAAGCAGAAAAGACCTTCCCAGGACACACTCTGCTTTTTATTTTTTATTTTATTTTTTTATTTTATTTTTAGGTGGAATTTCTCTATGTATCATTTGGCTTGCCTGTAGTTCACTATGTAGATCCTGCTGGCCCTGAACTCTGAGATCCACCTGCCTCTGCTTCCCAGGTGCTGGGTTTAAGGACCTGAAGAACACATTTTTCATAGAGAATTAGGAAGCCAGTCTGAAAACATCAGACATACCCGCCTCATGTTCGTTTTTTCCAAAATGATGTGGAACAGTCTGAAAACCATCCAGATCTAGCCTAACATAATAACAAAGTATGTTTGGAAACATAAAATATCATCTCAGAGGAATATTTCCAAGAAATCCAGCTCATAGCTAAAGCTGGGAAATTACAATAGTTCCCCCACGTTCTGCTGCTGGACCCAGGGCTGCAGGAAGCTCCAGAGGATTTTGCTAAATGAGAACTGTCTGAAACTGCATTCAATCTCCCCCGAATCACACTGAGCATCATGAAACAGCCCGTCAACTCTGTCCCACATCTGTCTGCTGTGCTCTTCTGTGACCAGGAAGAAAGCACATCCCATTGCCTGTCCTTGGCTTTCAACCTTCAGCTGCGGGTTCACGTGAAGCCAAATGTTGTGTTGTCCACTTCACACACGTATACAACACACTGCATTCATATTCACCCCGTCACGTGTACCCCCTTACACTCTCCCACTCCTACTTCTGTGTCTTTCTTAGTGTTCAGGTCTCATGCAGGGGGTCGCGTATCCTTGCAGGGAGGAGTGCGTGATTCCAAGAGCCTAGGTGATCCTGCTGATGGCAAAGTTTCAGGGCGGCTGCGTGGACTCACGACCCAGGGTCACTCACCCGTGTACATCATGGCTGTATCTATCTGGCTCCCTGGAGCCCAGATCAGAGGAATTTAAAGAACTTCATGTGGTGTCTCTTCTCGTTCCTTCCCTGGAAGTGCACTGAACACACCTGGAGGAGCAGAATGGACCCTTATGAGTTCAGCAAAGCAAACATTCATTAAACACCTGCTGGACTGTAATGTGACTGGTCACTATCACTCTGAACCAACTCTATGGCTGCTTTTCAGGCCGGACTGCTTCAGCAACATGAGCCAGCAGAAGTGGCAGGAACCCCAGAGCACCGAAGGAGGGGGACAGGAGAAAATAGAGGACTGATGTAAAGAACGGTGTCACCCGGGTGAATAGGATGAAGGGTCCTTTTGCCAGAGTTCTCCACAGCATCTAAAGGGTGTTTTGGATGATGTATGGGGAACACATGGAGCTGTTGTAGGGTGAGAGCATTGGGAGAGCTTGTGTGGAACACTCTGTTTGGTACAGGGTGAAGTTCAGTAAGTAAGACATTTAAAGACAGGGTAAAAACATAAGTGTGGGGATAATAAGGATGGAAAATGATCCAGGGGAGGAGCCAGAGCCGGAGGGAATCAGAAGGAATTTCTGTCTGGTCCCTGCATCTTTAGACTCTTTTAAAACCAGTTCTGTCTCTAGGTCCCATTTTAAACCAGTTAGGATTTGTTAGCCTGGGAGCAGCATTGTTCGGGGCAGGCACAGATCCCATCCTTAGCAGGAGTCACATCTAGTCCCTTTTACCTGTGGAGTACTGCAGCAGTCATGGGGTCCAGCTGGTCCTGAGGATGTTAAGCTGATCTGAGCTGGTGAGACAGAGAAATGAACTGATGCAAGGAAGACTCAGTCCAGATGTTTCAGTTCTGAGTCCCAAATCCATGGTCAGAGTGGCAAGAAGAGGGATGAGTTGGATGGTCCTTGGCCCATTAGTCTGTTTTCGAGGTCACCTGCACTGATTTCAGGGGGTGTCAATCTCCTGGTAACTGCTTCAAGGCCAACAGAAGGGCACTGAGGGGAGCAGGGATCAGACTGTCTCAAAGGAGGTTCCACCCAAGGAGCCATGAAAACATTTGACAGCTGGCAAAGATCCAGAACATAAGACAGGAGGTAATAACTATACAACTTTGTGTACAACAAGGCTACATGAAGAAAACTTTAACATCAAGATTAACATGAGTCAATGTAACATAGGGTTAAATATAGAGTTAGCATAAGGTTAACTGCAATTGTACAACTGCTGGACCATGACCAGAGTTCTGTAGAAGGATAAGGTCACTGTAATTAGCTGTTTGTTACATCAGATCCCTGCGTAAGGACAAGCACCTGGAAGTTTTGTAAAAGAAGTCAAAGTCAGCATCCGAGGAATAAATCTAAACAGAAGGGGTCCAAGTGATATTCCTTTTACAAATGATGAACTTTGTATATTTGTTTTAAATATTAATAACACAAGCCATTATTTAATAAACAAAAACTGTATCTTAAGTAAAACAATTTTTGGTTAGGCACAATTTGGTAAAATAAAACTTTAGTAATTAGGACTATTTTCACTGAATTAACAAAGAAGGCTGAAGCCAACTCTTTCTCCTGCTGATGCACAAATCTCTAGGCCATCACATACTGACAGCAGCAAGCATGTTTCTTAACATCAGGTTATTTAAAAATAGATTGGCTCTTTAGAAGAATAACTTGTAAGGCAAGATAACCAAATTAAATGAGCTTTTAACTTTTGAGGTTTCTTAGAAAACATCCACAAGCCAAAGCCTGTGTACTCCTTGTGGGCTTCAAGATGAGTGTGACACTGGCCCCGGAGCTCTCTACCCGGGTAGGGACTAGATTATATGCTCAAAGCACCACAGGTGAACTCAGACTGGAGAGAATCTCCTTCTAAGTCCTGAAGAATCAGAGGGCTTGGGATATCACTTAATAGAATCATTTGTTGATTCTACAAATACAAAACCAACTGTCAAAGACACTGCTTGGGTAGTCTGAATAACTTCCCAAAGCTGTGAGTCTGATGAGAGAGTATCTGGCACCTTTAATGAGGGAACATGGCTGGTTAGAGTATAGACCTGAAATTAGCTTCTGCTAAGAGGAAGAATTGGGTGCCAGGTAAAGGGCTTGACTGACTGAACAAGCATGCTGGTCCTGTACCAGTCAGGCTTAGGTTCAAGGTTTTCCTGTTTACAGCATACTCATATGTCAGGGTGGGAGACACTGGGGGCAGAGTTGAAAGGTGCTTCCCTAAAGCACCCTGGGGATGACATTGTAACATGCTGATGTATTGAACAGAAGTGATGAGTATAGACCATGAATGGAACCCTTCCAGCTGACTGGAGCCCCTCACGAGGACAGCAGGGGCACTGAGCATGATGGACAATCGGCAATGACAGACAGAAAGACAGATTCTTGGTTCTTTCATGTTGGAGGTCAGATCTAGAGCAAATAAGCACTAGTCTTTGGTATGTAGATAATGTTTAAAGTCACTGGACGAAAATGAGTCGCCTACAAATTATAGTGAAGGACTCCTACCCAGTTTCGGTGTTTGGAGGCCAGTATGGGGAGAACGTGAACACAAGCATGCTAGGAATGGAGAGAAATGCAATCGGGGGAACTTTGTGTCCAGGGTGGCCAGGATGTGGCAAGGAAAGTGAGGTAGCTGGGTCCTGCAGCCACTGTCCCAGTGGCTTCTGGAGAGGAACATCTCCTAGGGCTGAGGGGACAGGAGCCTGTATGCAAGAGCTGGGAACAGGCAAGGATGGGAAGCAGGCAACAGGTCCAGAGCCCACCTGGATGTCTTCCCCTTTATGAGAGTGAAGGGACAGGGTGTCTATTGGATGAAATAAGGAATAAAAAATAAATAAATAAAACCCAAACACAAGAGAACATGGTGTGTGCAGGTAGAGGTGAAGGGGTGGGTGCTGATGGAGAAGAGGAACCATGACTTCTGAAGAGACAGGCGGCAGAAACAGCAGAGAGAAGCGGGAGGTTGGCCGTCACTCTAGTTCCTCTTTGAAGATCAAGGTTGAGGAGTCATAGAGACTTGAGCAATCATTGTGTGGGTGAGCAGGTAACAGAGAGGAGAAGGAGAAAATGAAGCCAAATGACGCCAAGCTTAGGGGTTTGCGGCTGCCAAGTTCATGCGGACATTTTATCTGACTGAGGACTGCACTTATTAAGGCGATCTTTGCCTGGATTTTGGGACAAGTTGGACAAGATGCCCTGTGTTGACATCATCAGGATCCTTACTGGCCACCGAGCTGACCAGTGCTTTGTCTCAGTACTAGCATGATTGCCAGACAGTGCTGTGCAGCTCGAGGTATCAATCACTTCCCTAAGTCAAGGCACACTCCTCATGACTTGCTTCTGTCCCCATTCTTCTCCACTTTACCCCTTACACATAATCATTTTCATGGCTTAATATGCTAGCTTTAAATCATTTTTCAATTATTATTTTTTTGCTTGTGTGAGTATATGTATGGGGGTACATATGTACCACAGTACATGTACAGAAGTCAGAGGGTAACTTGTGGGGGTTCATTACTTCCTCCAACCATATGGGTCACAGGGATTGAGGAGTTGAACTCAGGCCATCAGGCTTGGGGGCAAATACCTGTACCTACTGAGCCATCTTACAGGCACATGGAATGTGACTGTCTCACTTTTTTGTAAGGGAAATGACCCAGTTCTTTCCCTCCAGTTCAAATCACAGTTTGAGAGGGCTCTTTTCTATTGCTGTGATAACACACTGTAACAAAGTTAACTTATTTTTAAAAAGTGTTAAATTGGGCTGTGGTTTCAGAGGGTGAGAGTCCGTGATGGCAGAGCTAAGTCATGGCAGTGGGAAAAAGTGAGAGCTCACATTTTGATCCACAAGCGGAGAAAGAATGCACACTGAGAATGGTGGGAATCTTCGGAAACCTCAAAGCCTGTGCTCCAGTGACACACCTCCTTCAACAAGACCACACCTCCTAACCTTTCCAAATAGCTCCACCAACTGGGGATCAAGTATTCTAATATATGAGGGGCATGTTCATTCAGACTATCATATCCTCTAATCTGAATCCTCTGTGTACACCCTTAGAACATCCCTCCACACATTCAGTTCATCTGATCCTCCAATCTCTGGTTCAGCAAACACTTATCTACAGTGTGCTGGGAATACAGTGTGGGCAAAGTTTCACAGCCCCTGACGGCAAGCAACGCACAGTTCAGACAAAATGCTTTGCAGTGAACTTTCCAGCGGCAACTTAACTCCTTCACTCCTTTATTTATAACCAGGCAACAAGCCACAGACTACATTTCCCAGAATGCCTTGACACTAGGTGCGGTGTGTGGATGAGTTCTAGCCTATGGTTTGCAAATTCAAACACCAGGTCTAACCATGCAAAGAATCATCTAAAGCCAGGTTGTGACTTTTCCTGCTGGTTTCTTGCAGAGTCTCTTGGAATTCATTTTGACTGCCAAAGGCAGGTTGGCCATCATGAACAGCTCTGTCGAAGCCAGCAGTCGTGTTTGAGTAAAGTGAGATTCTAGGAGGAGCCTGGATCCTTTAGAGTTCCAGTTGGCTCTGCTCAGCTCTGTACTCTTTGAGCAACAAGATAGAGCCCTGTTGTTTAAGCTTCCGGTATTTCAAGAATTCGTTTATGCATATGTATGTCTAACTAAAATAGGAGTTTCCACCCCAAGAATGTTGGATGAGTTAAGAAGACATAATGGGATTCAGTCTGGTGCCTTGAAGAATTTTCCCTCAGTAGTTACTTTGAGTTGAGAGGGGAGTGTTTGAAGTTTAATGCAGTCATAGAGAACACTCCAGGTGGGGAGGAATAGTATTGAGAAGTATTAAGAGGATGCATAGGCCACACATCAAAGACCCAAGGATCTTGATGCCATCTGGGTAAACCAGAGAACCAGTGGCAGGGTATAAACCTGGCAGGGTTATGAGAAAAAGGCTGGCAGGGACCAGCTTCTCCCTGATGATGTAGGCATGGTAACAGTTCTGCTCTTGATTCTAAAAGGAAACAGGAGGTTACCCAAGAGTTTTACAATAATCAGACCATGACTTTTAAACTTTTATGCTTATTGTGTGTGGTGGAGAGAATTCACTGCTTAAGGCAGAAGGGCAGGAAGACCACCCAGGAACTCACCCTAGTTTTTCCTGCTGTTTGCTCCGGATAAGGAAGCTATAGTGACAGGCAAGTTGAAGTCTCCTGAGAGGGTGGAGCTTGCCCTCCCTGCCCCGAACTCCCCGTGGAGGGTCAGGAGGATTTCCTTAAGGTGAGATTTACCTTCTCCACTGGTCTGTGAACAGTGGCATGTACAGTCTATTGCTCCCTGGCATACCCAAGACAGTAGAGCTGCGTTTTACACACTGTTGTGTGTTCCCAAGCATCCAGCCCAGCGCCCTGCTCACAGTTGGTGCTCAATACATATTTATTGATTTAGTTAACGGATGGATGAATAAACAATGGTTGTATAATTCTTCCCAAAGGAATCCAAAGATGTGAGCAGAGCTTGCTGGAAGGCTCCTTGGAGAGTTGTTTGTTTGCTGGCTCTGTTGATATTTGTAGCTAAGGCAGCAGAGACTGAAAGACTGGGTCTGATTTTGCAAATTCATTTGCCTGTGCAAACAGCCATGCCATAGGCTCATGCACAGGGCTGAGGAAGGGAATAGTACCATCTCATCTCTGGCAGATAGCGTGCAAAAACACAACATTAGCCCACTTGCTCTTTTGCAACCTGGAGCAGGAACTGTAGGAGGACCCAGTGGCTTTTCACCTCTTTGGGTGATTCAAGTTTGAGCGGCAAGATTTGTTAACAGTTTGATTGAGTCTCTTTAATCATTATGGTGGTTTTTTTTTCATAACTTAAGACTCCAAGTATCAGGAAGAGTGGGGAAACAGCAAAATAACTCTTATACAAGATTTTGGAGTTGATCATGACTAAATAGAACTGAATATTTTACCCAAAGCCATGTAGTTGTCAGCAAGTGAGACTTTCCACAGTGGGTCAGAAACTTAGAGAAAACAGGGCTTCACTCAGATTGTCCAGTCCCTCTGTCAGCAGGCCCTACGTGACAAAGGGAAGCAGGGGCAGGGAGGCTGCCATTATGGGAGCTGAGAACTCATGACGAAGGGAAACAGAGGAGGGGAACTGAGAACTGGGCTTGTAAAGAATTCCTAAGTTGACCCCCAATTTCCAATACTCATTCATTACTTGCAGGGGTGGTGTTCTAGGGGATAAGAGTTACTCTGCTGGGGGCTGTCTTTCTGTATGCTGTGAATATATGTTGTTCCCATTGGTTAATAAACAAGCTGCCTTGGCCTATGGCAAGGCAGCTTAGAGGCAGGTGGGAAATCTAAGCAGTGATTCAGGGAAGAGAAAAGCGGGATGAGAGAGACGCCAGCCTACCGCTCAAGGAGCAACAAGATGCCAGCAGACTGGTAACTCCACGGCCACATGGCAACATATAGATGAATAGAAATGGGTTAATTTAAGTTGAAAGAGCTAGTGAGCAAGAAGCCAAAACCATAGGCCATACAGATTGTAATTATATAAGCCTCTGTGTGTTTACTTGGGACCAAGCGGCTGTGGGACTGGGTGGGACACAGGACAACTTTTACCTACACTACTCTCCTGATGTAGGAAGCCAGTAGGCCTGCTACTGTCACAATGACCTTGTGCCCAGGCATTGTATCATGTGTAAATACAAGACAAATTAGGAGGGTTGGCAGAGACACCAGGTTACTGGCATGCCATGCTCTTTCATAGCCGGTTACTTATAACAGCTGTCAGCCCACCACAGGTCAGTTTTGCTTAAGAACTTCCCTGAATATGGCAAAATACAGAATTTGAAGACAGCATATGAAGGGTGATACTCATACCCCCTCTCCTTTCATCTCACCCTCCCCCATACGTGTATTAACGAATATTTTTCAAAGCCAGACTCTTCCCATAAGGTTCTGTTTGCCAAACAGCAAATACAAATCACTAGGTAGTCACCCAGAGGCCTGCTATTTAACTAAATTTGTGGCCAATGTGTAGGCTGCACCGTGGCTTTCTCCCCACTCGGTTACTGTATTTCTTCCTTTCATTCGTGAAGGACAGAATTGGTTCTGTTTTGTTGGTTTAATTTTGAATACACAGAGGGCTCCTTGTATCAACTGTAACTTTGCTTTCATTGATAATGCTGCGATAGTTTGGGTGTGAAACATCCTCCACAGCCTCCTGTGCTCTTAGGTTTGGTTCCCAGATGGGGATGCTACCTTTTGCACATAGGATTAGCAGGCAGATGTGGAGCCATAGGGACAGACTAGAGAGGAATGGGCTGGCCTGTGGGCTGGCTGTGTTTTCAGGTCCTCAGGTGCTGTGGGATGGACTGTATGTCAAATCTGTTGCTCTGATTGGTCAATAAATAAAACACTGATTGGCCAGTGGCCAGGCAGGAAGTATAGGTGGGACTAACAGAGAGGAGAATTAAGGGAACAGGAAAGGAAAGGGAGACACTGCCAGCCAGCACCATGACAAGCAGCATGTGAAGACGCTGGTAAGCCACGAGCCATGTGGCAAGGTATAGATTTATAGAAATGGATTAATTTAAAAGGTAAGAACTAGATAGCTAGAAGCCTGAGCCATTAGGCCAAACAGTTTAAGCAATATAAGTCTCTATGTTTACTTGGTTGGGTCTGAGCGGCTGTGGGACTGGTGGGTGACAGAGATTCATCCTGATTGTGGGCCAGGCAGGAAAACTCTAGCTACACTCAGGCTCCCATCATAATGGAATGTATCCCCTATACTGAGTAAAAACAAGTCCTCCTTCCCTTCCCAGGCTTCTGTCTGGTACATTGTTACAGTGAACAGATGCAGTTACAGTTACTGAAGAAAAGGTACAACAGTATATAGAAGGAAAAACCCTGGTCTCCCACTGTGAAAGGCTCCATTTCGCAGCTTTCTGTTGTTTCTGGGCACACAGGAGTTGAGACAGTGGCTACTGTTGACTGTGAACTCTGCATCCTTGGCAGCTTCCTGCCCTCCCCCCAGTTGGTTTATTTACTGAACCACAACAATGTTGCATTCATTTCTGTTTCTTTTGTGCCCTTAACATTCCAGGGTACATTTGTTTCCCTATCATTGAGATTTCTTCCTCCTCATGGTTTTGGATACTTGCATATTTTATAGAATGGATGAACTGCAGCAATTAAAAAAATCACCAATAATAGGATTTGTTCAATGTTACATGAATATAAACTATATTGATGTTTTTATTTAGTTTGTGTGACAGATATTGCTATGTGCATAAACTACAATAACTACACATTTATATGAATCCTCGACTGTGTTCTGATTATGTAATCTAGATGCTAAGGAGTAAAGTGTAGGGCCAAAGGCCATGGCATTATGCATGCAATGTAGCTCAAAGAGGAATTTTCACAGCTAAAGATATTTGACTCAATCTAATTTGCTTCATTGATATGTCAGTTAACACTTGGAAATCAGTTCATCAATCAGACATCTCCCCAAACGTTCAAGAGTGATTTGAATCACTTCCTGGCTTGAGTGATTCTTGCTGGCTGTACTTAAGTTATCTGTGGGAAGGGAACAAGTTTACAGCCAGTGCTTACTGCCTGCAAGTCCTGTAGACACACTGTCTGCCCTCTGGGTGAGAGAAAAGAGACAGGCTGGGGCTGTGCTCAGGACCTGTGCCGATGGCGGAGGAAATCCTCCTGCTGAAGGGAGTGTGTTGGAGGCCAAGGCTGGGTGCTTCCTTCCTAGGGGTGCCCCATCCCCATGCTCCACCAAGAGAACACTGGTCCTATGCCCATTGCATTCTGTGAAGACCTACGCCCGCTGCATCCTGCCGTTGGTACACAGTCACTATCTCAGCATCCTTCCCACTCTCCTGTGCCTTCTGCTGGAAAGCAGACCTGGGTCACGTGCTGGGCAATGGGAGGAACAGGTGGCTGGCAACGCTGTGCCTTTTCTCCTCCCCTTCTGGAAGGTAGTGTCAGCAGTCTTTAACGGGATTGGATACACTTAGCAATGATGTTCTCTGGATACTAGAGGCTCTATTTGAGGAGAAAAAGAAGTAAATTAGCTGAGTTCTACGGGGAAAATTAGAAACCACTTCAGTCTTAGGAGAGGTGCCTAATTGCTGAGAAGTTACCACCTAGTGCTGAATCATGGATACGTGACAGCAAAAAGAAAATAATAATAGTTCAGGAGTTTACAAAGTGCAGGATGTGAAATGTTGAGAAATGTGCTCTGTCTGACAATCAAGCAATGGAAGACATGTTGGGTGAGGTCGCAGGTTTGGAGACTGACCTGTGAAAACCTGTCCATGTTTAATGTGGACAGCTCTGATTTAGGGGTACACAGCTACGAAACCAACGTGGTAAAATATTTCAAATGTTTGGAGGAAATACTCAAGCAGTTAACACATATGAAAATCTAATGCATTCTTCAAGAAGAAAAAATACAGATTTGAGTTTTCACAGCTTTGCTGGAGTCAGGTTTATGTACATAAACTGCACATATTTCAGACTTACACTTGAGAGGTGTGTCATCTATATACACCCCAAACCCAGCAGCACTGAAGGCTGTTTGCACCTTCATCCTAAAAGCTTCCTCCTGCTTCTCATCACCACCCACCTCTACCTCTTCCTGGGCCTTTTCCAGGACACTGCTGTTCAGCTGGGGCTGTTGGTGTGAGGACACATGTTCTAGAATGATGTATAAGTGGGGGAGTAAAACATGCTCTCCCTGTGGTCAGCTTCCTTTCCCTCTACATAGTTATTTCAAGATTTATTCATATTTTAGTGGACAATAATAGGTGTTCCTTTGTATTGCTGAGTAGTGTTCCCATGTATGGGCTTAAAGTCTGAGCATCTTGGCTCTTTAACTCACATTTATTAATGTTCCATAGGAGAAAGACATTATTTACCTTATACTCGGATTTTTTCTTCATCTTTACCAAGTGGGTGCATTTTTCTATATCATCAGTGTTCCTTATGATTCAAAGGGATGCTGTGTATGGCATTTGTGTGTGTGTGTGTGTGTGTGTGTGTGTGTGTGTGTGTGTGTATGTGTGTATGCACCCATGCACATGTATGGCCCACTGCATGTACCAGTATACACGCTGTGTATTTGTGTATGTGCATGTATATATGTGTGTATATGTGTGTGCACACAGGTACATATGTGCATGTATGTGAGGGAGTGCTGTGTGTGAGCAAGTGTGTGTGGTGCATGTATGTTTATGTATATGCATGCTCATATGGAGGTCTGAGTACTACCTGGGTATCAGCATCAATCTGAAGATGCCACCCACCTTTTTTTGAGGCAAGGTCTCTCTCTCTCTCTCACTGGCCTACAACTCTCTGATTTGATCAGTGAGCCCCAGAGCTCTGCTTATCTCCCTCTGCCCCATCCAGCTGTATGTAATTGGTGGGAATTGTTCTTTGGATATTGCCTTTGGGGTCCTGAGGCAGAGAAGCTCCCCTATTTTCACTTTAAGGCCCACATTCTATCAATTACCTGTGTGATACTCAACATTGTAGGAAAACAGGGCTGTGTCAGCTGACTCTGTCCACTGACGTTCTGAGCACGTGAAGGTGGATGGACCTCAGCTGTGATACTCAGTAGTGTGACAGTGACCCTGACTGTAGAAGGGACTGTGACATACATATGACACTGGCGAGCTCCTCTCTGAGTGTGTGGGCGTGTTTCCAGAGACAGGGATTGAGGTGAAAAGACCCTCTTTGAATGTGTGCTCCACTGCCCAACTCGCTGGGGCCCAGATGGAACCCGAGTGAGAGGTGCTCTCTTCCTGCTTCCTGGCCTTCATGAGTAACAAGCTCCCTCTGCTTTGAAGGATCTACCTCACCTTAGCAAGGAAACCAGTGGCCATGGACCAGCCTCTGAGCCTAAAAATGCCCCTTTTTTCTTTAAATTGTTCTGAGTTGGCTGTTCCTTGTGTGAGCTTCTTGCCCAGCAGCCCCTCAAGACCTGTGTGGTCTACCTTGGCCTTATGGTCAGGTGAACGTCCTGAGTCTCACTTCCACATGTCACGACACTGTCCCTTCACTGTTCTTGACATATCTCTGAAATCGCCTTCCCTCTCCCAGTGTTCTTCAGAACATGGTGTCCTGAGTGTGACTCCAGCTTGCCCAGTTGGCAGACCAGATGCCGCTTTCGGTCTCAGCCCCTGTGAGACCCGAGCAGCTGTGCCTGCCCACGTGGAGAAGGCGCTAGCTCTCACGGCCTCTTGCTGCAAACCACACCTTCCCACTGTCTCCATCCAGGCCTCTCTCCCTGCCTGGGACCCCACACTTACATCTGGGCTGCAGCTGGCTGTCTGGGTCCTGCAACGTTGCTGCAGATGAGGGATATTCGGCTTCTGGAGGCCACCACGGTGCTTGCCTTCCCCTATGCCTCTCATCAATGCATCAGGTCATTGATAACAGTGCACCCAACAGCCCAGGCTAAAACTTCCACACTCCACTTCCTACTGACACTATTGTAATTCGTTAGTCAGTGACCTGATCATGTCACCGATTCTGTCATGGTCCCACAGCGTGGCCAATTTCACTTGCAGTGTCAAGGGCAACTCCTTTCATCTTTACTGCCCTACATCAAGGCAGGGGGTCAAAACAGGGCAGGTATTTATAGCAAGGGCATAGCCAGGAGCTAGGAAGAAATTAACAGGATTGGGGTGGCAGGAGAGGGCAACAGGGGTGAATGTGATTGGAATATATTGTGTACATGTATGAAAAAGTCAGAATGAAACCATTACTGTGTATAATCAGCTTATGCTAATAAAACATTCAAATGAAATAAAACCAAATTAAATTAAATGAAGATTGGTTAGATAAGATGCCTGCTGAAGTATTTTACTGAAGGCATTCCTGGGCTGGAGAGATGTCTCACAGGTGAAGAACACTGGCTGCTCTTGTGGAGGGCCTGGGTTCAGTTCCCAGAACCCCACGATAGCTAACAACTGTCTGTCACTCTGGTTTCAGGAGATCCAGTGCCTCCTTCTGGCCTCTGAGGGCACTGCACATGTGTGGTGTTCATACATATATGTTGGCAAAACGTTCACACATAGAAAATCAACTAAAAAACCTAAAATAAAATGTACAAGTATTGTCTGCCTCTTCAGGTGTCAAGACTCCCTGATAAAAACCTGCCATACCTGGCTGGTGCCAGGTAATCATGCCGCACAGCAGTTAATGAAATGTAGATCCTGGTAAATTTTCCAGGAGAAACGCTATCTGTGGCTTGCCCCAGCAGACCCATGTCTACGATGCTCTGGAAAGTTCATGTGACTAATTTATTTCCCTTCTCTGTTTTTCAAAGGTTAAAGAGATGTCTGGGGGACTGTGTTTCCACACGCGTTCTGGATCCCAAGGCCTTGTTTGGGGGTTCCCAGGCCGTCTGCTTGCTCCACTCATGGATGTCATGTGACATTGAATCTGAGCTGCCCTTCCATGTGCATTAGAATGTCTTTATGGGAGGAGGGTGGATGGCCGAAATTAGTAGGAGAAAGGAAGGAAGCAAGTGGGGTTCTATGCTGACGTGAGCCCGGGCTCACGTGGTCCTCGAGAACTTGGTGACGCCGAGCGGAGACTGGCCGGTGCCTTGTGTAAGGGCTTTCTTCTCGCTCTTGTCATTCTCCCTCATATTTCCCCCTCGTATTTACTGCCCCACTCCTGGTCGACTGCAGTTAAGGACCTTCTCAACTCCTTTCCCTTCATCTCACAAAACGCTGATGCACGCTCATGTGCCTGCCGTGACGTCCCTGTGACCGCCTGCCACGGTCAGCAGCCCCAGACTGAACTCCAGCCAGCCAGCCTTCTATCTCAGAGTGTCTCGTTGCTGGGGCACAGGGGTCTGTCTGTATCAGGGCTGCCATGCAGGGGGGGAGAGGTAGGGTCAGGTGTCCAGCGTTCAGTGCAGAGGAGCTCATGTCGCTCTTCTTCCCACAGGATGGAGCCCGGCTTTTCATTCACAAAGAGAAGCAGGTAACAAAGGCCACATTCTTCTCCTGGCTTCAGCATGGACTCAGCCCACATTCAGTCCTGAACATGGCTACCCAAGCAATCTAGCATCCCATACAGATGTGCCCTGGACAGGGAGCTATGAGAACTTCATTAAGGAGGACAATGGCCCCCAAACAGTGCCTGAGTCCACTGCAGACCAAACCTCAGACCCCCTAAGGTTCTGCATCTGGAGGCCTTCCTGCAGTGTGAACATTCCCCTACTTCAACGACAATGCTCTGCTGTTTTCACATTGGGGGAGACAGAGTGACAGAGAAAGCCTCTTCCCTGAATTTCTCTATTTAGATGCAACCCGTGAGCATTAATCTCTAGGTATGTCTGTGAGGGCATTTCTAGAAAGGTTTGACTGAGGACAGAAGACCTGCCCTGACTGTATGTCACACCATCCTATGGGCTGCGGTCCCAGAATGCATAAAAAAGGAGAAGTTGCGTGGCAAGGCAGCCGAGCACTGGCATCCGTGGCTCTCTGCTGCCAAGCTGTGCACACAGGTGACCAGTTACCGTCCTGCTCTGGACACCAGGCCTTCCCTGAGGATAGACTCGCCCTCAGACTGGAAGCCAAAGTAGACTTTTTCTTCCTTCAGCTGCGTTTGTTAGTTATTTGGTCACAACAACAGGACAATGGCTGACACACAGTCCGTGCTGGAGTTGTCATGGAGGGATCATGGTAAAGACGCTCAACGTGTGTGATTCTGACCTGCTGGGCACTCGGACACGGTCCTGAGCTGCCTGGAGACTCACTGTGACCCGTGGGTGGGGTAGAAGATGCCTGTGTTTTGCGTGAGGGAAAACAAAGACTGGAGTGGAAATACACAAGGGAGGTGATCTTGTGACGCAGCGCAGGGTGTCCCTTGACTCTGACTTGGTGTCAGCCCCCCTCACTGCCCTCTTGGAGCTGCCCCGCCTTCACTTACACTATCAGCCTTCTTAAGACGTTCTTGTCACTGACGACCTTTTGCTTAGCTTCTTTCCACCTATCTCTGGCTTTCCAGAGTGTCTCAACGGGGATAAACAAACAGTGTTTTAGTCACTGCTTCCTTGTGTTTAAAAGAGAAACCCCCAATGACCTTATCAATTTAATGTGAGAGATGAACAAACGGATAATGATTATTATCTGCTCATAAATTTGACATTCAAGAGACTGAAGCAGGAGGATGGTCATGAGTTCTAGCTTGGAATCTATAGTGAGTTCCAAGGTAGCATGGGCTAAAATGAAACTTTGCCTTCAGGAAAAATAAGCAGTCGCCATAGGCTAGGCATTTTTTTTTTTTTTTTGAGAAGACAGTTGTGGTTACATGTTAAAGAAAGCGCATCATGCCTATGTAGACTTGTTTTGTGTGTGTTTCTGTGGAATGATACCACAGTTGGTGTTGTCCCTTCATGAACATTGAACCAACTGCACACACTTATTTCCACTGAGGCTCACCTTTACCACTCACCATGCACTATGGGGAAGTCCTACCTTGAGCCACAAAATCACCAAAAAAAAAAAAAAAAACCTACAAAGAGTTTGACACTAAATGACCTGACTAGTGTGTGTGTCTGCATTATGAAAGCCAAGAACAGAAGGCAGAGGGCCACCTTACTCAACCTTGAGGAGTGATCCAGATTTCTGGCCACTCATTAGACATCTATGAAGGACCCCAAAGGACAAGGAGTACTGACTGACTCTGGATGAGAAATTAGCTGTAACGAACAGCAAGATGTGTCAGTACAGGATCTGTGATTGCTGAATGTCACTATGCCCCTGAAAGGGTCATCTAGGAAACTACATGCTCTTCTACGGACAACACTGCTGTTGTTTATGAGTACTTCCAGTCTTAGAAAAATCTCCCCAGACTTAACACACTTCCCTCAGATTCTCCTCTCCACTCTGGCCTCTGCAGCAGTCTCCACCTGTGTGCTACCCGCTCAGAGCATAGCCCACAGATGGCCCTGATGCCATTACTTTTAGGTCTGAGGCCATTCGCTTCCAAAGGTATACAGGCAGACTAAGACCAAGGCCTGTCCAGCACCCTGAGTGACCTGTCTCCACTCTTCACCCTTGGAGGGGAATGACCCTGATGCAGGTGGATTCTCAGTAGGTTCCAGCAAGGTTGTACCCTGTTGTCTGTAACACACCTGCCCAGCGGGGGTCCCTGCTGGCTGCCCCACCCTCCTGCAGCCAGACCCTTCTCTGTAATATCTATTTCATAAGTGTCTTTTGACTAAATTCCAGAGTAAGCTTCTGCTCTCACGGTGATGGTGACGCTGCCCGAGGAAGACGCAATTTCCTCAGGATGTCTGCATAGAACACTTGCCATTTCTGCAGATTGTGGAACCTCCCGAATTAGAGAAAGTAGGAGCCATGTTATGTTTGTGTTGCTGTGACAAAACACCAGAGGCAACTTAAATCAGGAAAGGTTTCTTTGCGCTTATAACTTAGGGGCATCAGAGACTGTGGAAGGGTTCGAGAACCAACTCATAAAAGACAGAGAGCAGAGAGAGAAAACGGCATGGAGAGGGTCTCGACCAGAGCACTCTTCAGGGTATGGCCTCTGTGGTAGTTTGAATGTAATTGGCCTCCATAAGCTCATAGGGAGTGGCACTATTAGGAGGCGTGGCTTTGTTGGAGTAGGTGGGGCTTTGTTGGAGGAAGTGTGCCACTGTCGGGTGGGCTTCGAGGTTTTCTGTGCTCGGGATACTACCCAGTGTCACAGTCCCACTTCCTGTTGCCTTCAAATCAAGATGTAGCCAGGACCACGTCTGCCTGCACGCCGCCATGCTCCCCACCATGATGACAACGGACTGAACCTCTGAACTGTAAGCCACCACCTCAATTAAATGTCCCTTTTATATGAATTGCTATGGTCATGGTGTCTCTTCACACAATAGAAGCCCTGACTAAGACATCTTCCAACCAACCCCCACCTCCTGCAGAGTCCACCACCTCCCCACAGTGCCACTAACTAGGGGACAAGCTTTAACCATGTGAGCCTTCTCGGACATTTATATCCAGAGTATTCTAGGAACCCTGTTGGGCCCTGGTCCCGGTTGAGTGCTCCCAAATTCCTTGGTGCCCTGTTAGTACTGGGGCTGACAGTCAGAATTGCTTTTCAGCCCAGCTGCTCAGCACAGCAGTTTGTTTTATTTCACAGTCCCAGATTCTGGATGTCTGAGATGCAGCTGTAAAGTAGAAACTGGTTCACTCTGAAAGTTTTAGGAGACATTTGCTTCAGGCCTTCCTTTCAGCTCCCAGGGTCTCTGTGGTCCTCGGGGCTCTTCTGCTGGTAGCCACCTCTTTACTTCTGCTCTGCTACACTTCATCCTGGGTGGTTCTGACTAGGTCTCCCCTTCAGCAGAGACCCGAGCCATTGGATCCAGGCCCATCCCATGACTTCATCTACTCTTGGTGAAGCCTGTAAAAAAGATCCCAAACAAAGCCTGTGAGATGGCTCACCAGGTAAAGGAGCTTGCTGCCGGGCCTGATGATCTGAGATCAATTCCTGGAGCCCACATGGTAGGAGAGTATTGAACTCTGAAAGTTGTGCTCTGACCTCTCCAACCCACAGCAGGATAGCCACATATCCGCCCCTCCCCCTACACACCAAATAAATAATAAATAAATTCACTAAAAGAAATTTCATAGAGACCATGCTAAATCTATCCCAAGGTCACACACACTGGAAGTTAGTGCTTGTGAACATCACTGTGGAAATGGGTTCAGCTGGTGGTTGTGTTGCACACTCCGTCTATGTCTTGGTCATTTTTCTCACAGCTGTGATTAAGCAATTTAAGGTAGGAAGGGTTTAATTTGGTTCACGGTTGGAGGGTGGACAGTTGATGGTGGCAGATGTCTCCATGCAGCGGGTGCTCCACATCTGCTCATAGCACAGAGGAATGAGGGGCAGGCACAGAGCAGGCCTGCACTCAGCCGGCTCTCGTTTCCCAGTTGGTCCAGTCTAGAACCCCAGCCTAAGGATGGTGCTTCCCACACCACCAGGCTTCAGGTGTTTCCTGAGCCAATCAAGTGGACAATTGAATTTACATCAGCGTTTACCAAGAAACAGTCCTCTTGAGCAGTGCAATTCTGCCTTTTAGACCTCAGGGGCGATTTCTCGTCTTCTCTTGGCTTCCACGACCTCAGAGGTGATTTCTTCTCTTGGCTTCCACTTCTCTTTATGACTACAGAAAAAAGTCACCATTCCCCACACATTTCACCACTTATTAAAACATTCAGAAAATAAAGCATACATGAGCTTGATGTCTCCCTGAATAATTATATTTTCAACCTTAAGTATTTAATTTTCTAATTCAATCTGAGATGCTCATTTGACATTTATAAAATATTATTAAATCTGCAGTGAAAGTAACAATTACCAACAACACCAGTCTCCCTCAGGACAATTATACTGCTCAAGAGAGGTTTTTCAGGTGCAATTAAATAAAATACTAATGTGAGAATTTTTCTGTCCAAGGTCTCATCGGGGTTTGGTAAGATCAGGGTGCCTTCTGCTCAGTTTAATTTGTATTTTCTACAAGGAAATGGGAGTGGATGCAGCTGATGTTATCTCATTTGTCTCTGAGGACACTGGGTACAGCTGCGGGAGTCCAGAGCAAGGCAGGCAACGGCAGACGCGACCATGTCCCCTGCACAGGATACTCTTGCGGAGACTCTTTTCTTCCTGGTACTTATTTTGAAAGGTTTTGAATGCTTCTCTGTGCTCTGTTTACGATACAACAGCCAATAGGAATGAGAGCACAGTGCCTGTGAAGGAGGCGAACAGGCAGTGTATAGAGCTGCCAACCAGGACCTGGGCAGGGGTGTCTGTGGCTGGAGACCTAGCTCAAGTTGCTAATAGCAACAGGCACAGATCTGGGCTTCAGCCACAGGAAGTCACGTCCATGCCAGGCTGGTATCAGCGACAGAGACAGACAGGTGCATCAGGTCCCCATCTCTGTCTAGCATCAAAGGCGTGTTTGTTACCTTGTTGTGAGGCATCCGCCAGAGAGGAGCATACAGATACGGTTCAAGCCAAAAGAGAGTCTTTATTAGCCGGCTGGCGACTATACTGGATGTTTGGAAGCCAAGTACAGTCCCTTTCATTTCTCAGGGTGAGCTTTTAAGCACAAAAACTACATCCTGTATTGACACACCTCAGTTAGCAAGAACAGTTAGTCAAAAGCAGAACTACAGGAGCCAAAAAGCAAGGTTAGTACATTTAGAGACTTTCCTAGGACTATGGACTTTGACGGATTAGTTCTTTGTTCTCATTTTTAGCAGGTGGTGATGCCTACGTTTTAAGGACTGAATAGTATTTCCATCATGGTGTCTTAGTTGTGCTAAGATCTGGGGGCCTGCCTACTAAAGTCTGGATGCTGTGGTGGTTTGAAAGAAAAGGGTAGCCGGGCAGTGGTGGCGCACGTCTTTAATCCCAGCCCTTGGGAGGCAGAGGATCTCTGTGAGTTTGAGGCCAGCCTGGGCTACAGAGTGAGTTCCAGGAAAGGTGCAAAGCTACACAGAGAAACCCTGTCTCGAAAAACCAAAAGAAAGAAAAAAAGAAAAGGGCCCCCAAAGGGAGTGGCACTCGTAGGAGATGTAGCTTTGATAGAGTGGGTGTGGCCTTGTTGGAGGAAGTGTGTCACCGAAGAGGTGGGCTTTGAGCCATATGCTCAAGCCACACCCAGTGTCTCAGACCACTTCCTGCTGCCTACCTATGAAGACTCAGGACTCTCAGCTCCAGCACCATGTCTGTCTGCATGCACACCACCATGTCACACCATGACAATAATGGACTAAACCTGAGAAAATGTAAGCCTGGTCTGTAACTCATGTTGGGACCCAAAGAAGCTGTGGTCCCAGTCACAGCAGCAGCAGCAACAGGACAGACACATTCTCCTGTGAGAGGTGGAGGCAGGACTTGCTCTGTCCTTGGACCTCTCTATATCTGAGCTTCGGGAAGGTTCTATCCACTCCAGGGAGGGTCTGGAAATGCCTTCACAGACCTGTGCAGTTCTGTCTGTTAGTCTGTGCCAAATTCAGCTGAGCCGGCACTCAAGGTCAACTCCACACCAGCTCACTCCGAATCCTACCAGTTTTATTTGGTTTATTGCTGGCCCCTGTTGACTTTTATGTAAACAGGGGATGACTCTGTAGGACAGGGACATGGCTCCTCTGCTTTACAGACTGTTGACAAGTTTGCCAGCCCCGGACACTTGTGTCCAGTGTCAGCATTCCCTAGGTCTTCCTCAAGATGGACAGTTGAAAATAAGTATTCTAGTATGTGTTTCTATTGTTGTGATAAAAATCCATAACCCAAACCAGCTTGGAAATGAAAGGCTTTGCTTGGTTTACACATCCCAATCACAGTCTATCCTGAAGAGAAGTCAGGGCAGGAACTTGTGGCAGGAACCTATAGGTAGGAACAGGTGCAGAGGCCATTGAGGAATTCTACTTACTGGTGTGTTTCCAGGCTCACATTCAACTAGCTTTCTTACACCTCCTAGGACCATATGTCCAAGGGTGGCACTATTTGTAGTGGTCTGGGATCTCCCACATCTATTATTAATCAAGAAAATACCCGTTGACTTGCCTATGGGCCAATCTAGTAGTGTTTTTGCTATTGAGGTTCCCTCTTCCCAGATGACCCAAGCTTGTATAAAGTTGATAAAATCTGCCCAGAACAGTGACACACCTCAGTGTGGGGAAGAGAGTAATAAGCAAGTGCTCCTCTTCAACTCAGAGTTGCCCCAAATTGAGGAATCTACCCCAAAGTAGAAACATACAGGCTCATTTTTCTTTGAATTCACAGGCTAACTGGCCAGTTTCCCTGTGGCCTGTTGTGCATGAGTCTAAGTGCCTAACTCTCCACAGCTTCTCCTCAGCTTTCCTGCTTTTCCCTTGGCCCATCAACCAGTTGATCACATGACATGCATTCATAGTCATCAAAACGGTGAGGGTCCTCCATGTTGTCCCACCTACGTCTTCTACAATTTTTTCCAGAGGTGGTGGGGAAAGGCCTCATTGCCGTGTTCCTGGAAAGGAGGTCGTGGCAAGAGCATTGTGTGCATTTTCAGAGCTGGAAGCAACTAGGAGCTATGAGGACACAGGAGCAGGCGGAGGCCTGGCTCGGCCCTGAGCTGCAGTCTTCTTTATTAGCTGGCACCCAGAATCAAAAGTAGACTTGGTTTGTTAGGCAACTGCAAACTTCTCTGTCACTCACAGACTATTTTTTCTTAAGAATATTTCCCATACCTGCCTTGCCATGGGAACAGACCTGTGTGTATGCAACTGAGGGTGTCCATTTGGTACAGTGCACATGTGGAGGTCAGAGGACATCCTCCAGCGCTGATCCTCATCTTCCACCTCCTTTGAGACAGGATCCGATGAGTGTGCTACCCTGTGACCTTCTGGAGATGTTCCTGTCTTCGCATCCATCTCCCTGTAGGAACACAGACATCTTCTGCCCATCCTCCTTTTATGTGGATTCTGGGGATTTGAACTCAGACCCTCATGCTTTCACAGCAAGGGTCTTTACCCAGTGAGCCATTGCTCTAGCCCTGCTGGCTTTTTCTGATGAGAAGGACATGTGACCAAAATGACACCCCTCTGCTCTGATGACAGTGCCTATGTCTTTCTCCTGACCTCACTGCTGAGCAGTGTTGTCTCTGGGTGTCTGTTTCGTTACAATAACTTCTCACAAGAAAACTAGTCAGCAAGTTGTTTCATAGGTAACAATGCATTCATTCTTAAGGACTGGGTTTGTGGGGGTCAAGTTTTCCAAGCTATCCTTGAAAATGAGTCTCTACCCAGCACCAGCTCAAGAAATTCCCCAAATGCAAAGCTCTGGTGAACATAATATATGTTGACCTTCACTGTGGATGCCCATTAAGATGTTTTCAGTTCCTCAGCTCCCAGGGTAACCTGTTATGTATTCTTGGAGAGTATTGCCTGTTCAATGATATCTTCTCCAGAGAGCCTTTAAATGCTAATTAATTAGATAATGCATCCTTGCCATACCTTCAGGTCCAATTCACAATTGGATCTGGCATATGGTGCTGGAAAAATATCTCCCAAGACACAGCACACACTTACCGAGAACCACTAGTAAGAGAAGCCTCCTCTGTGGCCCTAACTGGACCAGCAGAGGAGCAGAAGTCTAGAGGCAAGCTGTCTGCAGAACAATCCCTACCCCTATCCCATGGTTCTCATCCAGGGGTGGCTTCACAGAGGGAGAACGCATCTCTTATTATTGGTCATTCTAACTGTGTGAGGATCCATGCTGATATCCTTGCAAAAGCACGATGTTGGTTCTCTTGCCTTTCCACACATGCAAGAAATATAAGCTGAGTAGGCTGAAGGTTTGGCCGGGAGCTGAGGTGTAGTGGTACTGTGTTCCCCAAAATATTGTGCATGCTAATAAACTTATCTGGGGTCAGAGAATGGAACAGCCACAATATTAAACACAGAGGATAGGCAGTGATAGCACACACCTTTAAACCTAGCATTCCAGAGGCAGAGATCTACCTGGATCTCTGTATGTTCAAGGATACAGCCAAGCATGGTGACTCATGCCTTTAATCCTGGAAAGTGAAACCCCAGGAAGTAATGGCAGAAAGCAGAAAGGTATATAAGGTGTGAGGACCAGGAACTAGAGCTGGTTAAGCTTTCAGGCTTTTAAGAAGCAGTTCAGCTGAGATCCATTTGGATAAGGACTCAGAGGTTTCCAGTCTGAGGAAACAGGATCAGTGGAGGAACTGTCGAGGTGAGGAAGCTGTGGCTTGTTCTGTTTCTCTGGTCTTCCAGCTTTCACCCCAATAACTGGCCTTGGGTTTGGTCTTATTCTGGGATTCTGCAGGTCTTCCTTTTAAGCAGGAAGAAAGAGCATGATGGAGAAACAGCAGCTAATGGACCTGGAACATTTATCATAATGCAGAGCTGAGTAGGACAATAATATTGAAAGAATACCCTCACTGTTTTCAAAGCAGTATAAACCCAAAACATCATCCGGCACAGAGAGTACTGAAAACACAGGACATATTTGCTTCAACACAGAACCCCTGTGTCCTCATGGACATGCTATTTCTGTGCCCTGCACAGCTGCCCATGTGACACTGTTTCTGGAACCTTCTTAGGAAAACATGAGTGTGAGCTGATTAGTATGCCAGCTCTTTGCCATACCGATCACATGTATGACAGTCATTTGTGTGCTCTCTGCTCCAAGGTACCTCCCCTGGGGCTGAAGTTCCTGGGGACTCTGTTCCCTCTTGCCCACAGAGGTGAGTTTTCTCCCACAGACAGATGGATACACCTGTCCTGGGAAAAGTGAAGAGGATCGAGAGTTCTCTGGGGCTTCCCTGTGTGGAGGCCTGAGTTGATTAGCTTTGCAGAAGAACCTCACAGGTGTGTGTGCCTGTACGCTTCTGCGGAGGATGCACCATACAGACCTACTGTCCCTGGAGGAGATCTGTCCATCAGTCACTCCATTTCTGTAGGGGGAATGTGAAAATGGTTAGTGCTGGGTCCAGGGATCTATGCACACCTCCCATACCGTCTTCACTTGTGGGGTTTCTCTAATCCTTCCTCCCTTCCCCACACAGGCCTTCCAGTGAGGTTTTGGTTTTCTGGGGGATGTCAGCAGGCTTGTCCTGGCAAGCCTGGGGTGAAGATGCTGGAAATTTGGTTATGTGACCTCTTCTCACCTTACTGCAGATACTCTGTGTTGGAGAATGAGGGAAACAAGGTGTTGGCTGGAACAGCTTACCCCCACCACGACTGGCCTTTGAACAGCCCTGGTAGCAGGAGCTGCCTTTGAATAGCATTTACCTTGCATGACCTGGTGAAGGCAGGAAGTAAATACATACAGCCCAGAACAGGAGCCCTGAGCCATGCAAGTTTTCTTCTTCCTTGTTCTGTGCCACAGATAAAATCTGGGAATTCAGCCACTGAAACCAGGAGACGGAAGAGATTGTTCCGGAAGTTAGTTTTGCAAGATGACGAGGTAGGTATGTGAACAAAGTTGCAACAGTGCTTGAAAAAGGAGGAAGATTTGAAGCAAGAACAGGAGGGCCCAGGGCCCAGGGCAGAGTGCTGGCCCTTCCTTTGGCACCTTGCTGGATTTCCCCCAGTTTTGAGGCACATGAATAGTAACACTCCAGGCACTCTGGGCTGGCTTTTGTCTGTGCTTCATTTACAGAGGCTTCTCCAGGATAATAGAAAGAGGGTTTTCCCTAACGAGAAGCCAGCCGTCAGCTAGAATTCTGTGCCTCTGGTTTACAAGCCCAAGTATCACTTGAGCCTGACTCAAATGGACAAGGCAAGCCCCTCTTCTGCTCAGGACCCAGCCTGGGAGTGACACAGGCCCCCTGGATGGAGCAAAGACACAAAGCCCAGGCATCTTTGCCTTTGGATTTGGAAGGGACCAGGAATCTGACATTCTTTTGGGGCGGGGGGTGGGGTGGGGGTGGTGGTGCGGCAGCAGTGGGGAGGTGGGTGGGGTGCGGCTGGCATTGTCAAGTGTGGCCTCAGCTCTTTCTCCATCAGGTTCAGGTATAAGAAGGAGATAGGAGCCCTGTGCCCCACGAGACAACAGGATCATCACTCAGAGAGTCCCCCTGAGGCTGCAGCAGGAACAGACAGGGACACAATGAACCCAGTTGTGCTGGGAGGGCACCAAGCTGGCCAGGCTGGGGCAGGATGGCATAGATGCCCTGCCTGCTGCCCTCAGGGAGGCCTGGGCTTTATCAGAGCCTCTCCCTTCCGCCTGCTCTACTTTGGGAAGGCTGGGACTGGTGACCCACATGCTTTGAATGGATTTTTCTATTTTTGCTGCTGCCTCTGCTGTCACCAACACATTCTGGCATTTTCTACTCTTTTTACATCGCTTACAGCCTGGATGGAGACAAAAACATAATACCCTGGGCCAAGACAGTTAGAAATCGGGGCACAAGAGACTCTGAGTAGAGCAAACAGCAACCCGCCTAAGTGGCGTGGAGCCTCTGCCAGCCAGTGGCATCTGTCATCTGTCACCGGAGGAGCTCATTGGCTGTAAGATGGCATTTCGGAGATCTATTGAAATTACAATCATCTTCAAAAACAATAGCACACACAAAAAAAATCAACCTGCCTTTTATGCCAAAACATCAGCTACATTGGACAGACCTACCTACAGACATCTAAGTCTTTCCTGTCACTCATCTATTTTGTATTAAATGTATATTATTATAGAAAACAAGCAGTTTCAAAATAAGTGTATTGTGGAAGGCCCCAATAAAGTGGATTAGCATGTGCAGTTATCACTCACACACAAACTTGGGATGTCTCAATGCAGTGACTTTGCATGTGCAGTGACCACCCACCCACATACTTGGGATGTCCCAATGCAGTGACTTTGCATAAGCAGTGACCACCCACACACATACTTGGGTTTTCGCTGTTGTTCTGAGAACACCTAAAATCTACATGGCAAGTTTCAAGGTCAAGGCACTGGTATGACCTGTTTATTATTTATTTGTTTGTTTTTCTAGTAGTACTAGAAATTGAACCCAAGGCAAGCACTCTTCCACCAAGCCTCACCCTGGCTCTCTTGTTCACTTTTGATTTTGGGGGTGGTGGGGTGGGCCCATGTCCAGTCACTCAAAAACTCCCAAGGGGAAGCACAGAATCATCCTAATGTCTCCTGTGGGGCAGAGCTGTCTAAACACTAAGGAATGAAGGTGGTGAAAAACCAAATCAGACCTAACTGGGATTTCTTTTTTCTCTATTTGCAATCTCTTGCAATGTCTGGTCAAAAGTACATGCCAGCAATACACTTGCAGAGAGAGCAGATAAACACATGCGTCTCTCTGTGTGCTTGCCTCTCCCTGCCGCCTGCCTCCCCTTTCTCTCTCTCTTTTTTTCTTTCTTTCTTTCTTTTTTTTGTCTTATTTCAGTGCACCACCACCCAGGCCAGACATTTATGGAAGGCTTTTCCTTTGTCCTTTCATCTCTGTTTCACTTAGAACAGGCCATAAAGCCTTAATACAACCATAAATCTCGGGGTCTTCTAAACCAAACGTGGTTGTTGCTTTAATGTCTGTGTTTACAGTCCAGGTGAAAGAGGAAAGTCATGGGGAAGTGAGAAGGTCATGGCGGGCCCCCTTAGCAGGCCCAGGCCTGGCGTTTAATGAGGAAGGAGGAGGCGCCAAAGGGCTCAAGAGATTAAGCCAGACAAAGCCTGGGTTTCCATTCTGCAGCCTTGGCCACCGGCTTGTGGGCTGTGGGTACCACACAAAGCATCCTGGGACGGGAGTGTGAATGGAAGACACGCGGTGCAGAATAACTCTGGAAGCGGAGGCCAGAGCAAAGCAACCTGGGGCGGCTCTCGTGTGGGCCTGGGGACACGCTCTGCGGTTCCCCACTGGTGGTTCTCTGGTTTGTGAGCCCTCACTCCCATCCCTTCCTCTGTGTCCACACAGCCTTCTCCTCCACCGGCGTTGGCATCGAGGCTGGGTACAAGGAGTTAGGACTTAGGCGTGTAGAGTTCAGCTCTCAGCAGATAAGCCTGAAAAGGGCCTTGCCGCCTCGTGGTCTGCCTGAGTGAGGGGTCTCTGTCACTCACTCTTTGTGAGGAGGGCTGAGGTCCTTGGGCTGAGCTCGCTGCATAATCAGGGCGAGCTCACAAACCGCATTCAAATTAAATATTTATCCTGATCTTCCACGGCCCTACTTACACAAGGGGCAGTTATTGTGATGCTAATTAGTTTTACCAGCAGATAGTTCCTGGCAATAAAAGGTCTGTGCATAATTAGTTTGTATGAAAGAAACAACCCTGGTAAATATTAAATATTTAATAATGAATATTTAATAACTCAAAATAACTACCTATCACACTTGGCCAGAGAATCTACAATCCCGGACTCTGAGAACACCAACTACACAGTAAACAATTTGTAGGACCAGCACCTGCCCACTGCATTGTTTCACCCGGGAACAGAAGACGGCTGGCCTGTGGGGGCTCAGCATGGGTACCTGGGTGGCTTCACCCCACTTGGTACTCCCAGCCCTGTGGCATGTGAATGAGGAAGGATGCTGCAGCTCCCAGCAGAGAGCAAGTGCGGCCCACACAGTAAGATGCCCCTTGTTTTCAGTTTCACTCCAGGCTCCGTGAGATGGGAAATGTGTCCTGCCAGGAGCCTGAGATCTTACAGTTTTGGGTAAACGTCTTGAACACAGTCTGTCTATAATGGAATGGTGCCTCTCTGCCGTCAGTGTCAGAGTATTAATGGCTGTTTGGTTGTTGTGACTGAACAGCTGGTAGCACACAACTTAAGGGGGTTGATGAACGCATTTTGTCTCTGGGTCTAGGTGATATGGTCCACTGTGGTGAAGGCAGGGTGGGGGGTGATTCTGGGCTTAGGTGATATGGTCCTTCGTGGTGAAGGCAGGGTGGGGGGTGGCTCTGGGTTTAGGTGATTTGGTCCACCGTGGTGAAGGCAGGGTGGGGGGTGGCTCTGGGCTTAGGTGATATGGTCCACTGTGGTGAAGGCAGGGTGGGGGGGTGGCTCTGGGCTTAGGTGATATGGTCCTTCGTGGTATGGTGGGTGGCTCTGTGTTAGCAGGGACAGGAAGCAGTCATTTGTTCGCACCCCAGCAGACCAGGAAGCAGGAAGAGATGGATGACAGCAGCATCATAAAAATAGAAGTTTTTTAAAAAAAGTTTTATTCACCCTAGGAACCTGCCGTGTAGGGTGGTGTTAGGATCAATCCTAACATCAGGATTGATCTTCTCTCCACTAATTTTCCCCATAAAAGCCATCGCAGATGAGCCCAAACACCCTAGGTATTTATCCATCCAATCAAGTTGATGATCTAGACATCAGCCTCCACCACCACCATCATCATCACTGATGCTTCTTGCACCTCAGACTGTGAACGGAGCCCAGCAGATGGAACAGAGAGAGGCTCAAAAGCCGTGAAGATCGTGCAGCTGTGGAGACAGCAGAACATCACCAGATGTGTGGTGAGCCTTTGCTGCGGTGAAGGGGTCTAGGGAAGCAGTGGCTGAGGGGACAGTAAGAGGGGGGGCAACATCCTCTGCACTAGGAGGAATGAGAGGTTCCTGCTATGGTGAAGGGTGGGTACAGGGGGGGTACTGCAGGCCTCCTTCCTGGCCAGCCACATGCTACATGAAAGAAAGTAAAGCTCCTGCCCATGTTTCAGGAAGCTCACAGTCCACGGCCTGACCCAGGTTTGCATGGAAAGAGTGGATGTCCCAGGAGGAAGAAGAAAGGAAGTCCCACAAGAGTTGAGGAAAGTCTCCATCCCAGAAGGCTGGAGTGATGCTAGAAGAACCCAGAGAGCTTCAACAGTTGGTTAACACTGCAAAGCATTGCTTTTGAATAAGCCAGAGATGGGGAAACAGAGCAGCTCAAGACACCTGACCACCAAACACGGGGCAGCCAATGGGATGGGCAGACGGGCATGTGAAATCCTAGCTCACTTCTTCTGCATTCCGTTCTCACGAACCTTTTTCCTCCATCACCTCCCTCCACTAAGAACCACAGTTCAGCCTCTGGATAGAATCATCCAGTGATGTTTAGCTTGATGCCTGGGACTGGACTGTGGTCCGTGCACGGGTAGAGTCATCTCAAGACAGACATGTTGGTGCCATAAACCCTGTCTCTATATGGCCACACCTGGAAACCCAGATGCTGTAGGTGTTACTAGTCGAGCTGTGATGCAGGTACACTCAAGTGGGTTGAGCCCTAATCCTGTCCAGCGGCATCCTTGTAAGAAGAAAGCCATGTGCAGACAGACCGTGGGAGGAGCCACACAGAGGAAACAGAGTAGAGTGATGAGGTTAAAAGCCAGGGGCCTCTTAGTGGCTTGGGAAGTCGGGTGAGGCTCAGAGAATTACGCTGTTGTTTGGTGGCAGTGTGTTCTGCTGACCTGTGTGTTCACACTCTGGTCCCCAGGACTGCGACAGAATCGGTTTCTGCTGCTTGAAGCCATTTAGCCTGATAACACTTGGTTGCAGAGTGCCGGGAGGACAGTGTACCACAAGTCTTGAGCTCTAAGTCTCAAATGTCTCATCTTAAAAAGACGAGTAATGACTGTCTTATTTGAGATTGCTTTGAATATTGAAACTAAGTGAGCGTGTTTCGGTTCCTCTTTCGAATCTGGCTGTGATGAGGTGGTCCCGCACCGGGTTGGTCCTCACTCACCCTACTTTTCTCCTCTTTAGGCACCAAGCACGGCCTTGCTTGCTCTCCACCCTCAAAACACAACAGCAGCTCTTACATATTCCATCCCTGTTTTGATTGATCTCTGCTCTACTTCCGGCATAGATTTGAGGCGGCTTCTCATCAAAACACGGGTGCAAGTTTTATGCGTGCCAAAGGCAGTGACAGTTGGAAGGCACACCAGTAAAGCATGTGATAATATACGGTTATGTGGCGGTGCGTGCTGTGAGGGCCGTAAATTTCTGTGACTTCGAGATGAAGATGTATCTTTCTAATACTGGGTGACAGGTTATTCTGGTTATTTATTTCATCAATTTTGTTCTTTTTGTTTTCCCGGCGCTTTCTTGGACTGACAGACCCATCAGGGTTTGATACGAACCGTGCATCTTGCACGCTCCTGTGTGGGGTTTACAGAGTAGTGGGTGGCGGGGGAGGGGCAGCATTTGGGGGCTCTCAGTGGTCTCTGTCTTTGGGCACCGTTCTGGTTGATTGGTTGCAGCTCACACATCCATCTCCCTTCAGAATGCAGGGGGCATGCTCAGCTGTGCGGGGGTCTGCCTCTAGCACTCCTTCTGTAAAGCAGGGCAGGGGATGTGACAATTGAAGTTTGTCGACAAGGCGAAGATGCATCCCTTTGTGACCCTCTCCTACCAGTTCCTTCTAAGGCCAAGTTCTGGTCAGGGCTCACTTGTCATCTCCAAGTGTCTTGCTTTATTGTTCAATGAATGGACCACATGCCACCTTAAATTAGTGCTTGACAAACTTTTCATCATGCTCACCCTATTTTTCTGGGATCCCCTTAGTGTTTTTCTAAGAATTTCTAGATCACTGACCTCCTTTGGGCCACACAGCTATGGAGAAACTGGTCCTAAGGACAGTGGTCTTCCTTCTCTGCTCTTTTGGCTGCCAGTCACTATGGGTAGCCACTTTTGACTAATTCTTTTTTGTTTGTTTTTTCAAGACAGGGTTTCTCTGTGTAGTTTTGGTTCCTGTCCTGGATCTTGCTCTGTAGACCAGGCTGGCCTCAAACTCACAGAGATTTGCCCAGCTCTGTCTCTCGAGTGCTGGGATCAAAGGCATGTGCCACCAGTCCCCAAGGACTGATTCTAACACACAGTATAAAGATTCACTCCCTGCCATTTGGGGTCCCAGAGTGTTCAGGAAAGGCCAAAGTTTTCTCCCATGCTGACTACTAATTCTCTTCTGAGGACCCTATGCGGGGTTCTGCCATTTCGTCCTAACAGCGAGGGCTTCAATCCCATGAAGCGCACAGGGACTTTCAAGACTCATGAGGACCCTGGATGAAATCGTGTAAGTAATACACCGCTTCCAGGGGAGCGGAGACTCTTTGTGGTGGGGCTGCACGCAAGCTGCATAGGAATCTCCAGCCACGTAGCTTTCTTGAGTTGCTATCATCTATGCTGGGGTAGAATTTCTGGCGATTCAGCTGTTAGAGTCACTCATGCTCCTGTAAGGGACTCCAATAAACTCACCGATCCATCAGGATGGAGTCTTTGGTCTGTTGTTTCCCTCGCTCTAGAGTAAACAGATAGACTTCTCAGTATCCCAGCACTCCCTCGTGGAAAACCTTAACAACCGTTTTCTCACCAGTAAGATCCCTAGAGATATGGCACATGCTTTCAGATTAGGGAAAGATAGGAGTAAGAAATGCTGGGGAACAAAACATTCCCGTGGTGTGAAGAGAGAGAGGGAGAGCAAGCTGTAGTCAGAGCCTGGGGAGCAAAGGGAAGAAGACATGCCACCGCTGCCGTTAAGGACAAGGGGACATGTGTGGAGTGGGCATCCACCCTTTGAAAGGAGACAGAAAGATCTGGTCTCAAGTGTTCCCCGAATTTTCTCATATCAGCAGATTCGACAGCTGTCAGTTGCCTCCACCCAACAGACCAGAGATACTGGGTTAAGAAAGGCAGGGCCGGGCGGTGGTGGCGCACGCCTTTAATCCCAGCACTCGGGAGGCAGAGCCAGGCGAATCTCTGTGAGTTCGAGGCCAGCCTGGGCTACCAAGTGAGTTCCAGGAAAGGCGCAAAGCTACACAGAGAAACCCTGTCTCGAAAAAACCAAAAAAAAAAACAAAAAAAAAAAACAAAAACAAAAACAAAAACAAAAACAAGAAAGGCAGGAGGAGATGGGTCTGCCCTCAGGCTGGAAGGTCTTGGGCTTCTTCATCAGAAGAGCACTCCTCTAGGTTCCCCAGACCTTGTGTCCACAGCACTTGGGGTGAAGGTGGGAGCCAGCATGCTCCTGCAGGACCAGTCATGTCCTCTCCACTTGGTGTGAAATATTAACTTAATACAACTGGTTGGAAAGAGGAGTCCAAGGCCAAGTGAGCAAACAGTTAAAGCTGTGACCAAGGGCAAGGCCACAGGAGAAGTGGAATTCCTAAGTATCTCACAGTAGAGTGCATATTTTAGAGTCATCACTTCAATTCCATATGTCACTCGGGACGTCGAAACTTCTGTGAGTATATCTCTGTGTCACTCAGACAAAGGGTTGTTGCTGAGTGACTGGAGTGACTGAATTAACCCTCTGATTTCCTTTCCCTGTGCACGCTTAACTAGCTCATTGTAATATGGTAAATGCCAGGCACCGGGCGTGCGGAGATGTGAAATTCATGGAGTCCACACTGTCATCTGCTGGAAATGTTCTTTCTCATAGACATTCAGGTTAGACCCACAAATACACGGGAAGATTTGGGTGACTCGGGTTGTGTCAGTCACAAAGAAAGCAAGGTCTTACACTCCTACGGAGAGTGTTAAAGTTTGTGGGCGAGTCAGTGAACAGCTTGCTGGAGTGTTATGAGACTGCCCTGGCAGGACAGTCTACAGGGAAAAGTGAATTGAAGAGTCAGCAACCCCTTAGGATGATGAAGAATAATGTAAAGTAGAGACGTAAGACAGATTCTGGAAGCGACTGAGTGGCTCTTCTTCTCCTCCTCGCTGCCACTGTATCACCTGCTGATTGCACACTTGCTTATTTATCTTCCTTGGAGTGGACAGAGAGGCCTAGACACCAGGAAGCCCAGCAGCGGCGCAGATAAATTAACTAGCTACCCATTGCTACCTCAGGAGAAACTCATATTTCATGCTTCTAATGCAATCAGAGGCTACAAAATTTAATCAAGGCCTTCAGTATTTCATGCCTGTGAGAGAATTACTTTGAAATATTGTCTTCCGCCACCCCCACCCCGCTTTTCTTTTCTTTAAGCTCAAGAAAAGACCAGAACTGATGCTGGATTTTTAACCAGAGTCACTGAAATATTCAGAACACAGATGGGTCTTATATTAGAAGCCTAAATATTTTTTTCCCAAGGGGAAGATGCAGAACCAAGCTGTAGACAACTGATTTCTCTGCTTTTGCAGACAGAGAGGAGTGGGGTATTGAAAGGTGTCCAGTGAAAGGGGGAGAAGTTCCTAATAATTGTCTTGTTAAAGGGACACCCCTGAACTGAAGGCAAGATGTAGAATTGAGATTCTAGCTTAGATGAGAGATCACAGAAGTATAAGGTGCCCCAAACCTGCAATCCTGTTAATTTTGTAGTAGACTCTTCATGAGACTCTTCACAAGACTACAGACCCTCATCTCTGAGACAAAATGCAAAAAGGAGCTTCATGATCAGAATTTGGGGAAATGCTACATATGATGTCTTATGTGTCCTTTGGAAAACTCTTATGGCAAAAGACACAGACAACTGAACCAGGGCACCAGAGCTGTGTCTCTGCTCCCTGACTTGTTTGTCTAGGGCCCCGGTGAATGTAGAGTAGGCAGGTGGGACCCAGTGCACCCTGCCAGAGTGGATGGCCTCCTGGGGACAAGATACACTGAAGGGGGAAATGGAAAGAGGATGTACAAAGACAGTGATTAGCGTTTGGTGTTCTGTGACTCCAGGAAAAGTCCCTTGTCTTCTAGGAAGTTAAGTTTATTCACTATCCTTGGAGCTGTGGATGTAAGCTTTTTGTGGCAGGCCTCTGCAATTCAGCCATGGGAGGTATCTCTAGGCAGGCTTTAGTCCATCATGACAGATGTCCCTAGAGAAAAGGAGGGTAAGGTCCCAAGGTGCCTCTCAAGAAAACGGAGACAGGTATCTGAGCAAATGGAGTGGGTTTCCTTGGACAGACAGCATTGGCAGCTTCTCCACATTTTAGCTCTCAAGAAGAAAAAAACTCCAGGTGGCTCAGTGAAGGTACAAGTTCCAGGGACCCAGAGGGACTTCAGAAGATAGACCAGGACTTGGGATGAGGAATCCTGGCTCACAGCTGCTCTCCAGGGGACAGACTGGTACACTCACACTCTGTCTTACACACACTCTCTCTCTCACACACACACATAGGTACAACAGGCACATAGCTACACAGCCACACACTCGGCTGCAGATAAATGCCAATGTGTACACACATACAAATTCATACATAAGCACGCACACAGCCTCACTTCAGAGAAACACACACAGTCGTCACAGGCTGTCACACCCACACTCCAGGTGATTACACACTTGTAAGGAAGGGAGCTCTTTGGGGTAGCTGGGGTAGGACCTTGCCCAGGGCTGCTGTTCATGCAGCACTAGGAGCTGGGGAACTCCATCTCCCCATGTTTTCATAGGGCTTCTGAGACAGTCATAAGGGACACAATTGTTCCTATGCCTGTATGCTAAGGAAAACACTAAACCACAAAAGACCAAGTACTTTTTCACCCAAGGGAGAAACAAGAACAGACTCATTTAGTATAGTGTGCTGGCCTTCCCATCCCTTTCCACATCTGTGCTGACTCCTGAGTGGGATTTATTTTCCTCAACCACAACTTTCTTTCAGAACATTCTCACCTGTGATCAGATGGTATGTTTTATCGTCCCTACTTCAACATGCAGTATGGATGCATTTCTTAATATAAACCAGTCTCATTAAAAAAATAACAACAACAACAAGACACATCAACCTGTTTCTGTCGTAAAGTAAGACACAGTGTGGCTCCAAAGAACTCACTGGCTTTGGGTTTGTTTGTTGGTTGGGGCATGGGCATTAGCTACAGCCTTCAGCCGATTCCCTGCAGGGTCCACGTGTCCTCTATGAATCTAAAAGGCTGCTTCTCCTGCTTGGGTGAGAGCTGTGTGTGCTGTCTGGGAATTTTCATACCAAGGTTACAGGACAGCCAAACTGCCTTTGATTTCTGTGTGTGCATAAGTGTTGGTCTATTTGGATGTGTGTGTAATGAGAAAACATTTCAATAATCCCCAAATGGGATGATTCCAACGTGATTTCCTGTCCTTGATGGTTTACAGTCCCTTCCCCCAATTAAGAGATTATGAAGACTGGAGACTTACATCTTCTCAGCTTTTACCTTGTCCAAACCTTCATGGTCCAGCCCTACCTCAGAATTCAACTGACTCAGTTTCCCCAGAGGGGTGGGAAGGATAACTGTTGATCCCAGGTTCACAGGTTGTGATTCCAAAGTTGAATCCTAACTGTGCCTGCCTTGCAGTAAGGCTCCATTCCGCCCGGGGTTTAGCTTGCTTCCAGGAGCGGGTCCCCGTAAGAGCAGAGGATAACCATCTTTAAATAGCTCCTGATCTCCGTATCATTAATTTCCTGCCCCCAAAACTGAAATGCCTTGTAATTACCCAGCTGTAGGAACGCATAAGATGGTACTAAATTTTACTTAAGTACAGCCTATCGCCAAAACGGAAGCCAAAATATATAATTAGGCTGGCATTAACATTCAAGAGCTGTGCGAGTGATTTCAATGTCACAAAGGCTGTGGCGCTTGGGAAGCGCAGGGCCGGCTGGGTTAATGTAGCAGAAACTCTGGTGCAATAGTGCACCTCCCCAACACACACAGTGTCCCCACAGTGCAGGAGTCCCCACGTGAAGCGGGGCTCCACTTTGTAGGTCCCAGACTTCTGTGTCTCGGGAACAAAGTCTGCACCTGTGCATAGAGGTGAGCCGTCAGAGTCCCAGCATTCCAAGCTCTACCCACAGCAAGAACCTGTCACTTCGTCTGTAAACACAAACGGACACACCACTGTTACTGCCAGACAGTTGGGGCCATGGTGGTTACCCACCATAAATTCCGGAAGCATTTTCTAGTCAAATAAACGGAGTGGTTATGTTGTTTGCCACCTGCTTGCAATAGCAATTAAAAGTCACAGGTGAATACGGGGACACGGTATGTTTTTTCCATGTGCACTCGCCATTTTAAAAAATCTGCAGTGTGAATTGGGCCAGTTTATAAGAAAACAAACATTTTTAGTTCAGAAGCTGCTGTAAGCATGAGAAATGTTCGTAAGACGAAGTGGTGATACCAGCTGCTGTTGGGCTGACGACTTCAGCCTTCTGACCTACAAAAGGGAGGGTATTAACCATGCTAGCTGGGGAGAAAGAAAACCTTAATCACTATTAATGAGATTCATTATAATATAGAGTCTCCCCACAATGAATTTTAAATGTCCCTTGTCCATTTCTCTATCAACATGGCACAAAAAGAAACATCTGCTCTGTGGTGGCCATGGGGCTGCATTATGATTAGCTGATATGGGTAATCTATCCATTATCGCGCCTGTCATGTTGATGGACAAAGGATCAATTTCATTCCCCTATCAATCTTCCACCCAAAGCTCAAAGCTGGGGTGTCTGTGTGGTGTGTTTTTTAAAGTCACATATTAAAATTAATGCCCAGAAATTCAATGTTGCTCACTTTGTTCTTTGTCTTTCTACATTTTTCTATTTGTACTGATAGAAATCAACCTTGTTGTTTATTATTTGATGAAATGAAATCCTAAGCTTGTAGTGGGTAGCTCTCCAGCGACATAGGCTAGTACATTTCAGGAAAGAAATCGAGTTATTTTTGAACAACGTAAGGTTTAATATAGACTTCCTGGAAGTTTCTGCATTGAGCTGCACTCTGTGGTAGAAATAGAAGACGAGCAGCCTATGGAGTTTCACGTGTTCTGGTAGACACGTTTAAAAGAAAGAAAAAGGAACATATGAAATCAATACTAATAGTATTTTCTATTAAAGCCAATACTTTAAAACATCATTGACTTACATAATCAACATAAATACCATAAGTGCCCTGTTTTTCCTTCCCATTTTATGCCTTGCCCTGACAGTCTTTCCCTACTCACAGTTCAAGAACCAGACAGGCAGAGGTGGCGTGGCTTCTGCGATGGACGTGCTGGGCTGCAGGAAACACTTTGCTATGATTCTCATTTGAGAAACTGCAAAACAGTGATCCGAGATGACACGGAACAAAACCAATGCCAGCTGCAACTTCTTGGCAAATGCTGCTTATAGCTCTGCTGGGGCGCTGAGGCTAAGTGTCCCAGCGGTTTGAAGCCTCCCTCCCTCCCTCTTCTAAAGTTTAATGATTTGCCACTGGAACTGTGATTTTTTTAAAAAATGATCTGACTTATCTAAATACACAAGGGATGAGCTTCGCTGGTCACAATGCCTCAAGCTCTTTAGAAATATCTGGCCAACAGTTTCTGTTGATAGCAATCAATCCAAACCTGTTCCATGTAGAGGGAATTTGCACTCTGTGTTTCTATTTTGTGTGTACAAACGGAAGAACAGCAAAAATGAAACTTTCTTTGCGGTCCCTTTAATGAGGCAATCATCTGGAAATATCTTCCTTTTTAAATTTGTGATGTGACTAAATTAGGAAAAGCACGTTTTGGTGAACCTGTGTTTCCACTTTAGTCTCAGGGAGGTTTTAGCATTCCTAGAGCAGACTGCAAAGACTATTCTATTTTGGTTTCCCTGGCAATTTCACCATGTCCAGTTCTTGTCAGATACTGCCAATCATTTACACAACCAAAGGAATAATGGTCTTTAATCAGTATCTGGAAGGTTTGGCTTTGTACATGCTATATGATATCTGGAGCTCTGTAGGGGTCAAGATAGGTGGCATCTAAATAGGGGAACACAACCCTGAGGGTGTAGGGACTGTTGAGAGCTTCATTGGATGACGAAGCAGAAGACAATCACAGCGTACTGTCAGCACTAGAGGATTCTGGGAGGGGAATGGGCTTCGCCTGAAGGGTCAATGAAAAACCATGCAAATCAGTGGAGTTCTGGCTTTGTTAGACTCTCAGACTCACAGGAAACTCGAACAGGAATATAGTTGGGAGACTGGTTCCAAGACATAACTACTTGCCTTTTGTCATGATAACCCAGCATTCAAAGAATGATCACAGAGAAGAGAGAGACAGATAAAAGCCAAAAGTCTCTCTTTGTGCTGCTTCTTCACAACGGTGTTTTATTTGTATCTACCTGTGAAATTTAGAAATTCCAGATAAATATTTTGCAACCCTTAGGCATCACATTTATCTCCAACATCCCTATTGTTTTGAAAGCAAAAATGTCTGCACAGGTTTTTGTTTGTTTGTTTGCCAAACACTGAGATAACTGTCTACTTTATGCAGATCAACGTGGACCCTGCAAGCTGTATCCCTTTGAACCTTGGTCCATCTATGCTACCCACTAGGAGCATGGCATGTGGAAAGGCCAGGCTCTTGACTTGAGGTTCATCCCAGGTGGAAGGAACGTGAGGGTGCTGTCCACACACAGTTCCAGCTGTCTCTGGAGAATTACAAAGTGGGAAGGCAAAGCCATGGGTACAGGATGCCTAACAGATACACAGGAGGAACTTCTCCAAACACCTACAGGAGTCATTTTACACACACACACACACACACACACACACACACACACACACACACACCATGCACACATGCACATGCATTTGAACCAAAAAAACAAGGACAAAGGACATAGCTTGTTTCTTCAAGGGCGGTGGATCCTGGGTCAGCTTACTGACATCTCAATCCAATGGGCAGCTAGGAGGAAAGCCTGGACAGAAACACCCAGGCTACACTGGACAAGGAATTGTATACGTGCATGTGTTCCAAAACACAGACAAGCTGGGACTGACCAAAACCGGATGAACTGTGAAGCAACTGGTAAACATTTTTCAAAAGCAATGATTAATGCACAGATAGGAACCTGGAAGGAAGTTATTAGTGGCGGGCCAAAAGGTTCTGATGTGATTAAGTCAGTTAGATGCTTTTATCAGGTCCTACATGAAGGCACAAAAAACATACTTCTCAAATTAGTGAGTGATCTAACCAGAGGGAAAAGCTTGCAGACAAGTCAGTGAGGAATGAATCATGGAAGCCTCTTCCTTAGACGTGCTGTGGAACAAGCCAGAGCGCCCACTGAGGTCCCGTGGAGAAGCTGTTCTGCTTTTCAATGAGTTGAAATTTCCTTTCCACCATAGTATCTAGAAATAATTCCTAATTCAAAATCAAAACAGAAATATGTGACCCTCCCACGTTTTAAGAAACAAAAAACAAAGGGAAGAGAGAGGGAGCCAGGTAGAGCGTCTCTTGGGGGCCACTTCAGTCTGTGGAAGTTGTGAACATGGACACCTGCTGTTCTGGGACCCAAGGAAGGTCAACAAAGTCCACATCTCCCATGTAAAGCAGCCCTTGGGTCAGAGGCAACCTTGAGTCCCAAGATGACAGTGAATAATTCCACCTGCTCCTGGCAGAGACTCAGGACTGAGTCTCCCTCTGAGAAAGTTTCCAAAGGAGCAGCTGGGGGAGCCAGCAAACGCACAGGTGGTCAGACCACGTCTTCTGTGGCCCCTTGAACAGAGTGGCAGGGCAGGGACAGGATTCACTGGAGCCACACTAGCTTACTCCATCTTGTTGGGAGGAAGTAAGAGGTAGGGTTAGTTTGCACTGCTTGGGGCTGAGACTCCTGCTGTCCTGAACCATGGGCTATGTCCTGTTGGGAGGTCCCATATCAACATCAGCAGGCTGTGTCCTTCTCTCGGTGACCCCACATTTTGTGAAACAGTGGCTTCTCAGGCTGTGCCTTTCCCGGAAAGATTCTGTTTCATAAATAGCTTTGGATGCCGTTTTGAGGATGGAGGATGCCTGTGTACCTGGGAGGACATGAGAACAACACCATCTGTCTGGCACCACCCATGCAGCACAGACATGAATGACTGATTTATTCCTGAGACTATAAAGACCAAAGGGAGGGTATAACTCCTTCCCTTGGACGCAGTAAGAAGGTTACCACCCAGCACTCTGATGGCAGCGGCCCCTTCCAGCTGCCATCTGACACCTGAGGCCCACTTCAAGGACCAAGAGGCAGGGAGCTCTGGCTTCCCTGGTCTTCAGCCTGGCTCCTTTCCTGCTGTTGACACATCCTACTTGGGTGATTCACCTGTCCTCCTGTTCACCTGGACCTGCCATTCCTCCGTTTTCCCATTCCTTCGTCTGGACCTGATCCCGCTCTCTTTGTCTCTGCAGCTGGACTCAACTCAATGCCTCTGCTCTCAAACCTGCGACACCCACAGCTGCTGCTCTGGCTTCTTCTGCAACTCAGTTCTGGTTCACTATGTCATCTGTGTAGAGGGGCCCTGGCCCTCCTTCTAGGACCCTGGCCTTGGCTTCTCAGGCATCTTTGAAACCCTATGCCTTTAACCCTTAGTAGTCACTCCCAACCTGCAAATATAGAGAAAAATGTATTTACCATGTGGCACTGAGATCAATATTAGTGAGTAAAATGGGAATAAAACAGTGTTCATTTTAGCTGGGGTTACCAAGGAGAATGGGATTATGAGGCAACTCGCTGTCATTGAAACTTAAGCACCTTGTGAATTTATTGTTATCTAGTGATTTCTAACATTGTGGGAAGACAAACATGTTCATTTATGTTTCTGACATAGCACATTCATGATAGCCTGTCTGTCTGAAAGCCCGTCTACTCAAAAGTGAGAAGGGCTAGAGACTGTCAGGGCACACAGGGATGGTGCAAATTTTCTGGTGAAGCAAAAGAGCTCAAAGTTAGTTTCTAAGTGAAAATATGTGTTTTAAAAGTACTATGGCCATAGAGGGAGAGTTGTGACCCACTCTACCTCTGATGTTAGAAGTCATCCAATACTGTCATCTTTGGAAGCTCATGAACAGAGTGTTGAACAGCAGATGGAGGCACTCTGTAAGCTGGTGTAGCTGGGAGAAAGTGAAAAAATATCTAAACACACCAAAAATGACAGCCAATTAGAGACAGAGCTTGAAAGCACCGTGGCTATGATTCAGCAGCATCCCCGTAGCAGGCGGAAGACAGACAAGGTAAAGCAGATGCGGACAAAGCCACCCCTCACTAACAGGATTAGAACATCTAAGTGTGCCTGCACGCAGTTCCAAAAACAGGAACAGAGCAAATATTTTAAAACCTCATTGTATTCCACAAGCCAAGGACTTCCATGTCCAATTCCAATGGGTGCGTCACATCCCCAAAAAAATCCACCCGAGAAAGATGTTCAAGGAATCCCAACCTTAGAAGATGCCTTGGCTCCCTCTTGCTGCTGTAGAAAAATGCACGAAGTTAAGAATACAAAATAATACGTACTTACGAGCTCACTCTTAGTTCTGGAGGTCAAGGGTCCAGCTAGTCTCGGATTAAAACCTGGGTGTCTGCTGAGCAGTGATCTTCCTGGAAGTTCTGGGAGAATCATGTCCTGGCCTTTTCTAGCTTCTTGAACTGTCCACACTCTGCTGTGGCTCCTTTCTCCATCTTCAGAGATAGCTCATGGCATCTTCACATCTCTCTGCCCCCTGTCCCATGGTCGGTCACATCTCTGCCTGACGTTCCTCCTGACAGATCTTTGTGATCATTGTTCCTCTGTAAGACTGCAACATTTTCAAATTCCCTTCTGCCATTTCAAGGGAGCATTTCACAGTCTTTGGAGATGGGGATGTAGGCATCTTTGAGAGGAGGAATTTTTATTCCTGCCACAGAATGCACATCAAGAATTTCCCTCAAGGGAGATCAAGAGAAAAGCTGAGCTTGCTCATGCTTCCCCAGGCTGCAGGCAGAGTGGAAAACCGTGCTAATAGTTTTTGGCTGCTGCTTAACAAATGGCTTGAAGCTCGGTGGCTTAAGACAGCAAATGCTTACACTTCCATGGTGAAGAATTCAAGTGCTTTACTGCAGGGTACGATGAGGACTTCTCACCTTCAGGTGCATTATGCTTCCGAGTCTGGAAATGGATCCCTCATTACAAAACAGCAAGCTTCCTCTGGGTCCAGAGAGCCCAGCCAGGAGCTCCCAGAGTTCAGGTATGTTCTGTCACATATGAAACAGAAGGACCATGTATCAGAGGATCCCATTTTTTAAAAATTTTATCAGAGGATCCCATTTTTAAGAAATGCCCAGATCCTATGGATCTACAGAAGTCTACAGGAAGCAGACTTGTGATAGAGAGGGCTGGAAGCGTGGCTATCTGTTGTTGTTTGGTCTTTGGTCTTTTGCTCTTTGAGGGGCCTGCCATCCGGCTCCCTAATAAATCACACACAGAGGCTTACTCTTATTTATAAACGCGTGGCCTTAGCTTGGCATTTCCTTAACTTTAAATTAGCCCTTTTGCCTCTGGGCCTTTCCCAATCTCTTACTTCTGTAAATCTTACTCTGAGATACCTTGCTGTGAACCTGGATGGCTGGCCCCTGGAGTCCTTCTCCTTCTCTGACTGCTTCTCCCTTTACCCTCTCAGATTTCTCTTTCTATTTATCCTCTCTGCCTGCCAGCCCCGCCTATCCTCTCTCCTGCCTTGCTATTGGCCATTCAGTGCTGTATTAGACCATCAGGTGTTTTAGACAGGCACAGTAACACAACTTCACAGAGTTAAACAAATGCAACATAAGCAAAAGTAACACACTTTAAAATAATATTCCACATCAGCCGGCAGGGCTGGGGGATGACTGTGGGAAAATACTTGGTTCTTCTAAGGGTGACGGATGTTTTTGAAACCGACTGTGGCAATGGCTGTACAACTCTAGGGGCAGTTGAAAGGTTTAACCTGCAGTTAAGAAGGGAACATTCACGCCAACAGAGATAGCGCAAGAAACGATCCTGTCTAGTACATCGACAAACGCAAGTAAACTGATTTCTGTTTTCATCGACTGAAAGAAAGGGACTTAATTTGCTTGAATGTGAGAATCTCTGAACAGTTCATTAGCAAATGCGTGAACACACACACACACACACACACATTTAATTTCATTTCTTTAAATGGCTGGACAAAACTCCATTGTATTTGGATAGCACATTGTCTTTATGCATTCTTTCTGATTTGGGGAACCTCAGCTTATTTGACTTACTGCCTGTTGTGGAGAGTACAGAAACACATAAAGATGTGTAGACGTCTTTGGTGTGCAGAGCTGCAGTCCTGGTAAAACACCGTGAGTTACAAGAAGAAGAAGAAAGAGTTTATTTGGGCTTAGAGTTCCAGATGAAGTAATCATAATGTCCAGGGAGGGATGGCAGCAGGGGCAGGGGCAGGAAACGGAGAGCTCACATTTCAACCACACACAGGAAGCAGAGAGAGAAGTAGAAGTGGTGAGATTTCACCCTCTCAAAGCACAGCGCTCCCATGTTCTTCCCTCAGCAAGGCTTTGTAAAGTTTCCATGACCTCCTGAACAATGCCACTCATGCTGGTGGAGGCACAATAGAATATATATATTTTAAATACTGTAGAGCCAAAAGCGTTTTAAACAAAAGAGAAGCAATCAGAAACTGGAGTATGAGAGTTGAACTCAATCTGTGGAAGATTATGGAAATAAAGGAGGGATCTAGACCACTTCTGTAAACATTAGAATTAAATTAACTTCATCAATTAAGTCTAATTAACAAATAATAAACACATTAAAGTCATAATGTAATTTTTAGTGAATCTCAATAAATTTTACAACAGAGTTTTCAAAGATTGCAAGAAGCAGATGTTCTCTCAATTTGCCTGCAGGAAATGAAAACAGAAATAATTTTGTAGAAGGGCAGTATGGTCACTTACCAAAATGTAAGGTATGTGTACTCTTTGATCAATAATTCCACTACTAGAAATGATTTTTATTAATAAAATTGCAGGCTGGCAAGATAATTTGGAAAACAGAATGTGTGAATTATTTTTTGATTTTAATCTAAATATAAAATACATATTCACTGATCCATATTGACACAAATAAATTATTGAATAAGTATATAAGGGAAAATAGATAAATGTTTCACACAGCAAGGCATTCCCAATAACTTAGGTATATGTGTCAGCCTCCAGGAAGAGGAGCATAGCCTGTGAGTGGCAGCTTCCCCCTGGAAAGAAATGGATGCCTCGGGGGAAAGCCCAATGGTACCCGGTGCCCATGAACCAGGTCACTATGCACAGTCATAACTCTTAGCCACAGCCTGTCCCCATGGCACAATCTGGTTGAAACAGGACCTTGTCTCTGATTTCCTTCCTGTAAACCTATAACTCCAATCTAATCATGAGAAAACCATTAGATGGATTCCACAGACAGGCTACAAAATGCCAGCCAAGCAGTCCTCCAAGATGTCATTATCCATAAAAATGACTAACTGAGAGATTGTCCTGACCAGCAGCACCCGAGGGAGACAGGATAAATGAATGTATTGTGGACATCGAGATCAGATGAGATGGTAAAGTTAAGGAAATCTTAATAACGGGCAATCTGTTTAATAGAGAGTCAATGTTGGGTTATTAACTATTACAGACTCAGTGTGGTATCACATGAGTTACTAAGAAGGGAGACTGAGCATGTTTCCTGGGAACTGTCTCTGCCATCTCAGCAACTGCTCTAAAATAAACATTTACTAAAATTAAGAAGATAGGAAAATACAAAAATCATAATGTACTAACTAAGGTCCCTGGGATACAGCTCACACATGCTTCATACGGCACTATTGGCTTTAAAAGGTTACAGAAGAAGAGAGAATGAGTTAAAGTCCGTGAGACATCAAAAGTGACAGTAGATTCAAGAATTTTAAGCAAACTACAACAAAAAAAACCACTGGAAACTAATATAATACAGAGTGAACAGACAAAAGAGTCATTGAAACTAAGGTTGATGTATTATAAAAATAAGACTTAGCAAAACAAGAGCTGGGGACTTGTGTCTTTTTCACTTTTATCATTCACATTTTGTTTGTTGTTTTCCAATTTTAAGAAATTTTCATATACTGTATTTGGTGGTTTGAATTGAGAAGATGCCCCATAGTCTCAGGCATTTGAATACCCATTTTTTCATGTTTTTTTATGTTGTTGTTTGTTTTTGTTTTGTGCCCTGTTTGGGGAGGTCTGGGGAGGCTTAGGAACTGGGGAATTGGTGGAAGAAGTGTGTCAATGGGGTGAGCACTGAGAGTTCAAAGTATCACACCATTTCCAGCCTGTTCTCTGCTTTCTGTGGTTCAAAATTGGAGCCTGCAGCTTGCTGCTTCAGCCACCAAGTCTGCCCACTGCTACGCTTCCTGGCTGTGAGGTGATGGAGCCCCAGGAAAGCCTTCCTCCCAAGAGGAGCTTTGGTCATGATGTTTTATCCCAGCAATGGAAAAGTAACGAATACACTATAGATACCAGATTTTTATCTGAGGAATTTTTTCCCCAGTCCCTAAATACCACTGACTTTTGCATATGGTGGGATAAAATATAAACTTTGGAATGCTTCTCATATTTTTATATTGTCAAATGTATCAGTTATTTATTGCTTTTATATGTAGAGCCCTCTACTTTATACCGAAGTTAGAGAGAAGTGTTTCCTGTTTCCCCCTGAGATGCATGGTTTCTGTAGTACACTTAGTTTCTTAGTCAAAGTGGAAGAGGCAGATAACCCTCCTCATTGTGGACTGCTGTTTAAGGTTATGTGAGGAAATGTCACATGATCTGTTCACAGAGCTGTATGCATGCTCAGTTTGTGGCTCAAGCAGGACTATTTAAAGACTTGCTTTAGACATGTTCAGAATCAAAGGGCTGGAGCATGCAGCTCCTCGTAAAGGGGAATCTGAGTGCAGTGAGTGAGGCCCAAATTAAACAAAAGTTTTGTCACCGAGAACTGGCAATCTGACACGTTGTTTTGCAGATATTTCTTTTATCCCTAGTGAATTAATAAGGTTTCTGGAAGTTTACCAGATATGCTTTGCAGGTCTCCTTTCTACGCCACTGTTAGAATTCCTAACCACTCCCCCATGACCACACATGTGCTGGCAAGATGCTTAGTCATCCCAGGGCCTTACGTCCTACATAATCCGTGCACTGTGTGATCACGTAATCTACATGCATAGGTGGTGTACCTACGTAAGCCCATATGAGTGTGTTCAGGGGGAATCTATCTACGTGGGTTCCTCATATCCCTCTTCCTCTTCCTGCAACATCTTTCCATAGGCCTAAGCACCCCCTTCTATTTCCTTCCCTTAATAAACTCTTATAGTGGGCTTTGTTGTACCTCGTGGCTTTTCTCTCTCACATGGTAAACAGTGCCGCTTAGCTTAATGAATGATGGCCACTCCTCCCTTTCCTTTGCTTTTTAGTGGTAGAGTCAAGGATGCTCACTGTGAGGAGTGTGGGTCTGTAAGAAAGAATCTTTCTGGACTTCTGTCCATCAAGATGGTCCAAGCTCAAGACAGACTGCACAGCCTCTAGCTAGGCAGGTGTGTTGAGCATTCAAGCTGCAGGTCTGACCCAGCTCTCCTTCACTGTCCCCACGGCACACACTCGTTTTCACTCTTCAAAGTGAGACTCCAGCTTTGTCACTGGACTTGGAAAACACCACTGGGAGGTGTGAGACAAGCTGAGCATGACTGAGTGATCTAGAAGGACACAAAGCCACCTCAAGGGTGGTAGTTTTGCCTTGTGCCATTGGCCTGGCGTTTTCCGGTTCATAATGGCAACCATAAATGAGCATGTGGGGGAACAGGCATGCACAAAGGCGAGAAGATGGCATGTTTATCAGGTGGTGTTGCAGATACCACCATCCCCTCCGTCTTCCAGCCTTGGCCACTTTTTGCGTTGGCAAATTGAAGGTTTGTGTTGAGTGTTCACCTCCAGCCTCCAGATCTTGCCCCTCATCCGTCTCTTCATCTCCATGTAGACACTGGTTATTTTGCAACTCACTTAAGAGCCCCACATTTCCTGAAGCCTTGGCCCAGGGCCTCCAGTGCAGGCTCCTCCTTCAATCCCTTTGAGCTGTTTATCTCTGCTGTCTGCCTGGCAGATTTATTCAAAACCTTTAGGCTTAAATGCATTTTCTCGGGACAAACCAGCCATAATACTGCATTAATGAAGCTTATTCATTCAGACTACTGCAGGGGCCTCTCTCCCATTGATATGCATATGAAGTTCCCATTAATGGTAATAAGAGTGAATTATGTGGACATATTGACATAAAAATAGGTCCCTTGGGTTCTACCTGTACAGTACATTTTGTTAATTGGGAAGAATTTTTTTTTTAAACCAAACAATAAGAAAAAAAAAATCACAAATCAGAAAAGGGGGAGAAAAGCCAGCAATGTTAAAATGACTTTAAAAAGGGAGAAGAAATCTGCTGAGTCAGGGCAGGGGCCCCTTGCAAACAAGTCTAACTACAGTCAAGTGTCACCACACTCACACAGGAGAACACTGCAGGGGCTATTTTTCTAGTTGCTGTGATAATTAAGGAAGGAAGAGTTTACTTCGGCTCACACTCTGAGAGTTCTGCCCATCACTGCGGGGAATGTGTGGGAGCAAGGGCATGAGGGAGCTGGCACCTTACGCCTGCAGTCAAGTACCGAAGAGGTGACTCAGGTGCTCAGATCTGCTGTTCCTTCCCCCCTTCTATGCAGCCCAGGACTCCAGTGTTTGATGGATCCAAGGCTGATCTTGATTAAGCTTCTCTCCAAACACCCCCAGGGACACACCCAGACTTGTGTCTTCTGGGTGATTGCAAACCCAGTCGAGTGGACATCCAAGATTAACGTTGTGGAAGTGTTCAGCATCTGCAGTGAGCTGTGCTGGCCTCTCCCAGTTCCCTCTCAAACCACTCTGTTGTGGCTACAGTGACTTCAACTTCGGTGAGCTGGGGATCTCCGTCCTGACCATTGAGTTTCCCCTCCAAAGCACTGCTGTGACTGTTAGAGGAACCCACGGACCTTCCCCGGTTGTCTTGAGGAACTGTCTTCTTCAGCATTTCCTATGATTTGTCGGTTCTCACCAAGGCCAGCTCTACAGACATCTCTTGGGAAAGTTTATTGACTCATCCATCCTGTCTCTTGGAGAGATGAGTGAACTGGAGGTTGAGAGTGCTAATTTAACACATCGACACACACAGTACAGGATCAGCCGTCTTTGAGGATCTGGGCCTAGCCTGGGCCACTCTGTTTCTCACACAGCCCAAGGCCTTGTGTTTTCTGAACTCTGGCTTGCTGGAAACAAACTGATTGTTCCCATTATGATAGGAAGACTCACTGCAGAAACACCAGGTCTGTGCTCAGACCTGAGCCTCTTTCCCCAAGGCGTCCTCAAGATTAGACAACCTGAACTCTGTGGTAACCTGAGCAGATGGCATCAGTAAGTGTGTGTGTGGCAGGGGATGGGGGTGGTGGTGGTAGGTGCAGATTAGCACCAGCTTCAGCCAAATCTACCAGACTTTGAATGGATGTATATACTTCTGGAGAGAGGTAGGGAAGAAAGGAGATGGCGTAAGTCCAGACATCTCTCTGGTCTGCCATGGGGAGCATGTCCCAGATGTGACCCTTCATGTCAACTATTCCAAAGCCTGGCTTCTGAGGCATCTCTGCCAGCCATGAGATGTTCCAGGGATCTGGGCTTGGTATGGAGACAAAATGTTTAGGACCCAGGAAATGCACACAAAATAGTAAACATGAGCTTTCTCCCCCAGTCCTGACCAGCCTTGTTAGCAATGCAAATATATTCAGGAGTTCCTCTGCTTGGTACCACCCAGAGGTGCTCCTGGCAGCCTGCTGCCCCAGGCAAGATGGGGAAAAGGAGACACAAGCCCACACTGCCCCTCACAGCTTACAGACCTTCTTGTGATAGAGTCACTAAAGCATTTTGCCGCCCTAGGCAACCACCTGCTCTCCCTGCCTGTAAAACCATCCCTGTGCAGTTTAATTCGTCTCTGGCAGATGAATTCACATGCAAGGAGACAATCTGAGGCCAGGGCAGAAAAGTAACTCTAATGTATTCTAATGCACAAGAGCGTGTGCCTCTCTCTGCAAAACACCACTGCCTCCAAATTTTTGTTAAACTGTGCCTACTCGTTGGGTGCGTCACTTCATTTTTTTTAAAGGGATTGTAGGTAAATGGTTAGAATAGAGGATGAAAGCTTGCAGGCAACTGCTGACTCTCTCTCTCTCTCTCTCTCTCTCTCTCTCTCTCTCTCTCTCTCTCTCTCTCCAGAATCTCATGCAGCCCAGGATGAACACATAGCCAAGAATGATCTCTAACTTTTAACCCTTCTCCCGCTCAGGTGCTAGTATTACACACATGCCTCACTCTCAGTCTGATTTTTTGTTTTTGTTTTTTTTTCTTTAACACATTTTCTATAAGAACAAATTTTAGTTCTTTTTTCCCCCCTCTCTGACTTCTTTTACAGTTTTCTTATAGTTGTAAACATTATACACCTGTTTGAACATTTCCTGGTTAATCACCAGTGCTGTATCATTTCACGTTAATTTGACACAGGCTGGAGTCATTTGACAGGAGAGCCCCTCAATTGGGGAAATGCCTTAATAAGATTGAGCTGTGGGCAAGCCTGTAGGGCATTTTTCTTAATTAGTGATTGATGGGGGAGGGCCCAGCCCATAGTGGGTGGGGCCATCCCTGGGCTGGTGGTCCTGGGTTCTATAAGAAAGCAGGCTGAGCAAGCCAGGGGGAGTAAGCCAGTAAGCAGCACTCCTTCATGGTTTCTGCAGCAGCTCCTGGCTCCAGGTTCCTGTGCTGCTTGAGTTCTTGCCCTGACTTTTTTCAGTGATTAACTGTTTTATGGAAGTGTAAGCCAAAGAAACCCTTTCCTCTCCAGAGTGCCTTTACAATGGTATTTCATCACGATAGTAACACTAAGATATCACCATGCTAAAAATCTGTTTGAAAAAGGTTAGAAGTGAAAGAATCAAGTGTTTGCTGTATAGGACCATCTCTTGGTGTTGCTATGGATACAGTATTATTACATGGGCTATAGCCATCTTATGTAATATGTCCCTAACCTGCTCCTGACACACAGGAGATCAACTCAACGCCACAGCCCAAGGCTTCCTACCATCTGTGCAGACATGCTGATGCCACAACCAGGCCTACACATAGTTAAACAGATAGACTGTGTCTGCCTTCCCTAAAACATGCAAGGTGATGCTCTGAAAGTTGAGATTTGAGTCTGGAGGCCTGGAGCCGTCCCTAAGCTAGAACCTGGGGAACAAGGGTGGCCCTGCTCTCCCCTCACACTCTCCTTCTGCAGCTGAAATTGGGCATACAGATAGACTTTCAGGAATGTTTGCCCATGGCTTTCTGGTGCCCTGGAAGACCACCCAGAAAGATGGACCCAAGCTTTTCAAGCTTGGAAATAAGCTACAGATGGTTCTTCTGTACCTCTGGGTGTCTGGATCTCAGCAGTGGGGTAGGAAAGGAAGTAAATGCTCCCCTGGAGAAGGACCCTTGTCCCTTTACAAAGAGCAAGGTCAGAAGATGACAGGGAAAGGGCCCTCGAAAGCCTCAGGGCTGTGCTGAACCTGCTCCATGGGCTTGGGTCCTCCATTGAATGAGAAAGAGGTCAGGAGCCGAGTACCAGCTTTCATGGCTATCTGTTCCAGACTGAGCATGACGGTTGTCCCGTGTCAAGTTCTCTCAGAACAGGTTGGTGGAGTGTCAGCACTCAGCAGCCTCCAGCTCATCTGGACCTTTCCCCTAGACTGTGCTTTCACAAGATTGGGAGTGCTGAGGCTCATGTCTGGTTTCTAACTGCTGGGGAAGGTGGAGCTTAGGACCTTTGGGAAAAGTCAATCTACAGGACTCTGTGAACCTGGAAACATGGCCCTCAACAGCTCCAGGACTTTCTGAGAAACTTGATGCTGTGTTTTCTGTCACATCTATGTAGAGTCATGTTCCCAGCTGTGAAAGGGGGAGTTGAAATGCCAGCACTTCCTGGTCCACAGCCTCCTTCACCATTTCAGTTTGGTTAGTGTTGCCATAGTAACTTCCAACCTGTTTTCTGATGCACTGATGATTACCAAGCACCTAACAATGGACAGAATATCAGGTTTCAAGATGTGGCCAACACAGAGCATCCTGCATGCTCAACACCCAATCTCCCATCAGAGTGACGTTTCCGCCACTTGGGAAAGAGAGATGAGAAAACATGCCATTAGTGACCACAGGAGTGTGCAAATATTGATCATACACATCATCAGACATCTCAGCTTGGATTCTGCTTTGTCTTCTGAGAGGTCGGGTCAATTCCGTTTTCTTTGTGACTGTTGACCTAAACTGCCAATGTCCCCAAAAGTAAGATTTGTTAAAGCAACTCCTGTAACACATGGGAACATAGACACAGCATTTGAAAACACCACCTTCATTTCCTACCTGCCTCTGCTTGGCCATCTTCAGGGTGTGGTATAATGTGGCTAACTTGGCAAAGAGGTCGAGCTTCCAGAGCTCAGGGAGGGGTAGCACGCAAGTGTGAGTCACAGGTTCCCTAGTGAAACGATGCTAGACGGCATTCTCATGACAACTGATACTGGACTATAAAACAAGTTAAGTCGAGGCTGGGGGCATGAGTGAATGCATAGAATACTCACTGAGCAAGGAGGAGGACCTGAATGCAGATCCTCCACATCACAGGAAAAGGATGAATGTGTGATATGTACCTAGTGTTCTGGCACCAGGGAACGTAGACAGGAGGTTCCCAGGGGCTCCTTGACCAGCTAGTGTTGATGACACAATGAGCTACAGGTTCAGTGGGAGACCACAGCTCTAAAAATAAGGTGAGGAGTCATACCCTACATCCACCTCTGGCCTACATACACATCTGAATGGATGAGTACACACACACACACACACACACACACACACACACACACACACTCACTTACAGAGAGAGAGAGAGAGAGACAGAGACAGAGAGAGACAGAGAGAGAGGAAGTAAAATAAATATTTTAAATTTTCATACCTGGTACTGGAAACCTAGACAAGCACCTTGTGACTAAATCAGCACGGTCCCGAACGACACTCTGAACAGTTGTCCTTATACCTACAGGTAAGTGTAGTCTTCACTTTGCAATAGACAGAGATCATTATAGAAAAGCCACGACCAATCAAAATGCGAAGTTATGGAGCCCAGTCCCAACGGCTACATCTATAGCACAACTTCTGCACCTAAGGTTCAGGGAACATCGTGGAAGGGAGGGTGGAAAGAGTGTAGGAGCCAGAAGATCAGGATGTTTGCTGTGAGACTGTGTCTCCTAGAAATATCAGAAGCTACAGCCATGAAGTCTCACCAACATGGCTGCTTAAATCCGACCTGAACAAGGACACCGCCAATAGACAGGCTAACATGAGTGGGGATCGAGCTCACTTAGAACTACAGGCAATGAAGGAATGCCAGGAATGGGGAAGACAGTCTTCCCCAGGGAAGAGCACACCAGTTAGTTATCCAATACCAAATGACCAGCCCTGAAAACATACATACAAGTAACGTTATACAAAATGAGCAGGTTGTATTTATGTGCTTATGAATATACACACACACACACACACACATACACACACACACACACACACATATACAAGTAACAACCATGAAAGAAAAAGAGGTCATGGATTTGAAAAAAAGCTTGGGAGTGTTGGAGAGGGTTTGGAGAGAAAAGGGAAGGGGGTATGATGTAATTATAACTAAGCACATGATTCTCGTGACTAAAGCATCTATATGAGGAACAAGGGGGTTCTTTTTTGAAAGCGGCCACGTTTTCTGTGGTTACTTATGCGGTGGTTATTGATTTGCAAGAAATAAATAGGAACGAGTCCTGATGGAGTTTAATGCAAAAAGGATGGTCTCTTGTCTGCTGCTGACATCATTATGATGTCAAAGACCTTTGGTCTCAAAGGCCGAACAATCTTATATGTATTTAAGCCAACGACGTGGCTCCTGAGGGAGGCAGCGCAATTGCTAATTCAGAGTTGAGGCAAGCATGGAGAGGCCTGCGTGTGACTCATCCAGGTCAAAAACAGATGATGAATCTCAGAGCTATGCATTGGTTAATTGGTTTTGCATGATAGCCTGGCACAGGCTGTTCCTTCTGCACCAACCAGACGACTCCCTGTGTGCATGTGAGCTCACCACCATGCGGGGTCAATGTCATTGAACTTGCGTGGGACACTGAGTCACTGGAAAGAAAGTTTAAAACATGAGGTGGAGGCCGATGATGGTTCATATTGATTATAAACTTGACTCGATCTCAAAGCAGCCATACCTTGAATTGGGTGGCCTAGTGCTATGGCCCAGGGTGGATAAAACAGGAAGATACAAGCTGCGCTTCATCTGTCTGGCTAAACAACCCAACCAGCTGCCCCACAGTCTGCCACTAGCTTTGCCTTCTCGTCTAGCATGGACAGCGCCTTCAAACCGTGAGCTGTGAGAAACCCTCCATTCTTTAGGTGGCTTTTGACAGTCGTTTTGTCCCAGCAGTGAAAAGCAACTAGCACAGGGCCCACCCTAGATGCACTGATCCATGGGTGACTTGTAGAAATCGACCATAGATATTTCTAATCGATACTGGGCCCTAGACAGAAGTGCTGCAGAGCCCTGGTTCCTGAAAGTGGGCATGCTGCTGAGCCCCCTAGATCAGGCTTGCCAGCACTTCCACCAGAGTTTGTGATGTACAGCTATGAGTCTCACAATTCCCAGGTTGCACTGAGATTGCTATTCATGGACCAGGATCTAAGACAGACCTACAAGGGTAATTTCATGAAAAACTCACCACGCCAAGTACGTCACCGACCAGATTTACAGTTTGATAATACGTGTGTTTTGTGTTGTCATCTCACAACCCGGGGAATTTCTACCACAGATGCCCCTTTCCGCCTCCCACCCCCACCGTTATAGGGTGCTGTGAAGTGTCTCTGGAGGCGTCTGGCAAGCATTCCCAAAGCCCAGTTTCTGGCTGATGCCCAGACATACCCATAGAATGGCACATTCTGTGCTTGAAGTCACCGAAGCTGCACAGGGGCAATGGGAAGCCATTTGTAGCGTGGTTCATAGTTAGAATGTTCTGCCCCAAAACGGGACTCATGGGTGTGAGATATTCTGCTCATTCATGTCCCTCAGAGCTACCCATATGGCAGCAAATCTAGCAAGGAGTCAATTGAGGCAGAGTGGGAAAAGGTACCCACTGCAAAGGACCTGGGGTATCCCTGCCAGGGGTGCTGTGGAGACCATGCCACATTGGAACACAGAGACCTGTGTTCCCCTTGGTTCTGGTCCTCTGGGTCCCTGGTGCACTTACAATAGCCCTGCTCTCTTTTCTTCTCTTTGGCCATCTGTGGTGTGGACTAGGCCTTCAGCATGTCTGACTTTAAAATGCCAAGTGCAGACTAGAACTCTTGAGGGCTACCCATGCCCTCACGTGGGCATGAGGTCTAAGCATTTGATTTTCAGTTTTCAGTTTGATTTTCTTCTAGGTGAGTGTCATGTGAGAATGAACGCAGATGAAACCTTATGAAGATGGTGAGTTTCGCTGGCAAACGTCTGCAGGAGTGCAGTGCAACAGAAGATCAGATGCCACATCTGCCATGGCCCTGGTTGGCATACTTCACGACGTCTGTGTCTGAAGCCATCATCCCTGTGGCTGCAAATGGACACCTAGGTCCCTTCCCTGCAGTAGCTCTTGTCATTCTGTGTCACCTGTTAATGGTGGTGCTCCGGAAAGCTGCTTTGGAGGATTTTTTTTTTATCCTAATGCACCAAGGAGAAAACTGGCATGTGCTATCCTAGGCTTATCTGTGTGGACTGACTTGATCGGAGTACCTCGTGTGGGGCCCAGAATGAAGAGCTTATACCTTGAACTTTTAAGAGCGCACTGTTCAGATAGATATTAACCCACAGTCCGGCTCTCCAAATAGATAGTAAGCCTCAAGAGGGCAAGTACATAGCCCAAGATAAACAACAAATGAGGAGCTAATATGTTCATGTTGGGAGTGGGGAGCCTGGTACCCAGACCTAAGCATTAGGGTCAATTCTCTCCACTCTCTATTCCTAGGAAAGCTAAATCATCAGGAAGAGCAGAGAAGGGATATGGCCAGGCATAGAGGAGTTCACCTCACATTTATACCTTCCAGGCGGCTTCACAGAAGAATGTGCTAAGAGACATCAACTGCTCCAAGAGATGCACAGAACCAACTCCTCCAAAGCTATGTTGGGGTTGAGCCTTGATTTTTAAGAGTCTACTCACAGTTATTGAGTTGGGAGGGGTCAGGTAGAGCTGATTTGCAACCTGCCTTCCTCAGATTCTTGTAAATTCTCTTTCGCCAGCTGCTGAGTTTTACCATGTTTTCCATAAAATCCAAATAAATGGGAAATTCTCATTAAACCATGAAACCTGATATTTATAAGGAGTTATTAGGTGAAAAATGTGGTCTTAAACATGGGAATTTCATGTCCTTTCCAAAGGGTGGAATGATTTTAGACTCACCTGAAGCTGTCCTCAAGCATAATTTCCTATGTAACTATTTTGGTCACATATGTTCTGTACTATTGCGTGTTGAAACAGTGTAATGTGGTACGTTGAAAGAATGTGTAGTTTTGATTTCTTTTTTTTTACAGGAATTACAGTTAAGAGATTGCCTTGAGTCTCACAAGAGACTTTGGACGTTTGAATGGTGTTTAGATTGTAAAAGACTATGGGAACTTTTGAAGTTGAACTAAATGCCCTTGGAACTGTAAGATGGCCACAAGCCCATGGTAGCCAAGTGACTGAATGTGGTGGTTTGCTTGAGAAATGTCCCCTGCAGGCTTATGGACTTGAACACTTGCCCCTTAGTTGTTGGCGCTGTTTGGAGAGGTTTTGGGATACTTGGAAGTACAGCCTTGCTGGAGGAAGGGCATCACCAAGGGGAGGCTTTAAGGGTTTATAGCCCTGACTTCCCACTGTGGGAATAAAAACTATGCTAAGCCACTTTGTCATGTGATATTTTGTTTGGGTTCTGACAAATAAAGCTTGCTTGGAGTCAGAGGGTAGAGCTAGCCACTAGTTAACCATAGAGGTCTGGAGGTCTGTACAGAGAGGAACAGGAAGTGATAAGATGGGGCAGAGACAGGATCTTGGCCCTTCTGGAGGAAGGAATGAAAGAGATAGCAAGTCACAGGTGGCTGCTCCCCTGCTTCTCTGATCTTTCAGATTTTTACCCCAATATATGACTCTTGGTTTTTATTGATAAGATTAATTAGATTTATGCATCACAGCTTCCTGCTTTATAGGAGGCATGGAGGTCCTTATCCTCACAGAGAAGCACTAGGGAACCTGGAATGTTAACTACACAGGGCTGTTCCTTCAAAGGAAGTGATGCATAACCTGTTATACACCCAGAAGGCTGGGAGTGGATGTGGTTAATAGCCTGGTGACCTTTGCACTATCTGTGTGGTCAGGCTACATCCAATCCTCCCGAGACCCTTATTGTAAGCTTGTTTTTATCAGTCAGTCTATAGAACCCACCTTTATGGAAGATGTTACATGTAGTCAGTCTATAGAACCCATCTTTATGGAAGATGTCACATGTAGTCAGTCTATAGAACCCATCTTTATGGAAGATGTCACATGTAGTCAGTCCATAGAACACATCTTTATGGAAGGTACCACGTATAGTCAGTCTATAGAACCCATCTTTATGGAAGGTGTCACATGTAGTCAGTCTATAGAACCCATCTTTATGGAAGGTGTCACATGTAGTCAGTCTATAGAACCCATCTTTATGGAAGGTGTCACACATAGTCAGTCTATAGAACCCATCTTTATGGAAGGTGTACTTTACAAAGTGTTTTTGATGAGATCACATCTGATCTTTATTTAGCTTACTTTGTGCTTTATTGTGTATAGGGGATTGAGCTGATTATCATCAGGAAAGTTTTCACCAAATTGCATTGTGCTTAAATATGTCTAAAATAAACTACTTGAAGTCAGGCTCCTTAAGTTTGAACCAACACTGGCTCCTTAGGCGTGTTGAACTGAACTGCCTTCTTGCCTGTTTACTACAGCTCATCTCTCTTCTGCCTGTGAGGGTCCCAGAGAACTCTGCACTGCTTCTGCCCACATGCCACATCTTTTCCACCACAGACTCTGCACTGCTTCTGCCCACATGCCAAGCCTTTCTCACCACCATGGACTCTGCAGGCTTCACTCAAGGGCAGCAAATGCCATGTCCAAATCCAAGTTCTGATTGTCTAGGCCATCAGATCCTGGAAAAGGAAGTGCAAGACCCCAAAACACTTTACTTAGATGCTTGGGGAAAAAATGTCTGGTCAATGGTCAGCTACCTTTGATTGATCCATAAAGTTCATGCAAGTTAGCCCCTGACTTTGTTAGGCCTGTGGACTTGCTCATTGAATTTGGAAAAGTACATCCAGACTGAAAATGCTCAGAGTGAAAAGATGGAGTTAGAATTTGGAGAAGTGAGAAAATATGTTTGGTTCTGAACCGAACTGTATAGTAAAGGCTGGCTTCTTTCTCCTTGCAGAAGAGTTGAGTGGAGCGAGGGAGCCTTGGTTCAGGTGTGGAATGTCCCCTCAGGTGTTTGAACACTGGGTGCCCAGCTGTGGTGTGAGGGAAGCTTTTGCACCTTCAGACCTAGGGGGAGGAAGTGGGTCACTAGAGGGAAGAAGTGAGTCACTAGAGGGGGGAAGTGAGTCACTAGAGGGGGGAAGTGGGTCACTAGAGGGGGGAAGTGAGTCACTAGAGGGGGGAAGTGAGTCACTGGGGGGGAAGTGGGTCACTAGAGGGGGAAGTGAGTCACTAGAGGGGGGAAATGGGTCACTAGAGGGGGGAAGTGAGTCACTAGAGGGGGGAAGTGAGTCACTAGAGGAGGAAGTGGGTCACTAGAGGGGGGAAGTGAGTCACTAGAGGGGGGAAGTGAGTCACTAGAGGGGGGAAGTGAGTCACTAGAGGGGGAAGTGGGTCACTAGAGGGGGGAAGTGAGTCACTAGAGGGGGGAAATGGGTCACTAGAGGAAGAATGGGTCACTAGAGGGGGGAAGTGAGTCACTAGAGGGGGGAAATGGGTCACTAGAGGGGGGAAGTGAGTCACTAGAGGGGGGAAGTGAGTCACTAGAGGGGGGAAATGGGTCACTAGAGGGGGGAAGTGAGTCACTAGAGGGGGGGAGTGAGTCACTAGAGGGGGGAAGTGAGTCACTAGAGGGGGGAAGTGGGTCACTAGAGGGGGGAAATGGGTCACTAGAGGGGGGAAGTGAGTCACTAGAGGAAGAATGGGTCATTAGAGGGGGGAAGTGAGTCACTAGAGGGGGGGAGTGAGTCACTAGAGGGGGGAAGTGGGTCACTAGGGGGCGGGCCTCAGAGTTTTAGAGCCTAGTCCTACTTCATGTCATCTCTCTGCTCTTGTCACACTTGAGATGTGAGCAAGCCCCCTCCTGCGCTCACTACGCTGTGGGCCTCTTCTGCACCATGCCCTTTCACCTAGGGTGGACTAACTGTCCCCTCAACCTCGGAGCCAAAGGACATTCTACTTCTTGGCTTGTTTCTTGTTACTTTGGTCATGGCGACAGGAGAAGTCACAAACACCCTTTTTCAGGCTTCTGCTCCATTTATGAAGTGAAGGGAACAGCATTCACAGAGAGAGCCTTGCTCACCGGTCTGCTACCAAACCATAGCAGGAGGTGTCAGCAAGGAGGGAAAGTGACGTCCACGTGGCGTGAGCGATTGTGTCTTTTGTGGATGTGCCCTTTACGTTTTTGTTAAAAATTTTTGAGATTTAGCATGTTCTCAGTGCAAACGTGCCACAAGGCAGGTGTAGAGACAGCACAGGTCACATGAGGGCTGCTGTAAGGGCCATACAGCGAGCGCAGCTGTGTGTGCCTGACTGCCCCCCCCCAAGGAGAGACAGAAATGGAGCAGGGCCACACCAGCTACCCTCTGTGTGGGAGGACAATGTCAGTCATTTTGGCTCTGTGTACTCCATCACTTCTGTTCGACACTCCACTCCAAAGAGATCCTTGTTTTGACGGGAATAAAAAGTTCAGTTGTTTGCCTTCTACTGATACACTATGCAAAGCACATGCACCTCATTCAGTCACATCCATGACCAGATACAATGCATACCTCCTTTCCTCTTCAAATGTTGCAAACCTCTTCCTATCTCAGCTCTCAGTCTAATGTGGAATAAAACCCATCCACCGTGTCACTGGAGAGCACACAGGACTGCCAGTCATGGCAGCAAGATCCCAGGGCAGGGTGGGAGCAGGAGACAAAGACAATGGGGGAGGGGCTGAGAATTTTCCAGATCGTTCTCACTGCCTGCTATTCCCACCGTAGGTAACACCCAATTTCTGCAAATCAAGAGTTCACGTGAGCAGGTAGTGGCATGGTGAACATAGCCTGAGCAACTGGTCTGCAACATCCCCCTTCCCTCTCCTCCACCAAGCTCCTCTGTCCTCACATGTCCTGTTTTACTAATGAATAAAAGCACTGCGGTATTAGGCCTGTATTATTGTAGGTTAAATCTAGGTGACCACAAACATTTTTTCAAGGCTCTCCTCTCTCTCTCTCTTTCTCTCTCTCTCTCTCTCTCTCTCTCTCTCTCTCTCTCTCTCTCTCTCTGTGCATGTGTGTGCTTTCTGTTGCTTTGATAAAACACCATGACCAAAAGCAAAGAGTTTATTTCGGCTGACAGTTCAGAGGGACAGAGTTCATCCTGGTGGGGACGGTGCAGCAGGTGGTAGAAGCAGGAAGCTGGCTGGTCACATTTTCATCCACACAGGAAGCAGGAAGTGGAGTGAGACTATAAACTCTCAATGCCCATCCCCAGTGAAGAACTTCCTTTAACAAGCCTGTACCCCTAAAGGCTCCATAATCTCCCCAAACAGCTCTATCAACCGGGGACCATGTGTTCAAATATACAGCTGTTGGGGGACAGCTCTCATTCAAATGTCCGCACCAAGTTTGGGCAGTCCATGCAAACCTGTTTGCTCCACAGCCGAGGAGTGGGTACATCTTTCCTTCCTCATCTATCCCGGGAGGCTCAAGAGACTGCACCAACTACTCCTATCTCCTATGAACTTACACAAATATGGTTTACTTTCTGGAGACAGCCATTTGCGTAACTGTCACCTGGTTTACGGCTGTCAGCACAATTGATATGTTTAAAGGGGCAGAGAAAAATAGCAAGTAGAGCACGAGGACTTACTGGTTCTAAGATGCTGTCTTCTTCACTTTATCAGCCATTCTTCTTCGGAGAATGAGAATCCAGCAGATGAACCTATACTTCCGTGTTTATGTGTCTCCTCACCCCGGTTTGGGCACAAACCTGACATCGCTCTGGGTCAGGACATGAAGGATCCTGCCCAAATTGGATGGTTGTGGTTCTCCCTGTTTCATAAACAGACACGGGGGAGTTGTGGGATCTTCCTGCTACATTGTTTTCTGCCCCACGTGCATATGATCCACTTTGTTTCCCTTGAATCATCACCCCGGCCACCCTACCTGGTAGAGTGACCCACTCCCTGCCTAGTGCCACTGGGGTGAAAAGGCAACACGGCCCCAAGGCAATGTCCTTTTTCCACTGCTGTGGCCACTGGTAGCAAAACCCTCCAGTCAGCAGAGTATGAGATCGCAAGGACAAGAGGATAACACAGCTTTTCCAGTAGCCTGTTAGAGAGACCGGAGACTAGAGAGCCAGTTCCCAGGACTTCCAGACTTGAATCTTTACTAAATAAGAAACAAACACCATGTTTGTTTGCCAACTGGGAGAGTCTGCACAGCAATCTGGGGCCATCATGAGTGGCTATACCGCCATATCATAACCTACTGTTCACGTGCCATTTGGGAACAGCTGCTTCAAGGTGACGAGGTACAAGAGGAGATGAGTGATGCACACAGGCCAGGGAACATCGCTGCACCTCTCTAGTGATGTCACGAACTCCCTAACGGGCAGGCAGCACTGGGTGGTGCACTTCGCCAGTGAGCTGTGTATTCCTTGGCCCCACGCAGCCTTTGGCAAAGCACTTCAGGCTGTGACGCCATAATGACCCCCTTCAAGATGAAAACTGTGTATTGTGATCACTTGTCCAAAGAGCAAATGGCCTTTCAACTCAGGCAAAACTGCCATGCTGGAGAGTCCAGATTGGTGGGTTGGGTGAGTGGGTATTCTGCTGTGTTTAGAATCAGATGACCATCAGTTGACTGAAGAGTTCCATAACAGAGCCCACGTAAAACCTCCATACTATCTCTCTAGACCACTTTTCCTTGAGGCCACTGAGCAAGGGTAAAGGAATGCAGAAAAGATTATTTACTCACACCCAGGAAACAGGCCTTCTTGCCCAGCTGATGAGTGAAGGCCGCCTTTCTGATTTGGCTCTTCCCTGATGGTTCTCATGGAACACGCAGATCCTCAGACTCTGTGGTCATTTAGAGAACTGGTTTTTTGGGCACTGCTCAAATTTAGATGTGTTTGGATTTCTAAATCAATGGGATCTAGCCTGGGCACTGGGGAGTGAGCTGATTGGCTCCAAATTTAAAACACACCTCGAGCAGTGGTTGTAATTGGACCATGTGATGATTTTGCTATCCTTTCTTGTCATTTATCAGGATGTGGAGAGACCAGGATTGAATCAGGAAATTCTACCTGTGTCTTCCTCATGTCCCAGTCAGGGGTGTTTGTGTCTCTGGGTGCCCCAGAATAGGACATCACACATTTCTTCCTTGGCTGAATAGGAAATAGACCCTTAGGCCTATATGAAAATTTGATTTATGGGGCTTGAAATTTGACAACTTGGGTGAATTCTCAATTCTTAAAATCATTGCTCTTGTTGCAGAATGTCTCTTCCTTGGTGCTTCCCAGGCTCTTGCTGGGGTCAGAGGTGAGTCTGCAAACCTGCCTACAGGTCTCTCAGGAATTGTCAGGTAGGCACGGAAACACAGTGCACAGATGCACATGCCTATGAACGCTGCTGACAGGCAGGAGGGGAGCATGTGCTGACTGACCCACACAGTGCTTAGAGCACAGAGCCCCACAACAGAGAACACAGAGCCCTGGTCTAGAAATCTGAGCTTGTTTTATCTATTTTTCATTTGACTATGTGAGCGGGAAGTAAAAAGTGTTGGTCACCGTCCACAAAAGAAGATTCTCTCTCCAGTTCTTAGGGCACAGGGTTCGTAAGTTCTCTCTGTACTTGAATAGAGAAGGATTCCCATGCTCTCCCTTGCATGGGACCCAGGGTTTGTCCACAAAGCAGAGACTGGTCTTATGTCTGCTTGTTTTGTTCTCAGAAGGCTTGTGGTGTGGTGGTGGGAGGGCCAAGTAATTAGAGAGGTTTGTATGGTTTGGGGCAGTTAAACACGTCGTGCAGTGGGGCTCACTCCAAAGTTAACAATTATCTTAACACAATATTTACCTCATGGGGAAGCAGCCATGCTGTCTGCCTCTTCCTTCAGTGAAATCTCCTGTGGAGCAGACTTCAAAACCGCGCAGACAAATGCTAACTTCGTAGTGAGCACTGCTGGATCCCGGCCACGCTGAGAATCGAGGTAGCCCGTGGAACTCTTCGGATCTGAGGTGGTCAGACACGTGTGACTGATTGACAGCTCTATAACGTTACAAACAGTGCTTCCTGTCGACTCAGGCACTGTGGTGGAGTCCTTGTCATTTTCTTCAGCTAACTAGAAGTGAGGCACCAGGAGGTGACTGTATTGATTATTTTTATTGATCGTATTATTCGAGTATTTATCAAGCTTAGGCTTAACTGCATGCTGTCTAGAACCTGCTGTGACACAGGGTGAGCAGTACATCATAATAGAGTTTGCTGCAAATAGCGTGACTGACAGAGATACAGCCACGTGTGTTAATGTCGACCGGGAGCAGGGCTTTCCGGGAGGCTCAGGAAGTTTTCTCCTCACCTTGGGTCTACTTCAGGATGGAGGGAGCCAACCACCTGATCGTCTTTCCTCTCTAATGTGTCTCCTTTGGATAGAACAAGCAGAGTTACGGGCCTTGGAGATGATGGATCTTCTGTGGGTCTTCAAGCTGTTGGCTTCCTCATTGTCCCCAGAATAAGAAGCTACCTCTCCAGGAGGAAAAAGCTATGGTGGACACAAGACAACATGCAGTATAGACTTCCAGAAGAACTTGTGACCAGGGTGAGAAGACCTATGGGCCGACGGTAATTTAGTAGGTGCTTGGGTACTTAGATGACTATAAAGATGGCAGGTTTATGAGGATTGTGAAAAGTTCTGCATAGGAGAAGAGCCCTATTCAAGGGAGGTGGAACTTAACTGTATTTTAAATATTTTTATTCTATTTCTATATATTCATTCATGGCTTTGCCAAAAGCCCCTTAAGTACAAAATGCAACATAACATAACATAACATAACATAACATAACATAACATAACATAACATAACATAACATAATAAATATAATATATATAAACTGCCAAGCAAATAGAAAAACACACACATGTACTCACGCATGGCCTCTCCCGGCACCTTTACCACAACACATCAAGCACCAAGTGCCGCAGACTAAACTGTTAATTCTCGAAAACATGTTGTGTTGCTGCCTAGTTTTATGATGCTCACCCTTAACTTTGGCAAACACACTCGGTGGTGGTGGTGGGCTTCCAAAATGAGCAGTGCCGGGAGTCATACATCCCACTTTTGAAGGTGGTACCCAGGACCCGTACTTTAGGGCCTTACAAGTGATCTATGTGCACAGTGAGGATGTGGACCGTTGCTTTGGATAACTAGGAGTCATTCTCTGCTCTTCAAATTCCCTCCGCCCAGTTCGTGTCTTCTGCATAGGTCTGTACTGACCACACAGTAAGATCTACTCACCCCTCTTTCCCACTTTTAGTGGGAGGAGTCAGTCTGTGCCCTGCCTTGAAGTACAGAAGGCAGTGCGGAGTCCAGGTACGAAAGGCACCACCTCAAATGAGGACTGAGTGACCCCCTCAGAGCGCTGCTCCGTGGGTATCTCCCACACCCCCCAACAACCAGCCCCACATCAGGCCAGCCTGGAAGATAGGAGCCAGCTCCCCTCAGACTTGTAGTGTAGTTAAGTTGGGGTCCCTGAAAAATTCCCTTTGAGGGTAAAATCTTGATTATTTGAGGTTGAGAGGGCGAAGAGCCACTGTGAACATGTCTGAAAAGCTAGGTGTGCTGAGCAAAATCACAGGGTGGCAGATGCCAGCATCTGAAGACTTGAAAAGGACAGGAGCATGCTGGGACTGAGTGAGAGCCGAGCCCCTACCACAAGGAACCTTACTCACGTCTAGCATACCCTGTTCTAGAGAGCTTCTAGAAGGTTCTTCCTGGTCATGACTGTGCATAAGGCTGAGATAGAGAAGGATCTAGAAATAATATGCATAGCAGCCATAAGAATAGGGGTGCGTGTGTGTGTGTGTGTGTGTCTGTATGTGTGTGTATACATGCACACGCATGCACGTGTGTGAAAGAGAGGGAAATTTTGTGAGATGTGAGATACAAGATGTCTGTCTCAGCAAGGTGAGCATCCCAGTGAGGCATTTGGATAAAATAAAGGACGAGAAAAGTCCTTTGTGCATCAGGGAGTCATTACTGAGGACAAAGGCTTGCAGAGCAGGTGGTAACTACAGCTGAGAAGTCATTTACACATGGGAGGAAACTCCAGATATGATCCAGGTGCTCACAGCCTTCCTCAAAGGCAGGAAGTGACCGACACGCAGCAAGATAAGCACATGAGCATAAATCTCAGCGCTGGGACCTTCCTGGGTCTTCTCAGAAGGCCCTCCTTCACCAGCATCCCGATTGCTCTGGCTAGAGCTCCAGCTCTCCACCCTTCAGAACAAAGCTTTCAGCCCTTTGTACCGTCATTCCCGTTCTCTCCCCCGCTGGCTCTCCCTTCTCTCCACTCTCACAGGCAGGGATGACCTGGGCCACATTCCTGCTGTACATGGTGAAACCTCTGTAAAGCCCCCTCTGTGTTTCCTGTGTAGGTGATACCCCAAGTCCATCTGTGAAAACAGACATCCTGTGTCTTCTTTATCCCAAGTGTCTCCAGCTCAGTGTCCTTCACCAGTTCTTTCAGGTCAGGATGCTCTGCCCTGATCCTCATCTTTCTCACACAGTCTTAGGACTTTAGGTGTATGTATCCAGATGCCACCTGAGGACTGTGTAATGTGCGTGGTCAGAACAGACCTCTCCCCTCCATGGCATTGTCCAATCCCATTGAGGCATCCTGTGGGATGCCTCAGACATATCTCAGTGTTCCTTGTGCAAATGAAGCCAGTGACCACTCCTACAATCCTGCTACATGGTCTCACATATTCACACACTTACACGAACACTGTGCATTATCATGCACACTTATGTGTACATATGTGCACACAAACACACATGTGGGCACTCATTCACATAGGCAGGTACACACACACACACACACACACACACACACACACACACAACCCCTACTTTCATTTGGTCTTTTTTTTTTGTACACATAATTCTATTTTTCCAGTGCTCTGTTGTAAATCTTAAGAGCCAACCTTGACCTCTCCTTCCAATCACATTCCACACTTAATCCTTCAGGAAATGATCCCGGCTCTGCATTCAGTCCACTTTGAGTTGGGCCCTTTCAGGTCACAGAGATATTATTGCAGGAGCTTTTTTCCTTGCCCCAGAGTGATTTCCTACCTTCCAAGACGAGTTCATTCCAAAAGAGTCAGCAAATTCAGTTCAACCCTCCTGTAAGTCTCCATTTGCCTCCAGAACCCTAACGATGGATTTCAAAGCCATGGCCAGCGTGGGCTGTGCCCCTTCTGCTCTCATGGAGTTTTGTCCCGCCCTCCAGTCCCTGCCATTACCATCAGATCTTCACCCCAGCATGAGCCTCCGCCCCTCCTGTTCCTCTGCAGACTGTCCCAATGTCACCCTATATAAAGGTACAATTCCTTTGACCCCTTATCACGAGGCCACCCTGGCCCTGCAGCTCACTCTCCCAGCGCCCTTTTCACCATCTGAAAGACCCACGGAAATTCCCCTTGTCTTTTGGGGTTCCTTGACTCCTGGGTTGAGTGCCAAGTCTGGACAGCAGGAGATGAGCTTTATCTGAAGTTGTGTGTCTGATTTACAGACAGCAACAAGAATTCAGATAAGAAGTGAACTTTCCAGGCATTTACCCTGAGACCTTGGCGCCTGAGTTTGTGTACACCGGGAGACCCTTGAGGTTTATTACTTTGCTCAATTTTTTTCTCTCCAAACAACCCCCCCCCCAAAAAAAAATATACACTTGGATTGTTGCCTGTTGTTCATTCCAAGATTCTAGAACAGAACTTCCAGTAAAGTAGACATTCTTTGTGGAGAGAAGGGAGGGAGGGAGGAAAGAAGGGAGGGAGGGAGGAAAGACGGGAGAAAAGGAGGGAAGGAGGGAGGAAAGAAGGGAGAAAAGGAGGAAAGAAGGGAGAAAATGAGGAAAGAAGGGAAGGAGAAAAGAAGGGAGGAGGGAGGAAAGGAAGGAGGAAGGGGGAGAGAGGAAGAGAGGGAGGGAGAGAGGGAAGAAGGTCAGGAAGGAGAAGGAGGGAATAGATTCAAGATCTAAGCTGAACGAAGATGAAAGAGTTGGGGAGAGCTAAGAGCAGCCCTAACATGGCTGCTATCTCTTTATCTCTTTCGACTCTAAAGTGTTGGGATTCACCCATTCTTGGACCTGAATCTCCGAAACAATCCATATTTCTCTTGTTGGCGCTGCGTGGTCCCCAGGGTAGTGGAAACTAAACAGGCATCCTCTGAACAGCATGGTCCTTCTGTGTGGATTCCCGCCGTGGGAGCCCCAGCTTCCCTGTGCATGGGTTTTCTTTGCAGGTACCCAGAGGCAGTGGGGCAGGCTCTTCGCCCTGGGCCCCCAGAGAGAAGCTGCGGGGACCTTAATGTGGAGGCCAGGTGAACTTCCTCAGTGGAGCAATGCCCGGCAGCGCTCATGCAGGCAGGGCAGGTGGCTTCCTCTCCCCTTTGGGGGTCAACACAGGGCTTCGCTGATGGGGCGTTTCTGGTCCATTATCTCTGCATCATGCAGTCAGTGTGGGAGCTTGCTTCACCTTGTGCTCATTTGCACCCATTGGGTGGTCTCGTAATTTACTCATTTTCTTCCATAATGGTATTTGCTGTTTTGCATAATGTAGCCAGAAGAAATTTAAGTTTTGTGTCCAGGTTGATGTCGTATCTTGTGTGATCGTGTGTGGAGAAGTGTCAGCTTTTAGAAACACTCTTTTGTGGAAGAGGAAAGGAGACAAAGGTACCAGCACTGGGGCCTTTTAACCCTGCCTTGTGACACTTGAAGCTGCTTTCATTCCTGTGCAGATTAACTACAAAGCACTTCTTGTAGGCCGGGGATCCCCAGCCTTGGTGCATTGGGCATCTCACTCGGGTAATTCTTCAGGGCTGTCCTGCTTTCAGGGTTCTGAGCTGCATCCTTCTTGTCCACCCAGAAGTTGCCATGAGCAACCCTCTCACATGAGTGACATCCAAATGTGTCTCCAGACCTGCTGGCCCCGTGTCCCCAGGATGCAAAATCATCCCCAACTGAGAAGCAGTAACCTTGGGACTGTGTGACTCTCTTTGTCACCACAGGAGCAAAGGAGAGGCAGCATGTTCCTCCTCCAATGCCCATCCAGAAAGGCCAGCTTTAGTACCATTTCCCTTGCCCCCATTCTGTCCATATTAAAAAGCAAACAAAATGTTTGCTGTAGTTGTCCATTTTCAAAATTGTTTATGCCTTAAGTACACATGATTTAGGAGGACATACCCCACCAGTCTGTGCTACGCCTCACTTCTCGACGGGGCTGGGAAGCCACTGAATGCTAAAGTTGGCAGTGACGCACACGTGAGATCCTAGTGGGGACAAGCAGGTGCCTTGTGTGGCTTTTCCACACATAGTGAGCGAGTCAAGTTCCCTTTCAGCTCCCAGGTTCCGACTCCGGCCGCAGCGCCGCTGTCTCAGCGTTTACGCTGTGCTTCGCAGCATCCATCATACACCACACTTCACAAGAAGTCTTATTAAAGACATTCGTTTTAAATAATAAGGTGGATGAGGTATTCCAAGCAATCACAGCTTTGAAAATGCTATAAATACGTATTAAAAATCTAATAGGTCATAGCCAGGACTTTGATTTGTGGAAAATTTGTCATTAACACAACAGGATTACTAATTCCCAACAAAGCATCTGAGACAGCCTACAGCCATGGGCAACTTACAAAGGTTAGGGGGAAAAATTTAAAACTATTATTACTATTATAAATGATTGATTATCACTTATTATGAAATAATTACCTTTAAGTTATTACCATAGCTAACAAGTGATTGCTTGGAGATTATTGCTTAATCACCACTAAACAACCGTGTGCATATGGCCTATGATAGTCATTGTTCCTTATTAATTTTTACAAGCACAGATGGTTTGGTGCGATCAGGAAGACTGACGGGAAGTAATGTTTTTTAATGTAATCACCACATAAATATGTCAAATGTTTTTCTGTTTGTTTTGTTAACAGCATAACACGATTTTAATGAAGATGCTGAGGATGGTGATTTTTTTTCTATCTAACTAGACAAAAGGAAAACATGTACTCGAGCTACATATAAAGCTTTATTATAAAAGCATTTATATCACAGAAGTGTTCATCCTGTTGGTACATCTAACCTTAATTTAATATCAGATGAAAAATACAGGAGAATAGTTATGACCCAAGGACAGTTCGTGGCACACTGATGCCGACAGTCCATGGCGAACACTGCGTGCTGGTGGGTTATGGATACGCGTCTGGTTTGGGAACGGCTGGTGCAAAGCCAAGAGGAGAGTGGTGGTGATGACCAGTGCAGGAGATAACCTGGCCCACAAGTCTTTTATTAGTGCGTTTATCTGTGTGACAATGCAGGACTCTAGACCTTGTTTATAAGCACAGTTTTTGTAATACAGAAGTAGGGGTTTATAGACAGAGTCCTGCACCCAGTGCCTCCCTTTCCTGTACTCTGAAGACCATCTCTCATCTCAGGCAAGAGTCTGAGCACTGTCCCGATGCCTGAGAAAACAAGGAGGGCAGGAAATGGCCCCATTTAGGCATTGGTGCTGGAGCTCAGGAGAATCCAGTTCCTTGGGACAGCCTGGCTGCAGAAAATCTGGAGGTGGGGCTTGGGGACTATCGCCACCTGCAGAGTGGCCCTGCAGGCAAATGGTCTGTAGACAGCCTGCAGGTCAGGGGAGGATTCATTTGGTTGAATCCAAGCAGCTGGCCGGAAGTCTGAACCCTGGGTCTGGTCAAGATGCTATTGCTTTTGGCCACAGATGGTGGCAAGATGGTGGCACATATGGTCACTTCCGACTACAGCAGCACCCGTACAGTCATCTCCCCATAGGAGGCTCAGATCACAAGCAAGCTGCTCCTAACTTGGGAGGCAGGGCATGAACAGATGTTGAGGGTCTCCTTGGGGAGTCCCTGCATCGATCACAGGAGAAGAGTAGCTCCAGGGAGCCTACTGCTCCAGCTCCACACCCAGCTGCTGTCAATCCCAAACCCAATTTCCAGTGCTCGGTGTGTCCCCAGAGGACTCTGCAGAGGCTACTTCCTGAATGGCCATGTGCATGTCGTCTGAAGAGTCTCCCTTTCCTCTGAAAAGCAAAGTATATACAACACTTCTAGGTAATGAGAGGACTCAGCTGATGGGTCCTGGCAGCCCAATCTTTGACAAATCGCTACCTTTACCCAAGTGCTTCCACTTTTCTTGCATTAGCTAGCTCAAGCCAGCCAATCATGCGCCTGAGAGGCAGGAACAGCCTCAATCTCAACAAAAGTCGTGTGTCTCTCATGTAAATAAGGGCACAGTGCCTAGAGCAAGTTGGAGCTTAGTTTTCTGACGTGCAGATTTCCTCTGTCCAAGGCACCCTGAGGTGCTGCGAGGTACTGGAGAAGACTTTGTTAGTGCCCATCTGCCTCTGCTCTTTTTTTGACAGCACCATGAGAGTAACTACCCCGAAGGGCTCTTTGAAGGTACTGCGGTCCTACCCAGCTCTCTACAGAGGTTCTGGGTCACCTAGTAGTGACCCTCAAACTTGGATGCACATCGAAAACGTCCTAGGGTCTAATTGGACCTACACCTATGTCACATCACATCTGTGCACACACAAGATGACTCATTCCATCTTGCATTGAGTCCAAATATTCATGCAGAAGGTTCCATCACATCTTTAAGCCTATAATTGACTACTGGAGATCCATGCAGAATAACGAACGTTCCCTTTCTGACTGAAGAAGTAGGAGATACTCAACAAGGAAAGAGAGAGAAGGGGGCTGCTGATGGCCACCCAAGCCTGTCGATTACTAAGAGTTGTCTGTTTCGGGGCTAGAAAGATGGCTCCATGGTTAAGAGCATTGGATGTTCTTCCAGATGACCCCAGTTCAATTCCTAGCACCCATATGACTGCTCACCATGGTCAGTAAACTCCAGTTCCAGGGAATGACGCCCTCTTCTGGCTTCCATGGGCAGGAGGCAAACACATGGCGCACAGATACACATGCAGACAAAGCATCCGTACACAAAAATATGAAGGAACGGCTGTTTCAACTGAGCCATTTCATCACATCCCAAAAGGAAGTGTTGAATTGTTGGCTGCTTCAATGAAAGGAGGCCCGTGACTAGAGTGATCTGGAGAAAAGATCATTCTGGCATTTCAGATTCCCAGACTTCATTATGTGGAGAGCACACCAGTTTTGATGCAACACAACACAACCTACTCAGCTGATAAACATTAGCTCATGTCAAAATGTTTCCCTTAGAGTTTACCAGTTTCTGAGAACCCACTGTCAACCCCCAGGAATGTGCACGCTGCCGTCCCTTTGAGAATCCACTGTCATCCCCCAGGCATGTGCACGCTGCCGTCCCTTTGAGAACCCACTGTCAACCCACAGGCATGTGCACGCAGCTGTCCCTTTGCGGCTCTCTGCCCTTGTCACCTGTGTTCATAGCCAAAGACGATGGGAATTGCAGGTTTGAGGTAAGTGACTGCAGGGCCAGGGGCCAAACTGGTCCCAAAGGACCCCCAGCAAGAGAATACTTCTACACCTGGTGACCGAAATGATCATTATTGCCAGTATTCATGTAAGAATTCATCAATAACCCGGGTGAGTTGAAATAAGAAAGGGTGTCTCCAAACAACCATCCTGGATGTTAGCTGTCCTGGAGATGCTGAGCTAGCAACTCTCCAACACATCTCTCTCTCTTTCTCTCTCTACCTCTCTCTCTCTCTCCTCTCTCTCTCTCTCTCCTCTCTCTCTCTCTCTCTCTCTCTCTCTCTCTCTCTCTCTCTCTCTCTCTCTGCCCCCCCCCATTTCAGGATCAACTTTCTAAGCAAATAATTTAATGTAGAATTTGGGAAAAATTTTGGGAGGACCTGATTATAATTAAGTCTGATTTTAAAGGTGTGATTGGTTTGGGCACATGTTTGAAGAGTGAATTTGACTTAGCCATCATGATTTTATCAAAGGCAAATAACCCATTTTAAAAACACATAACTTAAATCTATGGTGTCAATCAATATCCAGGCCATAGCAGGTGAAGCTATTTAATCTGAATACAGGAAAATCAAATACAACTTAGAAACTGCACTTCGGTCACAGGCACCAGAGCTCATGTTCTCAGAGGGCCACCTTAGCTCCCTGCAGCTGTGTTAGGCGGAATGGGCAGAGGTTGTTCCCATCATCACAGAGGCTCACTGGATGATTCCCAGCAATCATATTCTAAACTTTCTTAGACTCAAAGGGTCTTGATGGCTTTAAGAATTTTATAATTGATGCAACAAATGAGATAAGCTATCATTTGGAGAAGGACAGAGACCTTCATTGCTTTAGGATGTACAATTAGGGACCAGGTTCTACAGCACAGAATAGCCTGGGCCACCACTGAGCCCTGCCATCATTTTAATTATTTCTGAAGGTAAGATTGTGATTAATAGTCACGGTCATTCCTTTGTGCCAGGTGTCCTGCTAGCTTCATAAACTGTCCCTGGTGAACTGCACAGCAACCGCATAAGTTATCACTAGACCTGAGGACGACTGGGGGACCTGAGCCACAGGAAGCAACTTTCCCCCGGCGTACACTTTTAGCTGATAGAGCTGGTTGATTATTACATCCTGAAAGTGGAGGACCGTGCCTCACCCTCTTCCCTCATTGCCCAGCACAGCACCTGACCGAGTGGACATGGCGAGTCCTTGCTGAATGAGCACATACACCAAGCTTCGAATACAGCTCCATCTGCCCCCGTGCCCCAAGCATGAGTGTATTCCCCGTGGTGCTCTGCCTTCAGATTTTCTGAGTAATTGCTGCATAAATCTGTCTAAAGCAGAGGTGGCCGAACATTCCCATAAAGGGCCAGATATGGTCCAGAAGTCAGCAGGTGCTCGAACACCTACTCTATCCCACTCACGATCTCAGGAGACAGCAGCTGTGGACAGCGGGGGAGTGACTACTGATGGATGCATGTTGTTTGCACAGTCTGTCATGTCTGAATTTGATCTAACAACTCATTTACCGACCCCATAGTAACTGTCTGCAAGAGATAACCTAGCGTTTGTTTGGTATGAAGTTGATCACACTCTTTGAAAATCCACACACTATCATTGTCTAGATGAATGTCAGCCTGAAGTTCCTTCGGTTTGTACAAAAGATAAGTGTTCAGTATTAGTATTTCTTACTTAGGTCACTACAGTAGGACTTTTCACTCTCTCCAAAACAACGGGGAGCCATCCTGTCAGTGGTGAACCCCCTGCCCCAGGACAGCCTGAAGAGTCATAGCTAGTGATAAGGACAATCACCTCTACTGTGAGCTCCGCTTCATGTCCCAGATGCAAACACACAAACAAAATTTCTGCTCACACTGTCACCACTCAATAATTAGGATGTTGCTGTGGGATGGTCTGTATGTGCTCTGATTGGTAAATAAATAAATCACTGATTGGTCAGTGGCCAGGCAGGAAGTATAGGTGGGACTAACAGAGAGGAGAATTGAAAGAACAGGAAGGTGGAGGGAGACACTGCCAGCCGCCACGATGACAAACAGCATGTGAAGATGCCGGTAAGCCACGAGCCACGTGGCAAGGTATAGATTTATAGAAATGGATTAATTTAAGATATAAGAACAGTTAGCAAGAAGCCTGCCATGGCCATACAGTTTGTAAGCAATAGAAGTCTCTGTGTTTGCTTGGTTGGGTCTGAGCGGCTGTGGGACTGGCAGGTGAGAGAGATTTGTCCTGACTGTGGGCCAGGCAGGAAAACTCCAGCTATAGGATGTATTTTTCCAGGGAGAGGAATAAACGATAGGCAGGCCTCAGAGATGGACAGAACCTAAGGGTGCTTTGAATGCTAATTGGGAAACAGACCCAAATCAGAAATTAGTGCTGGGTGCATAGCAGTGTTGAGATCCCTTTATGATATTTTGGTGTGTGTGTGTGTGTGTGTGTGTGTGTGTGTGTGTGTGTGTGTGTGGTGTGTTATATGTGTGTGTGTGTGTGTGTGTGTGTGTGTGTTATATGTGTGTGTGTATGTGTGTGTGTGGTGTATGTGTGTATTGTGTGGTATGTGTGAGTGGTGTGTGTGTGTGTGGTGTATGTGTGTGTGTGATGTATGTGTGTGTGCGGTGTATATGTATGTGTGTGGTGTATGTGTGTGTATGTGGTGTGTGTGTGTGTGGTGTATGTGTGGTGTATGCCTGTATGTGGTGTATGTGTGAGGTGTATATGTGTGTGTGTGTTTTCTATTCACTTTGTCAAGCATGACTTGAGTGAGAAAAATTTAAATTCCAATTTCATTAGAAAATTCTGTTGTCCACCTGTTTTTACCTGTTAGATTCTGCTGAGATCTGCCCATGCCAGGGGTGACTGTACAGACACGGTCCTTAAGTGCAGATTAAAATCCCTTGGAATCAACCTTCCCAGTGGAACACAGAATAGAGAGACCAGGCTGTTCCCTATCCTGCAGCAGCCTATCTCCGGCTTCTTTGTGGGTTAACTTACATCTTCCTGGTCCAGGCAGGGACCAGGGTGAGAGGGTGACCCAGTGGTTAATAGTGAGAAGGCATTCCTTGGTGTCCAGTGAAAAGGACTATATGATCTTCATACACGGCAGCAACAGCCTAGTGCCTGCTGGAACTCTACACCGCCAAGTATTGTCTTGAACAAATGCCTATCACAGCCCCTCCGATCATTTGGTTTGCAATATTGCTGTGGGTTCCCAGTCTGCAACTATTCATAATGGTACCTCAGGTTTCTGCCTCCGAGGACAAGGTTGACCTTCACCCATAAGCCAACTAAGCTTGGCCCAGAAGTCATCTGCTTGTGATCTCAGCTTTAGCTCTTTGGGGGCTTTCCTGTCATCCAGAAAGAAAATAATACAGGGTGAAATCATTATCATCTGCCATGTTGGGGGAACAAATTGAGATGCTCATCAGCCAGAAAGTATGAGAGAGTGGAGGCCCTGTGTGTGAGCTGTGCTGTCCTCAGGGATGGGCCTCAGACCCAGGGCCATAATGCCAGCAGTGGGTCCAGGATCCTTAAATTATATAGCAAGGTGCATTGAATAAAACACATTTAGAAAGCCAGAAGTGGCTCAGTGATTAAGGGCACTGGCTGCTCTCGCAGAGGACTTGGGTTTGGTTCTTAGCACCTGCACAGTGGCTCACAACTAATGCGACAATCTGCAGAGGTCTGTTATTAGTTTATTAAGGGGGTGCAATGGGGATACAGCTCACTAATGCCGAACAAGGAAGACACCGCTGCCGATCCTGCTGGTCCAGCTCCCGCTGTCCTGTCCTTCTGCCCCCGGAGGAATGGGGACCAACAGCAAGCTGCTCCACTCTGCCTGACCCAGTCCTGACCACCCAAGAGAGTAAATGATGACTCTCTCTCAGCTCTTAAGGGGAGAGTGCGCAGACAAAGCCATGCCCTAGGGCTTGTACCCCAAAGCCACGGGCTGAACCGAATGGATTCCCACAACACACAACCATCTGTAACTCTGGTTCCAGGGGATCTGATGACTCTTCTGGCCTCTGTGTGCACTGCTCACACATAGTGGACAGACATACATGCAGACACCATAAACTAAAATAATAAACCCTAAAAAAAAATAAATAAACCACATTTAGTCACTCTTTCCTTCACATATGTTCTTGTCTAGATATTTCCATCACTATTCTTACTGAGGGAGGAGAGGTCTGCCTCGGCCCCAGTTTTAGAGTCTGTGGTCCACGATGGTGAGGAAGGCATGATGGACGGAACTGCTCAGTGGGTAGCAGGTGGGCCAGTGCTACAACAACCTATCACATCCTGGCGCATCAGAAAGCAGAGAGCTTGAAATGGATGAAGAGTTGGGCTCTGAACTTCAAAAGTCCACCTGTAGTGACACAATACTAAAATTGAATAGCAATTTGAACTTTCTAGGCCAAGCCCCGTCTCCCTTCAGCAGCTAATGTGAGGGTTTCAGGCCCTTCAGACCCAAAGACAGGCCGGGAAAGGCAAGCCAGTACCTCTGAGACTGGCTTCCTGCAGTCTGCCAGGCTGCAGGACAGACAGACATTCTGCTTCCTCCTGCTGATCAGCATGCTAAGCAAGAACCAGGTGTGGCTCTCTGAGCCCTTGGTGCCGCATTACATGATGAGACTCACTATCGTAGGGTCAAATGCATTGAATTAGTATAAATACCCATTTTCCATGAAGGAAAAAAATTAAATCATTTGGAAGAATTTAGTAAAAGCAAGCTTATTAAAAACTACCTTTCCAAATTGTTATAGACGAGACCACTGCAAATGGCAAAGAGAATGTTCTGGAAATAAGAACCAAATTGCTCCTCAGAAGTTGATAAGCTCTTATTCTAGCTTATGAAGTGGAAACAAGAAATAATAGACAAGCTATAATCTGTCATCTCTGAAACCCCCAGCAAGGTCCAGTCAGTTCAGCCGGTAGCAGAAACCTGGAGAACAGACACAGAGGTGTTGGGGAGTCACACCAAACGTCTAGGTGTGTCTGAGACAGCTGTATAATTGTCTGCATCAGTCTTCCCACTTGCATAATTAACTTGCAGCACACCACACTCGTAGAGGGCAGAGTAGTCTTGGGCACAGATAACATGAAAGGAGAGGGGAAGGGCTGGCTGGCTGACCTCTGCTGTGGGAGCCACCAGACGTACGCACGTGTATGGGAAGCATCTTTCTCCACTAGGGTTTGGTCAATTCAGTAATCAACATTTGTCTCACTCTCTAACTCTCCCTGTATTTGTAATAGACACTTCCCTCTCTCCCTTCACCCCTTCCTTCTTTTCTCCTTCTTTTCTTGTGTGTGTGTGTGTGTGTGTGTGTGTGTGTGTGTGTGTGTGTGTGTGTAAGAGACTAGAGGTCAATGTCAGATGCCTTCTTCAGCCATTTCCCACCCCTCCCCTCTCATCCCCCTCCTCTGCCCTGCCCTGCCCTCCCCTCCTCCTGGTCTCCCCTCCCATCCCCTTCCCTTCCTCCCCTACCCCCCTTCTCCTCCTCTCCCCTCCCTCTCCCCCACCTCCTTTCCCTCCCCCCCAACTCCTCCCCCCCTTCTCCCATTTCCCCCTTTCTTGTCTTACGTGTGTAGGAGTGTGGGGTCTAGTGGTGGATGTCAGGCGTCTTTCTCAGTCACCCTTCACCTTTGAGACAAGTCTTTCTCTGAATCCAGAGAGCAAGGCTGGCTGGCTGACAAGCCCCAGGCTCTGCCCTGTGGAAACTCCTGGTGCTGGAGTCGCATGCTTGTTGATGTGGAGTGTACTATGGATATTGATCTTTTACTGACCCAGTCAACATTGAAGAGCGCTCAGTACAGCACACATTGGTTGCTTTACTCTCTGGCAGGCAGTGGGTTAGCTCAAGAATCTGAGGAATGATGGGACCTGTTGGAAGAGTGGGACTCCCGCCTCTCTACCTGTGCATTATTTCTGCTGGACCCGTAGCTCCCTCCTTCCATTACAGAGCAACAAACCTGTGCTGGTGATTGGGACACAAGCTGGGGAGATGGGCAGATCCCTCCCTCCATTCCCACCCCTCTTCTGAGTTCTTAATCTCTCTCCCTCCTTCTTTCCTTCCTTCTTCCTTTCCTTTTCAACTTGTCCCTCCCCATTTCCTTCTTTCCTTCCTCTCTCCATCTCTCTCTCTCTCTCTCCCTTTCTCCCTCCATTTCTTCCTTCCTCCCTCCATCTCTCCCTCTTCCCCTCTCATCCTTTCTTCCTCCCTCAACTCTTAGCTGTGTTTTACTGTCTGGCAAACACTGGGCTTGTTTGTGGCATTACAATCTGATGGAGGACAGTGAATGAGTGAGGTGTTATCTTTATGCAGGACAGCCTTGATGGCCTGCAGGACAGTGCTATACTCTGGAGTGGAGCCTTGGCCTGGCCACAGCGCCTTGCCCTTTGCCGGGCACCTCAGGCTCCTTTTCTGCTGACACTGGCCCTTCACAACGGCTCGTTGACTGTGTTTGCCAGCGTTTCTCTGACATTCTGCTGCTTCAAACAGAAACTCTTCTATCTCATCCTTTTCAGAGGGAAGCGCTCTCTCTCTCTCTCTCTCTCTCTCTCTCTCTCTCTCTCTCTCTCTGTTTTATTTGATCTTCTAAAGCATTCTGTTGTGTGCAGATCTTGGTGGCAGGATATTAGAAAATTCTCTGGCAACCGAACAAATTGTCTTTCCAACAAAAGTAAATAAACAGTTGTACAGAGGCTGAGATGGAAATAGCCTGAGGTCCTGGGCTGTCTACTTCTTACCAGGACCCAGCTTCCTACCATAATAGGGCACCATCACATTCATCCAGGCACGATAAGTCAGGAGGTAGAAGCTCTTTCAGCTCTAGAGAGTTTGAGAAAAAGATTTCTCCTTTAGGACGTAGTGGCCCTCGAAAGCCTTTCACTGGTCTCTATTGGAAGTTAGGCAGGCAAAGGTAGAACCCAAGAAAATACACTATATATCACATTCTACAAGGCTTTACTTTTATAAATTAAATGTATTCTTAGCTGACACACGCAAACATAAGAATTGCATAGTTTGTAGGACACAGTGTAATATTTCAGTATATGTGCATTGTGCAAGGTTTAACTCAGGTTGGACATGCTTATAAGGACTTTCCCCCTATCTAAGTGGTAATCTCAGAAACCATGAATTACAGAAACTATAAATCCAGAACAGAGTCTACTAATCTAGAATAGCATCCATCCATCCAGAATAGATTCCACCAATCCAGAATAGTGTTCCCCAACCCAGAATAGAGTCTATCGATCTAGACTGGCTTCCACAAATCCAGAACAGCTTTCACATTGTCTAACATGTCTACAAGGAATCGCTCACACCTTTGCACACACAGCCTTGCCCTACTAAGATTTATAACAACAAATGTGAGTACAGCAAGTATCAACAACAACCCATGCCTGTGACCTCTAGTTACACAAGGACAATAAATGCCCCTGGCACATGCACATTTCCCATATTTCTTGAGAGACTATTGCAAATGGCGATCTAAGATGAATACTTACAAATCACCCCTGCGACAGTCACCAGCGATGTGAATTCCAGCCACTTCAGAGAACACAGTGTTGTGTGTCCCAACGTCCTTCTCTATTCCACTCTTCCGCATCTTTCTCTCCCCTTCCTTTTCCTTTCTCACGGTGACGTTACGTACTGTTCCTGCATTCTGTGAGAGGACCAGATGGCAGAGGGCCAGGGAGATAGGACAACACCAGCATCATAAGTGGCTGCTAGGTGTCCTGAGGCTGACATGGCACACCTGTACCACATAATACTGGTAAGCAACACAAAATTGGCAACACAGGAAGGCCCGTAAAAAACAGACTGAGGCTTTCAAAACAGATCATTTTAGTATAACAATGATAGCATGACCATTTGTCAAAATTTGGATCGTATGAGTTATAAAAATAATCATAGGTAGTCTCTCAGAGATAGTTAATAGCTAACATTCTGGCATTTCTTTCAGGATTCTTTTCATGACTTTATGTATAATAACGAAAAAAGCCAAAGCACTACCTCATGGGAGTTTTTCAATGCTAATAAAGTGTCACATGTTCGAGCGTTTTACCATTTTTAAGGAGTGCCTGGTAGTCCTTGTGTGTGTCTACAGGGGTCCCTAACACCACCTTCAGCGGTCAGGTTGGTTTTCTTCAGAAACAGCAGTGTACAGTTGCACTCTTAGAAGAAGAGGGTTGGGGTGGAAGTGAGGAGAAATTTTTGGTTAGACATGAGTGAAAAATGAGGAGAATACAAGCTTGTAGCTGTGACTAATAACAACACACCAATTCATTAAAATTTCCAGAGTCCTTTAAAATGTCTTCAGCACACACAGCATTAATTGTTCTCAGCAACACACACACATACACACACACAATCTGATGTGGGGTGGGGGTGGGGTCAGAGGATGTAGTCCTACTGTATAATACTGTTTATTTTATCTCAAAAAACGTCTCACATACTATTTATTAGCTGGTATGATTTGCTTATAATACATAGACATAATAGTCTAAGATCTACACAAACAACACCTTGCAGATGGAAGTTAAATTAAATTGTAAAAATACAATAATAACTTGTATTTTTAAAGTGCTAGGAAATAATTTTAAAGTTTATCTTGAATTTTGTAATTTTTAAAGATATGTGTGTGTTGATTGAAGATTTGTTGATTTAATATCTAGAATTGTAGATGGAAGTCATGAAGCAAATATGGACAAAAAGATCTCTTGTAGAGAAATCAGGGATGAAGTAAATCCCCCAGGTGGAGATGAACATACTCCATTCAATTTTTCCTTTATGAATTCTACAGCAAGAAAATATACAAGGCATGCTTGGCCAGATGTGGTGCTGGGAACCAGGGTGGGGTTGGGAAGGGACACTCACTCCTCAGATGCCCACACCTAGAGTGTGGCAGAGTTGATGGCTGCTGTTACCAGGCTCTGTGCTCCAGATTAGCATGGCTGTGGAGAGCTCAGTGACAAGCTGAGACCCATGCTGCCTCCGTCATGATTCTGTGGGCAGAATTCCCCCGGGAGATGACCGTCATGACACATCCCACCTAAAGCAGAAAAGCTGATTAACTGTAAGTTCAGCCTCTGCGTGGGGATGCCAAGCCAGGAACTATGTGGCCAGATGCTGAGAGATGGCTGTCAAAGATGTTTGGTCACATCTGGGGCCGGTAGCAGTAGGGCTTCAAAGCTTGGTTTGCGTGAGTGATGGCTGTTAGTCCACACCATCTCTCAGCCGCCCTGACTTAAGCAGGAGGTAAAAGGACTAGCAACCATGACTGGCTTTCATGCAAGAATCAATGTGTTTATAAATGAGAACCTAAAGACAAATATCCCCAGAGAAGAGAGAAGAGGAAGGGAATCAGGTGAGGAGGAGAGCGAGAGAGGAGGAGGGAGGAAGAGGAGGAAGGGGAGGAGGAAGAGGGGAGGAAGAGGAAGAAGAGGAGAAAGGGGAGGGGAGGAGGAAGAGGGGAGGAAGGGGAAGAAGGAGGAGGAGGGGGAGAGGGAAGAGGGGAGGAAGGGGAAGAAGAAGACCGAGAGAAGATGGCTAGGAAGATCAGAGAAGTAGCTGTTTGTTAGCAAGGCATACCTGGAATGTTCTCTCTCTCTGTCTCTGTCTCTGTCTCTCTCTGCCTCTCTCTCTGTCTGTCTGTTTCTCTCTCTCTTTGGTTTTTCGAGACAGGGTTTCTCTGTGTAGTTCTGGTGCCTGTCCTGGATCTCGCTCTGTAGACCAGGCTGGCCTCGAACTCACAGAGATCCGCCTGGCTCTGCCTCCCGAGTGCTGGGATTAAAGGCATGCGCCACCACCGCTGCCCGGCTCTGGAATGTTCTCGGTTGCTGCCCTGTATGTAGGATCTGTGTTTGCTGTTTGGTCTCACGATTCAACACACCTTCCTGGAGTTGGATTCCATGAATTCACTCATTGCTTCAGATTCAGACTTCCAATATACGATCCAGCTACCTTCTGCAACGAGATGGACAACTTTCCCTGTCGGCTTAGCTGGGCTACAGTGTGTAGATATTGATTTAGCACCGTTCTGCCTATTTCCATCACGGTATCTCTAAATTTTAGTTAATTTAAAATCGAATTAGGAGACTGAGTAAAGACTGAGTAAAGATAATTATCCTTCATACAGGTGGGCTTACTCCAATCCCTTGAAGATGGACCTTAGCAGAGAGAAACCTGTCTTCCCTCCAGGAGGGATTCCATGGCAGTTCTTGAACTCACAGCAACATTAGCAACCTCATTTTCCAGCCTGCTGAGAAAATTCTGGACTTGCTAGGTTGCTAGGCTTCACAAGAATCCCTAAAGTGCATTCCTACCCCCCTTACCCCCCACATGATCCTGTTCTTGCCATTTCTTTATTGCTTTTCCCTTCAAAGACTAAGGTAGGCAGCTGGGAAGGGGTTGAATCAGATGTAAATAGGAAAACAGAAGCCTGGTTAAGATTCAGTTTCAGAAATATAAGAAATACTTTATTCCTCATGCACTGTGGGGGGCATCTTATGCTAGAATCCAATTTTAAATAGCTGCTCTGCATTACCATTAGAACTCTGACCCCAGCAGGCCAGGGGGTGGAAGGGCTGGCTCTGCTCTGCCACAGGCTTACTACAGGATCTAAGTTCCCTTCTGTCCAGTCTCCAGACTCTGCCTGAGTTTCCACCTGGCTGTCTTCCCAGCCTTATCCCTCCCATTACTGCTCCATATAGAAGGTTCTCTGAAGCCTTTCCTTGGTTCTACTACATGTCATGTCCACTGTAGGGAAAAAGCACATCTGCTGTCATGGCAACCCTGAACCTGAGGCTTTTCTCCCTCTAAGAACCTTTTGTGGCATCCCTTACCTCTGCTTCTCAGCATCTATCTGCCTCTCTCAGCCCCAGTTGACCAAGAGCACCCTTTCTTCTCTTAAGAAGGTCAACGGTGGATTCCTGGGCTCTGCAGCGCTGTGGTCTGAGAGATAATAAACAAGGCTGTAGAAGTTCTGCTATAGGTCATGCTCCTCTTCCCAGGCACTCTGCTGACATCTGTGGAATGGATAAGTGGAGTTCTGCAATAGTGTGGGTGTGATTAACCATACAATGGTAGGGTTCAGAAGTTCTGGTACATTCTTTGTTATATAACTACATGTTTCATGCTCATCTAGCTCAACCTCCTCCCACTCAAGACAGCTCAGAGCCTTGGCAATATTGAATAATGATCCTTGTTGGTGTCCATTGGTCCTCACTGTGTCTGAGGCATGGCAATGTTTGAAAGGTTATTGCTAAGGGAACTGGGTGTACTGGTTCGTTTTTATCATCAATTTGACACAACCTAGTGTTGCCTGGAGAGAGGAAACCTTGGTTGAAGGGTTACCTCTATAGGATTGGCCTGTAGCCATGTCCGTGAGGAATTGTTTTTATTGACGTTTAATGTGGGAGGGGCCAAGCTTACTGTGGGAGGCACCATTCCGAAGCAGATGAGTCTGGATTATATATAAAAAAAAAATGGCCAGAGAGCCACATTCTTCCGTGTTTTCTGCTTCAGTTTGTCTGTGAGTTCTGGCCCCTTCCTGTCTCTGTGCCTCGTGATGCTTCCTCTGCCATGTCTCCATTTCGTCATGTCCTGCATTGCCTCAGGCCCACAATAGTAGAGTCAGAGACCACAGAGTGGCACCTCTGACTCTGTAAGACAAAATAAAACAAGTCTGTCCTATTTCGAATCATTTCTTTCAAGTGTCCAGTCACACAGATGGACATTAACTAGCACAATCAGAATTATCTAAATAGATTTCATCATTGACAAGGAAATGCTGAGTCTTTGCCGGGGGACCCTATAAGTTAACCTAGCTTACTATAAGGGTTGGAACTGTTGTTGTGTGGTGAGTAGTTGGGGTGTTGTGGTCTACAGCAAGTCCTGTGGAGAGGTACGGGGCTGGTAGTGCTGTGCTTCCACAGCTACACGCAATGGGATTCCTAGCCTGCCATCATGGTTGGTGATAACATACGGTTAAGAAGTAGACAGGGAAGGTCCAGTGTGGTGACACAGGGAAGGTGTGTGTGTGTGTGTGTGTGTGTGTGTGTGTGTGTGTGTGTGAAATCAATAGAGACTTCCCAGCCTCGAGTGTGCCATGGCTAAGATGCTAGACAAAACGGAGGCCACAAGAACCACCCTGAAGTCATTGGCTTCTGGCTCGCTTGTTTTGCAAACTTGAAAAATGGAGTTCGGTACAACAGGAGGGTGGGTTTAGAAAGGGGTTTATCACAGGCTTACAGGCGAGAGCTTAAGAGAGAAAGACAGAGCTCCTGTGTAGGAGAAGTGGGTGAAAGGGTGATAATCGGTGCTGGTGGCGGCATGGAAAGGTCACCGTCACAACAGAACCCAGTATCAGTATTCAGAGCTTTATTAGGAGGAAAAGGGGTGGGGGGCCAGGCCTGGTGAGAGAGAAAGATAGTGGGGTGGGGGAGAGGGGGGAGCAGAGCAGAGCAGGGAGCAGAGAGCGGAGAGAGCGTGGGGTCTGCATCCGGCTTTTAAGGCGCAGATTGCGTGGCCACGCCTCGCGTATGTAGTCACTAGTACCCCCGATGATGTAAGATGCAAGACTCCGAGCTGCGCATGTGCAGGAGTGAGGGCAGGATCCTAACAGTAGGTCCCAGAAACTGGGCTGCCATCAGGCTTCTAGTCTAGGACTTTTACAGCTATTTACAGGGCGTTCAGAAAAGATGACCAGGAGACAGTGAGCCAGCACAGCTGAGCCTAGTCATCAGTGTGAGAGTCCCCATGCTGAGGGAGCTGCATGGGTCATCCTGCCAGCCTCCGTCAACAGCCCAGGTCCCATAATCCAAGACTGAGAAAGCATAGAATAACCTCATATTAACCAGAGACCACAGTCTGGCTCTCAGAGTCTCCTGATCCTTCCTCAGGTTCTTATTCTCGTCTCTGCTTCTGGGAAGAAGATTTCAGGAGGCCCAAACACCCTTCCTGTCTCTTGACTTCTTCAAATTCCTAGAAGCCATGTTTTGGGGTGACATATTCTGAAGCCCATTGAAGTGGGGTCTTTCAATCTTTGTCTCTGTAGAGCAATAACCACACAGAATGTTTGAGCTGGCTAGAAATATCTGGATTTCATACACCTGCTCATGTACACATCTGGGCTCCCACAGGGGAGAGATGTGGCACACTGCTCAGGGAGCAAGGTCCTGGGATCTTTAGCAACATCCCTTTCTCTCTGCCCTGTAGCTTCCGCAGACTGTGCCATCAAAAGGGAGCTTTAAGGAAAAGACAAACGTCTCACCAGCCCTCATAATTTCCCATCTGCTATGTGTTCACGGGCCTCCTGCAAGGTAGAACCATGCTTTGGGAACTCTGGGGATTGGCTTCATTACACTCTGTGAAGTTTCATTCACATCTTCTTTGTCAGCCTCCAGACTCTTCTGGAAGGGACCCTGAATATCACGCTGGCTTCTTGCTAGACAACTGATTTGGTGGTGGTGCTGTGTGTGCATTTGCACACATGTATACATGTGTAACTGTGTGTGCATGGATTCCCACTGATCTCTAATTGGACAGAACTCTCCCACAAAAAACTACAAAAGAATTATTGAAGGTATCTTAATTTGTTTTCTTTATTTCTTACAATAATTTTGTTTCAGGCATAGTAGAAAGTGAAATATTTCTTTTCTTTTTGTTTTTGTTACATTGAAAAGGAGCATGTCTATGCTACCTGGGACTGGCTTGGAATTTCTGGAAGACATTTGAGAGACCAGGCCTTTAGCTCCAGGCAGCCTGATGCTTAGCTTAGGGACCCCTCCTTTTTCTCCAACAAAGGAACCCTCAATTTACACCTCTATAGACCCATCTCAGCAAGTTCAGTCTTTCCATTAACCCCTGGTAGCCACAATGACTTCCTAATACCAGTTAATTAACAAACACTGGTTCTCCAACAGATGAATTCCTGGGAGAGTCTTTGGTGTGGTCCCCAGACTGCTGGAGCGGAGCGCGAGCTTCTCCTTTGTTCTTCCAACACTTTCCTTGTGGGCCGAGAAGCACTTTGAATCTCAAATGAGCTCTCTAATTAGTCTCCTCGCCATCCTGCGGGATGGGCAGGGCTGTCCATTATCTCCACTTTGCAGATAGTAACAATTTACAGAACTTGGCTGAGGTCACCAGAACATTAGCATCCAAGCCAGAGTAAAACTCCTAGTTCCTAAACCCTGTCCTCCTATCCTGTTCCCTAGACGACGCCTTCCATCCTGTTGGCATCAGATTGTTAAGTACAGTGAGACCTTATTACAACACCGTGAACTCCTGTTTAGTATTTAAGGCCTGGAGGTTAAGGGGGATTTAGGGGAAGGTGTTAGGCGTGTTTGTTTAGATTAGACTCTACTGAATGGTTCGCCAGCACTATGCATGCTCTAGTCTCCAAGAAAACAATGCCATTCACACCATCCATAAACTGTCACCATTGCCCAGGTGTTTCTAGGCAGGATCAAATGGGCACATCGCCGGCCTGCAGGTGATTCTCAGTAATAAAGCATGCATGTGAACGTTTCGGGGACTCACTGTGTCCTGTGGTGACTGCAGATGCCATCCCTGCCCCCCACCCCCACCCCCCTCAGCATTTCTGTGTATGTGATTTGAGCCTCTTTCTGGCCTGCTGGATACTTGTGACGTGAGAAGGCGTGTCTTTCTTGCCTCCGGAGACATCAGAAGATTTCTGTGTGGCCAAAATACAGGGCTGTGACCAGAACTAGGTCTCTGATGGGAAACACACTAGTGCAGACTGTACAAATCGAGCCCATCATTTATGGATGCCCCAGCCTAGGACCAGCCAGTGTCAGGGGCTGTTATTGGATGATCTGCAGGTGAATTTCCCAGAGTGCCTTGGGAGGGCCATAGATGAAGAAAGAAGACAAGGCCTTTGATTCCCAGAGCTCAAATGCTCAGGAATGCTGTGGTCACTGCAGATGTGTGCTTATTCATGATACTCAGCTGACACAGACTCCCAGACTCCATTCCCCACCCTCTCTCTTAACAGTAAACAAGGCTGCACACGGACTGTGGGAACGGACTAATGAGTAATTACGTGTTTTGAAAGTCACCAGAATGGAATCCCAGGGTGGACCCCTGGGTAAAGGAGGGTTTTGGGATAAATGCAAACACATTCTTGGGATTCCAGATCCCAGTGTGGTGCCAGGGTGCAGCCCGCTCAGGGTGGTGTGGAGATTACAGGAGGAGGCAGAGCTGACCCTGTTAGCCACCTCACCCAGGCACCGCATTGAAGGAGACTAGCTAGAAACGAGAATATTGTTCTGATCTTTGCTCTGTCTCTTTGAAAAATGAAAATAATATAGAAATAAGGCCATTATCTATTTTTAGAAATATTAATCTCAATCCAAAGCAAGGAATGATTTTATTTATTATTGTTGCTATTATCATTCTTTTATTATTATTAACATTTGAGTTACTGGTCAAAGACAGGCATTCTTTATGTCTGGGAAGTTGCAGCTAATACTGGCACCGTGTATAGCCTTCAGGAGACACAACAAACAGCTCTGAAAACTATCAAAACTAAGTATTTAGTAAGAAGTCCTCTACCCATAATCAAAACATGACAGATCTCACACCCGGGCAGGTAAACCGCGTCCCGTATGTGGTAATCACTTACTAACTGCTAAAGCTGCTTCAAGTCTTCCAGGGCTGTCTGTCAGGGGTAGCTAGAAGAAACTCCAACCAGCTGCTCCCTTTGGCAAATCTGCTGATCATTTCAAACAAGGTAGTTGCCCAGACATGAACTGAAATGATAGAAGCGTGTCACTTCTATGGCACGGAGTGGAGGAGCGGAGGATTGCTCTCTGGGTAGTTTTCAGGTGTGTATTTATGCTGGGAGCAAACAGGCTGTCTTGAAAGGTTCGCTTCACCACAGGTGGCTGATGCCCTCCCAGAGACTCCTCCTGTCCCCACAGGCTGACTTTGAGCATAGCTGACCCCTGTTCCCATGGGAACCTGAGAAGTCCGTGATTGTTGACAACAGTCCTTTAATTTGTTCACTATTTCAAACTCTCGAACAAGCCCCAAGGTTTAAATTCTACCCCAAACTCTGCTTTTCTGACATTTAAAAGACAAACAGGAAGAAGAAGAACCCTTGAGGCTATTTCACAAGAGGCTCTGAGGAACTCAAATTTCTCTGAGGCCAGTCTGTCCGTTACCTATGGGGAAGCTGAAGCCAGAGGTTCAGTTTCATATCCTCGAATGCACACAGCTAAAAGTGTTGTCACCTTGCTGGTGCTTGGGGTCAGTCCGGTGAGAGCAGAGACCGTCATCCAGGAGTGTCATCACACCATTCTGTTGTGCAGTGGTGTCTGGATGGAGTCACAGAGCTCAGACTTGGAAGGCCAGGAGAACAGTCGATTGGTCAGTATCTCTATGGCTATTTGGATTCCTGGGAGCTGATGAAACCGCCAGAGCATTAACTTATCAGGGGCCTGCTGATGTTTCCTGTCTGCCACAGAGAGAGCCCTAGCTCGGTGGAAGGTGTCAGAGGCTGGAAAGAAGGGCTGAGGAGGCGATTAGCATGTATCCTGACCAGGTCGATCCAGCTCTCTTGCAGAGCAGCCCATTAGTGAGATAAATAAAAACTGGTAATAGGGCCATCTGGTTCTTCACCATAGTTAAGGCAAAATCAAGTCATCAACAACTTAGACCAGCTTTTTCATAGTTTGTCTCCGTATGAGGTTCAATAAAGTGGAAGGGATTCACCGGATTGAATTTCCTCTGCTTTTGAACCTCCTCCATCAGTTAGCTACCTTGATGGGAGGCCTGGGCATCATCTTGATAAGGACTGTATTAGACATGGCTTCCATGCTTGGTGGTGACTTCCTATGGGCCTTCTCCCAAGCAGACACCCAGGTGTCAGGCCTACCCCAGCTTGGTCACTACAGCTGAGCCTGCTGGGAAAGAGGGCAGGAGAATGGCCATTCTGTGTTCAGGAGAAGGCACCATCCCCCCACTCCCTACCATGGCAAGCACAGAGGCCCCCTGCGTCCTCTTGGTTAAAGGGTCCCTGGACGGGAAGCAGAATGTAAAGTTACAGCTTGACACTGAGATTCGCAGGCAGCCTCTTGGTGCGAAGGGCTCTCTGTAGAGAGAGGGAAACCACATCCTCCGGCTTCCCTGCCGGGCAGCAGCAGGGCATGGGCACCGGTCTGACATGCCCGTCCATTACCCGTGGATGGTCTCTCAGGCTGTTATCAAACACAGCACATCCTGCTCATGGGCTCTGCTTTGAGTTACCTTATCTTAGAGAAAAGCCTTGGGCCAATTTCACTGAGGATTGAAAAACACCTTCCACCTTCCCCTTGGGGACCAAGCTGTGTCCAGCAGCACCGGCAACAGAAAGCAGATTGTACAAGTAGATTTCCAAGCAGCTAATTAGATTTGGAGACAGGGGGAGAGGCTGATATCAAAATAAGTAAGTGGTGAATGAGAAGAGTCTTACAGCTAAAGAAAACTCTGGAAGAGGGATAGGAGTGCAGGATGTGAGTGATTATTTCCTGAAGAATTACTGTTACAAGGAAACAAACCGTTTCCAACCACCTGAGGGGGTGGGGGGGGCCTCAGATCAGCAGATGACTGGGATAGCAATTTAGAAAGAATGCCCGAACACGGAAGGTAGGAACAGTTTTATTATCTACTATTCTCTGTCTCTCTCTCTCTCTCTCTCTCTCTCTCTCTCTCTCTCTCTCTCTCTCTCTCTCTCTCTCGTGTGTGTGTGTGTGTGTGTGTGTGTGTATGTGTGTATGTGTGTGTGTGTGTGTGTGTGTGTGTGTGTGTGTGTGTGTGTTACATGTGCATGAAAGCTTCACATGAGTTCCTGGAGCTGGAATTAGAAACAGTTGTGAGTCACCAGACATGGGTTCTAGGACAAGGACTAGGATGGTCGGTCCTCTGCAAGAGCAGTAAGCACTCAAAACTGAAGAGCCACCTCCCAAGGACCCACAATTCTCTTTGGAAGGTTATTTTATTATCAGCACATGAGGCGGTTTGAATAACAATGGCTCCCATAGGTGCATACATTTGTATGCTTATTTACCAGGGAATGGAACTCTTTGAAATGATCAGAAGGATTGGGAGGTATGGCCTGTTGGAGTGGGTGTGGCCTTGTTGGAGGAAGTGTGTCACTGGAGGCTTTTAGGTTTCAAAAGCCCATGCCAAACCCAGTATCTCTCTGCCTTTGGATCAGGATACAGCTCTCAGCTACTGCTCCAGAGCCATGCATACCACCATGCTCCCTGCCATGGTGATAACAGACTAAGCCTCTAAAACTGTAAGAAAGCCCCCAATTAAATGCTTTCTTTTATAAGAGTTATCTTGGTCACCAGTGTCTCTTCACAGCAGTAGAAGAATGACTAACACAGCACAAAACATAAATCTTGCTCTAAAGAAAAGAAGAGATGGTTTATACTGAGTCTCTGTGACCTGGGAACACCAAGTCAGACTGCCCAGAATAAAACTTCCTGCTGTGGAAATGATAACATGAACTTTCATAGTCATAGAACAAAAAGAATCATAAGACAAGGCATTTATCAGAAACATTGGTGAGGACATCAGGTAGGAAGGATGTAGAAAAGTGGGAAAAATCTCTGCTGTAGGCCTCAGATGCTCTCTGGTGACATTCTCAGCCAGCGCTGGTCAAGGCCAATGAGTTGCTATCTAAGCATTACTACTGTTGTGATGAAACACCATGGCCAAAAGCAACTTGGGGAGGAAAGGGTTTATTTGGCTTATACTTCCACATCACTATTCATCATTGAAGGAAGTCTGGACAGAAACTCAAACAGGGCAAGAGCCTGGAGGCAGGAGCTGATGCAGAGGCCATGGAAGGGTGCTGCTTGCTGGCTTGCTCCTCATGGTTGGTTCAGCCTACTTTCTACACAGTCTAAGACACAGGTGTGGCTGTTCCCAGAAGCTTTGGTTCACAGAATGATATCGATGAGGATGAGGATATCGATGAGGACAGAAGATAAAAAGTGGACAGGCAAGCTTCCAGCAAGGACCTTAAAAGCTCCGGTCCCAGGAGTGTCCTGGTTGGAAAGCAGGAATGCAGAGGGCAGCTGTGGGTCCTAATTCCTTCTTATCTCTTCTCCTAAATGAGCTCCCCTGCCTGGAAACTCCGCGTGAAGTGTGACTGACTCCAGTCTAGACTCTAATCCACTCCTGTGAATAGCTTTGGAACTACATCTCTGGCTTCTCGCGGTAGAAATGAGTTATATTCAGTCCCCAATTTCAGTCATCTCCTAAGTGATTTTAGGATCTTTGCTCTGGAGAGGAGAATATTGCAGGAGCCTTAGAGACCATTGAGGAGGGATCCCTCCAGAATGGGGTACTCCTGGCCCTGGGTGGAGACATGATGCTGGGCTATCCTCAAAAGATTGGAACACTAAATGCCATTCCCTCCTCCTGTCAATCACTTGGCCAAGATCCTTCTGTTCAGGAAGGCTGATTCACCTAAAGCCTTGCAGCAGACATGGTGTGAGAAGGGCTGTGAGTTGACTATGTGAGTCTATTTTGGTACCTCAAAAGTGGGAGGTTCTTAAGAAAAAAACTGAGAAGAAAAACAACCCAAGGATATAGGCTCTCTGCAAAAGTCAGCTTGACCTCACTATTTCTGATATCCTATATTTTGGCTTTTGTAACCATATGCTTAGTTTGCAGCTGTAGGAAGGGAACCTTGGGGACTTTCCAGCCAGAACGTCATTTTCTTGCTTAAATATGGACTCTGTGGAAGTCTCAGGGCTGCACTTGGGTTCCAAATACCCAGGTGCAGCCACCAGAGGGTTGTGATGAAGACTCTCTGTGGCTCATAGATTTTGTCTGAGTGATCTTCTCTGATGGGATCCCCCAACAATGGGAAAAATAATTGTTCCTTTAATGTACTTTTCCTTCCCTAAAACTTTCCTTTGTGCGGTTGTCTGTGGGGCTGCAGTCATACAGCTCAGCTAAGTAACTCAGAAAAGCACAACTTTCACTGTCTTTCTTTTCTTTCTTTCTTTCTTTCTTTCTTTCTTTCTTTCTTTCTTTCTTTCTTTCTTCCTTCCTTCCTTCCTTCCTTCCTTCCTTCCTTCCTTCCTTCCTTCCTCCCTTCCTTCTGTCCCATTCTGGCTGAAGTCTAAGCACATTTTCTCTGAAGCTTTGGGTCATCTCACTTTCTCTGAAGCTGTCCCCTGTAGTGGGTAGCCATTCCAGCTTTGACCTGGAAGTTCCAACCCCCATTGAGGCTTCGGTAACAGTCACGCCTACAAGACGGGGCCAAGAGAGGACCCTGAAGACCCAAGATCCGGATGCGCTGGCTCTCTTGGTTCCTGGACCCTGGACGTTGGCGGTAGAGCGAGCAGAGTTTTCCAGAGAACACCGCCGGACTGCGCTACGCCTTTCCCAGACTCTGTAAACTTGTAAGTTACCCACAAAATAAACCTCCCTTTTAACTACGTGGAGTGGCCTTAATAATTTCACCAATAGTCTCCACTTTCACCACACAGCAACTGGCTTCCACGTGGCTGCCAAGGACCCCAGGCTGACTCCGAGTCATGGCTTCGCACTTCTCTTTGTCCCTCTTCCCTGCTGCTTCTGAAATTTAGAGCCTGCTTGTCCGCTGTTTTCT